>NC_132861.1:12182500-13500000 GCF_048164855.1 Canis lupus baileyi | reverse complement strand
ACGGAGGAGACTCTCCTGGGCTGCCTTAGGAGGCAGTTGAGTTTCCCCAGAAGGAATGGCCCATTTGTGCTAGAATCCATGAAGGCCCAGGGGACACCATGTTGATGTCCCTATAGGAAAGGCTAACGTGGAGTTTCTATTAAGCCTGGCTCACACGACTTCATGCCCCAGGAGAGAGAGAGGAAAGGGAAAGAAGAGGTGGGGAGGCCTTAGGTCCCTCATTCACAGGAAGGGTCAGGATGGATCACCAGCATGGCCAAAGGTGGTAATGGACCTCATCTTAGCATGAAGGACAAGCAAATCCTGGTGTCTCTAGTTCCCTGAAAATAGCCCACCACACACACTAACCCAGGATCCCATCCCCACCCACCCCATGCCAATGTGGCAAGGTTGGCCATGCCCTTGCTGAGAAATCTATGGGAGCAGGAAGGAATAAAGAAAATTTGCCTTCAAGCTCCAAGTGCTCAGTAAGTAGGTTGGGCTCGGTGGCTGCTGCCCCTAGACAGGAAGACTGCCACACCTACTGTTTAAACCTCCCCTGCTTAGCTCAGACATTCTGCACACCCTCCTACAACAAGTTGTGGTTCAAAGTAGGGATTGCCCCCCAGAGATGGTGATGGGGCCCCCATGCTCTCAACTATGCAAAGATTATTACCAGACAGTAGTTTGGAAGTGGAAGTCCACTGGCTTGGTTTGCAGCATGTAAGCAATGAGCCAAAGTAGAAGTGCAGTATAAAACAAAATTTAAAAATATGTTTTCTTGAATAGAAGCTTTAGTGCAGATGGCCAGTGAGGAGGTGAAGTGCATGCCCACTGCAGTTGGCACAGCTGGAGAGAGCCCAGTCCTGCAGGGCTCCCTGAGATGCTTCCAGGAGCGCCAGTACTCTGTAGGCCTTGTCAGTTTTGCCCTGGGTTTGCAGGCTCCCAGCATCTCCTGGAGAGCTAAGGAAACTCATCAAAGCAGAACCCTGCAGCACTGGCTGGAAAATTAGACTGCTTTCGAAATTGTGAAGTAGCAGCGCCCCCTGCCAGTGGGTGGCTGCCATAGCTGGCAAGTTTTCCCCAGCCGGGAGCCAGAGGGGGAGGAGCCAGGAGCTGCCCAGGCCTGGGGAAGAATCCCAGGCAGCAAAGGGCAGCGCTGCTCCTCCTACACAAACCTGGACCTCATTGGGAAGGCAGAGGTCCCAACTGCCTGACCTGCCCAAAGAGAAGCCAGGAACCAGCAAAGGACATGGCAGGGTCTTCCTAGTATTCTTGTCACATGGGTATGGGCTTGAGATAGACAGTTTGCAGGCTGGCCTGAGTCCTCACTTCTCAGCTCAGACCCTGCTTATTTCCAAGCAGTCCTCAGTTGACTGGATGCTGTAAGTGGTGGCATCGCCACTATTATAATGAGCAGTTACATTATACGATGGTCATCTCATATTATGATCATTTCAATTACTACTCAAAAATCAGAACAAGATGCCGTAGCCCTTATGCATCTGGTGTTTATTTTTACTTTAAGCTCGTAGTAGCCAAATAACAAAGCACTATGTTGATGTCAAAGTATGAGAGAGAGTCACTTGGTGACAGTTTCAAAAGACTGCAGAGAATGTAGGCCAATTCCTGACTTGACTGGAGACTTCATTTCTCCTGGCCCCCACTCCCCTATGTCATTCCTAGGTCCTGTTTTCATTTTAGGAAACAAGCAAGTTTTCCCTACCTTTACAATGAAAAATAGTTAAAATTTGAACTCATCACATTAAAAGGCAATTATTGATTTTCTGTCCTCTATATCCCAAACATCAAAACACTAAACATTATCACTCCATGCATGCCCCTCAGGAAGAGCTATTAATTCACAATTTTGCATCAAATGTGCCTCCCCAAAGAGAAACGTTCCTAGTATATTTACCATCAACCCACTTGGGATGCAGCTTCCAATTCCTGCAGGCTCTGGTAGGCTACTTTCCCATCCATTATCCTCAGCTGACACTGGAGCCACTCTTGGGACTGCTCTCCCCTGAGTCCTGCAGTGTCACAGCCAGAGATCTGGGTGCCATCCATAAGGTCTCCCTCTTCGTCATGCTAGCATGTCTTTCTACCTTGCCTTCAAAATGTGCTTTGCATCTGGCTACTTCTTGCCATTCCACTGTTAGCACCAGAGCCAAGGCACCATCCATCATCAACTCCCAGTGAGGCCCTGCTCTCCTGCCTCCCTCTCCTCAGCTAGCCTCACAGCAGCCACAGGGATCCTTTCAAGACCTAGATCAGATGGAAACAATGATTATAAAGGAATTGGGTGGCTCTGCATTGCACTCTGATGCTTAGCTGGGCCTCCAAGGCCTTGCTGTGAGTGCCCTGCCTCTAATTCTCCAGCTCCTTCAGAGCCTGGTCTCCCCCCACCCCGCCACTCCTGAGCACCCAGCCACATCCCTTCTCCTACCCTTTCCAACACCTTGGCATCTCAGAGCCTTTGTCCAACAGTTTCTCACTTGGTTTACTCTCCTCTTTCAGGCTCAGCTTGTACTCCCCTTCTGTGGGCTCCTAACCTACAAAACATTGGTCTTCAGGCAGTGTCCTCCCCCCTGTGGCAAGTTTCCTGAGAGTGAGGAAAATATCTTGTCTTCTTCACTATGGAAGTGAATGGATCCCTAGCACCATGCCCAGGGTCCAGCTGGAGTAGCCGCTCAGCTGATCTTGCTGAATGAATGGGCTCTATAAGATTGATGTTATTGGCTCAGAGAGATTTAATGATTTACCTGCTGCCACACATCTAGCAGGAGGGCACGCAGTTCCTAGGTGAATGCACTATCTAGAAGATGGCTGGGCATGTGGGCATTGGGAAGGAGAGTGGGGCAGGCAGGTGAGAAGATTCTGGAACAGTGATTCTCCACGAGATTCCCTCTAGAGAGTGCTGTGTAAGAATATGTGAGAAACACATTCAATGTGTACATTTCTGGGAAAAAATATTTTGCCATTATATGGAGTGCTGACAGTAAGGCTGGCTCTCCAAGACCATCCCCACCCCGCCCCCATTTGGGTAGGATAACAGATAATACAGCATATCTCTGAGGGCAGATTTTGGGGGGTTTTCTGAAGCAGGCCTAGAAAATTGAAGGAGGCCTTCCGGCCGTTCGTTTGGGCAGAGTGGGAACGCGGGTCCAGGGCGACCCAGCAGCCTGCAGAGTACACCTGACGACCGGAGCCGGCCACGGAGAGGAGCGCCAGGCCAGAGCGGCGGGGCCCGACCGCACGGCAGCGGGCGCCAGAGAGCCGGCCAGCGGGCGCGCCTCCGCGCGGGTAACCTGCCCCGCAGGCGGGGGGCCAGCCAGCCAGGTGTGAGCCGGGTCCTGGGCTCCGAGGTGATTTCGCTTCGCTCTTTCTGTGCAGCAAAACGCTAACTGGTCTCGTGCATATGCTTTTAAAATGCTACCTACTACGATTACTGTCGTTGTTGCTCATCAGGTGCATAGGTGCAGATGGCTTCTTTCCAAGCCCTTGGGATGAGGGCAGGAGTCGGCAATGTGTTTGGGTAGCTGGTTTTTGTTTCTTTTTTGCTTGGCTTGTGGGGTATGGTATTTCGGTGGGTAGCGGTTGGTTTTTTAATGTATAGGTTAGAATGTGTCTTTCTGGCTGGACCTAGAGCGTATTATGCTAAATGAAGTAAGTCAGAGAAACATAGATGCTGTTTGATCTCACTTAAAAGTGGAATAAAAAAACAAAACAAAACAAAACAAATGAACAACAAAAGAGAAATAGACTCAGAAATACAAGATACAAACTGGTGATTACCAGGATGGGAAGAGGTTGGGGGAGATGCAAAATAGTTTAAGGGGATTAAGAGGTACAAACTTCCACTTATAAAATGAGTAAGTCATGGGAATATAATGTACACCATATCGTAATAACCTTGTGTGGTGACAGATGGTAACTAGACTTATCGTGGGGTTCATTTTATAATGTATAAATATATCAAATCATCATAATATACATAATAGGATATTGCATGTCAATTATATTTCAATTAAAAAGTCAATGATATATTCATGTCATAATATGGTTGTTGCAAATGATTTTGATATATTATTTGCATTTATGACTACTTGACAAGTATAGTAGCTATTAATTCCATGCTACGTCCTTTATTTAACACGTCAATAAAAGCAATATATTACTATTTTAAAAATTATCTTTTTGGAAAAAGGTACTTTTTTCCCCAGATTGATTTGACACATCCCTGGTGAGATGCTTTAAGTTTCTCTTCCCAAGGAACTGATGGAATGATGGAAACAACAACTTCATATATCAGACAAGGTGCAAAGAGACTGGTGATCAACTTTTAAATCCCCACACTCCCATTTCTTAATGAACCTCCCCTGGGAATGAGAGTCATGAAGTATAAGAACATTAAACCTGAGATAAACTCTTGAAATTAAACCACCTTCTTTGTTAGATAGATGGAACAAGAGGCCCAAAGACCATAAGGGACTTGTCCAAGGTCACAGCGCCCTCCATTTCCAGTGTGGAGCTCAGAGGGAAGCTGTCTCAGAGAAAGGACAGTGGTATGCCCTATAAGCTTTCATTTTACTTCTTGTTCACAATCACGGTAGGAAAAGGAGGGGAAACAGTGATTTGAATTACCTGGAATCCTGCCCCTTCAAGATGATCATTGTTAGTATTTTTGTTGTATAATTCTCCAGACTTTCAAACATATCAATATTTATATCAAAAACTTATGTCAGTTTACTAAAACCACCATCCATGCTGCTTTGTAAACTTTTTGTGTATGTACATCAATATGACTCTCTTCCATGTCAATTAAATATTCATGTCGAATTACTTTTATGTCAAAAATCAGTTATACTGTGTGAATGTATTTCTTGGTTCTTTATTCTGTTCTGTTGATGTAAGTGTCTTTCCCTCCATCAATATCATACTGTCTTGATTACTGTAGCTATATAGTAATCCTAAATATGAGGGAGTGATTCCTCCCACTTTTTCTTCTTTTTTGAGATTGTTTTAGCTATTCTAGGGCCTAAGTCTTTCTGTACACATTTTAGCATAAGTTTGTCTATGTCCACAAAAAATCTTGTTGGGTTGCTATAAAATTTTTATTTGTTTCCGTCTAACATCCAACGTGTGATATGGTCAGGGACGTCTCCAAGATGTCTTCACTTGAACAAGGGCATTTTCAAGATAGAAAATGCATCTTTTTTATCTTTGTAACTGTCAGAGCACCAAACAATGCCTCACATACAGTAGGTTCTCAATAAATATCTGTTGGGTGAGTTCATGGATGGTGGGTCAAAATACATGCCTTCAAGCAAGGAAGACAATTCTGCAATAGACTCCAATGTTTTATTCTGCTCTTAATTCTATTCACACTTTCAGTTCACTTTACATGTTCCTTCCTAAAACCCAGAGTGGACCCGAACTATGTTGCTCAGAACTGAGCTGACTGTGTCACTTCCATGCACAACATCTTTGAGAACTCCTGATTCTATATGCTAAATAAAATCCAGGTTCTTCTATACCCCTCCCATACATGTAGAGACAACCTGTCATCCACCAGCAAGAAAATACATACTGAGCTCTTGGGATGTGCTAGCAACTAGAAGAAATGAAAAGAATGGGGAAATACAACCTCTGCCCTCAAGGAGTTGGAAATGTGGGTCTATTCCTTGAGGACTCCACCATGCCAGGTCTGTTGGTTACACAGTCCTCCCATTTCTTTTTCTTTTTTTTTTTTTAAAGATTTTATTTATTTATTCATGAGAGACACAGAGAGGCAGAGACACAGGCAGAGGGAGAAGCAGGCTCCATGCAGGGAAACCGATGTGGGACTTGATCCTGGGACTCCAGGATCACGCCCTGGGCTGAAGGCAGGCGCTCAACCCCTGAGCCACCCAGGCATCCCAGGCCTCAATTTCTGTTCCAGTGCTTTCTACAGGGAGCAGTTTCTGGCCTGCATACAACAGACCAGATGTGGATACCACCTGATTGCCCAGGGTCCTAGAAGAAAGGTTCTAGGCTTCTCGCTCTCATGCTTTTTCCTTTAGGATGAGGTAAAAATATTTGCTTTCATTTAGTGTTCAAGGATATACAATGGATAAATAAGAGGGCTTTAAAGGCCTTGAGGAGGCACGGTATATTGCCAAGGTGATCTATGATTGTTTTCCCTTATATGGATGATAAAATAAGCCACAGGAAGGATTGTAGCCTTCCATCCCTACCTGTGTTTATTTTTGGAAAACTGTTTTCCATTCAGCATTAGGAAAACAGAGTCTGGAGATTATAAGTTTTAGGGCCCATAAACCTATAAACCTTCCTCCCAAACTCAGGGTTAATTGATCACAGTAAATAATTCTCCATACTAACATAACTGAAGAAGTCAGAAGTGTACCCAGCGTGTGGCCTGAGAGGTTTTCTGCCAAAATCCTACCGTAGCCATGAGCCTGGGCTGTTATGAGGAGCCCTCATCTTTCTCAACCTCTGCCTTGAAATGTTTTCCTTTGTTAGTAACCTGCTGGTCCCTTCTCCATATCATTCACAGGACCTTCCTTCCCAGCCCAGCCTCTGGATGTGGGCATTCCCCAGGGCTCAGTTCAGGTCCTCCTCCTGCCTGCTCTTTTAACCGTAAAGACTATAGCATGACCACATAGTCCGCATTTCTCTTGTCTCTATGTAAGAAGCTCCTTCAGAGGATGCTCTGCCTCAGCATCTTCCTTTTACTTGCTGCTGGGCCTTGAGGAAAAGTGGGGCTTGCCCCACCTGGCGCCTCACTCTGTCTTTGAAATCTGCCCACCTGCCTTCTGCCCTCTGCATGGATGAGAGGTGGAGGGATAAGCCCTACTGTTGTCTATCTGGGCCAATGACTGTATGTGTAGGGCCAGGTAATTCAGTGGGAAGTGTCACCCAGCTGATCTGGACCCAGATCTAGAGCAACAGCTTCCATTCAGCTCTATCAGTATTAAAACTGATATTCAATCTCCATCTGCCAGTTCCTCGGTTTATCTCTCAGCAGGTTCTAAATTCAGTAGGGAAGAACAGTTATCTGTTACCCACCCTCACATACATACTACTTATAAGCTAACAACCCCCAGAGTTCCCTATGAAGCCCAGATTTCTCTCCTGAGCTAGTTAGTATCTCAAATTATGTGTCTTTCACACAGAGAATGTGCTCCAAAACAGAACTCCTTATCTTCCTGCAGTAGCCTTTCCCACTGCAATAATCCTCAACTTACCTGCTTCCCATTCTAGAAACCAAGGAGTTGTTCTTAACCACCCACGTTCCCACCCTCATCTCAAATGTTCTACCAAGTGCTGTCAACTTTACTTCTAAAATATACTTTAACTTTGTCCCCATGGGCTCCAGTGTCATCTCCTCGTAAATTATTGCATTAACCTCCCTAATATCTCCTCTTGTCCCACTCCAGACCATTCTCTGCTGCACAGCCACAATAACGTTCCTCAGAAAAGAAAATTTTGAAAGCAGCAAAGGAAAATGACACATTACATATAGGAGAACAATCATTCAAATGTCCACAAAATCTCAACAGAAATAATGGAGGCAGAAGAGAATGGAGCATCTTTACAGTGTCGGGAAAAAACAACAAACTTGTCAACCCAGAATTTCACATCTGTGAAAATAATTCAGAAATGAAGGTGAGAGGATTCCACTTTCGACCATAATGGAATGAAGAGATTTGATTTACCCTTCTATTCTAAGAAACTGAAAAAATGAATGAAAGTCTGCTTCATATTCTGTCTCCCGCTCCCTCCCTCCTTCTCTCTCTCTCTTTCAGATAATATATAAATAAATAAAATCTTTAAAAATATGATCTAGGGATGCCTGGGTGGTTCAGCCAGTTGGGTAACCAACTCTTGACTTTGGTTGGGGTCATGATCTCAGGGTCATGGGACCGAGCCCTGAATTGGGCTCTCTGCTGAGCAGGGAGTCTGTTTCTCTCCCCTCTCCCTCTACCCCTTCCCCTGCTCTCACACGTTCTCTCTCTCTCTATATATATATGATAAATACAATTTTAAAAATGATCTAGTTCTTTTAAAGGAAAAGACTTTTTCCAAATTAAGAAAACTACAAAAATTCATTACTACTATCAAAGTGCTAAAGGAATTTTCTCCTGCTAAAAAAGAAATGATACCAAAGGGAAATTTAGATCTTCAAGAAGAAATGAAGATAATGAGAAATGGTAAATATAAAGGGCTACTTTATATTCCTATAAAAATTCATATAGCTGTTTAAAACAAGAATTATAACACTATTTTATGAAGTTTATGATGTATATGAAGACTGATGGATCTACAGTGTTGCTTGGTTCCTACATTTACATGAAGTAGTACAACTGTAACTCTAAACTGTGAAAATATTAGGATGTATATCTTCATCCCTAAGGCAGCCATGAAACAAAGATATGGCTGATAAAGCTAATAAATAAATTAAAATAGAATTTAAAAAAATGTTTGAAATAATCCAAACGTAGGCAGGAATGAGAGAACAGAAAGGAAAATAAATAAAGACAGACAAAACAAATAATAAAATGTTAGACCTAAATCCAACTATATCAATAATTATTTAAAATAACAATGAAATAAATATTCCAAAATAAAAGGCAGAGATTATCACAAAGTATGTAATGGCAACCCTAAAATACATGCTGTCTATAAGACATGCATTAAAAAAAAGACATGCATTTTAAATATAAATAAGTTGATAAAAAATGATATACCATGCAACAGTAAGCCTAAGAAGGCTAGAATAGCTATATCAATATCAAATAAAATGAAATTTGAGAAAATTATATAACCAAATAGTGAAGTATTTCCTAAGAGTAGAGGGATCAATACATCAAGAAAATAGAATAATCCCAACTGTGTATGTGCCTAATAATTGAGCTTCAATATCCCCAAAGAAAAAATTGACAAAAATAGTCCACAATCATAGTTGAATATGAATGTCTCGGGAGTTAATAAAACTACCAGAAAGAATTCAATAAAAAGATAGATGAACTGGGATCCCTGGGTGGCGCAGCGGTTTAGCGCCTGCCTTTGGCCCAGGGCGTGATCCTGGAGACCCGGGATCGAATCCCACGTCGGGCTCCTGGTGCATGGAGCCTGCTTCTCCCTCTGCCTATGTCTCTGCCTCTCTCTCTCTCTCTCTCTCTCTATCATAAATAAATAAAAAAAATTAAAAAAAAGATAGATGAACTGAACAAAATTATTAACCACTTTCATTTAATTGGTATTTATACAACACTACACCCAACTGTATAACTACAGAATACTACCAAATACGCATGGTCTCCACATGCATGCAGTTTGTTGACCAAGATAGACCATATCTATCTAAATAAAACAAAGCTTAATAAATTTAAGAGAACTTAAATCATACAGAATATATATCATCAAAACAAAATTAAATTAGAAATTAATAATAACATACCTAGGAAGACAACAAATATTTGGGAATTAAACAATTAAACAATTCACTTTTTTCTTTCTTTTTTTTAAAAAAATATTTTATTTATTTATTCATGAGAGACACAGAGAGAGAGAGAGGCAGAGACATAGGCAGAGGAAGAACCAGGCTCCACACAGGGAGCCTGATGGGGACTCGATCCCAGGACTCTAGGATTAGCACTGGACGGAAGGCAGGCGCCAAACCACTGAGGCACTCAGGGATCCCCAAGCAATTCACTTCTAAATAATCAATGGGTTAAAGAAGAAATCACAAGGGCAATTAGAAAATAGTTCAACTAAATGATCATTTAAAAAAGTAAAAAATATTGGGACACCTGGGTGGCTCAGTGGTTGAGCATTGCCTTTGGCTTAGCTCGTGATCCCGGGGTCCTGGGACTGAGTCCCGAATTGGGCTCCCCACAGGAAGCCTGCTTCTCCCTCTGCCTATGTCTCTGCCTCTCTCTGTGTGTCTCTCATGAATAAATAAATAAAATCTTTAAAAAAAATTAAAAAATCAACAATTTTAAAAATTAAAAAGTCAAAACTTGTGAGATGTAAACAAATAATGGTTAAAACAAGTTATAGGGATCCCTGG
Organism: Canis lupus baileyi; assembly: GCF_048164855.1. Classification (NCBI taxonomy): domain Eukaryota; kingdom Metazoa; phylum Chordata; class Mammalia; order Carnivora; family Canidae; genus Canis; species Canis lupus. The sequence continues at coordinate 13,489,943 of NC_132861.1, read as the reverse complement.
GTGGCGCAGCGGTTTGGCGCCTGCCTTTGGCCCAGGGCGTGATCCTGGAGACCCGGAATCGAATCCCACATCGGGCTCCAGGTGCATGGAGCCTGCTTCTCCCTCTGCCTGTGTCTCTGCCTCTCTCTCTCTCTCTCTGTATCTGTCATAAATAAATAAAATATTAAAAAAAACAAGTTATAGCTTTAAGTGCTTATATTAGGAAAGTAGAAAGTTTTAAAAACAGAGACCTAAAGTTCCACCATAAGGAGTTAGAAAAATAAGAGCAAGAAAGCCCAAAGTAACTAGAAGGAAGGTAATAATAGAGATAAAGGTAGAGGGCAGCCCGGGTGGCTCAGCAGTTTGGCGCCTGCCTTCGGCCCAGGGTGTGATCCTGGAAACCCAGGATTGAGTCCCACATCGGGCTCCGTGCGTGGAGCCCGCTTCTCCCTCTGCCTGTGTCTGTGCCTCTCTCTCTGTTTGTCTCTCTCATGAATAAAGAAAATCTTAAAAAAAAAAAGATGGAGGTAGAAACAAAATACATACTTGAGAAAATGAACAGATTATTAAGTTTGATAACAGTGTCAACACAATTCAATGGGGAAAAAATAGTCTTCTCAACAAGGGATGCTGGAACAACTGGATATCCACATGCAAAAGAATGAATTTAAGCCTCCACCTCATACCATACACAAAAATTAACTCAAAAAGGAACAAGGAGCTAAGAGTTACAATTATAAAACTCTTAAAACATAGAAATAAATCCTTGTGACCTTAGCAATGGTTTCTTAGATATGACACAAAAGCACAAATGATAAGAGAAAAATTGGTCCTCATTAAATCTAAAATCACTTGTGGCTCAAAGACACTGTTAAGAAACTGAAAACACAACTCAAAGAATAGGAGACAGTATTTGCAAATCATATATTTGATAAGGAACTTGTATCCAGAATATATAAAGGACCTTTACAATGCAATAATAAAAAATACAAATAACCCAATTTTTAAATGGGCAAAGATTTGACAAAGATATATAAATGAGCAATAAACTCACGAAAGGATGCTCAGTATCATTAGTCATTAGGGAAATGCAAACCAAATCATCAGATATCTACTGTGAAGGCTACAATAAAAAAGTCATAAATAACAAGAGTTGGCAAGGATGTAGGGAAACTGGAACTCTCATGCATTGCTGGTAGAATTGCAAAATGGTGAGGCTATTAGGATAACAGTGTAGAAGATTTTTTAAAAGTTAAACATGGAGTTATCATATGACCCAGCAATTCTACTCCCAGATACATACCCAAGAGAACTGAAAACATATATCCTCACAAAACTCAAGATGTTCACAGCAGCTTTTTCTTTTTAGCTAAAGGGTGGAAACAACCCTAATATTCATTAACTAATGAAGATAGACAAAATGTGGTATATCCATCCAACAGAATGTTATTTTCCATAAAAAAGAATGAAGCACTGATACATGCCGTAACAGAGAAGAACCTTGAAAACATTATGCAAAGTCAGACAGAAAAGGCCACATATTTATGATTACATTTATTAAAATGTTCATAATAGGCACATCTTTAATGATAGAAGAAAGTAGATTAATAGTCTTCAGAGACGGGGGAGGGAGACTGGAGAGTGACTGCTACTGGGTATGGAGTTTGGAGAGGAGATGAAATGTTTTGGAATTAGACAGTGGTGACTGATGGTTGCAGAATTCTGTAAATATACTAAAAAACACTGAATTCTACACTTTAAAAGGATGAACTTTATGATATGTGAATTCTATTTTTTTAAGATTGTATTTATTTATTCATGAGAGACAGATAGAGAGAGGCAGAGTCACAGGCAGAGGGAGAAACAGACTCCATGCAGGGAGCCTGACATGGGACTCAATCCCGGGCCTCCAGGACCATGTCCTGGGCTGAAGGCAGCGCTCAACCGCTGAGCCATTGGGGCTGCCCTGGTATGTGAATTCTATTTCAATAAGCTGTTATTAAAATAATGTCATCCACAATCTGAAGATAAAAACAAATAAAGGAGGCTATTATGAACAACTTTATACCCCCCTCCAAAAAAAATCAGTACTTAGATGAACTGAGAAAATTCTTGAAAAATACAACTTCCCCAAATTGATACTAAATAAAATAGAAAGCCTAAATAACCCTATGTTGATGAAATAAATTGAATTGTTATCAAAACTCCATGCACAAGGAAAACTTCAAGCCCAGATAGTTTCACTGGTAAATTCTGGAAGACAAAGAAGAAATAATAGGAATCTCACACAAATTCTCTTGAAGTACAGAAGTGGGAGGGAATATATCCCAACTTATTTTATAAGGCCAATATACCCTGATACAAAAGCTCAATATTATATTACAAAGTAAGAGAATTACAAACCATTAACAAACTATTTAAGGATTTTTGAATATAAGTACAAAAATCCTTAAAACAAATATTAGCAAATAAAATCTAATTATCTATTGACAACTGTGGCTATAATTATATGTAGAATGCCCCATGATAAAGTAGGGTCTATCCCAAGAACCCAAAGTTCTAACCAAAGTTAGAAAATCAATCACTATAATTCATTGTATTAATAAAGGAGAAAAATATGATCATTTCAATAACTACAGAAAAAACAAATGAGAAAATTCAATATTCCTTCACAATTAATAGGCTCACAATAGCACAAAATTGGAAACAACTCAAATGTCCATCTATAGGTGAGTATGTAAAAAAACTGTGGTACATTCATGCAATGGAATACTACTTAGCAACGAAAAGGAACAAATCACCAATAGATGTGACAACATGGAAGAATCTTGGGATCATTATGCTGAGTGGAAGAAGCCAGGCAAAAAAGAGTGCATACCATGTGATTCCATTTATATAATATCCCAAATCAATGGCCAGAGGTGGAAGGGGGGGTGGTTGCAAAGAACCACATGAAATTTCTGGGGTGATGGAACTGCTCTGAATGTTCATTGTGACAATGTTTTCATGGGTGTGTACTCTGCCAACACTCATCAAATTGTTTATTAAAGACAATTTATTGAACATAAAATATACCTCAATGAATTTGATGACAATGAAGATCATACAGCTAAAATCGTAGACAAATGGGTTATAGAAGTGTTTCAGGCAAATAATTATTTAAAATATTGTGGTATTTTCTGGATTTTATATTTGTGGCATCTGTAAGTTTTTCAAATTTTAATTTTCTGTGATCTGCCTCTTTTTTACTCATCCATTAACTTTTGGAGTTCCTGGAGTCTGGGTTCTCACCTAGTGTCACTCCACCATCTCCATCCAGACTGATCTCATCCTATCCACATCCTCATTTATTACCTTCTATCAACAACTCACTAACTCATAACTCAAGCCCAGAATGCTCTTTGGAGTTGCAAAGCTACATAACCCAGCTGCCTACTTAATATCTCTGGTATATCTCAAAGTCATCTTAAATTTGGTATCTCCAAAATTGTTCTTTTGATCTTCTCCACCAAACCCAGGCTTCTCCAATTGTTTTATATCTGACTTGATATAACTACCGTCTATCTACCCACAATGGGAAGGGCAGAAACCCCAGAAACAGCACTGACTTTGTGGATTCTCTGCAACCCAAATGCTCATCATGATCCAGACCATCCGCTCTTGCCTGGACTAGGGAGATAGCATCCTAATTGTTGTCCAGTCCACTTTGACCCTTCTTTCTCCTCTCCACAGCCTCAGGGAAATCTGACATGCAAATCTAATCATGTCATTCTCTGCTCACAACACTTCCGTGGCTCCCATTACTCTTAGAATCAAGACTAAAATCATTATCCTTTCTTACAGGCAAGTCTGATATTCAGCTAGGCATACTGATATGGATGTATCAACTGTTAGGATATTGGAAATCTTTTGTATTACTGGCAAACCATAATAGGCAAGCACTTGTGCATGCCCAGCCAAGGCGACTGCAAAGGACAAACCACTGCATGACTCTTATGCCTTCCTGTAGCTGCTCTGCAACCTGACATGGTGAGTCCCAGCATCAGCCTCCAAACTGAGCCAAGACCAGAACTGGGAGAGAAGCAAGAGATTGGGTCCCTAGATCTGCAAGGGGAGTGGAGAAAAGGGGACCGTATGTTTTCCAAGAGGGTGACTGGTGGCTGTCTCCGTGCACAAATACCAGGTCAGCAGGATTTAGATTCAGTGGAGTAAGTTTCTGATGGTAGTAAGGCTCATGAAACTCTAGTTAACTAAGAAGACTGTGTAGTTCCTCTCCAAAGGCTTAAAAATAGGAAGCCAGAGGAGGGATTTTTTTTTTGAAACCTAACCCCAAGTATTCTTTCCTCATACAAAGTCTTTCCTTATATCTATTTGTTGGATTCATCTTTATGCCTTCTATTTCTTTGCTGAGATTTTCTGCTCTTTTATCTTTCTGAATTTTTTTTTAATTTTTAAAAAAGATTTTATTTATTTATTGGAGAGAGAGAGAGAGAGATCATGAGTAGGGGGAGCAAGCAGAGGGAGAAGCAGACTCCCTACTGAGCAGGGAGCACAAGTTGGGACTCAATTCCAGGACCCTATGATCATGACCTGAGCAGAAGGCAGATGCTTAACTGACTGAGCCTCCCAGGTGAGAGCCTCCCTGCTCTTTTGTTTTAAGCATGTTCATAATTGCGTGTTGAAGCATTTTTTTTTGATAGTTGTTTTTAAATCCTTATCATGTATTTCCAACATCTGGGTAATACATACTAGTATTTGTCAAATGTGTTTTCTCTTTCAAGTTGAGATTTTCCTTGTTCTTGGCCTGATGGGTGATCCTAGACATTTGGATGGAGTATTATCATATGTGACCTTGGACCTTATTTATAATCACTATTTTAGCCAGTTTATACTGACACTACCATGGTGGGGAGAGAAAAGGAGCCTTCTTTTCATCTTTCTACGTGACATTTTCCCACACAAAATTTATCATGGAAAGAAATCACATAGTAATATTTTACTGTCATCTTTGTCATGCATGCCAAAACATATCAATTAAAATAAATAAGGTATTTATGCACAGTGTGGGGACAATTTTTCTATTCATTTTTAAATTACAGACATTATAAATTGGCCCAGATGATAGCCATTTTCTCTTTGATAATTTTATGTTCACCATATTCCCTCCCCAACATATGTATTAAAGAGTACTCAATGATTTCATTTTGTCCTGGAAATCCTGATGATCCTTGCTTTAAAATTACTTGTGTGTGTGTGTGCACTTGACTTATCCTACTATGCCATAAATTCAAGAATGAAAACTATTATTTTATCCCCAAACTTAGCATAAGGCTTAATCTATAGTAATCTCTTACAACAGTTCTGCTGAATTTAACTCTGGGATACTTTGCATAACTTTTTAAAATTCAAGATTTTTTTTCATATTTTATTTATTTATTTATTTATTTCACAGAGAGAGAGACAACAAGCAGGGGGAAGCAGGCTTGATCCCGATGCTGAGCTCGATCCCAGGACCCCGGGATCATGACCTGAGCTGAAGGCAGATGCTTCATTGACTAAGCCACCAGGTGCCCCCAAATTCAAGATTTAAAACAAATTTAAAGATGACAAGAGTTTCTTGATATCATTGATACTCCAAGAGACATAAGTGAACAACTACCATTTTTCTCCTCACTTATTAGTAAAGATTAAAAAGATTGGTTACACTAGAGTAACCAATATAGACACTGACTATAGTCAACATATAAATATCCATCCGACTGGTCTCCATCTGACAGGTGAAGTGTGTGTCTGTCCTGCTTGGCTGAGCTTCTGTTCTCTTTGATCAATAACCACACTGGTGTTATTTTACCATGCTGGTGGATATTTTAAAAGTCATCTCTGGGCTCTTGTACCCTGTTAATAAAGGTGAGGTAAAATGTTGGTGGCAATGTGAATTCATAAAATATTTTTGGAGAATCACTTCTAATATCCATCAAGGTATACATACCCTTTGATCCAGGAACTCAACACCTGAAGGTACACTCACATAAATGCACAGATGTATAAGGATTTTCCATAATGTGTTGTACCAAAGTGCTAGAAATGTGATAAAAGCTCATCAACAGGGATCTATGTCCAGTCCCTAGCTTTGTGGTGTTTGCCAGCAGCTTTCTCATCCCTGGGTGGCAGTCATGAACTCAACAGTCCTGCTTCCTCACCTCACTGGTCATTGCAGAGGGAGCAGCTTCCCCAGAAGCCCGTGTGTTTAGGGAGTTCTGGGAGTCATTCCTCGACGCCCCGCTTAGAGCTCACTCCTTTAAAGCATCCAGTGATTTTGCAACTTCTAGAACATATCACTATAACCAAGACCCCAAAGGTAGGAGGTGTGGATGTGCCCCAACCCCCAGTACATGGGTGGCTGGACACTGAAGGCAGTGCCCTGGTAGCTACCTCACCTGCCTATAGAAAGTCTCTAGGAGAGGCCCAAGGGGACTTCCACTCACCTCCATCTTCCACATCACGTGCATGTGTGTGTGTGGAGAGTAACCTGATTTATATTCAGCTGCAAGAGGGCACAGAAGATAGGGTTTTCAGCTTTCCAGGCTCTGTGGTCAGAAAGGCAACACTACAAGGGGGTTGAACCCAGGAGTGAGTGTCAATGAGACCTGTCCAAAGTCCAAACCCTGTGCAGCATTTCTGAATTCTTTAATACACTAGGAACCGCAAATACTGGAAATGGCCATAGAGCCTTGAGAAGCCCTATGTATAGTAGGATTAAAAGAGATTGGCTCATTATTTCTAATTTTTTCTTCAGATTCTATTGGTTTGGGGTTAAGTCTTTGAATATTGTGGCCTGCCTCCCCTGGCACTAAATCTGCCTCCTACAGACACCCCTGAAGTCACAGCCTAAATTATTCAGGTACGTGAATGTTTTTCTGGAAAGTTTTTAAAAATCAGCTTCTCAAAGTCACAAGAGTTAGAATCCCTGTACTGAGGGCAGAGGGTTCAGTTGGGACCACCTCAGCAGAGTAGAGAGGAAGTGAAGTACCTGGGGAAAGTGTGTGCTGGTGGCAGCTGTGAAGACAAACCCTCAATCCTTTGAGGCCCCAACCCCCTTCACTCCAAGTTTTCTTCCAGAGTCCTTTATTTATGGACTCTTAAGAGCTAAATTTGGTTGTGCTTCATGGTCACCTGTGGAATTTGTCAACATACAGAATTCTGGTACCCACATTAAGCCAGACTTACTGATCAAAATTTTTGAGGAGAGAAACCAGTTTAACCAGAAATCTAAATTTTTAACATACTTGATAGGTGATTTGGATACAGCACCAAGTTTGGGAACCAAGGTGCAGAGAACTCTGTGCTTTGTTTCTTCCTGGCCCTGCTTTCCTCCCCTGGTGCTCCCTGCCCCTTGCCGGCTACCACCCCAATGACAGAGGACAGCCAGGACACACACTCAGGGACGGGTGAGCACTGAGCACTCTGTGTTCTCTGTGCACTCTGTGACCCGCAGTGCCATCGCCCCGTGTGCACTGCAAGCTCCCCATCTGGAGAAGTGAACACTATCACCTTCTTTCAGGTATTAGGAAACACTGACTCATGTCAAGAACTTTGAAATCTGCAGATAAAAGGCAATGCTGATCCCCTCGCTATAACTGTTGTCCCAGAAAATATTCTCCTGTGAGGAAATCAGGGCTGCTGCTTTTGCAGACCATCTGTAAGTGAAAATGCCTGCCCACTTCATGGTCAACACATAGACATCCCCAATTATCAAAGTTACTGGCCTCCTGCCATGTCACAAAAACATGGTGCTGTAGGAGGGTAACATTGCAGGGTGTCTCTTCAATGGGTTTGATTCTGTATGTTTCTACCTGAGATCTACCCTTGCTGTGGAATCCACTGGTTGAGTTTCACCCTACGGTCGTATTCCTGTGGACCTTAAACCCTCTTTATTATACCTAATGATAGTCAGCATTCCATAGGGTGAAGGGCAGTGGATGATGTCTTTGTAAGGCGGCCAGATGTCGCCACGGGGCCAGTGGCTTTTATCCTGCGGCTGCTGAATTTCACATATATCAATATTTATCAGCTGGAATATTATCAGTTTTATAAATGAAAACTGAATGACCATAAATCATTCTGTGGGTAGGTAATTGTGGGGGATGAGGGACAGTTCTGTTTGTAAGCTTGCCAGCCAGGTGTGTTTTGTCAGTCTGTGAACAAGTCTTGTAAGCCATTGACCCACCAAGACTGGGGAGGCCAGCTAGTGCCCACCATTCCTTCTGCTGGGTAATACACCCTGGCAGACAGGGCGGAAGTAATTCTCTGTCTTAAAAGCTTCATTGCATGGTTCATGTTTTCCTGTTCTTTACATATTATTTAGGGTCACCGGATAACATAACTCAAGTTTCAGAACCTGAAGACATATAGTTCAGTATTGCCATTTGGCCTCCTCTCCTACCTCCCAACTTCCCGCCCAATTACAAGCTTATCAGCTGATTTCTTTGAGATCGAGTCTAATTTCTTCAAGTTTGGGGTGTTACACAATGGACAACCAATATACCCACTGAGCACTAACTGGGTATATAGCATAAGGATTACCAGGAAAACCCTGGTCAGGTAGACTCTACTATGAACCCCATTTTACAGAGGGTAAAACCAAGGGTTAGAGAGGTTAGATAATTTGCTCAGGGTCCCACAGCCAGTGAGTTGCAGAGCCAGAACTGTACACATAATTCAGTATATTTTCAAAACCTGGACTCATAGGGTTAGAGTGACAAGGGTTTTGTTAGACTGGGGCAGGGGCAAAGATCCCCAGAAATATCCCAAATGTGTGAGCTTTAATCCAACACCATTTTGGTTTTGGGGGATTTTTTTGAGTTTTTCTTTTAAAAGATTTTATTTTTATTTATTTGAGAGAGAGAGAGAGTACAAGCAGGGAGGTGGCAGTGGAAGAGAGAGAAGCAGATTCCCCACTGATCAGGAAGCCTCAAGTGGGGCTTGATCCCAGGACCCTGGGATCATGACCTGAGCTGAAGGCAGACACTTAACTGGCTGAGCCACCCAGGTGCCTCAAGTTTTTTTTTTTTTTTTAACGTTGTAAATATATATTTCCTTCTTTTAAATTTATTTATTAAATTTTTTATTTCAATCTCAGTGTCATTAACATCCAACATTACACTAGTTCCAGGTGTACTATATGGTGATTCAACCGCCATTTTGTTTTGGTCTCTTTCCCAAGGAGAGAGGATACTGGGGAGAAAGGAAGAGTTGGTCAAGAAAATGGCTCTTTCTTTAGGAGTTTTCAAACTTTGCCATGTATTCAGATCACCCGGAGGGCTTATTAGAGCACAGATTGCAGGGCCTTACTCACCATTCTCTGATCAAGTGGGTCTGGACTAATAAGTCTAATAAGGTCCTGGCTGCTGCTGCTGCTGCTGTGGTCCAGGGACCCTACCTACACTAAGGACAATTGCTGCCTGTGACATTCATCTGGGGCATCAAGTTTGGGCTATTCAGAGTTGTCCGTCAGCAAAACTGGGCCTCAGATTCTGTTCTCCCCACCCCAACGCTCACATCCCCTTCCCCTCATCCAGCACTCCCTGAGGGGCTGTTCCCATATCCAGGTTCTGTCAGCAGAGTTCTGACGGTCACTGTCCCCTTCAGCCATCATTTCATCAGGGGTTCACTGACACAGAAAACCAGAGGGAAAGGATAATTCCTAACACAACAAAATGAGTTGGGAATGGTGGCATTTCAGGTTCCAGTGGGACCTGTGTTTAGGTAGCCTGGGTTTTCCCATGTCCCTTGAATTGCACTCCATGGGATCACCTATTTCTTCCACCCTCACATCACACTAACACTATAGCCTTGATATTTGAGGCTACTGAATCAGATTCTCCCTAGGACACAAGAATGTGTATGTGCCTTTAAGAAAAAAGGTACAATCAGCACATAGGGGAAAAGGTATATACAAGGAAAAGTGTACAATAGGTAGGGTGCTGTTGTAGGAGCTAAAAGAAATGACAATTTTTTAAAGTAAGTTCTATGCCCAATGTGGGGGTTAAACTCATGACCCCAACATCAAGAGTCACATGTTCTACCAACTGAGCCAGACAAGTGCCCCAGAAATGACAATTTAAAAGCTGTTTTCCCCTCACTTTGACCATCTTCACTCAGCAAAAACAAGCATGGGTGACTTGTCCCTTTTTATTTTCTCTCCAGTCAAGTCCTGCGTGTACTTTCGAGTACTCTCCTTGGGAAGGACCCTAGACTTCCCTCAATCCGTACCCTCCTTTCATCTGCCCTGTCCCTTTGCCACACCTACCTCTGCCTCAAAGTGACCTTTCCTCAGCACAGCCTCTGTTCTGGCCAGAGCTGGCAGCTGGTCACGTAGGCAGGAATGCAGCCTGCCTGCCTCCAGCCACCCTGCACACTCCTCCAGGGCATGAAGCTCCTCCAGCTGTCCTGTACATGCCTCCAGGACAATGTCTATGCCTTTATGGCACACAGTAAAGATTCAACCCAAACTTTATGAATGAGCACATGAATGGCTTTCTCAGGCTCATACAGGACAAATAGAAACACTATGAATTTGCCTCCTGGATAGACCTCTGTGTGCTAATCCTCACTGACTGAGGTACATCATTATAAACAATCAAATGCCTCTGCTTGAGCTGAACAAAACCCAAAGGCTATTTGTAAGATGGAGAATCTGTACTCAGATCCTTCTACTGCAACTCAACTGCCTTTCCTAACCTCCCTGCGTCTCTCCCTGCCTTCTACAAAGCATCACCTTGTGCCCAGCTTTGGGTTGAACAAAGTGCGAACAAGGCAATAACTCCACTTACCAACTCCAGAAACCAGTGCTCCTGGAGGCTTCAATTTCCTGGCCTGGCTCTAAGATCCTTTCACTCCAGGAAAGAGAGGGAGAGGTTTTTGTTTCTGGGGCCCAAGATGTAGCTGTGCGTAAGAGGAATGTTCCAGGCTTAGGGATGACTCTCCATGCAGGGCCTAAATGTTTTATTCAAGTACAACAGACACACAGAGAAGTATACAACTCACAATCTCAGTGAATGTCCATATTCATGAAACTAGCAACCAGATCAAGAAACAGAACATGACCAGCACCTACACAAGCTACTGTTTCAGCCACAACTCCCTTCCCCCCACCAAAGGTAATCCACGGTCACCTTAAAAATAAAAACTGCCAGTTATTTCACCAGCAAGAGATGGTCTTATTGAGGACTAAAAGATAATTGCAATACGGCACAAATAAGCTACAGCAAAAATACAGGCAAGTCCAGAGAACAAAGGAGATGAACAGTTTTTAAGGAGAGAAGGTGTGAATTGAGAAAGCTCTTATAAACTAAAAGTCCTTTGGAGTAAACTAGGAGTTGGAAGCGTGACAGCTTTTCATTGGCTGAACTGTTGCCCCTGGATAAGGAAAACCTCTCTCCCTCTGGCTGGAGTAGCAGAATGGTACCCACATGCAAGGTCAAGTCTGTGTAAGGTCAAGCCTGCCTCTGCCCCTTGGGTCTGCAATTGACTACAAGTCATAGGGCATGGTTTTTGTACCCACAATCCTATCTCTGAACAAAACACCTTTTCCTGTTTTTGAATTTTCTATAAATGGGACCATGGTTTGTAGGCTTTGTCTCTAGCTTCTTTTGCTTTGCATCATCTTTGTGAAGCTTATCCATAGCTCTGCACATAACTGCAGTTTGTCCACCCAACCACCTTGCTGTAAAGTACTCCATTTGTTGGAGCATACCAGGGCTTATTCATCTATTCTACTGTTGATGAATACTTGCGGTGTTTCCACTTTGGTGCTACTCACAAAAGACACAGCTATGAACCACCTTGTACATATCCTTTTTTAAAAGATTTTATTTTTAAGTAATCTCTGTACCCAATGTGGGGCTCAGATTTATAATCCCAAGATCAAAAGTCATATGCTCTACCGAATGGGGCAGCCAGGTGCCCCGTGTGCACATCTTTTGATATACAACACATAGGTATGTGTTGAGTTTGTGTGAGGTTGAGACTGAGATTGTTGGGGCATAGGCTGTGCATTTTTTTATCTAAAGTGGATGCTGTCAACAGGTTTTTCAAAGGGGTTCTATTCATTTACATATTCATCTCAACAAAACTCAGTGATATTTGTCTTTCTCATAGTGCCATTCCAATAGGTATATGGTGGTATAACAGTCTGGTTTTCATTCGTTTCTCTGAAGGTTACTGATGTTGAATATCTTTTCATAAGTTTACTGGCCATCTGAATATCCTCTCTTGTTCAGGGTGATTGTCCTAATTTCTTGATTCTGGGAGAACTCTGCTTATTTTTTATTTGCCTTATTTTTTGTCAACGTCAGTGAAAATTAGTGTCCATTGAATATATGTCTGGTTCACATTCATGTTTGTGGTCAATTGTCCGAGAAAACAACTATATTAGTAGCTATGAGAGATAGTATTTTTGAGTGCTTACTACATATTATCTTATTGCATACAGTCTTCACAAAGACCCTGAGATAAGATATTCTCATCCCTTTTTTACAGAAGAATAAACTGAGGTACAGAGAGATTAAGTTACTCATACAAGGTCACACAGCTGAGTAAGTCCTTGAGTTGGGATTTAAACCCAGACAGTCTCACTCTAGAGCTTCTGCTATTAATCTCTGTCCTGGTGGGCTTCTAGGCACTGCCACCCACAACACTTTACACACACACACACACACACACACACACACACACACACATGAGATTGCTTACCTCCATCACCTGGCTAGGACTCTCTACCATTAGCCTCAAAGTTTCAGCCTGTCTGTTCTCCAGGCCTGACCACTTCCCAGAATGGGGTTTTGAGGGGCTTGGGAACTGTGTTTTCCATGTGTCTTTTTAGTTTGGAAGTTACTGGCCCTGTTACTGCCATCCCTGTTCTAGATGGAGCTTTGAGGCTGGAGATTCCTTTCTGAGGCCCCTCCCACTCTTGTTATTTACTCTCCTGTGCCACCCACATTCCCTGCTGTTCCTTCTGCTGAACCTCAGTTCCTTTAAGGGGAAGGTATGTTGGTTACTCATTTTGGCATTACTCTTATCAGAGGGATGGAGGAAGGAAGGGAAATTGATTGCCTCATAGAAAGTTCAACCGCCACCAAGATAAAAACTATCACTAACATGTTTCTTGATCTCCATGTAAAGCCAGCATCTAAAGAAAAATTAAAAAAAGCCAGCATCTACACAGGAGGAAAATTGAATGAAAATGCTGGAAAATACCCCAATAGAAGACACAGGCCTCACTATGGCCTTTAAGCCCCATTTTTGGGCTTAAGCTATGGTAACAAAATAACAATAAATAATGACGATGATAACAGACCACCTCCAATAAGTTCATAATCAGCTCTAGGCCACCATTTGAGTAAACAGACAGGCCTTGTACCTTGGTCTAAAGACCAACAAACTTGAACTCCACTGAGGAGAAAAGGAAAAATGTAGAGCCAAGAGCCAACTAGAGTCAGCATATGCTGCTCCTTTAACTATAATCATCCCCTACCCCTGCAGAGCAGGTGACAGAGCCATACTGGAGGTGGCCCTTAAGGGACGGGCTTCTTGCCACATCCTAGTGGACACTGAAGGTGCTTTGCCCTGCACACCAATAGAAAACTAAGCCCTGCCAATTTGACCTCACTTTCTCTGCTTCTTCTTCCCTAGTTCAAGCCTCTGAACCATTACAATAGCCTCACCTCTAAGCAGTCTTCCTGGTTACTTCAGTCTCTCTTGCTATATGCTATATCCTACAGCCCCTGCCTCTCCCACTGCTACCAGAGTATAAAATCTCAGAGGCAAGCACGACCTTGCCACTTCCTGACTCCCCATAAGCAGAAAGAGGAGCCCATCATGGAGCCCACCATGGAAGGGACAGAGACTCCTGTGCCAGTCCCCAGCTCCCAGGCTGCCTACAGCTCACAGGATGCTCCCACTTTGTTATGTACCTCCATGCCTGTGCCCCACTAGCTCTCCTCCCACCCATTCTCCCTGTCTGTCTTGGCTCTAATGGGAGTTTCCCTATGCTGTTCCAGGCTGGGCTGAGCGACCCCCTGACTCCCAGCCTGTCTACGTGGAGCAAACGTGATAATATCCAAGATCCTTTATCTACTCTCCCACTGCCAAGCCAATTCCCTAGAAGTATAGACCATGCTTTGTTACTCATCTGCAACTCCTCAGTGGCCAGCCCAGTGTTTGACTGATGGTACTTGCCCAGGAAGCTGAATCTCCCTGTCAAGCTTCCTTGACCATTAGGGCTCCTGAGAGCCTCAGGTCCTATAGTTATAAGGAGTCAGGCCAGAAAATGAATCCAACCACTCATTTTACAGACAAGAGAACTGACATCATGTGCCTGGGTGGCACAGCTGGTTAAGCATCCAATTCTTGGTTTCAGCTCAGGTTGTGATCTCAGGGTCACGAGATAGAGCCCCGCATCAGGTGCTCAGCATGGAGTCTGGTTAAGATTCTCTCTTCCTCTCTCTCTGTCCCTCTTCCCTCTCAAATAAATAAATAAATATTTTTAAAAAGAAAGATAACTGACATGATACACCAAAATTTTGATGCATGGTGGGAAATAAGATTAATAAGACACTGCTCACCTATACTAATCCAATTGGGACTAACTATAGAGAAAAGCATCTTTCCCCTCTAGATGAACAGATTTTATAACAGACACAAAGCAAGCTTTAATGCTACTTCTTGTTCTTCCTCAGACTCAACTGGAATGAGAAGAACTGGAATCTAAGCCAAAGAAAGGGGTGAGGAGTAATTACTTCTCCCTACCAGATTTCTACAACTGCTGGCCATGGAGAAGAGGTGGATGTTCACTGGTTAAACATGGGCCTTTTCTGCTTAGATCAGAGAAGGGGCAGGCCCCGCCAGCACAGGCAGCAGCATACACATGGGCTGGGCAGGCCTGTCACCTCAAGCCATCCTGGAGAGGCCACCAGCCCTCCCTTATCTGATTAAAGGCTCAGCTGGTACGGATTGACCATTATTAGAAAAAGTCAGGAAGCTTAAAACAGTGGAGGCAACCAGACATTCAGGGACTGAGTCCTTAAGAGCACATGTCTCAGGGCACCTGGGTAGCTCAATCTGTTAAACAACCAGTTCTTGATCTCAGCCCAGATCTTGATCTCAAGGACATGAGTTTGAGCCCTGCCTTGGGCTCCATGATTGGCATGAAGCCTACTAGGGAAAAAAAAAAAAAGAGAAAGAAGCTCCCTTACACACATTTCAAACATAGCACTGGGAAGCAAATTCAAACTGCTGCATTTCAGCCAGGCTATCAGCATTATAGGAGGCCAACAGGCTTCCATTCATTCAGAAGATAGTCTGGGACCAAGGGATAGCTCAGTACAAAATTAGTTTCACCTAGAAGAGTCCAGTCCCTGTCTCAGAAAGGGTCCCTCACTCCAGGACCCCGACTTTTGTACCCATCTGTGTGATACACCTGTGTCCTTCTGGAGTGCTGGTGATGGCCCCAGACCAGGCACTGGATTCTTCCCTCTTACTAACTGGGTAACCCCAGGCAATTCCATTCTCCTGAGTCAGACTCAGCACAAGCCTGCCTAGCAGAGTGAAATCCATAGAACTTGCCTGTCACCAAGGGGATTTCTTAGTAAAAGTAAGTGCATCTGTACCATGGAATACTACACAGTCTTTTTTTTAAAAAGTACTAATAAGGAATGATCTCCAAAATGTATTTCTAAGGGCAAAGAGCAAGGTACACAACAACACAATGTGTATAGTACTGGTCATGTGAAAAGGAGGAAAGGAATGTTTGTATGTTCATATTATCTCTGAAAGACTTTTTTTTTAAAGATTTCATTTATTTATTCATGAGAGACCCAGAGAGAAAGAGGCAGAGACATAGGGAAGAGGAGGAACAGGTTCCATGCAGGGAGCCCGATGCGGAACTCGATCCCAGGACTCCGGGATCATGCCCTGAGCCAAAGGCAGACGCTCAACTGCTAAGCCACCCAGGCATCCCTGAAAAACTTTATAAGAAACTGACAGCATTGGATTCTCCTGGATGGGGACCTACACACACAAGGAACAGGGCAGGAAGAAGACTCTCAAGCTTTACACTTTTAGAATTTCAACAGTATGAGTATATTGTCTATTCACTATAAAGTTTTAAGTTAAAAAAGTCAAATAATATCAATAGGATTTAATAACTGGCAGGATGGGGGTAGGCAGGAGGAGAGGGAGAGGTGGAAGTCAATGACAACTCTGAGATCACTAGTCTGGATGATTGGATAAGCTAAAACACAAACTCGAGAAGGAAAACAGAAGGTTTTGGTAAAGGAAAATAAATTCAAACTTGGAGTTTCCAGCTGAAAATGCAAGATATATTCAAATGGAGATGTTTAGAGAAGGAAATTGAACACTTGTCAAGAGAGCTCAGGAGACAAGGAGTATTAAAAATGTAGACTTGGGTAGCACCTGGGTGGTGTAGTCAATTAAGCATCGAACTCTTGGTTTCAGCTCAGGTTGTGATCTCAGGGTCATGAGGCCAAGCCACATTGTTGGACTCTGCACTCAGCGTGGAGTCTGCTTGGGTTTCATTTGCCCTCTTCATCTGCCCCTCCCCCCTCAAATAAATAAATCTTTTTTAAAAAATGTAAATTTGGGATCATCATTTCAGAAGGGATATTTAAAGCCATGAGAATGGGTGACAGACTGGTCTAATGGTTAAAGAAGCAGAAACTTAACTCAACCTGCTTTTAAAAATGAAAGTAAAAGAGAAATCTATTAGAATAAATTACTGTGAAATCCAAGGTGCAGGTGTGACTAAATCTAAGAATTCAAAAATGTCCTTAGGATTCTGAGGGGGAAAAAGTTCTTATTCTGTAAGCTCAAGAAAGAAGAAAAGAAATTATTATTTAGCTCTAGTTCCAAGTCATGAACAAGTGACCACACAAAATGTTTGAAATCCATCCCTACCATACAGGAAGAGTATTACTTTCAGCACCACCTCCCACTCTGAAAATCAGTAACAATTCACTGCTCAAGTCAGTGAAGCCCTAAAATCCAAGCTTCTCACAACTGTCCATGAGAACAGTGCTTGCTTGGTTCTAAGAGACAGTGCAATGCAGTTCTCCTTGATTGAGTAGGTAATAAATTCAATACATGTACAGAAGAAGAATGATGTGCTCTCTTCCTACAATAATTCTGTTTCTCTTTATCCATCTTTCAGCTCAGCTTGCTTCTGTTTGTCCTGATTCACAAATGGATTCTAGCTATCTCTCAGCAAGTTGTTCCTGGACAGTTCCAGGCTTCCATGGTTCTTAGAGCTCTTGTCACAGAAACCCTGATAACGTAAGGAAAAGATATGGGGACAATTTAATTTCATTGAATTTAGATCACAACACTTCACCAACCACAGTGACAAAGAGGATAGCATATTCTCCTTGGCCAAACCCAAGTGCTGGTGGTTATTCTCCATTTGCCATCGCCCAGGTCAGTTCTCCATCCTCACCTGTTCTGTTTAGTGTGGCAGATGCTGGCTGCAATGACTATCACCTAGACGCCCTTGCCAGCTGACTTCCAGCTGGGCATGACCAGTGGGAAGTACTGGGAGGCATTCATAGGTCAGAAGAGAAAAGTTCGGTTATTTCTTCTCTGCTCTCTCCTTGCTTTGGGTTGCAAATTGTCAGCAGATGCATCTCTCTACAGCTATTGCTGAACACTGGTTCTACAAAACGGAAGCTCTCACTGGGTACTGGTAACAATATTTCTTCCTCTTTCCCTTTCTGACTGAGGGAGGGAATGGCTTCCTGTCCTGGTTCTCTTAGCCCTGCCAACACCTCTACAAATTATCCCTTTCTTAACATCTCCTCAGTGGATCTGTGCAAATGGAATTCTGTTTCTATTGAAGACTATTCAGCACTAGGATGGAAGGGACTTGTCTCGCCTTAAAGAAAGGAGTATTGAGCAGACACAAATATACCTCTAATGCTAGAGGGAGCTAACTTAGTGGCAGGAGATGCCAGCTAAGGATAGAGCCTGCATCTAAGGGGCAAGAGAAAGGAGACAATCTTATGGGGAAGGAGTGGAATTCAAAGAAGTTATGAGAACAATTAGAAGGCAGCTGTGGAAATACCCCAAAGAGAGAGAAGTAAATTTCAAGAAAGTTGCAAGTGCCATAGTTTAGTGGGATGAGGATTATGAAAAGGTTACTAGATTTATTGATTAGAAAGTTATTGCTGACATTTGGACAAAGTCTTAGTAGAATGGTGTGGCATTTTTTTTCAAACATGCCCCCCCCTTTTTTTTTTACTTTCTTCCCATGATAAGTGGTATCTGCCTCTTCTGCTTGAACCTGGGCTGGCTTATGACTGCTCTGATGAATAGAGGATAGCAGAAGAGACACAGTGTGGTTTCTGAAACAATGTTGGAAAATACCATGCAAATGGAGGCTGATTTCCTTGGGGTGCTCACTTTGGGTGAAACCAGACCCCATGTGGAAATACAACAATGCTGAGGCTGCTGTGCTGAAGGGCCACAAGCAGGCGCCCCAAGGATAGGCAAGGTGAACCTCCACCTGATAGCCAGTGTTCACCACCAGCCACATGAGTGAGTACTGTGGACATCCAGCCCTATTGAGCCTTCTGATGATGGTAGTCCTAGAAGGTATCTGACTGCAGCTACCCTGGAGATAAGCAGGAGCTGCCCACTTAGTCGTTCCCAGATTCTCATTCTACAGAATCATGTGTAAAGTTAAATGGTTGGTGATTCAAGTTGCTAGGTTTGGGGGGTAATTTGTTACACAGCAATAGTGATTGCTAATAGTGATGAACAGATTTTGGCACTGGAAGTGGAGTACTTTAGAGGATCAGTATTGACTTTGAGACTGGAGCCACATGATGTATGGAGGACTTGAGGATACCTAGTGAAAGTTTGATGGACTTTGAAGAGGTTGTCAGGGATGGCTTAAAAAGAAAATGAGGGAAGTGTTATTGGAAACACAAGGAAAGCAGACCACTAATAATAAAATGGCAGAAGGTCTAGGAAACTTTCACCAGTGGTAATGTGGAAAATCAAAAACATACCTGATGAACTGATAAATCTGGCTAAGGAGATTTCCAGGCAGAATGTCAAAAGTGACAGTAGGTTTATTTTAACTCTGTATCATAATGTCTAGACAGGGAAAGATGATCTAAAAGGAAAAAAGGAACTACTCTATTTTCAAGCAGAATTTTCAGAAAATATAAAAGAACCAGAACTTGCTCGTTCAAAAATAAAACTAGTTCTCACCTCTGTATCTCCTACCAGAAGATTCTCAAAGTAAGAAAAGACCTCACAGAAAATATCAAACCCAGGGCACTGATAGGAAAATATCTCAGGGTAAAAATGTAAAAATGAGATCAAGTGTGTGTCTAGAGCATGCTTTGTTAAGACCTCAGAAAGTTTTTTAAATGGTGCCTTCATAGACCCTTTAAGACACATAATCTATTAAGGATCTTAATGTTTTGCTTGGCAGACCCTCTTTTAAACAATAGAGCTTCTAAGAATTATAAGGAAAATATCTCACTCAGAAAACTTACAGATAGCCCACGGTAGAGAGGATTTCTCTTGAAGAGATTTGGGGGGCATGGCTTTCATCTAATGCAGTGGATTATAAATTGATAGGACTCTCATGAAATTTTGAAAAGGAACTATATCGGCTTTGACTTGAGGGGACAGAGAGAGTATAAAATGAAAAGAAGCTTTTAGATATCCCCTCCACAAACTTTGCCATTTATTTTTAGAGAGGGAGGAGGGGGAGGGGCAGAGAGAGAGGGGGAGAGAGAGAATCTTAAGCAGGCTCTACACCCAGCACAGAGCCCAACACAGGGCTCGATCTCATAGCTCTGAGATCATGACCTGAGCTGAAATCAAGAGTTGTCCACTAAACCATTAAGCCACCCAGGCACCCCAAACATGGGCCATTTTTAATGGAAAAAGGAACAATGACTTAGCACAAGGAACCAGGAATCCAAGGAGCCAGCCAAAGCCACAGGAATAACTTCCAGAAAGTAGGACTAAGCTCTAGTTTGGGGACTAAAAAACTTTTATCCAGATGAATTTCAGAATGGCTACATCTCAGTGACTAATGTATGCCTCTCATTTTCCTTTTTTTGAGAAAGAAAAATATAGAGAGCAAACGAGTGAGCAAGTGAGTATGAGCAGTGTGGAGGGGCACTAGGAAGAGAGAGAATCCCAAGCAGTCTCCACGCTAAGAGTGGAACCCCATGCAGGGCTCAATCTCATGACCACAATATCATTACCTGAGCCAAATCAAGAGTTTAATGCCTGACTGGGCCACCCAGGTAACTCCCTCCTTTTTTTTTTTTTTTTTCTGATGATAGTATCTATACAATTATCCCATAGTTGACATTTTAGTTTAGGTGAATGGAAAGCAAATCACAGATCTTCAGATTGAGAGGAACTCATTCAAAAAGCCTCTTCTGCTTGGGGATCTGGTTTAAATGACAAGATCCTAACCCAGACCCTGATGCTATAATGGAAGATAATGAGTATTTTTGCATGTAGGAGACCTATAAATAATCTATGACCAGAAGGTAAATTGTAGCAGTTTTAAAACAGGGTTCCAAAATTATTTAACACTCTTGTCATTGAGAAGTGGAGCCTATGTCCCATTCCCTTGGACCTGGGCAGGCTGATGATGCTTCAGCCAATACAGTACAGTATAAGTGATGCTTTGTGACTTCTGGTGCTAGAGGGAAAGGCCATGTAGCTTCTGCCTGGACCTCTGGCAATGCTTTCTCTGAGAGAAGCTGGTTACCAGGACTATCCTGAGTCTGCCATGCTGGAGAGTCCATGTGGAAGTATTCCAGTAGACTGCCCCAGCTGAGCTTTCAGAAGAGTCAGCACCAACTGCCGGCCATGTGAGTGAGTCCTCCTGGATGCCAGCCCAAATGAGCTTTCAGCCTTAGCCAGCACCTGCCTGCAACTGTGAAAGACCCAAGGAAGAACTGCACAGCCAAGCCCTTATCATATTGCTAACTTAAAAATTGTGAACAAAATAAAATGTTGGTTGTTTTAAGCCATTCTCTTTGGGGTACTTCCTATGCAGTAGGAGTAACAGGAACAAATGGGGCCAGTGCAAAGCAGATTACACAAGGGAAGGAATTGATGAATGGTAAAGATATTGAGGCAATTTGAGAAATTCAGCAGGAAAGGAAAGGAAAAATATGATATAGTGATATGTACATAAGTTGACTTCAGGGAAGTTTCTATAGGAGAGTGGAGACAATGGAGAGAAAGAATGTGAGGATGTAAGAGCTCTCCTCAGAGAGGCTTGGCATGACAAGATCAGATGGATGGAGCCTTGGGTGGAAGGCAGCACAGCTTCTGCTCTGACACTCCAAGGATGGGAGGGGAGGATAGGTTTGGCTGTGAAGAAGACTGAGAACACTGCCATCAAAAGAAGAGAGGAAATTACTTCCTTAAAAACCAAACCTAGGACTTCAGGTCAAGATGGACGGTAGGATCAAAACAAAAACAAACAAACAAAAACCCTCTGCTCTGAATACCTAATAATATGCATAAGATATAAGAAGAAACAAATTGAAGTCCTAGCTGGGCTCAAAATCAAGGTAAACATTTCTTTTCATTAGATTTCCAAGTAACATGTAGAAATAGCAATGAGAATAGGGGAATAGTCAAATAAAAGCCATTGAAACTCTGTTTAAGAAAAATCCAGGGCCCCAAATCCTCTCCTCCTGGGTTTGACTTACAAAACAGTGAAGGTGCTGAAGCTGTAGGGCTCCAGGTGTGGAAGCAGAGGAGACATCATCTGGGGATCTCAGAACTGTGCATAACAGGGACTTGAAGTGTTGTACACTAGATGAAGACTGGAGTGAGTACCACTGCTTAAAAGCAGGTGTGGGATAGACCCCACTCTACTGCCAATGCTGCCTGAGACTACATGGTTCATAAAGAATTACAGGCTTCAGAGAGGAGGGACCCAGCCTGGTGGCCAGCAGCTGAACCAAACCACTCACTGGATCAATGTGCAAGGCACAATCTACCTGCCTCTGGATTGAGGGCTGGGGGATCAGAGAGTGGTGTTCACAAAACTTATAGGCAGGGAGGGTTCTTCTAGTCAGTTACTGCTGTATAACACAACACTTGAGCTGCAGTAGCTTAAAACAATACCAATTAATACTTGTTCTTCATGAATCAATAATTTGGCAGTGTTCATTGGGGATATCTAGGGGGTGTCAGCTGAAGTAGCCCATCTGGAGCTAAAGGACCCACTTCTTCCAAAAGGACTCATTTACAAGGTTGGAAAAGCATCCCTAACTGGTCCTTTTCATGTAAGGGCTCTCATTGGAGCGGCTTCCTCATAGCTTAGTGGCCGGGTTCTGAAATTAACCACCCTAAGAAATAAGAGCAAAAAGAAACAAAAATCCTTGTATTCCAAGTGGGTCTAAAATCAAAATGCATGACAAAAGCAAAGACTAAGCAAACAAGAGGTTAGGTTCAAGGTAAAGAAGGAGGCTGGGACATAATCAGTACCTTTTCCTTCATTCTGAAGATCATTCAAATAATATTTTAAGAACCAGTACATCCAAAAGGATGAAGACACAGAGAAAAACCAAGGAGCAAAATGTCAGAATTTTTAAAGCAGAGAAATAAATTCAGAGACTTCAAAAATAACACTACTGGGTGTTTACCCCAAAGATACAGATGTAGTGAAACACCGGGACACCTGCACTCCAATGTTTACAGCAGCAATGTCCACAATAGCCAAACTGTGGAAGGAACCACTATGTCTTTCGACAGATGAATAGATATAGAAGATGTGGTCTATATACACAATAGAATATTACTCAGCCATCAGAAAGGACGAATACCCACCATTTACTTCGACGTGAACTGGAGGGTATAATGCTGAGTGAAGTAAGTCAGTCAGAGAAAGACAATCATTATATGGTTCCACTTATACGGGGAATATAAGAAATAGTGAGAAGGATTTTAAGGGAAAAGAGGGGAACTGAGTGGGAAAAATTAGAGAGGGAGACAAACCATGAGAGACTCCGAACTCTGGGAAATGAACAAAGGGTTGTGGAAAGGGAGGTAGACCGGGGGGGGGGGGGGGGGGGGGCGCAGAGGGGGTTGGGGTAACTGAGTGATGGGCACTGAGGAGGGCACTTGATGGGATGAGCACTGGGTGTTATACTATGTGTTGGCAAATCGAACTTCAATAAAAACAACAACAACAAAAACTGTTGTCAGAGGCATTAAAAATAAATAAATAAATAAATAAATAAATAAATAAATAAATAAATAAATAAATAAAAAAAACTGAGTCCTGAGCCAAGAATGGGGAAACCCCAAAACCAATATGATTTATACTCCACAATTCAAAAGATTCAGGAATTAGCTACACCCATAACCTATGAAAGTGGGAGTGTACACTATGGTTTTTTGTTGTTGTTTTATTTTTTTTCAAGTTTTTAAAAATTTTTTTTATTTTTATTTATTTATAATAGTCACAGAGAGAGAGAGAGAGAGGCAGAGACAGGGGCAGAGGGAGAAGCAGGCTCCATGCACCGGGAGCCCGAAGTGGGATATTGATCCTGGTTCTCCAGGATCGCTCCCTGGGCCAAAGGCAGGCGCTAAACTGCTGCGCCACCCAGGGATCCCCTGTTGTTGTTTTAATGTAAGAGTCACGGTTGGTTGATTTGTTTATTTTTAAGAGTTTATGTATTCATTTGAGAGAGAGAAAGAGAGAGGACAAACAGTGGGGAGAAACAGAGGGAGAAGCAGACTCCCGGAGCTGCCAAGGTCCCAATGTAGGGCTCGATCCCAGAACTTGGGGATCATGGTGTGAGCTGAAGGCAGATGCTTAACTTTCTCAGTCACCTAGGAGCCCCTATTTATTTATTTTTAAAGTTAGCTCTATAGGGGCACCTGGGTGATTCAGTCAGTTGCGTGTCCAACTCTTGTTTTGGCTCAGGTCATGATCTCAGGATCATGAGTTGGAGCCCCACATCAGGCTCTGGGCTCAGTATGGAGTCAGCTTGAGATTTTTTTCCCTTTCCCTCTGCTTCCCTCCCCGCTTGTTCTCTCTCTAAAATAAATAAATAAAATCTTAAAAAAAAAAAAAAAAAGTAAGCTCTAAGCCCAATGTGAGGCTTAAACTCACAACCTCAGGATTGAGAGTCACATCCTTTATCTACTGAGCCAGCCAGGTACCCCACAAGGGAGTATCTTAAATATAGTAGGTTGTTTGAAAGTCTGTTAAAAAATAAACCAGGAACTAAAATCCTCTCCCTCACTCTACAAAGCTATTAAACTACATGTCCCACATCACGGTCAAAACCTTGAGGTTTATTCTCAATAATTAAACATTATTCTCAAGAATAAAACAGACTGTCTTGAACTGAAAGACATTAGGCAAAGTGGAGGGGGGGGCACTATATTAAAAATTGGTAGATTAAATAAATAAGTGCACATTGAATCCTCTGGAAGTCTTCTCTAGAGAATATGTTCCAGGCAAGAAGAAACATCTATAGATATTGACATCACATATTCTACAAATAAATGGACCAGCCAGATCACCCTATGGTCAACAGTGGTGAACGCACACCACCTAAGTGCTTGAGATTTCCCATTGCTCTTAGGGGTAGACATCGCTCAATAGGGGTAGACAACCAAGGATTGCCAGTCACCCAAGGAAATCTTTGAACCTGAAAATATAGAGACAAAAAATTAAAAAAAAAAAACAGGAATGTAAATTGGTACAGCCATGGGGGAAAACAGTATGGAAACTCCTCAAAAAATTAAAAATAGAAGTATCATATGATCTAGTAACTCCATTACTGGATATTTATCCAAAGAAAAGGAAAACAGTAGTTTGTAAAGATATATGAACCCTTATGATTATGCAGCATTATTTACAATAGCTAAGATACGAAATTAGCCCAAGTGTCCATCCATAGATGAATAAATAAGGAAGAGGTGATATACATAGACAATGGAATATTACTTAGCTGTAAAAAAGAATGAGATCTTGCCATTTGCAACAACATGGGTGGACCTAGAGGGTATTATAATAAGTGAAATAAGCCAGTCAGAGAAAGACAAATACCAAATGATTTCACTTATATGCAGAATATAAAAAACAAAACAAGCAAACAAAAAAATAGAAACAGACCCATAAATACAGAGAACTGACGGTTGCCAAAGGGGAGAGGGTGGAGGGTTGGGCAAAATGGGTAAAGGGGAGTGGGAGATACAGGCTTCCAGTTATGGAATGAATAAGTCAGGGGGATTAAAGGTACAAGATAGAAAATATAATCAGTGATATTGTAATAGCACTGTATGGTGACAGATGGTAACTACACTTGTAGTGAGCATAGTATTACATATAGAGTTGTTGAACCACTATGTTGAACACCTGAAACTAATGTAATTTTGTGTGCCAACCATACTTAAATATAAATAAATAGGGGAAAAAGTAAGAAACAGGTAAAAATCAACTTAGAGGAAACAGTTTGCACAAAGGAGGAAGGAAATTTCAAGAGCTAAATTCAAGACCTTAGAGAAGAAAAGATATTATACCCACAAAACAACAACAGAATGCTATTTCTAATGGAAAATTCAGAGAATAAGAACATTGAAAATTTTCTAGAGGTGCCTGGCTGACTCAGTCAGTGGAGTACGTGGCTTTTAATCTCAGGGTTGTAGGTTTAAGCCCCAGATTGGGTATAGAGATTAGTTAAAAAGCAAATCTTTTTAAAAATTCTAATATGACAGCAGAAATGAAGAATAGAAGAAGAATAAATGGTATAAATGGGTATATTATTGGGGAGATCTTCCCCCAAAAAACAAGAAAATAAAAGATACAGAAATAAGGCAAAAAAATTTTAATTAGACTACCAGTCTAGGAGGTACCATATCTCAATAACGGATTTTTAGGGATAGGGAGGGATGGAAGGAAAATAATTAGCAATGAAACAATTCAAGAAAAAGGACATGTGTTTCTTGATTGAAAAGGCTTGCTAAACACCAAATTGACCTCAGCTGAAATCAAGAGTGGGATGCTTGACCAATTGAGCCACCCAGGCACAGTTGGTCAATAAGCATTGTTATTCTTGTTCACATGTCTATGGATTAGCAGGGATGACTCTCCTCCAGGCTCTGAGTCTGCAGGTCACCTGGTGAGGCTCCAATCCATTTGTAAAAACGGAACACTAATCTAAGCAAAATTGCAATATAACTGTATTTGGAAAATAGGGGGTGAAAGGGTGAATATGTGTAGTGGGGCAGGAGAGGAAAGAAAGCTTAATCCTTACTCTGGAGAAAGGGTAGCATAGCAGTGAAAGTCATGAGCTATAAAGCCTAATCATGTGGATTTGAATCCCAACTCGGTTACTTATGACATGTAGGACATTGGGCAACTTATTGAAGTTTTCTGTGCTTCAGTATTCTCACCTGTAAGACACTATTAATAATATCCACTTCTCAGAATGATTATGACCATTAAAAAAATTAATATATGGGAAGTACCCAGAAAAGTGCTTGACACATACTAAGTGCTATATGAGTGATTGCCATTATTATTTATCATGGTGGAGAACCAATAGAAAATGCCAATGCTGAAAAAATAACCAAGAAGTAACCATTTTATTTTATTATTTATAGATATGGATGTAAATACCAAAATAATTAGCTAGGAGGTGAAAATGGTTGCTTTGTGGAAAGAGGGGAAAAAGGAAGGACTTGGGGCTGCTGTTTTTCAACATTAGAAAAGTGGTTGATTCTTATGTATGTTATAACTTTGAGAAAGAAAAACATGAGAAGATGCCAAGCCACGTATGAGAAAAACCACATTTATATTTCTTTGACAGTGGAAGGGCAAAATGGTTCTATGATGTTAGAAGTGGAAGGTAGACATCAAAATCCTAAGTTCCTGGGACGCCTGGGTTGCTCAGTGGTTAAGCGCCTAAGTTATCCTAGAGTCCTGGGATAGAGTCCCGCATCGGGCTCCCTGCATGGAGCCTGCTTCTCCCTCTGCCTATGTCTCTGTCTCTCATGAATAAATAAATAAAATATTTTTTTTAAAAAATCCTGAGTTCCTGCAGCACACAACAGATGCCTATAGAAGGAAAAATTTGCTAATTTTCTCCCAACCCAAGAAATAATAATGTGTTTATAATTAGAAAAAAGCAGTTGAGTTTAGTAATGTTCTAACTGCTATAGTACAATATTTACTATTATTTAATGCACTGTGTCAGTCCATCTTCCCATCTTCTATTCATTTGTGGTATATTAGTTAATCTGAATATTCATTGGCACAATGCATCTTTTTTTCCAAATTAAGCCACTGAGTATTAGAACTTCAAATAAATTTGGGAACATAAAGCCAACTTATTCTTTCAAAATTTCCTCCTTTTTTCATGGTGCCTGGTTGGCTGAGTCAGTGGAGCATGTGATTCTTGATCTCAGAGTTGTGAATTTGAGCCCCATGTTGGGTGTAGAGATAGCTTAAAAATAAAATCTTTTAAAAAATAAAAATAAAATGTCCTTTTTCAATAGTGCCATTCTCCTACAACCTTTACTTTCTTAGTTTTGGTATTACCAATCAAAATAAACAAATGAGCAAACAATCAATCCCTAAAAAACTTGTTTAAAAAAGAAGAAAATCAGCCAACAAAGTCAAGTTTTGAAATCAGTCCATATAAAATTAATATTATAGGGAATCCCTGGGTGGCTCAGCAGTTTAGTGCCTGCCTTTGGCCCAGGACGTGATCCTCGAGTCGCAGGATTGAGTCCCAGGTCAGGCTCCCTGCATGGAGCCTGCTTCTCCCTCTGCCTGTGTCTCTGCCTCTCTCTCTCTCTCTCTCTCAGTCTCTCTCTCTCTGTCTCTGTCTCTGTGTCTCTCATGGATAAATAAGTAAAATCTTAAAAAATTAATATTATAGAATAGTAGCCTAACAAAAACATGTAAATATGTTTAAGATTTTTAAAGTGAAAACTGAAGGTATAACTTCAACTGAAAATGAAAAAATATAAAAATATAAAACGAAAACAAGTAGAGATAAAACCAAAATATGTCTGTTTTTTAAAAGGAACATTAGAAATCTTAAAAATAAAAAATACAACCACTGAAATAAAATATGCAACAGATGACCCAACATCGTCAGAGTCCGTGAACTGAAAACAGAGTAATGAGAAATTAACTCAGAACGCAGTACAGAGAGGTAATACAAAAATTAACAAGAACTAAAGAGGTTTAGAGATAAGATTAAGAGATTCAAAGAAATGTCTCATAGGAGTTCCAAAATAAAAGAATAAAGGTCATGACAAAGAAGAAACATTTAAAGAAATGAAGCAGATAATTTTTCAGAATTGAGGAAACATGTTCTCATGCATATTGAATACCAAGCAGGAAAAATAAAACAACAAATTGCACACAGACATACATTATAGTGAAACAAGAACATTAAGGATGAGGAGACAACTGTAAAAACTATGATAGGAAAAAAGATACAGTATCTACCAAGGAATTTCAACAGACTTCTTATCAGGACAGTACATGCTAGAAGATAATGAGGTAAGACCTTCAAAACTGCTGAGAGAAATGGCTGTAGGTCCTCCTACTATCTATGGAGGAGCAAACCAAGACACTGCCTAGACTAAGCAAATCTCTCAAGATTCTACCAGTGGGATTCAAACCCAGACAGTCTCAGCTTCACCATCCAGACTCTTAGCTATGAACCTACTGTGCATTTATAGAATATAGAAGAAACTTACATAATAAAAGAAACAACTCACCAAGCAATAGCTAAACTAAATATTTAACACGAAAATGAGTAAATTACGCGATAGTGGCACAACAGAACACTAAACAGCAATTACAATTAACTGTATCTACACCCATCAACAGAGATATACCTCAAAAATAAAATGTAGTGTACCATCAACGAGAAATGTGTCCCTAGGCCTCTGAACCCTTTAACTACGGAATTAAAAGACTGATAAAAAGCATTAAAGTTGAGGTTAAATACTCTTCTGAAAAATTTCCTCCTGGAAAATTTACCTATCGCATCTTTCTCAACAACTCTGATATTTGAATGAGAAAAAGAATGGTCTAGTGTTTGAACCAAGAATTTTTAAGGCATTTGAAGGAGTTAGCAATCTGACCACACCTGTAGAAGAGATAGGACCAGGTGAAGCGCTCAGTAAATTCAAAATCCAGATGATCCTATTTATAACTGATCTCTTCTCAGGCTTTTGGCGAGGATCACTTGTATATAATTAGTGATTAATCCCTGTTGATTTTTCTGTTGACATATGAGAGACATGCAACAAGACCATCTTACAGTTGTCAGTGTCAAGTAGAAACTGAGCCAATTCAAGTTTATTCTGAAGGAATTATATTAGGAAGTTATAAATACTTGGCAACACCATCAAGAAGGAGACCTCACATTGTGAGACAATCCTCAGAATCTCAAATATGGTTACTTATTTAAATAAAGAATTTTGCTGTGATATCCTCTGGTAGCCTGAGGACAGGCAACAAATGTCAAATATGGCAGCTTTTCCCCAAATATTTAATGACTAGATAAATAAATACTACTCTTGAATTTAAAAATGGAACCTTACATTTGGATTGCTGAGGATATTTTGTTAAACACCTCCTAACTGGTCTCCCTTTCTGGAGCCTTGTCTTATTGTCCATGTTGAATACCAGGGCTAAAATGACACCTGGCACCATACACCACAAATAATGTCTGTCTTCTTAGTTATCTTGAAATTTTGGTCATGGCACAGTCTGTCTTACTCATCTTCAGGGCTCTAGTGTTTATGCTTGGCTAGACTGTTCAAAAATTGTTTGCTAAATAAAACTCCAGAATTGGTTATAATGCAATACTACAGAATGCTAGTAGGTGGCGCCATGTTTTCTTTCTGAGCTGAAGGAAAAAATCTTTGGATATTTGAGAAAAGAAACTCAAGAGCACAGAGTATTGAGACTACAAAAGCAACCTAATTGGTACACTCATACAGATACCTGGGAAAAGATACACCTGTACAGGTGTATTACCCAAAGAGCCCCTATGACATCTAGCTGTTAATAAAAAGTCCCTTTATGCAAGTCCCTTCCTGGAAGTCCCTCTGCAAGTTTTAATGACACAGAGTTTAATTTATGCCATTATGTGGGATCAGTAACTCTTTCCATGGTTAATTTTAGAAAAGTGAACTTGCTCATTATAAAAAGTTGTGTCTAAATTGCCACCTAGTAAAAATAATAATAATAATAATTACAAAAATAAATTGCCACCTAGTGAAATTACAAGAAAACTATGCATAAACCTAAAGTAATTTGATTATGAAAATTCTTCACACTTTAATGTAAGAAAAACCCATATAATTTTCTACACTAAGGAACCTAAATAGGAGTGATTTAGAAGTATTTGCAAATGACGGTTTTAAAATTAGGCTTTGGTGCCAAGAAGATTCTATCTACACTGATATGTAAATTCTCTATATTTCCTGGAAAAACCTAAAGCATGGATTATTAATGAATTACTCAACTCATATGTACCCAGGGATTAAGTGTTATGTGAACTAGTTTTTAAATCCCTTCCGGAAAGAGAATTCTAAATGTTTAAAAAATTGTTGGTGGGCTTAGAAGCCAGGGAACAATTCAATTTTACAAACATCAATTCAATGCCCCCTATGGACCAGGCACAGAGTTAGTTATTAAGCAGTCTCTATTAAGGTATAATTAGTTTTAACTTTTAGCTATAATTAGTTTTTATTTTTTAGCTAAACCCCACTTGTTTAGCTTTGGAATATTAAGAAATGAAAATAAGAGTACCCATAAATGCTATTAACATTGTGGCAAAAAAAGAAAAAGAAAAGAAAAAATTGTGGCATACTTAAATCTAAATTTCTTCCCTAGAGTTTTTTCAAAACCTGTACTTTTAAACTTTATTACATACTTTTTCCACCCAGCATTTTAACAAAACTATTTCTCACATTACTAAAAAAGCTTTCTGAACAAAATTTTAATCTTGCATGAAAATATGCAGATTTGTAAGGCTACTTATTGTCAAAGTGATCTATAGAAAGGTTGATTTTGGCTCAGGTCATGATCTCAGGGTGGTGGGATCGAGTCCCATGTCCTATCTCTGCCGGATGTGGAACCTCTTTGGGATTCTCTCACTCTCTTCCCCTTCCCCACCTCCTCACACTCTCTCTCTAAAAAAAAAAGTCATCCCCCACAAAAATAATAAAGTACCACCTTCATTATATAATAAATTCTAATATATACTTTGATCTATATCTGAATATCTCTTTTATTCTACTTATCTGTTCACTTATTTTAACCCTCAAATCCATATAGTTTGATTACAAATATATAACATATTTTGACTTCTACAAGGGAAAATTTCTCCTGATTACACTCTTATTTTTCTCCCAAAACTTAAAAAATAATCCTCATACATTTATTCCTCTAGATAAATGTTAGAAACATTCAGCCATGGTTTTAGAAAAGCATCCCATTTGAAATCTTTAATTAAGGATCATTATATGTACATATTAACTTAGAGAAAACTGGGAGCTTTAAAATATTGAGTCTTCTCAGCCAGAAACTTTATTCAATCTTCTTTTAAGTCCTTTGACATCCAAGGGTTTTGTAGTTTCTTTCATGTGAGTACTGCATATAGCTTGTAAAATTCAACCCTAGACTTTTTTATAATCATGTATCATAAATTTTTTCCATTACACTTATAATAAGTTATTATCGGTAGTGACACCCTGGGCATAAGTTTCTTCTGCGTTTTCCTTTTTTTTAAGATTTATTTTATTTTAAAGAGAGAAAGAGAGATGACAGGTGGGAGGCACAGTAGGAGAGGGAGAGAGAACCTCAAGCACGCTCCACCTCATGACCCAGAGATCAAGAGCTGAGCAGAAACCAAGAGTTGGACTCTCAACCAACTGTGCCGCCCGGTGCCCCTCCTCCGTATTTTCAAGTTGTCTTTTCAGCATAGACCCCAAGAAATGGGATAATTTAGTATAAGACTATGGATATACTGAAGAACTCTTCCCAAATTGCTATAATATTTTCACATCATAATTAAAATATTTAAAAGTACCTGTTTAATACCACTCTGAACTATTCAATATTTTTTATAAATCAATAATTAATTTGAAAGAAATGGTATATCCTTGCTTTTAATTTACATTTTTGTTACTTGTGAAAATAAACATTTTCCTGTAAGTTTCAGCTATTTTGCAGTCTTGTGCATAAAAGACATTATCACAGATATGGATTATATTTGCAAACAAAAATGCCATTGGTGGAGACAGAGTTTATCTAGTCTAGTAATGAACTAAATGGCAATGTATCTGGTTACAGAAATAATTGGGGTACTACTGATATTTGGTGGGTGGGTGCCAGGGAAGCTAGATGTCACATGATTCATGGGACAGTCCTGCATAATAATGAATGTCATGCTGAACATTGTTATGAGTAAAAAACTTATTCATAATTTTGTGTTTAGAACCTAATTCTGGGAACCCTGGGTGGCTCAGTGGTTGAGTGTCTACCTTGGCTCAGGGCATGATCCCTGGGTCCTGGGATTGAGTCTCAAATTGGGCTCCTCTCAGGGAGCCTGCTTCTCCCTCTGCCTATGTCTCTGCCTCTCTCTTTGTGTCTCTCATGAATAAATAAATAAAATCTTTTAAAAAAAAAGAACCTAATTCTATTTTACACAAACATTTTTGCATCACTTTGATATACACTGAAATTTCTAGGCATGCAACTATAATGTAAATCAACTATAATGTAAATCAAGACAAAACTGTACTCTGATTTGTATGAATATTTGTTTGAATATAACAATTATTCAACAATTTGAAAATTATGTCACTAATGGCAACATATATATGTTATTGACATTGCCAGTACAACACATCATTATCAGTTTTTGTAGCTGCCCCATTCACAGTGATTCTAAAAACGGCAAAATCTGACTAAACAATTGAATCTTCTAGTGTAGTCATATTCAAACATTTACATGTAAAAATATATGTCAGTTTATAACAAATTATTCACTTTTTATTTATCCTATGTATTAAAACTTAGAGAAATATATTTTAATGCTATTATTATTGAAATAATATGTAAGTAGGTTATATTATCTATATGTTTAGTTGCAAGATAGTAAGGAAACACTGCAAAACACTGGCATAAAAAGTAGGTCTTGACATGTTAAAATATTAGTGCCCTAGGACCAAATTTATGCCAAGAAATCTAAAATTTGGTCAGTATTAGAAAACATTTTGATATAATTCACAATATTATTAGATCTAAGGAAAAAAAGTCACATGATATCTTGATAAATGCTGAAAAGTCTTTGATAAAACTCAATATTCATCCCTAAAAATTCTTGAGGAAACATGCTCTATTAAACCATGTCACTGTATATTCTATATTTGGATGCTTTGACACTTGGGCCTTGCTGATCTCAGAGGGACCACCCCTCCCAGGATTAGCTAATTCCTAGAGATATTATACAACATACCTATGAGCCAACTTCCTTTATGGGGCTCTCACATTCCAGACCTCTATCTACCTGTCCTAATTACCCCAGAGCCAATTAAGAGATAACTAGGGATAGGCCCTAGGCCCAAGGGCCTGCTGAAATTATTCAACCTAACCACTCTAAGCCCACTTACCTTGCCTCACCCTTTCTTTCCATGGAAACCACAATAAAGTCTCCAGACCACATTTTCCCCTCCTCCTTTTGCCTCCTGGCTGACTGTGGTGCTTCTCCATGTGGTCCCCATGGTATGGCATGTCCCTTTTTGGGAAGATCCAGGTATAACAAGTTATTTTTTTAATGAAAGTCATATCCCAATCTGTTGGCCTTGCCATACTTAAATAATAACAAAACCCATACTTTAGAACACATGACAAAATATATAAAATTCAACCCTAAGGCCAGCTTCTTTTTTAATGAAGAAATTCAGGAGCTATTCCCATTAAAGTCAGAAACAAGGCAAGATGGCTATTATCTCCACAACTATTTAACATCCTTCTGAGAATATTAGCCAGTAAAATTTGACTAAAGAAAATAATGGCATAAGGAGAAAAAATTGATTGAAAATAAAACAACCTCTAATTGCAGATGACAATAGCTTATCTAGAAAATGCTAGAAAATCAATAATGAAGCAATTCAAACAATAAAAATTTTATAAGATAGCAGGATATAAAATTAATTTGCAAAAATTGATAGCACTGACTTCCAGTTTCTGGTCTGACACTTAAAAGTGCTTGGAACTTATCACTCCCAATCTCACAAGGGGGCATAAGGGAAGCTAAACAAACTGCAAATTATCACTGTTTTTAGAGCCAACAAAGAATTTGAGATCATAGGGCATGCTGACAATCTACAACTAGAGAGACAGACAGGCAGACACAGAAAGTAGCAGCGTGCAGGAAGCAGAAGCTGCACCTGGAGTCTGGTAGGAACACCTGCGGGTAAATGACTAATTTCTAAAGACTAGCTTGAGAGATAAAAACTCCTTAAAGCCCAGTCTTTTTTTTTTTTTTTTTAAGATTTTATTTATTTATTCATGAGAGGGGTGGGGGAGGCAGAGACACAGGCAGAGGGAGAAGCAGGCTCCATGCAGGGGCCTGATGTGGGACTCAATCCCAAAACTCCAGGATCATGCCCTGAGCCGAAGGCAGGTGCTAAACTGCTGAGCTACCCAGGGATCTCCCTAAAAGCCCAGTCTTAGAGGCACTTCACACTTGCCTGACTTTTACCTCCAGTAGTTCCACCAGGTCCACAGGGAGAAGGGGAAAGTTAATCACTTTGAAATAAGCCCAGAGCACTCTATTCTCCTTAACTCTCCTTAACTCTATTCTCCCTCAAAATATTTTATGAGAGCCTAACAGATCTGGGGAGAGGGAAATACTCAGTCCAGCCCCTTCTAATTTTCCTCATTTAACTGATGTAGGAGGGTGGAGCAGGTGGCCAAGAAGCACTTGTGAATGTCACTACCAGGGCTCACTAAAAGACTGTGATCTAATGAAAGGACTATATAATGTTTCTCCTCCTTCCATGCTTTACCACCACACTAGTAGGGCTCCTGGAGTTTATAGAAAAGAACTACAAACTTCAGACCCTATTTAAGGAGGAATCTCTAGGGAAACCCAAACATAACAAAGGCGACAAAAAACAAGGACATTAAAAGATATTTTCAGCCTTGGAAACTCCAGCTATGGCAAAGGGTAAACACAGCCTAATTCCTGGCCAGATTAACATGAAAACTCACTCTTGAAGCCTATTTATTTCCAGGAACACAAAAAACTAATGGTGAAGTCAAACAAACAAAATGAATTTTATTGTATGATAAATGGCTATCATAACAACCTGAGTGGGGAGCTTGGAGTCCAAGTAACTATCCTCAATTTGCAACAGGATGAGTATGGGGGGCAAGGAGGAAGATAAAGATTTATAAACAAATCCTGAACTCTTTCTAGTAAGTTTATTGTAGCAGTAGTATAGGTAAACCAATTCTGAAACTATTTTGGACATATTATGGGATTAAGCAAATGAGGGAAAATGTTGATATCACCAGTTCTTACTGAAGAAGTTGATACAATGTGGAATGTGGGAAGCTAAGAAATTATTCTGTACAGATCAGAGATATTGATGCGAACTCAGTTTTTCTAAAATATGTGTATGTGTACATACATGGTTGTGTGCACATGTATATATGTATGCATATATATGTGTGCATCCTCTTACCTAACCAGTCCTGTCATCAACATGATAGCTTTTATAGATATAATACTTTAGTCTGCTGCTAATATTCCAGTTTTGTCAGTTGAACTAATAATAATGTTCTTTATAGCATTTCCCTTCACTAATACAAAGTCCAATTTAGGTTCAAGTATGACATGTCTCTTTAGCCTCCTTTAACCTGAAGCATCTCAATAGCCTTCATTTGTCTTTTTACAACATTGACAGTCTGTCCTCCTCTTGCATTTTCCTAACAGAACATTCTTCATTTTGTGTTTGTCTGCTGTTTCTAGCATCCTGCTCAAGACATCTCACCTGGAGACACAGCTGTCTGTCCTCAGTAATATAAATTTTGATCTCCTGATCAAGTTGTTCCCAGATTTATTCACTCCAATCAAAAAGCAGTTTATAGGGCAGCCCTGGTAGCCCAGTGGTTTAGCGCCGCCTTCCGCCCAGGGTGTGATCCTGGAGACCTGGGATGGAGTCCCACATCAGGCTCCCTGCATGGAGCCTGCTTCTCCCTCTCCCTGTGTCTCTGCCTCTCTCTCTCTCTCTCTGTGTCTGTCATGAATAAATAAACAAAATCTTAAAAAAAAAAAAGGCAGTTTATAAAGAGACAATTTAAAACAATGCAAAATCCTGTTCCTTGTCAAAACTTCCCTCTGGGTTTGGCATCCAATGATGATTATTTTAAAACATATATTTATTTACTTTTAATTGTGGTAAAATACACATAACAAATTTACATCTTATCCATACGTAAGTGTATACTTCAGTGGCATTAAATACATTCATTTTCTACTTTCTAATTATTAATCCCTCAGAGAGTCAGCCCTAAGAAAACCAAGCGAATCCTGTTTTGTACTCCTACATCCTCCCCTAAAACAAAAGGTGTTTATGTTTTTTTGTAGTAGAAGCATTAGCAAAGAAATTTTCATAACTAAATCCTTTTTTGACATTTTTATCACCCCTGCCCAGGTTAGAACCAAGTTAACTCTCCATTTATAAATTTCTCAGGAAAAGGAAATTTTATCTTAATGTGAAAGACCAAAAAAAAGTCAAATTTTTTGTTTACAAGGAACTTAAAGTTTCCAACTCTCACCTTTAGTGGGGTTTACTACTTTCCTTAGGTTTTTGTTTATCTATGCTATCCATCAATAAATAACATATCTGTTTGAGAGCTTTAAATTTTAAATCTGGAAAATGGAAAACTCTTTTCCAAAGCCTGACTACTCTGTAGTTTTAACAACAGCCTATTAAACTTCCCAATTTGGGGGACACCTGGGTGGCTCAGTGGTTGAGCTCCTGCCTTTGGCTCAGGTTGTGATCCCGGGATACTGGGATCGAGTCCCGTATTGGGCTCCCCACAAGGGAGCCTGCTTCTCCCTCTGCCCACATCTCCGCCTCTTTCTGTGTCTCTCCTGAATAAATAAATAAATACAATCTTTTAAAAAATAAATAAATAAACTTCCCAATTTGGTGCTAAGACAATCTGTTTATTCATTTATTCAGTAAACACTTACTAAGCATTTATCCTATACAAGGTGTTATTTGAGGGGTTATAAGAGAAGGCATCACTCCTGTGTTCCAGGAGTTTTAATACAGCATAGCACAATAGTGAACTATAATAACTAGTCCCCGATCCTTCCAGTAAGCTTTCCCTTCCCCTTCCAATCAAACCCTTCCAACATACCCTAAATGAACAGGTCAGCAAAGCTGGCTGGTCAGATTTGCTCCCAGGGTTCTTCTGTTAGAGAACAATGGGAAGTTTCTTTAGCACCTGGATCACAAGCTGTAAAGATGGCATTGCGGTAACTGAGGCCCATTTTCCTTCCAAACAGGAAACCAGTAAGCAGTAGGTAATAATCAAGCCAACTCACAAAACAAAAACAAACTAAAAATTCAGTGTAGAGGCCAAAACCCTGATAAGCTTCAGAGTCTGAGGCTCTGGATCCAGTTGCACCTAAGGTTTCCTCCATATTTCACGTTATCTGAGCCTAAAAATTCCCTCTTTGCTAAAAGACATGGAGATCCTGCCACTTGCTGCTGAGAGGGTTCTGACACATATCACAAACTAATAGTAATGAGTGTCACTCATTACTCATTACTTGTTTTATTCTTGTCACTAAGAATAAAACAAGTTTCTACAAAAAACAAGTTAGGAGAGTTCTCCTTCGTTAAGGAAGATCAAGAAAAAGTGTCATTTGAGCTTGTTCTTAAGGAATGGATTAAATCTTGATAAGTAGAAATGGATAAGAGAAACTTCTAGATGACAGGAACAAAGAGGAAGTGGTAAAAAATTGTCTGGATTGGCATGAGGCTATCAGTGTAGTATGGGAGCTAAGACTAAAAAGGTAAGTTTGGGCTACTGTTTTGTGTCTGCCTCATCCTATCAATAGGTTCTATCAGCTAGGAAGCCTGGGGGCACTCACCTAGGCCTGCAGAACTTGAAGGAGCCTGCAGACACTTCCCCAATCCAAAACCCGTGTTGTAGCTGGACTGGCCTTGTGGTTATTATTCTGATTGCAAGATGCATCTCAGCAACAATTGGCAGAGATCTTTGGAAAAAACAAGGTTTATTCTTGGAAGGGGCACAGCAAGTCCATGGCTATACAGTGAGATCACAGGTAGTGGGGGGAGCGAGCTCACTTGGACCTGGTTTCTCCCTTTACTGAAGTCAAGGGTGAGATGCCTCAGATTTTGCAGGCTCACTCTTTATAAATTTAAATTTAAAACATAAGAAGGAAAATTAAAGCTGGGGATGGAGGGTGGAGGTAGAGGGGGTAAAGCAGGATCATGCAAATGGTTCATTATCTAGGTCACCCAGAACTTTCTGAAAGGGTAACTTCATGGGTTGAGTGGCCTGACTCTTTATCTAGTTATGTAGTGTGCAATGTTTTTGTTCCAAATGATGTCTTTGAAATAGATGCCTTGGCAATCAAAAGCTTAATGTCAGCATTTATGTTCCAATTTTAAAAATCCAAATTGTCAGGTACTACACTATATCTACTCAGTGGAGGACCTAGGAGGATATCCAAGCAGTGTTGTCCAGCTGGACACAGAAAATGTTACATTGTAGCTCAGGAGAGTGGTCAGGGCTGGAGACTACATTGAGTCATCTGCAGAAAAACCGTAGTTCAAGCCTTCAGAAGACTGAACCATTCATAATAATGGTAGTTACTATATATGGAGCACTTATTCAGGTTAGGCATGATACTAAAGTATGGTCATTGCATTGTTTTTATTTAATCCATAGAAAAAAATCCTGTAAGGTAGCCACTATTTTTTTTTTTAAGATTTATTTATTTGAGAGAGAGAGAGTGAGTACAAGTGGTTTGAGGGGCAGAAGGAGAGGATCTTAAGCAGACTCCCTGCAGAGTACAGAGCCCAATTCAGGGCTCCATCTCTGGACCCTGAAATCTGACCCTGAGATCATGACCTGAGCCAAAACCAAGAGTTAGATGCTCAATTGGCTGAGCCACCCCTTAATCCCATTTTAGAGTTGAAGTTTGAAATAAGGCTTACAGACTTAGCCTGTTCAAGGTGACCAATTCAAAGACCCCAAACTAGTTAGTGGCAGAGCCAGGACTTGGACTGGGTCTGTCTTCACTTTAGGGTACAAAGCTATACTCAGCTCCTCAGTGGAAGAAGAGGTAGATAAAGAATCTTGGGAAATATCTAGCAGAAACAAAGTTTTGTCTCCTTCTGGGTCAGACCGATGATGCATAGATGCCATCTGAAGAGGGAGTCTGGCAAGGATTTATCTGACATATGTCCATTCTGTAAGGTACACACCTATCACTTCTACTCCTCTTCCAGTAACAACTGTGCCTGCAAACTTGCTCACTTAGTTTCAGGTATCTTTTTCATAATGTCTCAATCTATCTCTTTAAACTGAATATTGAAGATGTCAGAGTTTCTTTTACAGTAACTAATGTTACCTTACTTAATACTTAAAGAGAT
This sequence comes from Canis lupus baileyi, assembly GCF_048164855.1. Lineage (NCBI taxonomy): Eukaryota > Metazoa > Chordata > Mammalia > Carnivora > Canidae > Canis > Canis lupus. The sequence goes on along the minus strand of NC_132861.1, from coordinate 13,450,187 downwards.
TCAGTTAAAGCATAAAATCACCTCTTTACAAATTTTTATTTCTTCCCCGTCTGAAAAATTCAGTAGGCAAATTGAATAAAATTGCCACTCTTGAGACAAAAATTGTGGTTTTAAAGACCATTTGGAAGAAACAATTTCAAAACCTGGAACAAAAATACAACAAGAAGAGATATTTAAAAGAAAATAAAAGATACTTGGAAGATTGATCCTGGAGACCCACTAGGCAAGTAATATGAATGCCAGAAGGAAAATATGTAACATGAAAAGGAAGAGGCAAGGAAAATTTGTTATTTGCAGACTTATTATGCAGGTTTAGGAGAGGTGATAAAAAGGCACACATCTAGGCATGTCCTGGTAAAATTTGAAAATTCCAAGGTTAAATATAAATGTGCATGCTTCTAGACCAAAATAACAAGTTATTTACAGAAGAAAAAAAACCTAACTGGCTCTAACCTCTCATCTGCATCCACAAAAGTTTGTGGGATACTTTGGAATCATATTTACAAATTACTGAGAAAAAAGGAGTAGGAGCCAAGAATATAAAACATGTAAAGATATTATCCACTTGCTGGTGTGAAAGATATTTGCTGGGATGCAAGAACTGATAGATCATCATTCACATAATACATATGAGGAAAAGTTTCCAGAAAAAACTTTGTCAAGGAGGAGGTGAGAAGGTAAAGAAGTAAGCAAAAATTGCTAAAAGAAGAAACAGAAAAGGAGTCAATGGTAGGCAAAGTACTTTGCTGTGTATACGGTTAATTTAAAATGGATAATGATTGACTGGGAATGTGTACTCTGAACAGTAAAGATCCTTGAAATATGAGACATACTGTAAGAGAAAGTCTAATAATAATCTGGAGCTAAACGTTCCTCTCAGCAATATCTAGACATGGGGAATTGAGTGGGCATACATAAAAATAGTAATGAAACTTAAGGTTGATTTTTGTGGAGGATGAAGAGAGTGTGAGGGAAGAGTACTTGGTGAAGTGCCAGTGGCTGGCACATCATCTTGAATGAGAGAATAGCAGTAGTATTCAAGGACGATAATCAGGAATGGGAATACTGAATGGAAAAGTCTGTAAAATTTCCAAATTAACTGGAGGAAGGGAAGAGAATAAGAACTAACCAGATCAATCAGCAAAATACAAAGCAAATAACAAAGGAAAAGCAAAGTAGGAGGTAAAGTGAAAGACAGGGATGGTCAGCTGGAAAGAAAGAAAGCACGTGATATGTTGTTTCTAAGAAATATGCTTTATAAAAAGATAGAAGGAAGGTTAAAAGTTTAAAATGGGCAAAAATTGAAACAAATGCAAATTTCTCCAAAGGCAAGAGAGCACAAAATGATGATGCAATAAATCAAAGACCAAAAAACTGGAGACATATTGTATTCATGGATTAGAAGAGTCAACATGATAAAGATGTCAATTCTCCACAAACTGACCTATAGATCTAACACAATTCTTATCAAAAAGTCAGCAATATTTTTGCACAGTTCTTAACAAAATATCAGCAAGCTCATTCCAAGATTTATATGGAAAGGAAAATGAACTAAAATAGCTAAACGATTCTGAAAATGAAGAATTAAATGGGATTAACTACTCTACTAGATTTTTAAGACTCACCCAAAGCTACATTAACCAAGGCAGTGTGCTATCAAAGGAGAAATAGACACATAGGTCAGTGAAACAAAACAGAGGACCCAGAGATAGAAACACACAAAAAATGCTGAATCCATTATGACAAAGGTACAAAAGCCATTCAATGGAGAAAGAATATTCTTTCAACAAAAGGATATGTGCTTGCAAATATTTTTCTCCCATGCTATAGCTTGTCTTTTCACTCCCTTGTTAATATCCTTTGATGCATAAAAGTTTTTGTTTTCGATGAGGTTCAATTTATCTATTTTTTCTTTTATTGTCTGTGCTTTGAGTGTCATATTGAAGAAATCATTACCACATCCATTGTCATGAAGACTTTCTCCTATGCTATCTACTAAGAGTTTTATAGTTTTACCTCTTAAGTGTAGGTCTTTGACTCATTTTGAATTAATTTGGTATGTGGTGTAAGATAAGGGTCTAACTTCATTCTCTTGCATGTGGATATTCAGTTTTTCCCAGCACCATTTGTTGAAAAAACTGTTATTTCCTTCAACCGCTTGGTAGTCTTACCAAAAATTATTTGTATTTTCAAGGGTTTGTTTCTCGGTTCTCTATTCTATTTCATTGATTTATATGTTTGCCTTTATGCCAGGACTACACTGTTTTGAATACTATCACTTTGTAGTTAAGTTTTGAAATCAGGAAGTCTGAGTCAACCAACTTTCTTCTTTTTCAAGATTGTTTTGGCTGTTTGGAGGTCCCTAGAGATTCCATTTGAATTTTAGGATGGGTTTTTATATTTCTGCAAAAACACCATTGGGATCTTGATAAGGATTGCCTTGTATCTGTACAACACTTTAGATAGAACTATCATTGATGCTAAATCTTCCAGTCTATAAGCATGAGGTGCCTTTCCATTTATCTATGTCTTTTTAATTTCCCTCAGCAATGTTTTGGTTTTCCCTCTTCCTTTTGCTCTTTTGTTTTGTTTCTTAAATTCCACACATAAGTGAAATAATATGCTATTTGTCTTTCTCTGACTGACTTATTTTGCTTAGCATAATACTCTCTAGTTCCATCCATGTAATTGCAAATGGCAAAATTTCATTTATTTTATGACCAAGTAATATTCCAGTGTGTGTGTGTGTGTGTGTGTGTGTGTACCACCTCTTTATCCATTCATCAGTCAATGGACGCTTAGGCTGAATGCTTTAATTTTTCCATGTACAAGCCTTTGGCCTACCTGATTAAGTTTATTTCTAAGTATTTTATTCTTTTGATGCTACTATAAATGGAATTACTTTATTAATTTCATTTTCAATTGTTCATTATTAGTGCCTAGAAATGCAACTAATTTTTCTGTGTTGGTTTGTATCCTGCAACTTTGCTGAATTTATTAACCCTTGCAGTGTTTTTGCAGACTCTTTAGTAGTTTCTACATATAATATCATGTCATCTATGAAAGGAAATAGTCTTATTTCTTCCTTTCAAATTTGGAGAGCTTTTATTCTTTTTCTTGCCTAATTTCTCTGGGTAGAACTTCAGATTCTATGTGTAATGGAAGTGGCAAAAGCAGGAATCCTTGTCTTGTTCATGATCTTAGAGGAAAAGTCTTTCTCATTGAATATGTTATTTGTGGGTTTCTTATACACACCTTTACCATGTGAGTAAGCTTCCTTCTATTTCAACTTCACTGAGTGTTTTTACCATGAAAGGGTGTTGAAGTTTATCAAATGCTTTTCATGCATCTATTGAAATGATCATGTGGTTTTTTCCTTCAATTAATATGGTATATTTCATTGATTGGTTCTTTTTTTTTTTTTTTTTTTTTTTTGTAAGTAGGCTCCATACTCAATGTAAAGCCCAACATGGGGTTTCAACTCATGACCCTGAGATGAAGACCTGAGCTGAAAACTGAGACACAGAGGCACCCCATATTGATTGATTCTTATATGTTGAGGCATTCTTGCACTCCAAATAAATCCCATTTGGTCATGGTGTATAATTCTTTTAGGATGTTGCTAAATTTGGTTTGCTAATATTCTTTGAGGATTTTTACATTGATATTCATAAGGGTTACTGGTCTGTAGTTTTCTTGCAGTGTCTTTGTCTAGCATTTAATAACAGGGTAATGCTGGCCTCATAGAATGAGTTGGCATGTGTTAAAAATTATATATATATGTCTTTTTGAGGACTGATGGTAGTTCTTTAAGTGTTTCGTAGAATTTACCAATGAGGCCATTTGGCCTGTGACTTTTTGGTGGGAGATTTTTCATTCTTGATTCAATTTCTTACTAGGTAGAAGTCTATCTGGATTTTCTATTTTTTTACTGCTCCACTATTGGTAGATCGTATGTTTCTAGGAATTTGTCCATTTCACCTAGGTTATCCAGTTTGTTGCTAACACTATGGGTGTAGTTGAAAAACATACACATGTTCAAAAATCCTAGAAGTAAATTTATGAATAAACAAATATTTCTCAATCATCCATTATGTCCAAAGCACCATAAACCAGAGGTACAAGAACCAGAAACAGTAGTCAAAATGAAATTTTAGAAAGATCATTTGCAATAGCCACAAACATCAATAAAGTAAATGGAAATAAATTTTACTAAAGATGTGCAGCAAGGGATGGTGCAGCAGCCTAAAGCTACCTACAGTGAGAACAACCCTAGGCTTAAAGAGAACCTAAGGACAGTCTATAAGAGAGAGTCACCTCCAGGAACTGTACCTAGAGGAATGCAACCAACCTACAGAGAAAAAGCAAGGAGGAATAAGTACCTTTATCTCAATCTCTCAATCTTTGATTTTTTTTTTATTAAACCTTTCACGTGGGACAGCTGGGTGGCTCAGCGGTTTAGTGCCTGCCTTCGGCCCAGGGTGTGATCCTGGAGTCCCAGGATGGAGTCCCGCATCAGGCTCCCTGCACAGAGCCTGCTTCTGCCTGTGTCTCTGCCTCTCTCTCACTGGGTCTCTCATGAATAAATAAATAAAATATTTAAATAAATAAATTAAAAAATGTTCACATGTATGTTTTATGTATGTATGTAGATTGAATATAGTACTAAGAAATAATATGGAGAGGTCCTATGTAGTTTATCCAGTTTCCCCAGTGGTAACATCTTACTACAAAACTGTAGTACAATATCATAACCAGGATCAATATCCAGGATCAATATCCACTGATAAAATCCACTGAATATGTTCAGATTCTCCCTGTTTTACTTGTGCTTATTTCTATTTGTGTGTGTGCGCATATTTAGTATATTCTAATTTTGTCACATGGGTTCTTGTATCCACCACCACAGTCAAGATACAGAACAGTTTCAACACCAGGAGGATTCCTCCTGCTTTCTTTTCATAATCACACCCACATATCCCCCACTCCCCTTCCCTAGCCCTGGCATCCATTGATCTTTTCTCATTTTTATAATTTTTTTTATTTCAAAAAATTTTATAGAAATGGAATCATACAGTATATAACTTTCTGGTTTGGCTTTTTCCAATCAGTGTATTTCCTTTGAGATTCATCCAGATTAATTCCCTTATTGTTGAGTAGTATTCCATGGTATGGAGGCACTACAGTTTATTTAATCATTCGCTTATGGGAGGACATTTGCATTGTTTCCAGTTTGGGGGCTATTGCAGATAAACTGCTGAGCACACTCAGGTACAGATTTTTGTGTGAATACAAACTTCTGGGGCACCTGGGTGGCTCAGTCAGTTAAGCATCTGCCTTTGGCTTAGTTTGTGATCCCAGATCTGAGCCCCACATTGGGCTCCCTACTCAGTGGGGAGCCTGCTTCCTCCTTTCCCTCTGCAGCTCCCTCTGCTGCTCCCCCTGCTTATGATCTTTATCTAATAAATAAGTAAAATCTTTTTAAAAAATGAAAATAATATGATGGTTCATTTTGAGTTCGTTTTTATCTAGAGTATAAAATTTAGATCTTTTTAAAAGCTAATGGATATATAATTTCTCTGCCACCATTTGTTAAAAAGACCATCCTTTCTCCGTTGAATTGATTTTTTTATCTTTGTCAAAAATCAGTTGGGCACCTTTGTATGTGCCTATTTCTGGATTCTCTATTCTGTTCCACTGATCTAGATGTCTATCCTACCAATAGTGCATACGCCTGATTACTGTACATATATATTACATATTCAAATTAGGTAGACTGATTCCTATCACTTTATTCTTCTTTTCCAAGTTGTTTTAGCTATCTTAGGTCCTGTGTCTAAGACAATTTTAGAATATAAATAAGTTTATATATAAATGTTACAATAAGCTTGTCTATAACAACAACAAAAAAATCTTTCTGGGATTTTGATAGCAACTGCATTAAACCTACAGGCCAGTTTGGTGGGGAATTCACAGCTTTGCTATGCTGAATCTTCAAATCCATGAGTATAATATGTCTCTCCATTTATTTTGGTCTTGTTTGATTTCTCTTATCACTTCCTGTTTTCAATTTCACTGTTTTCTGCTCTTATTATTTCCTTCTTTCTAATCATTTTGAGTTCATTTTGCTCTTTTTCTAGTTTCTTGGGATAAGAACTTAGGTTATTTACTTGAGAGCTTTCCTCTTTTCTAATGAAAGCATTTAGTGCTATAAATTTCCCTCTTGGCATTGCTCTACCTGAGTACTACATATGTTGCTACATTGTATTTTCACTCTTGTTCAGTTTTGTATATTTTTAAAATTTCTCCTGAGATTTCCTCTTTGAATCATGGATTATTTCAAAGTGTGATGTTTAACTTTCAGTTCTGTAAGATTTTCCTATTGCTTTTCTGTTATTGGTTTCTAGTTTGATTCCTTTTTATCCAACTGACTTTTTGATAAAGATACAAAATCAATTTAATGGAGAAAAGGATGGCCTTTCCAATGAATGTTGATGACCTTGGGGTTGTGAGAGTGAGCCCTGTGTAGGGTTCTGCACTCAACTCAGAGTCCACTTGAGTTTCTCCTCCCTCTCCCTCTGCACCTCCTCCACTTCTCTCCCTCTCTCTCTCTCTCTCAAACAAATAAATAAATCTTCAAAAGAAATCAACTCAAAATGAACCATGATCTCAAATGTACAACTACAAAGCTTTCAGAAAACATACTCTGGAAACATACTCTGCATGATTTCAATTCTATTCAATTTGTGGTTTTTTTAATGGACCAGGATATGGTATACCTTGGTGAATGCCCCAGGATATTTGGGGAAAATATGTATTCTGCTGTTGTTGGTCAGTGTTTCATGTATGTTGATTAGATCTTATTGGTTGCATCATTCATATCTTTTATTTATTTAATTTATTAGTTTATTTATTCATGAGAGAGGCAGAGACATAGGCAGAGGGAGAAGCAGATTCCCTTGGGGAGCCTGATGTGGGACTTGATCCCAGGACCCCAGGATCACAACCTGAGTTGGAGGCGGATGCTCAACCACTGAGCCCCCAGGTGCCTATATCTTATCTTTTATTCTTTGCTGATTTTCCATTTAATAGTTCTGATAGTTGCTGCAAGTAGGATGTTGACATCCTCAACAATAATTATGGACTTGTCTATTGCTCTGTTCAGTTCTCAGTTTTTGCTTCATGTGTTTTGAAATTCTGTTGTTTGCTAAGTATATGTTTAATATTGTTGTGTCTTCCTAGTGTATTGATCCTTTTTATCATCATGTTTGTCATATGTCTCTTTATCCTTAGTAATCTTTATTGTGAATTCTCTTTCACCTGATATTGGTAGAGCTATTCCTTATTTTAATTAACATATGCATAATATGTTTTCTTTCAATCTTTAATTTTGATCTACTTAGTGTTGCTGAATTTGAACTGAGTTTCTAGTTAACACCACATAGCTTAGTAATTTTTTCATTCACTCTGTCAGTCTGTACCTTTTAATTAGTGTATTCTGATAACTTGCACTTAAGGTAATTATTAATATGTTAGTACTTAAGTCTGTCATTTTATTTATTTTCTGTTTGTTTTCTCTGCTCTTTTGTTGCCTTCCTATGGGCACTTGAACATTTTTTTAGGACTCCACTTCGACTTATTTATAGTCTTTGGGTGATCTCCTTGTATAGTTTCCTTAGTAGTTGGTTCCTCTGCATGTTACAATACATATGTGTGACTTATCACAGTCTCTGGAATCAATGTTTTAACACTTTGTGGGAAGTGAGGAAACTACTCTTCCATTTAAGTCCCTTTATTTTCCCTACTTTGAAATATCATTGTTTTAATCATCAAACATGATTTATAAAACTCATAAGGGGCACCCAGCTGGCTCAGTCTGTTAAGTGACTGACTCTTGATATTGGCTCAGTTTGTGATCTCAGGATAATGGGACTGAGCACCCCACCCTCATCTGCTTGGGAATCTCTCTCCCTCTCCCTCTCCCTCTGCCTCTCCTCCTTTCTCTCTCTCTCTCTCTCTAATAAATAAATAAATCTTATGTTTTTAAAAAAGTTCATAAGAAGAACAGTCTAAAAAAAAAAAAAGAAGAAGAACAGTCTATTGTAGGTGGCTATATTTCTGCTCTTTCTGTTGTTCTGCTTACCTAATACTCCAAGATTCCTTTTTTTATCATTTTCTTTCTGGTTAAAGAATCTCCTTTAGCTATTTTTTTAGGATATATATGGCAATGAGTTCTTTTGTCTTCTTTCATCTTCAGATGTCTTTATTTCCTCTTCATTCCTGCAGGATAGTTCACCAGTTGTAGTATTCACAATTAATGGTTCTCTGTTTTCAGTACCTGAAAAATGTTGTGAAAAGGCCACTTCTTTCTGGCCTCCCTGATTTCAGATGAGAACTCTGTTGGCATTCAAATGCTGTTTTCCTGTAGATGGTGCGTCTTTTCTCTCTGGCTTCTTTCAAGATATTTCTTTGTCTTTAGTTTTCAGAAGTTTGATTATGATATCAAACTTCTGGCACGGAATTCTTTAGGTTTATACTATTTGGGATTTCACTTGGTTTTTTGAATCTGTAGGTTTATGTCTTTCATCAAATTTGAGATGTTTTCAGCCATTATTTCTTCAAATACTCTTTCAGTCCCACTCTTTTACTTTTTTTCTTTTCTAGGATTCCAGTGATACAAATGTTGGATCTTTTATTATTGTTCGACAGATCCCTGAAGATCTGTCCTTTTTTTTTTTTTTAGTCTCTTCCATTTTTTTCAGATTGTATAAATTCTACTGGTCTGTCCTGAAAGTCACTGATTCTATTGTCTTTCATCTTCACTCTACTATTGACCTAAATCAGTAAGAATTTTTAAAAATTACTTTGTTTTTAAGTTTTATAACTTCCATTTTGTTCTTTTTTTATTACTTCTTTGCTGAGATCTTTTATTTTTTCCTCTGTTACAAGAGAATCTGTAATTCTTCATTGAGTATTTTTATAATGGCAGCTTTAACATACTTGTCACATAATTCTAATCTGACTCATCATGCTTTTGGTGCCAGTTAATTGTCTTTTCACATTCAAGTTGTGATTTTCCTGGCTCTTAGTATGACAGATAATTGTTTATTTTATCTTCAACATTTGCTTATTATGTTAGAAGTCTCTGGGTCCTTTTTAAGTTTTGTTTCAGCTAGCAGTGACTCTAGATTTAGCACACAGATTCTTTCCTAATTTAGTGGGATCTTGTTCTAAATGACAAATTAACCTTTAGAACCCTTTGTAGTATTATTGTGTTCTGCTTGGTTTATCTAGTACAACTGGACTTCTATTTCTCCCTGCATGTGCTACTGGTAAGAAGGAGATTCCATAAGCCAGGCCACCATTTCTAAGTGGGGATTCTCAGGCCCATGGGAACACTAAGGATTCCCAAGCTATATATTTGTTGTGATGGGATCTCCCTGGCCAGTGTCATCCGGCTTCCTGGTACTTCTCAGTGGGGGAGAGAGTTCTCCAGCCTGGCAGGGAAGGACAGCATGCCACTTGGTCACTTATTTTCATTGAGTTTCCTGATTTATCCTACTTGCTGATGCTCTTGGGTTCACCTCGTATTATCAGTGGGTCTTCTGTTTGATCCAGAAGATGAATGTGCCCACTTCCGTTGCTGTCTGTTGCTAAGTTGGTGGTCAGAAAACATCAGGCCTGGCTCACATTTTTCTGTTGGTTGAATGGTTGTAAGTTGCCCTGACTACTGTGTTGTTCTTCTGTCCTGGGGTCCCCAACAAGTCCACTTACTTCTTCCTACCTTTTAGAGCTGTCCTTTGGTATCTCTTACATTGTTTCCAGAATTTATAGTTGTACTTAGAGGGGAGGAGCAGAGAGAAACGAATCTATACCATCTAGTCTAGGTTGTGTGACTTTTTAGTGCCTATTATTGACTAAAGCCAACTGTCAGGGAGAGTATAAAAAAGCATGTCAATGTAATACCTAAAAGCAGCCTCCAATACCTAAAGGCAGCACACAGCAAAGTGGAGAAGGTGAAAAGTGAACTTAGAGAAGTAAACAGGGAATATCCAGCAAAACAACAGTTTTTTTTGTGAAGGAAAAATCAAACTATTTAAAAATATACAAAGACTTTACCTATCCACTACCATTGTTAAAAGAATATCATCCAAAAAAGAAAAGTAACCGAGAAGGAAGGATGGAGATTCAAGAAAGTAACACTGGAAATGAATAAAATATGTTAGTATATTCAATTAAACATTTATTAACTGCTAAGAGACCTAATTCTAGAATTTAAAAAAGATGATACTAAATCCTTTGATAAAAATAACAAGGAGGGACAACTGGGTGGCTCAGTAGTTGAGCGTCTGCCTTTGGTTCAGGTCATGATCCCAGGGTCCTGGGGTCGAGTTCCACATCAGGTTCCCCGCAGGGAGTCTGCTTCTCCCTCTGCCTATGTCTATGACTCTCTCTCTGTGTGTCCTATGAATAAATAAATAAAATCTTTTTTTAAAAGGGAATACAAAAAAAAAAAAAAAAGGGAATACAATGGGTGGTTCAATAAGTAGTTAAAGTGTAATGCTGTCCCTGTCTTGTTCTGAGGAAGAGAGCAGTTCTTAGACTGTTGGAAAATTCATATTGGATGTTTAAAAATTTTAACAGAATTACTACATGAACAGCCACTTAGCCTCTAGTTTCCAGTCACATATGTAAGGGAAATGGAAAATATAGCAATTTTTATCCATTTTAAAGTAGGAAGAAAAGGGAAAAGAAACAATGCAAAAAAAAAAAAAGATGGTAAAGGTATAACACTTATTTTGGGTCTTAGAAACTATTGTAAGTCACACAGAGCATGCAGAAGATGTGAATAAATCCCTGGATTCAGCAAAATGCAAATGTTTTGGTAAACTGAAGGCATATCGGATAGCCTGCTTTGTGCTCTAGTGCTTTAAAAAGAGCAAGGCAGCTTTGCTTTCTCATGAAAATTGATAATTAACCAGCTCTGTGAAGGATATTGATGTGGTTAGGGGGTGGGGGGCAAAAATCAATCCCTGGAAAAACTGTTTCCTGCTTTTCTTTCCTCTTTCCCCAGCCTATCCCTCACCTACCTCAAATTCTGGATCTTCAAACCCCAACTCATTTCTTCACTTGTTTTTACTTCCTTTTAGGCCTCTGAGTCTAGCACTTATTCTACTTCAGAAAAAAAAAATGTGTGGGGAAAGTAGCAATAAGTAAATCTCTATTTTTATGAGAATTTTCCAAAACAAACAATTGATAGTCATGGCTGTCTAATTCAACTTTATATTCCCAGTCCTTGGCACAATAGTGACTGACAGAGAGAAGTTATGGATATAAGAAAGAAGGAAGGAAGGAGAGTGGGAAGGTGGAAAGGAAGAAGAGAGGGGGGACCAAACATTTATTTTGCACCTGGTTCGTGGTAAGCATTGAGGACAAAGAATTGCAAAGACAAGGTGTTTACATTTATGGGGTCCATATCTAATGAAGCTGAAAGGACTCCGCTCCATTCAGAGGAATATAAGAGATCTCTTACACAAGACAGAACCACAGAATCCTCACAAGCCATGATCTTTCTGTTGCTCACTACCTCTTCCTCAGCCTCACCTCGCCAGGGTAAAATGCTGTAGGCTGACGGCTCCTCATCCTGTGTCTTAGTCCATTTGGGCTTCTTTAACAGAATGCCACAGACTAGGGGCTAATAAACAATGGAAATCTACTTTTCACAGTTAAGAAGTCCAAGATCTAGGCACTAATAGATTCAGTGTCTGGTGAAAACTTATTTCTTGGTTTTTGAATAGCCATCCTCTTGCTGTGTCCTCACATAGCAGAAGGGGAGTGTGAGCTCTCTGGAGTAGTCTTTCATAAGGACATTAACCTCATTCATGAGGGCTCCATCCTCCTGACCTAAGCACCTGCCAAGGCTCCACCTCCAAATACCTTCACATTGGGAGTTAGACATTTGGGAGGACAGAAACATTTAGTCTATAGCATCCTGCACTGGTCCTCTCTCTTCACACTAAGGCAGGGAAAATTAGGTGCGGTTAAAGTCCTGTGGCTAAACAATCTGCATTGGCAGAATTCTATAACTGCTCTTTTCTCTTCATCCCTGCAGGGTATGAGATAGTTATATGTAGCCCTTGTTTGTGTGTGTTCTGTGTGATCCCTGCAAAATCTGAGGAACCATACCTGACTCTTGTGTATGTCATTCTAGAATCTAATGCTCCACGTTCAAGCAGAGTTGCACATGTTTTATGAAATGAGCAGGATGGTTGGGTCCTAAACCAAGGAATACTTATTAAGAACAGAAACCAAATTGTTAAAATAAAAAAAAAAAAAGACCTAGAAAACTTGGCAATTTCAAAAACTACAAAATCAGCTTTAGGAAAAAGAATTTTTAAATCTAACATTAAATATCTGACATGTACATCCAGAACACCAAAAGGCAATTTCTTGAGATAACCCTATATCATTAGGAAACTCATTAAAATTTCTTGGGTATCATCTTTTAGCATTTTCAAGTCTGACAACAAAGGTCTTTGAATGTCTCTTCAAGCTATGAGAAAACATTAGAATGCTCACAGGTACACTTGGAGGGCACACATGCATCACAGCAGTGAGGCCACTGTGGCTATGAAAATTAGTACTGAACTGTGCATAACTCCTGGACAACCAGATTATTTGGTGATCACAGGAACTTATCCATCCACTTTGAAGTGAACTGGAATTTTCTAGGTTACAGAGGTTCAAAAATATTTTACTTGTGGTCCAATATCTCACCTGACCACCAGGTGTACTTACCTCTACATTAGGAAGTGTTTTTCCTCATCTTTGGGGCTAGGAGTAAGGTAGGGAAGAGTGATAAGTCATCTGATTTGGGAGGAAGTATACCCAAAAGTGAACAAAAAGCTGGAAGAGAGTATGGAAACTACATCAATGTGCCTCCACAAACTATTACTCTTTTAATCCTCACTACCACCCCTTGAGTTAGTGTTACTATTACTTCATGGTAAGGAAAATGATGTTTCTCTCTTTGGATTTCCACTGACTTGGTGGCTTAAAACAACAAAAATTCATTTTTCCACAGTTCAGGAGTGTCAGCAAAAGTTAGCAGGGTTGGTTACTTCTGGAGGCTCTGAGGGAGAAACCATCCTATGCTTCTCCTACATGCTGACAGTTGCAGGCATTCCTTGGCATTCTTTGGCTTGTTGACACATCACTGGCTGAATAAATCTGTTGCACTCAGCCAACTTTACCCATAGCTTCAGCCTGTGTGTTCTCTCTTTAGCAAATCTTCCACCTTAGCAACACAGCGAGGGGCAGCTGTCATAACTAATTCCTCATTAATATCACCAAATTCTTGAGTTTCAAATACTTTCTTCAGGTGTTGGGAGAGTCTTTTACCAAATATACTGCTAATGGCTGACCCTCCAGATGCCATGTTGCAAACTCCAGCTAGATTATATGCCCAAGATGGTCCACAAGCTTCCACCTTTAAATCACTGTCTTTTGAGACCACAGTCATGAAATAGGAGGGACAAGTCATAAATGCAGATCTCCTAGCTCTAAGTGCAATGCATCATTTTAGCTTTTCAGTTTTCACAGGTTTTTCAAGTTTAATTCCAGTGGCATATCATGCATGCTGGTGTCTTCTATGAACCCATCTTAACCACCCAAACTGGGATCTAGGAAACAATCAAGTAAAAAATTCCCTGTTCACCATCCAGGCTACAAGGACACATTAAGATTCAGAGAGTGCCAAGAGCACTCACCATGTGGACAAAGTCCTGAGCAAAGGATGAGGAGGATCAGGACAAGAGGAAATTATTTTTCTCAGACCAGAGGGGGAAAATCTCAAATCCCCGCAGTGAGCACAGCCTGAGAAATCTAACAATAAAGTAGGAAAAAACAATGGCTCTTCTTATGCGTTTCTCTCACAATAATAATTACATGGATCATAGGTGCCTCTTCCTTGGTTTTGAATTTTAATCTACTACTATTTTCTGCTTCATTCCAGCATCCTTTCAATGCTACTTGCCATTTTGTTGGCCTTTGAATAATAAACATAACGTTGCCAGGATCAAGCATGGAAGGGTGCTAATCCAGGCAGTAGCTGGGGAGGCAGGATGTGAGGGAAGAATGGCCCAGGAGATGCAGAGAATGGCCATTTATTTGGAGTACTTGGTCCTTGGGGGAGAGGAAAAGGCAACTTGAAGACAGGATTGGTGCCAAATTGAAGGACACATTGAGTTTTGCTAAGGAGTCTGATTTTACATGCAGTAAAGAAAACAGATTTTTAGACCAAGAAAATTATAAAAATTCATACTGTATGAAAAACACTACTGGTAAAGAATATATGCTGGGATGTAAAGAAACAGGCAACAGAAAACATTGATGGACACCTGTCACAAAAGCCTGGATGAGACCCAATCTCCACCAAGTCAGTGGCCAAGGACATTAGGGAAAAGCCAATTCAATAGTTATTTAAGAGGAAGAATGGAGAGAAATTGGGAAGCTAGTGGATGTGGCTATAATGCAAAAGTCAATGACATTAGACAAATCATGGTACTTGCACTAAAATTAGGTAGGTACACTACTCTACCCAAAACTCTTAAATGACTTTCCTGAATCATTATTGACAATTGGGAACCTTCTGTCTTGTCACACTTTTCCATACTAAAGCATGTGTACTGTTTTTCTGCCAAATCAGAGTCCCATGAACTTTCCTTTACTGACTTTATGATTCTCCTTTCTCTTTTCTGCCCCCTAAGTGGGGATATCCTCAAGAATCTATCCATAGCTCTCTTTACATTTGATCTTTCAATAAGCCAATCAACATGTAGGTCTCTAGTGATCCATATGTCCAGTCCTGTTCTCTTACTCAGACCTGGGCCTCCGAATACCTGCAAGCCTCTTAAACTTACATTGCCCACCTTTATCCTAAATTCTGTGTATTCAAATAGGACTAATTTATATCTCTCTGAAAACTGGCCCCTCTATCAACTCTTTTCCATCCACAGCAAAGTCATGTTTTCAGTCTCCCTGACTCACAGTTTTGGAGCCATATTAATAATCAAAGAGCATGGGTTTTAGAGTCAGACAGAATCTGGGTGAACATAGACTCAACCTGCTGTTAATCATATGACTTTGGTCAAGCTGGTGAATCTTTCTGAACCTCTGCTTTTTCAATAGTAAAATGGGGGCAATAACACTTAACACAGGGGAATGCCATAAGAGGTAAATGAGATCCTTTTTTTTTATTTTTTTTTAATTTTTATTTATTTATGATAGTCACAGAGAGAGAGAGAGAGAGAGAGAGAGGCAGAGACATAGTCAGAGGGAGAAGCAGGCTCCATGCACTGGGAGCCCGACGTGGGATTCGATCCCGGGTCTCCAGGATCGCGCCCTGGGCCAAAGGCAGGCGCCAAACCGCTGCGCCACCCAGGGATCCCCGGTAAATGAGATCCTATGGGCAAAGGGCCCAGCCATGCCCTGGCGCAGAGTCAGCACTCAACAAACATTGACTCCAATATCCTATACCTTTTTTTTTTCACTTCCTATTCAATAGATCACCAACTCCTACTGTTACATTCTCTTTGTTACGTTCTGGCTTTTCCCCTTTTTCTCCATTTCCATTGCAAGTCTAAACTCCATGTTCTCAGGGTACCTGGGCGGCTTAGTCAGTTAAGCATCCAACTCTTGATTTCAGCTCAGGTCATGATCTCAAGGTTGTGAGATTGAGCCCTGGGCATGGAGCCTGCTTAAGATTATCTCTCTCCCTCTGCCACTCCCCTACCCTAAAAAAATAAGAAATAAAAAAGTAAACTCCATGTTCTCATGTTTCAACTTCTCTTTAATAGCTTCTGAACTGGTCTAAATACTTTAGTCATATTCTGGATTCTGGCCCATACTTCATGCTGTCATATTAATATTCCTAAAACATCGTTCTGATCCTTTTAGACATACATGATATATGAAGCTGGGTACTTAAATCAAGATTTCTAAGACATATGTGTAGGTGTATGTGAGTGTGCTTCCTCACTCACTTGTTTTCTTTTAATTTTATGTGAAACAGAGGTCTTTTGCTGCCTTTCACTTCCTTAGTATCTTCCTACAGAGATGAACTCAGGAATGAGCAAACAATGAGCACCCAGTCAATGCTACTAGCCCAGTGATAAACAAGCCTGTTCTTAAAACATTGCTCAATTTACAACAATTTATTTTCTAGAAGAAACAAAGTTCATGGATTCACAGAATTCCAGAAAACAGCAGCAGCAACAAGAAAAGGCAGAATTTTTTTTTTTTCTTGGCAGAATTATTTTAAAGGAAAGTCTTTGGCCAGGTGAAATCCATGCTAGAAAACTATATCTTATTGACAGTAACTATAATGACAACACCATGAGAACTTAAGGTGATGAAGAACATGCATGGTAACTATAAAAACCTGTGAGGTAGCTGCCAAAGGCTAGGAAGAGGGAGAAATGGGGAGCTGTCATTTAATGAGTATAAAGTTCTGCAAAATGAGAAGTTTTGGAGATTGGGTTACACAACAATGTGAATGTACTTAACACTACTAAACTAAAACAAAACAAAACACTACTAAACTGTACTCTTGAAGTAAGTGGTCAATTTTATGTTATGTGCTTTTTTAATACAATTTCATCTTTTTAAGTTAAAAAAATAAAACCAGGGATCCCTGGGTGGCGCAGCGGTTTGGCGCCTGCCTTTGGCCCAGGGCGCGATCCTGGAGACCCGGGATCGAATCCCACATCGGGCTCCCGGTGCATGGAGCCTGCTTCTCCCTCTGCCTATGTCTCTGCCTCTCTCTCTCTCTCTCTGTGACTATCATAAATAAATAAAAATTAAAAAAAAATAAAAAATAAAACCAGAAAAATCCTAAAGGAGCTGAAGGTGTGTGCCTTAGCTAGGAGATTAATTAAACAGGAAAGAAAGCAACCCTAGACTGGGGGGTGTGCCCTTGAAATGGTTGTTCCCATCACAGCCTACATTTGTCTTTCAGAGATCTTATAATTGCATTTAAATTTCCTCTCTAACTGCCTGACTCCTCTACCAGACTAGAGGTTTCTTTAAAGCAGAGACTACCTTTTTATCACGGCATCCGCAATGCCCGACACAGTATGTGGCACAAAGTAGGCATTCCATAAATATTTGTTAAATAAATAAGAATGAATGATTGAATGAATGAATGAAGAGCAAGTCATTCTATATATGAGTTCTTTTCAGAGTGCTTCCCACATTTTATTAACTTACGGGGTACAACTCTATATGGTAGGTATTATCATTATTCCCATTTTACAGAAGAGAAAACTGAGGCACAGAGAGATTAAGGGGCTTACCCAAGGTCACACAACTAATAAGTAGTGATGCTGGGCTTCAAACCAGGACAGTCCTGTTCCAGAGCCATGCTTTTAACCACTCCCAAAGCTGCTATTCAATAGATGAGAAATTTGAAACACTGGTCAACTGAAAGCCCAAAGTCAAACTGCTAGTAAGTGATGAAGTCAGACCATACTCTATCTGTTTTCAGGAAATAACTGAAATAGACCACAAGGGAAAGCCAGATTGTCTCTATGTGACTAACCTGTTCATGGTCTTCCAATAAGAGGTTGAAAAGTCACATTTTCAGGGCATCTGTAGCTCTTTGCTATGTGTGTTTATGTGCTTGCTTGCTTCCTTCCCTCCAATAGAAGCTAAGGCCTCCAGTGTAGGGATCATGTCTTATTTTGTTATACCCCCAAAACTTGCCATAGTACCTGGCATAGAGTAGATATTTAAATAAGAGTTTGTTGAAAGCAGAAAGAGAAGAACAATCTTAAGCCAAGCTACCATTTATGGCAACAGATCAATGTCACATTTCCACGCATCTGTAAGTCTGTGAATTCCTGATAATCTTAGAAATATAATTTCACCTGTTCCAAACTCACCATTTGACCTCATTATGTTTGTTATTCTTGTGGAGTAGGTGAGTACAGTCAGATAATTGGGCAATAATTATCTAGTATGTAAGTCCTCTGTACCTAGCATGAATACCCAATCAAATAAAAAATGATCATTGTGAATATTTACAAAGAAGCAACTTTTGTAAAGTTCCAGAACCATCAACCCCAAATCTAGAAGTAGAAGTAAATATCTCGAGTTGGGCATAGACTGGCTCCAGGTAAACCTTGCCTGTGCAGATGGACATAGATGGGCTAGGGAGGCAGAGAACTATGAATTCCCTGAAATCTCCTGCAGAATTTTGTGTTCTTACACATTTGTGTGTTTTTCTGGGGGAATTCATAGTATTCATTACAATCTGAAAGAGCTACTTGACTAAAACAACAGTCAGAACTATGGCTTTAGTGTCTTTGCTTACCTATTATAGTACAATCTATTTATTCCAGGCACCAAGTGAGAAAGAAATGTGATGACTTTGTGATATAAACTGAAGATGTGTTTCAGGGCTCCTTGTGGATGGAGAGAGTAGGAGAAAGGAGTTGAAGTATTTGAAATATCTAGTAACTTGACAGATAAGAGAGTATTGTGCAAAATTTGGTGCTAAGTTGCTAGTTACTTCTATTGCCCTTATTAGTGATTTTTTAGAAGGTGAACAAAAAAAAAATTTTTTTGAAGAAAGGTAGATTGGATTAGATGAATTAGATGAGGAATGAGGAATAGGCCAGGCCATGTGCCTACCTACGTCTTCTTAAGACCATCCCACTGCAGTTTACCAAAAAACAAACAAAATTTTTTTTTTAAGATTTCATTTATTCATGAGAGACTCACATAAAGAGACTCAGAGACGAAGGCAGAGGGAGAAGCAGACTCCTTGCAGGGATCTCGATGTGGGACTCAATCCCAGGACCCCGGGATCACACCCTGAGCCAAAGGCAGACGCTCAACCACTGAGCCATCCAGGTGCCGCAAAACAAAATTACTCAACTTTCTTCAATTATTTTTTCAGCTGAAATGTACATAAACCATTTCCAGTTCTTTTCTCCCTTCATATCAAGCAATAATCAGAACAAAAGTCCTAGAATATTACAAATATTATGTGGAATAAGATCAGTGCTCCTTTCAAAAACGGCCCCAGGGCTTACAGGGAAGAGATTCAGAAGGAAACACAGCAGGAGAAACAGAGAAACCTTGACTCTTTCCCAGTCAGTACTTTTCTTTACCAAATTTCCCTGGTTATTAAATTTAAGTTTGGCTACTGGTCATATAAATACAAAAAGGTAAATAGTGTCACTTTACTCTCTTGAGAAAACTCCAAATCCTGTGTAATTACAGGCCGGGAGACAGATAACAGCAGGCGAGGAGTTGGAGACTTGTGTTTGCCTTTTTGTTATCACCTGTCGAAATTTGCTGGGAAGGTAAGAAAACAGTGCTGTTTATCTGGATTCATAGCAATCTCTAACTCCAACTTTTGGAAACGTCAAGGTTTGACTGTGACCATGTTGGCAGAGTCTAATAAATTGCTTTGTAAATGAAGCAGACAACACTGATTGATTATGTTTTACAATACAGCGTTAGTAAAAAGAGAAAAGGTTTTCTTCCCCTACATTAAACCTTAGGCCTCTTCCGCAAGAAAACTAATAAAAATTAGGTCAATTTATATACAGGCTGGCCATGAAGTCTGGATTACATAGATAATATTTTATCTTGTACACATGGAATACAAAATATTATATAGAGTTGCCTGTGTTCAGACTTGAAGGGCATCCTATCTAAGGTGTTAGAGGAACAATGAAATGTGAAATGAGTATTTCCGTACCAAAACATCAGCATACAAGAAATGAATGTGGATGTGAATGGAAGCAATAAAGACAGACTAATTTGATCATTTAAGATCCTCAGCTGCTTCTCCTTCAAGAATCTGAATGAACCATGTCAAGACAATCTCTGTGGTGTATGATCTACTTAATTGCTGTTACGAACACTTGCACTGTGGGAGAGATGGTTCTCTTCAAACCAAGATAGATTTCATAACTCTTGAACTGAGTCATCACTATTTACATGTGAGGAAATCAACATGGAACACCCAAATCAAACCAGGCCCACTCCCTGCTGTCAGATAGATGGATTGTTCAGTAGAGAGACCATTTCCTGACTGAAGACTAAATGTGGATTTTAAAAGTTCTCAGAATGGGCAGCCCTGGTGGCTCAGCGGTTTAGTGCCGCCTTCAGCCCAGGGCATGATCCTGGGGACCCAGGGTTGAGTCCCATGCCGGGCTCCCTGCATGGAACCTGCTTCTCCCTCTGCCTGTGTCTCTGCCTCTCTCTCTCTCTCTCTCTCTCTCTCTCTGTGTGTGTGTCTCTCCTGAATAAATAAATAAAATCTTTAAAAAAAAAAAAGTTCTCAGAAGACCTCTGCACGGGGCTAGTACTGATGTAGACAAGTACTGACATAGGGACGAAAATCAAGTTGAGGGGCACCTGGGTGGCTCAGTCAGTTAAGTGTCTGCCTTTAGCTCAGATCATGATTCTGGGATCCAGTGGCAGCCTTCCCTGTTCAGGAGGGGGTCTGCTCCTCCCTCTCTCTCTGCCCCTCCCCCTTGCTTGTGTTTTTTTTTTTTTCTCTCTCTCTCAAATGAATAAATAAAAAATATTTTTTAAAAAATCAGTATTTACTACTTTAAAAAAAAGAAAATCAAGCTGACCAGATGATCCAGACATTTAAGCGAGAATTTCCCACTTAATATTGGAATTCTCTAATTGAGTACATTTCTATATTCCAATAATTGTACAATAGTTGATGTTTTATTAAATAAAAAGAAGAAATAATACATATTAGATTTAAAGACCCAAAGTCTTTCCCATGTTTTAAAACATTGTGTGCAAGTGACTAGAATTTGACATGGTTCCTGCCTTAGGTACTTTCTCTAGAAACCTAATGCAGTTAGAAACATTTTGTAAAAAATAATTTACTATCCAGAAAGTTTTCCTGTTTCCAAGATAAGAAAGCCTGTTCTGCCATCCCAGCAGGCAAGGGTTGTTTAAGTTACTAGATAACGAAGTTGTTATTGATTCTATTATTTTTACTCTTCCTGATTCCCTGCAGTCCGAAGGGAGTTTGTCAGACCAAGAATGATTTTATAAAAAGGAGTCGTTATTTTTGTTGTAACTAGCCTCATTGTGACAGATGGGATCCTAGTGTTTTCTCACTGCCCTTTACTCAGGAGCTAGGAGCACAGAAAGCAAATAACCAAGAAACCAACACACTCATAGTAATCTGGATTTCTCAGCGCTGAGCCAGAGCACTTGGGAATCAAATATTGGCCTCCTCCTGAATGCCCCTTTTAGCCCGTCGTTGTTAACCAGTTTAACATTCCCTTATCACATGCTCATGTGGGCAGAATTAAATGGAATTAGCCACAAATTATATAAAATTCATTTACCTTTAAAGGAAGCTATTTGGTCATGTTCAGTGTAGAGAGAATATGGCATTAAGATACAAGTTATAATGGTACTGCCTAGAGATGAATCAATTTGCTTTGGTTTTATTGCCTCCCTTTATTTGCCCTTACGTGTTAGCTACTGTGGCTGGAAAAGCTCAGCTCAACTTTGCTGAGCCCACACTGGAGCCACACACATTAGCATCCCAAGGAGAGTCCCACTGTTTCCAAAGAGCTCAGTGGGAGAGCACAATAATAAAGTATGATCATGTTGAACCTTTCAAAATCTTCAGTCACATAAAGCAAAAATGGATGTGTAATACAGAAAGGAAAATCTGAAAATGTTCAGGATTTATAACCTACTGTGAAAACATCCAGGATTTACATGTGGCTTGCCCATGTAGAGATTCAAATAACATGTTTTCTACACAGACTTAGGCATTTTTCCATACATTTTCTCGATTTATTTATTTTTTTAAGATTTTATTTATTGGGATCCCTGGGTGGCGCAGCGGTTTGGCGCCTGCCTTTGGCCCGGGGCTGATCCTGGAGACCCCGGATCGAATCCCACATCGGGCTCCCGGTGCATGGAGCCTGCTTCTCCCTCTGCCTGTGTCTCTGCCTCTCTCTCTCTCTCTGTGTGACTATCATGAATAAATAAATAAAATCTTTAAAAAAAAAAAAGATTTTATTTATTTATTCATGAGAGACACAGAAAGAGGCAGAGACACAGGCAGAGGGAGAAGCAGGGGGTTGCTTCTTGCAACCGGGATTACAACTTGAGCCGAGGGCAGGGCAGACGCTCAACCACTGAGCCCCCCAGGTGCCCCCATTTCCTCAATTTAAACCTCACAACAACCTTATGATATAGAGAGGCATAATTTTTTTTAACATCCATGCTTAGAGAACGTTTGTTCTTTGAGAGCATCTATGAATGAGTTTTCATATATCAAAGTGTTTGTTTCCTGTTGTTGTTCTCAATTCATAGAGTGCTTAAAAATGACCTTGGGTGGGCGCCTGGGTGGCTCAGTCAGTTAAGCGACTGCTTTCGGCTCAGGTCATGATCCCAGGGTCCTGGGATCTAGTGCTGCATCAAACTCCTTGCTCAGCAGAGTCTGCTTCATCCTTTGCAACCCCCACCCCACTGCCCCCACTTGTGTCCACACTCTCTCTCAAATAAATAAATGAAATCTTTTTTTAAAAATGACCTTGGATGTGTTTAAAATGCAGATTCTCAAGACCCACCACCCCCCACAGATGATTATTCAGTAGGTCTGTGATCAGGCTCCTTGCATTCTATAAGCATCCCAGTGATTTTAATACACATGGTTCATGAATCCCACTTTCAGAAACACTGCCCTATGAATCTCTGTTTTTCATTGGTTAGTAGACATCTGTACTTTTGTGGGATTTGCTTAAAGGCAAATGTGTTACAATATGTGATTGGAGAAAATATACAAAATAAACTTATTCAAATACAGCTTCTCTCTGCACAACAATACCCTGATAAGACACATCTACCATAAAAAGAATTACTCCTAGGAAAATTCAATGAATTTAAGACCACAATCAAACAATCTGCCTTTACTTTCTCTACTGCAGGAGAGGGAATGAATGTGCCCCAGGTAGAGCTGATTCCCTCACTTTAATCCCCACCGATTTCTAGGGTCTTAGATTCCAGGGACATGCAGAGGAATCACTTTGACAAGGGTGTTTCTGGATCTTTACAAAGAAGACCTGGGTTGCACATGACCAATGGAACAAAGCAGAAATGGAGCAGGATTCCAGGACTGGTCTGATCCAGACATTAAAACTGCTCCCTTCTTTCCCAAGCCATTTGAGGGTTTCCTCTGAGTTTATGATACTAGGTGCATCTCCAGCCTGGAAATGAAGAACCGTGGAAAATACAGTGGGGGAGTGGCCTCTGGCTATAAGACAGCACTTCCATGTGATTCCACCTCTACTGTAATAGGAACAGCATATTTAGCTGTGATTAGTTCACCTCCTCCAAGTCTTCTGTTCAGGGCTTTCCTGGATGTAAAGATGAAAATCTTGCACCTTCCTCATACCTGTTTCTCTGTGGTGTGTTGGGGGCTGGCAGGAGCAAGTACCACTTAGTGCTCCCCACCTCCTCTCACTTTAAAGCAGAGCCCCACTTTGGGGCACACTCCCTCAAAAGACACAGTGTTTCTGAATATATCTTTCTAGGTCTACCTGGACATTTAGGAATGTCCCTAAACATGGACTTGTGGTCCTTAAAAGACACGGTGTTTCTGAATATATCTTTCTAGGTGTACCTAGGACATTTAGGAATGTCCCTAAACATGGATTTGTGGTAATAGCTCTGCAATTCTTTTGATGCAATAATGATAATAGTAAATACTTATAGACACATTAAAAGTAATGCTAGGGGGAAAAAAGGAAGAGTTGACCCTTTGTTCAGTATCTGTGAAGAGCCAGGAACATTAGACATTTTGTCTAATTGAATTCCCACAAAAATAATTTTTGAAAATCTCATCGTCTACTACATAGCAAGATAGTATAGGGTCACATCTAAAGCCAGACCTCCTCAGCGTGGATCTAGGCTGTGTGATTCTGGGCAAGTTATTTAACATCGTTATGTCTCAGTGTCCTGCACAGCAAAATAAGAATAATAGTATCTACCTCACAAGATTTTACTGAAGATTAACAAATGTAAAATACTTGAAACAGTCCCTGGCTCCCTGTGTTTACTGTCACTATCTACAATGGGTATTCCTTATGGAGCAGTACTATTGTTTCCATTTCACAAATAAGGACCGAGAGGCTTAGTGGAGTTATATAACTTTGCAAAGGACACACAGCTTCTGTGAGGCAGGGGCAGATTTAGAAGATGGGTATGTGCAGCTCCTAAGAGTTTCCTATGGTATACCAAAGCCAGGACATATTTCTTCTACCGAGTTTCTATCCCTCAGAGCTTGCAGACACGTGCATATCAAGGGCTATATCTCTGTTTAATCAATAAGTATTATTGAAAATATTTGGTCTGCCAACTAATACACCATGTGAAATGAGGGGTGGTTCAGGAAGGCGGCTGGAATGGCCAGGAAAGGTGGATCAAGCCTCCTTTGGGCTCCTGGAGGTAAGGAAATGTTCCGAGGAGAACAAAGGATTAGTCACAGGAAACAGTGATCGGAGGTGGGGTGGCGGGCAAAAAAGGAGAATTTCAATGGAAGCAGGGATCTGGTTATCCAGGATGAAGAAGAGAAAGTAATGGCAAGAGCTGGAGTTTTGAGAGACTACACATTTGGATGATGGGGCAGAAATGGGTATCTGGAGGAGAGCAAGCCAAGGGGGTGGGAACTGCAAGGGCAGGGCAGGGCAAGGGGGGGGGGTGGTTGGGGCTGAGGGGAAGTGTAAGCAGGGGGCCATAGATGCTTTGGAATGCCAGCTTCCTTTCACACTTTTCCTTTCAGCTGCAAAGTAAACTGAAAGCCTCAGAAAGATTAAACAGAAACTGGACGAAAGGGCTGGTGTCCGCCAGTCCCAGTCCTGGGAGAAAGCACGAAGCAGTGTGGGCAACCGAGCTGAGCAGCACACAGTCCTGGGGTGCACAGAGTCGGCCACACTGCCCCTTCTCCTCTCTTATGCTAACGAGAGCCAGCGATGTAGAGGACCCGACAACGACAACTGCCCGATTGACTTACATTTTCAGGCTGCATCTATCTACATAATGAGGGATGGTGCTGAATTTTCTGGAAAATAATTTCAATTCTCCACTTTTGCTGGCTTGGCCCCATGAATGTGTGGCAAGCCTTTGATTCAAAGTCTGAAGTTTTTTTCTGAACAAGTTATCCTTGGCCCTCTCAGACCTAGGTACCAGACTCTGAGGAAATCCTGGAGTATAAGGAGGGAAGAAGGATTCTCCCCTGAGGGAATAAAAGCCAGCATAAGCGTCCACTGAAGGAAAGACCCATGCACAAAAATTCAAAGTAAATTACGGAAGGAGTTTTCTCGTTGCATACATCATATTGTTTGCTTTAGCGTTTCCACTCAGGATAGAGTTTAATTTTTATTTTTAACAGCAAGTTAATTATAAAAACAAATATGCTTTAATAAATTAAATTCCACACAGATTCATCATAAACACATCTTTGAGATTCATCTATTATCCCCCCCCCCCTTAGTAATGGAATACAGTGGCTTAGAAATTCTTATCACCAAGTCAAATTCAGCCCTTGGCATGCTTGGAAGACTCAGCTACTGACCAAGAGCAAGGTAACCTGCGTTCTCCAGGGCGCAAACTGTCTCCAGAAGGGAAAGGGGAAGAGGGCAAGCGAGGACCTCCAGTATCTGCGAAGGCTATCAGGACGTCCTGCTAATAAACGACTTTTTCACTGTCCACACTATAATTGGTTTACAGCCTTTTTTGTTTATTTATCCATAAGAGCTGCTGTTAAATGGCTCGGGAAGGCGCTCGCCTAATGGCTCGGTATCGCTCCGGGGCCTGTGGGAGGCGAGAGGGGCGCAGGCGTCAGCGGGGACTCAGAGCGGAAACGCATTTCACCTGTAATGGACTTGGCGCTTTTATGATACCAGGAGCTATATCCACAGAAGCAGCAGAACGCGCGCTCGGCTCGGTGGAAGGCTGCGCGGGGCGCGCTTTCTCTACGGTGTACGTTATGATCAGCCAGTCCCAAAACCCTGTTAACTGTCCCACCATCGTAAGTGGCCCTTTGACTTCTGTTTCCTGGCTCACTTGTTTAGGCGAGGAGCAGCCGAAACTGCTAATTGTGAAAGTGCGGACGCGCCTCTCGTGAGCACCTTCAGCACCCTCGCGCCCTCCCCCACTTTTTTTGTTCAGCCCCAGGTTCCCGGTTATTTGCCAGCAGCGCGATGGGCGGATTTGCTTTCTGCTGAGCGCCCCTTTTCTTTCTGCAGGGCCGAGCAAAAATATTAAATGCGAGCAAATGAAGCATCGAAATGGAGACCAATTTGCAGAAATGTGCAATTAGACGAGAAGTGCAAAATAAACACTCTGGGTCGGGGGGGGGGGCGGGCGAGGCGGGGAGCGGGGGAGGGGGCGGAGGGGGGGCGTCTGCGGACTGAGTCGGAGTTGCCGAGGGGGGAGGGCGAGCAGGGAAGAATTGGGGGGAGGAAGGCGGCCGATCTTTGTCCCAAGCGGAGCTCGCCGCCCGCTCATAACCGCGTCGCCAAGTCAACCCCCGGCGACCTAGCAGATTATCTCGGAGGGTCAACACGCCGCGGCCGGGCAACCCCCTCCGGCCCTGCGGGCTGATCGATGCGGTCACTCGCGGCCGGGTGATAGCGTCTGGTCCTCCGCGGCGGCCGCCAACAATGGAGCCATTGACGCGGACGCGCAGAGATTAGGTGCGCGGGTCCCACCGCCTTTTCCTCCCGGGCCCCTGGGACCGCAGGTGGCCCCTTTCCCTGAAGAAATCGCCAGAACTCCCTCCACCTAACCGGCTTCCCCCAGCCGGGAGCACCCGCACCGGGAGGGCGGGGAGCTGCGCGTGTCCCCACCCACGCGCGGACCACTGGGTGCCCAGCACTCTTCTAAACGCAAGTGCTGAGCCGGCGCCAGCAACGCACAAGGCAAGAAATCTGCAGAGAAGTCCAAATTCCCAACTGGCTTTTGCTTTTTAAGGAAAAACAGTAGCGCACTCGAACCGTATGCATGTAAAATCCAGATTTTCCCACAAGGAGAAAATATACTAAAATCTTCCTCGTGGAGGACTGGATGTACTTTGTGGTCTAGGAAAGTCAGATTGCAATGATTTCCCCTTAGTGATGCCTTGTGGTTCACGTTTCCTCTAGCCAAGGCTTTTCGGCAAATGTGTCCAGTTTTTCTAAAACCCTCCATGTTGGTTGGAGGAATGTGGTCCTTTTGGCAGGACCTGGTCCAAGGCCACCCAGAACGCCCCGGGCAAACGGGTCGGCTGCGTTGGTCATGCCCAGGCCAGGGCTTGAGTGCCACCGCGACCCGGGGACAGTCCTTCCTCATCACCCGGTTGGAAAAATCCTCTATTTAAGGAAGACCCCAGATACCCAAAGTTACCGAAGCAGTGGAAGCCACAGACTGACGTTATAAAAACGCAGCGCTTTACATTCTTTTCTAAACATTTTCCTCCACTCTAGGACCCGCCTTATTTCAATCCAACGCAAGAGTATGCGTTCTCCAGCTGACCGACTCCGGCTGGGTGTCAGGATCCGTGGAAAGCCATTACAGATCTGGAAACCTCATGCCAACCCTGTCCCCTTCTCCCAGCCACAAAGGTGACGCTACTTCTCCCCCCACCCCCGCCACATTTGGAAACTGCACTGAGTTTGTCAAATGAACCCCAATTTCCCCAAAATCAAAATTAATAATGCCGTTCGATTTAAAAAAAAATAAAAAGCTAGTGTGAACGATTCTTTTTTTTTTTTCTGAAGTTGCAGTTTACCCTACAGAAGTCCCCAGAGCACAGCCACAGATTTAAAAAAAAACATACAACAAATGCTGGATCTTTATGTGTTAGCTCACTGACATCATTGTGGTTATGTACAAATTTCATGAATAAAATAGGACCAACTGCTTCTAACCTATAAAATCTGTAATTTTTTTTTACTGTATTCCCTAACAGGTAAAAAAAAAAAAACAAAGTCTAAATACACAACCTTGGCATAAGCATGTTCATAAATTATATTAATAATGTTTATGTATATTAGTAAACTAATGTATTATGTACATTATGTTGTTTGTCAAACAAGGAAAAGAGATCACACAAAGTGTGACGAAAATCTATTTCTAAAATTGAATGTAAATTTAATATTTTCATGAGTGCTCCACTTCACACAGCACTGCCAGCTGCGCACACAGGTGTGTGCGGTAAACTAAGCAGAGAGAAAATTGAAAGAAATGCAGGTGCTCTTCGGTACCTAGGCCTTGCTTCTTAAGGCAGGAGGCCAGGCCAATAATGGCCCCAGGCTGAGCCACGTGGGGCACCGCGGAGCCTATGGCGCGGCGGCCGGCCGGCCAGTCCCTGCCGGTGGCGGGTTCCCTCCGCCAGCAGAGCGGAGCTGTCAAAGCGAGCAGGGGTGGCGCTGGGAGTGGGAGCGCTGCACGGCTCCAGCTCCCCGGCTCCAGCTCCCTACTCCTGGCCTCCAAGACCCGGCCGCAACCATGAACAGCGAGGAGCAGTTCTACGCAGCGACGCAGCTCTACAAGGACCCGTGCGCCTTCCAGCGGGGCCCGGCTCCCGAGTTCAGCGCCAGTCCCCCTGCGTGCCTGTACATGGGCCGCCAGCCCCCGCCGCCGCCGCCCCCGTTCCCGGGGACGCTGGGAGCTCTGGAGCAGGGCAGCCCCCCGGACATCTCCCCGTACGAGGTGCCTCCCCTGGCCGACGACTCCGCGGTGGCGCACCTCCACCACCACCTCCCAGCTCAGCTCGCGCTCCCCCACCCGCCGGCCGGGCCCTTCCCGGAGGGAGCCGAGCCAGCAGCCCTGGAGGAGCCCAGCCGCGTCCAGCTGCCTTTCCCGTGGATGAAGTCTACCAAGGCTCACGCCTGGAAAGGCCAGTGGGCAGGTAAGCCTGGCTCCCCGCCCCCCTCGTCCTCGCCGGCCCTGGCCCCGGCTGCCCCCACCTCCAAGTGCTCCCCAGGACCCTCTGCTGGTTGGCGTTCCCATCGCCAGGGACAACCCAAGGTCGGACTAAACTGCATGGGAAGCCAACCTAGGCCATCCTACACAGAACCACCTTTGCGGTCCCTTTTGGAGCGTCTTTTCCGCTCAGCTCTCCTTCTGGGAGCTTAAACCCTTCCTTCCCCGTACACCGAACTCCAGCAGCCTGCGCACCCCCAGAGAGCTAAGGCCTGGCCGAGCTCCAGGCTTCGGACCCTCCGCACCCCTCCACTCGGGGATCCGCCCGGCAGGACTGCACCGAGTGAGCGTCAGGGAAGCCGAGCAGGGCTGTGGGAGGCTCCCGCCCCGGGACGAAGCTGCCTCTGGAGTCCCGGGCCGCCCTGGCCCTGAGCCCATCCGGGAGGCTTCCTTAGAGGAGTACAGGCGCGCTCGGGGCGGGGGGCACTCGGGGCTCGCGGAAAAGCAGGGAAGACAGACTGCACCGAAGTCTGCGAAGGCGCTCGGTGGGCCGGAGTTGGGGTGCGGGGTGCGAGGGGTACTCACGGCAGGACCGAGGCCTGGCTGCTCAGCCTGGGACGCAGGCAGCTTCGAGAGGCGTCTGCGATGCTAGTTCACTTCTGAACAAACAAACGTTCGAAGGGGTCTCCTCCCGCTGCTCCCCAGCAAGTAAGTTTGAGGAGGGAGACGCCCTCCCCGCGTGGCCCTTTCTGGGAGGCGTGAGCACCGGGTCCCGCGGCCCTGGGCGCCGGCGCGTCCCCGAAGGCCGTCCCGGGAGCCCGAAGGCGGAGACGCGGAGCAGCCTCCGGGCCCCCTCCCCGGCGAGCGGCCGCCGCTCCTGGCCGCTACACAATGTTATCGCTTCCGTGCCGCAGTCACCTGTGGTCACACCTGCATGGCGCGTAGCTGACTTTTCCTTTCCTTCCAGGAATCGGGGGTAAGGCTGGCGGCCCCGACCCCAAGAGTCCTCGGCGCCCCGTGCGCCCCCGGCGCAGCCCAGCGAGCTTTGTGGGGTCCGGGCTCGCCCAGGGGCCCCGGGGCTCGCCTCTCCCTGGTTCCCTTTCTCTTGAAGGCCGAGCGTGAGGACCAGGCGGGTCCGGAGGCAGGACAGGGCCAAACTCAGCGGCTGTCTTCCCCACCTACGGCGCAGCCCGGGGCGAGGGGGCGCCACACGCGGCCGGGAGCCTCTCGCACTGACGCAGCCCGCGGCCGCCGCCGCCGCCGCCGCCGCCAGGGGCTGGGAGCCTTGGGAAATGCGGGATTCCTGGGAGGCGGGAGGACCACGTCCCTCCACCCAGGCTGGGGGTTGGGGACGCGCGTTTCCGGCCTTCCCGGACCTCCCAAAGAGGCCCTAGATGAAACGTTCTGAAGCCAGGTGACCTCTCCACCAGGGTATGACTCCTACACTCGTGGAGCTCGGGAGCTCGGGCTAGGGCAGACCTAAGGAGCCAGACAGTAAAACCCGATGGAAAATTGGCGACCTTGCCCTGGGATGGGGGAACCTCGAAACCGTAACCCCCTCAGGTTGGAGAGTCCCGCGGAGAAGCCTTTGCCAGAGCCCTCTGACCCGCTACAAGCTCAGCCAAGGGCCAGCCTGCTTTTCTGTAAGGTACTCCTGCGGCCTGGAGGTCCTCCCGGAAAACTCTTGAAAGAGCAGAGCTTCAAGGATCTGTGAACTCACCTGCCCACTCCTAGTGGGGTTTCAAACCCCCAAGGGAGAGTAAAGTGACCGATGGTCTTTCTTTTGTACTATAGACATGAATACTAACAACAATGCTGTAGGAACTTTTGAAAATGTCAACCTAGGAAATGAACTGCATTAGCCTCACTGGAGGGCTTATCCCTAAACCGCCTCACCCTGCGCCTTAGGAAAGGGCACAGACCTGGGGACTATTGACATCTTCTCAATAACACCACCAGCAGCCTCCATCCTCTCTGCCAACTTGTCCTGAGCATTTGTGTCCTGGGGTAGTGGATCCTGCCGGGTGGCTGACAGCACCTCCGTGAAGCCGTGGGGGAACAGGGCCAGAGCCCGGAGAGACTGATTTGAATTTAAGAATGTGGCGGGCGGGGGCTTTTTAAACTTCCCCTTAAGGCTTGCTTGCTTCTCTCCCATGCCAAGGAAAGCTTGGAAGTGTAAGACTCTGGAGATGCTCCCCAAGGAGCAGTACTCCTCTGCTGACTGATCCAAGCCTCTGCCTTGGGTTCTGGGTGCCTCCTTTTGGCCTGAGGGGAACCCTCCTCCCAAACACACCCCATACTAGCTTTTCAATTCCCTAAAGCTTCCTAACAGTCACAGGAGAAATACCCCAGACTCCGTCCTAAGACGAGCAGATTTAGGGGTCGTCCTAGAGTGTTGGTGGAAGTTAAGTGGGCCAGAGACTACCGCTCAGGTGCAGTCGGTACCTCACAGAAAAAGGAAAAGCTAAAGAGCCCCGGAGCACAGTGGCAAACAGCAGGTGTGCAGAGGTAATTGCCTGGGCCAGCGGCCGCTTCCTTGCGACCCGGGCTTGGAGCTGGAATGCCTGAGCCTTTGACTCCACCACTCCCACGTCCTGCATAGGGCTCTCCGTTCCCAGTGGGAATCCGACCCCTGGAGGCTCCTCGCTCACCTTTTCTGCATTTGGAGCCCAGGACTCAGGCCAGGGCTGATGGGGACTTCCTTGGTGCCCCATATAGTTTCCCTTCTCCAGAACAGGGATCCGGTAGAGATTAAAACAACGATAGAGAACTTACCAGCTCAGCTCGTGAGTTGGGGATGATTACAATATAACTGTATAGAGAGATAACACATGGTTGGATATAACACTATATGTCATAAGCTCGGGGGTGTTTTTGGCTCAAGGTTTTTCACCATGAGGGTTATATTTATAAGTTGATTGTGAAATCAATTAACTGGCCTGAGGCCTTTTTTTAAAAAATGAAATAGTAAACAATAGGAAAAATTAGTATCATATGTGATAAAGGTTGGTTTTATGTCTTGAAAAATTTTTGTGCCAATTCTATGTTGGTGTGTGAACTGGGTAGTGATATGAAATGTGTTCTTACTGTGGGTCATCGTCAGAAAGCTGTGGTTTTTTAGAAGTCTTATATTAAAAGCATTTATTGCCTTTGTAGAATGGAGTAAGCTTAAATATCTATTGTGTGTGCATTTTAATCACCTTCAACCCAAACATTGGCCTAGTGAACCCACTGAAGGATCAGTGCTTGATAGAGCCCACCTGCCCCCACATGCTCAGAGAGCATGAGCCTGAGAGCAGGCACAGCTTTGACACCCCCCCCCCAAAAAAAAAATAATAAAAGGTGACATTTGCTGGAAAAGGGCTGCATGAGCCCAGACTGAGCTATGGGGTAGGAGGCTGGGACTGAGTGGCAGGAGTGGCAGGACCAGGTCTCCCAGGCCTGGGGCTGAAGTGCTGGCCTTCAGGGGTGGGGCAGGAGGAGTCGGGGGGCCAGGGACCACACTCACATGCCCTGTCACTCGCAGGCGGCGCCTACGTTGCAGAGCCAGAAGAAAACAAACGGACTCGCACTGCCTACACTCGCGCCCAGCTGCTGGAGCTGGAGAAGGAGTTCCTGTTCAACAAATACATCTCGAGGCCACGCAGGGTGGAGCTGGCCGTCATGCTGAACTTGACCGAGAGGCACATCAAGATCTGGTTTCAGAACCGCCGCATGAAATGGAAAAAGGAGGAGGACAAGAAGCGCAGCTGCGGTACAGCGCCCGGGGGCGTCGCGGACGCGGAACCAGAGCAGGACTGTGCGGTGAGCTCGGGGGAGGAGCTGCTGGCACTGCCGCCGGCGCTGCCCCCGGGGGGTGCTGTGCCGCCTGCTGTTCCCGCCGCTGCCCGGGAAGGACGTCTGCCGCCGGGCCTGAGTGCCTCGCCGCAGCCGTCCAGTGTGGCGCCCGTGCGACCGCAGGAGCCCCGGTGAGAGATGGGGGGCTCCTCCTTGCCAGGCGGTTTCAACCACTGGTAAAGAAGGGGGGAGCAGGCGTAGGACCCCGGGTGTAGACAACCAGCTCTGGCCCTTCAAGGGGTTGGGAACTGCAGAGGACACCCCAGATGGAAGGGGAGAACTTGAGTTCTCAGGCCCCTGTGCTAACTGGGACGCCTTAGAGAGACACTGGGAGACCTTCTGGAAGAAGAGGAGAGGCTTTCTGTTATATCTGGGGCCTCTTCCGGTGATATTGTTGGATTGGTGACATCTGCTGCTGTGCAGGTCCTAGCACTCCAGAACCATGGACCTCTTTAGAGAAGCCAGCTCTTCAAAAGACAACAGGAACTACAAGTCGGAATGCCCTCCAACACATTTTGCAGGCAAGCTGGACGGAGCACCTTCATCTGTCCCGAAACAGAGCCATTTTTACTCCGGCTTCCACCTTAAAGCTTAGAAATAATTGAAAGGAAATATCTAAGGTTTCAAAGACCTAGTGAAATTGATGCCTGTGGAATAGAATGATTCCTCCTCCTCTTGCTCCTCCCCGTGTCTTCATCTTTCTTTTTAAAATCCTTTATGTATCACCACGTATTTCACCAGCTCACATCCTCCAAACTGCATCTCTTTCCTCCAAAAAAGAAAACGTCTTGCAGGGGTGTGTGGGGGGGGGTGGCAGCAGGTCTGGGATATACGGGCAGTGCCAGAGGCCCTGTACATTCACTTTGCCTGACGCTTGGAGGGAGGGCAATTGGAAGGAGGTCTAGAGTACGGGGTTTGGGGGAGAAAGATGGCCCTAAACCATCACTGAACTGAAGCTATTTGGAACTTTCTATTTAGGATGTGCATTTAGTTCCTAGTCTCAGGGCAGGAGAGGCGGCTGTATGAAAGGCCAGTAGCATGGCCTGAACTACTTGGAAACTATTCAGAGACAGTGTGATTTCTACATCTTTGGAAATGATGAAAACATATGTAGTTGGGGAGTTTGAAGGCTGGTTATTTTTATTTAAAGTTTTAAAATTACCTAACCGTTCTTTACAAACAGGTCCGTAGTTTCCAAGTCAGTTGCTTGTTTCAGGGTCCGGGCCTTGTGTTCAGGTGGTGTTTGTGGAAACGATAAATATGGATAACACGGAAAAGAGATGCAAATGCATTTTCCTTGCTTAGTATCAGGCTTTCTTGCCATGCAATGATTCCCTTTTATTGAAAACATTAGAGCAGAATTTGTTGTTGTAGTTGTTGTTTCCTTTTTTTTTTTTTTTTTTTTTGGTACTAGCCAGGGAAGAAGGGGCAATTATGAAATACCACATTTGGGTTTGAGGCTGGGGCAGTATATGAGGGAGTAGATTTTTGGTTTCTTTCTTTCTTTTCTCTTTCTTTCTTTCTTTTCTTTCTTTCTTTCTTTCTTTCTTTCTTTCTTTCTTTCTTTCTTTCTTTCTTTCTTTTTTTTTCTTCTTTAAGATTTTACTTAGGGACACCTAGGTGGCTCAGTGGTTAAGCATCTGCCTTCCGGCTCCGGGCATGATCCTGGGGTCCAGGATCAGGTCCCATATTAGGCTCCCCACAGGGAGTCTGCTTCTCCCTCTGCCTGTGTCTCTGCCTCTCTCTGTCTCTCATGAATAAATAAGTAAATTTTTTTTTTTTTTTTTTTTAGCTTGAGTCACTAATGAAGATGAATTTCTCAGGCAATGTATCCCAGAGGCATGGGGGTTCTAAGTGCCACTGGCTAGTACTGAATGGCACAGAGCAGAGCAGCCCATTCTGTGCCACGCTGGCCATGCTGAGGCCAGGAAAATGCTCCAGCCAGCCAAGGAGATGGCCCAGTCTCCCCTTTCCTCCCAAAACAGATGTCTGGGGCAAAGGCTTTCTTAGTGATTCTTCTGAAGGAGGTGTTGCTTTAGATGAGTCTCCAGCCCAAGGCCGACAGTGTCTTGTATTAGGGGCAAACAGGCCCTGACTTAGAAGGGTTTCCAGTCTCTGGGGCCACCTGCTTCTCCCTCACCTGTGCAAGGAAAGGCACCACCTGAGCACTTCCACACTGGCGGGGCCTTAGGCTCACTCCCTGGAGTCACTGCTATTGTTTCCTTTTGCAAAGAGACAGCGAGGTTTGTTTTTGTTCTGTTGGTGGTTTTCCTTTTTGTTTTGTTGTTTTAGTTTTTTGAGAGAAATTGAGTCTTAACACCCCTCTGATTTAAAGGATCAGAAAGGGGAACTGTCTCATCAGTGAGATATGTCACTGGGGAGCCAATGACCCTGCCCTGCAGCTCCTCCACACTTGCCTGGGTTCTGGAGTCCAGCAAATCTGCCTTCAAACCCGCCTCCCTCAAATCCTGACCCATGACCTTGATAAATTGCTCAACTTCTCTGTGCCTCAATTTCTCCATTCATAAAGTGTGAGTAAATACTACATCATAGAGTTGTAAGATTTAAGCCAAAAAATTCATGGAAAGTGTTTAATTCACCATCTAGAAATAGGCATCCTTCCACGTTGTTTTATGACCCAAAGCATTCCTTTGGGAACTAAGCCGGGAGCTGCTTGCAGATGTTCACCGGGTCTCCTACCAGTCCTAACAGCCCCTCTCCTTTGACAAATCCTCACGCTGTCGCAGTTAATGTGACATGTTCATATAACCACTGATCGTTAGCGCTTCCTAGTTCTATGACTCCCTTCGTCATAAAACTCTTTTGATCCCCACAGCAACCTTCACCAGGTAAGTGAAACTGTCCCCATTTTACACGAGGGAAGCTGATGCTGGGTGGGGAGGACTGGCTGCAGCTCAGCCACCCAATTGGTGAAGTGCACGGAGACTCACCCTCGGAGGCCAAGGAGGGTTCCAGGGCTGCAGCCAAACCCGGCTCCCTGTGCGAGGCTCCGGCCCCAATCTCGCGCGCTGCCCTGACTGCAGACTGCGCCGTGGCCCCCGCGCGCGCGGGCTGCAGGGCTCGCCAACCCAACGCGAAGAAGTGTGAGCCCCTGGGGGTTGGGCTTGCGCGGCCCGGGCGCAGGTGCTGACTCCCCGCCAAACGTGCGTCTCCAGCTGCCCGGGCCCGACCGGGCGCAGGATCCCTCAACTTCGCCGAACGCGCAGTGCGCCGCTCACCGCGACTCCGAGGCGCGCAGCCAGAGCGGTGCGTCCCACGGAGAAGAGCTCCGGCTCTCAAGTTCCCGCGCCCTCGGCTTGAATTCCGGGAAATCCCGCGTAGCCTTGAACTAATCATTTAATTCTCTGTTATCTCTTCCATAAAATGGGCTCATAACGGGATGAAATGGGATGTCTTTGAAGTGTTGATAATCGAGCCTGCCGCCTAGTTGCAAGCCCTGGCGGTGGGGGTTAGGGTGGTGGCAGTGCAGAGGGGAGGTGATGTGGCCAGTAGAGGCCGGCCTTCCAGGGAGGCCGGGGAGGAAGCGAAGAGGGCCGCCCAGCTCGCCAGATGGGCCTGGAAGAGAAGAACGAGGGACGAGCTCCCCGGTCGGGGGAGCCCCTTAGTGCTCCAGCCCGAGCGGCGGAAACGGGGCGAACTTTGTCCCCACTCCTATGGCCAAAGGGGCTAGGTCGGGCCCATAGGGCGACCGGCGTGGGGCTCGACGCGTGAGTCTCCAACTCTGAGTGGCTACGCTCAGCCAAATGCAGGCGAACCCTGCGCCGGAGGGGTGGGGGGACTTGGAGCCCTAATCCCACAGCACAGGGCCTAGTCTCCAGAGTGAGGAGGCCGGTTAAGATGCAACCTCCCAGGAGCCCAGAAACAAAACAAAACAGCCAGCGGGGACTTGAGAAGGGGCCCTTTGGGCCAATCAAGTGATCTAGCCCCAGATCCCAGAACTCCAGAGCTGACCTCGGTACCTGCCTCTCCGGTAGGGCCGTCAGCCTCCCTCTGCTCTTCTGGCTGGGCAGGCTACTCCCGTGGGAGAAACAGACCCCGGTAGCTCTCGGTGCAGAGCTAGCTCGGAAGCTGTCAGGGAAAGTGTCCTCGGCGGGGAAGACGAGCAGGGCTCCGGGAACGCTGGCCGCAGCGCTCCGAGCAAGTGCGCGCTCGTCGGGCTTGTGCGCTCCAGGACCACGGACCGCCCGGCTCTGCTCGCCGCGCAGACGGCCCAGGAGCGTCGCCCGCACCTTCCCGCGGGTCCAACGATGACCGTCCAGGCTGGAGCGTCCAGCACGGCCATCCCCCGCGCCTCCCGGAATCTATGACCGGAGGCTGGTGGAGCGCCGCTGGGCGCGGGGCGAGCCTAGATGAGCGCTCCCCGCGCGCGCACCTACTCCTGCCGGCCGGGGATTCTGAAAATCCCGTTGAGTTCCTCACCGCACACACCCTAAGCCACTGAGAGAGTGGGAGCAGGGGTGGAGAGCCCAGGAGAGCACACCGCTGTGCAAGCAGAGGCCTGAGCTATGGGATTCCTTGTGAATAGTGCCGCAATCACACAGTGCCAGAAATAGTGCTTGGCAAACAAAACAAAAAACTCCTTTTCTTTTTAAATTTTTATTTATTTATTCATGAGAATACACAGAGAAGAGAGAGAGGCAGAGACACAAGCAGTCTCCACGCAGGGAGCCCGACGCGGGACTCGATCCAGAGTCTCCAGGATCAGACCCTGGAACCGAAGGCGGCGCTAAACCGCTGAGCCACCCGGGCTGCCCCACAAACTCCTTTTCTTCTGAGATATAGTTCTTCCTGTAGGTTTGTTAACAGTTTCTCGAAGAAATTCTCACCTTAAAAGCTAAATTCATAGCATGCAATAATAACACCGGGAGAGGGGATCCCTGGGTGGCGCAGCGGTTTAGCGCCTGCCTTTGGCCCAGGGCGTGATCCTGGAGACTCGGGGTCGAGTCCCACGTCGGGCTCCCCGGTGCATGGAGCCTGCTTCTCCCTCTGCCTATGTCTCTGCCTCTGCCTCTCTCTCTCACTGTGGGCCTATCAAAAAATAAATAAATAAATAACACCGGGAGATTGGAGATGATTTTCAGGATTTGCCCAGAGTTTTTAACAGGTTTGATATCTGTAACTTGCTTGGACCTTTCAATCCGGGACTGGTGCCTGAATATATCCAGCAACATTTGGGGGCTCTTACTCTGTGCTAGACATTTCTGGAAGTTGTACAGGTGCTTGCTCTGAAAGTGCTCACAGTTTTAAAAAATCGGATCCCCTCTTCTGATGGTCTCTGCAGTTACAGAGATTGGATTGATTATCGGTGAACTTACCCGAATAAATAGGAATCCACCCAGAATTCCTTGAATTTCTCCTTTTGCGCCACAGGGCTGTTTTGGTTTCCCAAATTAATTTTGACCGCCTTGGTCTAGCGCTGTCACCCTATCCATCTCCTCTTCATCAAATTCAGTTTAATGCATTTAAGTTTGAATGAAATTGAAGCATTGCACTATCCTTCCAAGTGAAGGAAGTTGTTCTTATATTCTGTTCTTATATTCTCATTCTCTCTCTCTCTTTCTCTCTTTTTTAAAGATTTTATTTATTCATGAGAGACACAGAGAGAGAGAGGCAGAGACACAGGCAAGGGAAAAAGCAGGCTCCATGCAGGGAGCCCCATGCGGGACTCGGGACTCAATCCCAGGTCTCCAGGATCAGAACCTGGGCTGAAGGTAGCGCTAAACCACGGAGCCACCTGGACTGCCCTCTTCTCTTCTTTCTAGATCTTTGTGTCTGTGTAGGTGTGGTATGTGTTTTCAAGTATATCTATCTTTGCCTGTCTATGTATGCCTATGTATGTTTGCATGAATATATTTAGGGTGTGTCTTAAGTGGATTTCAATGGTGACAATGATCAGTGTGTGTCTGAGGGCCAGAGACACCCTCCTATATACTAGTTTTTTTCTGCCCAGCACAACTCTATCCCAAGGGTCTGATGGCACTGCCACTGTTGAAACTGTCTATTCAGGTAATAGTCTGAATTCTTTGCTTTGACACCATGTCTGAAGGCAGGAAAAGCTGTCTGTACACAGCTTGGAACTTTGATGGAAGCTGACTGATTGCTAAAGTATGGCATGAGTGTATAAGGAATTTTTTTCAAAGAAAAAATTTCACAGCTAACGTCTTTCATACTTCAACAGCATCATCTAGAAACCCTCCTGAAAATCAAGTATTTTTATTTTTTTTTTAAGTTTTACTTATT
Organism: Canis lupus baileyi; assembly: GCF_048164855.1. NCBI lineage: Eukaryota > Metazoa > Chordata > Mammalia > Carnivora > Canidae > Canis > Canis lupus. Next base: position 13,411,118 of record NC_132861.1, on the reverse strand, counting down.
TATTTGACACAGAGCGCACAAGCAGGAGGGGTGGCCCGCAGAGGGAGAGGGAGAAGCAGGCTCTCTGCTGAGCAAAGAGCCTGATGAAGGACTCAATCCCAGGACCCTGGGATCATGACCTGAGCTGAAGACAGATGTTTCACCAACTGACCCACATAGGTGCCCCAAAATCAAGTAGTTTAAAGGATCAGGGGCAGCCCCGGTGGCCCAATGGTTTAGTGCTGCCTTCAGCCCAGGGTGTGATCCTGGAGACCAAGGATGAGTCCTGCATCCCGCATCAGGTTCCCTGCACAGAGCCTGCTTCTCCCTTTGCCTGTGTCTCTGCCTTTCTCTCTGTGTCTCTCATGAATAAATAAGTAAAATCTTTAAAAAATAATAGTAAAAGGATCAGAAGAGGGAAATTCTGGATTGACATTGAATCAAATTTTACTCAAACCCATTCCGGCAAGCTAGATGTGGGGACAATAAATATAATGGGAAACTGAGGCAGGGCAACAGGAAGCAAGAAGGTCTCCCTGCAGAGGAACTAACTGGGAGTGATACATAGCCTCTTAGCTGGCTGCCACCCTTCAGGAAATTGCTACGTGTGGAAAGCTTGCACAGTGGGAGATGACATGCAGGTAACTCTGGGTAGGAAGAGTTCTACTACCAATAACTGTTTTAAGAGTGAAAATGATAGACTGAAATGGGTCTTTTGGGCCACCTACTGAAAATCTGTCATTGCCAGGTTCCCATATTAAAGTATGCTGCCTCTACATATCATGAGATAGAATGGGCATAACAAAATTTTATTATTTTTTTCATTAAAATTATTTTTTTCTATGAATGAGATGCCATGGCTTTTGAAAAGATAGATAACTCAAACATAAGTGATATTTTATAGTTCAACTTCAAGTTGAATTGCTTGGAGTCTTTCCCTAAACATAGAACATATGGAGACCTATCATCAGCATGCATTCAAGATTCTTGCCTGCATTATAGAATATACAGAACTCTACTTCTAGCAATAATTGCACATATAAAAGTCATGAGAGGGAAGCCTGGGTGGCTCAGCGGTTGAGCATCTGCCTTCAGCCCGGGGAGTGATCCTGGAGTCCTGGGATTAGGTCCACATGGGGCTCCCTGCATGGAGCCTGCTTATCTCTGCCTATGTTTCTGCCTCTCTCTGTGTCTCTCATGAATAAATAAATAAAATCTTTTTTAAAAAAGTCATTACAATATTTTTGCTGGGAGTAAATATCATTTAAATAAGTTCTATTATTTTCCCGAATTCTCAGTCATTTCCAAGGACTGAGAGTTTAAAAATTATTTCAAATTTATATGTGCTTTTAAAAAAAAATCCAGAAACTTCGGGTCACCAGGATGGCTCAGTTGGTTAAGTCTCTGAATTTGGCTCAGATCACAATCTCAGGGTCCTAGGATTGGGCTCCACACTCAGTGGGGAGTCTGCCTATCCCCTCCCTCCTCTCCCTTTGCCCTTCCTCTGCTCATGCTTTCTCTCTCTCTCTCTCTCTCTGCCCCTCTGTCTCTCTCTCAAATAAGTAAATAAATAAACAAAATATTTTTTTAAAAATCCAGAAGCTTCACATTTCTAAATATGTCTGAAAATACTGTCCACTTAAAACTGATACATTACATAGAGCAATTTCCACTTCAGGAGCTCTAGAAACTCAATAAAATGTACAAAATAATCTCCAAGATTTTTTTAGTTGAAAATACTAGATAATTGAATTTATTGCAATTAATAAATGCACAGCTTATTTTTATTTAGTGCTGAAAGACTGATTTTCTAGGCCAGAAGCATAGTAAAGTAGATTATTTCTCCTCTGGATGAGTGGGCCTCTCACAAAGTCACAAACAGACTTTGGAAAAACACAAGCCAACTTTCATGCTGGCTTTTGTCCTCAGATCCAATGGAGGAGAAAGGCTAGGATCTGTGGACAAATACAGAGATTAAAAGTGCTGTTTCTCAGTTCCCTGGGCAGAGTTTAACTTCTAGTTCTGCCTCCACTATTCATTATCCTTCTGAAATAGGACAAATAACTTAATCCCTTTGAGCTCAGCTACTCATCTGTGAATTAGGGATAGATAATACCATCCCACTCGATTGTTGTAAGAGTTAAACTACCATAAGTGAAGAGTATATTGGTGAGTGGGGTTCTTTATGGGGCATGTGGTTCCTCCAGAAGCTGAGGTCTTTCTTCTCCCCCTAGGCAGGGACAGTGGACCCCAGAGGAGACAATGGTGACACACACTAGAGGTGCCCCTTTTTCCTGAGGCCCTCATATCTTCCTACTCATAGGGGTCTCTAGGTCTTGTCCTGGTTCTTCATCAGAGAGTGTCTGGGCTGAAAAATCACACTGGTGCTGGCTAGGCCCGAGCAAAAATAGGCCAATTATTCTATAAAACACAGAGGCAAAAGCCAGCCACACTGAAGTTATACTTCAAACAGCACTGATGCCCACATTCAATCAGCTTTATATGTAAGGCACACATGTTTAGCTAATTTAGGAATAGTCTGATGACCAGAGTCTCTTTACAAAAGTGAAATTTCCTCAGGGGGACCTGGCTGGTCCAGCTGGTCATGTGACTCTTGATCTCAGTGTTGTGGGTGCAGCCCCATGTTGGGTATAGAGATTACTTTTAAAAAATTAAAAATCTTCAAATGAAATTCATTCAGGGGCCCCTAGGCCCCCAGGGAATAGGTGATTGTCCCAGGACCTCCTTAATAAGTAATTTCCTTAGACGTTAGTGTATTGGCTACCACCAGCAGTGACTAATAGAAACCACAAATAGCAGTAACTAAAGAGTGAAGTTAGTTTCTCTCCTAGGTGGAAGTCTGAAGGTAGGTAGTAGGGGACTGGAATATTTCTCCAGAGCTGTCTGGGACTCAGGCTACTTTGGCTTCTCTTTCTGCTACCTAAATTGTGGCCCTTACTTCACTGTCCCAGCTATGACTCCAAATATGACACCCACTTTCTAAGCAGCAGGAGGGAAGAAACAAGGAAGAAGGATAATTAGCCCTTGTGGTAGGTGGAATATTAATCACTGAAAGATGCCCACTTGTAATCCCTCCAACCTGTGAATGTATTATGTTACAGGGCAAAAGGGATTATACAGATATAATTAATTTAGGGACCTGAAACTAGGGAGATCATCCCAGTTGATCTGCTGGCCCAATCTGATCAAATAAACCCTTAAAAAGTGGAGAACTTTATCTAGCCACAGTCCAAGAGATCTAGCAGAAGGGAGAGTCAGAGTGATTCCAAGTGTGAGATGATTTAATGTGCCATTTCTGGCTCTGGGATATAGGGACCCATGTACAAGGACTAGAGAGGGACACCTGGGTGGCTTGGCAGTTGAGCACCTGCATTTGGCCCAGGGAGTGATCCTGGAGTCCCAGGATCGAGTCCCACGTCCGGCTCCCTGCATGGAGCCTGCTTCTCTATGTCTCTGCCTCTCTGTCTCTGTGTCTCTCATGAATAAATAAAATCTAAAAAAAAAAAAAAAAAAAAAAAAACAAGGACTGGAGAGAGGCCTCTGGGGGCAAAGAGGGTTGTGAGGGTTAAACAGACTACCATAAGTGAAGAGTACATTGGTGAGTGGGGTTCTTTATGGGGCATGCGGTTCCTGCTATCATCACAGACGGTAGCAAGAAAATGGGGACCTCGGTCCTATACTTCTAGGGCTTGCATTCTGCCAAGAACTTGAATTGTTCCCAGAGCCTTCCTAGAAAAGCCTATTTGGCCAGCAACTTGATTTTGACCAAGTAAACCCTAGAGCAGAGACACACGATGAGCCGGGGGTGGAGGGATTTTGACCTACAGAAACTGAGAGATAATAAATTTGTGTTGTTTTAAGCTGTTAAATGTGTGCTGATTTGTTATGATAGCAATAGACAATATGTACAGATCCCTTTACTTTTAATGACCCTTCAAGGAAGTCCTACCACTCTTGCTTACACTCATTAACAAGACCTAGTTACATGAGGTCACCTACCTGCACAGCAAGCTGGAAAATGGAGTCCTTATTCTGAATGGCCTTTTGTCTAATTAAAAACAGGAGGGGAGAGCATTCAAGGAGGAAGGGTAGAGTGAATACTAGGGACAGCTAGCAGTCTCTACTACTGTTATCAAGAGTCTATATAAAAATTGTCATTCTGGGACGCCTGGGTGGCTTAGCAGGTGGGCATCTGCCTTCAGCTCAGGCCATGATCTCAGGGTCCCGGGACAGGGTCCCATATCGGGCTCCTTGCATGGAGCCCGCTTCTGCTGTCTCTGACTTTCTCTCTGCCTCTCTCTGTGTCTCTCATGAATAAGTAAATAAAAACTTTTTAAAAAATTGTCATTCTAATTTGGTGTTTTCTGCAAAAACTACAGGGGAAAACAATATTTATTATTATACATAGTCCAGGTATGGGGTCCTTGGATTTAATTCTAGAAGGAAGTTTGTTCAGACAAATCCATGTGCTTGCCTTCCCCAGACAATGAGCACTATACAACTCATTATTTGCCTGGTCTACCAGAAAGCTCAATCCTGAAATTAGTGGTCAATTAGATTTTAATTCTATCTCTCATTCTAGCATAGCATATTGACAAAGGCTGAGATTTTTTTTTAATATTTTATTTATTTAGACACAGAGAAAGGCACAGACATAGGCAGAGGGAGAAGCAGGCTTCCTGCTGGGAGCCTGATGTGGGACTCAATCCCAGGACCCCAGGATCATGACCTGAGCCAAAGGCAGACGCTCAACCACTGAGCCACCCAAGTATCCCAAGGCTGAAATTTTCAATCAGAAAAAAAATGACTTCTAGTTCTGCATTCACCATTCATTACTCTTTGAACTGCATGGCACAAGACTTGGTATCTTTAGGTCTGTTTTCTCATTAGTAAATTAGGGGAAATACCCACAGGATTGCTGTGAGAGTTAAATAAGTGTGTGAAAAATACTTTTTGATATGGAAATGGGCCCTAAATGTTATATGTAATTATAAAACTTTGGATCTCCCCTTCCTCTATATCAATGGTTTTCAAACAGTAGCCTGCAACTTCTTAGTCATTGGTGAAACCAGTTCAGTGGGTTATCAGATTTCTTTTTCTTTAAAGATTGTATTTATTTGAGAAAGGGCAAGAGTGAGAGAGAGAGAGAGAGAGAGAGAGAGAACAGAGGGAGAGGGAAAAGCAGACTCTTTGCTGAGCAGAGAGCCCGACACAAAGCAGGACTCCATCCCAGGACCCTGAGATCATGACCTGAGCTGGAAGAAGCCCCTTAGGCAAATGAGCTACCCAGGTGCCCCAGGGTTATCAGATTTCTAAAAAACTAAACAGAATAGAAAATATCAGAGTACATTATGCTTAGTGAGTATTGCTTCATGAAACATTTTCCAGGCATGTGCACAAATGTCTAGTAAGTCATAATACAAAATATATTTCTGGGGATCTCTGGGTGGCTCAGTGGTTTTGCGCCTGCCTTTGGCCCAGGGCGCGATCCTGGAGTCCCGGGATCGAGTCCCGCATTGGGCTCCTGGCGTGGAGCCTGCTTCTCCCTCTGCCTGTGTCTCTGCCTCTCTCTCTATGTCTATCATAAATAAATAAATAAGTAATATATATATATATATATTTCTACTTTGGTTACCATACAAAGTTTTAAGAACAGTGCTTTGAGTTGTGCTTGATCTTTATCTATTTTAAACTTTTTTGTTTCAATGTCCTATTTAGTATGTGCGTTTGCTGGAAACCAACTCAAATCCTTGTTGGAGGGAGAAAGTTGGACTAGAAATGAGAAAGAAAGGAGGGCACATCTGGATGGCTCAGTTGGAAGAGCATGCAAGCATGTGACTCCTGATCTCAGGGTCATAAGTTTGATCCCTGCAATGAGTGTAGAGATTACTTAAATAAATAAATAATAAATAAACAGACTTTTTTTTAAAAAGGAAAGAAAATAGAGGGGAGAACTCATGTCAAACACTTTTAAATCCAATGTGATCATTAAGCTCTTGTTTCTTGGTCTCAAGCCCACCCTTCTATACTCTCTTTTGTGATGCCAGAGCTGAGCCCAGACACCAAAAACCACATTTCTCCTTTGGCAACTGGTGATTGGTTTGGTTCTGTCAACCAGTAGGAGGCACTAGAGGGAGGTTTGATGGCACCAGGCAGGAGGGAGGACTTGTTTCTGCATCTTATTCACTTCAGTGACAGCCAGGGTAGGCTGCTTCTGACAGGGCCAGTTTAGTCCATTAGCAGTGTCTGATTCCTGTTTTGGATTTTCCAGAACCAACACTTGCACAAAGGCATCAACAATCTCACAAAAACATCATCATCTTTGGCCAGCAGCACCTCCTCAGAGATCTCAGCTCCAGGGAGCATCCGTATTTACAACCTCTTTATTTTGTTGTCCCAGCCTAGCAGGGTAGCTAGCTTTCACATTCACTACTTAAATGATACCTTCATGTTCTTTTTTCACTCCTAGTTTCTCATGTCTGATTCCTCTGCCTATGAAGTAACTTGTGTTGTTTCTGTCTCCTGATCAGACCTTGGACCAGGAGGCAATTCAGTGTGCTTTGTGGTTAAGGATGGATCATGAAGGGTGAAATTATAGATTTATCCTTTTCCTTCGCTCCAAAACTTCACTGAATGTGCCTTCTTGGCTCCTTGGAAACCCCACATAGACTGGTAGTGACCAGTCAAAACAAAACACTCAGCTTATCCATGTGGAAATAGCTATTTAGCTTATCCATTTAAGGAATAGACTTTGAAATTTAATTGTTATTAACATTATGTTGTTATACTGAATAGCTGAGATGAGATCACTATGAAGAAAGACAGGTGTCTTTTTTTGTTGTTGTTTTAAGATTATTTATTTATTTATTTATTCATGAGAGACACACACAGAGAGAGAGAGAGAGAGGCAGAGACACAGGCAGAGGGAGAAGCAGGCTCCACGCAGGGAGCCCAAAGCAGGACTCGTCCTGGGTCTCCAGGCTTACACCCTGGGCCAAAGGCGGTGCTAAACCACTGAACACCCCAGACTGCCCAAGACAGGTGTCTTTTGCCACCATGAGACATATTATCAAGGAATGAGGGGTGCCTGGGTGGTCAGTTAGTTAAGCATCTGACTCTTAATCTCAGCTCAGGTCTTTTTTTTTTTTTTTTAAGATTTTATTTATTTATTTGAGAGCATGAGTAGAGGAGAGGGACAGAGGGAGAGGGTGAAGCGGGCTCCCCACTGTGTAGGGAGCGTGATTCGGGACTTGATGCAAGACCCTGGGATCATGACCTGGGCCGAAGGCAGATGCTTGACCAACTGAGCCACCCAGGTGCCCTCAGCTCAGGTCTTGATCTCAGGGTTGTGAATTCAAGCCCCACATTGGGCTCCATACTGGGCATGGAGCCTACAAAAAAAGGGGGGGTAGGGTTTGATGTAAAGAAAAATCTGTACATTAAAACATCATTGTACCCAAAGTTCACATTTGTTTTTATATCAAAAGCTCTGGGGGGCAGCCCTGGTGGCTTAGCGGTTTAGCACCGCCTTCAGCCCAGGGTGTGATCCTGGAGACCCGGGATCGAGTCCCACGTCAGGCTCCCAGCATGGACCCTGCTTCTCTCTCTCTCTCTCTCTAATAAAAAAATAAAAAAATAAAATAAAAAAAGCTTTGGGAATGTACTATTTTTATAGTGTTTACTTTGAAATCATATATATGTATATAATGTATTATTTTATAATAAACAACATATGGAAGGAAGTGGAGCATATTAAGATAAATATCCTCAAACATATGTATTCGAATCCTTTTCCTCACACCACAAATCACAGAATACTTGGTCTGCTCATTCTCCCTTCTGGGACTCTCTCAAATTAGTTCCCTCCTCAACCTGCCTCCACCACAGTTTTTCCTTAACAGTTTCTTCCTTTTTCCCGAGGTGTACTTCAGTGGCTTCACTGGTCTCACTGCCTTTAGGACCATCTTCCGCAGACCACCTCTACACCTCACTTAGACCACAGCAGACTTTCTAATGTGAATGTGCTCTTAACTCCCCATGACCTAAGGTCATTTTTTCAGTAGCCTTCACAATTGAAGGGTCAAGGCCAAATTCTCCAACTGGACTCACAGGCCCCTTCATTCTCTGAGCCCATCGGTGTATCCGTGCAAGTTCTAAAAACCACTGTACTGCTTCTAAACAATGCTCTTTTGTTTCTGGCTGGAAGGGCCCACCAACTTACCCTTCCTATATTTGCCTGCCTTTATTTTTTTCTTCCAGTCTTCCTTACATTAAGATTTATTGACAAAAAGGTAATTAAAATGATTTATTATATAAATTTATAATAAAATATAATACTAACTATCCTAGGCTCTGGACAGTGCCCTGGGTCCTCTATCCAGTCTGTTAGCTCATCAACCATTGGACGTTCCCTGACTTCCACAGAGTGTCCCTCTGTGATAGCTGGTTTCTAAGATGGCCCCCGGGGAACCATGGTTCTTGGTCTCTACATCTTGGTGTAGTTCCACCCAGGTAGAATCTGGGCTGGGCTAGCCTACAGTGATGAGCCTCTTGTGGACACTTTGCTGTGCTACATGCTGGGAAGGCAAAAGTGAATAGATGGTAAAAAGATTCCTAAGAAACCAAATCCAAGAGTAGAGCTGAATTTTGGCGAGAGTGGAATGTGAGTGTGAAATTTGTAAGATTCTCACCATAGTTTGTGAAGTCTGTGTTTTCCGCACTGTTGTGAAAGTAAACAGGCAAATACAGAATCCATTTCAGATGTTAATCTTTTCAACCTGTTGTGCAAATATAATCAAGTTCTCCCAGACATAAAGAAGTTGCTTTTTCAAGGCCAGCCCTGTAGCTGATTCTGGAAAGTATGCATAAGGCATGTTTAAAGGAAATAAATCAACCACAAAGTCCATACTCTTGAGAACAGTTACAACTAAGGCCATATTGACGGGTAAACTCTAGAGCTCCACCTTGAACTTTATTTAACCTTGGAGGTTAAATAAAATCACTTTACGCATTGTATTTATTTATCCAAGCTATCACCAATAGTGCCACACAGCCGTTAAGTCCTCAAGGATGAGAAGTGGAAGAGACTAGAAACACATTCAAGACTCCAGGTTTCTTTGCTCAGTTCAGCGATCAACTTGTAAAGGCGAGTTCAGACCTCATTTTCAGCAGTCTTATTTTCACCACTCACAAAATGTAGCTGTTATGTGGGTAACCAAACTGTGCAGATAAAGTATAGTGAGAGTCCTCATCCATCCTGTTATCCTTATCCACTGTACACAGAATTTCTGAGAGAGGGTTAGTTTTTCAATAGGCTCATGCACAGGCACAAAATGATTAGGTTAGTCGTTCATAAAAGCAAGACTAGGATCTTTTAAATTAATTGATCTTAGTAAGTTTTGTTCAATTTATTATTTGTTTTCATTACTATCGTTGAGATCTTGTGCTTTAAAAAAAACGGTTGCTTTACTTTTTTTTTTTTTTTTTTTTTTTAGATTTTATTCATTTGTTTGAGAGAGAGAGAGCACACAGAGGGAGACAGAGAAGAAGACTCCCCTCTGAGCAGGGAGCCCCATGTGGGGCTCAGATCCCCTGAGATCTTGACCCGAGCCAAAGGCAGACACTTCATTGGCTAAGCCACCCAAGTGTCCCCTGTTTTGTTTTTTCTAAAGGCTGGATGAAAGCACAACCAAATATTAATAGTGATTAATTCTGAAGAATGGAAGTGAGTATTCCTTTACATTTTACTTTATGTTCTTCTGCATTGTTTATATTTTTGACAATAGGAATGTACTAATTTTAAAATTAGTAATAAACTTTTAAAATGTTATCAGTGATTATGAATGGAGGGACTGCAGATGATGTTTTAAATTTTTTTCTTATTTGAACCTTACTGTACGTTGAGAAAAAAATAGGATGATTTAAAAGAACATTGACTAAATTGTTGTCACTTTTCCTACAGATAATGTAACAAGTGTACCAAGTTGCAACTAGATCTCTTAAAATTCTCTAAATCCTTCCTCACCTCATTAATCACTGGCTGGTAGGGCCTCAACCACCAGAAATAATGATATAGGGTCAAACTGTTCAGTTCTAGGGAAGGCGGTCTGATTTAGGATGCCTATGAGATGGAGCAGTTCAAGGTCACACTGCTTGGGAAGGGAATGGGAAGTCTTCCTGGGGCATGAGAGTGTGAGGGTGGTAAGGCACTGCCTCACCCTTTTGTGGCAGTCAGAAGCTGGCCAGAGAATACAAGGTACTGCTGAGCAAGCTGCTTTTGTGAAGGGAACCCTGTGTGATGTGATTCCTTACTGCGGTCTTCGGTTTGATTGTTTTTATTCCACAAAAGTAGATGAACTGCTTATGATTTACCAGACCCTCTGCTGATTACTGGGGACACAAAGAGGCAAAATATAGGATCCCTACCCTCAGGAAGTCCATTGTTAAAAGCAAGAAATCTTAGAAGGGTGTATTATAATATAATGTCATAGGGGTGCCTAGGTGGCTCAGTCAATTAAGCGTCTTCGATATAATCTCAGGGTTCTAGGATCAAGCCCCATGTTGGGCTCCCTGCTCCACGGGGAGACTGCTTTTCCCTCTCCTCTCCACTCATGTTCTCTCTCTCTATCTCTGTTGTTATCTCTGTATCTCTCAAATAAATAACATCTTTTTTTTTAAATGTCATAAGTGAGTTATACAAAGTTTATACAAAGTGCTCAAGGAACACAGAGGAAGGAGAAACCAAGCCTGGGGAGTCAGGAAACTTCTAGCAGAGTTCGAAGTGGGCCAGCCGAGCAGAGGGACTGAGAAAGGGACTCCGATTGCCCAGAGAACAGCTAAAGTGGAGACCTGGAGGCTGGAAAGAGTAGAGAAAGACCACACATGTAGTTCCTACATTCCTTTTCTATTGCTGCCATCAAATTACCAACTCGGTGGCTTGAAATGATATTAATTGATTCTCTTACAGTTCTGAAGGTCAGAAATCTACACTCAAGGTGTCAGCGTCTGCTGGAAACTGCAGGGGAGAGGCCGTCCGCTTGCCCTCAGGCTTCTAGAGGATGCCTGTGTTCTTTGGCTCCTGCCCCTTCCTTCAGTCACTCAACCTCTGGCTTCCTTAGCCATCGCCTCCGTCACCAAATCTCCCTCCGCATCCCTCTTCTAAGGACCCCAGTGACAACACTGGGTGCACCCAGATAACCCAGGATCATCTCCCCATTTCAGGATCCTTAAGTTAATCACATCTGCAAAGTCCCTTTAGCCCTATGAGGCCCTATTCAGGGGTGCTGGGGATGGGTACCCGGGGGTGGTGGGGGTCCTTATTCCACCTGTCACGGTCCCCCTGAGCCTTGTACAGTCTAATCCCTCTGCCTGAGCACCTCTCCTTCCTGAGGCCGCTCCAGGGGCACCTGAACAGTCACCATGGAAACTTGGGCAGTTTACTTAACATCTTCTGTTTTGGTCTCCTCATATATATAATGAATGAATGAATGAATATAATGAGCTCTCCAAAAGAATTAGCCTCTTGGTGGTGGCGTTATTGTTGTCTTCCCCACGCAGCTCTCTATTCCAATGTCACCTCTGCCAAAATCTCTCTCCTGGGGGCACCTGGGCAGCTCAGTGATTGAGCGGCTGCCTTTGGCTCAGGTCATGATCCAGGGTCCTGGGATCGAGTCCCACATTGGGCTCCCCGCAGGGAGCCTGCTCCTCCCTCTGCCTGTGTCTCTGCCTCTCTCTGTGCGTCTCTCATGAGTAAATAAATAAAATCTTAAAAAAAAAAATCTCTCTCCTGGCCACCTTATCTCAAGTAGTGTCTCTAGTAATTCTCTACATCTCTCTTTTTTGTAGCAGGGCTCACAATTTCAAGTTATCTGGTAAGTGGTTTAGATTTATTTGCTCTATTGTTTCTCCAGTGATTCCTCCACTGGAAAGTAAGCTCTGTGTCTCATTCATCACTGATTCCCAGTACCTAGCATGGTGCCCCACACAGAGTGGGCCTGCAGGAAACATCTGTTGAAAGAACACACCAAACTGCCTGGCTCTGCGTCATCCAGTACAGTAGCCACAGCCACACACGGCTACTGAGCACTCGAAATGTGGCTGTGCCATGGGGCGCTTGGGTGGCTTGGTGGGCTTAACAGCTGGCTCTTGGTTTCTGCTCAGGTCATGATCTCATGGATTGTGAGATCCAGCCCCGCTCTCCTTCCCCATTCCTTGGGCTCCCTGCTCAGCAGGGGAGTCTGCTTGAAGGTCTTCTCCTTCTGTCTCTTTACCTGCTTGCACACTCACACCCCCCCTCTAATAAATAAGTAAATCTTTAAAGAAATGTGGCTATGTCACTCAGATGTGCTGAAAGTGCAGAATTTAGGACTTAGTGTGAAACAAAGAATAATAATTTTCATTATTAAAAAAATAATTTTCATTATTAACATTATCGACATGTTAAAATGATAATAATTTGGGTATATTGGGTTAAATAAGATATATTAACATCAATTCCAATGGTTTCTTTTACATCTTCTTAATATGTCTATAAAAAACTAAAATTATGTATATGGATCAAATGATATTTCTATTGAATAACACTGCTATAGGGATGCCTGGGTGGCTCAGTGGTTGAGCATCTGCCTTCAGCTCAGGTTGTGATCCCAGGGTCCTGGGATGAAGTCCCACATCAGGCTCCCTACCGGGAGCCTGCTTCTCCCTCTGCCTCTCTCTCTCTGTGTCTCTCATGAGTAAATAAATGAAATCTTTTTTTAAAAAAAAATGAATAGCACTGCTCTAGAGAGCCTTTGTAATGTGTACCCTATAGCTGGACTGTGGAATCAAATTCTTTTTTTTTCCTTGAGTAAACTCTACCCCCAATGTGGGGGACTTGAACTCACAATCACCAAGATCAAGAATCACATGTTCTACCAGCTGAGTCATCTGAGTACCTCTGGGTTTGAATTCTTGATCTACCATTTACTAGGTGGGTGGCCCTAGGCAAATTACTTAATTTCTTTCAATAAATGTTAGCCATCATTAGCTAAGGCCCAAAGAAGAAATTGTTTTTTGAAAGAGAAATTCAGTGTTTTACAAATGTTTGCAAGTAGAAAAAAGAATATTATGAATCTAGAAAAATTTAGTAGAACCTTAATAGTGGTTTTGGGGGGCTTTCACTCACTCTTGATAATTTCTATTTCTGACGGTTTGTATTTTTCACAATTTCTGTGTCACATTTGGAAGAAAAAATAGATATACCTTAAAAATAAATTAATAACAATTTATAAAAATTCCTTAAATTTGTTCATTGCAAATGTCAGCTTTTATGTCCTAAACCTGGATATTCGGTCCCTGAGGGTTGGCTAGGTGTGGCTATCACACCTCTCATACCAACTCTGACATGGTTCATCATCCAAGAAAGCCTGCTTTATCCCAGTCTTTCATTGTATATGGCCTCCAATTCCTGGAACACACTAAGCTAAATAAATGTCCAGGGAACTATGTAAAGAAGCCCATACCTCCTTTCCAAATATTTCTTCTTTCCATCTTGACTTTCCTCTGATAGTTTTATCAATGCTATAATACACAAAATAGAGTCTAAAGTTTGGCAGGGGCTCAGTAAACAGAGTGACTCACTAAAGGAATAAATACATGAATGAATTCATTTTTTTTGTTTTTTTACATGAATGAATTCAAAATAACTATCATCTCCCTTCTTCCCATCCTTTCATTTATGTATCTTATTGTTTTCTTCATTGTTAGATTATAATTTTCCAACACATTTGTTCCCTTCTTTCTTTTCCCTCCTCTGATGCCAACATTCTCCATGGATTTGTTATATGAGTTCTCTATATTTTGTATATTAACTCCTTATCAGATACATGATTTGCAAATATTTTCTTCCATAGAGTTGACTTGGCTATGCAGAAGTGCTATTTTTTAAGATATAATAATGGTAAAAGTGTCCATCTCTATTTTATTGTTATTTATGATTTTTTAAAGTTGTCTGTATGCCAATATAGGGCCCTAACTCACAACATGGAGTCACACACCCTACCTACTGAGCCAGCCAGGGTCCCCCAAGTGCCCATTTATCTTAGAGATACACTCTAAAACATTTAGAGATGAATAGATATGACACTTTGCATTTCCTTCAGAATATTGGGGAGATATGAATGAAACAAGATGGGCTATGAGTTGATCATTATTGAATTAGGTGATGGGTACATGGGAGTTTCTTATTCGATTTGTCTTTCGAATGTTCTTTAAATTTGTCATAATAGGAAATAAAGCATAAATAATTGTTTATTACAAAATAAATATGATTATAGAAAATTTGGAAAATACAGAAGAATCTAAGGACAAGAAAAAGAAAAAACAATAGAATTTCCCCTAAAACCATAGCAGTGATTCTCTCTTAATCACTCATGTTTTGGTATGTTTCCTTTCAGGCTGCATTCTATGTATGTTATAAATACATGTATGTGCATGTGCAATTTTAAAGAACAACCAAACATTTTTGACAGACCTCCCATCAAGAAGTAGAGCATATGTCCCCCCATCTTGAATCTGGAGGGCTTATGGCTTCTTTGGCCAATATAATAATGGTAGAAGTGACTCAGGTGATTAGGTCATTAAAGGCCATATAGCTTCTGCATATAGCCTTGGAATCTGACAAGATATATTAAGAGGAAAAAAGGAACACAAATGTGATTAATATATTGTCTGCATGAGAATTCACAGAAAAAAAGTGAAACTCAAAAAGAAGTGACTAGACTTGAGGGTGGCGGGTATACGCCATTTTAATGAAGGGAAGAGATGATGAATTGTGGGGGAGTGACTAGGTAGTATGTGAGGGAAACTAATGGAAGATGAAGGTTATTTTAGTAAGATTTGTTTATACAGACTCTCTGGGTGGAATACCTACTTTTAGGCAGCAAAGGGAACTCTCTCCCTGACTCTCAATTGCCTTCAGCTCAAAATAATCCTTAAGCTAAAGTGGCATATTTTATTTTTAAAAATTTATTTATCTATCTATTTATTTGTTTATTTATTTTATTTATTTATTTATGAGAGACACAGGCAGAGGGAGAAGCAGGCTCCATGCAGAGAGCCCGATGTGGGACTCAATCCCAGGTCTCCAGTATTACACCCTGGGCCAAAGGCGGTGATAAACCACTGAGCCACCCAGGCTGCCCAAAAGTGGCTTATTTTAAAATGGCATATTCTGGACCTCTTTAGCCTTCTAAGTATGTTAGGGCAAGCCTTACAAACAATTTCTGTTAGGTGCATCTGAGTGGCTCACATGGTTGAGCATCTGCTTTCAGCTCAGGTCATGATCCCCAGGTCCTGGGATTGAGCCCCACATTAGGCTCCCAGCTCCTGGGAAGTCTGCTCCTTCCTCTCCCTCTGCCTTTTCCCCTGCTTGTGCTCTATATCTCTCTCAAATGAATAAAAAGAGATCTTAAAAAAAAAAAAACCCTCTGTTAAACAATAGAGCTTCTAAAAATCGGAAAGGCATTTTTGTTCAACAGCTTCATGGGGGTGCTGCCCGGGTTTAGCGCTGCTCAGTGGTTTAGCGCTGCCTTCAGCCCAGGGCGTGATCCTGGAGACCGGGGATCGAGTCCCACGTCAGGCTCCCTGCATGGAGCCTGCTTCTCCCTCTGCCTGTATCTCTGCCTGTCTCTCCTCTCTGTGTATTCTCATGAATGAATAAATAAATAAAATCTTCAAACAAACAAACAAACAAAAACACCAGCTTCATGGGAACTCGGGGTAGAGAAGGACTTATCTCAGAGACCTGTAAGTAATTTAATTTAATGGAACAGTTTTAGAAATTGAGACATGAGAAATCTACAAGGATTTCTTTTTTTTTTTTTTAAGATTTTATTTATTTATTCATGAGAGACACACAGAGAGGGGCAGAGACACAGGCAGAGGGAGAATCAGGCTCCCTATGGGACCCCGGGATCATGACCTCAGCCAAAGGCAGATAGATGCTCAACCACTAAGCCACTCAGGAGCCCTCCACAAGAATTTCAAAGTAATTATATCACCTTTGGTTGAAAGGAACAGAGATAGTACAAAATGAAATGAGACCTTTGTCTCCCCAAACTTCTGGGCAGAAAGCAGGCTGAAAATATTGCAAATATTAACTACTTTTCAGGAAAAAAGAAAGGATAATTCAGAGAACAAGAACAAAGACCAACAGGGCAGAGGAAAAAGTCCCAAATGGTCACTCCCAGAGAGAAAGATGGAGACCTAGTCAATAAATGGGCAACAGGGGATCCCGGGGTGGCTCAGCGGTTTAGTCCCTGCCTTTGGCCCAATCATGATCCTGGAGTCCCAGGATCGAGTCCCACATCAGGCTCCCTGTATGGAGCCTGCTTCTCTCTCTCCCTGTGTCTCTGCCTCTCCCTCTCTGTGTGTCTCTCATAAATAAATAAATAAATAAATAAATAAATAAATAAATAAATAAATAAAATATTAAAAAAAAATAAATGGGCAACACATGCTCAGATGGATTTCAGAATTAATATAAACCAATGGCTGCTGTGTGTTTCTGTTCTCTCCCCTTTAGAACAGGAGTGTCTGTAGCAAATATCCTATACCTGTCCCGCCACTGTATGTTGGGTTTATTTGAGGGAGGAGTGGAAGAGAATTTGTCTCTTTAATTTGTAAGTTTTCATATCAAGCAGAACCTTAACTCAAGGAGCCTAATATCCACCTGGACCTGATTTATATTATGAGATCTTGGACCCGAAGCCAATCAGCACAGCAGATGCCTGTTTCATCACACCCTTACCAGGCTAGGGTACCTGATTTTTTAAACTTTTGTGTTATTTGATGATAGTGCTTTAGAAATCTAGTGTTTCTTTTATCATATTGCATTGAATTATTGATATATTAAGGATAACAACTCTCTTGTCATTTTTGTAGCAAGTACTTTTTGTCATTTTCTATTTGCTTTTAAATTTTTGAAATGATGTGTTTGTTTTTACGGTTCTTTTTTTTTTTTTTTTTTTGAAGATTTTATTTATTGGGCAGCCCTGGTGGCTCAGCGGTTTAGCGCCACCTTCAGCTGGGGGTGTGATCCTGGAGACCTGGGATCGAGTCCCGCAACGGGCTCCCTGTGTGGAGCCTGCTTCTCCCTCTGCCTGTGTCTCTGCCTCTCTCCCTCTCTCTCTCTGTCTCATGAATGAATAAATAAAATTTTTTAAAAAGGGTTTTATTTATTTATTCATGAGAGACACACACACACACAGAGAAAGAGGCAAAGACACAGGCAGAGGGAGAAGCGGGCTCCATGCAGGGAGCCCGATGCAGGACTCAATCCCGGGTCTCCAGGATCACACCCTGGGCTGAAGACGGTGCCAAACCGCTGAGCCACCCAGGCTGCTCTACCGTTTTATTTTTAAGTAATCTCTACACCCAACACGGGGCTTGAACTCATAACCCCAAGATCAACAGCTGCATGCTCCACCCACTGAGCCAGCCGGGTGAATATGTTTTTTGATAACAACCCCTTGTTTTCTTCACAATTTCTTTTCTTTTTTTAATAGCCTCCACACCCAGTGTGGAGCCTAATGCAGGGTTTGAACTCACAACCCTGAGATCAAGACCTGAGCTGAGATCAAGGGTCAGAAGCTCAACTGACTGAACCATCCAGGCACCCTCATGGTTTCTTACTTTGCCCTTATACTTAGAAAATCTGCTACATTCAGAGATCAGACTCAAAACTGGTTTATTTTTTTTTAAGATTTTATTTATTTTTCATCAGAGACACAGGCAGAAGGAGAAGCAGGCTCCATGCAGAGAGCCCGACACGGGACTCAATCCCAGGACCCCAGGATCACGCCCTGGGCCAAAGGCAGGTGCTAAACCACCAAGCTATCCAGGGATCCCTCAAAACTGGTTTAAATAGCACGATGTTTGATGTCAGATTGGCACAAATTAGAATCTATCTTATAGGGACAGATGCTATTTGTTACAAAGATTAAATCAAATAATTTAAGTTAAAGCTTTAATCAAGTACAAAGCCTGGGATGTGGAAGTACTCCATTTCTTTTCTTTCTGCTTACTATAAAAAAAATAGATGCAAGAAGGGGCACCTGGGTGGCTCAGTAGGCTAAGTGCTTAGGCTCAGGTCACAGTCTGGTGTCCTGGGATCCTCAAGTCCTGCTTCCTGTTCAGCGGGGAATCTGCTTGTCCCTCACCCTCTTCCTCTGTGTGCTCTCTGTCTCTCAAATAAAGAAATCAAATGTTTTTTAAAAAATAGATTCAGGCAAATCACAGAAAAAGTAAATGTCCAATAAACACGTGAAAATACACTCAACCTGCCTAAGAATCATGGAATGTAAAGTTAAATCAGTGCCATTTTTCTGTTAATCAGATTAACAAAAACTTAGAAGATAACCTAATACGAAGAGGCTATGGAGAGAGACTCACTTATGGGTGCGCCTATGATGGTAGTGTGACTTGCCAAAGCTTTTTAGAGAACAATGACTATATTTAGTAAAGTAAAAAATGGGCATGTTTTTAGACTTAGCATTTCCAATTTAAGTAATGTAGCCTTTAAAAATACGAAGATATAAAAGCATGTATGTTAAAAGATTGTTACCTTTTCACTGTTTATAATAGCAAAACATTGACAACTTGAATATCTCTCAGTATGGAAGTCATTAAATAATTAAATTAAGGGGATCCCTGGGTGGCTCAGTGGTTTAGCGCCTGCCTTTGGCTCAGGGCGTGATCCTGAAGTGCCAGGATCAAATCCCACATCTGGCTCCCTGCATGGAGCCTGCTTCTGTCTCTGCCTCTCTTCTCTCTGTCTCTCATGAATAAAGAAATAAAATCTTTAAAAATAATAATTAATTTAATTAATTATAAGTAATTAAATAAATATGGTTATTTTCTGTCTCTCCCCACTAGAATATAAGCTGGCCAAGAAGAGAGGGTTTTTTTTTTTTTTGGAAAAGGGATTTTCAAAACCTTTGAAAAAAATTTTTATGATATCATGTTGTTATCTATCTCTCCTGGCAAGTTATTTTTTTATTTAGTATAGTTGACACACAATGTTTCACTAGTTTCAGGTATATATCTGTGATCTTACTATTGTTTTCCCGGAACATGGAACGTAATATACATTCAAAGAAATTATTGAATAAATGGATACAATTCTGGTATATCTAAATTTATGAAATGTGGTAATCACTAAAAAGAATCCATTGGGTTTAGGTGTAATAATCTGGGGAAAAGCCCATGGTATATTATTAAGTGATAAAAGCAACTCACAAAGTAAAGTATGGCTTTATTTTGCTTTGTTTTGTTTAAAGGAAGGAAAAAGAACCAGATGGTATGTAATATATATTTGTGTAAGCACAGAAAGCTCTTAGAATGACATGGACTGGCTGTTAACATCAACATCCCAGATGGGACTGAAAGAAGGAGAAATTAACTTTTTTCGTACTTCTGCATTGTTTAAATTTACTGAAAGGGACTGTTCCTGCAAGCCCTTGGCTTGCATTAATAAAAAGCCTGAACCAAAGCAGACTTTGCTATGGGAAAGACAGCATGTCTGAATCCTTTGACCTTGGAAAGGTGTCTTTGACACGGTAAGGTATTCTTTTTACAATATCGTTCTGTTGCCTTTTTTGTTTTGTTTTGTTGTTTTAAGCGTGTGTTGAACACTTCCCCCTTAGCAGCAGATTTCCCTCTCCCCACCCTCCCACTCCCGCCTCCACCGAGTTTGCTCCGCCCGCTCCCTCCTGCAGGTATCTCTCCTGTCAAACCTGCTGACTCTCCCGCCCGCTTATCTCTAAGCTCCGTGCTTTAGAGCCCGCGCCGCGGCGGGCCGGCGCTCCTTCTGTGGGCAGCTACTGTGTGCACGCTCGACCTTTGCCACTTGAGCTGCAGGAGGATGTGGTTTGCAAAGGACGTGGCCCCAGGGTCCTATGTAGGAAGCGTATACCCCCCAAAGGGCCAGTCCCACCTCCAATTGTAAAACCCACACGGGAGGGAGGGGGCTGAGCTTGGCCGCGGAGGGGGAAGTCGCGGTGTTGGAGAAGCATAGGAAAGGCGCCTCCAGCACCATTAATATTAACTTTCATTAAGACTCGGCCTTTCTCTCCCCGGGGCTTCACAAAGCAGGAAGTCAAGGGCAGCGGTGCAGGGAAAGGAATTGGCAGGGAGAGAAAACCTCGAGTAAATTATTTAGCCGTGAGACGAGATTAAGAGACATTCCGCCCCCACCCTCCCCCACACTTCCCAAAGTGGGCCCGGGCTGGGGACAGCCCCCAAACCGCCACTAATCCTTGAAGCTGGCAAAGCTCTGGAGTCTGGTGGGGAGCGAACCAGGGAGCCTTCTCCCTGCGGAGATGGGGGGGGGGGCGCTCCCCGGGTCGCGGGCCGCACCTTTGGTGGCTGCTGAAGGCAAGAAACGGGGGGCGAAAGTGCCAGAGCGCGGCCGGGAAAGGCGGAAAGGCGAAGGTGCGTTTGCGCCCGCTGCTCGGGGCCGCACCGCGGCGGCCGACCCCGGGCCCGCGCCCCCTGCCGGGAGGCCAGACCACGAACCCGGGGCGGCGGGAGGGCGCTCCCGCGCCGGCCTCCAGTCCCCGCCCGCTCGGCCGGGTCTCGGGCCCCGGCGCCCGCTCAGCCGGGGCAGCAGCGCCGCCTGCCGGGGACCTGGCGCCAGCTCGGCCGCGACGCGGCGGGCACGCTCGCAGCGGGGCTGAGACACCAACACGCCCGCCCTCCCTTTCAAAATCCCGTCCCTCCGGCCTGGCCTGGCCGCCGCCCCGGCCGCCCGCTCCGACGCCGACCCGCGGCCCCGGCTCCCGCCCCGCCCCCGCCCGCGCGCCGCGCGCCTCTGGGGAATCGCCCCGCGGGGAGCCCCAAGCGCAAAGCAACTGCTGAGCCCAAGCGGTCCCAAGGCCGGCTACGCGGCCGCAGCCTTGAAGCGCGGCTTCCGCAGGCGCAGGGGGCGCGCGAGGCCGCGGCGGGGGCGTCCCGGCTTCCCGCCGGGCTGTCACCTGGCCGGCGTCCACGCCGCGCTCCACGCCGGGGGTGGGGGGCCCTGGCAGCGGCGGGGACCCAGCGAGGGCGAGCCGGCGGTCTGGCCCCGGCCCACCCGGGAGCCGCCCCCGCGCCGGGACGCGCGCTGAGAGCTCGCGGAGGCACGTGGCGCTCGGGCGGGCCCTGGGGACGGGGGCGGGGGGCGGGGGCGCGGGGCCTGAACCTGGGGCGGCCGGAGCCGACGCCGCTGGCGCCAGAGCTGTGCGTGCCGAGCGCCCCGCGGCCGCGCACGGAGGCCTCGACCCCAGGCTGGTGCCTCCCCTAGTCGGTCGTGGACCACCGTTCTGTTTGGGCTGCAGCAAAGGTTTCTTCCATTTTCCTCTCCCCAGCATTCAAACGGCCGGCACCTGGCGGGCTCAGTTGGTTGAGCATCTGCCTTCGGCTCAGCTCGTGACTCCAGGGATCTGGGATCCAGCCCTGCATCGGGCTCCCTGCTCAGCGGGCAGCCTGCTTCTTTCTCCCTCTTTTGCTCCCCCTGCTTGTGCTCTCTTTCTGTCAAATAAATAAATAAAAATATTTTTTTTAAAATGAAATAATACATTCAAAGACTCAAATCCAGACGGTTTCTCTGAGGTAGAGGTGGGAGCTAGGAATGAACTAAAGTCCTCCGCTAAGGAAACAGCTTGCTTCTTACTGGTTGCTTCTGACTTTAGTTTTGTGAAAGCAGCGCCCAGCTTTATTCAGTAATACCAAGTCCATCAATGACTTTACTCACGGAATTGCTTCAGTTGGCACGGTCATTTGGTCATTTAATTCATTTGGTCATTTGACCTTTTAGTTCTCAGTTCTGGCCAAGGGTCCACCCAAGAGTAGTGATCAGAACACTGGATGTACATTTCGAGACTCTAACCCTAGAAATGAGAAATAAATGTTGATTGTTGACTTTCTGTGGACTTAAGATCATGATCAAGAAAGTCATTCTGGGGATCCCTGGGTGGCACAGTGGTTTGGCACCTGCCTTTGGCCCAGGGCGCGATCCTGGAGACCCGAGACCCGGGATCGAATCCCACGTCGGGCTCCCGGTGCATGGAGCTTGCTTCTCCCTCTGCCTATGTCTCTGCCTCTCTCTCTCTCTCTGTGTGACTATCATAAATAAATAAAAATTTAAAAAAAAAGAAAGTCATTCTGAATCAGTGTCTAATGTGTTTAACAATATATCACTAGTTCAGAAGTATAAAGGTGGTTCTGTCAAATTCGTAGATGAGATTAAAATTATAACAGAAACAAAAGAATCAGAGGAATCTGGATCCCGAAATTTGCATTCTTTTCATTATAGTGGTTTGAGGGGAGGGGGGATGTTTTTATTTTACATACATGGATTCCAGAGAGGCACAGTCTTTCTTTTTATTCCTCCTACATGTTTCTATATTACTATTTATTGGGCAATAGTCTCTGAGTCTTGCTTAATTATGTCATTCTTCCTATTTGTTTTTAGCAACTCACATAATTCTGCCTAGAAAACAGGAGTGGGGACTGAAAATAGAATCTAGTTCTGCCCAATTTTGTTGTGATTTTTGTTTTTAATACATTAGATGCACAGAGTGAAAGAACAATGCATTAAGTGTCTTTCAGGAGTAAAAGACAGAGGCTGCCCAGGACATTTTTAACAACTCCCAATGTGTGGTTTAGGTACTTTGTCTTTGTCACTTATTCTACTAATGGCCAATAAATTAAAATTATTTTTAAGTGCCACCTAACAAGCCATTGTATATTTGTACTACAATGACTAGCTCCTGCATTGTTTGCTTTCCTGAGGTTGGAGAGGAATTTATCAACTGCCACTTATATGAAACCTATTATTGTCATACTAAGGATACAAAGCATTATGATAGTGAACTATCAATCTTGAAAGTTCTGATAACACATAAACAATTAGAAAAGAATTCCTTTCCTAGAAATCAAGACACAAATATTAAAATGCAGAAAATGCCTGAGCTCCTATTCACCAATATAATTTTGGGCATAAAAAGCCAACGCAATCTGAATATTATTTTTTACATAAATGTATATGTGTGAAGAGACTATTTGGTTATTACTAAATCTCAGGGAATTCTTCATGGATCAAAACTGGTTGTGTTCTGGTTTACAGATTAGACCTAGCACAGAATCACCAGGATCCTGCAGGAAAAAAAAGAGAACCAACTAGTAACTTTATCATTGTATTATCACTATCCACCGAGGTTAATGACAAATTCCAATATGGAAAAACTGTTGTTGAAACAAATGTAATGTTTGAGTACTAGAGATGTAGGAGGCAAAAGGTCATCTATGTGCTTGCCCTCACCCTCTCTAAATTGATTCTTCCAAACTGACTCTTCCAAGAAGAATGTCAAGGTAAATGTTGGTATAATCTCTGGAACTGGAAGATTACTTTATTTGGCATAAGAGAGTTTTGTTTTGTTTTACATCTTATTTTATAATCTTCAAGAAAGTGATGATATAAGAAGTATATATTCCCTCTGGTTTGTAGTGAATAAGACATTCCGTGATTGTTTTGGCCCAGTATCACTAAGCCAATCCCATGGTTATCAATAATAAAACCTGCTTGGTTTCCTAAAATTACAGTCATTCTCTTGTAGAAAAAGAGGAGGAGATGAAAGGAAAAAGGCAAAGGAAAATACGACTAGATGTATGGAGGTTAATAACACTTAAAAAATAATTCTAGAGATTAGAAGTTTGTATGGTCTCAAAGTAATTTAATAAAATAAATGTTAGTTTTAAATATTTACAAGTTAATGTACATTATTTAGAGTGTGTTTCTTATCCTCCAAAGCACAAAACTTAGTTAAACACAAGATCTGTTGCTGCACTTTCAATGTCAGAGAAAATCATGGGGACTAGAGTAAAATGCTTGAAATGACTTCAAGGGATGAATTTACCTTAATTAAATCTACAGCAGCTTTTTGGATTAGCTCCCAGAAGAGTACAGATTTGACACTGAGAGTACAGATTTTAGACTGGAAATTGCTTCAAAATAAACTTTCAGGGGCACCTGGGTGACTCAGTCGGTTAAGTGTCTCCCTTCGCTCAGGTCATGATCCCAGAGTCCTGGGATTGAGGCCCACGCAGGGCTCTCTGCTCAGCAGGGAGCCTGCTTCTCCCTCTACTCCTCCCCCTGCGTGTGTGCACTCTCTCTGTGTCAAATAAATAAATAAGAATCTTAAAGAAAGAAAGAAAGAAAGAAAGAAAGAAAGAAAGAAAGAAAGAAAAAGAAAGAAAGAAAAGAAAGAAAGAAAGGAGAAAAATTTTAATGCCATCTAGTTAGAGTACCTGCCTCTCTGCCCCTTTTGGGTTGAAAGTGTCTTGATCATTATAAGGAAGTTCCTAAGCACATTCTCAACTAATCTAAGTCTCCTAAATGCTACTGAAGTGTTTGGGGATATCTTTGGCAAGTCAACTATGCACATCAGTGACTCATCTTCATGTTTGGAATGTTAGTGCATGGCCACTTGAGATTCTATGCAGATGCAAAGCAGTGGAAATCAAGAGACAACAGACTGGGGGCTACTTGACAAAGTAAGGAAAACTGAATGAATTAGAAAAACCTCAGATGTGATTTGAGAAACTATCCTTGTTCAACGGTTCTTTTAAGGATTCTTGTACACTTTGCCAAAGATGTTCATGATCAAAAGCAGCAGTTCTCGGTCATTATTGGGGATTAATCTTAAGTGTATGTTGTAAATTGCATTCCTTTACTTCAGCATATTTGATTCCCCTTTTAGTGGTAGGGATCTCCCTAAAGTCATTAAAGTATTAAATAGCAGCCTGTCTCTAAAACAAAATGCAAACAATGCCCCTTGAATCTTCTAAGGTTTTTGTTTTGTTTTGTTTTTTACCTAAGCCCAATGTGGGGCTTGAACTAACCACCTTGAGACCAAGAGTTGCATGCTCTACAGATCCAACTAGCCAGGCACCCCATGTAACTGAAGTTTCTTTATTTCTGCTGGTTGCCTTCCCTTATTTTTCCTGAGTGGCTGTGAATAGCAACAGCAAGAATACTGCAGTTTATGTGTTATGACTTCTATTTAAGATTCGTTTTCTTGACTAATGTGGGCCTCTTAAGATATTATGGGAAAGAAGTGAAGCTCATTGAAACTTTCATTGCTCGGGATCCCTGGGTGGCTCAGCAGTTTGGCGCCTGCCTTCGGCCCAGGGCGTGATCCTGGAGATCCAGGATCGAGTCCCGCGTCGGGCTCCCTGCATGGAGCCTGCTTCTCCCTCTGTCTGTGTTTCTGCCTCTCTCTCTCTCTTTCTCTGTGTCTCTCATGAATGAATAAATAAAAATCTTAAAAAAAAAAAAGAAACTTTCATTGCTCTCATCAGCAGCCCATCTTGCTAATTTTATTGGATGAATATGATAAAGACATGAATTGTTCACAGAAGACAAAAAAAAAAAAAGACTCGGGCGGTCTTCTCTCCATATATGCCTTTTAAAAAAATCTTTTCTTGTATTTTTTTTTCTTATTTTAAGTAGGCTCCATGCCCAACACAGGGCTTGAACTCATGACCTTGAAATCAAGAGTAGAACGCTATGCCGACTTAGCCAGTCGGCCGTCCCCATATATGCCTTTTTTCACATAAGTTCCACAATCTGGCTACATTCTTCCCCTTATTTATCCTAAGTTCTCGGTCTTTCTCTATATTAATATTGTACCCATTTTACTGTAATATTTTTTTTAAAAACAGCTCGTGCAAGAAGACCCTTTTAAGATGGTGAATAGCTCCCCTGACCCATTTGTTTTTCTTAAAACACTCAACAGAGGGGATCCCTGGGTGGCTCAGCGGTTTAGCGCCGCCTTCAGCCCAGGGCGTGGTCCCGGGGTCCCCGGATCGAGTCCCACGTCGGGCTCCCGGCATGGAGCCTGCTTCTCCCTCTGCCTGTGTCTCTGCCTCTCATGAATAAATAAACAAAAGCACTCAACAGACCCAAGAACCTCTTGAGCCTTGGTCTGAACTTGATTTCAAGAGGCCCACGACCCCCGCGAGCTTTCCCCGCGGGGCCCCAGCAAGCCGGCAGCTGGGCCGGGACTCGTGCTTTTCCGGTCGGCTCCCGGGGCGGAGGCGCGGGGCTGCGACGGGCTGCGACCGGCTGCGACGCCTTCTTCCCGGAGCGCGCGCGCCCCCTGGCGTCGGAGCGCGGGGAGGGCCCCGGAGGGCCCGGGAGGAGCCGGGAGCGGGGCGGGAGCCGTCCGGGCTGCAGAGCCGGAGGCCCCGGGAGCCGCGAGGTCATCCCATCAAGGATACAGCAGGGCGTCCCAGCGCCGACCTCCCGACGCCTCCTCGGGCGGCACGGCCCACCTTCGCCTCGGGTTTGCTCCGGCGGCGAGTCTCGGCGTCGCCAGCGCGGTGGCCTCGCTTGCCAGCGGGGCCCCCCTCGCCCGCCCCCTCCCCGAGCCGGGGGACTGGCGAGCAGCCGAGCGCCCCTGCTCGCCCTGGAGGTGCCCGGCGCGGGCCAGCGGCGGGCGTCAGTGCAAGGGGGCTGGACTTGTAATCGCTTGCAGCGGGACAATGCTGACTTTTGAACCTCTAACCACTAAGCAAACAACCCTTGTGCTCTTGCTCCACTGTCCAAACAGGGTTTATTGACAGGCGTTTCACAGCAACGCATAGCAACGGCGGCGGCGGCCCGGGCGGGCGTGTGGGCGCGGCCGGGTGCGGGTCCGCACTCCCCTCCCTCCCCGCGGCCGGACGCGCCGGGGGGCACGGAGCCCGGCGGGTGGGGGGCTGGCAGGCGGGCCCGGAACGCCGCCCCCGGCTCGGCGGACCCCCAACCCCGGAGGCGGCCCAGGCAGGCGCTCTCCGTCCGTCCGCGAGTCCGCCTCGCAGCCGGGCGCCCGCGGGCCGGGCCACCAGAGCCCCCTTCTCGGTCCGGCGCGGCCTGCCACCAGGAGGGGCCGCGGAACCGGGGGCCGCGGCAGGCGGGGTTCGGGTCTCGCTGCCCTGCCCTGCCTCCCCAACCCTCGGGCCACCTCCTCCCTCTGCTGGGGCCGTGATTAGAGCTCGAAGATCCTCGTGGGAACACCGAGACGGCGCGCAAAGCCCTTCTCCCCAGGCCCCGCCGGCCCAGAGCGCCCAGCAGGGCGGCTTCCAGGTCCCAAAACCTCCAGGGCAGCGGCCCGGTGCCCAGCGGATCGGCCAGACAACAAGCTACCGCTACTGAGAGGGTCTCCTTGTACCGGCTCTTGAATTCTTTGGGCGGGGGAGGGGGAGGCAGTGGTGAGCAAGGGAGAGAGTTTTCCGACACAGAGCAAGGAGTGGAGACAGAGAAGGGCTCACGGAAATGCCCAGTGATTCACTGAAGACTATATTCATGGAAATGTTGCCTTGGGAGAACAGAAAATAAAACATTTTTCCTTAATGCTCATGTTTAACTAGCTGGATTGTGGGGCATCCCTAGGGTGAAGGAAATCGTTGAGGAAGGGGATGCCTGCATCAGCCTCAGCGTGGATTGGATGAGATGCTATGAGGGGACTCTCACCCCAACCCCCCATAATTTCCCCGGGCAGCTGTAAAGCAGCTGACCCTGCAGATGTGCATTTTGCCCAAAGGCACCCCCAGGAGAACCACACATTCCACAATCCAAGGTTGGGCTCAGGCTTGGGGGCAGGGAAGGTCTCAGAACCTGCTCCCTCAGGCCTCTGACGCTCTGGGGTAAAATGAGGTTGTCCAGATAACCTTCTCCATGCCCTCCCTGATTTTTCTAATACTAGCTTGCAAGTAGACAAGATACTTCATTTCTTAAAAAAAAAAATAATAATTTCGGATAAATATCTGAAATCTGGAAAGCTCATTTATCCCCTTTTTTCTTTTTAGAAAAAAATTCAACCGTGCTCAAATAACCCCCACTTCCCTTCACCATATCACTTCTCTCCCCATGGATCCAGAAGGCTTTTTAAAGGCTGGGCTGGATGTTACACAACCCAAACAGCAGCAACAACAACAAAAACTCCCCTTCTTCATCAGCCCCAAGATTGTGAAAATGACAGGAAGTCCAGGTTGGCTCTGGCATTTATAGCACTGACATACATTCAACCCAGAGAAGCTCTGGTGACAGGCTTTCTAAACAAGGCCCTGTCCTGGGCCCTCTGGTCAGGCCTGGAGTCCAGTAACCACGCCCCTCACACCATACACCGCACATACACCAGCCAAGCCTTTCCTGGTCTGGGAAAGGAAGAGAAGAAAGACAAAGACCTGGGGGTTCTTCAGTCTTTGGTGGGTCCAGGTATCTATCTTAGCTGCCTCTGACTTTTGTAGTTAAATCTTGCCTGCCCTTGCGGCAGGAGGAACCAGCTGACCCTTGAATGGCAGGCGGTAGGCAAGTAGCCACCTTGGCTTCAAACACTGGGTTCCCCCTGAGTCCCTCTCTTCCCTTAGCTTCAACCAGAGATGCATCCTGCAGATTTGGAAGGCCAAGAGCTGGGGAGGAGGGGTACGAAGGCTTGGTCTGTTCAGCCAGTCCAGGCGATGCTTTTGCCAGTACTAAATGAAGCCCCAGTTGTCAGATCCCATCTCCTCGCTGGCAGAAAGTCCGGCCAGAAGAAGTAAAAATCTGGGAAAATGTCTTCCTTGAGGCCTCCAACCCCACTTGTCCTTGCTCCTGGCCCCCATGTTTTTCTCTGAGAGCTAGGTAAGTTGGTGTACATTTGTGGAGGGGAGGGAAGGGGGGTCTCTCCTGAGGATTCTAGCAGAGTCTGTGCTCCTCATGGCTCAGCCCAGAATCGCTCTGCTGCTGCAGGCCACTGTAGGTCATTGGGTGACAGTAGGGTTTAACACCCCCGCCGCTGGCCCCAGAACCCCGGGGACAGAGCCAGGCACCGAGCCCTGCAGGGCAGACACGGGACTCAGGGACTCCGGGACACTTCTCAGAGGACCTGGCTGGGGCTGGGGAGGCTGCGGTGCAGGTGGTGGGGCTTGCGGGGGCGGCTGCTGTTGCTGCTGCTGCTGCAACTTCTTCTTGTTGATTTTCCTTTCCTTGGCTCTGCGGTTCTGAAACCAAATTTTAACCTAGAAATGGAAAGGGGGGGGAGGAAGAGAGGGTGATGAAGAAGCTGGTGTAGGGAGGATGCCTTCTGCACTAGCAGCAGTTCTTTCCTCTCCAACTATAGAAGTGCCTTCTCTATCTCAGGGCCCCCCACACCTTCTCCCAGCCTTTCAACCGAGAGCCCCATGACAGCTCAGTGCCAGAGCCCTTCCGGAGCCCAGCACAGCCTCAGGAGAGAAAAGCCTTCCTCCCTCCTTGTTCTCACCAGGTTTCGTTACAAAGCAACCTTTATCTATAACTTTACTGGGAGAGTTCAGCGTCTCAGAACTAAGGAAAACAAACTGCAAAGCCCTTTCTACAACAAGCGAGAGAAGGCCAGCATGGATGTACTTCAAAATGACAACCTTTGACCTCTCAAAACTTAACTGAAATGTAATATTCCTCACTTTAAAGCTGAGAATGAGATCTTTTAAAAAGATATAACAATTTATTTGAGAGAGAGAGAGAGAGAACACAAGGAGGGAGGGGAGGAGCAGAGGGAGAGGGAGAAGGAGAGAGGAGCTCAAGCAGATTCTGCACAGAGCGTGGAGCCCCGCACAGGGTTCATTCCCACAACCCTGATCTCACAACCTGAGCTGAAACTAAGAGCCAGATGCTTAACCGACTGTGCCACCCAGGCACCCCATGAGAATGAGATTTAACATGGGGCTTCCCAGCGGTGGATTTGGCCTGTTTTCCTTTTTTTCTAAACCATATACAGTGTTCCTGAGTCAAGCCTCCCTCTAGTATTTATGGGCAGGGATTGGACTCTTATATTAATTTTCCCCCCCAGGTATTGTGCTGGGCACAAAGAAAATAGGTCTTTTTTTTAAATTTTTTTTATGATAGTCACAGAGAGAGAGAGAGAGAGGCAGAGACACAGGCAGAGGGAGAAGCAGGCTCCATGCACCGGGAGCCCGATGTGGGATTTGATCCCGGGTCTCCAGGATCACGCCCTGGGCCAAAGGCAGGCGCCAAACCGCTGCGCCACCCAGGGATCCCGAAAATAGGTCTTTTAAGTCTTCTATCACCCAAATAGAATTCCAGATTAGACTGATTAGACTACTACTCAGTTTTTTTTTTATTTTCTTGCATTTCCCCCTGGAAAATAGGAGAGAAAAAAAATCCAAAAAAGACAACTAGAGGCAGAAGGAGCCTTTTCTAAAAGCATTCAGAAGGAAATGTTCTCCATCCTCCTACTTTATTTATTTACTTATTTTAAGCAAGCCCTACACCTAAGTAGGGCTTGAACTCAACAACTGTGAGATCAAAAGTCACATGCTCTATCTACTGAGCGAGCCGGGCGCCCCTCTAGCCTCCTTTAATCTGCTCACAGAACTAGGTGGATTCTGGGGTCTGGCTTCTAACTCCGCACGAGGAACACCCCCACCCGCCCGCAGCCAGTGATCCCCCGGAGGGAGCAAGGCGGTTCCCACCTGCCTCTCGGAGAGCCCCAACGTGGCGGCCAGCTCAGCTTTCCTCCGGATGGTGATGTAACGACTGTAGTGAAACTCCTTCTCTAGCTCCAGCCGCTGGTGATCCGTGTACACCACTCGGTATTTGTCTTTCGTCCTGGTTTTCACTGCGGAGGAAGGAGAAGTTAGGGCTGAGAACTGCAAGGCGGCCCATCAGTCATGGGTAATGACAAACCTACCTAACCCCAGGGCCATTTCTCTTCCTCCGCCGCCCCAGGGGGCCAGGGTTTGGCTGGTTCCTGCGGAGTCTGACAAGACCCCCCAGGGGGTCCTGATGGCAGGGTGCAAGGCTATCCAAGACAACTAAACTAACCTCAGGGTTAAGTGGTTTTTAAAAGTGAAGAAAAACTAAAATCTCAGACACCTACGATAGCTGAACCCAGCCACCCTTTTGGTAAACCAAATATTGTCCTAGAGAAGGCAACTTCCAAAGGGAAGCGGGGCAGGACACAATCTCCGGCGTCCTGGGAATATTCGGGTTTTCAGGCCCACCAGAGATGGAAGCCCTCCCCAAGAACAGCTCAGGTCTTGGGCTCCCGTCGGCACAATGTGTGGGGTGGCGGCGCTACTTTCTGTTTGCTTTATTACAAGTGGAAAGGCAGGTGCAGGAGCTGATAGATTCTCTGGGGTCACCAGAATCTTCTCCCAGGCCCACGAGGCCCAACTGATGGAATTCTGAGCCGGGATCTGGCAGGCAGAGAGCCCCTCCCGCTGGCAGCACCGTCTACCTGGCGGAACCTGGTTTGGCATTTGTCACTTTTTCTTTTTTAATCCCCCATTTATTTCTGCTACAGACTGTGCCAGAGCTATCCTGACCAGTGATCTATGCTCATTGGATTGAGTCAACATATTAAACCTCAGGTTGATTGTTTTACTGAAGGGCCTTGACAAATAGTGCCCGTCGCGCGGTTGGAGCAGGCCCGAGCCTGGCGTCTCCACCGGGTCTGCCCTGGGTCAACCCTCGGCTGGGCCCTGGCCAGGAGCTCTTCCCTCCTCGTGGGCCCCAGGTCCTGGTCTTCCTGCAGCCGAACAGGTTCAGTCGCCCAATGCCCAGTCCTACAGGAAGATCTAAAGGGTCTGGGAGTCTCTTGGAGGTGTTTAATGCTCCGCAGGCCGACTTTGTTCAGGTAAAACCCTTTGCAAACCACAACAAAAGCGCCCTGGGAAGATACAGGCCGGATCAGAGGGAGCTCCCCCGAGCCGCTGAAAGGGGAACACAGTCGCAAACAATGCAGGACAAGGCGATCTTATCAAAGAAAAGCCCTTTCAATGCCTTAATAACAACCGCATTCTGTTTGAATTACCACTACTGAGCAAATGGCGGCCCCGGCTTTCATCCCCCTCCCCGCCAGGCGCATTAACATAAACACGGCCCGGCAGGCGCATTTGAATGGGCGCAGCGGCCCCGACCCCGAGCCTGTAAGAAACTGAAGGGAACTAACACGTTCCGAGAGCCTTCCAGCTGGAGGGCGCGTTCACACGCGTCGCCGCCCCAAGCCCACTCGGGGCTGCCAGCGGCAGTCGCCCCGTTTTACAGATAAGGAAACTGAGAATCAGACCAGGTCACGCAGGTAGCGTCAGGCGCGGCCGACACCGCAGCCAGCTGGGAGCCTGAAGGACACCCCCAAGGGTTGGGGAGCCGGGGCGCGAAAAGTTCTCCGCGCTGAACATCCCAGTAGCAACGCTCGCCTTGGGGTGCCTGCGCGCGGCTCTGGCTCCAGTGCTCCCCTTGCACAACCCCTGACCGGCCGGGAACGCGGTGACCCGGGCCCTTGCGCGCTCTGCGGCTTGCGCCCCAAGGGCCTTGGAGGCGCCCCGCACCCCCTGGGAACCGAGGAGGGGGCTGGAGGAGGGGAGAGATGAGAGGGACTTGTGAGAATTCATTATTGACTGCGAAAGTCACCACCCTCTTTCCGGGCCCTAAAAGAGACAATGGCAGGGCTGGGAAGGTGTATATCAAAGCGGGCCGGGCCCGGGACCAACCCCCTAGCCCCTTGACAGATGATGCTCCGCAGAGAAGTCGGGCTCTGGCCCGCGGGCCGCGGCCTCAAGACATTAACATCACAAGGGCGCCCGGCGCCGACTGCGGCCTTGCCACCTCCGCGCGGGACATCACAGCGGCCTCTCATCTGCTGACCCCGCGGCCTGGGCTCCTGTGGCTACCCCCCTCTCCCCCGCCCGGCCCGGCCCCGGGGCCACTCTCCCAGGACACACCAAAGGTCTCCCTTAGGGCCCCCGATCGCTGCCAGTTGTACCCCCAGGCAGGCTCCCTACGAGGGAGCCTTTTCTGAGAAAGCGCTCTGCTCAGACGGGAGCGCCTCCTCTTGGGGAAGGGACCTAGAAGAGGTTCGAGGCTGGCCCCGTGGCCTTCTCCCTGGGCTGCGGCATTTCCCACCCGGCCTGTGCCCAGTGACGCAAATACCGATGCCCAGAGACAGCCCCCAATGGCTTCTCTGATTTATATGGTTGTAATTGGCTATAAAAGTCTGAAAAGTGGCCATAACCTGCATGCGGGTCGGGTCGGGTCGGGCAGGGCCAGAAAGAAGGGAAGAGAAAAAAGCGGAAGTGCAGAGGGCTAGGAAGACTTCAAGGAGTGCAAAAGGGACGCCAGCAGGACTCTCCCACCACACCTATTCGCATTCGCACTTCCTTCCCACTTTGACACACACAACCCCATACCAGGAGGGGCAGACCCGGAACTAGGGAGCCCCCACAATCCGGCAAACCTAGGATGTCTGCAGCAGGGACATCTCCTGAGCAAGCTTCTTGAACGCAGCCGCGCGTGTACACACACACACACACACACACACCCCTGAGACCTGGGAAGGAGGAGTGGGAGAATGGGAGAAATGATCCCTGTCTGGAGCCCAAGCTGAATCCCCTTCCCCCTCCGCGGGGGACTCTCAGGACTTCTTGCCCGCGGCCCTCCAGCTTTTGACTCAACTAACTCCTTTGCAAATCCAAGGTTCAATGACGGGGCGCGCTCCCTTCTCCTCGGTTCCTGGGGCCTCTGTTGCAACTTGCAACTCTGTTGCAGCTTGGCCCGGTCTCCCTGCTTGCCAGAGCTCTTGAGATCCCTTGAATTGGCCCGAATGGCCGAACCTGGCCCCACGCACAGCCACCCAGTCCTCCGGGCCACCACTCTTCTTGAGCGCCTTGATGGCGTGGAGGGAAACGCTCTAAAGCCCGGCCCGGTGCAGGGCGAGGCTCCCTTTCGCCCGGGGCTCGAAGCTACGCACCGAGCGCTGGCGGCAGCGAGTGCGGAGGACGCGATCCCGCTCCTGCACCGCGGTGCTCGCCGACGACCCTGGGAGCGTCCCGAGAGTGCTGGGACCGTACGAACGGAGGACCGCTGGAAAGAGGAAGGCTCTCCTCTGCCCTACACTGAACACGGGTTGGGAGCCCAGAGTCCTCGCTCCCGCCCGGCGCCGACCCAGGCGCCGCAGAGAAGCTCCGCAGGCGAGGCCGGCCGAGTGCGTCTCCGCCCGGCGGGGCTCCCTGCCAGCTCCGGACGCCTGCGTCCGCCCCGACGCGCGGCGGGCCCCGCATCCCCCGAGCCCCCGAGCCCCCGAGCCCCCGCGGCCCCGCAGCCCCCGAGCCCCCGAGCCCCGCAGCCCCGCAGCCCCCGCCGCCGCCTACCTTGGCTCCCGAGGGACGGCTGCGCGGGCTTCCGCATCCACTCGCACAGGTTCCGCCGCTGGCCGCCGGGGGACAGCTGCTCTGCGGCGGCCGTGGCTGCGGGCCCCGGAGGGCCGGGGTTCAGTGTCTGCAGCAAGCCGGTGGCGCAGGAGGGCGCGGCGGCCGGGTGGTGCGGGTGGTGGTGCGGGTGGTGGTGCGGGTGGTAGTCGGCGGGGCTGCTGTAGCCCATGGCCGAGGCCGGCGAGCCCCCGTTGAGGCCGTGCGCCACGGCGTTGGCTGCGGCCGCGGCGCCCCCCGGCGCGTAGCCGTTCCAGTCCTCTCGCAGCGGGGCCCCGTAGGCGGCGGGCCAGGAGGGCCCCGGGGACTGCGCGCTGTCCAGGTTCGCGGCCGCCGCGGCCGCCGCCGCCACATGGTAGCCGCCGTAGTCCGGGTACTGCGGGGGGCTGACGAAGTTCTGCGGGGCCAGGTTGAGGCCGCCGGAGTGGCGCACGGAGCTGGGGTACATGCTCACGTCCTTGTCCAGGAGGTAGCTCACGTACATGGTGGCGAGGGCCCCCCAGCGAACCTCACCATGCTGCCTGGGGGCCGACGCTGGGGGCTGCCGGGAGGCCGCAGAGGGGAAGGGGCGACGGGGCGACGGGGCGACGGGGCGACGGGGCGACGGGGCGACGGGGCGCGGCGAGCGGCGGCAGCGGGCGCCCCGGCCGGCGGAGTCCCGCGGGCTCCTCGGGCGCCTCTGCCTCTGAGGCGGTCCCTCCCTCGGGCCGGCCTCCTCCCTCCTCCCTTTCTTCCTCCTGTCCTCCCACCTCCTTCCCACTGGGCTGCAGAGGCGGGGAAGACCCGCCACAGGCTGGAGTGCGGAGCCCCGGGCCGGCGGCCTTTCGTGATTAACGAGTGTTTACAAGACTCTATTAGTAATGACACAGACACCAATGGCTGGAGACGTCGAGGCGCAGCGCGCACCCTGCGCACAACCCCCCGAAACACGATTTGCATTTTAAAAGATAAGGAGAGGGGGGAGCACGCGGGACCCGATCACAGCTAAATATTCAAACCTTTATTGTTAAGAGCTTCCTCCTTCCAACCTGGTGCACTTTAACCTCCAATCACAGGTTCAAAGAATGAAATCAAGAGACTTGCAAAAGAGGGGGTGGGGGGGGGGAAGAACTGTCTTGATGGGAACCTGGGCTTGGAGACTAAATAACAGTGTTTATGCACTTGCGGGGTCGGGTGGTGGGCATCAAGAAGCTCCTTCTATACCAAAGAGAAAAGAAAAGGGAAGCCATTACTTTGATGACAACGTTTTGACCAACGGGGGAGATGACGACCGGCGGAACCCTAAGAGATGGGCCCGGTTCCTGCCCTGTTTGAGCTCTCGGCCAGAACGACTGTGACTGCGGGGCCCCAAACAACTGTCACTGCTAACCGGATTTTTTCTTCCCCCAAGGAAACCTCTTGCCTCTCCCACGAGATAAATTATGACCCTAGCTTCAGGTTGCATCTCGGAGTTCATCTCACATTTGGGGTTTCAGTTAAATTAAAGCAATTAATGTTTTAAAGAGCATTTGCATTCAAGAGCCAGCACGGTCAAACCAAGGTGCTGGCAAAGTTCTCATTTTTTGAGCAGGGTGCAGGTGACACAGTATGTTGTCTGCAAAAATTCAGCGAGCCTACACGTAGAGGTTTACTTAAATGAGTGGTTAAAAATTAAGGAAAAGAGAGCCAGAGTTTCTGATAATATGTACGTAGGTACGTGTCATAACTTTGTCTTAAAAACACGTTCTGCTTTACAAAGCAAAGCTTTATCCGAAGACAATTGTCTTTCATCTCCAGGAGAGGGGAAGGGAACCTAGGCCATTACCGATTGCTTCTTGAGAGCTCCGAATGGGGAAGAGTTGGGAAAGGATCTTCCTTGGTTTTGATGCACTGTGTCGGGGGCACGGGGCTTGGTGGCGGCTGCTGGGACCTGTGTGGCAGGGCCTGGCTTGTGAACTGCCCCAACTGGAGCGCAAGGCGCCGTGAGCTTCGTCTTAGGCACGCGCCTCTGTTTTAGCCACTGCAGGCAGCAGACCCGCGGGAGCCTTCCAGCCCTTCTCTACTTACGAGCCCGGACTGTGCTGACAGACCAGGATTTGAGAATCGCAGCGGCCCGATCCACGGACTGGGCAAGATGCCTGCGTGTTTTTGAAGGCGCTCTTGGAACCAGCGGGACGCTAGCCACTCATCTCCAGATCTGCACTTGTCGGTTCTCATTGTCAAGCGCTCTCTGGTATTTGTCACTTCACCTTCTCATCTCTGGAGAGCTCCTTCCAGTGCCCTTTATCTGCCTTGATCCTCACATCTCCCTAGATGGGGAACAAAGCTGGTGTTGTCATCTCCGTTTTACAGATGACACCCACCAAAGCTGCATAGTAGAAAGAGGCCAGGCCCAAGTAAGATCTGAACTAACCCAGGGGTGTGGGATCTCCTGCTTGCTGGTCTCCCAAGAAAGAGGGTTAAAAATCAGGGGTGCGGAGGGATGTCAGAGAGCTGAGCACTCAAGAGGTGGGAGACAGGAGCAGGTCCTCCATTGATCTACTGGCCTGGCCCAGACAGCTGAGTGTCATTGGACCTCTCAGGAAATAAAATAGGAAATAAATTGCAAGCCCCATTACAGAACCCAAATCACTGAGTTGGGGGAGAGGGAGAGAAAGTGGGAGTCTGCAGTCCTGATGGGGTGGGAATGTGGGAGGTTAAGTGGTGGGCACTGCAGACTTTTGATCTACCAAACATCTTCCTCCTCTTCCTGGAGACACAATTCCTCTTTCTGTCCCCCCATTCCCAGCCCCCTCCCAAGCCTTGAGCTCTGGAAGCCGAGGCCCAGGCTCAAGCCTGTGTCTTCGGAATGTGGGCATTCTTTGGAACAATCACTTTATTGGGGACAGCCATTCCCTCCGCCCTGCAGTGGCCGCTTCCTGCGTTTTTATGGCTCGGCCGCGGGCCGCTGACTAATTGTCCCGGTTTTCCAGCTGTGTCTCTGTGCTCTGCCCCTGAGAAAGGGCTCTGGTCTGCCCGCCCAAATGCTTTGGGAGCGACCAGGGTTGCTCTGGCCCCAGGGGTCATGCCAGACCTCAGAGCTGGCTGGACCACAGGTAAACCTGAGGCTCAATTGGGGTGCAAGAGCTGGAAAAAAGGAAATCGTGGTGAAAAAACAATTGGTTTTCTTCATGGAAAATGGGCCTACATGGCAGTAACAAGCACACCACCCCCTCCTAGGTCCTGGGTCTGGCTATTTGGTGAGAGGAAGGGAGCCTATACTGATTTCTTTGAACAAGCTCCTCAGATTGGGAGTGTCCCTTCATATCCAGTTGCCCTTCATCCAAGAGGCCCATCTGGGTCCCCAAAGGGCAGGGTGCCAAGAGCAGAGAGTAGTAGAAGGTGGCTGATGAGAAAGAAGCTTGGGTGTCTTTTCATCGTGATGATGGCTTAGCCTCTGGCAGGTCTTTGTGAGGTGCCTATCCTCTGGAGGCCTGCTCTGGATGGGACCCCATCAGCCTTTGGGTGCAAATGTGTGGCCTGTTGAAGGCAGGTGCCACCTGCATCAGAGCCTCAGGGGTGAGTTTTCTCAGTACCAGACCCAAGGTACTTGGTGGCTTTCTTAGAACTTTTGGCCTGAGCTGAGAACCACCTGGGATGGTCATCCCCAACCTCTCTGCTCAAGGCTCCTTTCCAGCCAGTACCTCTGGTCTCCAACCAGCTGCCCCACCAGAGAAGCCTTCAGCAAATCGCTCTGGAGGAGGCACAGTGGTGGAAAGCTTGGGGCTGGGGTTGAGCTGAGGCTGAATGTGACCCCGTGGAGTCAGAGCTAAAGCAAGCTTTTAAGGGTAGGAGAGGGTGGGAAGAAAGAGAGCCAGGTAAATAAAGCATCAGGAAGACTACAGGGCAGCCACAACTCAGTTATCAAAGGGACGTCTCTTTGTTGCTAACATTGTAAAGGCCATTCAACATTCCTCGGAGAGGGTCAGGGCTTCCAGAATTCCGGCTGGTGGCTAGGGCTGGGGCGCGGTGGGCAGGGCAGGGGTAGCAGCTTGAGGTGCAGGAAGGGGCGGATTGCTCCTCTAGGCAGATGGACACTCCTTGAATCTACAGATCATTGACAGGGCTCTCTCCCTGCTCAAAGGTCCCCAGTGTTTGCTCCAGCTTGGGGAACCCTCCTTTCCCCCATATTTGTGGCTCCTGAAAACTGGGGTGTCTGTGACTCTTATAACCCAGATAGGGCAGGCCATCTCTCTCCATCTTAGCTTGAAAGTCTACTTTCTGAATCCTGTTCAGATCAATGAAATTATCCAAATAGTGAAACACTTCTGTTCTCCCTCTCCTGTTCACAGGAAACCTCACCCTGCATTGACCTGGATTCCCGGGATAATTAAGGAAGAGTGAAAAAAAAAGGGAATGTAGTTTGATAGTTGTTCAGCTTAGCAGTCTACCTCACCGTGGAGAAATGACTCGATCTCTACCTAATTTGGTGTTTAGGGAATTGTTCAGGTATTGCACACAATCAGCAACAGCCATGCACAAAGAAAAAGGTTCAATAACGGGTGGTTTGACCGCAATACCCCTGCACTGCCATGCCACACGGCCCACTCAGCTAACATCTCTGGGAAGTAAATGGATGGCAGTGTCCTTTCTGTGGGGTCTCCCCAGAGTCCATCGCCTGCTCAGCCCCATCAGGCCACAATGGATCCCAACATGTTCATTCTGAACAGCGAGAGGGCCGAAGCTGTCCACAGCTGCCCTGGCTTCACTTACGGGAGCAGATGTGTCCATACCCACATTGGATTCAAGAATATTTCCCTGGCAGCCAACTGAGTGTCTGGTCTTCTCTATCTGAGGCAAAGTTCCCGAATTTGTGGGAAGTCATTATTGGACTACAGTTTTAGCACTCAAGG
Source organism: Canis lupus baileyi (assembly GCF_048164855.1). Taxonomy (NCBI): domain Eukaryota; kingdom Metazoa; phylum Chordata; class Mammalia; order Carnivora; family Canidae; genus Canis; species Canis lupus. The sequence continues at coordinate 13,372,002 of NC_132861.1, read as the reverse complement.
GGAGAGGGTGCAGGAGAGTGGGGAAATCCATTGCTTTATTCCTCTCATGTTGGCATCACCATGCTTTCTTATCCAAGGCAAGGAATTTACATTTTATACTATGCTTTTCTCTCCAAAATATATTCCTTTTTTTTAAAGATTTTTTAAATTTTTTATTTATTTATGATAGTCACAGAGAGAGAGAGAGAGAGAGAGAGGCAGAGACACAGGCAGAGGGAGAAGCAGGCTCCATGCACCGGGAGCCCGATGTGGGATTCGATCCCGGGTCTCCAGGATCACGCCCTGGGCCAAAGGCAGGCGCCAAACCGCTGCGCCACCCAGGGATCCCTCCAAAATATATTCCAAAAGCCAGGAGATTTAGGAAAAGAAAGGGCCTCAAGAGAGGGAGTGATATTTGGGTACAGAAATCTGGTTTTACTCCTTGGGTGAATGTTACGCAAGTAAGTGACAGTGGCCTGTTTTCTTTCTTCTGAAATTAGTCTGAGGTCAACTGTGTAGGTATTGTATAACCCACTCTAATTCCTCGAGATGGATGAGCACTGAGCCCCTTGAGAGAAGGCCTTGGGGTCTCACCCCGGAGGAGAACTCTTGATGCTGAGGAGAATCGGGCTCTGAGGCCAGCAACAGCTAAATGTTATCACTTGCTCTTGAGGTGGAAGGGCCTTCAGTTACCATTTGTTCACTCACCAACGTCTGTGCCTGAAGTGACCTTTGCTTATCATATGAAAATATGTTCCAAGGAAGCCCTACACAGTAGGCTTTATGAGGCTGAGGGAAGGGGCTCAGATAAAGTTCAGTTCTCCTTGAATCACTGGGCCCACTTGGAAGCTTCTCTCCCTGGAGGGGAGTCAGGGGACTTACTGTCTATGTAGCACTTCCACTTTATAGTGGAGAAATCCGAGGTTCAGAGAGGTCAGGTGACTTTCCCAAGGTCACACAGCTAGCTGTTCCAGTCACTAAAACTAAATGAGCTACTATAGGTGCATTCTTTGCAACCTGTAGGACTCTGTACAGATGTTAATTATTACTGAGGCTGCTGGTGCCACCCTGGAAACACAAAACCAACTAGTTGATTCCCGGAATCCAAACTCCCCATTCCCCTCCTCCTCACCCCCCTAAATAGTACCAGAACAATCAGGTTCTGTTATTGCCACAGTTCTGACTACTTTCTGCATCCTATTTATTTCTCTTTTTCGCAGACACCTGCTAACTGCTGTTTATTAGTTTATTGAATGGCGAATTTTCCATAAATTCCATCCCATATTTTTTGCCAGTTACCAAAGAAGGTATCCATCCACTCCTGTCCAACAGTAAATACTTTTTGAAAAGAGCTATTTTTTTTAAATTTTTATTTATTTATGATAGTCACACACAGAGAGAGAGAGAGGCAGAGACACAGGCAGAGGGAGAAGCAGGCTCCATGCACCGGGAGCCCGATGTGGGATTCGATCCCGGGTCTCCAGGATCGCGCCCTGGGCCAAAGGCAGGTGCCAAACCGCTGCGCCACCCAGGGATCCCGAAAAGAGCTATTTTTGAATTGGAACTGATATCCTAAGGCTGATCCCTGGAAATGTGTGAAATTTAAGATGAGTAAAGAAATTTATGTAAAGAAATTGTGTTGTCTTTGCCCCCCCTTCCCTTACTTCCCAGGACAGTGTCCGTGTACATCTTTTGGACACCTAGACCAAAAAGCTGGCTTCTTTGGGCAAATAAAAGGAGGCCCCCCATTCAGCTTCTTGATTACACACGTGAATACCAAGCTCGAATTGGGCTCGTGAATTCCTAGCGGGAGCGCTCTCGGGTCTTTTTTGCTCCTGTTTGCTCCGAGCACCAGCTGGGTTGGGCTTGGCCGTTTTAAGAGGGAAGTGAAATGTGGCGAGAGAGTCCCCCCCCCCCCCCCCCCCCCCGGGAAACAGGTGTGCTTGGAAGGCCTGAAGGGCTAGGGAAACTGAATTCAGCTCCCGTCTTTCCACTATTTTTAGTATTGCTATTGTGGGCTGTGTGTGTGTGTGTGTGTGTGTGTGTGTGTGTGTTTTAACGAATTAGTATGTAAAGTATTAAATTATCCACCTTAGAATCCGTGCCAACCACTTCTGGGACCCCAGATACTCGCTGGGCGCTCAGGCCACCACATCGCCTTGGCCGGTGCACACAGAGGACCCAGACTGTCGCCGCCCGTCTCCGCGGTCCAGGTTTGTCTCCCGCATGCGGCGCACCGGAGCGCGGAAAGGAGAAACATCTCTGCCAGGCCATGGCCAGCAGGAGCCCAGGGCGCGTTGCTGTGTGAGCCAAGATGTGGCCACAGAAAACTGCCCTCCCAGTCCTTGGCAGCCACAGGTGACCCTCCTGCGAAAGAACTGCCTCCGCCTCTTTGCTCCTACTGGAGAAAAAAGCAGGAGCTGCCAGTGGTTTTTGCCAGGGCCTCTAGCCAGCCCGGCGCCCAGGACCCGCGTCCTGCGCCTGCCCGTGAGGCTACAAGAACTCAGGAGCCTTGGGAAGAGGCAGTGCTCGGCCAGTTCTTCCTCCCCTTCCACGTCCCAGCTCCTGTGAGGGGGCGGATCCAGCGCCTTCCCCCACCTTACCTCCTCCTGCAGAAATAAACAATTTTGGACAAGCTTTGAAATGTAACTGTGACTGAGGACACCCAGGTCGTGCCTGAGAGGTCCAGATCTCCTGTACGCTCAGTCTAAAATTACAGCTGGAAGTCTTCCCTGGGAAAGCCTGGCTATCTTAGGTTGAGCACATTTACACGGAGGGTCCAGACTCTGCAATGGGGGCTCATTTAGCTCAGCTGGACTCATCCTAGGGTTGGACAGGGTCGCTTGAATATAGTAGATCAATGTGAGTCTCAGGCCCAGCCTGTGGCACTTGTATCCCGGGCCGGAAAACTGAGTCAAGCAGCGGATTTCTCGTGTGTGTCAGTAAAAGCCCCAAGTTACCCGGGCTAAAGTGAATGGGGGAGTGTCTAGCCCCAGGCCTGATGAGGCCCACCCTGGCCTTGGGGTCTTAGAGCACAGGAACCGAGTCTTCAATGTGCCTTTGTAGTGTGCACCTGGTCTTCTTGCATCCCGAGGAAGCATCTGGCACAGGCCCAGGCAGAGGAGGCCCTGGCATTAGTCTACAGGGATGTTGGTAGCCACAGCTCACTTCCCTGGCACTCCACCTGGCCCTTCACCCGCTTCTGGCCTTCTCCCTTACCACTAGCACAGAATGCCTGTGAGGTGGGAATGGGATGGAGATTCCTTGATTAAAATACCTGGTGTGGCCAGAGTGTGAATCCAGCCTCCAACCCAAGGCATGCTTTTTAGGAAAACAAGGTTTTCTTGCTGCTTGTTGCTGCTGCTACTCTGGATCTGGGTTGGTCACTAATAGAGATTCCAATCTTCAAAATGGCCAGATTCTGCCTTCACCTCTTCCCGTTTTGTATCGAGGAGGATGAATGTGGCTTGTTTCTCCTCTGCCACCAGAAACTTAAGGAGGACCCTTTAGGACCTGAACGATAGACCTTCCAGTGTGGGGGGATGACAGAGAGCGTGTGTGATGAGCTCCTTCTGCATGAGTGGGCATTCTGGCCCTCAGTGCAGACAGCTCTGGAACCCCAGAATGGCCTTAGGCCAGAAGGATTTCAATGTGCGCCATTTCCCCCTATTACCTGCTTTATCAGCGAGGTGGAAGGTGGTTCTCATCTTCACCTGGGGAGGCCAGGATACCCAGCAGTACTCAGTGAGTATTATTAAATTATTATTTATTTCATTTTTAACTTTTTAATGATCTAATGCCCCCCCCGGGGGGGGGGACGACAGCCTGGAGTTCTGACAATCCAACTCTAAAGGCCCGATCTCTGGGAGAGTCCCAAGGTGAGGGGCGACCTGTTGGAGGGTCCCAGAGGCCGCCGGCTCCCGACTTTCAGGCTCGTCCACCTTGGAGACACCCCCACTCCCTACCCTCTCTCAAGAGCGACTAAGGCAGCTACTCCGCCTGCCCCCACGACGCCTCCCCAACGTTGGCCCACCTCGAGGCTCCCTCCCGCCCAGCGACCCCCACCCGCGGCTTCCCCGCCTGGGGAGGATCCAAACCAGTACTTTGCTTTTCTCGCTCGGGCTCCGGCTCCCGTAGGCGCCCCAGAATGAGAAAACTACGTCTTCTCACATGTAAAGGTCGGGCACAGCAAATGAGGTGGGAGAAGAAAAAACAGACAAACCGCAGTGGCATAAAAAGATTCCTTTTCTGAAAAGAAAAAAAAAAAAAAGGATTCCTTTTCTGGCCTTTTTTTTTTTTTTTTTTTTTGCTTTGCAGCCGGGCTTAGCAGGAGAGGATGCGGAGCCAGAGAGGCGAGCTGGATGCGGGCTTTGGAATCCACAACGGCTGGTGGCGTCAACGGGCCGCAAAAGGAGTGAAGAATTGAAGCTGGATAAACCGGGGGCAGACACGAACCTGTGTATTTGGCAAAGCGTGTGCATGTGGGTGGATGGACAAAAGGGCACGATGGCCCCAGTCCTCCCCTCCCTTTGTGCGCGTGGGGACGCCGTTCCGGGCCTGCGCCCCTCGCTCCCAGCGCGTGCGACCGGCGCGGGGGCCGGGCCCGCGGCCGCTACGGTCGGGCCGGGGGGGCGCCCAGGAGGTCGGCGAGTCGCAGGTGGCCGATCTGCTTCACCTCGGCCAGGGCGGTGCGCAGCTCCTGCGCGGGCGGACAGCGCAGCCGGCGCGCCAGCTCGCGGGGCACGGCCGCCCGGTGGCTCCGACGCGCGGCGAGCACGAAGGGGAAGCCGAAGCGCGCGCGGTACTGCGCGTTGAGCTCCGCCAGCCGGAGCCGCTCGTCCGCGTCCAGGCTCGTCAGGCCCGCGCCGCTCTGCTCCCGCCGAGACTCGGCGCTGAGCGTGCCCTGCTGCAGCTCGCGGCCCGCCAGGTCCGGGTGGCAGCGCAGGATGCCCTCTCGGCCTGCGGGGAAGCACAGACGGCGGCGGGACTCGTCAGCGCGCCCGGGGAGGGCGCAGGGCCGCGCGCCCTCCCGCCCCGCCCGGGGAGGCCTCCAGGGGGCGGCGGGGGTGCCCACTGCCCTCGCCCTCCGGCCCAGCTTCGGCGGCCTCGGCCTGGACCCAGGGGCGGGGCGGGAAGTGACAAGTTTGTCCTTTGAGACCTTGGGGCAAGAAGAGCGGAGGGGAGAGGCCGCTGGGCCTCGGAATTTACGACTTGCTCGGGAGGGAGCAGGGACGCGATAAGGAGACCGAGCGTTTCGTATCTTTTCAAAGTCCTTTGCTCTCAAGGGGGCTTTGATGTCGGAGAGGGCCGGACGCGAGGGCCTGAAGACTTCCTGCAAAAGCCACGGAATGGGTTTCGTTCTGTTCCGTAGGAGAGGGGCGGGGAGGGGAGGGGAGGGGAGGGGCGGGGGGCGGGGGAGAACATCCACGGGGCTTGCCAAATAAATGTCCAGGATTTTGTGATCCTAAGTGTGAGTTTTGCGCTTCTGGAATCAAGCATCCGAAGAGCCGTCCAGATGATTAACTGCAAAGAAACCCATTTCCAGCAGGAATTCCACAGCCCTTTAAAGGAAAGTGGCTTTCCTCCTTTTAGGAAAGAAGCACCCACTCACCACCCACCCTGTCTGAGATTCATTCCCCTGCTCCAACAAGTAGGTTCCAAAGACATCACGGAGAATAACTTGGAGTTTTCCTGGAAGGTAACCTCTCAATCTCCCAGGCCTAAAATTGGAACCCCCTGGTGTGATACCTGAGATTTTAAATCCTAACCCAAGGAGTTTCCCTGAGCCCTGGCCAACCATTTTGCTTAGCTCTCTAAAGAGAGAATTCAAATCCTCAAGACTGGGCAAGATTTCAGATATGGTAAGCAGACTGCCGTAATCTGTACAATGAGGGTAATGACACCTGACTTGCTGAGTAGCTGTGAGGATTAGAGACAATTCATTTCCCTAAAACACAGTGCCTAATGTCAGCAAACATCCAATAAACAGCCATTATTATTAGTCGTTGTAAACATTGTAACTGGACTGTGGTGCAGCTGGGAGCATCCGACTGTGGCCCTGGGAATAGTCAGGAGCTCTGTTGGAAAGGGACATCATTTAAAATCTGCTTTAGTTATAACATAAACCTCCCAGCATTCAAACCTTGTAGTTTCTGCCCAATTAAAGGATGTTGGGGATGGTACCATCTAATGCATAGACCGTGGCTGGGGGAGGGGGGTGAACAAGGGGGTAGGGTGGGTGAACATCTAAATTTAAGAGAGTTGGGGAGCCCCCGTGGCTCAGTGGTTTAGCACCACCTTCAGCCGGGGGGGGGGGGTGCATCCTGGAGGTCCGGGATCGAGTCTCATATCGGGCTCCCTGCTTGGAGCCTGCTTCTCCCTCTGCCTGTGTCTCTGCCTCTCTCTCCTTCCATGTGTCTCATGAATAAATAAATAAAATCTTAAAAAAAATAAATTTAAGAGAGCATTCAAGTGGGGCGCCTGGCTGGCTCAGTGATTGAGCGCCTGCGGTTCGGCTCAGGTCTGGATCCCAGGGTCCTGGGGTAGAGTCCCACATCAGGCTCCCTACAGGGAGCCTGCTTCTCCCTCTGCCTGTGTCTCTGCCTCTTTCTTTCGGTGTCTCTCATGAATAAATAAATAAGTAAAATCTTTTAAAAAAGAGAGAGTATTCAGTGAAGGTTCGGTTTAGATTAGGTGACCTGCCCAAAGTCACTTAGCTTGTAGCTCAAATGACAGGCAACTTGGGGGAACTGGCTGCTCTTCGAGGGTTAAGGAGTGCTTAGTTAAACGAAACTCGTGTCACCAATTCTTCCACCTGTGTAACACATTATTTTAGATCCCCTCTCATGTGCATGTCCCTGGGGCGTTGGAAACACTAGGTGATTCTTTTCCTGCGGCTGGTCAGGGTGGGTGAAAATGAAGGTGCTGAATTCCCTACCTGCACTCCCCTCCAACCCCTGGCCCTGGAGGCTGGCGGTGCCCCGGAGCCCCTACCACACCAAATCTATTCCGCACCCACGCGCACAAGCCCTGGGCCCTCAAACAGCTGGCTGGGGAATGGGGAAACCGAGTCCTGGGCGACTCTACAGGTCTGGACAGAGGGCTCACCTTGGCGCCTCCTCCTTGCATATTCAGGTTTTCAAAGCGATCTGTAGGCAAGGGGGGCTCAGACCGGTCTTCTCAAAGACTCCCTCTCTCTCAGCTTCCCTTCCCCCCTTGTTTCTTATTCTCTAGAGGCCCAGCTTGAGCTTAGGGGAAGTAGTAAGCTATTGGTGGGTGGCGCTGGGGGGGAGGGTTGGGGGGGTGTCCATCCCCCTAGGGCCCCCAGCAGACTCCTCTAGTTGACTGCAGAGCAGGAAGGCCATGGTGCCCAGCGCTGGTCCCACGTGTGCCAGACCTGCCTTGTTCCTCCTTGCTTTTGCACCTCACTTCCCACTCCCCTGGGTTCATCTCCCCTCTTGAAAACACCGCCTGGGGTTAATGTTTGCCCAGGATTGAGCCCTCGTTTTACTCTGTTTGTGGGGAGGAGAGAAGGAAGAGGAGAGAAGGGAGGCCCAGAGAAGGGCAGAGCAAAGAAAAGAAGAACACACACACACACACACACACACACACACACAGCTACAAATAAAAAGAAAAGTGCAGGGAGCCTGTTACAGGATGGTGGCTCAGAAAAAATAGAACCTGATCCCACCTGTCTGGCCAAAAACGCCCTCTTTATTGCCCCACACCACTGACCCCATGAGTATTACCAGGGGTGGCACTGAACCAGCCCCACTCGGGTGCAGCGCTAGCTAGGTCAGTGGAGGGACCTGCGGTTCACAGGACCACTTCAATGCTGTCTATTCTTCAGTCTTTCCTAAAATCCTACTGCCTGTGCCATTGGTATGACACATGTAGGGATGTAGGTGTAGATGCGTATTATTTGCTCTGACGACAAGTCATGAATCTTTGCATCCAGGAGAGTTCCTGGCACAGAGCTGACACTCTATCTCAACAGGAGAACAGGACAGACAACAGTGGCCACTGCAGAGTGGGCGATTGGCAAGAACCCTATTACAGCCCACCAGCCTCTTCTTTTCTTTGCTCAGTAGGAACTAGTGCGTTCTCCTGCATGGCACAATGGATCATGTGTCCCTTCTGTTGTGCTCTTGAAGCCAGCCCCTCTTTTCATCTCAAGACTACAGTTTCAAGCAGCCATTTCTCCCCCTACTCCCTGCACTCCTTTATCCTCATCAACACACAAACATGTCTTAGAATCACTCATCCCGTCGGCAAAATTAACACCCACTTTGATTCCCTCTTTTCTCTACTTTCTCCCTATATCTCTGCTCCTGCTTACAGCAAACTCCTCAAAGGAGTTGTCTACTTGGTGTTGCCTCCTTCCTCACCTCTATTTCAGGTTTGCTCTATCAAGATTTCAGCCCCACCTACCACACCTGTGTGCACTCATCAAAGTCATGGATGATGTTCATCAGATGTCTTGCCCAAGCCCAATGACCAGTGCTCTGTCGTCTTCTTCTTCAACCTCTTGAGAGAATGTCACATGGTTGTTCCTCTCCCCCTCTTAAAAGATGACCATCACTTGCATCCTTTCTCCACTGTTTCTTGCTTTGCCAGATCACTAACACTGAAGTACCCGGGGACTCAGTACTTACAACTCTTCCCTTCTCTATTTACACTGATGCCCAGATGTTCTCATTGGGTCCCATGTCTTTAAATGCCATCAGTTTTTTTTGGGGGGGGGGGAGTTGCTGGTTTTTAAAGATTTTATCTATTTATTTGATAGAGAGGGACAGAATGAGGGGGGAGGGGCAAACAGAGAGAGAGAGAGAGAGAGAGAGAGAGAGAGAAGCAGACTCCCCGCTGAGCAGGGAGCCCTGATGCAGGAATGCCGTCAGTTTTTTGTGGACACCAAGATCCAGTTCAGCCTACAGTTTTCCACTGAGTTCCTTTGTTATGGTCCATATGGACACCAATATTTTCTTTTTTCTTTTTTTTTAATTTTTATTTATTTATGATAGTCACAGAGAGAGAGAGAGAGAGAGAGAGGCAGAGACACAGGCAGAGGGAGAAGCAGGCTCCATGCACCGGGAGCCCGACGTGGGACTTGATCCCGGGTCTCCAGGATCGTGCCCTGGGCCAAAGGCAGGCGCTAAACCGCTGCGCCACCCAGGGATCCCATGGACACCAATATTTTCATTTGGGTGATTACTAGGCACCTCAGACTTAACAAACTCCCATCTTGTCCTCTCAATTCTAAAGTTTTCCTCATCGTAGAAAATAGCACCACTACCCATCTAGTTACTCAGACTAAAAATTTAGGAGTTACCCTTAATTTTTCTTTGTTTTTGACCTTCCTTCCCCCCAAATCCATCCAAAAAACCTGTTGAGGGGCTCCTAGGCAGTAGACTCTGTTAAGCCTCCAACTCTCAGGGTCATGAGATCCAGCCAGAAGTTAGGCTCTACACTCATCCAGGAGTGTGCTTGAGACTCTTTGCCTCTCTCTTTGCCCTTCCCCCACCTCTCTCTCAAAAATAAATAAATAAATCTCTTTTTTGAAATAAATAAATCTTTTAAAAAAATCTGTTGAATCTAACTCTAACATGTATTCTGAGAATCCAGTCGCATCTCTCCATCTCTCCTGCTCCAACCTTAGTCCAAATGAGCATCTGCCCTCACTATTACCACTACCACAGTCCCTCTACCTGACCTCTCTTTCCTTATATCTTTATATTTCACTATTCTCTGTGTACCGGGGCTTCCTGGTACAATTCCCAAATGCCAAAAATCTCAGGTTCCTTTTCTTAGATGGCTTTCTTCTAGATCTTAGACTGCTTTCTTCTCATCTTTTGGTTTTAAACGCAAATGTCACTTCCTAAGAAAGACCTCTTTGATTACATATTTTCTTCCAATAGTTTCTAGGACCTGAGATTATCCCATTTATTTATGTTAATCCTGTCTCTTTTGACTAGAATGTAAACTCATTGAAGGTAGGCATTTGTCTTGCTCTTTGCTCTATCCTCAATGCCTGCTACAATTCCTGGGGCATAGTGGACACTTGACCAACACGTCACTCTTAGAAAGGAGTGCTACATGTTTTTTGATTGAACACATTTTAATAGCCTCTTTTAAATACCTTATAGTCTCCAGTTCAGGGAATTATTAGTATTTTTTAAATTTATTCAACAACTATGTTCTGAAACAAGTAGTAAATAGTAAATTATGGCACTATCCAATTCTGAAATGTCACAAGGAGATGCGTGGGGGTGTTTTTGCTCTTTGATTTTTATTTTATTATTTTTTTAAAAAATATTTTATTTATTTATTCTTGAGAGACACACAGAGAGAGGCAGAGACATAGGCAGAGGGAGAAGCAGGCTCCCTGAGGGGAGACCTATGCGGGACTCCATCCCAGGACCTTGGGATCATGGCATGAGCCCAAGGCAGACGCTCAACCACTGAGCCACCCACGTGCTCCTGCTCTTTGATTTTTAACACAAATCGGTACTGAATTGGTTGATTATTGGCTGTGTGTGTGTGTGTTTGTGTGTGTGTGTTTGTGTGTGTGTGTCTTCCCTTTACTTTTGCTGAGTTCCTTGCCCGGAAGTCGGAAACCGATTGGGTCAAAAGGGTATTTTGCTAATTAGTGCTGGAGTTGAATATTAATCCTAGACTGCCACCTACTGACCAATAGTCATCATAGCGCAACAGAACTGGATTGTCACCCTTGGTTTACTCTAGAAACAAGATTTTGTTTTTTGCTAATGGTAGAGGGTTTTCTTAGATCATGTATAAAACAAATCCTTGATCAGGTAGGTCACTATCCTGAACTTTTCTTTAAGGTGTCTTTTAGTCTTAGAAATCAGAGACTTCATGACACCCAGTTTGTTCCCAACCATGCAAAGATTAAAGCTAGACTATTCAGTGAATCCCATTTTATTTGCTCATTTAAACAACCAAACAGGGATCCCTGGGTGGCGCAGCGGTTTAGCGCCTGCCTTTGGCCCAGGGCGCGATCCTGGAGACCGGGATCGAGTCCCACATCGGGCTCCCGGTGCATGGAGCCTGCTTCTCCCTCTGCCTGTGTCTCTGCCTCTCTCTCTCTCTCTCTCTCTCTCTCTCTCTGTGACTATCATAAATAAATTAAAAAATTTAAAAAAATGTTTAAACAACCAAACAGGGCAGCCCCGTGGCTCAGCGGTTTAGCGCCACCTTCAGCCCAGGGCCTGATCCTGGAGACCTGGGATCAAGTCCCACATCCGGCTCCCTGCATGGAGCCTGCTTCTCCCTCTGCCGGTGTCTCTGCCTGTCTCTCTCTCTCTCTCTCTCATGAATAAATAAATAAAATCTTTCAAAATAAATAAACAAGCAAACATAGGATCTGGGACACCAGGCACTACACTAATTGAGTAAATTAGTGAATGAATAGATGAAACCCCCTAGAAACTGTTTCTAGACTGTTCTGATTCTCTAAAAATGTTTCAAAAGCTGTTGGGTTGACTACCAGGGTTTTGAATCCCAGTTCTGCCACTTTCAAGCTGTGTGCTCTTAATCAAGTCATTTAATCTTTCTGTGCCTCAGTTTTTCATTTGTAAAATAGGTATAATATTTGTTTTATAAGATTATTATAAGGATTAAATGATTTGTCAAATGTAAATTGCTGAAAAAAGTGCCTGAAACACACCAGTAGTAACAGTTAAATACATGTTAGCTATTGCTATTATTAGTGGCATGTGTAACATCATCTTCATCATAGTTGTTGTGTTAGTTTGAAGGGATTAGATATAGTGTAACCACCCATACAGCACTGAAGCTTTGCTCCCAGCTGCCTAAGAGACTGTGGACAGAAAAGTAGGTTCCACCCACAGGGAGGTTCCTGTACGGAACAGTGTCTAGTGCAGAAGCAAACAACCCCTCAACTTTTTGTCCCACTAACCTGCCATTAAAGATACTCCAGGGGGGATCCCTGGGTGGCACAGCGGTTTAGCGCGCCTGCCTTCGGCCCAGGGCGTGATCCTGGAGACCCGGGATCAAATCCCACGTCGGGCTCCCGGTGCATGGAGCCTGCTCCTCCCTCTGCCTGTGTCTCTGCCTCTCTCTCTCTCTCTCTCTGTGACTATCATAAATTAAAAAAATAATAAAGATACTCCAGGTAAAACGTGTGGGGAATAGATACTAGAATCCATCATTTTTCAAAATCATTTTATGATCTCATCTTCTAAATCATTCAATTCTTATTAAGTCCTAGTATCCTATCTACCGAGTGATGTGGGGTTCTGACATGGGCCAGAATACTGAGTTAGGAGAGTTCCCTAACTGAGTTAGGAGAAGGATCAAGCACAAGCCTCAGGATGGAGGTATTGAATGCCAATCCCCAAATCCCACTTTGCTCAGGGTTGTGATGGATTTAACCTTCTTTTAAGATTTATTTATTTATTATGAGAATAAACATGTGAGAGAGGGAGAGACATAGGTAGAAGGGGAAGCAGGATACTTGTGGGGAGCCCAATGTGGAACTCAATCCAGGACCCCAGGATCACACCCTGACCTGAAGGCAGACGCTCAACCACTGAACCACCCAGGCATCCCTGATTAGATTTAACCTCAACTAGACCTTAACTAACCTTCACTAGAACCTCTGCTCAAGCTAATTGGAGTGCCTACTGGTGGGAAAGAAGACAGAAATAGGGAAGTTTTAATTTTGTGATCTAAGTTCCTGGCACAGTGAACCCTAAATAAATGTTGAATAACTGGATAAACCAGTGATGACTAGATTTAAACTATCCATGCAATACCTTCCTTTCCCAGCCCCACCACCCCTCAGCTATTGAGATAGACGACGGGATTCTCCCTTTTTTTTTTAAAACTTGATATAGAAAATATGCCATTCATAAGGCATTCATACCCTTTAAAGATCCTTTCCCCTTTGGCCTAGAAAGCTTTCATCTGACCTGCATTTTCCTGGCAGACATTTTGAACATGGGCTCTGGTGGCTCCTTGCTCTTTCCAGCTCACTCTGCAGGCTGAGGCCTACAAGGGGAGCCCCTTTGCTCATCAAGCGGGGCTGACCATTCCTGGGAGTCATCAGTCACAAGGCTGTGCAGCCCCACTATTCCCTAAGCCCAGTGGCAGAGCTCAGAAAGGCCCCAGAAGTAGGCGACTGCCAACACGGTCCCGACATTTCTGTCACTTTGATTTTATAACACTCTGCTCCCTTCTTGCCTAAAATAATTAAAATGAATTCCTTATTTGGGAGACATTCATCTGACAATCAGAAAGAATTCCAAATGTCAAACTCTGGACAGATAAGCAAGAGTCTGTTTGTTGGCCTCGTAATGGAGAAAAGAGTGGCACTTCTTCCCCCCGCAACACACACACCAGATCTCTGTGGAAAGCCCCTCTCTGAAGGCAGCCCTGGCCCCTCACCTCCCTTCAGGCTTTTCTGAAGATATCAGGACAGCCCAGGAAGCAGCTCTGACTCTAACCTTCAGTGTCTGAATCCTTGTGAGGCTGTGAGTCACTTGGGGTTAGACTAAACCTCCAACTCCACCTCTCATCACCCCACACCCACAAGTGTCTCTTTTTCTCTCTCTACCCAGAGGAAATCAGCAATTTCTTTCCCTTTCTCCAGGGGAATTCCTTCAGATTTTTGTCTTTTCCCCTTCACTCCCTCAGGGAGTTGCTGATCTGAAAGTTTACTTTCCTCAGCAGTCCAGTCCTGACTGGCCCTTTCTGGTAAAAATGTCAGCCATTTGCTCTTTCCCTTGGGCTCCTGAGATATTCTGATACCGTGATGTCTCCTCTCTTGCATACGGGACATTCCCAAAGTGAACATACTTGGCTAAGAGAAGGTGGGCCCTTAGCCTGATCCTTGGCTTCTGAGCGGCTGTGAGGCCTGAGGAGACGAGTGCCTGTTTCTCTTTCTTCCTGACTTCATAGCTTTACTATTTAACAGTCACTTTACCTGAGCCACCATATGTCTCTTTAAAAATATATATATATTTTTTTTTAGGTAGGGTCCATACCCAGTGTAGAGCCCAATAAGGAGCTTGAACTCACGACTCTGAGATCAAAGCCTGAGCTGAGACCAACATACGTCTTGAATTCTACTTTTGGCCTAACACCCTGCAAGTGTCTGACTCCCATTAATTACATCTGAGGAAATTAAACCTTACAATAAAAATTTCCAGTTGGTATATCAATGATAAGCAGCTAGGCTAAAATCTTTAAAAGCATTTTGATGAGCATATTTGAAATCCCTTTGGAGAGACTCTCAGCGTCTCATGCTGAAGCCTTCCTTACCTGACTGGGGAAGGGCATCAATGAAGTCAAAAAAATGCTTCTCTAAATCTTCCAAGTTGGAGAATGGACGCTGGGACCAAACAGCAGCCGCGATCAGAGGACATCTCTCAATGACGTTCCCAAACACATCCACAAATTCTCCAAAGTCCATGGAGTTGACCTTCTCAATGTCCATTGCTTGCATTCACCCGGAGGCAGCGGAATGTCAGCTCCCCTCTCGAAAGTGAGCGAAGCTGACTCTACTCACCAGCTTATATTTGCTGAAGGCACAATCTGTTTTCTTTTTTTTTATGCAACATCAGCTTGGCATGTTTTGAATGCCTCTGGCAGAAGTAGATCCACAATACTTGTGTAATGAGCAAACACAGGCTTAAAGTTCTAATCCAGGGAGTGGAGATGTCTACGTGGGAAATGTTTCCCAACAAACCGTTCCTGCAAAATCGGGACGGACCCTATTTCTCTGTGGGCATTGAAGCCAGAGAGACTTCTGGTGTCATTAACATTTTATGTCAGTGGTATCCCAGGAAGTTTTCTCTGGTAGCTCCAAGACAGGTCACAAGTCCACCCACATGGAATTTGATTTCTCATCTGCTGTTGCTGGAGAGGTGGTCAGGTGGTGTGTTTTGCCCTTTCTCTGTATTGCAGATGCTTAACACAATAGGTACTTCATAAATGCTCATTACACAGGATATGGTGTCTAAGAAATAATTCTACCCTGTTCTCAATTGTCTCCCAAATACCATTATGTGTAATTTTCTTCCTGAATCTATATACACCTATCTGAAGTCACCTTGCTTATTATATTTACGTCTTTGCATATCATCTATCAGCCCTAATTCCATGAGCCTGGAGACCTGTGTCTTGTTTGCTTCTGCGTCCTGGGTGTCTAGAACCGTGCCCACGGTAGGCACCCAATAAACACCATGCAGTGAATTAGTTGACCGAATGACCACATAGATTAAATCTATCACCCTAATACCTTTCATGTACACTCAAAACAAAAAGTATTGTGGAAGATAAAGTCAAAGAAAAGGAAAGGTTAAAATTTTAAAATAAAGAAATCACTGCTGTTTCCCTTTAGAAAAAAAATGCAAACTTATTTCTAAACGCCACACTAGCTACGTGTTTGCCTCCATCTGAGTCAAAACTCAAAGGTAGCACAACCACATTAGCGTTAGTAAGTCAGTTACATTTGTCACTGTGGTTTATGAGAGGCGGGTGACAGCAATGCCCTTGACAATCTATCAGCAAGCACAGATTTTGTCCTACCTCTGTTTGTAGACATTTGCCAGTCAAGGTCCCTTATGACTACCTGGCCCAAAAGGTCATGGTTGACAGAGTGGCCAAGACTTCATCTCTCGAAAAGAAGCTGATAAAACTTGCTTTTCAAGGAAGTCAATCCAATGCCAGAAGTACCACCGTTACTGGATTGTCTTTGCATGTGAAGGAAAATATGTAAGATTAACACGTATATATCATGTACCTATGTACATGTGAAAGCACATTGAATCTTGTAGTGTGTACACAGTTTGGGACAGTAGAACACAGTGTGAAGAGCACAAACCCTGGTTAGTTCTGATCCTGGCTCTGCCACTATGATCCAACACTTGAAGAAGTATTGAACTTTCTGTTCTTCAGTTTCGTCTCTAAAATGAGGATAATAATGTATTTACCTTGTGGGATTTTGTGAAAGATAAGTAACTCTACAGACATACCTAAAATAGCTCCTTTACAGAGCACTACAGAGGTGTGGGCTAATATTTTCTGTGTCACTCTCAGAACCACAGAACTTTCTCCTTTTTCCTTTCTGCCATTGGAGTCTATTCTTGCCCATGCAGGCTTTACCGGGGATGCAGTTAACAGCCCAATATCCATTTCTTCCCTTCCTCCTAGAGGGCCCCACCACCCTGAGCCTTGACTCACTCTAGTGTGACCTGTGCAGTGTCTGCAACGTCCAAATAAGACTGTGGGTAGACAAGCCTGAGGGAGAGTCTGGCTGGATCCCCACCACTGGTCTGTCCAGGTTCCCCAGGCTTATTACCACCCTCTTCCCCAGACTCTGGGAAAAGAAAGGAGAACAGGAGCCAAGAGGAAGATCGTCCTGGGTCCATGGTTCATGTCCCTCACCTCTATAGCATGACCCCTTACTATTTCCTGTTTTATCTCTCTCTGCACACTGAGGGTCTCCTACCCCCCACAAAGGAGCTCCTGCCTGGGGCTTGGAGCCTGGAGGTTCTCCATTCCTCTGAGAGCAGCAGGAGATAGACATCTGAATTTCTAAGTAGAGACTCCTTCCGCTCATGGCAATGCTGATACACAAGGGTAGGAAGGACCTCCCTAATGATATTACTACCTTTTTGGCACAGATCAGAGATAGACTCTTTTCTTTTACTATATCTAATGTGTAATAATGGAACTACAAATAACTTACTAACATATGAACCTTCAAGGCACAAAAAAATTGGGGTACCCGGGTGGCTCAGTGGTTGAGCATCTGCCTTTGGCTCAAGTCATGATCCCGGGGTCCTGGGATCAAGTCCCACACTCCCCCCGCAGGGAGCTTGCTTCTCCCTCTGCCTATGTCTCTGCCTTTCTTTCTGTGTCTCTCATGAATAAATAAATTTTAAAATCTTAAAAAAAAAGACAAACAAAAATTAAGGAATCATATAGTTGCAGACCTAGAAAAAATATTGATAACAACAACAAAATACAAATTACTAATGTGGAACTCAGCAGCTCATGCCACTAGGCTTAGCTCAGCACTCTGGGCTTCACGTCTGTTGACTCTCACCAATCAAATTAATCGAAGAAATGACAGATGGTCAGAAGGTAAAGTAATTGTCAGCCAAGCAAAAAACTAATTTATTGAATAGTACACCACATAGAGGAGAGTTGCGGGATACACAAATTATGTATCAATAAAGCATTTTTAAAAGTGAAATGATATAAAGATGTAGCCTCATGATTTGTGTGACCATACCAGATAGAATTCTTATGTTCTGGTTGCTGAATATATTATATTTGATTTTCTTATAATTTTTCTCTTAAGAGACTTTTAGCTGAACATGGGGAATTTTTTTCTTTATGTAGGTAGGCTCCATGCCCAGTGTGGAGCCCAAACATGGGGCTTGAACTCACAACCCTGAGATTAAGATCTGGATGGTTAATCAACTGAGCCACCTAGGTGCCCCAACATAAAGAAAATTCTTCAATTGGCACAAATTTTTTTCTTTCTTTCTTTCTTTCTTTCTTTCTTTCTTTCTTTCTTTCTTTCTTTCTTCTTTCTTTCTTTTCTTTCTTTTTCTTTCTTTGAAATATTGATACATCTGCTTCTTTCAACTAGGAGCCCTTAACATGTCATGAATGGAGCTTTCACGGGAGTGTTTTCCTAATAAGATGCCAGATAAACAGATTGTTTTCCTTCATATACATTTTTAATATGAGGCTGATTGGGAGTCGGAACTCCTATAATCTTGCCGTTACCAGACTACTTTCATTAGCTGAGGACTGAGCAAGAAGCACTGACAGGAGCCCAGACCTTGGGTGTGGCTGTGAGGAGGCCAAGGGTGTGGTTCCAGGCCAGGGCCACACTTAGGACCTGTTTAGTGTGTCTAAAGTGACTTCACCTTCCTAAACCTTGGTTTCATCGCCTGTCAGACTGCCCAGAACAACCTCCAACTTCACAATGTATTCAATGGGACGATACATGTGAAGCCATTAGCACAGTCTGCAATGCAGTATATTATCAATAAATGTCACCATACAGAGTTTATCAAAGGTTTGTTTTATAAGCTAGTTACAAAATGACCAATACTGGATGATTTTACCCATATGAGGTACCTAGAATAGTCAGATTCATAGAAACTGAAAGTAGAATGGTGGCTGTCAGCGGCGGAGGCAGAGGGAGTAGAGTGAATGTTTTGTTTTGTTTAAGGATTTCATTTATTTATTCATGAGAGATACACACAGAGACACAGAGACATAGGCAGAGGGAGAAACAGGCTTCCTGCGAGGAGCCCACGCAGGACTCGATCCTGGGATCCCAGGATCACGACCCGAGCCAAAGGCAGAAGCTCAACCACTGAGCCACCCAGACCACCTGAGAGTGAGTCTTTAATAGGACAGAGTTTCAGTTTACAAAGATGAAAATTTTCATCTGGAGATGGATGGTGGTGATGGTTACACAACACTGTGAGTGTATTCAATGCCATTGAGCTGTGCACTTAAAAATGGTTAAAATGGCAAATTGTACCCGCACATATGTTATATACATTTTACCACAAAAAAATTCATCAAGCCTTTTATGCCCCAGTAAGATAATTTGGAATTTAATACATGTTAGACTCCTAGGAGCTATAAAGATGTGTTTTTAGGTGATAACTACCCCCCCCTTTCTTTCTGCCACCAAGGGTACTGGTGGCATAGCAGAAGCAAGTGTGAACACTGATCCATCATTTGTTTTTGACAAAAACGATAGTGGGAGTGGCAGCGGAGTTCGGATACGTGTGTTACTGGGAAAGTCATTCATGAAGAGCTGAGGGGAGAGAAGGAAGATGAGGAAGAAACACAAGTGGCAGAGGGGGTGAAGGAGACACAAGACAGATAATCACAGGCCTGGAACTCTGATAAGAGGTCACCCAGGATATCTTCCTGCTGCAGGCCAAACACCCCTAGCTGTTTTCCTGACTCCAAAAGATCTCTGGGAAACAGACACTTTGTTTTCTTTTCTTAAAGATTTTATTTATTTATTCTAGTGAGAGCATGAGCGGTGGGGGGTGGCAGTAGAGGGAAAGAGAGAGGGAGAAACAGACTTCCCACTGAGCGGGGAGTGGGGGGGCCAGGGGGACTCGATCCTGGGACACCCCTATCATGACTGAACCACAGGTAGATGCTTAACCGACTGAGCCACCCAGGTGCCCCTACTCATTGTTTTCAACAGGAATCCAGTCTAGGCTCATGCAACACTAAGCACAGAAGGTGCTCCCAGAAGAATAAATTCAAAAGTCAATCCCCTATGCAGATAAATGTACTGAGTAGAATCAAATGGTAAAAACCAGGTTCTAAGAAGAGGGCATAGACTGCTCTGTCAATGGTGGGAATGTGATAAATAATGTGCATTAAATGCACAATCTTTATCACAGTCAAGAAATAACTGAATACTAAATAAATAAATGTGAGTGATCTGTGTAGAGGGTTATTCTTCCTTCTGATCAATAGATTGGCCTTTTCTGGGACGCCTGGGTGGCTCAGCAGTTGACTGCCTGCCTTTGGCCCAAGGTGTGATCCTGGAGTCCTAGGATCAAGTCCCACATGGGGCTCCCCGCAGGGAGCCTGCTTCTCCTCCCTCTGCCTGTGTCTCGGCCTCTCTCTGTGTCTTTTGTGAATGAATAAATAAAATATTTAAAAAAAAAAAGATTGGCCTTTTCTTTATTCTGTTAAAACTTGCCTTTTCAGAGGCAGGCTGTAGGAATGAGGTCGCGCCCAATGGACGGGATTAATTAAAATAAAGTCCTAGGGCGCCACCTACTGGTCGGTGGGAGGGGGCTGTGTGCGCAGGAGTAGGACCGTCTCTAAAATCAGGGCTGGTAAATTGTGTTCTTCCAAGTGTTAAAATGTGTAGTTTGGGCTGCCTGGCTGGCTCAGTCAGAAGAGCCTGCAACTCTTGATCTCGGGGTTGTGAATTCAAGCTCCACGTTGAGTGTAGAGGTTACATATAAAAATTACTTCTCCCTACGGTATGCAGTGGAGTGGTACTTCAGTAGAGGGGTTTGTCTTCTAGCCAAGGAGGGTCTTTGACTCAAGCTTGGCTAGTAAACTTCTTGATCTGGAACTTTGTACCTGGACTGGATTCACGCAAGGATGAAAAAGAGAGTGGGAACTCATTAGTCTCACAATACCAGCCTCTGACAAAAGTGACAACCAGTTTCCATTTCCTAGATCCCTGGAGCTGCATTGGCCCTTTTTCTCATGCAAACCTTGGTCTCTGGCCGTT
The DNA here is from genome assembly GCF_048164855.1 of Canis lupus baileyi. Taxonomy (NCBI): domain Eukaryota; kingdom Metazoa; phylum Chordata; class Mammalia; order Carnivora; family Canidae; genus Canis; species Canis lupus. The sequence goes on along the minus strand of NC_132861.1, from coordinate 13,351,730 downwards.
CTGTTAGAACTGTGAACCATCCAGTCTCCTTTCTGTAAATCCTGTTGCTGGGAACCCAAATCTGCCTCCAGTGCTCACAGCCAAGACCCTTGGCACACACACCTGCACTGATTTGCAGTCTCCTCTCCCAAATTGAGTATTTCATCTGCTTTGCCTTCTCTAGAAAATCGTCTCTGTTTTGGTTGAATGATTCATCTTCATTTGTATATTATTCCATTGTGTTAACAGGAACTGAGGAAGTAGAGTCTCAGGCATTTGGTAAGCCCTCTTGAAGTACTTGACCAAAGATATTGGTGATCAGGGACGCCTGGGTGGCTCAGCCATTGAGCGGCTGCCTTTGGCTCAGGGCGGGATTCTGGTCTGGGGGTTGAGTCCTGCACTGGGCTCCCTGCAGGGAGCCTGCTTTTCCCTCTGCCTATGTCATTGCCTCTCTTTCTGTGTCTCTCATGAGTAAATAAATAAATAAAATCTTAAAAAAAAAAAAAAGATGTTGGCGATCATAGGGAGGAGAAGAAAAGCAAGTTAACGTTAATAGGAATGTTCTCCTTTTCCTTCTGCTGAACTCATTTTTGTCAGACCCACATATATTCTGAATGTGACTTCACTGGAGGGAACCAAATAAATTCATTTATACACAGAATCACTGACACAGTACTCCCCTTGCTGATGTAATATCAAAGGAAGCAAAGAATACAATTTCCTTGAAAACCAATATTCTCTTATTCGTGAGCTTTATAAAAGTGGCATCATATTCGGTATAGACTTCCAGTTTCTCCTTTCTTTTAAAATAAAGTCAACATCATGCTTCTAAGATTCACTCATGGTGTTACATGGATTTTAAGTTCTTTCATTTCAATGATGTGTGAGGTGAATATACAATTATTACTATTTACTCATTTTCACACTGATGATATTTAAAGCTTTTTGGGTTGGATCGGATAATGGGTTCCCAGGTGTTCATTAATACTCTTTTACTTTAACATAACTTTTGTAAATGCCAAATGTTATATTTAAAAGGCAATATTCTCTGAGGAAAGAAAGCATTTAAAAACCTTATTGGGGGAAACAAAATTAGACTCTAATTAAGCCCAGCTCTTACCACAGATCCAGTTTTCATTTGGATCAGGTTGTGTCTCTGACATAACTATACTTTTTTTTTTTTTTTTTTTTTTTTTTTTTTTTTAAGATTTTATTTTTGGAGCGCCTGGCTGGCTCAGACCCTCCTTGGCTAGAAGACAAACCCTTCTACTGAAGTCCCACTCCACTGCATACCGTAGGAAGAAGTAATGCTTCAAATCACAGTGCTGTTACTGTAAGAAATGGGAATTGATGCTGGATGGCCAAAGAAACACATGATCACTATAACAGAGCCCTTAAAAATAATACAACAAAAATTTAAAAATAGAATTACCATTTGATTTAGCAATCCTACTTCTCTACAAAAGCATACAAAAATATACAAAAAAAAACTGAAAGCAAGTTCTAAAAAGAGGTATTTGTATCTGCATGTTCATAGCAGCATTATTCACAATAGGCAAGAGGGGGGAGCAAACTAAATGCTCATCAATGGATAAATGAATAAACAATATATATACATACTGTGAAATATTATTCAGCATTTTTTAAAAAAGGGAATATAAACTGTAGCATATCACAACATGGATGAACCATGAGGGCATTATGCTAAGTGAAATAAGTCTCAAAAAGACAAATATTGTATAATTCCACTTACATGAGGTAGTCAAATTGATAGAGATAGTAGGTAGAATGATGGTTACCAGGGCTCAAGGGAGGGACAAAGGGGAGTTATTGTTTGGTGGGGACAAAGTTTCAGATTTACAAGATGAAAAAGCTCTGGAGATTGGTTGCACAACAATGTGAATATCCTGAAGGCTACTGAACTGTACACTTAAAATGGGTAAGATGATAAGTTTTGTATGATGTGTTGGTTTTTTTTTTTACCACAATTAAAAATAAATAAATAAATAAATAAATAAATAAGATAAAATAATAGTTGAACCCAAGAATAACCACAAGATAAATGTTAACAGGGGCTTGGAGACCACAAGTTAAATTAAGTTTCAATTTCTCCATAAAAAAATTAATATCATATTAGTACCTACTTCATAAAGCAGTTGTGAAAATTAAATGAGAGAATACCTATATCATTCTTAACACAATGCTTAACTCACCACAAGTGCCTCACAAACATGTATAGTTGGGAAAGTCCTCACACATGGCTAAGAACAAAAACACATTTGACAATATGGTTAGTGTGTAATCCCACTTATGAAAAAAACAAAGACTTCTGTGTGTGGGGTGCTGTGTTTATGTAAATTCATGTAACATAAGTACTTAAGAATATTTATTTATTTATTTATTTATTTATTTATTTATTAGCATTTTAGTTATTTTTAGTTCAAGAAAAACAGACTTTTCCAAGGGTGACAAAGTGAACTGAAGGTCAGATGGAAGGAAGCAGGGTGTGTGGGCTGCTCAAGGCTCTTGCTCCAAAATCTGGAGGCGAGGAAGAAGGTCCTAAGAATTCAAGAATTCTTAGAATTCTAGATGACTGGACAACAGAGGGATGACTTTGATGACTTTGGGCACTGGATCAGTCTAAGTAGGCTCTAAGGTGATTTCCACCTGCCAGTTGGTTGACATGATTAATATTATCACTCTTAGGGGCTATTGCATTAAGGAATTCCTACACAGGAAGCCAAGAGAGTGGCTTATTCAGTTGGATCCTGAATCACAATCAGGAAATAGTTTTTATCTGGTGCAATCATAATTTCATTTTTCTTGGAGCGAATTTGAAGGAAAGTGAGGTCATTCTGGGGGTCAATTTCACGTACGGTGCTCCAGGCCTTCAAGATGAAGTTGTGCATGAGGTTGGCATACTGTGTAGTAGTGGGATTGTCCATGGTGCTCTTGATGGGAATGCCTTCTGTGTTCACCACCATGATGACCTGTACTCTCTTCTGGCTCTGAAGTCGCTTCAATGTCTCCTCCACCTCTGCCATTTCCAATCGATCCAGTAGCTCCATGACGCCAGCACTTAGTCCAGGCCTGGGACCTTTCCCAGAATATTTATTTTTTAGAGATTTTATTTATTTATTCATGAGAGACACAGGAGAGAGGCAGAGATTCAGGCAGAGGGAGAAGCAGGCTCCCTGTTGGGAGCCCGATGTAGGACTTGATACCAGAACCCCAGGATCACGCCGAGTCGAAGGCAGATGCTCAACCACTGAGCCATCCAGGTGTCCCACTTAAGTATATTTAAACAAGAAGATAGGAGAAATATACCTGAAACTTTAACAACATTTCCTCTGAAGAAGCAATTTGGGATTTGGGTTGGGTACATAAAGGGGAAATTTCACTTATTACTATAAGTAAAAATTTAAAACTCTTTCAATCTTTTAACACCAAGCATATTTTACACTTTAGCTTGAGTAGGTAAAATAATAATTGAATATATGTATTTTGTGTGTCCTGACTGTATACACAAATAGGAATTAGACTTACAACTTGGAATAAATTGTTATCTATTTACAAATTTCTAAAAATCCGAGTGAAAAGACATAATCCTTAAAATCAGAGGACCAGCCTCAGCTGAGTTCACAATCAGAGGGAGATGTGGCTGCAGAAAAATGACTGGAGAGACGCAACATTGTTGGCTACACAGATGGAAAAAGGGGACCACCAGCCAAGGAATTCCAGCAGCCTCTAGAAGTTGGAACAGGCGAGGAAACAGATTCTCCGCTGGAACCTCCAGAAAGGAATGCCACCCTGAATTTTAGCCCAGAAGGACATTTGCTGAACTGCTCGCCTATAGAACTGTGAGATAATACATTTCTGTTGCTTAAAAAAAAAAATCCAAGTGAAAATAAAGAATGTTTATATTACAAGCCAGCTGGGTGGTATGGACAAGGAGGCTACAGATTTCATATATATTTTTTTTTATTTATTTATGACAGTCACACACAGAGAGAGAGAGAGAGAGAGAGAGGCAGAGACACAGGCAGAGGGAGAAGCAGGCTCCATGCACCGGGAGCCCGACGTGGGATTCGATCCTGGGTCTCCAGGATCGCGCCCTGGGCCAAAGGCAGGCGCCAAACCGCGGAGGCTGCAGATTTCAATGGAGGAAGCCAGCACTAGAGGCTGGTGGAGCTAAGAAAGACCTGCAGTGTAAGATAGAGCTCCGGCCACGAAGCAAGGGCTTACTTAAATAGAAAGAAGCATCCCAGGAAGGTGGAGGGTGAAGAAAAGAACCACTGGAGGTGGGGATGCCCAAGACGTACCCACTGAACACCAGTAGACGGTTTTGGCAACAGAGACAGATGGTGTTATGTAGTCTGATGCTGAGAAATGCAGGGGAGCCCAGTCGTGGTGGGCATGGATGCTGGCAAGAGAATTTGGCTTTAGCTGATAGACACCGAGAGTCACCGGATGTGCTCCAGCCAGAAGTGCTATGTCCACAGCAATACTTTAGAAGACAAATCTATCTGTGGCCAGAGAAAACGTTGGATGGCCCAGAGACTGGGAGAAGAGGTTAGGTAAAGAATGGGTTTGTATAATCTAAGTGAGGTTATGGTGCCCTGGTCTCAAGTAAAAGATAAAAACCAGAAAGGGAAGTGCAAATGACAAATTAGGTGACATTTATGGACCAGGCACTGATCTAAGCAATCTGTATGTTTATGTAATATAGATAGACCTTCCTCAATTTGCGATGGGGTTATGTCCCAGTGAGCCCATAGTAGGTTGAAAATATAGGTTGAAATGCGTTTAATATACCAACTCATCGAACATCATGGCTTAGCCTAGCCCACCTCAAATGTGTTCAAAATACGGACGTCAGCCTCCAGTTGGGGCAAAATCATCCAACACAAAGCCTATTTTATAATAAAGTGTTGAATATCTCATGTAATGTATTGAATACTGTACTGAAAGTGAAAAATGGGATAGTTAAATGGGTAAGCCATGGTGGTCAGTGTTTTGGTTTTTCACCCTGTGATCCCATGGCTAACTGGGAGCAGCCACTGCCCAGCATCACCAGGGGCAATCGTACTGCATATTGCTAGCCTGGAAAAGATCTAAATTCAAAATTCAAAGAATGGTTTCTACAGAATGTGTGTCCTTTTTGCACCATCGTGAAGTAGAAAAATCTTAAGTTGAACCACCGTATGTTGGGGACCATCTGTTTCTGTGTATATTTATAACATATATACATATATATAATATGTGGTCCATTTAATTCTTACAACAACCCTGTAAGATAGATGGCACCCATTTATTATTCCTTCTTCCAGAAGAGGAAACTGAGGCCCAAACTAATTCAGTTACTTGCCCAACGTTACACAACTAAACAGTGTTAGAAAGAGAATTCAAATCCAGGCAGACTGGCTTCAGGGCTCTTAACCACGGACCTGGAAGGGAGTGCAAGCAAAGGCAGACCTTCGCCAAGCTCTTCACCAAGAAATGTAAAGATGAGGATAAGTCCAACTTTATAAGCCTGTGGGAGGGAGGGAGCAAAGCTTCAAAGGACGAGGGAGGCTGAATCCAGAGAGTGCTGCAGAGTAGCAAGCAGCCATCAGCTGTTCTGCTCTGGTCTGGAGGCAGGAGACACAGATCCTTTTAAGAATCCGAAGAAAGGATGGACCTCAGTAGGAAAAAAATACACATGCACAAACAAATCATTGCACATAATTTCATTAGGTTCCTGCCCTCCCGTTAAGTCTTGCCCTAAATATATCATGTAAACAATCCAGTGACAAACATTTCTATAGAAGAGATTTTTATTTCCGTTCATAAAATAGATCACTAAATAGCTGAAAAAGTTACATATTATTTTAAAACATAGATTTAAAAAATCATATCAGCTTCTCCTTAGCAAAATGCTTTTGTTTTATATATTTACAAGAATATACTATACCTTAGGTACACAATTTTCACTCAAGCCAGCCTAAGAAGGCCTTTGGATGTAGGTAGATGCTCCAGTAAAGTTAATTATCAGCTCTTCCTGCCTTGTGCAAAGGATGATTTGTTTTTACAAAAGTTCCTTTGAAAACAAGAGTAAATACAGAGAGCTTCTAGAGAAAAGTCCAGCAAAGCAGCAGTTGAGAATATACTTTCTTTTGGTGATGAAATTAATCCTGTTTGGTAATCTATAGCCTGTTTAAAGTGGGAGTGGAAGGGAGGAAGTCCTTCAGACTACATTGTTTCTCTAGGACTCTTCAACATGAGCCTGTGGAGCAAGTAGCCCTGAATCCACCTCTCTGCTGTAAGGTCGCCTGTTTTGGTAGACGGAAGGACGGTCTGAAACATGGCCATCCATGTTCTGATACATCTGAATGCGGGGGAAAAAGAACACTGATTACAACATACATGTCAAGGGGCTACATTGCAAATTACTTAGTATGCATAAGTCTTAGAAGATCATCTTAGAAGATACTAATTGACAAAGCAAATTTGGCCCATTTATTAATGGAGAAATCAAGTCATAGTCAAACATCTTATTCAATCATTGTTTCTACTCTTGGATATAAAGTCTCAATCTAGAACTCCTAAAGCTGAATAGTAAAACCATACAAGAGAAAGACCACTAAAAGAGGTCTGTTTAGGGGTACCTGGGTGGCTCAGTGGTTGAGCATCTGCCTTTGGCTCAGGTCGTGATCCTGTGGTCCCAGGATCAAGTCCTGCATTGGGCAGGACTCTCCACAGGAAGCCTGCTTCTCCCTCTGCCTATGCCTCTGCCTTTCTCTGTCTCTCATGAATAAATAAATAAATAAATAAATAACATGTTTTTCCAAAATGAAAACAGCACTACTTTTTGTCTGATTAAGTCAACACACATTCATATAGATATCTTAAGTAATATAGGAAGATATATAGAAGTAAAGCTAAAATCATCAGAGGTAGCCACCATTATAGCTTGCTGTGTACACACAATTTCGGGTCAGTAGGTTCAGAGTGTAGACTGTGTTTTAGAACCTTATTTTGATTTACTAATACGTTGTTTGCATTTTACATATTTTCACTACTGACTAAATATAAGTACATTTACCTTTTTTAAAAAACTTATTTGAGAAAGAGCACACGCAAGCAGAGGGAGGGGCAGAGGGGAAGGGATTAAACACACTCCCCGCTGAGCAGGGAGCCAACATGGGGCTCTATCCCAGAACCCTGAGATCATGACCTGAGCCCAAGGCAGACACTTAACGAACTGAGTCACTCAGGTGCCCCTCATCTTTTTATTTATTTATTTATTTATTTATTTATTTATTTATTTATTTAATATGTATTATTTTTTATTTTTTTATTTACTCATTTTTTTAATAGTAGCCTAGCATTCCATAGTACTGATGCACCACAACTGACCTTTTGATGAATTGGTTACATAACATGCACTGGAAAGTGCACACTGGCCCTGTCTGTCTCTGGGATGAATGGGGGAAGTGGAATTGCTGGGTCAAAGGGCCTCCACATCTGAATGGTGATGTGCATCACCAGGCTGTCCTGCAGAAAGCTTTACTTATTTCTGCTCCTCTCAGCTGTGTCTGGGAACAACACTCTTTTCTCCAGAGCCTTGCAGTAAGGATGTTGACTATCGCTCACGGCTCTAGCCCTTTGTCCAGAGAAGGTTTTACTTCCTTGCTCGCATGTTTCATGATAAGTAAAGTCAAACATCTTTTTCTATATTGAATGAACATTTGCACTTCATTGTGAATAGTCAGTCTGCTTCTCTCCTTTGCCCTGTTATTTTGGGCTATCCAGGTATTTCTTGTTATTTATGAGACCTCTTCATGATGTAGGGATCATGCATTCTGCATTTTTTTTCCTGAGGATCATGAATTCTTTTTTTTTTTAAGATTTTAAAAATTTATTTATTCATGAGAAACGCAGAGAGGCAGAGACATAGGCAGAGGGAGAAGCAGGCTCCCCGCAGGGAGCCCGATGCGGGACTGGATCCCAGGATCCTGGGTTCACGACCTGAGCCGAAGGCAGACACTCAACCACTGAGTCATCCAGGTGCCCCTCAGAGATCATGAATTCTTTTTCTTTTTTTTTTTTTTTTTTGAGATCATGAATTCTTATGTGAGTTTGACAGACTCCTTTCCTCTCCCCACTTCTCATTACTGTGTATTTCTTTGTGTTTGTTTTGACAGTCAGTTATGGTGTTAACTGAATGGACTACCCCCTCCTCTTAATTTTTCTTTCTTTCTGGAAAACAGACACAAATATCCTTTTGAACCTGGTCTTCACAATAACCATCTGCCTCTACCCTTAAGGATGAACAGTAACAATATATCGTTTTTGTAAAGTGGGCCAAGCAGCTGACTATGACCTACTGAACCAAGTGTATATCTCTAGCACTGAATTTCTAATCATCTGAGGAAGCCTGTAACACTTCAAATCCAACAGCTCCACACTTGAGTCCATTCTCTCTGATCTCCAAACCTTCTCTCCTCCCTGTATTTACAGTTTCACTTAGTGCAGTCCTCCAGTCTCACCATCTAGAACTTTCAGAACCATTTCCTTATGATCTCTGTACTCCCACAGCCAGTCGGAGACTGGGTGCCATTCTGGTACATCACTGCTTTTAATGTCTCCCTGTCCATTTCTTTAAGTGATTCTTATTTATATAAGTAATTAATTAGTTTTACTGACATATAGGTGACACACAATGTTGCACCAGGTTCAGGCGTACAGCATAGTGATGCTACAACTCTGTGCAACTCTGTGCCATGCTCCCCACAAGTGGAGCTCCCACCTGTCACCATACGGTGCTATTACAGTACCACCGACTATATTCCCCTGTTGTGCCTTTCATCCCTGTGACTTTTTCATTCCATAACTGGAAGCCTATACCTCCCAACCCTTTCTCCCCTTCAAGCGATTTTTTAAATGAATTTTTAAATTGCACAAGTAATACTCAAGTACATTTTCCTTATAAAAGTTTTGAAACCCTAGTTTTTCAAGTGTATCAATATAAAGAGGTGCATATGATTTTCTTACACTTTTTAAAATGGCTTCTCTATCTGTATCTTTTTATTCAGTCATTTGTGCTTCCTCTTTTTTCTTAATTGTTCTCTTCATTTTTATGCATTAGTGGTATATGTGTATGCTGCATTAATATAAATAGTAATATACAGTGTAAGGTAGATCCAGACTATTGTATTCAAATCCTAAGTCTGACATTTACTGTGTTACCTTAGGCAAACCATTGAACCTCTCTGTATGTCAATTTACTAATCTCCAAAAGAGGTAATAATAGGACTTACTTTGTGAGATTGATGTGAGAATTAAATGAGTTATTATGGGTAGTACATCAGTAGTGTGCACAACAAACATTCAAAAAATGTTACCCATTAAATCACTACTATTATTAGCTCAAAAAACAACTTTTGTTTTTCCTGATCATCACTATTACTTTGTTTTGGGGGCTACTCTCGGGTTAATTAATTCTGCCTATATCTCTATTACTTCTTTTTATTTTTATTTTTTTCTTATCTGAGAGAGAGAGAGCAAGAGCGCATGCACAAGCCCAAGCATGGGAGGTTGGGGGAGGGGAAAGAATTTTGGTCAGACTCCACACTCAGCACAGATTCCAAGACCCCAAGACCAGGACCTGAGCTGAAACCAAGAGTCCAATGCTCAACTGACTGAGCCACCCAAGTGCCCCTCTATTAGTTTTCTTCTGCTTTGTTCTTTCTCTTCCTTTTCTTCATTCTTCATTTTTTTCTTAGCTTCTTGAGGTGAAAGTTTAAGTCATTCATTCTTATTCTTTTTTGTCTTCTAATAAATGAATTTAGAGTTATAAATTTGGCTGACTCCTACAGGTTTTAATAAGCAGGGTCTATGTTTATGTCTTTTTCCTTCCTCTTCCTCCTTCTTGTGAACCAAAGACTCCTGTAAGAAGCCTCAGTGTTACTTTCTGATGTAGGATGCTGGGGCTTTTTGGGTGTTACTGGTGATTTCTCATTGCCCCGCACTAAGGTTAGTAAATGTGACTTATGTGATAACAGTCTCATTTATTATGGAATTCTCTTTCTTAAGTGGACTTACTAATCTTGCCATTTTGTACTTTTTTTTCTATTTCCATGAATGCTTTTTGTTTCTCTCTTCCCCGTTTTGTCGGGTTGATGAGGTTTCTCTACAGTCCTTGTTTCTTCTACACTGAACCTGAGATTATAGATTATATTTCTGTTTTCACAGCAGTTATGCTCACATTTTTAACACCTATTTTATTCTTATGTGTAATGGTTAACTGTTATGTCACACGGTTAAGTGTGACTGCTCCCACTGTGGAACTTCTGCAGGATCCCACCAGACTTCTCCCCACCCTTTAGGAAAGCACTTGTCCTTATTCTTTTAAAGAGTCCTCTGTTGTGGGTCTTCCCTCTTCAGTTCTAACTGCTTTCATTGTCTCAGGGGTTTTCCACAGTTTCTGGTCCACAAAGATCTCCTTCTGGCTTTCAAAGGCAGTTATAGCCTCACTTCTTTAAAAAAGTATAATAAAAATATGTATGTGTTTGTATATAGGTATTAGGTATTTATATATATTTATATTATATCTATTTTATATTTGTATTTATTTATAATATATAAATGTATGACTTGTTTATAATACATTTATTATAAGTATATATTTCTTATAATTTGTGGGCACTGATAGGAGAGGAGAGGTGATGTGACTTCAGGCCCCTTCCTTCTGCACATCTCCCCCTGCCCCCGCCACCATCTGGTTCACCCCCTCATCTTTGTTCACTTCTGTTGCCACAGTCACTTCTTAACTGATGTCCTTACTTCCACAGTTTGGTTTTTGCTTTCTCAAATTCACTTTTATACTTCTTTTCCTCTCCTTTCTTTCCTTCAATCCTTCCTTCCTCCCTTCCCTCCTTCCAGAAATACTTGCTTAACACTTTCTATAGGCTAAGAATTATGCCAGCCACCGAGTATGTAACAGTGAACAAAAAACAGATGTGACCTCTGACATACCCTCTCACTGAAAGGCACTCACTCATTCATTATAATAAAGAGCGTCTCCTGCCTGTGGGACTGCATCAGGTGATGTGAAGATGAGCAGTGAACCTCCTTGCCCTCATGAACCAAGTCTAGTGATGGGAAAGACAGACCCATAAAACAAAAGTATCGTACAACATCATTTGAGTCTCACAGTTATAGAGTGTTACAAAGACTCAGAAATCAGACTAGATCTTTGGAGAGGAGAGAATACTTGATCTGGCTCTTTTTTTTTTTAAGATTTTATTTATTTATTTGAGATAGAGAGAGAGGAGAGAGAGAGAGAGAGGGAGCATGAGCAGCAGGGAGGGGCAGAAGGAGAGGGAGAAGCAGGCTCTCTATTGAGCAGGGAGCCTGACATGGGGCTTGATCCCAGAACCCTGGGATCATGACCTGAGCCAAAGTCAGATGCTTAACCGACTGAGCCACCCAGGTGCCTCCCCCATCCCGTTTTTAACTGAGGTATAATGGATATATAACTATATGAGTTTCAGGTGTATGATGTGATTCATGTATGTGTATATATTGCAAAATGATCACCACAATAAGCCTAGTTAATATCTGTCACCATTTGGAGGGATCTGGGTCACCAAGACAAATATTGAAGTATTTTTGTCCATTCTAAAAAATCCTCATTGATTCACCACTGTTTGAACTATGCCTTAGCACGTTATTCAGTGGTCTCCTTGCTCTAACTCCATACCACTGGAGTTGAGTTATATTTAGGAGCATTAACCTATGTTTTCTCTCCTTCTCACTTGTTCCTGGAGAGCCATTTTCCTTCCCTAGCCCATGATGAAGCAAAAACAAAAACTCTTCAAAAAGTATTCACATGCATACCAGGAAAGATTACCCCAGGGATGCTGGCAGGGCTGCTTCCCACCCAAGAGACTAGATATGACTGTGCTTAGGAGGTGAGAAGGGAAAGCATGCATGGAGTGGCAACAGAGGAGGACCAAGGGCTTGCTCGTAGTGGGCAGAGTTGTCTGGCATGGTTGCATAGATTCCACCTTGCTCAGAGGTGCCCAGCCAAACAGGCAAGTGGGGACTGAAATCCAATCTCTGCTCTGTTCCCCAGGCCACTAGCCGGGAGCCTACTGCCCCAGCCAGCTAAGGGGGTCCTCTCTTGGTGTATCAATCCCACTGAGAGGATATGCTGTTATCTAACTTACCTGAAAAAGATACAGTTTGCTATCAGTGGCTCTGATACTGGTAGGAAAAAGAACCTTCCATGACAGAGGGTCAGGGAGCAGAGAGGAAGAAAATGGGGGTGTGGGGGAAAGATGGGGGGGTGTTCCTGAGCTCAGGTACCCTCAGCTGAATCATCACCCATGGAGAGCTCACCATTCAACAACTCCTGATACCCAGAAGGCCCCCTGAACAGAGGGATGGGGATCTGGACATCCTGTGGGTGGGAGAACAGGAAAGGAAACTTGTACTCCAAGACAAGGTAGTCCTGGACAAAGCCAAGGAGCTTTTGAGCAGTAACAGATAGTGCACCCTGGTCCACTACCTTTCCAGTCTTGTTTTTCTCCATATTCCTACACCAGCCCTGTTATTTTAGCCACAACATTTATCTTCCATTCGACTTTCTCAACTTTGAACCTTTATCTATATTGCTCATCTAGCCTGGAACACCGACTAACCCTCCACTTACCAAGAGTCAACATACTACTCATTCTTCACAGCTTAGTGCAAATAACACCCCTATGAATCCTCCCCAGCTGCCCAGTGAATAAAAATTACATGGCCCTTTCTCTTTACCTCAACAGTTCATTTCTTGTTTCTCTTTCTAACTCTTTTTTCAGTTAATCTTATAGGGTCATTTTTTTTAAAGATTTATTTATTCATGAGAGAGAGGCAGAGACATAGGCAGAGAGAGAAGCAGGCTCCTTTCAGGGAACCTAATGTGGGACTCGATCCCTGAACCTGGGATCTTGCCCTGAGCCAAAGGCAGATGCTCAACCGCTGAGACACTCAGGCGTCACTATCTTATAGGGTCATTAACTATGTCCAGGCTATCTGCTCAATAGCCTTGAGGCTTTCCATCTCCCTCGACCTTTTTGGCCTAATTCCCTGAGAATAATTTAGTTTCTGAATGTGATTTTTAAACATCCTACCAGGAGGAAAGGACATATACCATGCACCCAGGTCTCTGGAGAGACTATAGAATTGAAAATGGACTCTTAATAATTTAGAAAAAGAGAACAATCCATTTAAACAATGAGGTTCCTATGTAACTAACATTTATTGGTTAACTACCAAGTGCCTGCTAAGTGCTAAGTCTTTTCACATACACCCTACTCCTTACAACTTTGTAAAGTAAGATTTTTTGTTTTTTAAGATTTTATTTATTTGCATGACAGAGAGAGAGAAAGTGCACAAGTGGGGAGAGGTAGGCAGAGGGAGAGGGAGAAGCAGGCTCCCCACTGAGTGGAGAGTCCGCCATGGGGCTCGATCCCAGAACCCAGGATCACGACCTGAGCCAAAGGCAGATGCTTAATCGACTAAGCCACCCAGGTGCCCCAAGACTGTTAATTGTTAATCCTACATTTCAGATAAGGAAACAGATCCAAAAAAGATTAAGTGACTTAATAGAGGCCTATAAGATGTAAATGATGGAGCCAAGATGTGAACCTGGGTATTGAGGGTTCAAGGTCTTATCCTTTGTCCACTTCCTCTAGGGGATGGCTCCATTCACTACACCAGGTGGTTTACTGAGGGATTAAGAAATTAAATGTTTTTAAGTGTCCAGTGTTTCGGACTAGACAACTAGTCAGCAGAGTGAGCCCAAGTTCCCAGAGCTCAAGGACCACCTACCTTGGCAAACCATTTTACAGGTGTAATACGTAAGAGCCAGAGAGGTAAAATGATTTGCTATAATTCATATAGCGATGAGGAGATAGAATGGTAGAGCTGGGAATTAGACTCTCACGACTCCAAGTCAATGTTCTTTCTACTCTGCTGTACTATATGACTGGGTTGTGTGATTATTCATAATAAAGCTTTTTGTTCAATTAGGAAAGGTCAGTGGGGGTCACGGATTAAGTTTTATTTAGTTGTCTAGTCCGAAGCACTGGACACTTAAAAACATTTAATTTCTTAATTAATCAACTGAAATCTTTGGGAAAAGCTTTCTTCCCCCCTCCCCCAAGAACACCTACCAAGAAATATGTCTCACTCCATACAACTTTCAAAGGGCAACCAAGACAAATTGTGATGAGAAAGATAGTGACACCTTGCTTCTTAGGACATCAGTGTGTGTTGTGAGTCACTGCTTTCCTTTCTAATGATGCTTTACAAAGTATTATGCAGCTACATACCGCTTCTTCTGCATCCGCCAGCTGACATCCTAAAAAGGAAGTTAAGTTGGGGAAGGACGGCCGTTTCCTTGAGTCAAAAGCCCAGCAGGATTGCATTATAAAGTATCTGTAAAAGCAAGAGAAGGAGCGGTAAGATGAGGAAATCTGAATGAAAAAAAAGTTGATCATTTCCCACCATTTCTTCTTGTGGAGCTACTCATGGTCTGTGACATGCTTCTTCTGGGGCAAGTACTCCACAAGATTTTCAACTCACACCAGAAAAGGCAAATTAGGTGATGGACAGAAATGCATTTTTAAAAGTACAATGTGGACCAGAAATCAGGAGATGGAGTCTTATTGCCTTCAGGGATCCTTCCAGGGAAAGAATTGAAGCTCCTAATTCACGATATCTGCAGTTTTGTTCAGAAATCCCCAAAAGGTAAAGGAAGTTTCCTTTCCTTTCCTTTTCTTTTTCTTTTTTTTGTTTTTAAAGAGGAATCATATGGATTTTTGCATCAAAGAGTTTTACGGTTTTGGGGGTCATGCATTCAGAACTAGAGAGACTGTAAACTGATTTCAGCCACTGTACAGTCTGATTTGAACTTACATTTCTTCTGTAGCATAAAATGGCTGATCCATCTTAAATCCACTTTGAATGAGTTTATAGAAGTTAGCATCAACTGGAATACCAGGGTAAGGATTGACACCTGAGGAAAACATTAGGGAGGATAAAATCATTTCATTGGCTTATTAATTCATTCAATTATCTAGCATGACCTGAGAGCTCCCATGGGCCAGGCACTGCTTGGGGTGAGGAAAGTCACGGCTCCTGCTCTGAAGCAGGTATAGGCCTCTGGGGAAGACACCACAAATAAAACAAGAAGGGGCACAGAAGTCAGATTAGTTAGCTCTTGTGAGGATTAGAAGGGCCATATCACACCCTCTTTGATTTAGGAATGGGGAGGGGGTGCAGAGGGATCAAGGGATGGCAGCAAAGTACAAAACGTACCAAGAGAGAATATTTCCCAGAGTAATATTCCATATGACCAGACGTCACTCTTTATGGTGTAGATCCCTTCAAATAAGCTTTCAGGGGCCATCCACTTTACAGGCAGACGGGCCTGTGTAGAGTCCAAAAGGAGACCAAAGGTGATCAGTGGGGAACTGACTGAATGACAAAGAGTATTTCTTTTCTCTTATTAGCTAGGTAATATAACTTATTTTCTTCCAAAAGGCACTCTTAATGCTTAATGTAGAAAATTATCTCTCAAGTGGAAGTTTTCCACTTTCAAATCAAAATTCTAACATAATAGCCTTACAAAAAGATAAAACAAAAACAAAAACCCAACTGGATCTCTCTCTCACTCTCTCTCTATCTCTCTTTAGAGCACATGCAATCCAGGAAATGGACAGAGGGAGAGGAGAATCGTAAATAAGCTCCACATTCAGCTTGGAGTCCCATAAAGGGCTACGTCTCACAACCCCAAGATAATGACCTGAGCTGAAATCAAGAGTCAGATGCCCAATCAACTGAGCCGCCCAGGTGCGCCTCACAGCTGGCTATCTCTTTAAAACTCATCTTGGGGGCAGCCCCAGTGGTTCAGCAGTTTAGCGCCACCTTCAGCCCAGGGCGTGATCCTGGAAATCTGGGATCGAGTCCCATGTCGCACTCCCTGCGTGGAACCTACTTCTCCCTCTGCCTGTGCCTCTGCCTCTCTCTCTCTCTCTCTCTCTGTGTCTCTCATGAATAAATAAATAAAATCTTAAAAAAACAAATAACAAAAAACTCATCTTGAACAGGGCAGCCTGGGTGGCTCAGCGGTTTAGTGCTACCTTCAGCCCAGGGCATGATCCTGGAGACACAAGATAGAGTCCCGTGTCGGGCTCCCTGCATGGAGCCTGCTGCTCCCTCTGCCTGTGTCCCTGCCTCTCTCTCTCTGTGTGTGTCTCTCATAAATAAACAATAAAATATTTAAAAATAAATAAAACTCATCTTGAACAAAGCCTTGTGCTTGGATTGGGTGAATTAAACAATAGATAATTCCCATAAAGGACTAACTAGTCAGTCGCCCAGAGGTAAGTAAATACTAGTGAATTAATGGAATATTTTGTTAAAGCATTTCTTGGAAGAACGTTAGTGGAAATGCCATCTACAAGAATGTGGTGAGGGGAGCATATGTCATCACTTCGAGAAATGACACCAGGCTGGCTTCTGTGGCTTTAATAATTTCCAGTAGCATGAAAGGCAGGTTTTTAGTTAGTACAGCCTCAGATTAGAATCAAGACACAGGAGCAGATAGGTTACTAGGACAGAGAATTTTGTAGTATTTTCTTTTTCATGAGGTAAAGAGCCTTTCACAGTGTATGTTTAATCTGCCAACTAAAACCAGAGCTCAAAGGACACCTGACTGACTCAGTTGGTTGAGAATGTGACTCTGGACCTTGGGGTCGTGAGCTTGAGCCCCACATTGGGTGTAGAGATTACTTAGGAATATAATAAAAAGAAAATTGAAGCTCAAGAAAGAAACTATTTTAAATCCTACACAAACCGATGAGCTGATAGAATCAAACAGGCCAGTCTGGTTAATTTGATTAATTACAAGAATTAATTGAGGTGCCAAAGGGAATTCATCTTCCCACATAAGAGACCACCAGCTCATAAGGTAAAAACTGCACAAACACACATGAGCTTTGATCATATTTATGACTTCAGCTCCAACGAGTGAAGTAGAGATCTAAAATCAGCTGAGATGGTTATTTGATTCTAATGGGAATACAGTTTAATTTGATTTGTAACATTTATTGGCTATTTACACCAGACAGGTGCTTTCATGTTGGTTTTATTGGTTTGTTCCCACAAGACACCAGTGAGGTAAGCATATAATCACGGGAAATGATGCATGTGTCATAGTGGTTACGTACAGACTTGGGGCTCAGACCATTCACTCTCTAGTCCACATGCTGTGGAATCATGGGCGAATTCCATTTCTATGTCTCGGTCTCCCAACCCACAAGTGGGTACTTTGCGGACTAAATGAATCAATATACGTAAAGCACTTAAGAATACTGCTTAGCACCCAGTAAGCGCTATCAGGACTTGCTGCTACTATTATTTAACTCTAGGTGTATGATTCTTACAAGCTGTACTCTTTCCACTACGCAATTTTATCATCTAGTTAGTATTGCCAATAGTTCTTTTTTTTAAGTTTTTTTTTTTTTTTTTTAAATTCATGAGAGACACAGAGAGGCAGAGACATAGGCAGAGGGAGAAGCAGGCTCCCTGCAGGGAGCCTGATGCAGGACTTGATCCCAGGACTCTGGGATCATGACCTGAGCCAAAGGCAGACGCTCAACCACTAAGCCATCCAGGTGTCCCTCCAATAATTCTTAAATAACACATCTATCCCCCACCCAAAGCAAAAAACAAAAAACAAAAAAACCCACATCTGTCCCTAGTTGGTTTTTTGTTTTTAACAAGTGGTCATGTTTTAGGTCTCCCTGTGTGATAGTAATAAGATGCTGAATATTCATCAGTGAATATTTAATTTAAATATTGTGCCTTTTAAAAATTTACATTTCATCTTTAATTTATATGTTGTACTTTATTTTTTTATATGTTGTACTTTTAAAAAATGCTTTATTGTAGCTACTGCCAAATTCCCATAATTGGAAATATGACCCCGGTTGCTTTATAGCTATGGGAACTGAAGTAAGTTCAAGTTAGGAGATTTTTTAAGTGTGGATTGGACCAAGATCCCTAATTCATCTATTCTGACTATCCCAAGGACAGATGCGATGCTATTTTGCTCAGCTTTTATTATAACTGGAATATTCCCTGAAGCTACAGAATAGCCTTTTTTTTTTTTAAGATTTATTTATTCATTTATGATAGACATAGAGAGAGAGAGAGAGGCAGAGACACAGGAGGAGGGAGAAGCAGGCTCCATGCCAGGAGCCCGATGCAGGACTCGATCCTGGGACTCCAGGATCGCGCCCTGGGCCAAAGGCAGGCGCCAAACCGCCGAGCCAACCAGGGATCCTCCAGAAAAGGCTTTAAAACATAAGAAAGCCGACTGCAGTGAGGAAGGTTTTGGATGCTGCCATAAATCAAACATGTACTACAGCGGTTGTGGACGTCTACCGTAACAATGACAAAACACACAATAATAGTAAAAAAATATGTGCAAAATAGCGGCCTTACATTGCCCCTGATAACATAGTTGGAGTCGCTCATAATATCTCGAGCCAATCCAAAATCACAGATCTTCACCACTTTCCCATGGGTCACGAGCACATTCCTGGCTGCCAGGTCTCTGTGAACACACTATAAAGAAGGAAATTGGAGTGTTATTTACTGTGATGTAGGTTATCAGAGAGTGCAATCTTGCTTCCAGTTTCAGGTTCAGTAGGAATTCCAGGTGATAGGAAAGCATGGTTCATCAAGGTGTCTTATCTTTACTGGGCCACCACCAGCAGTCATCATGCATGACATGTGGCACACACAGTGAACACAGATGGCCCAATTCTTTACCTGCTGTGGATGCGGTCACTTGTGTTGCTCATGGAACATTCCCAGAGGTCAAGAGGATGGGTTCTTAGAAAGGAGATCAAGCGTGGCTGGGTGTCGCGTATTGCTATAAATAGCACAATACCAGGACCCAGGGTTGAGCTCCCAAAGGGATTTTCAGAGGCTGTCTTCCAGCACTCTTACTGCGGGGTGGAGAAAATAATCTCTTTTTTGATGGGAGAATAGCTTTGGCAATGAAAATACTATCAAAAAAATGTATATATTTCGAAAAAGTGAAAAATAATTTAGGAAGATGGACTAAAATAGAATTAGGAGCCCCTGGGTAGACAGATGACATGACATTAATCTGAATGGTAAGAGAATTAACTCTAAGAAGGAAGATATTCAAAGGCACAGAGCACTAGTAGCAAAGGTCCAAAGAGCTCTCTTCAATCTTGGAAAAACTAAAAGCAAAAACCCAACAGACTAAAATCCATCTAGCTCTCCTTCCTCCTTCTCCAGTTCTCTGAGAGTGATGTCCGCTACCTGTAGACCATTTATTCTTCACCCACTTTACTACCAGGCCTGCACCCAGCTTTCCTCCTCCCGGATGTCTGCCCAGCTGCTTGGGTTAAGCCCTGCAGTGAACCACACTGCACCGATCCAGTTGAGATATGATTTGACCTCCTGGCGGCACCTGGTACTGCTGGGCCAGTTCCTCTTCCTTCAGGTCCCTCCTTCTTTGAATTCAGCACGTCGCCGGCCCGTTTTCTTCCAACTGCCTGGTGGAAGCTGCTTCCCGCTGCGGCTCCAGGCCGGCCTGCTCTCATTCCCCAGGGCTGCGCCCTCTCGTTCCACCCCTGAGCCATTGTATCCAAATAGAGAGATGCAACTGCCATAACCAAACCTCTATTTCCAACCCAGACATCTCTCTTGAGCTTCAGCCTGGAATATCCAAGTAACTGCTGGACCAGGCCCTACTCTGTCTGTTGCCCAAGGAGCCACATGCCATACATTTCACTGTGACCTTTCTCAACAGACTTCCTCCTGATTTCCTGTTCCCTGATCTATCCCCTGTTCTGGGCTGGTTTTCCTTTTTCCCAGAAATCTCCTCTAACCCAAGCACAAGCTCCTTCCGCAAGCCTTTTCTGCACCCTCTGCTGCCCCGCACTGCTGTCCCCAGTTCTGATATGCCCATGTCTCCCCTGGGTTCCCAGAATTACTGGAACACAAGTATTTCCCATATTACAGTGTCATCTTTGACTTGCATGTCTGCTGTCTCTTTGTCCCCTATCAGTGATAAGCTCTGACTCTATCTCAGCACCTAGCAGAGCGCTCGGCACTAGTTAGTGCCTGGGTAACGCTGGATGGACTCACAGAACCTACGGTGGAAGCGAGGAGCTACCAGAGAAGTAGGGAGAAAAGAGAAACAGGAGACAGTGATGTCATGATGTAGAGAAGAGGGTGTAAAGGGAAAACAAGGTGTAAAGGGTCTCAGAAACTGGGTATTCCTCAAAAAAAAATCTTATTACAATAAGCGCAGACGGGGGGGGGGAGGGGAAAGCAGCGCCCCTTGACTTCTGGTTGTGAGTCATTTGTGTATTTATTTTAAAGACAGGCAGCAAACCAGGCCAGATGATGAAGGTCAAGGCCCTCCAAGGTCTATAAAGACACACGAGGGCAGCCCAGGTGGCTCAGCGGTTTAGCGCCACCTTCAGCCCAGGGCGTGATCCTGGAGAACCAGGATTGAGTCCCACGGCGAGCTCCCTGCACGGAGCCTGCTTCTCCCTCTACCTGTGTCTGTGTCTCTGCCTCTGTGTGTGTGCGTGTGTGTCTCTCATGAATAAATAAATAAAATCTGAAAAAAAAAAAAAAAGACACAAGAGCACTACCATAGCCGAGCAGGTGAACTATACATAAGCCAACCATAGATACTTAAGAGGAATCTGACAGCAGACAGGGAAGATGAAGAGAATGTGCCTCTGAGAAGAGGGGTGGGAAAATATCATGAGACAGAAATTTGTTTTTTAACTACTGAGCAAAGAGGCCCACATTTGGAAAAAGAAACGCAAAGAAGGTAACATGCACTTTCAAGATCCACAAGGGGGAAAAACCACCCTTGAGATTCTAACTGGAGTTGTGTTAAATACACAGATTAACTTGGACAGAATTGGCTTTCCTAATAATCCCTGAATCTCTCCTATGTGAACATGGTAAAGCGCATTTATTCAGGCCTCTCTTTTGCCATTGAGTAACATTTCGTGCGGATCTGGCATATTTCTTGTGTTTATCTCAAGATGCTTCACAGCTTTGGTTGCTATTGTGACTATCATTTTTTTTCTATTCTTCAAAGCTATTGATTTATTTCATGTCAATCTTTTTTTTTTTTTAAAGATCTTATTTATTTATTCACGAGAGCACACACACACAGAGAGAGGCAGAGACACAGGCAGAGGGAGAAGCAGGCTCCATGCAGGGAGCCCGACGTGGGACTTGATCCCGGGCCTCCAGGATCACACCCTGGGCCGAAGGCAGGCACCAAATCGCTGAGCCACCCAGGGATCCCCATGTCAATCTTTTTCAAACTGAGACATACCTGACCTATGACAATATATTAAAGAAATTAATTTTTTAAAGAAAAAAATACAAGTGAAATTATTCTCTCCAAATTCAGGGAGAACGAGCAGAGAGGAGGCAAAGGGAGGGACATGAAGGAAAGAGGGGGGAAAGAGAAGCAACGATTCAAAGGGAAAAATGGAGGGAAGAGTTTGGGAAGTACACAGAAGGTAACAGAACGTTAAGACAGTGAGGATGGAAAGCAGCCCGAGGAATGCCTTACATCTGCTCACAGGCAGCAGACCCTTGAAATGTCTGAGAACAGGGCTGAAAGGCCATTATAGGAAGAATGCAAAACTGAGGTAGAAGCCATAGTCCGAAGAGGGTTCCACGGCCCTCACATCATGGCCCCATGGATCTGGGCTTGGCAGTGGACGGCCAGCAGGTACACAAGGATCCTGCTAGCTCAGCGCACAACCCCACAGAAGAGGCAATGGCCTCTCTTGCAGGAGGCTGGTGGCTGGCCTGGAGTGCAGAGCACAGTGTATTTGAGCCTCTGTTTATCCAGGGTCACAGCCTGAACAATCCGAGCTGACTGGCTAAGGAATGGCTGACACTGTCCCCTAGTTCTAACTTCCTGTCAGGGGACTTTGGACCACCTGGGAGGGCTGTGATAACCAGTATCTAATAAGAGATCTCAGGCCTTCACACCATAATTCATCCAGAGCTGGTGTGATGAACATTCTAGGTCGCTCCAACAGTGAAAGGGGGGTGGCCAGAGGGAAGGGAGAGGAGGGGCGATGGACTTTAAGGGATACCAGTTAAAATAAGAAAAAAGGAAAGCACATCTCATTTCCAAAATTATCTTGTCGCTGTTAGTTTCTCCTTCAAAAGGGGCTTACCGACTTAAATTCCAGAAATTCCATTCCTTTGGCAACTTGATATGCGAAGCAAAGAAGGTCTTCAAATGTCAGCACATTTAGGTCCTCCTCTTCCTCCAGCCTTTTTTGGTTTTCATATTCTATTTCATCTGTAAAACAAAACTGGCCTTCATGTTTGCCCAAAGTCTAAGAAGCTGCCCTATTACATCTGCATGGGGAGGTTATTAAAGTCACAGTGGAGCTCCCATTGCATTTTCCCAGTAGCACTGGGGCTAACCCATTCATGCTAAACTTGTGGGGCCTATGAAGGGTCAGCTAGAGATTCCTCTTGGTTAGAACGATAAACTCTTCAGTTGCTTTGGTGACAGACGACCTCCTGATCAGTCAGGAGTTTTCAGATGCTCTTCATTTGTTCGAGGTAGCTTTGAAACGTTGGAAAGAATTAACACTAAGCTACCACATTTCATGAGCTGTATTAGGCACTTTCTGTTCTTCCATTTAATCCTTCTAATGCTACATGACGAGAGTACCATTAGGCCCATTTTACAGATGACAAAATTGTGACGCAGATGGTTACATAAATTGTCCAAAGTCTTCCAGCCAGAAAGTGAAGAAACCCAAGGTTAACCCAACTCCTGTCTGATCCCAGAACTCCTCATTTTCCCACTTATCAGTAATTGGTGGCTCTAATTAATTTATGATTTTAGAAAGAACCACGTGGGACTCCTGGGTGGCTCAGTGGTTGAGCGTCAGCTTTTGGCTCAAGGCATGATCCTGGGGTCCAGGATGGAATCCCACATCAGGCTCCCTGCATGGAGCCTGCTTCTCCCTCTGCCTGTGTCTCTGCCTCTCTCTCTCTCATAAATAAATAAATAAATAAATAACCACCTGACCAAATAAAATAGTCCTCAGTGTTCATTAGTTGCACCCTGACATCAAATGCACAGTATCTAAAGTGTTGGCTTTTCACTACCTTTAAGGCAAGTATGCATTAATAAACCTACATTTGCATTAGCAAAAAAAAAAAAGAAAAACATTCTTTGCATTTACACAGTTTTAAAAAAACAGCTAACAGAATTCCTCTATCTGTTTCTATTTTAAGGTGCTACTCATTAGGATAAAATATTACCTTCAGATTGAAATGAATTCCCATTGAGCCCTGAGATGTGATCCAAGTCCTGTTGTATCTGAACTTCTCTTGAACCAGGCATACTATTAAAAAAATTATTTTGTTATTTATGTTCGTCTTCTAAGTAGACATTTTATTTAAAAAAATACAATTCATCAAAGAAATGAATTCCAGTTATAAATGGGCTTTTAAATTAAAAGCAAGGCATCTACTGGTCCAATTTTGTGTGTGTGTGTGGACATTAAAGACATGTGGCATTGAGTTTGCCAAGTCTAATGAGAAGAGAAGTGATCCCCATTATCTGTACAGGGTCCCACACTTCAAACAGGACCTCAATCAGTCCTTGCCACAACTTGACAAGCTATAAAACACTTGGTGAGATAAATGTGATTCACTGAAATCACGAAGCTAACAAAAAGTATAATGAGGACTCACACTTCTTGTTTCTAAAAGCCTACTTTCCCTACAAAAGGGCCTGTAATACAGATCTTCTCTAAAGACCTGTGTTTTACCATCGTTCTTTTCTCAAGTTGGTCTTTGTAAATAAAGCGCATTTCCTTTCCCGGTGAAACTAATAAATAGTAACAACGAAACTCTCTTTTATGGTGTATGACATAAAATTCTTCACTGAGGAATTCTGTGTGCATTATATACAGACAATTATTCCATTTATTCCAGCATACAAATTCAGCCCAATTTATAATTTCCATATATTTGGAAAATGGCTTTATGCTTGCAGACCACAAATATTCCTAAATTGCTTCAGTGTATATAATACCCTGGTGACTAGAAGAAATCAAAGGCCCTGTTGACCAGCATTGGTTGTTACTAACTAACCACGGAGTGCTGCTCACACTACCTGACTCATTAAGAGCCTCTATCCTAGGGATCCCTGGGTGGCGCAGCGGTTTGGCGCCTGCCTTTGGCCCAGGGCACGATCCTGGAGATCCGGGATCGAATCCCACGTCAGGCTCCCGGTGCATGGAGCCTGCTTCTCCCTCTGCCTGTGTCTCTGCCTCTCTCTCTCTCACTGTGTGCCTATCATGAATAAATAAAAATTAAAAAAAAAAAAAAAAAAAAAGAGCCTCTATCCTAGAATACAGTTGACATTGCAGAATTTTCTGTTTTAGAATATGAATAGAGAAACGAGCATGAAAGACAGGATGGTTGAGACACGTATGAATCGGGAAAAGGCAACCACATAGGAACGGCCATGGGGATCTCCAAGGGGCCTCCCAGCTTTCAGATGTTAGGTCTCTATCTTAGACCTTAGAAGGCCAAAGCACTGAAACCTACACGCTAGAAAAAACAAGGCTGGAATCTCAAATGCACCCTCCAAAAGTCCCTCAGTAAAGACAAAAGTCTCTAAAAACCTGCCTTTAGGATAAAGAATAAGGGGGAGCCTTTCATATGTGTGGAGGGAGATAGAAACACACTATAGATTGAGGAATTAATTATTCTATCAAGAATGCCTGTGAATTCACTTCGAGAAAGGTGTCATACATTGTTCAAGTAATTAGCAAGAAATTTCCATGGATGAGGAGGATGACAAGCATCCCGCCAAACTGCTGCAGCCCTCATTTATACATGCTAAAACAAAATATCCCAACAGGACCAAGAATCACTCAGGCTCCCTACGGATACAGAATATACAACCCAGAGCAGAGAGACAAATGTCACCACTACTTAATTTTATCTCCATCACATTCTGTCAATTGAGCCATTTTAATTTTTGAAAATCCAATTTATGAGGTCAGAGCTCTTTTGCACCAAACTCCCAAGACCTGAACTATTCTCTATGAACATGTCAAGGACTTTGGAAAAAGTGTTCATTCTTTCTACCAGTTCCTATGGGTTATCCAGGAGAGCTGAAAGACTCAAAGACACACTCTTCCCAAAACCGAGTATGCGTCCAGAGTGTGATTCAGGCACAGGTGGATGGAGACAGCTACAGCCCCTGTGCCATAGGAAAGTGAAAATCTCATTGTTCCAAATCAGCAGAGAAACCAACAGGAGCAAAGATAATTGACCTTTCTAGATCCTAGAGCTCAGAGACCATACAATGCTGGATTATGGCCTTCAGAGACAGGCCAGCGCAGGGTGTTTAACCATCATACTGGGTCTGTGTTCTATAATGTTTAATTGTGAAACCTTGCCCCAATTCTCTTACCTGGAATTTGGATGTGATTGGAAAGTGGGGTAAAAACTGAAATTGTGTTCCTTGAAAATTTCCGTCCATGTCCTGTGAAACTTTTCTCTTTTATTTCTTAAATAGTTGAGAAGATCACCATAGCAACAATATTCAAAAATCAAGTAAATTGGTCCTGAAACAGAGTTTTCATTATAGGTATACAAATTCCAAATAATTTTTTCAGATGTCTGTGTGACAGACAGCATAATCTATGAGAGCCTACTTCTCTCCTGATTTTGGGAGAGTACAACTTTTTCTGAGTACAACTCAATTTCAGCTTTTGGCTCTGAGTCCTTTGGAAAGCAGTGTCTTCTGCCTTCCATGTGGGCCCTTGTGGTAC
Organism: Canis lupus baileyi; assembly: GCF_048164855.1. NCBI lineage: Eukaryota > Metazoa > Chordata > Mammalia > Carnivora > Canidae > Canis > Canis lupus. The sequence continues at coordinate 13,325,802 of NC_132861.1, read as the reverse complement.
CTGCTGCCTCAGCAATAATCACTGGCCACTTGGATTCTCCAGTTTGCAACTGGGAATAATATGCCAGCTGCATTGTGCGCACTTGGCAAATATATGCCAATCTGTTGCTTGAGGGAGGTAGGAGATATAGGTCATGAGTATCTTCTTAGTTCCATTTGTTCTTGTTCTCTACTTTTTTGTCCCAGTGACCCTCCTCCAGCACACCTTTCCCATGTTTCTGGGCAGAAGTGAATCAGAGCACATGCTCCATTGAATACTGGGAAAATGGAGTTTGACATCTCGCCTTCGCTGTGCCTTATTTGAAGCAGCCCAAACCACGCAGCCACCAAACTCTACGGCCATTCTCCCCACTGCATTTGGGCCAATTTGACAGCTGGGGGAGAAGCGTCATCTGGACAGGTAGATGAGATACCACAAAGTGTACCTGCGGTACTGTTGTCGTTTAGTAGGTTAGAGTTATGTGGCACATCCCAATACAGAGATGACACTCTGATGACTATACTGACCCACCTGATTGCAGAGCGCTGGATGTCTACCTCTGCTCAGGTTTGAGGGCCTGTTCTATCACTGAGGAGAGGAAAAACTGAGAACAAATGTCCTCTTTGTCTTCAGATAAAATATTTTTGATGAGATGTTTTTAATACGAATTGATTACCTGACAGCGTGCATGCCCCCAGTAGATTCACGATATTCTCGTGGTTTCCCAGGTGAGTCATCATTTTGAGTTCAGACATGAGAGCCTCTCTTTCAGAACTGTCTGCCTTTTCTGTCAGTGAAAGAGCATAAAAAATATAGAACTAAAGCAAAATAGATATTTTAGATATTTTAATAGAACTTTCTTCAGTGCAGAGGAGATTTGCATGAAAATTTAAAAATGCATAAAATAATACATGAATTTTGAATAATAATATCTTGAATTTAAGACATAATTTTCAAGATCACAGTATAAAAGTTGAGTCCAATAATGTGCCTTTCTACTGAACATTCCCCTATGTATCAAAATAAGAATCTTTATAGTTGACCCTCAGAAAACAAACTAACACATGATTTTCCTCCACAATGGAAGTTAATAAATATACTGACGGGAGAAACATAACTTTTTTTTGACTCTTGGATTTGTTGGGCACAGAGAGACAAGATAAGAGTGTCAGCAAGATTGGTTCCAGCTTGTGGTCCTCAGGTCTAAAACCTTAAATTTGTCCATGGAGCCAATGGTGAGAAGGTCAAAGAGACCAATTCCCATTAACCAAGTTCTCAAGAGATTCATTAATTGATCATGAGAAACATAACTGCCAAATAGTCTAGAATGTATCTGTTGGCCAATGCATTCTCTCCCTGAAGATAAGTTCAGATAGCTTGGCAAATTGTATTCACAATCTTGCTTAGAAGCATAGCATGAGGGTATTTTTTTTTTTAAGATTCATTTATTAATTCATGAGAGACACAGAGAGAGAGAGAGAGAGAGAGAGAGAGAAAGACAGGCAGGGGGAGAAGCAGGCTCCTCACAAGGAACCCGATGCAGGACCTGATCCCAGATCCTGGGATCACACTCTGAGCCGAAGGCAGATGCTCAACCACTGAGCCACCCAGGCATCCCAGCATGAGGGTAGTTATTGATAAACTCAAAGGTCTCATGTCACTGAGGTTGAGGTGCCCAAGTGATTCAAGAGTCCCTGCCCAGGAGGGTGCTATAACCCTAGAGGTAAGGGCAGGGTCTTTGGGTTTCCCTCTCCAGGCACCAGGCACCTACTCCTCTTTTAATGTATTTATTTCTTATAGACACAATAACTTTTCTTTACATTCAGTGAAGATTTGATTGAATATTTCCAAATACCATTATTTTGTCTTGGAAGACATCCTCGCCTTTATGCTAGCTTTTCCAGATCACTGATGCCATTGAATTTGATTTAGTGAGGGTATCCTTGGGGGTATCTTTACTCCAACATTTTGGCATGGGAGTGAGATTCTTCATGTGAGCGCTATGACTCACTAGTATGAGTCATGTCTTCTGCTGTTTCATGTTTTATAGGGATCCATGCTTTTCAAATGTCCATGTCTTGTTCCTCACAACCAAAATATTATATTTTATGGTGTGCTTAACTTTTCCAAAGCACTTTCATCACCTGACTTTCAGATACCTTTTATTCATTCTTACCCATTAATTCACTCATTCATTCACTGAACAAATATTTATTGAATGCCTACAGTATGTGAGGCAATGTGCCAAGCAATGGGGGAATGAATTATAGACAAGACACATCCCCTGTCTTCCTGGAATTTAGAGTCTCCTGGAAAAGGAAAACAAGGAAATAAACAATTACAACATAGTGTAATACACACAAAGTGGCAAATGAATGTTGGGATGCTGTGAGGTCACACAAGAGGGACACTTAACCTAGCGGTGGAAAGGTGTGGAAGGGGACACCAAAATACCTGTGCTGAGACCTGAGGAAAAATAAGAGTTAAACAGTGGGAAGGGAGAGAGAATATTCCATACTGAAGTAATAGATTGGGCAAAGATCAAAATACAAGAAAACACAAGACCGATACAACCCTTGCTCTCATGAGGCTTACAGGCTAATGTGGAAGATGAGACACTAATGGAATAATTAAGAAAATAGGTCATTACAACTGTAATGAACTGCATAGGAAAGAAGACTATGGAGAGATAACGGAGCATACAGCAAGGAAGTTGATGTCCTTTGTGGTGTGAGAGAAGGCTTCCCTGAGGAAGTGATATTTCTGCTGAGATCTAAAGGAGGAGTGAGAGAGAACCATATGAAAGGGGAAGGGTGAGCAGAGGGATCGTCCTGTACAAAGGCCCAGGGGTGGGATGCAGCCCTGTGCTCTGGAGGAACTGAAAGAAGATCAGTGTTCTGCTATGCTGAGTGTGGGGTAGGGAGGTGGGCAGCCAGATCGCATAGAACTGTGCAGACTACTTCGGGAGTTATCAAAAGCATCTGGAAATTAAGTAGTAAAATGATCTGCTTTGCATTTCATAACTGTCACTTGGGCTTTAATATCAAGAATCCAAAAAGAGGGACGCCTGGGTGGCTCACTGGTTGAGCATCTGCCTCTGTCTCAGGTTGTGATCTAGGAGTCCCAGGATCTAGTTTCATATCAGGCTCTCCACAGGGAGCCTGCTTCTCCCTCTGCCTGTGTCTCTGACTCTCTCTGTGTCTCTCATGAATAAATACATAAAATCTTAAAAAAAAAAATCTAAAAGGAGGTAAGGGTTCCTATAGGGTGCCTAAAGGGTCCCTGCCTGGAAGGTTACTGCAGCTGTTCAGGAGAGATAGATTCGGACTAGGGTGGTGTAATAGAGAGAAGGAGAGGATGGATTCAAGGAACACCAAGCAGGAAACCTGATAGGGATGGCTTGTAGGGTGCTAGAATGAAGATGGTTTCAAGGATGAGTCCTAGGTCCTGGTCTGCCCAACTCTGGGGAATGTAGCTAGTCACTGGTACTCATAACCAATCACAGAGAGGGAGCCTTGATGGAGGGCCAGGGTTGGAGGAGTTCAGTCTGAAGTAGAGAAACTTTTGAGACACCCAAGCATTTGGACAAAACTGGAGGCTCAAAAGGGAGATGCAATTGTGAGAACCTTTTGTACATGGGATGAAGTCATGGGTGTCATTGACATAGCCTGTGGTGAGCGTGTGGAGTGAAAGGGAGGGTGGTTGAGGAGCAAGCCTTCAGGAACCCCACATAAAAAGCTGGGCCCAGGAGCCCACAAAGGACCATGAAGCAGGCAGAGAGGGAGGAGAAAAAAAACAAAGAAATATGATGACAAGGAAACCAGAGGGAGAGAGTGTTTAAAGGAGAGAACAGCTAGTTGTGCCAATTTATGCTGAAAATTCAAGTAACATATAGGCTGAAAGATGCTCATTAGATTTAGTTTGTTGGAGGTCGCTGATCACCTCAGCAAAAGCCAACTGGGGTGCTCTTGCTGAGTGAGTGGTGCTCAGGGGAGGGACGACAGTGGAGAGCAGGTGGGAGGGCATGAAGCCACGAGTGGGAAGTGAGAATACAGAGGGCTTCAATTTGTTTTTCTACCCAGAGTCTGTATCAAAATGTGAGAAACAACATCTGCCTGGAGTAACAGTACTCCCTTATATTGAAGCCGAAAGTACTCAACAAAGCCTGAAGAAGAATAGGTGGAGTTTGGCATTCATGACTTGTATTTTATATTCACAACTTTGGGCAGCCCTGGTGGCCCAGTGGTTTAGCGCCCGCTTTCAGCCCAAGGCTGATACTGGAGACCCGGGATCGGGTCCCGTGTCCTGCATCGGGCTCCCTCCCTGGAGCCTGCTTCTCCCTCTGCCTGTGTTTCTGCTTCTCTGTGTGTGTGTGTGTCTCTTATGAATAAATAAATAAAATCTTAAAAAAATAAAAAATATATTCACGACTTGGTTGACCCTAACCCCACCTCAGGCCTCTTTCCGCCTTGAAACATGGCAAGCAATAAGCATAAGAATGATGGAAACAAATAGACGAAGAGGAGGCGGGAGACCATGCCTCCCATTTTGTGCATCTTTGTGGACACCATCCCACTTTACTGTACCTTTCAGCATTTTGACTGCCACCTGGATGGAGACTCCTGTTTTACTAATTCCATAAGCTGTTGCATTCATCACTTTTCCAAAAGCACCTGATCCTAGTACCTTCCCTGCAAGATAAATGGTGAGTGAGTGTACCTTAGAGATTTCCCAACAGAAAGGAAATACTCTAGAAACATTGGGACCATTCGAGTCTTACCAAATTCTAAATTTTCTCTGGGAAACTCCCATTTGAGATCATATTCATATTCTCTGAAATCAATGTAGAAGTACTCATTATCCAAAGAGCCCGTCACCTGTACCATCTGCAGCTGGCTTTCATACCTAAATTGCTTCAGAAGTGAAATAATGGGTCCATTAGCAACAGGCAGTCCCTCAGAAATGGGAAATGGGGATGAATTTTTACTTTTGCTTTTACCTTTTTGTACTTGTGACAAATAAGCATGGTTAGAATTGCAATGAAGGGAAGACAGAGCCCAACTGTTGCATAGAACGAGACGTTGTCTTGGATGAAAGGGAAGGGCCCTGCAAGGGAAGAGTGTCATCGAGCAATGAATCTGTGTTCCTGGTTGATGGAGTAGAATCTCAGTATAATCTCCCACCTCCTATTTGAGAAATCATCCTTTGCAGTCCTTACAAGCACCTACTCATCTCCCCATGGAAAATCAGGCAATTTTCATATAAAAGACAAGTTCCCTTCCTAAGAATATTTTGAATGATTTTGACCCCATTTTAAAAAAGAAAATCACTGGCTAGGGTTATACCAATTACATCTAGTTAAACCCACAGGATATATAAATTTAAAAAAAAAGTTCGCGCTCTCCCATTGAAGGTATCGTATGAATGGGAAGTTAGTTTTGGGGATGCAGTGATTCCAAACACCAAACTTGGTGGGCAGGTTTCAGACTTGTTTAAGTTGGGAGGGATCTAAAAAACAAACCAGAAAAAATAATAATAATAAAATAAATTTAAAAAAATAAAAAACAAACCAGAAATTATAGAACCGCAGGCTTAAAGGCACAGAAGGAGATTAACCTAAAGAGAAAATGGTAGAGACCCGAAATTACTAAATCAGTTTCTCTTGCATTGGATCTTTTGGTAAATCCTTCCTATTCTGGGGGTTTATGGTTCTACTTCCATCACTGTAACTCGTGAGTCATACTAATGGAAGTAGAAGTCACTCTGGTCTTGAATTACAAAATGGCATATGTTCAGTGGGGATTCTTGCTTGACTCAAAAAGCCTTCTTGGCTCACACACTGAACCTCTATGCACTTGTAAAATTCCCCAAATAAAAACCAACGACAGGAATGGCCTTCTAGTGGGGAATTCCTGAAGGTGGCACATTACAATAGCAACTGCTGTATACCTGGTGAGTTTAAAAGGATTGTTTCACAAGATGTGCCAAGGGAATTGTATGCACAGCACTTCACCAGGAATCCTTTTACAGCTTCACTCATGTTAAGAGTACTGCTCGATGTCCACTGTCCAAATACTTTTCTGTTAGCCTTTTTATTCCAAATTCCTTCTGTGATTTCCTCCGTGCAGCTGAAAGGAAATGGCAGACAGAGAAGTTAGGCCAGTGGGTGGGGCTGTCATCAGATTAGAAGTGAGGGTTTGTCTAGGGAGCTCTAGAAGAGATTTCCCTGTTATAAGTTAGCAGAAGCAATCTGTGACCCTTTAGAATTATGGCTGACTCAGAAGGTAAACACTCTAAATACTTCATCATTTCTTCTTCAACTGTATTCATGAGAAAGAGTCAATATGTCAGAGAGAGTGTGAGTTTTATGTTCTTCTGACACAAGAGACACCAATATCCTCCTTACTTGGGAGACTTGTCTGAACATTTCTTCCAGGTCCAAGATGGTAATGGGTATCCATCAGAGGAGCAAGAAGCCTGACTTGCTGATGTGTTGGCTTGCACCTGAGGTTTCCCTGTAGAGAATGACACGTAAAATAAGTTCATGTGGTATGGTACTTTCCAGAAATGGCTTCAGGGTTTGCATCATCTAGCCTTCCCATCTACTCCAAACAGTTGTGCCTCTGTGAGGGTATCTCATATGCAGGATGACTCAAGACCTCTGGTTATTCCCTTTTTGCCCCTTGTATGGAGTTTTCTGGACAGGCAGCCCTACCACCAATTTGCAAAACACCATTTTCCCACTACCAGTCCCCTCCTGTAGAGAGCTGAGGTGTGCAACTCTATCTCCAAGAATCAAAATGATTCTCAGCTTCAGGAGAACATGGACAAAAAGTCCAAAAAAATGTACTTTCATCTTTTTATAGGCCAAATAAACAAAAAGTACTAAGACAAATGGCAGGTAATATGACTTTCTGCTGATCCTTAACATGACCTTTCAAAGTACCAAAGTCAATGAGACACTACGCCAAAGCATGTTCAGAGAGGACATGGAAGAAGTATCTTAGCTTTAAAGGATGAACACATAAAGAGACACATAGATATCTATATAGATCTATATATAAACAAAGCTGGTAGATGTCAAGTAAAATTTCAACATACTTCAGCATATAAAAATAGCTTAGAGTATCCCTTCTAAGCCATTACTTAGCTCTTTCTGGTCATGGTTAATAGATAATTAAGGAATTATAAGATTAACACAAAATTTCTTGATAATTTAACTTACTTCTTATGTTCAGTGTGAACATTTTTGTGAATTCGGCATCATCATTTTCTGCATGGAATATATATTCTCCTGGCTGGTGTTTATGGTTGCAAAACTTAGATATGCTGTTTGAAAAAGAATGAAAGATATGCTTAGCCAGATTCTTATAGGAGATGCTGAAATGGATGTCAGCATGCATGAGGGTCTTCCTTGAGAGTCTGACTCCCTGAAGTCCAGCGGACAAAGCGTTGTCTATATGGTAGGCCCTTGCTAATCTAAGTGTGGTGTAGTCCACAATCAGGTAACATCAGCATTGGTATTATCCAGGAGGTGGTTTGAAATACAAAATTTCAGCACCTGCTCCAAACCTACTGATTGAGAGTCTGCATTTTAAGATGATCTCCGTGTGATTCATATGCACGTTAAAGGTTGAGAAGCACTCAATTGGGCAGGTGTTCCTAAGAAAGACAAGGAAGTTCTTGTCCCCACTCTTCTATATATTCTGGACTAGTCTGACTTCCCAGAAATATGGAAGAACCTCCATAGGTATAGGAGCCCATAACCCCTCTGCTTCCTAAAAGGATGGCTCTCTGGCATTGGTCCAAGGCAGGACCTCTAACCAACCCTTGACTTTCATAGCAATTAACAGTGATGAGGGATCAAATCCACTGTGTTTCTACAGAAATCTTCAGGTGGTTTCAACAGGTTCTAGTATCTACTTGGCGTGCTCATTAACTATTCAATACATTTTGATAACGGGTAACTTGATATTGGGGATTAGCCACCATGCCTACCTGGTATATAGGATGCTGAATGTTACGGTGGGATGTTAGATAGCGTAGGGGAGATAAGGGATCAAAGAGCTGTTGAATAGGCTTTTATACATTGAAGAAATAGGGAAAAAAATCCCTTATGACAGAATAAGAAAATCTCAGGCTTGTTCAGAAGATATTTAATCAGGCTACCTCCATGCAGCCTACTAACAGAAAAAATTTAAAAAATAAAAAAATCATATATTGACAGGGTAAAAGTGTAAATAGGAGAACACAGGGCATGGAAACTATACTTAAACTAGGAGCTATGTAGAATGCAAAGATCTATAAAATTTGGATCCTGTCCTCAAAGATATCATAATCAAGGTGGGTGGACAAAACCTCCATAGGCTGAATTAAACAAAAGGCCCATAGAAGATTAAAGAAGGCAGAGGCCAATATAGATGAGAAAAGTTCAGAGGTCTGCACAGCAGCGGCACTTGAGCCAGATCTTTGCAGATGAGTTGGTTTTAAGGAGAGGGCAAAAGAATGGCATCCAAGGGGGAGGCAACAGCATTCCTGAAGACATGAGACAGCAACCAGCCCAGCCACAGGGAAGGGGTGGGGAAGCCCAAGTTGAGGTTGGGTGATCAGGGACTATGAAAAACAAGCCTCATTATTTGAACCTCATGGAGAAATCAGGAACAATCTACAGATTCCTGAGCAGGAAAGGAGCTCCATGAACAGTAGTGTAGTTTAGACTGATGGCAAGAGGAAAAGTGTGCTGGAGAGAAGTCTGGAGGCAGTTGCAATAACACAGTAATTCATTCATTCATTCACTCACTCACTCACTCATTCATTCTACTATCAATGGTAGAATCTACTTATTGGAAGAATCGGGGATGCAACGGTGAGGTACAAGAGGTAAGTTTCTGTTCTCACCGAATTTTCACTTTGGTGGTGAAGGTAGATGAGCATTTCCAGTATAGTGTGGGAAGTCCAACGAGAGCAGAAGTAAAAGTTCAGATTTGAGAATTCAGAGCACACAAAAACAAGTGTTGTCTAAGGTAAGGGAAAAGGGGAAAGGAGAGGAGAGAGGAAACCCAAGAGGCACCAGGAAAAAAGAAATAGTAGGTGCTGCGCTCGACATGGAAGTTGAAGGAGAAAACAGAATCCCTGTCGATCCCTGAGATTCAACACACACTCCTAGCAACTACCTGACAGAGCAGCTTCCAAGCTCCTGTTTATCTGACACCAGCCCTCTGTGCCCTTCGCTCCAAAGCTAAAGGGGAATTCTGACTTTGTATAGAGATGAGGGAACTTATTTCTCTGGCCTATCAAATTGAGCATTAAAAAAAAAAAAGATTTTATTTATTTGGAAGAGAGAGCACAAGTTGGGGGTGGGGAGGGGCAGAGGAAGAGGGAGAAGCATGTTCCTGCCTGACTGGGGCCTCCATCCCAGGACCCTGGGATCATGACCCCGGCCAAAGGCAGATGCTTAACGGACTGAGCTTCCCAGGCGCCCCTCAAAGTGAGCATTTAACAAGTTTTTTGTTTGCCCTGGGTTTTTTGTTGGTGGTGATTTGTTTGTTTGCTTTGTTAACAAGAAGGCTGAAGTGGAAAGTGGAATTTCTTATCCTGACCTACTTCCGGACAAGGAAGTGGCTGGTGAAGTGGAAGTGATGGAAAGATGGGGGAAGGCCCAATTATAACACCAGGGAGAAAAGTAAATGTAGCTACTTTAGGAAGGCAGAGTTGAAGTGGCCCAAATAGGGAAAGATACGTGCTTCTAAAAGGGAAAACATTAATTCCCACTGGACAATAGTCAAAGACCCTATAAAGGAAGAAGAAAGGAGATTAAAAAAAAGGCGGGCCAGGCACCCCACCAAAAGCACCAATGAACTGGATAGAAAAAGAAATTACCAATAAGTGATTATCATGCAAACCGAAGCAAAATATTTTGTAGACTTCTTCCCTCCTAAATCTTTTGTTCTGTCATAATAAAGTATGATCTGCCCTGCGATAGATGTGAGAGCATCTGAAATGTTCTCACTCTTCCAGGTAGGAAATTGGTCACAATAAGCAGCCTGAACACAAAACCAAATATCCAGGTCATTTTAAACTGCCTGTCCCCGCCTCCCACCCCTTCTAGGACAGTTAACCCTAGCAATAGCAACAACCGTGTCCCTGAACCTCCTCTGGGAATTCCAAGGGGACTAACCAACTAGGTGACCTGGAGATTCAAAGCTTCCTCTTTCCTCTAGAGTTTTTCTCAAAATGGCCAGCCAGCATGAGACGGGAGATCAGGAAATTGGAGTTTACAGTGAAATCATATCTTGGTGACTAGATGTATTCTCATTAAAACCATGAAAAGGATTTTCTCCTCTGTACAATCAAAACGCAGGGCATTTTTACTTTCCGTTTAGTGCCTAGAGGGGAGGGGCTGAGGGAGGGCAGGCTCTTTCCAGGGGCTCAGGGAACAATTTTGCTATAAAGTGAAGAATGCTTTATTCAGAGAGCAAGGGATTATCAAAGTGAAATCAGCATGCAGAGAATAATAAAGCATGTATTGGGGAAGCTCAGAGCTTCTGAAAGTGGAGAGCAAGGAGCTGACAGGTGGCTTTACACAGCTCAGAGAGCCACCCATCAGGAAGCCAGAGATTCTATCTGCCTCAGACTGCAGTTTCGGCAGGGCTGAAGTTGAATCAGATCTGTTCAAACTTCTGCCTCGAGTCAGATAAAGACAGTCAGGAGGTGGGAGGAAGGTGTTAATCATTTCATATTACTCTATACAACACCATGCTCGTTTTTATTTTATTTCAAGGGAGTCAGCAAGCCTGGGGCAATATAACCATTAAAAACTGAATAGCAAAGCATGGCACATCTCATAAGGAGGCATACTTTATTTCTAAATGACCAAAGAAAACGCTTGCATTTTTGTTTTCTTACACACTGGGTTTGGGACTTTACACTTTTGAAATGAGTTGGTGTCCAGAGCCAGTACAGTGATATGCATAAAAATACAGGCTCTGAAGTCAACTGTTTTTGCTGGAATTCCCAACTCTGTCATTGGCCAGTGGTGTGGCCTTGGGCAAATCATTTAACTTCTCTGTACCTCCTTGTCTATAAAATTAAGACAGTATATAGTATTGACCTCCTATGGTTGTGGAAGGGAGGTCTTTAATTTTTTTAAAAGATTTTATTTATCTATTCATGAGAGACACAGAGAAGCAGACTCCCTGTAGGGAGCCTGATGTGGGAATCGATCCCAGGACCCTGGGATCACACCCTGAGCCAAAGGCAGATGCTCAACCGCTGAGCCACCCAGGTGACCCTATGTTAAATTTTTATTAAGTAGTTTTGTATAAAGTGTCTGTAATAGTGCCCAGCTCATATATTGAACACAATATATGTGTTAGATTATCATTACCATGATGCTTATTAAGCCCAGTAACCATTTTGAATATAAAGGAAATTTAGAAACTTTACTGTGGCATATACTGTGAGAAAATCACATTAAAACAAAAAGAAAGATGCAAAGAAAAAAACTAAAGCAAAAGATCATCAACAAGAGTCAATTAAAATAAAATGGTCTAAAAAGTAGAATAGAATACTATGCAGCCATTAAGATGATAAGGTAAATAAGGTAAGATGCTTAGTACAATAGAGAGATGTTCACAATATATTTTAAATAAAAAATCAGGTTACAAATAGCAAAATTAATGCCATATTTGTATAAAAACCTGTATTTATATGTTGCTATCATGTGGTTACATAGAAGGAGTTGAAATATAACCTCTAGAAGTAGAGATATTGGTGTTTTTTCTGTTTTTCTTTTTTTTTAAGGCAATTTCAGAAAACAGGAGTAAAGGAGGAGTACTGACTTTGCCTCCCGTGGGCAAGTAACAGGCTGCTCCTGTCTTTCATAAATTGGAATTATGGGTATTAAACAAGATAATCCAGGTAAAGGATATGCACAATGTCTGGCATGTGGTCAGAGTTTAAAGAAGTTTCTTTCACTCTCAATGAATGGGGTCTTTGGGAGAAAAGGAACAGCTCTACTGCCCCAAACAGCAGCAGGGAAGGGAGGCAGTGTTTTCTGGGGACTCTCAGTACTTCACTGAACCCACAGGATTATTACCTCCATTCTGTATGTGTTCAAGGCCCATCTCCTTCCAGAAGAAAAAAAATCATCCCAAAGAGGCTCCATACACTTCTGCAATTACATGTCATTTATTGAAATGAGAACTTGCTTTTCTGTTAGTCTGGGTTTTTTTTTTTTTTTCTTCTTTTTAAGATTTTATTTATTTATTCATGAGAGAAATAGAGAGAGGCAGAGACATAAGCAGAGGAAGAAGCAGGGAGCCTGATATGGGACTTGATCCCAGGACTCTTGGATCACACGACCTGAGCCAAAGGCAGATGCTCAACCACTGAGCCACTAAGGCATCCCTGTTAGTCTATTCTTGAGCAGGACAGCATCTCACCGCCCAAAATTCACATGTCACCACACTACTGCTTCTTGCAAGTCCTCAGTTAATACCTGATGTGAGCAGAACTCAAGGCCACTAGAGTAGGAAAATGAAATACTCCAGAGGAAAGAAAAACACGGGGATTGGGGAAGCTAAGGAGAGCCTTTCAGAAAGAATCACTAAATAATTATAACATCTTAAGGTTTGGGTTTTTATTTTATATTTTTTAACCATGAAACTGGGAAAAACTAAGGTAGATTTGGCATTTATAAGTAAGTCTATAGAGATAGGAAATTATGTGAACCGACACATGACTATCCTAGGACCTCTTCTCAAGATCAAGATATCAGGACTGCTAGAAAATTACAGTTGAATAAAATGTAAACACAGAAAGGCAAGCCCTCACACTTGGAGTGTAATATTTGAGGAAGTAAATAGGAGAAATGAAGCTATGAAGGTGGGGAAGCTGCTGGACTTCTGGCACACACATTATGACCACACCATTGCCTTTTTTTTCACAAGGAGTGTTCCTACAGACGCCTTTCAGTTACATCTAAAAAACCTCATGGCAGTCTGCTTATAAAGTCATCTGTTGCAACATGCTTAAAATACTGTACTTCGCAAACAAATTTCAGTTTGAACTGTTGAATGTAAGTGGTAAAGTAAAGGACTCTCACTGTACTATTCTTTCAACTCATTAGTAAATTGGAAACTTTTTATGACAAAAAATGGAAAAGAACTCAGATTATAATTGAGTCTGCGACCTGCTATCTCAACACAGAACCTCGTGTGTAGAGCAAAAGACATTTAGGGCACTCTTTCGAAGCTACATTCAGATTTTTCATTGTCCATTTTTTGTTCAATATTTTGAGCATCTTTTTCACGAAGAAGGAACCTCCATCTTTTCTCTGTGTTGTGTGTTAAGTGGTGCATATGGTGATGCATGATATCCAGTGTAGTGTCATTATCATCAACAAACACCGTGGCCCTTCAAGAACTTTTTATTATTTTTTAAAGATTTTATTTATTTATTCATGAGAGACACAGGGAGAGAGAGGCAGAGACACAGGCAGAGGGAGAAGCAGGCTCCATGCAGGGAGCCCGACGTGGGACTCGATCCCAGGTCTCTAGGATCACACCCTGGGCTGAAGGCAGCGCTAAACCGCTGAGCCACGTGGGCTGCCCAAGAACTTTTTAAATAAAATAAACTCTGAGTGTTGGGTGTTGTGGTGAGTGTCGTGTGTGTGATCCTTGCAGTGCAAAGAGGAGGCCATTGATTCATTCTGGCCCAGGCTATGCATCACCACTTCCAGGGGTCATGACGAATTCATTCATTTATTAAACATACGTTGCCTCAACAAGATATTGTATAAAGATAGAGAAGTGACAGAGTTCTCCTCCTATGGAGCAGTGTCTAAACTCACTGGTGAGATTCAATACACAAAGAGGGGAACTATATTACTGGACAATTATGAATGAGAGAGACAGAACACTCTAAGAATCGGGATCTGTCTTGATTTACTCATTTGGCTACCTCTACAGGATAACTACTTGGGGTCAGGGGTGCAGATTGTGACCATGGAATGAAACAGAATTAACTAGCCCATTAGATTGGCCTGTGATCTATGTATCAGAGGCACGGTCCTCTAATCAGTGACTCTGTAAAATCTCAAGAGCTTGTGCCAGAAGTCAGCAGCACAGGAGCAATAAATGATCTCCCAGGTGCCTCTTGCCTTTGAATGTGCCTGTCTAATTTGGGGAGGGGAGAGAAAGAGACATTACCTTATTCATTCTTGTAGACCCTCACAGCATCAAGCCCATCAAGAAGATATTTAAGGAATATCTGTTGAACTAAATTGAGTTGATCCTCTAACTCTTTGGATCAGGTTCAAAAGAGAATCCCACAGCACTAAGAGCTTCTTTGACACTGGATCACAATACAAAGAAGGGAGTGGATGTTGATATCATTTTGAACATAGTGGTCAATTCAACTAGGAAGACAGGAGCTGACTCCCTGGTCACCTACTTGCAAAAGTTTGATAATTCCAAATAAAAGCTTATAGACAACAGAATGATCCCTCTGAGTCAGTGGTTCTCAACCCAGAAATTTTTCCAAACCAAGAACATTTGGCAATGTCCAGAGATGCTTTTGGTTGTCACAACTGGGGGTGGGGTTGCTACTGACATCAGTGGGTGGAGGCCAGAGATGCTGCTAAACATCCTACATTGCACAGGACAGCCCCCAGAACAAAGAATTATCCAGCCCAAGATGTCGATAGTCTGCTTTCGAGAAACCCTGAGTCAGGGAGGTGGGGATCAGTCAGCTCACAGGTCAAAGGCTGTGCTCTTAATTAACTGAGAAATGAATGCTCTGAACATTAAGAGGTTAGGGCAAGAGAGGACAGAAGGTTCCATGCAAACTCTGCATTACAGCTCTTTTTCAAAACGCAAACAAGGATCAGTTATAAATCATTTTGGGGAATGAAGAAAAGCGCATTAATTGTGAAACAGAGAAGAATCAAGGTTAAAAAAACAACTCTTTCTTTTCACCTGGACTGATGCTATCCAATAGAAACATAATCCAAGCCAGTTAGCTATAAAAAAGAAAAATAAGTAAAAAGTAACCACTGGTTTTACTTAACACAATATATCCAAAATACTATCATTTAACATATAATCAGTATAAAAATTGAGATATTTTACATTCTTTTTCACACTAAGTCTTCAAAACCTAGTGTGTGTTTTATAGTTATGGCACATCTTAATCAGGACTGGGCGATTTCAAGTACTCAATAGCCACATGATTCTGGTAGCTATTGTATTGCACCACACATGTCTAACTAAACCTGTGATAGAAATCATCGGAGGTGACGAAAAATGTGGAATCTGGGCATTTTGCCCCAATTATTCAGCATGACTAGACTGGGAGCCAGGAATACACATTTTTAACATTTGCCCAGATGATTCCTATAGAAGTGGTTTATGGGTCCCATGTGGAGAAACAATTTATTCTAGACCACTGACCTACTTGAGAGATGACAAGTACATTCAGGCACTCAGAGTCTACCATGGAATCATGTTACATACGTTTAAGAGATAAGGGGTATAAATAAAATCTTTTAAAAAGGAAGGCACCTAGGTGGCTCAGTGGTTGTCATGACCTGCCTGCTCAGGTCGTGATCTTGGAGTCCTGGAATTGAGCCCCATGTCAGGTTTCCTGCAGGAAGCCTGTCCCTCCCTCTGCCTGTTTCTGCCTCTCTCTGTGTCTCCCATGAATAAATAAATGAAAATCTTTAAACAACAACAACAAAGAGATAAGAGGTGTCATAACTATAGAAAATACAAGAAAAAAAACTTGTTTTCTGTTTTCCAAAAAGGAAACGAAGAGTTTCTCCCATAAGACAATCCTGAATTCGATTGTATAAATCTCCAAGAAAATGAAATTTTCCTTTAGCATGTATTCTTAGGCTATTTCTGTGTTTATTTTTTTGAAAATTTAAATCAATACACTTATAGGTAATGTTTTGCTGTTTTTAAGAAGTTTTACTTCCTCAATCATCTGCATACGTGCAGAGGGAGATTCGGTACACTACAGCACAGTACTCTCAAATAGGAAGTAACAATCTAGTGACTCAGAAAATGCCACAGAACCATACTCAAACTAATAGGATTCTTTCTGGGGTTTTTTTTTTTGTGTGTATGTGCAGTGGGTTACACTATTTGAACTGATTATAAGACTGTTATGATGTCCTCACCTCTGCTTTTTCTTTTCTCATCTTCAGCCTCAACTCAATAATATCTAAACACGTAATACCAAACTGCTGTTCTGGGGGCAAGAAGAGGAGGGTTGCGCTAAGCCTGGTGGGCCCCTGAGCTCTTTGCTGGCTCACCTGTACCCATCATCGAGGCCACTTTGTTCACAAGGAAACGATTTTCGAGAGAAGGTCCATGTACATCTGATCTGTGGGTATGCTTTAAACCTGACAGAAAAACAAAACTCTTCATACTGGTCAATCTCATAATCCTCACTTGATTTGGAAGCATTTATAAATCCCTTTTCTGTTAAAAAAAAAAAAGTACATTTATAAATTAGATGGCATTCAGATGGAAATACATTGAAAAGATACAATACATTTTTATTCATCAGTTTAATGTAAGAAAACTCAAATGTGGGCCTGCTGCAGAATTAATAGTCAGATAAGAAATACAGGAGTCCCGGCCATAGTTATGAGCCCAAGTTCTTCACCTTCTACAGTCAAGATTTCTCTAAGAATTGCATGGAAATAATTGACCCTCTTCCCAAAAGAAATGTATATAAATCAATCTCCAGATTTTGTGAATAATTTCAAGGGATCGAAGGGCTCCCCTAGCCCAGCCAATCACGCCCATGCGAGGGATGGACTGCCAGAATTTGGAAGCCCTCTACTGAGTTAGAAGGGCTCTTTCAGTGAGTGAGGCATCCCACGTAAAATAATCTTGGGCACAAATAAAACAATCTAGCCAGCAGTATTCACCAGGTTTCTTCGTGGAGCTCTTCTGTATTAGTTTGATACAAGAATCACTTCATTTCCTAGCATTTTCAGTATGGCTGGAGGCTGCCACCTGATCTGAGATTACTTAAGCGTGGCGATTTTCAAATCCTATTCAGTCCACCCCATTTCAATGCATCTACGGGCTTGTCCCTTCGCTCTGTCCTTGCTCATCACCCTTGGTTCTCAGAACAATAATTTATTAAGTGCCTATTTCTTGGCAGGTGCTCTGCCAGGTTTTGGACCACAAGGATAGAAGGGTCCTTAGTAAACTTAGTCCGTTGGTAGACAAACATCCCCCAACAGATGGTCACATTACAATGACAGCGCAAAGACAGTGGCATTCAAGCGAGCCCAGTTTAAGTGGCAAAGGAAGGGGATAAGCAGCTTCTATTTACAAAACTATTCTAATTCAGTTTCGTTCTCAGCTTTTTGATACCAAGGTATACTGAAATCAGAATCTGCGGTACATACCTCACATTCCACACTAAAGCAACTAAAAAGATCAATAAAGATTGTGTGAGCGGCCTGCATTACCTAGGATGGTAACCAAAGCTGATTTACTGGGATGTTCTGAAGAGGAACAAGTGTAATAGCCAGTGTCGTTTCTTCCCACTGATGATACAAAAGCAAACAGAATCCGTATCATAGTTCTGTTTGTGGAATAGGTACTCATCTCAAAGTAGCTGCCCTAGATTTTAATAAAACAGAGTTTGAATTTAATGATTTCAACCTGTACTATTTGTTCATTGTTTCTGCAGTGTCAGAATGCAAACTTGTCATATTACCTCCTCCAGGGCTTTATTTTCTAGCTCCCATGTGAGTCCGAATCCGTGGTTTATGTGAACAGCTTTGCACCTTATCCATAAGGGCTCCCCTACCTTAAGAAATAATTGTGGCGGGGTGGTCTGAGGAGTTTGATTTAGATCTGGAAGGACAAAAACATCCTGAGTCAGAAAACCAGGTGAGTTTTTGTTTCCTCACTGCAAAATACATCCCGAACATTCTGAAGAACAAAGATGTTTCCTATCATCTCAAATGTTACGAGCTGCCTGGATAGAAGGATCCTTTAGAGACTGTTCACCCTTTCATAAAGAAATCAGCAGCTCCAGAATTCATAATATTCTAAATGGCATAAGGAACCATGGCAGCTCGGGTGGTAAATGATTACCTAAGCAGTCACCGTCAGTCTCGGGTTTTTCCTAAAGAATAGTTACTGAAAAGAGAAGTACCCAGTCTCATGGTCCTACCTATTGTGAACAGCTTGGTACACTCCCTGCCCAGCTCATTTCTTGCACAGCACCTTATGTCTGTTCCAAACAGTTCATGAAGTACGCTTTCCTCCTTTGTAACAACAGCTGGACTTTCCCCTTTACAGCTGCAATTAGAAAATAATAGCCATCTGACCAAACACCTTTTAAAGTTATAAATGCATGTGCAGGAGAAAAACAAAGTGAAAGGTTCTAGAGCTGTTTAAGAAAAAGGAGCGGGTCAAAAGGTAAGCAAAACCAAATCTAAAGTTTCTAGTTAGTTACTCATTACTTAAACCAATTAGAATAACACTAAAAAAAAAAAAATAGAATAACACTGGACAGAATTATGTACTTTTTTTTTTTTTTTAAGTGAGTTCTATACCCAGTCTGGGGCTTGAACTCACCATAAGAGATTAAGAGTCCCATACTTTACCAACTGAGCCAGCCAGGTGCCCTGAATTACTCACATTTTTATGCAAGTTTAAATTTAGGGGGGTTTGGTGACCTCTTTTGTTGTTGTTGTTGTTTAGAGAAAGAAAGAATGGAGAAAGAAGACAGAAAGAGGGGAAAAAAGACAAGAGAAAAGGAAAAGCATGATTAGGTTTCAATACAGCTTAACAAGGTGGGTATCTTTCCTTTGAAGCCCAGAAGAGGACAGCGAGGGGAGAGGAAGAGAAGAAACTTGCAGAAGTCATCCCAGTCAGTAGAGCTCATGGAGAAGAGGTGAGGTGTGGCGCAGGAGGGAAGTCAGGAGGTCTCAGGACCTGACACAGTACCCCCTCACCACCACCACCACCTCTTCCCTCTCAACTCCACACCCTCACCACCACCACCCGCCCCCCAACACTTCCTCAGCCTCCCATCCCCCACCCTCCCCCCTTCATCCCCAACCCCATGCTCCCCACCCACTCAGCCCTCTACCTTCACCCCTTGGTTCCCCATCTTCCCCCAGCATAAAACAGACTCGGATTCCTCCTGAGAGTTTCCTTAACCACTGCCTTTCAGAAAGCAAGGATTGCTTTTGAGCCTATGTATGATTACTTCCCCATATCACTTTAGTCAAGTGTATTCTTTCTTTTGTTGACATATCATTTCTTCAGGATATTGTTTTTCTTATTATAAGACAACAATAACTGGGCTCATTGTAGAGATTTTGGAAGATACAGAAAAATCCAAAGAAAACAATTTCAATTGTTTATATTCCTACCACTCTGAGAGAACAACTGTTATTATTTTGGTGTGTAGATTTCCTATCTTTTTTTCCCTATGTGAATGTTACGTATGTATCTACAAATAATCTCTTCTTTTAAAATTTGGGATCACATTCATATCACCCAGTAACCTAATTTTTTATTCTTTTCCCTCCTACTTAGTCCCGTTTTTCGCAAAAATTGTTTAGTAAGTTTGTATTAGCTCAGACTGCATGAATTCTCACTTTGTGGGAACTTAGCTATGGCCCATATGAAAAATGAAAGTAAACATTCACATGGCACTGTCAGCCGCCCTTCTATGTGGCTCGCATGTATCAATCACTGTAGCATAAGGTAAGTACTTTCCCATCCCCACTCTTCTGATAAGCCAACTTATACATACAATGTGATGTCAACTATGCTAGAAAAAGACTAAAAAAGTAAAGCGATAATAGCAATTACCTCTATAGATGTCATACCTTTCACTCTGTGAATCGCAGAACACCCATTCCACAGTCGGTTCTGGAATGCTCTCGGATATGCAGACTAGGGCATCCTGATTTTCCATTTTTCTAAAGTAAGGTCTCCTTAATGTGTAAAGCAGTGTATCTAGATCATCATAAATTATTGACATTTTAATATTTTAAGACTAATTGTCTTAGCAGTCCCCTCAAAAAAAGAATCCTGCATCATTAAGAAAAGTTAATATTTTCTACAGCAGTGTCCTCTGCTCCCTTCCAAATACGTATGATAATATATCCCCTCCTCACCAATATGTTAAGTTCAACTTTGGCTGAAATGCCAACTTTAGCACTTATCCTTTTAGCTAATTTCTTGGGGTATTTCATAAATCTGCAAACAACTGAAGTTAAGTGGGGTGAAGCTGTGTAAAAATACAAATGGTGATTAGCACAGGAAAAAGAAAAGTAGAAATAACATAAAGTTTAAAACCCATACTTGTACATGTAAGACCCAACTTTCTTCCCCTGACTTTATCTAGAAGTAGGCAGAAATATACTGATTTAAAAATGCAGAAATACAGCAAGATAGTTAGAATTGGAACAGAATTGAGACATTCAGTTCGGTTTCCCATTCGCTTTGGACCATCACATCTTGCCCCTCCTCCTATCTCCGCTCCCCACAGTGCTTAGCACACAAACTTTCCACTCTGTGTGGACCCCTCTAGCATGAGGTCTTCACTACCTCTCAAGGCAGATCATTCCATTTTTCAACAAACTTTTTCCTTTAAAAGAAAGGTTTCCTGTTCTAAATTCCAATCCCGCTCTGGTTTCTCTTCAGATCGCATAAATCTTTCGCCTTTTACTAAATTCCAATCCCTGGCCTTATAATAAAATATTATGTAATATATATATATATATATATATTTATACATACACAGAAGAATATATGAAGTGTAAATTTCAAAGCATAATAATAAACACAAATGCCAATAGATCCATATCCAACTTAATAACTGGAATATTAATAGATATCTTTGAATCTACTTTTATGCTTCTCACCATCTCAACCCTAGGTAACCTTTATCCTGAATTTGTGTTTATCATTCCTGTGCTTTTAAAAATATTTTCACCACATAGATATGTGTCCCCAAACAATATATTAGTTTATTTTGTTTCTGACCTTCAAGTTATGGTATCCCTCAATATGTAGTCTTCTGTAACTTCATTTTCTTATCCAACCTTATGTAAGATTTGTCTGTGATTTTGCATGTAGCTATACTACATCATTTTTATTTCTTTGCTGCTACAGAGTATTCCATTGGTGAATATATTACCATCTATTATTCCATTTTCTTGCAATGGACATTTAGCTTGTTAACAGGTTGCTGTTTTTACCAACAGTGGTGCTAAGAATATTCTGTACATTTCTACTGAGGCAGGTGTATAAGTTTCTTTAATAATATACCTAAGAGGGGAACTGTTTTCCAAAGTGGTTGTACTAATTTAACTTACGCAGCAGGACATGAGATTTCCCCTTGTTCTGTATACTCACTAAGCATATAAGATTTAATTTTCAACAATTTAGAGGAGATAAAATGATATCTCAATGTGGTCTTTATTTGAATTTCTCAGTTATTATTTTAACATATTTATTGACTACTTAGGTTTCACGTTCTGAAAGTGAAATGCCTAGTTAGGGCTTTTGTTCATTTTTCTACTGTGTTTTTTTTTTTTTCCTTCTTGATTTATAGAAGCTATTTACCTATTTTGATTATTAGTCCTTTGTTGATTATGTGAATTGCAGATATCTTTTTTTTTTTTTTCAGATATCTTTTTACACTATGTGGTGGCTTTTACTCTTTCCTGCAATTTCTAACCATTGGTTCCAATTCTACGCTCGAGAGCAATTTTATTGTTATGTGTATCTTTACTTTCACATGAAAATCTTTCAGATATTGAAAATCAGAAACAAAGGTCAAGGGAGATAATTACCATCTAAGGTATTTTGTTTTTATTATTATCTTTTAAAGATTTTATTTATTTATCTATTGGAGAGAGAGAGAGAGAGAGAGAGAGAGGGAGAGAGTGCAAGCAAGGGGAGGGGGAGAGATAAGCAGATTCTGAGCTGAGCATGGAGTTGGATGCAGGCCTAATCTGATGACCCCGAGATTGTGAATCAAGCTGAAACCAAGAGTCAGTCACCCAAATGGCTGAGCCACTCGGGCGCTCCCTCCCCACCCAAGGTATTTTAACTAGTTAACTAGTTAGGCCAGGTTCCCTGACTCCTAAGCCAGAAAAGTTTCCTTTACATTACTTGGCATCAGTCTCCTATCTTCAAAATATTTCCTTCTCTGTGCTAAACATTCTCAATTCCTTCAGCTTAGGAAATTCCAAGTTCTTCACTATCTGGTTGCTCTGTTTTGTCAATATCCATCTGAGAAGAATAATCATCCATTCATTTCCTGAATCTAGACATTTCATTTTCATGAATGCTGCCAGAGTCAGCTTTCCTTTCTTTCCTTCCTTTTTCTTTTCCTTTTTTAGCAACCAAGCCTTAACTGCTGGTTACTCCTAAACCTGTGGTTCGCTGGTAAACCCTTTCCTCTTTTTCACACTGACTATTGCCAAGTCTTCCCCATCTGATTTTTTTTAAACCTCACCACCCAGCAGAATGCTAAAATGTTATAATTTACTTGAATAGTTGTCATATTTCTACGCTGTAAACCTTAAGTGAAAAGAAGATACCATACTTATAATAGAGACACAGCAGATACCACTTATCCAACACAAATTCAACTCTAAACACTTGGCAAAAAAAGAAAAAGAGTGAGACAGCAAACAAGGAATCTCTGATTGTCTTCCAGCCTGAAGCACACAGACCCACTGTCCCACAGAGGGGGTCAGGGACTCAGGAGGGGACAGGGAACAAGACCGAAATCAAAGAGAAACCAAAGGTACTTCTTGATTTAGGAGCTTCTAGGCCTCTGGTCCTATAAATTTTGGAGTAAACTGAAGGGCTTTTCAGAAATTTTGACAAATTTGACTTTACCAGATTTTGCCTTAAAGGCTAATTTTAGAAAACTACTGCCCCACCTCTTGCTCCAGTTAAGATGACACTTCTGGGTATCTAAATGGCCAGAAGTGCTCCTTCTGTTAGCAGCTATGATCACAAGACAAGTGCAGCGTGGTGCAGACAAGTATAGACCTGGTCTCTAGCTGTGCCCATCACCACACTTGCCACTGCATCCGGTTTCTCACCCATGTGAAGGTGGAATTGCTGTGAGGACATGGGATGGTACATGTGGAACCCCCTCAGTGAAGACGGTGTGTGCAGAACATGGTCTGTGGGGATCCCTGGGTGGCGTAGCGGTTTAGCGCCTGCCTTTGGCCCAGGGTGCGATCCTGGAGACCCGGGATCGAATCCCATGTCGGGCTCCCAGTGCATGGAGCCTGCTTCTCCCTCTGCCTGTGTCTCTGCCTCTCTCTCTCTCTGTGTGACTATGATAAATAAATAACAATTTTTAAAAAATTAAAAAAGAACATGGTCTGTGGTCATCTCTGAGCCAGGACACCTCCTGGGCTGGATGCTCATGTGCCACACCTTGGCTTTCTGTGCCTTCGAGTCACTGACAAGGAAGAGAGGGCCTAGTACTGAGGTGTGTCCAGGGAACCTAATTTAAAATGGCACAGGAGCATCTGGGTGGCTCAGTGGTTGAGTGCCTCCCTTCAGCCCAGGGCGTGATCCTAGAGTCCCGGGATTTTAGTCCTATGTTGGCTTCCCTGCATGGAGCCTGCTTCTTCCTCTGCCTGTGTCTCTACCACTCTCTCTCTCTCTCTCTCTCTCTCTCTGTGTGTGTGTATGAGTCTCTCATGAATAAATAAATAAAATCTCTTTTAAAAAAATGCCATAGGCCAGAGTTTTGGGAGCACTGCCTCGGCCCCTAAAGGCAGTGAAACCTATATGAAGGCACCTGCCTCTAGTCCCTGCACATCATGTGAGGTGAAGTGTTCGGTGTATACAGTGCTGAGTCTGTGCATAACTGGGAGGAAACAAGAAGCCAGAAGGCCCATGCAGGTGCTGATTCTGCCAACTGCACAGTGGCCTCCGTGGGTAAGCACATTTGGATTGTTCCTGATGGTTTGCATAGACATCTAGCATTTGTTGGGTTTGTTTTGTTTTGTTTTTAAAGATTTTATTTGGTTATTTGAGAGAGAGACAGAGATAGTGTCTGAAATAGCACAAGCAGGGAGGAGAGGGAGAAGCAGGCTCCCCACTGAGCAGGGAGCCTGACTCTGAGCCCAAGGAGTCATGACCTGAAATCTGGAATCATGACCTGAGCCCAAGGCAGACGCTTAAGAGCCACCCAGGTACCCTGTGATCTAGTGTTTGTGTAAATCAAGTAGCCACCAACTCCATGTGGTTATTTAAGTTCCATTTTTAACTTATTAACATGAATAAAATTAACACCTTGGTCCTCAGTCACAGTCACACTAGCCACATTTCAAGTATTCAGTAGCAACATGTGGCCAGTGCCCACCTTGTTAGAGCAGGCACAGACATTTTCACATCTCAGAGAGCTCTACTGGATGATGTGAAGATCTTATAATCCTTGGAGGTTCGTATTTTTATCCCCTTTTTACAGATAAGAAATTTGATGTTCAGAGAGATTAAGTGACCTGCCAAATGGTGGTAGTAACAGATCCAGAATAAGAATCCAGGACTTTTGCCTGCAAGGTCAAGGTCAAAATGTTTTCCATTTCTTCCCTGGCAGTCATGTGTCACTGAAAAAAACAGGGGTAGGTGGAGACCAGAATAGAGAATGTCCTGGGTTTTCAAGAGTGCTCATTCTGATAGCCCACAGGTCATGTCAGAGAGTCTGCATGGGTTATATGGATGGTGGAAGTGAATTCAATCCATTCAACTACATATCAAAGGACACCTGAATATTGTGTCCAGAACAGCTGGTAAAAAGTTCATAGGTTCTAAACCACTCCTTTGGAATATTGTGAATACAGAGTAGCAAGGAGCACTTACTTCTTATACTCACTGTAAACAATATTGTGTAATTGGTAGCTCCACTCTGAATGAAGAGTAGATATTCTCCAGCTTGGGTTTCTGTCATTTTCAAAATGACCATGGAAACAACTCCTCTGAAAAAAAAAAAAAAAAAGAAAAAGAAAGAGAGAACTGGTTATTTTGGAAAACGTGTGAAAGTAAAACATAAGATTTCATCCTGAGTCAGCAGGCGGTTCGGTGGCACCCACATTCCATCTCTGACTGTGACCTGGGGGCTGGCTGGCTGCTCTGTAGAGAGCACAGCTTCTCATTCCGCCTGAGCCCTGGTAGGTTGCCTTTGACTTTTATCCAGTCCCTCCCGTCGGAGGGAGTGACCTCTGTTCCAGCACCTTTGCCTTGTGCTGCTCAAGCCTCTTGGGGGGAAAGCGTGTTCCCAAATGCATAGGCTTGGGGGTACGCTCCAACCGACAGCCGCAGACCGTTCCCTTCAATGATGAGCACCCCCGCCGTCACATTGCTCAATCACCTGGCCACCAGTCTCGGTTCCCCACTTGCA
This sequence comes from Canis lupus baileyi, assembly GCF_048164855.1. NCBI lineage: Eukaryota > Metazoa > Chordata > Mammalia > Carnivora > Canidae > Canis > Canis lupus. The sequence continues at coordinate 13,300,389 of NC_132861.1, read as the reverse complement.
GACCCAGATGAGTGTACAAGCAGGGTGCACAGATAAAGAACATTCTGTTTAGTGTGTCCGTGTAGATGAAAGAATTCCAGCAAAATCTAACACGAGGCATTATCCTCTGTGAAGGAAAAAAATCACATATGTAAGGAGAAAGATGCCTCAGTGTTTGCACTTTTAACTTTTTAGATACTTGTTAGAGATACATTCGGCTGGGAGCAATCTCTTCAAAGAAACAACTTCGATGTGTTCAGTGAGACCGGCTCTCGTGAAAGCTTACAATATTCTCGAGTAGTTTGTTGAGTGATGTTGGGTTTAAATGTACACTCTCTGACCTTTAAATCATAACCTCTCAAAGTGTAGAATTTCCCAAACGGTGCTAGCCTCCCCTGGGAGTTGACAGACACTGCAGACTCTCAGGCCCCGCCCAGACCTATTGAATCAGGATCTGCATTTGAACAAGGTCCCCAGGCAATCCAGATGCCCTATCTCAGAGACGCTCCCCTTTCAGCAGAGCTCTGAGCTGCTTGGTTCTAGAATACTTGTGCTTGCATCATATTGACAGTAAATTAGTAGGATACATATTTGACTTGTGCCTGCAGATATTCCGGTGATGTGCTCTCTTTCGCCAAATCATTCATTCGCCTGGTAGCATTTGTGAACTCTTATGTGTATCATCCAAAACTGCAAGATAGTGATCAAAGCCTAGATGTTCAAGCTTTCTGGCCATGAGTCCAGAGAGAAGTTTCTATAATTCTCTACTGTGGAAAAGTTGCTGAATAGTTTTGGTACTAAGTTAATTAATCCACATAAGACCTATGATGAAGACTAACAGATGGGACTGTTGGCCTAAATCAAAAACGGCAACCTCTCATGGAATGAAAAGAACCACCATTTGCTTTTTGGTGTCAATTCAGTAAAAACTGTTGTGGCATAAAGTCTTAATGCAATTTCCAGAACATTTCTTTAAGCCAAAAATTTTAATAGAAGTGCGCTTTGGTTTAACCCCAAGGTACAGATAACAAAAAAACAGAAGTGAGCAATACTTTCTCAAAAGAGGAAAGGAAAACGAATGTGTCCTAAGATTTAGAAGCAAACTTCAGATTCACAGCCACTATGTCCTAAAAAATTATAAGTTTATTTGACCTTCAAGAAACAAATGCAAACACTTGGTACAAGTCAGTCACAGAGCTGTTTCCCCAAACCTGGGGCAAGCAGGATACCCCCTGTAGGCCATTTGGGTACCGCCTACTTCACTGTTCCCGGAAAGACAGTGCTCTTCTACACCATGGCACACCAGAAAAGCCCCAAGAATTAGAGAGAAGAGTAGCCTTAGAATGATTGAGTGGGCATTTGAACGACTTGTGCCTCTTTCTTCCTGCCCCACCTGGTCTTAGCCAGAAGGACCTGGACAGCAGGGGGCAGCAATCAGCACAGAATTAGGTACAGACTTGGCTGTTAAACCACAGTTTTGGGCTAAGATATTTTTCTGCATCGTGAGACTAATGTTCCTCCTATGCAAGATCGATTTCTTACTAAAATACTTTGTGGCTATCACCGGCAATTCTGCTCATCATACTGTGAAACAAAATAGATTAAAACCAAATGTTCTTTCCCAAGCGTTTCCCAGAAAGAAGCTTCTGAAGGCTAGAAGTTGAATGTAATGCAAAGTTGCTAACTTTTTATCTTTAAGACAGGATCCAATTAAAGAAACAAGACACCATAAAAATCCCAAATATTCTTTCACTATTTGTTTTACATTTTTTCCAGCCACTCACTGCCTTCATAGGCCCTGACTCCATCTATCTATCTATCTATCTATCTATCTATCTATCTATCTATCTATAATTTTTTAAGTGAACAGGCTTTATTTTTTAGAGTAATTTTAGGTTTACAGAAAACTGAATGGAAAGTACAGAGAGATCCCACATATGTTTCCCCTGCACACACAGTTTTCCCTATTATTAACATCTTGCCTGGGTATGGTATATTTGTTACAATCAGTGAACCGATACTCGTGCTAACTCAAGTCCGTAGTTTACATTAGAGTTCACTTTTTGTGTTATACATTCTATACGTTTGATAAATACATAATGCCATGCATTCATGCCAGGACTATATTTTTTAGTTCATATTTCACTGGAGTTAAGAGTCACAATGGATATGGATAGAAATTAAAAAAAAAAAAAAACTCCATATGAACTACATTCTATGACAAGGAAGTTTCTCTCCAAAAATCCTTGTGGGTGCACCCGCTCTCCCCCACTTACCTGTTTTGTAAATCAAAGTGGGGCTGGCAATTCAGGGAACTGTGTTTAAAGACCCAGAGACAGGAAATGTTCCCCGGGGTGTTGACCAGTACTTGCAGTGTGATGGATGCAGACATGTCCACTTCCACAGTGGCTGCTCCATACACTGCCTCTGTGCTCTCAGGCTTCAGGGCACACCCGAGGTCTTCTGGGGGTTCTGATGCCTACATGGAAACAATGTGAATTTACTACTGGTGCATGTTTTTACATCCTCTTCTTAGCTGAGACCCTTATCAAATAGATTCATGTTGACATACTACCCACAACACTGGAGAGCATATAAGTGACAGAAAATTCTATTATTTACAACTTTCTAAAGAGAAGATAGATAACTTTAGGCATTGCTAATATGTTTTACATACTGTTGTGGGTTGAATTGTGTCCCCCTGAAATTCGTGTGTTGAATCCTAACCGCCACCACCTCAGAATGTGACCTTATTTAGACATAAGGCCTTTTCACAGGTAGTCAAATTAAAATTAGGCTGTTAGGGTGGGTTCTTAATAAGAAGAAGAAATGTGAAGAAGACAGGCACAAAGAAGAGTCCCATATGAATATGAAAATGAACCTCTACAAGCCAAGGAGAGAGGCCTGGAGAGATTGCTCCCTCACAGCCTTCAGAAGGGACCAGCCCTGACGACATCAAGATTTCAGACTTCTAGCTTCCAGAACTATGAGACAATTAAAATTTGTTGTTTAAGTCACCCAGTGTGTGATACTCTGTTACAGCATCTCTAACAAACTAATATATATATAAACAATAGTCATAAAATTCATAATACATGGGTGACTGCTTTTGTGATGATTGGTATGTGGATATGAATTACATCATAATGGTAAATGAGTATCTGTGTTAGAGGGAATTTAAAAACCAAAATATTTTCTGGGCAGATACCCTCATAGGCTCATTGCCATCAGCAATGTTTCATGTCTGCTTTAAGTAATTGAGATATATTGAAAGGAGGGTGTGGTGGCAACTTCTGCCTCTGGATCCTTCACTTCCTACCTGCCAAACATGTAGCATAGCATGCCTACATACACGTGTGCACGCATGCACACAAATACACACATACAAGCTTCTTCAGGTGAAGAGCAGGGTAGATCTTCTGCTACTGACCATAAGCCATACTTCTGGTTTTATTTGTCCATTTATTCAGTAAGTAACTGATAAGTTCATTTATTGAATATCTGATAAGTGCTAACCATCTACTGGGCACTATGGGACTTGTGATATTGATCTTGTCCTTACAGAGTTTTAAGTCTAGTAGGAAGGAATAACTAAAATACCAGATGAAATATGATGTGCCCCATAAAAAGATACCAACTACTTTGAAAGATAAAGTTAAATGCTCTGGAACTTCAGAGAAGGGAGAAGTAACTTCCAAACTGGGATGGTGGTGGGGGGGAGGCTTCATTGAAGTCTAGAAATTGAGCTGGATATTAAAAGATAGGCACAGAATAAAGCAAAATAAAGCGAAAACAAAACAAAATTAAAAACCCAACATACTAGAAGAAAATATTTGCCACATATATTACAAATAAAATACTCCTAATATATAAAGAATTTTTTAACAGTGAAGGACGCAGAACCAAAACACAGTAGGAAAATGGGGAAAATAACTGAATAGACAATTTACCAAGGAAAGACATAAAGAATAGCCTTTTTTTGTTGTTGTTTTTTATAATAAATTTATTTTTTATTGGTGTTCAATTTACCAACATACAGAATAACACCCAGTGCTCATCCCGTCAAGTGCCCCCTCAGTGCCTGTCACCCACTCACCCCCACCCCCTGCCCTCCTCCCCTTCCACCACCCCTAGTTCGTTTCCCAGAGTTAGGAGTCTTTATGTTCTGTCTCCCTTTCTGATATTAGAATAGCCTTTGAACATATGAGAAAAATGCTCAAACTCAGTTATAATTAGAAAACATAAATTGAAACAACACTGAGATATCACTTCTCATCTATCAATCTGCCCCCAATTTTTAAGTATGACAACACATTTTGTTTCTGAGGTTGTAAAGAAACAGCTATTCTCATTTATTTCTGGAGGAATGCAAGCCAGTGTGGCCCTTCTGGAGGAGCATTTGGCAATAGCTAGTAGAACTACATATGCATTCATCCTCCGAGCCAGCAATCCCACTTTGAGTACTACACCTATAAACCTACACATATAAAATAGTAATTGCAAAATACTGAAAACCACCTAAATGCTCATACACAGAAGAGTAGTTGAATAAACCACGGTACCTCTACATAATGGAGTGCTATGCAGCTATAAAGAAGTGTGACAACAATCTCCATGAACTGATTTGGAGTGATCTCCTGGATATACTGTTGAGTGAAGAAAAATGAAAAAAAGTACCTACTTTCATGTATACTACACCTCATGTAAGAAAGAAGGGGACTGAGAAAATACACATGTATCTCCTAATTTGTGCACAAGAAATCTAGAAATAAAAGAAAAATATCTAAAGTGGGGGCACCTGGGTGATTCAGTCAGGTAAAGGTCCAACTCTTGATTTTGGTTTAGGTCATGATCTCAGGGTCATGGGACCAAGCTCTTCATCATGCTCCATGGGCACAGAGCCTGCTTGGGATTCTCTCTCTCCTTCTACTCTTCCCCCCACCCCCTGCTTGCATGCACTCTCTCTCTCTCTGAAAAAATAAAAAATAAAAAAATCTAAAGGGATTGGCTACCTAGAGAAGGTAGGTGGGAAAACGATGGAAACCTGGTTTTAGGTATGAAGAGGGAGTAATACTTCTTTGAGTATATCTTTTTATACAGCTTTGGCTTTTAGGACCGTAATTACATTTCACACACTCAAAAAATTAAACAATTAAAAACAACCAGGATTTTGGGGAACTCAAAATAGAATACCAAAAGAATTTTAATTATATTACAGATGAATAATGTAACCATGGTGAAGGGGGTGGGAAAGAAAAGTACTAACATAAGTAATTGAAAAATATTAACATTGAGTAATATTTGTTAAAGACAAAAAGAGTTATACGCAAAGACTGTATTCTAGTTAGTAAATCTGTTTCTCACTGGGATGTGGGTTAGCAATGCTGAAATTAGTTTATGTATATAGTAGGTTTACATAAGTCAGTTATAGATAATGAGAATTAGGTTTCTTACTATCGGAGAGAGAAGTATAAATATGAAAAAAGGAAAAAGGTAGAATAAACGTTTTGATGCTGAATTGAAATTAGATTTATCAGCATGAATTTATGATGATATACAGATAGGTAAATAGATAGATATAGAGATGATAGATAAATAGAGTGTTGTGTGTGTTGGGGGGGTGTAAAATACATACATACATTTCCTAGAGGGCCCAGAGGCAAGGACATCCCAATAGCAATGAGCACATCCAGCTCTCAGACCATGGGTTCTAAATACTATTATCCAAAAAAACAGTGCTTCTTTGGAGAAATGGCTAATTCCAGAGCTAAGGCAGGAAAAATACAAGATGAGCCTGAACTATATTGGAAAAGGAAAGTAAGGAAGTGCTTCAGAAATTATGCACACACGTTTAAAGGACACATAAGTCAACCTGAAGTAGCTCCCAATGGCCAAAACTGGACAAATCTGAGTGACAAAATAAAACTAATAGTCTTGGGTCATAAGTCATAGAGTAAAATAAATATCTCCGAGTCCATATCGATATAAATAAAATGGAAAGAAAAGATAGTTCTTCCCCCACAGAATTCCAATTTAGAAATGCAGAGGGAATGAGAGAAAAAGAAAATCACCATTAGGCAAGCATCACAGTAATAACTGTTGTAGGCAAGGTCCACCAAAGGGTGCTAAAATTGGCAGGTGGAAATTGGAGGACAAATAGGATATTTGCATCTTCCCCCAAATACTTGCTAATTACAATGAAAAAAAAAAAAGTAACTTGGCAGTAGAGAAAACCAGCATACCCCATGGTCATCTTCAAACAGAAATGATAAGTGGTAAAAACATTGGAATTTTAAACAACAATTGAGTGGATTGTAGGAACAGTAAAATCGTCTTATTTTGGTTCCAGGTTATATTGGTCATACAGCTAAGGATGCAGTTGCGTATTTATCAGAGTTACATTGGCAGGTTTTGTCTACTAGAATGTTTGGTTATTCAAAGCACTCCTGAGCTATAAGATTTTCAGAAAGATGTCCCATCTGAGCAATGTGAACTGTGGAGGAAATCAAGACTGTTTTTTAAAGAGCACAGCTACCCTAACAACATACTCCCCACCAAAGTGGGAAATTGCCCAAAGGGAACAGCTTTAATTTCAGGAAGATGAAAGCACATTACAGACTGCTCATCTTTGCATCATCTAGGAGTTGTAGGATTGTCGTTTAATGTTGTTTGAGAACTACTAGGTCTTAATACAATCCTGAATATTGCATAAGAATATAATTTATACTACATTAATGTAAGTAATGCAGGACTTAATACTAGGAATCAAGACCAATTATTAACTTTTTTCTTAAGATCATGTTTTATAACAAAACACTTAAATGTGTGCAGCTATTTTCTTAAGTTGAAAAGACACTGAAATTTTAAAATATCATAGCAAATAATATTCACCTTTTTTTGTCCACACTGAAATACTGTGTATGCAAAATATCTTAATTATTTATAAGCAATATGTTATGATGCCAATATCTGTTAAAAAAATTAAAACCAACCATGCTTCTAGCATAAAAAAAAAATCATGTGTTAAATCAGGAGTTTTCCATTCATGTAGAATATAATGGATACCTATTTCACACTATGTTTTAAATTTGAGTATATTTTTAATATATCTGATTTTAGGGGGGGTGGGGAGTGAAGGCCAGGCATCATGTTATATATATTATGTGTTTATGTATTACATCTACTATGTGAAAGAAAACAGAGTGACTATATATTGGTAAGAATTCTCAAAAAAAAAAAAAAAGAATTCTCAACTGGAAATGTTCATGGAATTGGCTAATTTATGTTTGCTTTTTGTTACATATGTCTAATATTTCCAGTTTTCTATTATTTAAGCTTCCTTCGAGTAAATACCTAAGCTGTTAGATGAATTGCCTGAAGGAGGAGGGTAATGAAAAACAAATTTGGAACCTAAAGGAGCCAGAGTCAGATGATGGAGCAATCTGCATGTCCATTTAATGCGAAGTCACTGAAGATTCTAAGGCCAGCAGTAAAGGACGCATCTGTGCTTCAGAAAGAATAGTCCGGCAGCCCTATCAGAGATGAACTGTAGAAGGAAGAAGTGACTTATGATATTACTGTGATTATGAGGGAGTGAATGAGGGCTTGAATTAGGGAAGTGGCTGTGAAACCAGAGAATATGAGGTGATTATCTGAGAAATATCAAAGAAAGGAAATTGATAAGACTTGGTAACTGAGCAAATGTGAAGGTAAGGGAGAGGAAGTAGCCCGAAATAATGCTGACCTTTAGAGCCTGGGAACTAGACAGGCCCATAAACAGAAAAAAGTTAATACAAGTACAAGAGCAGGTTTGGGGAAATAGAAATGAAATAAATTATATAGGTGGGCTTTAATGAGCAAATGAAAAACCTATTTTATCTATCTAGGAGGCAGGTGGAAATCAGGGACTCAGATTTGAAAGAGAAGCATAGATTCTCCTTAAGGAAAAAGGGTAATTCCTGGGATCCCTGGGTGGCTCAGTGGTTTGGTGCCTGCCTTTGGCCCAGGGCGTGATCTTGGAGTCCTGGGATCAGGTCCCGCGTTGGGTTCCCTGCATGGAGCCTGCTTCTCCCTCTGCCTGTGTCTCTGCCTCTCTCTCTCTGTGTCTCTCATGAATAAATAAATAAATTAAAAAAAAAAAAAAGGAGAAAGGGTAATTCCTGTTACTTATTCATGCTGAGTATCTGTGTCTTTCCTGAATCCAAACCAGGAGAGAACATGAATATGGACGGAATGGAGTGGGTATGAATACATGACATATTTAAATACACAACAAGAAAAACCCATATAGCTATGGTAGACTTCAATAGCTTACAAAGCATGGCCTCTAGAGAAAATAGCTAACGTTAGAATGTTAATATTACTTTACCGTGGGATAAGATGATGATAATCCCAGTGATGAATCATTGTTCTTATGATTGATTAAAACACACTTGATCACAGGCAGATCTTGATTTGTAATAGCCTCAAATATCATTGCTGAAAAAACAACTGTAAAACAAAATAAAGACAATGATGTTGATACATGCACACCTTGAAAAGAAAATATGTATTCATTTCACAACAACAAAACAAAATGTAATCAGGCATGGGTGGCCTACAGGAAAGTATGTATGATATATTAATTTCATAAAAGGCAAGTCTTACTATAAATCAGGAACGGAGGTACTTGGAGTAGTGCTATCCAATAGAAGGTTCTGCACTGAAAGAAATAGTCTCTGTGTTGTCCAATGTGCTACTGAGTATTTGAAATAAGGGTGGTGCAAATAAGGAATGATTATTTGCATACAAGCAATTTATCCTTCTTTATGGATGTTTGTGAAACTTTTTGGGTGCACTAAAATTTTTAAAATTTTGTGCCATATTGAGAATCTATTTTCATCCATTGTGCTAGATGCTCTCTAGGTCTTTTCAATCCAGAAATTCATATTCTCTTTGGAAGAATTTTCTTGAATTATTTCTTTGATTCTTTCTCTCTCTGTTATTTTCTGTTCTCCAATCATTTGGAATGTTTCCCCCAAATGACTCATGACTCTTGACAGTATGCTCATATATAAGAATGAAGTCCAAAGTGTTCATCATAAGCTCTGTGGACATGGTTTGACCTGCTGTTCCATTTTCTCTGTGTGATTATCTTTAGGTTTTCTCATGAGCTAATCAGATTCCCCAGAGAAGATTTCTGTCTCACATTGGCTACCCAAATTCTGGGAGATGGTGCTGGCAATTTATACTCTTCTGAGGATCCTATAATGGAAATCAGGTTGCTTTTCAGCTTTTTCATCCTGCACCTTTTGATTCAGCTTTCTTCATGTGCTGTAAATCTCTCTACATTTTATTTTCTGCCTCTCCAGTGTTTTTGTCCTTGTAAGTTTATGTCTTTAAAAAAATTTTGTCATTTGAGCAGCCTCTTAGTAGAAGGTAAATGTATGTGTTTAATCATCTTTGTATCTTGTTATTTGATTTAAATCTCAGTATTGCAGCTATGAGAACTACATTTTAAGACACATCCACTGGTTTGTTTTAGTCGGTCTTTATTACTATTTATTAAAGAAGTCATATTATTCCAACCCAAGTGGAACCATAAGTGAAAATTCACCCTAAATCCTGACTTTTTTTTTTTTTAGGATTTTATTTCTTTATTCATGAGAGACACACAGAGAGAGGCAGAGACATAGGCAGAGGGAGAAGCAGGCTCTCCAGGGGGAGCCTGAGGCAGGACTTGATCCCAGGACCCTGGCATCACGGACCTGAGCTGAAGGCAGATCCTCAACCACTGAGCCACTTGGGTGCTCCTGACATCTTAACAAATAAACCATTTTCATTTCTCTAGAATCTTTTCCATCTGTATACATAGTTTTTAACTAATTATATTAGCAGAGTAGAAATCACTTCATATTGATTTTGAAAATAATATATCATAAGCATATCTTACGACACTGTATACAGTTGATCTGCTTTTCTTTGGTGGCATTAACAAAAATGACCTAATCATTCCCTTGCTATTATACATTTTAGGGTGGTTTTTTGACTCTGCCATTTAAAATACTTCACTAAAGGACTCCTACATGGCTTTGTCAATTAAGTGTCAGACTCTTGATCTTGTCCCAGGTCATTAGATGGAGCCTTGCATCAGGCTCTGTGTTCAGCAGGAGTCTGCTTGGGATTCTCTCTCCCCACCTCCCATTCCTTTTGCCTCTCCCCCCATTCATACATGCTCTCTCTCTCAAGTAAATAAATAAATAAATCTTTGAAAAGATGAAATAAAATAAAATATTATACTAAGCTTTGTACTTTTTAAATCTAAGCTTTCACTTTTAAAATATTATTTCCTTATTATAAATTTTTGGAAGTGGAACTAGTGGATTAAAAGATTTAAAAATATATAAAGGATATATTCAAATGGTTCTTGATATTTGTTGCCATTTGGTTTTCCAAAGGTACTATACCAATTTATATAGCCACACGTAAGACGAAAATGTAATAGTTTTACTGCAATCTCATAAGCATTTAGTCATTATGTATTTCTTATATTCCTTAATACAGCTCCTTTTTTTCTTTTCTTTTTTATTTTAAGCAATCTTCACACCTCAAATGGGGCTCAAACTCATGACCCTGAGTACAAGAGCTGCATGCCCTTGAGAGTCTGCTTGAGAATGTCTCCCTCTCTCTTTGCCCTTCCCCCTATTCACACGCTCACTCTCTCTCTCTCTCAAATAAATAAATAAACCTTTAAATAAAGTGGACACCTGGTAGCTCCTCAGTTGAGCATCTGGCTGAGCTCATGATCTCAGGGTTGTGAGATCGAGCCCCTGTCAGGCTCCATGCTCGGTGTGGAGTCTGCTTGAGATTCTCGCCCTCTCTTTCTTCCTCTGCCCTTCCCTCCACTTTTGTGCGTGCTCTCTCTCTCTCTCTCAAATAAATAAATACATCTAAAAAACAAAAAGGGTTGCACACTTTCATCTGAGCCAGTCAGATGCCCAGACCTTAGTCTTTTAAAAGAAAAAAAAAAAAAAAAGAGAAATCAAATAAATACAACTCCAAAGGATAGGGGGAAAAAAGATTAAAGAGAGTTTAAGAACCTTCCCTGCCCTATTCCCTAGTGTTTTTTTCTCTCTATTCTTTTTTCAAATAATTTTATTCGGTATAATTAATATACAATAAGTTGAACATATTTAAAGTGTATACTTTGGTGAGTTTTTTTTTAATTTGGTGAGTTTTGACACATACAAATCTATCTGTAAAACCATCATCATAGTCAAGATAGTGAACTTATTTACCCCAAAAGCTTCCACATACCCCTTGATAATCCGACCCTCCTACTCACCCCATAACCACATGCCTAGTAACCTCTGATCTCTTTTCTGTCACTATAGATTAGCTTGAATTTTCCAGAATTTCATGTAAATGGAATCATGTAGTATGAAATTTCTTTTTTTGTCTGGCTTCTTTCACTTGCATTATTTTTAGATTCATCCCTGTTGTAGTATATATTAGTAGTCTGTTCTTTTTAACTCACAAGTAGTAGTCTATTATATAGATACAACACAATATTTTAATTCATTTACCTGTTAATAGAATTTGGATTGTTTCCACTTTTAGCCTCTTACAAATAAAGTTGCTATGAATATTTAGATAAAAGTCTTGGTGTAGACATATGCTTTTACTTTTCTTGACTAAATACCAAAGATTGGAATACCCAGATCATAGAGGAAGTATATATGCAAATTTCTAAGTACGAAACTCCTCTCCAAAGAGGTTGTATTCTTTTATATTCCTATTGTCATTGTATGGGAATTCCAGTTGTGGAAGTCACATCCTTACCAACACTTGGTATGATAGGAATTTTTAATTTTAGCCATTATGCTAGGTATATAATAAATCATTGTGATTTCAGTATCTAGTTTCCTACTAATGATATTGAACAAGCTTTCAGATGCTTATACAACATACTGTAACTTCTTCAGCAGTGTGTCTATTCGCATAGTTTGCCCACATCAAATCTTTTAAAACTGGAGTGCTTATTTTCTTATTAAGTTTTGACAGTTTTTTTCTCCTAGTTTTATTGTGATACTGTCAGCATATAACATTGTATAAGCTTAAGGTATACAACACAACAGTTTAATATATGTATACATTACAACATGATTACCACAATAAGTTTAGTTAACACCCATCACTTCAAATAAGAACAGTTTTTTTTCTTGTGCTGAGAAGTTTTAAGATCTACCCTCTTAGCAACTTATAAGTATGTAACAGAGTATTGGTAATTATAGTCACTATGTTGTATATTACATCACCAGAATTTATTTATTTTGTAATTGGAAGTTTGTACTTTTGACCACCTTCACCCACTTCTCCCACCCCCTACCCATGCCTCTGGCAATCACTAATCAGTTCTCTCTTTCTGAGAGTTTGGTTTTTTAGATTATTCATATAAGTGAGATCTTGAAGTATTTGTCTTACCCTCTCTAATTTATTTCACTTAGCATAATGCCTTCAATGGATTCAACATGAATCCATTCATGTTGTCAAAAATTGCAGGATTTCATTCTTTCTTTAAGGTGTAATAGTATTCATGGATAGATAGATGATAGATAGATAGATAGATAGATAGATAGATAGATAGATAGATAGATAGATACCTATCTCAATAGCAATAAAAAGGAAAAAGAAATCTGATTGGAAAATATGAAGAAGAAATGAACAGACATTTTTTCCAAGGATGGCAGCATCACTAATCATTAGGGAAATGCAAATCAAAACCACAATGAAATATTATCTAACACCTGTTAGAATGGCTGTCATTAAAAAGACAGATGACAAGTGTTGGTGAGGAGGTGGACAAAAGAGGACCTTGTGTGCTATTGGAGGGAATGCAAAGTGGTATGGTTACTATGTAAAACGGTATATATAGTAGATGTATATCTATCTACGTATCTCACATTTTCTTTATCCATTCATCCATTGATGGACATTGAAGTTGTTTCCAAGTCTTGGCTACTGTAAAAAAAGTGCTGCAATTGAACATGGGGTGCAGATATATCTTTGAGATAGTGATTTTGTTTCCTTTAGATATATACCCTGAAGTAGAATTGTTGGATCATATGGTGGTTCTATTATTAATTTTTTTAAGTAACGTATATACTGTTTTCCATAGTAGCCGTACCACTCTGCATTCCCTCCAATAGTGCACAAGGGTCCTCTTTCGTCCTTGTCCTCACCAACACTTGTCATCTTCCGTCTCTTTAATGACAGCTATTCTAACAGGTGTTAGATAATATTTCATTGTGGTTTCGATTTTCATTTCCCTAATGATTAGTGATGCTGTCCTTTTTGGGAAAAGTGTCTATTCATTTCTTCTGTGCATTTTCCAACCAGATTTCTTTTTCTTCTTTCTTTCTTTCTTTCTTTCTTTCTTTCTTTCTTTCTTTCTTTCTTTCTTTTTGTTGCTATTTAGTTGTATGAGTTCTTTTCATATTTTGGATATTAATGCCTTATCAGATACATAGTTTGCAAATGTTTTCTTACATTCCATAAGTTACCTTTTCATATTGTTGATGGTTTCTTTTTCTATGAAAAAGCTTTTTAGTTTGATGTCACCCCTTTCATTTATTCTTGCTTTTGTTGCCTTTTACTTTTGTTGTCAAATCCAAAAAACCTAATCTTGCTAAGACTCATGTCAAGAAGATTACCCCTTATGTTTTCTTCTATGAGATTTATAATTTTAGGTTTTACATTCAGGTCTTTAATTCACTTTGAGATTTTTGCATATGCTATAAGATAGTGGTCCAGTTTCATTGTTTTACATGTGGCTATCCAGTTTTCCCAACATCTTTTATTGAAGAGATTATCTTTCTCTGATTGTATACACTTGGTTCCTTTGTCATAAATTAACCATATATGCATGAGTTTATTTCTGGGCTCTCTATTCTGTTCTATTGATCTATGTGTCTGTTTTTATGCCAATACTGTCCTGTTTTGAATACTGTAGTCTGGTAATAATGTTTGAAATCAAAAAGCGTGATGCCTTTCACTTTGTTCCTTCTCAAGATTGCTTTAGTTATTTGGAGTCTTTTGTGGTTCCATACAAATTTTAGGTTTTTTTTTCTATTTTTATGAAAAATGCCATTGGAATTTTGATAGAGATTGCATTGAATCTGGAGATGGCTTGAAATAGTATGGAAATTTTAACAGTATTTATTCTTCCAATCTATGCGCATGGCAATTCTTTCCATTTATTTGTCTAAGTCAATTTCTTTGATCAGTATCTATACTTTTCAGTGTATAGATTTTCAACTTCCTTGGTTATATTTATTTCTAGGTATTTTATTCTTTGTGATGCAATTGTAAATGGAATTGCTTTCTTAATATTCTTCCTGATAGTTTATTGTGAGTGTATACAATAAGAACTGATTTTTATATATTTCTTTTGTATCCTACAAGTTTACTGAATTTGTTAATTACTTCTAACAGTTTTTGGATGGATTCTTTAGAGTTTTAAATACATAATATCATGCCACTTGCAAACAGAATCAGTTTTACTTCTTTCTTTCTGATTTGGATGGCTTTTATTTCCCTTTTTGCCTAATTGCTCTGACAAGAAATTTCTGTACTGGGGCGCCAGTGTCGCTCAGCAGTTGAGGGTCTGCCTTTGGCTTAGGGCATGATCCTGGAGTTCTGGGTTGAAGTCCCACATAGGGTTGGAGTCCCAGCAGGGAGCCTGCTTCTCCTCTCCCTATGTCTCTGCCTCTGTGTGTGTGTGTCTCTCATGAATAAATAAATAAGATCTTTTAAAAAAATAAATTTCAGTACTATGTTGAACAAAAGTGGGAAGATTAGGCATTTATGTCTTCTTCTCAATGAGAGAGGAAAAGCTTTTAGCTTTAATAACGGAATATGATATTAGCTATGGGCTTGTCACATATGGCCTTTATTACGGTGAGTTATATTCCATCTATACTCACTTTTTTTTTTAAAGATTTATTTGTTTATTCATGAGAAACACAGAGAGAGGCAGAGACACAGGCAGAGAGAGAGAAGCAGGCTCCCCTGCAGGGAGCCCGATGTAGGACTCAATCCTGGATCCTGGGATCATGCCCTGAGCTGAAGGCAGACACTCAACCGCTTCCCCATCTATACTCACTTTGTTGAAACTTTTTATCATGAATGGATGCTAAATTTTTAAAAAAGCTTCTTCTGTATCTATTGAGATGATCATATGATTTTTATCCTTCATTTTTTTAAGCTTTTTTTTTTTTTAAGAATTTATTTATTCATGAAAGACATAGAGAGAGAGGCAGAGACACAGGCAGAGGGAGAAGCAGGCTCCATGCAGGGAGCCCGACGTGGGACTCGATCCCAGGTCTCCAGGATCAGGCCCTGGGCTGAAGGCAGATGCTTAACCACTGAGCCACCCAGGATGCCCCCTTCATTTTGTTAATGCAGTGTATTACACTGATTGATTTGCAGATGTCGAAAAATCCTGGCATCCCTGGAATAAATCTTACTGGGTATGGCACATGATCTTTTTGATGTATTGTTGAATTTGGATTGCCAATATTTTGTTGAGATTTTTGCATCTATTTTCATCAGGGATATTGAACTGTAATTTTCATTTCTTCTAATGTCTTTGCTTGGTTTTGGTATCAGAGTTATGCTGGTCTCATAAAATGAGTTTGTAAGTGTTTTCTTCTGTTGTTTTTATGGAAGAATTTGAAAAAGATTGGTATTCATTCTTTCTTAAATGTTTGGCAGAATTCACCAATGAAGCCATCTGGTTCTGGATTTTCTTTGCTGGTAGGGTTTCCAGTACTGATTCAATCTCCTTACTGTTCAAATTTTCTGTTTCTTCATGATTCAGTCTTTAGTAGGTTGTATGTTTTTAGAAGTTTATCCATTTCTGCTGGATTGTCCAATTTGTTGGCATATAAGTGTCCATAGTAGTCTAATGATCTTTTGTGTTTCTGTGGAGTTTTTATGACCATTCTTTTGAACTCTTTATAGATAAACCATTTATCTTTGTTTCACTAAGGTTTTTTTCTGGAGTTTTATTCTTTTGTTTAGAACATATTTCTTTTCATTTTCCTTTACTCTCTGTCTTGGTTTCTGTGCATTAGATAAAACAGTCATCTCTCCCAATCTTCACAGAATGGTGGTCTCATGTAGAAGATGAACCTTATCATTCCATCCAGGCTGAGGTCTTCATTGCCTCTCAAACCTTTGTTGATTGTCCAAGCCACTTTTTATGTTCTTACAGGCGCCTAATAGTGAAGGTATGCCAAGACTTGTCAGTGTCTCAAAGGGGAGGATCGAGGATCTCAGTCAGCACTGAGATGAAACATGATTGGAAGCCAGAATCTCAGATAGTAGTTTTTAAAGTGTGCAAACAGACCTCTTTCAGGAAAAGACAAAGAGCTGGAAGTTTCTATCTGATCCTTTTGCACTGAGCCCTGGAGTATAGTCATTTAGGAACTGTTTGTTTGCTAGTCTTTGGGGACCCATAAATGCAAGCCCTGTTAACCACCAGTGCCAGACAATTAAGGGATGAGTCCTCTGGGTGGCACCTACAAAATCTAGGCCTCCACAAACAAGTGCATATGCTCCTTTCAGAGAGATAACAGAGGAAAAATGTGGAAATGGTGCCAGCCTCCCCAGTCTTGGACAGGATCACAGTCATTTCCTAGATGTATGTTAGATTGCGAGCCTGACCCTCAGGCTGCAAACAAGTGTCTTTATGGGAAAGACTGGGAGACACCCCTTTGTGTCTATTGCTATAGCATCGAGCCCTAGGGGTATAGCCACAGGGGGTCCTCCCAAGCCCAAAGAACTGTTTCTTTTCTTGCTACAATCTGACAGGTCTCCGTCTCACAGATGCAAGTCCCATAGGTTTTCAGAGCCTTGTGTTTTGGCAGTCTGTCCCGCAAGTGGAAGCATTAATGATAGGAATGCTGGATGTTGGGTCCAAACCCCTCATTCCTCAGAGAGAAGCTGAGTTGTGAGTTTCCGCCTGACAGTATATTGTTATGTCAAGAATTGGGTTCTGGTGAGATTGACATGTGTCTCTGCCTTTTCTATGTGAGTTTTCACACAGAAAAGAGTTTTCTATGTGAGTTTTTCCCTCATTTGTGTGATGTGTAGGAATCATTCAGCTAGTTTCTGGATTTATTTCAGAGAAAATTGTTCCACGTGTAGCTGTGGATTTGGTGTATCCATGGGAGAAAGTGAGTTCAGGAGCCTCTTATATGGCCATATTCAAGTTTTGAGAGTTTTTTTAAAAATATATTTTGGATAGAAGTCCTTATCAAATATGTAATTGACAGATATTTTCTGTTGATCTCTGGCTTGTCTTTTGAAGACTAGAAATTCTTAATCTTAAAGATGTCCAATTTATTATTCTTTCTTTTATGGATCATGCTTTTGGTTTTGTATCTAAAAAATCTTTGTTCCTGGGATGCCTGATAGGCTCAGTGGTTGAGCGTCTGCCTTCTGCTCAGGGTGTGATCCCCGTCTGCAGATCGAGTCCCACATCGGCCTTCCCGCAGGGAGCCTGCTTCTCCCTCTCCCTGTGTCTCTGCCTCTCTCTCTCTGTGTGTCTCTCGTGAATAAATAAAGAAATATAAAAATAAAAAAATCTTTGTTCCTGGAAAGCTTGGATGGCTCAGTCATTAAGCGTCTGCCTTGGGCTCAGGTCATGATCTCAGAGTCCTGGGATCCAACCCCACATCAGGCTCCCTGCTCAGCAGAGAATCTGCTTCTCCCTCTGCTCTTCCTCCTGCTCATTCTCTCTCACTCGCTGTCTCTTGCTCACTCTCTCAAATAAAATCTTTTTAAAAAAATCTTTGTTCCATCTAAGGTTAAAGGTTTTCTCTTAGTTTTATAGTTTCAGGTTTTAAATGTACATTTTAGTTTTACATTTAAGTCTATGATCCATTCTGAGTAGACTTTTTAAATGGTATATGACTATGGATCAAAACTTTCATGTAATTATATTTACATGTGAATATTCAATTTTTTCAGCACCATTCATTGAAAGAGTATGATTTCTCCACTGAATTACTTCTACACTTTCATCAAAAATAAATTGCATATTTAATTTCCGAAGTCCTTCTACTTTCCCATTGATCTTACCTATCTATCTGGATGCCAATTCCACATTGTCTCGATTATTGTTGCTTTATAATAAGTCTTGAAATCAAGAATTACAAGTTTTCCAACTTTGTTCTTTTCAAAGTTGTTTTGGATATTGTAGATCTCTTTCATTCTCATATATTAAATTTAGAATCAGCCTGTCAAAATCCACAAAAAGGTCTGCAGGGATTTTGATAGAAATTGTATTGAATCACTGGATCACCTTAGTAAAACTGACATTTTAACAATACTGAGTCTTACAATGCATACATATGGTACATCTCTATTTAGGTCTCCTTTAATTTCTTTTAGCAGAAAAGAAATTAGTTTTCAAATTAGTTTTCATTTAGTTTTCAATGCACAGATCTTGCCTTTCTTTATCCCTATTTCAACTTTCTGGATATTTTTACTTCGATTTCTGATTGTTAGTTATAGAAATATAATTGAATTTCTTTTTTTTAATATTTTATTTATTTATTCATGAGAGACACAGAGAGAGAGGCAGAGACATAGGCAGAGGGAGAAGCAGGCCCCACGCAGGGAGCCCGATGTGGGACTCGATCCCGGGACCCCAGGATCACACCCAGGGCTGAAGGCAGGCACTAAATCTCTGAGCCACCCAGGGATCCCCCATAATTGAATTTCTACACTGATCTTCTGTCCTACAAACATAGAATTTATTAGTTGTAATGACTTCTTTGTAAGTTCCATAGGATTTTATACATACATGATCATGTTGCTTGCAAATAAATACAATTTTACTTCTTCTTTTCCAATCTGGATGCCCTTAATTTCTTTTTCTTGCCTTATTATGCTGGCTAGAGTCTCCGGTACAAATTGAAGAGAAGTAGTGAGAATGGATACCCTTGCCTTATTTCTGATCTTAGTACAAACTATTCAGCCATTTGATATTAAAAGTATATGATGTTTGCTAACGGTTTTTCATAGATGCTGTTACTTAAGTGAAGGAGGATCACTTCTATTCCCAGTTTGCTAGGAAATTTTATTAGGAATAGATGTTTTTGGTCAAATGCATTTTTTTGTATTTGTTGAGATATCATATATGTTTGTGCTTTTGTAATTTTAGTGGCTTTTCTTTTTTATTCTGTGTGTATGGTGAACTATGACTCATTTGCAAGTGTTATTTTTTTTTGCAAGTGTTAACCAACCTTGCCTTCCTGAAATAAATCAGTTAGATGATGTATTATTTTATATATATATATATTATTGAATTCAGCTTTGTTAAAGTATTGCTAAGATTTTTTGCATTTATGTTCATGGTAATTATTGGTCTTTAGGTTTACTTTTGTTTTTTCCTTCTAATATCTTTGGTTTTAGTATCAGAGTAGAGCTGGCCTCATAGAATGAGGTGAGAAGCATTATCTTCTCTTAAATTTTCTGGAAAAATTTGTACAGAGTTGGTGTCATTTTCTTTTTAAAGATTTGGTGGATTCCCCAGTATAGCCATCTGCCCAAGTAGTTTTCACTGTGGGAATATTTTTAACTACAAATTCAATTTCTTTAACAGATATGGTATTGTTTAGGTTGTCAATTTTCCTTGAATGAACTTTCATAGTATGTATTCTCCAAGGAATTTTTTGTTTTAAAGATACTATTTTATTCATGAGAGACACACACAAACAGAGAGAGAGAGAGAGAGAGAGGCAGAGACACAGGCAGAGGGAGGTGAAGCAGGCTCCATGCAGGAAGCCCAATGCGGGACTTGATCCCGGTACTCCAGGATCACGCCATGAGCTGAATGAAGGCAGACACTCAACCACTGAGCCACCCAGGCATCCCAGTATGGGCATGAAACTGTTAATAATATTTCTATAGATTCTGTAGTGATGTTGCCTCTCTTATTCTTGATGTTGGAAATCTGTTTCTTCTCTCTTTTTTCCTGGTCAGTTTGGCTAGTAATCTAGCAATATTACTGATCTTTTATTGTTCTTGGTTGCATTGATTTTCTCCTTTTTAACCTATTTCATTGGTTTTCACTTTCATCATGCTTATTTCCTTTCTTTTGTCTACACGAGGTTTAATTTGTTATTTTTCCTTCTTGCTTATCCTTGAATTCAAGTTCATTAGTTTCAATTTGTAGCAGTATAATTTAAGGCCACTAAACATTTAATAATTAATAATTTAATGCTATAAATTTCTTCTTAAGTACTGCCTTAGGAACATCCCACAAATTCCAATATATTGTATTTCACTTTTACTCAATTCAATATACATTCTCATTTATCTTCTGGTTACTTCATTGACCCATGGATTATTTAGAAATGTGTTCTTTGGTTTCCAAATATTTGAGGATTTTCCATATATCTTTCTGTTATTAATTTCTAATTTAATTATCACTGTAGTCAGATATATTTTCTCTGTCTTGAATCTTTTAAAATTTACTGAAACTTGTCTGATGGTCCAGAATATGGCCTAGCTTGATAAGTATATCGTGTGCACTTGAAACAAAATGTACATACAGCTCTTGTTGAGTGGAATATTCAATAAACATAAATTAGTTCAAGTTGGTTGATATTATTCAAGTCTTCTATAAAGTACTGATTTCTTTTTTTCTATCAATTATTGAAGTAGTGTTGAACTCTTTGAATATAATTGTGAATCCTCCATTTCTCTTGGCAGTTCAATCAGATTTTGACCCATGTATTTTCAAGTTCTGTTATTAGATGCATAAATGTTTATGATTTTTATGTCCTTTAGATGATCCAAGCCTTTTAGCATTATGACATGACTTTCTGCCCCTATTCTTTGCTTTGAAATATACTCTGTTATTTAGCCTCTCCAGCATTTGATTAGTGTTGGCATGGGATTTTTCTCTCCCACATCCTTTTACTTTTAACCTACCTCTGTCTTCATGCCCAAGGTTGACTTTATTTATGTTCCATATAGTTGGGTCTTGCCTTTGATTTTTTTTAACCAAATTGGACAACCTCAGCCTTTTAATTGTGATATGTAAATCATTTAAATTTAATAAAATTGTTGATATGGTTAGGTTTAAATTTATCATATTATCATATTATTCTTTGTTTTCTATTTGTTCTGTCTGTTTTTCCCCTTTTCCTCTTTTCCTGCTTCCTTGGGAATAAGTATTTTATGCTTCTTTCTTGGATTATTAGCCATAATGCTTTGCTTTGTCATTTTAGCACTTGCTTTAAGGTTTGTAGTATACACGTTTACCTTAATGCAGTCTTTTAAGAGCTGTTATACCACCTCATGTATAATATAAGGATCTTATAATAGTATGTTTCAATTTCATACCTCCCAGGTTTTGTATTATTGCTATCATACATTGCATTTCTACATGTTATAAATCCAACAAGTTACTATTATTATTTTACCCTAAACAGTCAATTATTTTTCAAAGGAGTTTAGACAATAAAAAAGTCTTATATTACACTCACTTTTGGAGCTCAAATATACATGTCATTGTAAAGAATGGGGAAAAGAAGGTCAGAAAAATAGCAGATGAAATAATGAAGAAAATGTCCAAATCTGATGTAAATGATAAACCCACAGATCTAAGAAGCCCAAGAAAACCCAAACACATACTCAGGAAGAAAACTACAAAAGATAAATTATAATCAAATTATTTTAAGCCAATGATAAAGAGAAACTCTTAAAAGCATCCAGAAAAAAAGGATACATTTTGATAGCAGACTTACATGTACATTTGACCAACTGAAGTTCTCACTAATTGTCTTTTCTCTCTGTTTATTTTGGATGGTTTCTATTGCTGTCTTCAAGTTCACTAATCTTTTCTTCTGTAATCTGCTGTCAATCCTTTCCAGTATAATTGCAATTTTCATCTCTAGAAGTTCAGTTTGTGTGATTTTTTCTTTTATATTTAGTATGTCCAGCTTAACATATATAATCTTTCCTCTAGCTTCAGAACTATGTGGAAAATAATATAACAACTATTTTAATGTTCTTTTCTATGAATTTTATATTCTACATCATTTCTGGGTCCCTTTTTGGATGACTGATTTTACTCTACAGGTTGAATTTTTAGTCCTTTGTCTATTAATTTGTAACTGGAAGCCAGGCGTTGTGAATTTCACCTGGTGCCAGATGTTCCTGTATTTGGTTACATATTTTTGAATATTTTTATGGGATGTAGTTAGGTTCATTGTAAACACTTTGTTCCTTTCAGGTCTCCCTTTAAGCTTGGTTAGTTACATAGAACCAGAGCAGTGTTTAGGGCCAAATTTTTTGACTAATGGATTTCATCAAAATTAGTATAATTTCTGCTTCTTAAAATATGCTCTCTTAAAAAAATAAAAAGAGAAGCCCTAGACTGGAAAAAAATATTGTCAAAACTTGATTTAAAAAAAAAAAAAAAGGCAAAAGATTCTAGGAAACACTTCACCAAACATTATATAGGATGACAATTAAGCATGCAGAAAGATGACCAACATCATTAGTCATTTGGGAAATGCAAATTAAAGCCACCAAGACATATTGTTACACTCCTATGAGAAAGGTTAAAAAATAAAGACAAAAAATTGACTATACCAAGTGATGGCAATGACGCTGAACAATAATGACATACTACTCAGCAATAGGAAGGGAAAAAAGTATTGTCAAAAAGAAAACCAGGGACGCCTGGGTGGCTCAGCGGTTGAGTCTACCTTTGGCTCAGGGCCTGATCCCAGGATCCAGGATCGAGTTCCACATCAGGCTCCCTATGGGGAGCTTGCTTCTCCTTCTACCTCTCTCTCTGTGTCTCTCATGAATAAATAAATAAATTGAAAAAAGAAAAGAAAAGAAGAAAAAAGAAAAGAAAAGAAAAGAAAAAGAAAAGAAAAGAAGAAAAGAAAAGAAAAGAAAAGAAAAGAAAAGAAAAGAAAAGAAAAAAAAGAAAAGAAAAGAAAAAAAACCACAGGCCCAAAACAGTTATTCATGCTAGGCTAAGTCACCAAACGAGGGTTTAATCCATAACCTAACTGTAATTTCAACCTTCCCTAGAAATGTAGCCTTAACTACCCAGTCAGAAAATTTTCTGGTCAGCTCCAATGAGTTAATCTGTCACAAAACCCTCTCCACCCCCAAAGGAAGATCAAGTAATCCACCTAACAAGACACCAGTATATCTCCCTAAGGGAAGGTGACTTTGTCTGAAACAATCCTTTCTTTTCTTTTGCTAACTGTCCCACCCTATGTCTGTCTGTGAAATCCTTCTGTTTAGAACATCTGCTGGAGCCCCCCTCTATTTGCTAGATGGGGCACTGTCCAATTCATTAAGAACTTAAAAAAGGTAACTAGATCTTCAAAGGTACTTGACCATTTTGGTTTTTGAGTACTGACATATATAACAACATGGATAAATCTCAAATAATTATACTGTGTGAAAGAAACGGACTCAAAAGTCTACATATTATAAAATTCCAGTTACATAACATTCTGGAAAGGGAAAAATTATAGGAACAGAAGACTTTAAGAGGCTTGAGTTCCAAGTGCCTCTTCTGAGAGTCACCCACTTGGATGACTTCTAATTTCAGTAAGTCCTTTAACCTTTCTGGACCCCATTTCCCTCACTTGATAAAAGAGGGCAGTGGACCGGACTGGTGTGGTATAATAAATATATTTGGTTAGTTCTGGTTCCTGACACAAAACTCCTAAAATCCTTGGAATTTCCTGAGTGATAGGAGTATCTTGTTATCCATGGTGGGTCTCTTTGGAGCACACTGCACTTGATGCTAATGAAGTGATTTAGGGTGGGGTCCCTGGATGGCCTCAGGATGGGGCTGATAACCAGAAAGACCAAGTAATCAGAGGGAGGGAGCTTTCAGCCCCACCCATTGGCCTCTGGGAAGAAGGGGAGCTGCTGGTTAAACTCCATAAATATTCTTGGACCAGGAGGTTTGAGGAGCTTCCAGGTTGGAGAGCACATGGAGATACCTGGAGAGGGTGTGGAAGCCCTACCCCCTTCCTCACACACCTTTCTCTGTGCATCTCTTCCATCTCACTGCTCCTGAGTTAGATCCTTTTATAACAACCTGGTGATCTAGTAAGTAAAATGTTTTCCTGAGTTCTGTGAGTTGCTGCTGCAAATTAACCAAACCAGGCGGCGGGGGTATGGGGGTGTGGGGGGGGGGTTGGGGTGTAATGAAACTTCTGATTTCCAGTCTGTGGTCAGAAGTCCAGGTGACAGCCCAGACTTGGGATTGGGATTGACGTCTGAAGTGGCAAGAGGAAGGATCTGAACCCCTCACCTGTGGGGTCTGATGCTGTCTCCAGGTAGATAGTGTCAGAATTGGAGTGAAATCATAGAACATCAACTGGTGTCTGAGAATTACTTGGTGAGAGGAACACCCCCTGCAACACACACACACACACACACACACACACACACACACACACACACGTGCATACGCACTTACTTTTGGTGGCCAGAAATGTTGAGTGCTGTTACTGGAGAGGAGGAGACATACAGGAGTGTTTTCCTTAGAAGTGGGTAGCTTTGAGGTCTCATCCCTTCTACTCATTCTATGCTCTTTGTAAATTCTCATGATTTTTTTTTTTTTTAATTTATGAGAGACACAGAGAAAGAGGGAGGCATAGGCAGAGGGACTCTCCCCGTGGGGGAACCGGATGTGGGACTCAATCCCAGACCCCGATCACAACCTGAGCCAAAGGCAGACACTCAACCACTGAGCCACCCAGGTGCCCAATTCTCATGATTTACCATCTGTTCGCTCCCGAGTTTCCAATTTGTCCCTCCAGTGTGTACAGCTACACATCTGGGCAGCCTCAGGAACCCTAAACTCAGATTGAACTCCTCATTTGCCTTCCTAAACTTACTCCCTCTTTTCTCTTCCTTCTCCGTTTGTGGCAACAAGGCCACTGTCACTGAAGCCAGGAACCCAGAAGCCATCTTTGACTCCTCCCCTGCCTTCACTTCCCATCAGCCAGGCAGTTGCCAAGCCTTGACATTTTAACCTTTTGGTAATTCCCAAATCTGTGTGCAGCTCTACATCTCTATTACAGTTGCCTAATTCAAGCTCTAGTTGTCTCTGGCCTGGCCGACTGCCCCCAACTTCCTAGCTGGCCTCCCTGAATGCAGACCTGTCAGCCTGACATCCATCCTCTATACACAGATGTCTTCCTAAAATATGCATCATGGCATGTCACTCCTCTGCTTAAAACCCCTCAACAACCTACAGCAATGATGTTTACTCTTTCTTAAGTCACAGATCTCTGAATATCTGATAAATGCAATTAACCCTCTATCTAAAACACACACACATACACACATATCCTGAGGAGTACAATGGATAACTGAATTCCATCCAGAGACTCTTGGTCTACATGATAAAGTTCAAGCCCCTCATCACATCACCAAAACACTCCTTACACATTACACACTGAACCTCTGGCAACCCTGAATCTTTTTTTGAAAGCTAGCCACAGAAGGATCTTCAGACAGTTTTCTGAATTGCGACTTTTCAAAAAGATAGTTACTCTCTCCTGGAAGCCTTGTACATTGTGTCTCAGCAACCCAGAATGGAGCTATACTTTTCCATCTACTGCATGTTTCTTACCTCTATACCTCTTCTTTGCTGTCCTGTTTGCCTGGAATGTCCTTATCCTTCCTTTTCCCTGTCAAATGTTCCTTATCTTTCTAGTCCTGGCTCTAGCATGACTTCCATTTGGAAACCCTGCTTTACTTTCTTAGTCCGGGTTATAGGTTCAGTCTCTGTGCATATTTCCAAATTTCTCCTTTATATGCCCGATCTTTTCCTGCCAACACCCCCAACATTAGACTGTGAGTTCTTTGAGGGCAGGAACCAGTACTATGGGGGACTTACAGAAGTCCTAGATATAGGCAGTGTTCAAAAGTGTCTAAGAAGGAAAGGAGGAAAATCCTGTGACTCTAAATCCTAATGATTTCTGCAGACTTTATATACCTCATTTTCTGCAAAGCACCTGCCTAACAAGGAATGCAGCTGTACTTTACAGGAATTATCTGATGGAGGAGTAAGATACTGCTTATCTCCTTTTTACAAATGAGGAACTTAAGTGCAGAGAAATTCCCTGCCAGAGGAAAGAACACATGTTTCCTAACTGTCTTGTTAGTCCTAATATATCTATCTTCATTGACTCCAAGAACAGAATCCCTAACATTAGGAAAACCCTAACTCAAGTAGCTAAGCATCTGAAGACAGAATTCACTGGGTATCTTCTAATAAAACATAACAGTTTATATAAATAATTACAATATCCTGTTTTAGTGTAGACTGTAAATAATTTTTTGGAGGACTCTTGGCTACCATGTGACTTATAATGACAGCAGTGAAAAAAAATTTTACTGTTTAAACCTAAAAAATAACAATAGTTCCTCTTTTAGGATCTTATGCAATTCCTCTAGCCACAAAAGAACAGTGTGTATACTTTATATTATTTTTAAATTTCCTCCACATGTATTGGTACCCATAGAACAGGACAGCATGATTCAAATTAACGGCTATCAGTGAGTTCTACAAAAGCTTTTATCACTTGAGGACCATTGATGGTAGAGCCATAGACGGTATCAAGCACAAGTAATTAAGTCACCTCATAGAGGCACCTGGATGGCTCAGTGGTTGAGCATCTGCCTTTAGCTCATGTTGTGATCCTGGAGTCCTGGGATCAAGTTCCGCATCGGTCTCCTCTCAGGGAGCCTGCTTCTCCCTCTGCCTATGTCTCTGCCTCTTTCTGTGCGTCTCTTATGAAGAAATAAATAAAATCTTAAAAAAAAAAAAGTCACTTCATATAGTGCTCATAGACTACCTACGCCCCCCACCCCAAAAGACAGAAAAACCTTCGGCCACATGACTATGGCTACTTAACTACAAACTGGCTAAGGCTCTTTTGGAAGTCATGGAAAAAATCTTAAGGTCATAATATCATCTCTATTTCCATCTGAAGAAAACCAAAAAGCTCTACTGGGACAAGCCAGCTACAGTGAAATTCACAAGAATCTGTTATTTTGGAGTGAATGAAGGATAGAGCATGGGGACAAGACCAAGCTAAGCAAATTACAAAGTAAGCTAAGCTAATTTTCAATCCCTCATATCTCCCCTCTCCAAATTCTTACTCCTGTTCTCCGAGAGGTTCATTTCACCGCTGAGAAAAATGAAACAATACAATACTTTTGAGATTATTTGCTTTTTGTCAAATCAAAATCTTTACCCAAAGATGAAGGCAATAGCTGGTAGGTGTCTGGGGAGTCTGCATGCTTGTAATCTTGAACGTTGAATGTTAAGGACTGTTGTCACACTGCTCGTTTAGTTTCACTGAAGAGTGACAAGATGACAGGAACAAAAAGAACTGTGGAGAAAGTGCTGGCACTGAGCCTTTCTGTGGGCTTTGCAAGGGAGCAGAGATGCTCTCTGGGACTAAAGAGAGGTCGATAAGCTTTCTTCAAAGAACCATTTAGAAAATGTCTTCTTCCCAAGACCTAAGAGATGGCCAGTCCATTTGTTTTAGTCTCAATGGAAGGGCAGCTTCTTTCCCACAACCATTAAGTACAGTCTATATATGTTAAAGTAGTTTTAGGGGATAAAAAACCCTAGGATTCCCATTGTGACCTGGTTGAAGCTTCCTTCATTGAATCATACTATTTTTCAACTATAGATACTTAGTGTCTGTAGCAACTGTGTTGGAAAGTTTTACTAACTGAAAGTCAGCTTTGTACATTTCTTGGGGAGAGGCATCCACCATGTGTTTCTTAAAGAGAACAGAATTAGCTATTATATCTAAATTCACTCATCCTCAGTCTCTTTCATCCTTGTACCCCTCCTCCCCAGCACAGAAATATAGGTTCAATAAAATTTTATCAGGTAACAAATGTTTCTCTTTCTCATGCATGCTTCCTGTTCAACTTTTTTTTTTTAAGATTTTATTTATTTATTAGAGACACAGAGAGAGAGAGAGAAAGAGAGAGAGAGACAGAGGGAGAAACAGCTCCATGCAGGGAGCCCAATGTGGGACTCCATCCCGGGGCTCCAGGATCATGCCCCAGGCCAAAGGCTGCACCAAACGGCTAAGCCAACCGGGGCTGCCCTATCTCTTCAATTTTCTTTTTTTTTTTTTTTTCTCTTCAACTTTTCTTATCTGAAATCCTCTCTGGAACATAAATCAAGTCTTCCTCCTCTACATTTAATATCCTTTAAAATTTATTTATTTATTTATTTATTTATTTATTTATTTATTTATGACATAGACAAAGAGAGGCAGAGACATAGGTAGAGGAAGGAGAAGCAGGCTCCATGCAAGGAGTCCGATGTGGGACTCGATCCTGGGACTCTGGGATCACGCCCTGAGCCAAAGGCAGACGCTCAACCACTGAGCCACCCAGGAGCCCCAACCACATTTAATATCTGATTGTTTTGCAGTTACACAACCAGAAAATTCAAAAAGAATGACAAAATCTTGATTAATAACTAAGAGTTCCCGAAAGTGCCTTTTTAGTTATAAAAAGTAGAGCCGCTCTTTAATGGAAGGCAAAGAGCTCACAACTCAACCTCAGGGATAATCGACTATGGGTTGATGTGAAGTACCTAAGAAGAAATGAACAGCCGGTCTAAACTTCTATGACAGCAACAATTAGAACTAGACTTTTAGATCAAAGGTGGACCTGGACATCAGGCCACCGGGGCTGGTGTCCCATCTAATCCAAAAGTATGGTTGCCTAGCATCCCTTCCCTCTACCTCCTCTCGAATCCCCCCCTCCCCCAACACAAGAAGGCAAATAAAGCAAGAAAAGCCAACAAGGCCAAAGGATGACAATAAAATGTGTCATTCAAGGCTCTGACTATGAATTTTCTGACATGAAAAAGGAGATAGCATCATGCTTATTTAAATATTGAAATCTCCCCTTCTCCTTTATTAGCACATAATGCAGTTAAGATCAAGAACACATTTCCATTCTTTAAATCCTACTTAGAAAGCTTCACTATCATTCACAAGAGCTAGAACTTACAATGTAAGGGAAATGGGGGATCATATCTTACGATTTAAGGAACTGAAAGCTTTTAAATATTTTGAAGTCCTCATTTTAGGTTTCTCACTTTCTGCTCCTTTGTTCAAGAAAATCTATAATATCAGCTATTGGTAAAGATGTGAGGAACTGGAACTCCCATAAGTTGCCAGAGGGAATGTAAATCCATAGGGCTGCTTTGGAAAACTGACAGTATCTACCAAAACTGACTTAATATGCCTTTCCTTATGATCTGGGAATTCAACTGGTGGGAATAATCCTAAGAGAGATGAGTGTTTATGCCCATCAGAAACTTGTAAAAGACTGTTCACAGCAGTGTCATTCCTAATTATACAAAATTGGAAAAAACCTAAATGTTCTTCAACAACAGAATGGATAACTAAATTGTATAGTATATTTGTATTTAGGAATAGCACTCAGCAAATTCAAAAAAAAAAAAAAACATTGCTACTGAGAACAAGGCTGAAACTCTTAATCATAATGTTGAGTAAAAGAAGCTGGACATGAAAGAGTATATGGGATGACTTGGTTTACATGAAGTTCAAAAACAGGCAAAGGGATGGTATTAAAAGTCTAAATGGTGGCTACCTTTGGGGGATATTGCCTGGGAGTACGTGGGGTTAGAACTGCTCTTTCTATATCCAAGGTTAGGTGGGTGCATGCACTTATAAAAACTAATGGAATTGTACTGTTAAGATGGGTGCATATTTGCTGTATGCAAATTATACCTCATTTAGAAAAATCTGGAAAGAGATGTAGAGATTTCTGAGATTGTTCCTAAATATAAAGGAATTCAGTGCAGGTTAAATATAGTTGCAAGCACAAATCTTTGTAAGCCTCTGTATGCTATTGAAAAATTCACTTACTACTTAATGTCATACCTAACAGAGAGCCAGCTTTTTGTATTAATAGACTGAAAAACATATTGTACGATATATTTCAAATGTACATATTTACCAATTAGCAAAGATAAATGTTTAAGAAATGCAAAATGTCTGTTTTCCCACTCTTTCCCCCCTTATGTTTCATTTCCTACTCTCTAATTCTGAATTATTTTTAACAGAAGCTATTGGAAATAATTCCTGCACGTCTGTAATGAAGAGTTTCTCCGTGTACCACAGAGACTTCAAGTTAGAATGCTAGAATTTTGGAGCTGGCGGAGATACAGCAGGGCACCCCCTCACTGGACGGAGACCCAGGAGGACGCCGGGGCGGGGGCGGTGAGTGCGGGTCCCAAGGCTGCAGGACTAGACAGGGACCCAAGGCTCCCAGGCTCCTCCGGCTCCCACAAACGTCTCCTTCACCCTAAAAACGAATCAACCCTCTTATCTTTCCAAATCGATGAGCTGGATCTAAAGGGGATTTTTTCCCCTCGTTGCCAACTGTGCCATCCAGTAGATTATTTGGGAACAGTCAGCTGAGTCCTTGAAAACCCCCTTGGGGTTTAATGCCAGGACAGAAATCGAGTATAGGAGGAGGGAGCAGCTAGTATTTTCGTATGTAAATCCTGTTTGCATAACATTTCCAAAGTAGCTATCCGTTGATCCCCCCGAAATTCGGCGGGGGCGGGGGGTCGTTATTTGGGATGACTAGCTCTGGGGGAAACGCGGGCGCATCTGCCCCTTAAAGTTCCTTCCATAGGTCAGAACCTCCAAAGAAGGGTCCAAGACGCCACCCGGGAGTCTCCGGTCTCCGGGGCCGGTCCCGTAGCGGTCCGGAGTCCCCTGGGGCCCCCTCGGGGCCGCGGCCTCGGGCGGGCCGCCCAGCACCCAGCGCGGGGCCCGAGCGGGCGGCGGCGCGGGCGCGGGGGGCAAGGCGGCCGGCGCGGCCCCGGCTGCGGCCCCGGCTGCGGGTGCGGCCCCGGCCCCCGCCCCGGCCCCCGCCCCGGCCCCCGCCCCCGCCCCGGCCAGCGCGTCCGGAGGCCACCCGCGGAGTCCGGGCCGCCGTTCGGGACGCGGGCCGGGCCTGAGCGGCAGCGCTCAGAGAGAGCGAGGACGCCGCGGGGTGGGCGGGCGAGGGCCGCGGGCAAGTTCGGGGCGAGCCAGGAGGGCGCGGAAGAGGGGAGGGGCGCGGGAGCGAGGGAAGAGCCGGCGCGGGGAGGAGCGAGGCGGCGGGGCCCGGGAGGCGCGCGCCCCGGTGCGGCGCGCGGGGTGGGGGCGAGGGCCGCGCCGGGGGCCGCGGGGGCTGCGAGCGGGCGTGCGGGGCCTTACCGAGCAGCGGCAGCCGGCCGCCGCGGCGCGCCCACGCCGGCATGGCCTCCGGAGCCCGGGGTCCCCAGGCCGCGCCGGCCCAGCCCTGAGATGCCGCCCGGAGCGGCGCGCCCCGCGCTGCAGGTGGCTCGCTTAAGGATGCGCGTCACCGACCGCAAATTCCCTCGGACTGGTGCAAAGTGGAAGGGGGGAGGATCCCTCTCCCCACCGGCTGGGGCCGAGGCGGGAGCCGAGAGGTTGGGCCGAGCCGGGGAGCCGGTGCCTGGCGCAGCGCTGCGGCCGAGCCCACGTGCCCGTCGTGGTCCGCAGCCCGCGCTCCGCGGCGCCCGGGGCTCCCGACCGGTGACGGGGGAGATGGGGCGCCGTTCCGCCGCGAGGTGGTTCGGGCTCGGCCGCCCCGGCTGGAGAGGAGGCGCAGCGAGAGCAGCCCTGCCCCCGGGAGCCCCTGAACCCTCGCGTTTGGATGCCAGAGCCTGGGGACAGCCGAGGGCCAGAAGCCGCGCTCCCCGCGCGCGGGGTCTCCGAGGCCCGGGGACGGCAGCCCAATCCGCGGCACACGCGGGCAGCCCTGGGGAGCGCGGAAGAGCGGAGGGGCGCGTTCCGAGCCTGGTGGGTCCTAATTGCCGACTGGCTTTCTTTGTCTTCCCCTCCGTGGCCGAGGATGCCCAGGACCCAGTCGGCCAGTCGCGGCTGGGTTTCCATGTCAGCCAAGGCAGTTAGGGAGGCGAAAAACCAGCCAGAGAAACAAAAGCAGAACACACAGAGTACATCCCAGAGGACGTTTGGAGTTATCCATTCCATAATTCTTGTTCTTCATCGCATATATATCTCAGGTTGAAAATTGTCTTTGCAGTAAGTCGAAGCTTGGAAAGCCCTGGATGCCAGTTCTGAGTCTACCCTTGACTAGCTCTTTGACCTTCACAAGCCGCTGGCCCTCTCAGAGTCCCCGTTTACTCACCTGTAGATGAGCGGAGCGGACCAAATGGTTTGCAAGGTGAATTCCAGTTCTAGGAATTCTATGCTTTTAACTATGTAAATACTTTTCTAATAAAACATGATAATTGGCAGTGTACATTTTTGGTCATACAATCCTTTTTCTTAGCTGTAGTCGATAGCACAATAATTTTTACCCCATAGGGTATGACAGAAACAAAAGCCTCTACCATGGTGCAGCCACTGTGGAAAACAGTATGGCAGTGTCTGAAAAAATTAAAAATAGAATTACCATATGATCCAGCAGTTCCACTTCTGGGTATATATTCGAAAGAATTGAAAGAGGGTCATGGAGGGATATTTGTACACTATAGCAGTGTTATTCACAATAGCCAAAAGGTGGAAGTGACCCAGATACCCATCCGTAGATTAATGGACAAACAAAATGTGGTATATACATAAAATGAACTATTATTCAGACTTAAAAAAAAAAAGGAAATTCTAACACATGCGACAACATGGATGAACCTTGAGGGCATGCTAAGTGAAATAAGCCAGTCACAAAAAGACAAAGACTGCATGGTTCTACCTACGTGAGGTACCTAGAATAGTCAAACTCATAGAGACAGGAAATAGAACGGTGATTGCCATGGGGAGGGGGCAAGGATGGAGAGTTGGTGTTTAATGGGTACAGAGTTTCAGTTTTGCAAGATGAAAGGCTTTTGGACATTGGTTGCACAACCACGTGCATGTATTTAATGCTACTGAACTGTACACTTAAAAATGGTTAAGATGGCCAATATCATCTCTGTGCATTTTGTCACAATTAAAGATTTTTTTTTAATGTTAAGTTTCTACTTTGGGCCCAACACAAAATTAGAAGAAGAGGCATGAAAGGTATGAGATATGAAAAGATAAAGGCAATGAGCAGGCTAGTAAAATTGAGGGGGGGGGAATGGGCTAGTAAGCCTTTTAACTGCCAAGATCGAATGCCTTAGCTTTTATTTATAGCCTGATTACCGGAAGCTTTAAAAGAAACTGATGATTACACCTTTGCAGAGTATCAGCTTGGGTGGAGTTGGGTTCAAGAACACAAAATTGTGAAGATATGATGCTTCTTCAAAGAATCTTGGGCACAAGGCAGAAATCTCTGTGAGAAGTGGTAAGAGGGGAGGATATTAGCTAAAAATGAGTGAAATAGGTAGAGAAAGAAAAATACCATATGATTTCACTCATATGTGGAATTTAAGAAACAAAATAAGCAAACAAAGAAACAAACAAACAAAAAAAGACTCTTAAGTACAGAGAACTAGTGGTCACCAAAGATAGGAAATATGTGGGATGGTGGAACATGGCAAAAAAGGGCACTAGGATACAATCAGAAAATCCCAGACCCTAGCAAACTTTATAGAACAAATAACCTATTTCCTTCAAAAAAAATTTTGTAAAGAAAAATAAAATTGGAGACAGAACCTATAGATGAAAAGAAAACTAACAGATATATCAAGCAATTGCAATGTGTAATGTAAGGACTTTATTTGGATCCTAATTCAAGCAAACTGAAAATATAGAATAGTCAAGAAAATGTGACCAAAATTTTCTTTGATATTGAATAATTATTGTTTAAAAAAGCTTACACGTGATAATATTGTTATGTATTTTAAAAATAGTTCCCACCTTTCTGGATGTGCACAGGAAATATTTACAGATAAAATGGGGAGCTGAAGAGAAGAATAGAGAAGGACAGCTAATGAGTACAGAGATTCTTTGATGATGATGAAAATGTTCTAAAATAGATTGTGGTGCTTGATGGTTGTACAATTCTGTAAATATACTAAAAACCATTGAGTTGTACATGAAAGAGGTGAACTATATGTCATGTCAATTCGATCTCAATGAAACTGATATAAAGTCTGAGATGTTCTTCAAAATAATTTGATGTGGGAGGGTTTGAGTGGGGAAATTAAAATTGACTATGTATAGCTAATATTGAACCTCAGCAATACTTAAATAAGCTCATTCTATTTTTTTTTTAAGATTTTATTTATTCATGAGAGACACACAGAGAGAGGCAGAGACACAAGCAGAGGGAGAAGCAGGCTCCCTGCAGGGAGCCCAACGTGGGACCCAATCCCAGGACCCCAGGATCACATCCTGAGCAGAAGGCAGATGCTCAGCCACTGAGCCACCCAGGCGTCCTGGCTGCCTCATTCTATTTTTCTTAGAAATTTTCTGTAATAAAAAGATTTGGGGGGGCAGATTTAGAAATAATGGGGTAGTTAAGTCATCTGGAAAGTGTAAAAGATAACTCTCCTCCCTTAGACATCACCAGCTGCTCTTTATTATCATTTTACTACCCACCTAAATGAGATGAACTATAGCACAACCCTGGAAACTGTTTTCAAGATGCTAACTTGGTGGCACACAGGTGAACCACAGACTCCCATGGCAGGATTGTGTGATAACTGACAGTTCTCTGTTTATGTCTAAGATGAGTTCAAAATAATCATCTCCTTAGAATTCTTGGCAGCAGATAATGCCTTAGTTGGTTAAGGCTGCTGTAACAAGGTACCACAAACTGAGTGGCTTAAATAAGAGAAATTTATTGTCCCATGGTTCTGGAAGCTAGAAATTCAAGATTGATGTTAGGTATGAGTTGGTTCCTTCTAAGAGCTCTGTAGGAGAATCTGTCCCATGCCTCACTCCAAGTTTCTCCTGGTTTGCTGGCAATCTTTGACATTCCTTAGCTTCTGCTCCATCACCTCGGTCTCTTTCTTCATCTTCACATGGCATTTCCCTATGTGTGTTTGTGTGTGTCTGTCTGCTCTGTGTTCAAATTACCCCTTCTTATGAGGACACCAGTCATTTTGGATTAAAGCCCACCAGAAAGACCACAGTGCAACATAAGTGCCTATGTAACTGACCCTATCTTCCTATAAGGGTGTGATCTGAAGTACAGGGATTAAGGAATCCAAAGTATCTTTTTAGGGAAGAAGGGGAGGCACAATTCCACCCATAATACATAGGTTTCAAAATCAGTACCTAGAAATTAATCCATATGATTCTTCCACAGCTTAGTTATCAATTATTACATTAAACAGATTGCGATTTAATATTTTGTTTTTACAAAGAAATAGACTGAGTTATATTTAACTCATTTTAACACAAAATCAAGAGGCATTAAAAATTATTCCTCTAGGGGATCCCTGGGTGGCGCAGCGGTTTGGCGCCTGCCTTTGGCCCAGGGCGCGATCCTGGAGACCCGGGATCGAATCCCACATCGGGCTCCCGGTGCATGGAGCCTGCTTCTCCCTCTGCCTGTTGTGTCTCTGCCTCTCTCTCTCTCTCTCTCTCTGTATGACTATCATAAATAAATTAAAAAAAAATTATTCCTCTAAAGAGTTCCATTAGAAAGGAAAGAAAATTGGGGCACCTGCGTGGCTCAGTGAGTTGAGCATCTATCTGACTCTTGGCTTTGTCTGGGGTTGTGATCTCAGGGTTGTGGGATCTAGCTCTGGATTGGGCTCCAGGCTTAGCAGGGAGCCTGCTTGAGTTTCTCTCTCTCCATCTGCTCCACCCCTCACCCTGTAGCCCCCACCGGCTCATGCTATAAATAAATAAATAAATAAGTGAGTAAGTCTTAAAAGAAAGGATGCAACAAGATGAAAACATGTATTATGTTTTTAAAAATTATGTATATACCAAAATGCCTGGAAGGTGGTACACCAAAATGCAAACTGGTTATCCCTGACTTATGGCCTTAGGAGTGCTATGGAACCAGTTTCTCCAATTAGAAATCTGAGGCTCAGAAATCTGACTAGCTCAGTTGGTAGAGCATGTGACTCTTGATCTTAGGGTTATGAGTCTGGGCCCCACAGTGGGTATGGAGATTACTTAAAAATAAAATCTTTAAAACAAACAAAAAAAGAAATCCAAGGCTCAGATCTGTTAGGTGGCATACCCAAGGTCTGTCAGCTAATATAAGGCTACTGGAATTCGGAATGGCTTTAATCCATAGCTCTGCTTTTAACTATCGTGTCTCTGTATAATTGCCAAACACTGTACTAATCACTTTACAAATGTTATTTTATTTAATTCTAATAGCAATCCCATAGTTAAGTATCATTATTCCTACTCTAAAGACGTCTATTAAGAGCATAAACTCTGGAGCAGGGAGAGATGAGTAATTCCAGAGGCCAAAGGAAGGGGGTTATGAAAAGAAGATAAGAACTGAAGATGGTGGCATCTGTTATAATGACTCTGTGGCCCACCTCTAAGTGTCAGAAACTACTAAGGATGTAGAAGACTCAAACAATATAATTAACAAGATATTTACATCCTACAAGCAGAGAAAATATCTCCTTTTTGGACTTCTTTGGCATTATAAAAATCTTGATCATATACCAGGTCTCATAAATAAACCTCAAAAGCAAAGTTGTATTCTCTGATCACTGTATAGCAAAGCCAAAAACTCATAATATAAGTTGGATTCTAAAATCTTGGAAGTTCATAAATACTCTGCTAAGCAATATTGGGCTCAAGGGGAACAGCATGGATTCAATTACCAGCAGCATATAAAATAATGGAACTAAAAAGAAAATGGAGGGGAAAGGGAAGAATTTTAGCAAATCAAGAAAGTCAACATCCAGCTAGTTAACATACTTCAGACAAATGGAATAGAAAAGAGTGGGTCTGGGAGAAGGGGGACTTGGGCCCATTTACATTTCAAGGAAAATTACAAGGGACTCTGCTATCTTTGGTATTCAGGAAAGGAGAAAGGACTTTGAAGAACCACATCCTTTGGGAGCAAGGGATGGAAGGAGATTCATTGGTGGGGGAAGGTAGGACAGCATCCTAGCCGCCTCTCTCCTAGGGAGCTGAGGAAGGGGACTTCAGGAAGGGTGAAGCTAGGTATGCCAGGCCAGTGCAGATTGGCTCAAAGCGTAGGAGTGGAATTTTTAGGCACTGAAAGAGAACTGGCTTTTCCTATCCACAGGGCTGCAAAGTCCACAGGGCTGGTAAAACATAGAAGGGCAGTTTAGTTGGGGCCTATACCCCATCTACAGAGAAAAGCAGAAAGTACGGATCAAAAAAAAGGTGAGAATCAAAAAGACAGGTAAGTGTCTGAAGATGTAGAGAAATCAGAATCCTCCTACACTCCCGGTTAGGCATATCATATGGTGCAACTGCCCTGGGAAATATTCTGACAGTTTCTCACAAGGTTAAACATATAGTTACCTTATGACCCAGCAATTTCACTCCTAGGTACATACCCACGAGAAATGAAAACATATGTCCAGGGGTGCCTGGGTGGCTCAGTGGTTGAGCATCTGCCTTTGGCTCAGGTCATGATCCCAGGGTCCTGGGATTGAGTCCTGCATCAGGCTCCCAGCAGGGAGCCTGCTTCTCCTTTGCCTATGTCTCTCTCTCTGTGTCTCTCATGAATAAATAAATAAAATCTTAAAAAAAAACATGTCCACACAAAGATGCATACATGAATGTTCTTAGTGACTTTATTCATAGTAGCCAGAAAGTGAAAACAACCCAAGTGTCCATCAACTGATGAATAGTAAAACAAAATGTGGTGTATCCATTCAATGGAATATTATTTGGCCATGAAAAGGAACGGTAGATGGTACAACATGGTACCTTAACAGCATTATACTAAGTGAAAGAAGTCAGTCAGAAAAGACTATGTATGACATAATTCCATTTACAGGAACTGTCCAGTATAGGCAAATCAGTAGAGATAGAAAGTAGAGTAGTGGTTTCACGAGGCTGGGGGAAACGAGGGTGCAAACGGGGAGTGACTGCTAATGGGTCTGAGGTTTCTTTTTGGGGTCATAAAATTTTCTTCACATACATTGTGGTGATTGTTGCCCAACTCTGTGCATACACTGAAACCACTGAATTATACATTTTAAATGACTGACTTGGGTGTCATGTGATTTATATCTCAATAAATGTTTTTTAAACAAAAAACAAAAAAAGGAAGAAAGAAACTGAAAGTTGTATGCTTGCCAAGAGCCAACAGGAGAAATAACCTTGCATTTAAAAAAGGAATCATTTGATTTGGGGACCCAAGCTAACTATGGAAACTACCGCAGGTGTCTCCAAGCATCCTCAGAGAAGGGGGTGGAGAGCAGTCCTAGAGTCATTTACACCTTAAGGAAAACAGTAACTAACAAACCACTCTAGTACTATTTTTTCAGAGTTCCTGTGACTTTTATTCATTTTGTTCCCTTTATTTCTCTTGTAGTCTCTTTAAGTAAAACACTTAAAAATTAAAATGTATTTGTGTTTGGTGACAAGATAATAGAAGTGGTAATATTTTCTCTTGCTCCGTAGGCCTGGCTGGTGAGTAGGGAGAGAAGACAAGAAGGCAAGACAAGAAATACTCTTAGGGCCTATGGAAGATTAAGAATAGAGCCAGTCTGCTCAGGACCAAGAAGCTGATAGAGGAAAAGGGAATTATTAGCTATAGGTTTCACATTCTTCCTACACAAACCTGTTCATTTAGGGTATGCGTGCTGCTCCTTGACCATGGGGGACTTTTCAGATTTACATTTTCTTACTCCCTGTTCCCCCCCCTCCAATTCAGTGCACAGCTGTGAAGTCTCCTGTTTAATTCCTTCAGATTTCTCTTAGGCAGTAGGCAGCTAATCTGCTAATGTCTATTAACTGCAACCATCCTCTCCTGGTTATCCTCCCACCTTTCCGATCATACCTTCTCAATCTTGCTGGTCTACCACCTCTTTCCCTCCTCCAAACACTGCCATTCCCCTGAGCTAAATCCCTTCTCTTCCCTCCTCCAGCCTTCCCAGTGACTCATCTACTCCCAGCACCATCTCGACACCAAAGATTCCAAGGTCTGTATCTTCAGTTTATACTGTTTATACTACACAGTCCTTTTCTTTCTTTCTTTTTTTTTTTTAAAGATTTTATTTATTTATTCATGAGAGACACAGAAGAGAGGCAGAGACATAGACAGAAGGAGAAGCAGGCTCTCTGTAGGGAGCCCAATGTGGGACTCCATCCCAGGACCCCAGGATCATGCCCCAAGCTGAAGGCAGGCACTCAACCACTGAGCCACCCAGGCGTCCCTACACACCCATTCTCAAAAAACCCCAACTGTGCTCCCTCTGAAGCACACTATTCCAGTCACTATTTACCCTTTTATTAACCTCTTCTTTTAAATCTCCACATTCAGTTCATCATAGGGTCTAGATTGGGAGCTGTAACCTAAATATCTTTTAATATGTTCCCTCCATCCTTTCTACTCTTTCCTATCCTCAGTCTTCACATGATCCTGCCTAGATGATCACAGTTACCCTACAACCACCATCGCCCTCTTCCCATTGAGATTCTCTAAAACACAATCGGATCACAACACTTTGTTTCAGTAAAGCCTGGATGATGCCACATGTCATTATATAAAGAATGGAATATTGGTGCAGTCTCGGAACGTCTCCTTACAAAATACAAATCAATTACAAAGTGGAAAAAGGATAGCTCCAGAGTAAAGAAACCTAGCATGTCCCAACTCAGCCAGGTGATCAAGGTGACCATCACTTACAGGATGGGTCAACATGGAATATCTCTTGATGGGATTCTCCAAGGAGAATGACGAGCGTCATTTCTGTGGTATTCCTTCCAAGAATCCATTACCAAGTCTGAATGAGGAAACATGAGACAGACCAAAGTTGAGGGTCATTCTGAGTAATGAAAGGCCTGTACTCTTAACTGTCAAGGACACAAAAATTAAGGAACTGTTCCACAACTAAAGAGTCTGCAAGAAATAGAACAACAAAATGTAGCACATATTCTTGAATAGGATCCTGAACCAGAAGGGGAGAGAGACATAGTTGGAGACAAAATCTGAATGACATCCGTGAACTATGTACTAATGTTGACTTTCTGACTTGAAGGGTTTGTATCCTACTTATAGAGGAGAGTGACTTTGTGTGGGGAAAACAGAAATCAGAGTGTTTAGGGACATGCCTCTTCCTATATGCATACATAAATAGAGCATGAATACAAGAGAATAAATGCAATAAAATGTTAATTGGAGAATCTAGGTGAAGAAGATACAGCAATTAATTCCTCTTATTGGTTAGAAATTTTCTCTCTTTCTTTTTAAAAGATTTTTATTTATTTATTTGACAAGGAGAAAGAGAGTGTACAAGCAGGGGGATTGGCAGGCAGAGGAGAAGCGGATTCTCTGCTGAGCAGGAAGCCTGACGTGGGACTCTATCCCAGGACCCTGGGATCATGACCTGAGCTAAAGGCAGATGCTTTACTGACTGAGCCACCCAGGCATCCCTGAGTTAAACAGTTTTCCTGTAGATTTGAAATTATTTCAAAACAAATTGTTTTTTAAAAGAAATTTCTTGCTTTCCATGTCTGCTTTTTCTTTTCCTTGAGCAGGAACGTGAGCATGACAGTCTTTCTGTTTTGATGATGCAGACAAGGACAACATCCTAGGGTATGGTGAAGACTCAAATGAGCAACCCTGAAAGCCTGGACTACCCACATACCTCTGACTGCTACTTGAGAGAAATCAACTTTGATTGTAGTTAATCCACGTATCTTGACGTCTCTTTGTAACAGCAGCTTAGCCTGTACCCGGACTATTTTTATTCCTGCCACTCCTCCATATATACCTGAAGTTAGAGTCATAGTGAACTAGAATTCCAAACTCACAAGTTCTACCTGCTTTCCATGTCTTAATCCTTGATACTGTTCCTGTCTGGAATGACCTCCTCACCCTTCTCACCCTTCTCACCCTTCTCACCATTTTCCCCCATCCCTTCTGGTCTGCCTTGTAAATCAGTCCTGGTCCACTCTGCCCGCCTACGACTGCACCCCAACTGTGAGTTAGGTATATCCTCTCCTTTCTCTCATCTGTATGTTGCATTGGATGTTTGTTCCACTCTTACAGCCCACCGACACCTCTAACTTTTATTCACACATGTATTACTAGAGTCTAACACAGTGACTGGCCTACAGTATACTCTCATAAATCATTAAATATTTGATGCATGACTTGTTGAATTTTTTGACATGCTTCTAAGACATTTTTTAATACATACTTTAAAAAAAAGATTTTATTTATTAATTCATGACAGACCTCGAGAGAGGCAGAGACGTAGGCAGAGGGAGAAGCAGACTCCCTGCGAAGATCCAATGAGGAACTGGATCCCAGAACCCCAGGATCATGCCCTGAGCCAAAGGTATTTACAGACATTTTCAAATATACATAAAAGTAGAGGTAACAATGTAATGATACATGCATTCATCACTCAGTTTCGACAACCATGATCATTTTGTCAGTCCTTGTGAATGGATAGAGTTCAAGAGCAGGGCCTTGGAGATAATGCTTTAACTAAAAAGTTTACTTCAATGCAGGGAATTTCAATTACTGGGGCAAACTGGCAAGGAGCTATTTTAGAGCAGATAGGTTTTTTGGATAGGGAGTTTTCAAACCAGAGTCTACATTTTCAAGCAGAGGCAAGAAAAGAAATGAAAAGTTATTCTTCATTCCCTCTTTCAAGCAATATTTATTAAATGCCATCTATGTGCTAAGCACTGGGGTTACATAGGTGAGGAAGACCATTCCTACATTTAAAGAGGCATGCAATTTTTTAAAAAATATATTTTATTTATTTGAGAGAGAGCACAAGTAGAGGAGCAGCAAGCAAAGGGAGAGGGAGAAGCAGACTCCCCACTGAGCCGGGAGCCTGACATGGGGTTTGATCCCAGGATCCTGAGATCATGACTTAAGCCGAAGGCAGCTGCTTAACCAACTGAGCCACCCAGATGCCCCAAGAGGCATGCAATCTAATATGGGTTGACAGTCATATAAAAAAATACTTGACTCAGGTGCCCCTGGCTGGCTCAATTGGTAGAGCAGGCAACTTGATCTTGGGGTTGAAAGTTTGGGCCCCATTTTGGATGTAGAGATTACTTAAAAATAAAGTCTTTTAAACCCCTGCCGCAAAACCCACATTTGCACCAAAGTGTGATTAGGGTTTGATGGAAACATGCATAACAGAGTCACAGAGAAAAAAGTGTAGTCAGTTCTCTACAAAACATTCTCTCCACCTCTGGACCTGGAAACCTGGCTTCCCTCAGGAAAACTACTTCCTCTGTTGCTCTCTCAAATGCTATTTATTTCCCCCAGTTTCATATACGATGAAGCCTGGAATGTGGACATTCTTCTAGCTCTCCATTGCTTCTCCCATACCATTGCCTCTTTTTATTTTTTTCTCTTTTGAAAAGAATATTCTGAATTTCTAGAAGCAGTATACATGTTCAAGGCAAAAAGACAGTGCAAAGTAAATAGTCAAACACAAATATTAACTAGTAATAACAATTTGATGTTAGTCCATCCATATTTTTCTCTATGCATGTATGTATAGATTTTTTTTTTTTTATTAAGTGAACTCCACCCCCAATGTGAGGCCCAGACTCATGACTCTGAGGGGGCACCTGGGTGGCTCAGTGGGTTAAAGTGTGCCTTCGGTTCAGGTCATGATCCCAGGGTCCTGGGATAGAGCCCCACGTGGAGCTCCCTGCTCAGTGGGCAGTCTACTTCTCCCACTCCCTCTGCCTGCAGCAACCTCTGCTGTGCTCTCTCTCTCTCTCTCTGTCAAATAAGTAAGTAAGATCTTTAAAAAGACCAAACAACCAACTCATGACCCTGAGATCAACAATCACATGCTCTACTGAATGAGCCAGCCAGGCACCTTTGTATACATGGATTTTTAAAAAAATATTTTTAAAAATAGGATAATCTTGGGGCACCTGACTAGCTCAGTTAGTGGAGCATATGACAACCTAGGAGTTGTTAGTTCAAACCC
Organism: Canis lupus baileyi; assembly: GCF_048164855.1. Taxonomy (NCBI): domain Eukaryota; kingdom Metazoa; phylum Chordata; class Mammalia; order Carnivora; family Canidae; genus Canis; species Canis lupus. Next base: position 13,257,281 of record NC_132861.1, on the reverse strand, counting down.
CACATTGGGTGTAGAGATTACTTAAAATCTTTTATAAAAATAGGATTCTTATTTTTTAAGATTTACCAAATTTCTTTTTTTTTTTTTAAGATTTACCAAATTTCTAAATAATTGCACATTTAGGAAATCTATTCTTCTTTACCTAATTAAGTCTAATCTAACTTCCTCAGCATTTAAGGAGTATTTGCATGAATAATAAGGGGAAACTTGTAGGTTTAATAATTGGATTCCCTTAAATTTTGATTAGAAACTTAGTCAAGTATTTCCAAGCATTTGACTTAAAAACATAAATCTAATGTGTCAAGTTCTCTTAAACATGTCAAGTATCTCAAATCATGAAGAAAATATAGTAACTGTAACAATGATTACAAACATTATAATACCTGTACAAAAATATTAAGCATTATTTAGCATCATTTTTTGGTACCATTTAAAATTTTATTTTTAGACCTTCCCAGCATTGCAAGTTTACTTCTCTAAGAGAAGCTCGGTCTGGCTGTGATATACAGTTAGGGTCACAGGTTATAAATTTGGCATCAGGAGGTGAGAACCTGGGTACACATTCCAGAATACTTCACAGGCCAGTCTGTATTTGGCTGATTACTTCTGTATTTGGCTGATTACTTCTTCAAATCAGGTTTAGTTTTTTAAAATGAAAATCCAGGATATCATGTATCCCTCTTGGTCACTGTCACCCATTTTTAACTGCAACCTCTTGTACAGCTTTCTCTTTCCTGAGTCAAGTTGAGTGGATGTTGCACTCGCCCCCCAATCTAGTGACTCTCCTTCAATTTACACCCCTTGGCCCAACCATTATCCTGAGAACATAACACCCATCCAACTCTCCGCCCTCCAAGAACATAAACACCCTTGCTCCCAATAACTTTGATTACAATTTGTCAGCCCATTTCCATGGTTACCCCTTGAAAATCCTATACCTCTGAAATCTTAAATGTCAGTACACTGGTCTAATAGCAGCTCCCCACTCCACTGTGGTTCATATCTTAATTCAAGTCTAATTAAATTGGTGTGATTAGAAATCTGCTGGGGTTCTTCTGGAAGGTGAGCTTCAGCAGATTTTTTTCTTTTCTTTTTTTTTAAAAAGGAGAGGGAAGAACGTGGTTTAACAGGAAGAAATACGACTGACCTGTTATCATTCAGGATGATGGCTATATGATGGCCCTGTGGGGAGAAATCAGTGGATGAGTCAAGTCGCAATGGAAAACTCCTGTCAGGGTGTAGTGAGAGATGAGTTAGGTAAATGAAAGGAGGGGGATCCATTTCATGAAAGGGCTTTAATTTGAAATGGGAATTGAGTGCTACTTTCAGAGCAGCCCATGTTTTCATGCCATGGAAAAGCATGAGGAATGCTTCAAGCTCCACAGTACCATGGAAGTCTTTAGGAAGGATTAACCATGGCTTGCCTGTGAACAAAACCACACCAGAGCACTTCTGATTATGGATTTTTAAAAATATAAGCTTCTGAGAATTTTAATGATTCTACTACAATTTTAGAGGATGGGCTGTATTTCACATTTTTGGGGGGGGGGTTCCCTCATAAATCATGAACAAAATCCTAACAATTCTAGTATTCCAGCAAACAGTAACCAAATATCTTCAGTCAGGACTATTACCTATATATTTTAAAAATGTTTGATTACATTTCTAGATTTATGGTTAACAATTTAAAGAGTCACTTTAAAGACTTTCTTTGCTTGAATCAGTCTCAATTATACAAAAAATAACTAACTTATTTCAGATGGTTTGGGGATCCCACCTCCTGGTATTCATGCTTTGATGTTATAACCTCTCCTAAGTGGAGGCTGGACCTAATGACTCACTTCTAAATACAGAAAGTGGCAAAAATGATAGGATGCCATTTTTCGATATTAAGTCCTAAAAAGATTGAGGTTTCTATCTTGCTTGTTCTCAATATTCTCTTGCTCAATCACTCTAAGGGAAATCTCTTGCCATACTGTGAGTTTCCTCATGGAGAGGTCCTTGTGGCAAAAATCTAATGTCTCTGGACAATAGCTAGTGAGGATATGAGGCCCGACATTAGCCACAAATGAATTTAGAAGGCGATCCTTCCCAGTCAAGCCTTGAGATGCCTGCAGCCCTGGCTTTGATTACAGCCCATGGAAGACTGAGCCAAAGGAAGCTATGTAAGCCGTGCCCAGATTCCTGACTCATAGAAACTGTGAGATAACAATTGTTCATTGTGTTAAGCTGCTGAATTTTGGGGTAATCTGTTAAGCAGCAGCAGATAACTAATATATTCTCCTTTAGTTAGCCTATATTCAAACATTAATAGATGAATTGGGGAACGTATGGAAATTTGGTCAAGCAGGAAATCATGAAATTCTATGAAAGGAGAAGTTAGAGTGTGTTGAAAATAAAGAATGATGAGAATTGATTAATAATAATATGTAAAACATATATTGTTTTTTCTACCATCCATATAAAATTTCCTCCGGGTTGACATTTTTTAGTGGGAGGAATGTATTTGTGTTGATTCATCCACACTTTGATCTTTAGGCTCAATGGCACATATTTGTACATTGGTTGAGATGTGTGGTGGGAGATGGTGAGAGCAAGCAGCTCAGACTAATTGAAATTGAAGTCATAGCCTTCTTGAAACCAAGGATAGATGAAATCATTTTTTACTCTACCTCTAGTCCATAGGTCAAAGCTGTCCACTAGAAATATAATGCAAGCCACATATGAAATTTGCAATTTTCCAGTAGCCACATTTTAAAAAGATAAAACAAAATAGGTAAAATTAATTTTAATAATATATTTTATTTAACTCCAAATATTACCACTTCAGTATGGAATAAATAGTAAAAAATTACAAAATATTTTAGTGTTTTTTTGCACCATGTCTTCAAAAATCTTGTGTGTATTTTATACTTACAATACACCTCAATATGGATGCTAAATTTTCATTTTAAGTGTTAGGAACTGCATTTGCATTTCATAAAATTTAGGGTTGAAAAGATAGGTTTGCTTATCCAAATTGTTCCAAACATACTGAAGTTTTCCAATAACTGATTTGTGAGTCATGCTTATACTTAACTAAGTTAAAAATGCAGCACTAGCTATCTCTCTAGTGTTCAATAGCAACAGGTGGCTGGTGGCTATTGTACCGCATGGTGCAGCTCTAGTACAGAGTCAGAATTCAATAAATGGTTACTGGATGAATTAATTTCACAGCATTATTTCACCAGTTAAATTAGCCATGAATTGGGGTGCCTGGCTGGATCAGCTGTAGAGCATGCAACTCTTGATCCTGGGGTCATGAGGATGCCAGATGTTGAGTGTAGAGATCACTTAAAAAAAAAAAAGGTCATGAATTAAACCAAAAGCTGCCTGACATTTCTTCCAGAAAAAAGAAATGTTAGTAATGATTATTTATGAGTAGCCACCAGAGTATCTTCAGTATTAGATGGTTTTACTTATACTCCTACCTTGAAGCCTGACAGGTGGAATTCTGAGCCATCAGGAAATCCATCTGAACTGTCCAAATTCTTTGAAAATACTCATTTATTTGTATTTTTCACTCACAGGATAACCTGGGGATTTAAAATTCTCCATCAATAAATATGGGGATGAAAATCAAAATGACTAATGAATCATGAAGAGAATAAACTCATTTTTCAAGAGTTGAAATGAAAAAAAAAAGTTGAAAAGGTGAGTGACTTTTCAAAGACATTTCAACCAACATTACTTTCCTATCACAACATTGCTACATCGCTTTTGCATATTTCTAAAACAACACAGACTCTTTCCCTGTACATCCATATATTCAATCTTTCATGGTTCTAGGTTTACATTTTAGCTGGAGGGTGCAGTTGCAAACCTTAAACGTGTTATTTCTAGATATTTAACAGAGAGGTACAATAAGAAAGTATAGAACCTTATCACCTAAATTACTTTCCTGAAGTTAAAGCTATTTCTGTCCTTTTGCTAATAGGGGAAAGGACTGCACAAGTATTGATAGGATCTCAACAGGCTTAGGCTGAGTTTCCAAATCATAGCACAGGATTAAAAGCTTAGAAATGTAGAGGGTCTTTGCTTTCCCTTGCTTTTCTTTCTTCTTTTTTCTCTCTTCCTTTCTTCTTTTCCCCTCCCTTTCTTCCTTCTCTTCCTAACTCCCTCTCTCCCTCCCTTCCTTCTTTCCTTTCTACTGATTAAAAACCAACCATCTAGAGCTGAAGTGACCCTAAAGTAGAGTGTGTGTGTGTGTGTGTGTGTGTGTGTGTAGTCATAGTATCATTACCAGCTCCAAACTTTCTCCCTTCCAATGATAGAAACTCCCTAACTATTCTCTAGTCACTTCCTGGAGAATTATGCAGGTTTTGTCTTTGACTTTCTAATTTTGTTTAGCTAGACAGATAAATTCCCTCAGCTTTCAGCAGGTAATTTATTTACTTTCTGAGAACAATGTTTGTTGATTTATTGGTTGGGGGTTCATATTAAATAAGCAGAGAAAATATTTTTCTTTTAAAAATCTACATTCCCAGAGTGTTTTTTTAGAAGTGCTATGTGGAAAAACCAGACATTGACAATTCTGAGTCAGAGAGTGATTCAGAAGAGCTGGGCTCTGAAGGTGAAGAAATCACATTTATTTTTTAAAACATTTTATTTATTTATCTGACAGAGAGAGAGAGAGAGAGCACAAGCAGAGGGAGTGACAGGCAGAGGGAGAGGGAGAAGCAGATTCTCAACTGAGCAGGGAACCTGATGCAGGGCTCCATCCTATGACAGAGATCATGACCTGAGCCAAAGGCTAACACTTAACCAACTGAATTACTCAGGTGCCCTGAAAGTGAAGAAATTTTAGGGAAAATTACCTAATAAATTTTGCTTGTATTTTCCTTTTGTTTTTTTTTTTTAATATTTTATTTATTTATTCATGAGTCACACAGAGAAAGAGACAGAAACACAGAAGGAGAAGCAGGCTTCTCACAGGGAGCCTGATGCGGGACTCAATCCCCTGATCTGGGATCATGCCCTGAGCTGAAGGCAGACGCTCAACCACCGAGCCACTCAGGCATCCCTACTTTTTAATTTTTTTTTAATTTAGATTTTATTTATTTATTCATGAGAGATACAGAGAGAGGCAGAGCCATAAGCAGAGGGAGAAGCAGGGTCTCTCCAGGAAGCCTGATGTGGGACTTGATCCCAGGACCCCAGAATCACGACCTGAGCCAAAGGCAGATGCTCAATCACTGAGTCACCCAGGTGCCCCCTGTATTTTCCTTTTTATGGATGCCAAGAATATATGTAATTTTTTAAAAAAAACCCTATGTCTAAATAAGTCTAAAACAGCTCTTTCAATAAATATAAAATAAAAATTCTAATTGGTAAGAAGACATTTTTCCCTGGTATTATGTAAGATAACAGTGTATCTTACTTCTATTTGATGGACAACAATAATCCAAACTACATAGTAATTTTTGAATATAGAAATGTTCTAAAATATGTGAAGTTGTTATTGTCCCTATAGGTAGTTTTATTCTTAAATTTTTTATTATTTTTTAAAAGATTTTATTTATTCATGAGAGACATACAGAGAGAGAGAGAGAGGCAGAGAGACAGGCAGAGGGAGAAGCAGGCTCCTTGCAGGGAGCCCAACGTGGGACCTGATCCCAGATCCCCAGGATCATGCCCTGGGCCAAAGGTGGCACTAAACCGCTGAGCCACTGGGGCTGCCCAGTATAGGCAGTTTTAAAGTAATAAAATTTTCATTTATTACAGAATGATATCTGAAAAGCTTTGTCTTTGAAAAGCCAATGTTACTAAACAGACTTGAATGTATATGAAATATTGTGGGAGTAATAACTGCAAATATCCTAAAATATTTTTATTAATTTACTTAGCATTTTAATTCCCTACTCTCTCCCATCTCCTGCAGCTCACTGCTACCTTCTAGGGGAAAAAAATCACCGACATGGCAGTTTTTAGACGATCTGGTGTCCTAACCTAGCTGTGCCATCCACAAGCTGTACAACCTTGGTAGACCACAACTTCTCTCTTTCTTCATCAATAAGGCTACTTCCAGCTCTAAAAATGTTTTTAACTTTAAAAAGTCTACAATTCAACCAACAGTCAATATTATTAGTCTGAGAAAAGGCAAATATTTGGCATTCAGATGCCCCACAAACATTATTGGCATGAAAACCATACCACAAAATAGATTATTTTCTTCTAATCCTGTATCATAATTTTAGTAGGCTTGCTCTAACTTTAACTAGGTATTGTATTATTTACTCAGTTAACAACAAGTATTTATTGAAACTTTAGTGAATCTAGCCTTGAGATGAATAGAAACAGTGTTCACCCTCATGAGGCTTATAGTCAGTAGGACGGACAGGCATTAAATAACTTCTAATCACAAATTATGATATATCCTAAAAGGGGGAAGTGTCGATGGCTGATGAGAAACTAAATAATGGAGACTAAGTTTAAATTGGATGGTAAGGGGAGGGGCCTCCCTGAGGAGACTTAAACTGAGAACTATAGCAGGATTTGTATAAAGTATGTGTGTTGGGGTGGGATTTTAGGCCTGTATTCCAGGTAGAGAAAATTGTATGTACAAAGACTTTGAAGTGGAAGAGTCTGGTGTGTCAAGAAACTCAAATAATGCCATTGGAGGGCAAGAGTTGAGGTAGAGATGAGGTAGAGAGGCATTCATGGAGGGCTTTGAAGGTCATGCCAAGGAGTTTGGATTTATATTGATTCAGTGGGAAATGAATAAAGCTTTTAATGGGGGGGGATGTGGTGGGGTGTGGTTTGATCAGCTAGTTTATTTTATGTATTTCCTCAGCCTTATTGCGATATAATTGACATATAACATGTAAGTTTAAGGCATACAACGTGATGATTTGATACATGTATATATTGTGAAGTGATTACCACAATAAGATTAGTGAACACATCCATCAGCTCACGTAATGACAGTTTTGTGTGTGGTGAGAACATTTAACATCTCCTTTCTCTACAATTTTCAAATATGTGATCTAGTACTGTTAACTATAGTTACCACAATGAGTATTAGATTCCCAGAACTTATTCATCTTACAACTTGAAGCATGTACCCTTTGACGATATATATTTTAAAAATGTTGATTGGTTGCTTTTTGGAAAATGGATTACATAGGAGGCTAACATAATCATCTAGAAGAGAAGTGACAATCATATGAACAAGGGTCATGGCACAGGAGGGGAAGAGAGTGGATCTATTTTAAAGGTAGGGTAAAGAGAGTTTGGGAGTGCTCAGGATGACCTTCAGTTTTCTGCTTTAAGAAACTGGATCTTTGGAGTTTTCCTTTTCCAAGATGGGAAAGGCTGGCAGAGAAGTTTGTCGAAATAGTGAGATTGCAGTTTTAGACATGGTACAGTTGAGATATTTGTGAAAATTCAAGTGAAAATGTCAGGTAAGCATTTATAAACAAGTCAGGAGGTCAGAAGAGGAGTCTGGGTTGGAGACATAAATTTGAGAGTCTCTGGTCTACAGATGGTATTTAAGCCATGAGTCAGCTCGGTGGGACAAGGAATATAGTACAGGAGGAAGAGCAGACAGGGCGCAGAACATACGATGCCCAAGTCTATTTGCATACTCTAAAAGATACTAGAGTTCTGAATTTGGGGCTACAGCAGTGAGCAGGCTTCTGTTTCCATTAGTACATTATTCTATTCATTCATTTATTCTGCTACGTATATATATATCTACTTTCTAAGTAAATCCTAAACTGATGATTCTGGGGTACTGTTTCCTTTGTTGTTAGAGCCAAAGGGAGGGTCCAAGTTTTCGGGGGACTTGAATCATATAAAATGTGGGGATTTAAAAAAGGAATGCAACTTGATAAACATAAAATCAGGCATAAAAGTACATATTTATTTAGAATTGAAAAAGATACCATAACGAATTACTGATTTTTATGTTTTTATTTAATTCCAGTATAATTGATGTACAGTGTTGTATTAGCTGCAGGCGTTCAATATAGAGATTCAACAATTCTATACATTGCTCAGTGCTCATCATGATAGGAGTTCTCTTAATCCCATTCACCTACTTTACCCATCGTAGTCACCCACTTCCCTTCTGGTAATCACCAGTTCATTCTCTATATTTAAGAGTCTGGTTTTTTCATGTCTCTTTTTATCTTTGTTTTGTTTCTTAAATTTCACATATGAGTGAAATTATATGGTTATTTGTCTTTCTCTGACATTTCACTTAGAATTATACTTTCTAGAACCATCTATATTGTCACAAATGGCAAGATTTCATTACTTTATATGGCTGGGTAATATTCCATTGTATATATATAGACATATATAATACGTCTATTGTGGATAGTTGGGCTGCTCCATATCTTGGCTATTGTAAATAATGCTGCAATAAACACAGGGTGCATATATCTTTTCATTTTCTTTGGGTCAATACGCAGTAGGGTCATATGGCTGGGTTATATGGTAATTCTATTTTTACTTTTTTTTTTTTTGAAAGATTTTATTTATGTATCTGAGAAAGACAGAGCATGAGCAGTGGGGAAGGAGGCAGAGTGAGAGGGAGAAGCAGACTCTTTGCTGAACAGGGAGCCTGACTCAGGGCTCAATTCCAGGACCCCAGGATCATGACTGGAGCTAAAGGCAGACACTCAACTGACTAGCCACCTAGGCATCCTATTTTTATTTTTTTGAGGAACCTCCATACTGTTTCCCACAGTGGCTCCACCAGTTTGCATTCCCATGAACAGTGCACAAGGGCTCATTTTTCATTTTTCTCTACATCCTTTCTAACACTTGTTGCTTGTGTTTTTGATTTGAGCCATTCTGACAGGTGTGAGGTGATATCTCACTGTGGTTTTGATTTGCGCTTCCTGGATGATGAGTGATGTTGAGTGTCTTTTCCTGTGTCTGTTGGCCATCGGTATGTCTTTGGAGAAATGTCTGTTCATGTCTTTTGCCCATTTCTAATTGGATTACTTATTTTGGGGGAAATTAGAGATTTTTAAAAGCTGACAAATACCAGAGATGTCATGAAATTAAAACAAATAATTTTATTTCTACATTTGTTATTTTAATTAATTAATTAATAATTAACTGTCTGATGTATCTGTATATTACTTTTTTCCTACCTTTTCTGGCTGCATAAAGTTTCATTGCCTCTTCTTAAGTCATTGCTTTTAGAAAATCTTATTCTCTAGAGAGAATAGAAAGATAATTGAGCCTTTTCTAAAGCATGGCCAATCAAGATTTTTCATTGTTATTAATAGTTTAAAATTTCTGCATCGCAATTCATGACTGGTTATGCCACGTCAATTTTTATTTATTATTATTATTTATTTTATTTTTTATTTTTTAAAAGATTTTATTTATTCATGAGAAAGAGAGAGAGAGAGAGAGGCAGAGGGAGAAGCAGGCTCCACGCAGGGAGCCCGACATGGGACTCGAACCCGGGTCTCCAGGACCATACCCTGGGCCAAAGGTGGTGTTAAACCGCCGAGCCACCTGGGCTGCCCGCCACGTCAATTTTTAGAACTGCTATTACATCTGGGAAATTCTCGATTAAATTTCTTTCACATATGAGTGGTAAGATTTCAGGGTCATTTCACTGTCTTGGTGCCAGCTTTGTATGCCATCTTATCTAGAACCACCAAAATTTGTCAGGACAAGAATCACTAGATATGTTAAAACTCAATCCAATCATAGAAGCATAAAATATAACTTCATCCAAAGACATACTTGCTATCAGTAATACTGCTACAGGCTTTGCCTCCAAAACACAGGAATTCTGGCAAATTTTATTTTGTGCCATTCTCATTTAAAAAAAATGAATTGTTCATTTATACTTGTGTACATTGCATTACTGACCACATTCCTGACAGGTGAGGTATTGATGAAGTATTTTAACTAGGTATTGATGAGACTCAAATCCTCCAGCTTACAATTTCACTTATTATCCATTGGAATTGATTGGAAGAATTTTCTACAGACTAGGCTACAGGCTTGGCTTTAGTCCTAGATCTCTGTGTTATGGTTCATGATGAGTTGGGCACAGGAGGAAGGAGCACTCTTGGAAGCTATGCCTGTTATAGAACCTGGATAACTCTTAATGACTTACACATATACTTAGAAGTGACTATGAATCCCATAACTATATTCCACTAAACTAAGTAAACCTATCCGAAACATAACCCAACACAAGGTAAAGTCTGAGTGGAAAAAAACAACAGTTTTAATTAGCTGTGGTTAAAATGTATTACTTTTGAAAACTTTACAAATAAATATGACTAGGAGGACACATTTCTAGGGCTCCTCCCAAAGCCTTTGCAGGGCCATATGCAAGTCCAGCTTCATTACTTTCATAGTAAATTGACCTCTAGTCATTAAACCTTCAAATATAGAGGTGTCAACTCTCCTCCAATGTATATTATTTTATCATCTCCTTGCAGGTAGAACAATATTCCTTCTCCCACTTTCCTGTTAGTCAATTTTGGAGGGGGGTAAATCTCAAGGTGATGGTTTGAATTGCTGCTCTGGGGACACCGCTGGCTAGTATAAATTTCTTTTTTCCTTTTTTCTCCTTCTGTTCTTTCTTCTTGTTTTTTCTTGTTCTTTTCTTTTTTTCTTCTTTCCACTGAGGGCTAGACTATTTATTTATTTATTTATTTATTTATTTATTTATTTATTTATTTGACTCTTTATTTTGGCTCAGGTCCCGATCTCAGGGTTGTGAGATGGAGCCCCAGTTCTAGCTCCTTGCTCAGCAGAGAGTCTGCTTCTCTCCCTTTTCCTCTCCCCCACTACTCTCCTGCTCACATGCATGTGCACACACTCTCTCTCTAAAAATAAATAAATAAAATCTTTAAAAAACTGGCAGGCTCAAGGAAACTTACCATATACATTTGATTGATTCAAATCCAGGGGGAAATAAAAATCTACAACTTACTATTCTTCCAATAGTAGTTATTACAACTATGTCTCTGCTTTGGTGATTCTTTTCCTTTGAAAACTATGATCTAATTTTAATTTGGATTTTTAGCACGTATATAACTTGTGAGGGATTAAAAATATATGTAATATACTCCACTTTCCTTAACACACTATGAATATTTGGCCTTAACACAATTTGCTTAATTATACACCTGTCCAGAGAACAATTAACCCCACCTGGGAGGGAGAGAACAGAGAAGGGAAAACAGAAGTAGGTAGGAGGGGTATTTTGGGGGAAAAGGAATAACAACATTGATTCTACTGGAGGTATTGAAAAAAGCATAGCTCTTAAATTTAGATGGTCTAGGTTGAAACATGGCTGTCTTTACTCACTTAGCTATATGATCTTAGGTAATTTACTTAACCTTTCTTAGCTTCGTTTTCTTTTGAAAATAAGGGAAATAATATTTGAGAGAATTCTTGGTGAATCTGACAACAGTAGGAAATAATCATTAATACTTCAAGATTTTATCATCATCACATACACAGCTTTTTTTTTTTTAATCTTAGTGTTCATTTTTTTTTTTTTAAGTAGGCTCCACACCCATTGTGAAACTCAACACAGAGCTTGAACTCATGATCCCAAGATCAAGACCTGAGCTGAGATCCAGTCAGACACTTATGACTGAGCCACCCAGACACCCCTTAGTGTTTTTTTTTTATCAAAGTTATCCATGAGGGATCCCTGGGTGGCGCAGCGGTTTGGCGCCTGCCTTTGGCCCAGGGCGCGATCCTGGAGACCCGGGATCGAATCCCACGTCGGGCTCCCGGTGCATGGAGCCTGCTTCTCCCTCTGCCTATGTCTCTGCCTCTCTCTCTGTGTGACTATCATAAATAAATTAAAAAAAAAAAAAGTTATCCATGAGCATTATTTAAAGCTTTTAATAAAAAACAATTCAAAATCTGGAAGGTATGCCCACCATATTTTCATGCTGTCTTCCCCTCATTATTCAATGTTAGGATTTCTTTCTCTCTTTACTTCAACTCAGTTTCATTTTCTGGATCTCATTTCTCTCTTTTGCTTACTGGGTTTCCAGTATTGTTTAAGGGTTTAAGGCTTGGTACACAATATTATATACACATTCTCCTAAATTTTTTTTAAAGATTTTATTTATTTATTCGTGAGAGAAAGAGAGAGAGAGAGAGAGAGAGAGAGGCAGAGACACAGGCAGAGGGAGAAGCAGGCTCCATGCAGAGAGCCTGACGTGGGACTCGATCCTGGGTCTGCAGGATCAGGCCCTGGGCTGAAGGCGGCACTAAACTGCTGAGCCACCCGGGCTGCCCTCTCCTAAATTTTCTTATTTATTTTTTTATATTCCATTTGGACTTTATTTTTATGTACTAGATCATCTAGAGTTTTCATATACTGTATTGTTTTCTAAAATAGAAAATTATAGCAACAACAGTTATTTTTAAAAATTCCTTTTCTCATAGAATTAAAACACTTTTGCCATAGATTCTGTTTCACAAAGCCTAGATGTATTTTTCTTCTACTATTAGTTATCTGTTCCTATGCCAGTACTGTACTCTTGTAACTTCAGGAGCTTCATAACAAAGTTTTAATATCTAATAAAGCAGGTCTTCCCTCATTTCCATATTTATTTGTTCTTATGACTATTAAATTATTTGTTTCAAGTACCAAACAAAAATATCACAAACAATGAAGGAAACAAAACTCCCAGCAGCCCATCCTCTTGTAAGGATTTTGATTTATGTATATAATTTTGAAGGATTTAGAGTTTAATGATGTGACATCTTCCCACACAGGCATTTATGTTTATTTATTCAGATACTTTTTCTTGTCAATAAATTACTAATACTTTTCTTCATATAAGTCCTGCAGCTTTCTAGTTAGATTCATTTTTAAGTAGTTTACAGTTTTATCACCAACACAAGTAGAAATATCTTTAGTTCCATTTCTAATTGGTTCATAAGGAGAGAACTTTATTTATTTTTATATATTTATCTAATATTCAGCAACCTTAAAATTGTTTCTTAATTTATTTTGATATTCAGTGCTGTCCAATAGAAATGTAATGCAAGCCACATATAAAATTTAAAAATTTCTAGTAGCTGTATTATAAAAATAAAAGGAAAACAGGTGAAAAAATTTTATTAGTATATTTTATTTAACCCAATATATTAAAAACATTATCATTTCAACATGGAATATACAAAATTATTAATGAGATGTTTTTTTTTTTTTTTTTTGTTCATTCACACCAAGTCTTTAAAATCCAGTATTTATCTCATACTTGTAGCACAGCTTGGACCAGCCACATTTCAAGTGCTCAGTAGATACATGTGGTTAGTGGCTACCATATTGGATAGAATAGCTTTTGGATTTTCTGTATATACAATCCATGCAATCAAATCATTTATAAATATAGTACTGTCTCTTTCAAAACCATGATTTGATTTGATTTTCTGACGATCGGGAAAAATCTCTCTAGAAACACTAACAAATAATAGTGATAGCAAACATCTTTGTCTTCTTCCTTATTTTAATAAACATGGCTTTAATTAAATGCTTAATTTTTAAATAAATATTGTCTTTAAATAGTTTACTTTTGTTTCCATTTTACTTAAAGCTTATATTAAGAACAAATGAGGAATTTTAATTGCTTATTGTCATCCATTGATATGTTTTTTAATCCATGGATAGAATTTATTCTCTTAAGAGATTTCCTAATCCAGAACAACCTTTTTGTTTCTATGACAACCATTCTTGGGCATGATTTATTATTCTTTTACATTAAACTTGCTCATATTTTCAATTATTTTAGATGCTTATAGATTCAGCTTGCAAATATTTTATTTAGGCTATTTATGTCCATATTCTGCAGTGAAATTAGCCAATAAATTTATTTATTTTGGCAATATCTTTATAAGGTTTGGGTATTAAGGTTATCTTAGCTTCATAAAATGAACCAGGATATTCTTTTTTTCTAGTATCAAGAATAGTCCTTGAGAATTTTCTGTTCTTAGAAGTTTATATAAAATTCAGAGGCAAGGCCATTTGGATTTGGTACATATTTTAAAAGTTATATTTCATATTCATGTTTTAATTCTATTGCTATTGATCTTCTGGGTTTTCAACCTTTTACTGGGTCAATTTTGAAGATTTAAATTTTGCTGTCAGAGCCCATTTCCTCAATTTTCAATTTCGCTGTCATATCATTGCAAACAACATCCCTTTAAAAACACTTTTGAAATTTTCAGAAAAGGGAAATCTATAGGAAATCTATAGAGCTAGAGAGTACAAAAATATTTGTTAAAGGCTAGGGAAGACAGAGGGGAATGAAAAGTAAAGGGTATAGGGTTTCACTTAGATAGAGGTGATGGAACTCTCTAAAACTGACTGTGATGATGCACAAATCTGTGAATATACTAAGAACGATTATACACCTGAAATGGGTGAATTGTATAATACATGAATTGTAGCTCAATAAAGATGCTTAAAAATTAGGAAAATATACTTTAAATCTCCAGACCACAAGGAGGTATCATCTCACACGTATTAGGATGATTATTACATTAAAAAAAAAAGTATCAGGGAGGATGCAGGGAAGTTGGAACTCTTGGTTCCAAAGTTAGTTCCAATAGTTGGTAGGATTATAAAATGGTGCAGTATGGAAGTTGCTCAAAAAATTAAGAATAGTAGTACTATATGATACAGCAATCTCACTTCTGGGTATAGATCTAAAAGAAAAGCAAGGTTTGTTTTGAAGACATATTTGCTCACCTATGTTCACAGTAGCACTAGCTGGGAGGCAGAAACAATCCAGATAGTCATCATTGAATGAATGGATAAGCAAAATGTGGTACATATATATAATGGAATACTATTCAGCCGTAAAAAGAAAAGAAATTCTGGATAAACCTTGAGGCATTATGCTAAGTGAAAGATGCCAGGGACAAAAAGACTATGATTCCACTAACATGTGGTATCTAAAATAGTCAAATTAATAGAAACAGAAAGTAGAATGGTGGTTAACAGGGGCTGGGGGCAGGAGAAAAGAATTGTTTGGAATTTAGACAGTTCTGCAAGGTGAAAAGACTGGAGATCTGTTTTGCAACAAGGTGAATATAATTAATGCTACTGAATGACACATTTACAAGTGGTTAAGATGGCAAATTTTATGTTATGTTTCTACCATACATAAAAAGCTTTTAATCTCTTCCATATTTATTGTCATAGCACTTTTTTTTAATTTATTTTTTTAAATTTTTTTTTTATTTATGATAGTCACACACACAGAGAGAGAGAGAGGGGCACAGAGACATAGGCAGAGGGAGAAGCAGGCTCCATGCACCGGGAGCCCGACGTGGGATTCGATCCCAGGTCTCCAGGATCGCGACCTGGGCCAAAGGCAGGCGCCAAAACTGTCATAGCACTTTTTAAATTCCTAATGTTGTCTATTATATCATTTACCAAAAAAACTTTAAAATTTTTTTCAGAAGGGTTACTGATCAATGAATTATCACATAGTGAACCCATATAACCCCTACCAAGTCAAAAAATAAAACATCGCTATTATCTCACAAGTCTTCTTCACATCCCCCCCAAATGCCTTTCTCTCCTTCATAAATACAGACAATATTCTGACTTTTAACACCATAGATTAGTTGTACATTTCAAACTTCTATATAAGTGGAATTACATAGAAGATGCTTTTTTTTTTAAGATTTTATTTATTCATGAGAGACAGAGAGAGAGAGAGACAGAGACAGAGAGACAGAGACACAGGCAGAGGGAGAAGCAGGCTCAGTGCAGAGAACCTGATGTGGGACTCGATCTGGGGACTCCAGGATCACGCCCTGGGTCGAAGGCAGGTGCCAAACCGCTGAGTCACCCAGGGATCCCCCTAAGTGCTCTTTTGAATGTACTTTAGTGTCTTTCTCTTGACATGTTTATAAGCTTCATCCATGTTGCTGCATTTAGCAATAGTTAATGCATGCTTTTTTAAGAGAGGGAGTATATGTGTGTGGGTGTAGAGTGGGATGGGGGTAGGGGCAGAGGGAGAGGGAGAGAGTGTAGGACCTGACACTGGGCTTGATCTCTCAACCCTGAGATCATGACCTGAGCTGAAATCAAGAGTTGGTCATTTAACTCCCTGAGCCACCCAGGTACCCCAATACTTAATATATTTTTATTGGTCTATAGTATTCTACTGCATGAACATATTCCATAATTATTTATCCATTTTATGGTTTATAGGAATTTGCATTTTTCCAATATTGACCTATAATAAATTATATTTTAAGGAATAATGTATGCTTTTGGCACACATTTGATGCAAAGAAATATACGCATTTCTGTTGGGAATTCACTTAGGAGTTAAATAGCTGTGTTTGCATTTATTTAATTTTAATAAATAAAGCCCATGTTCGTAGCAGCAACTGTTTCCCAATGTAGTTGTACCAATTTTAGCTACCAATGGCAATATATAAAGATTCTGACTATTACATATTTTTGCCAGCACTTCGTATTATCACTCTTTAAATTTTAGCCATTTTGTCAGCTGTGTAGTATTTTAATTTTCATTCTGATTACTAATATGGTTGAAAATCTTTTCATACTTATCGACTATTTGTATATCATCTTTTTAGAAGTGCCTGTTCAAGTCTCTTACTAATTTTTCAATTGGGTTGTTCATCATTTTCTTATTGATTAGAGGGAATTCTTTATGTATTATGGTTACAAATCCTTTACCTGTTTCATGTGTTGTAAATATTTTATCCCACTTCCACTTTTCGCTGTTTTTTGTTAGGTTTTTTTTTTTTTTAGAAAGAAAATACAAGCAGCGGTGAGGGGCAGAGGGAGAGGGAGAGAGAGAATCTTAAGCTGGCTCCATGCTAGGCATGGAGCCAAACGTGGGGCTCAATCTCATGACCTGAGCTGAAATCACGATTTGGACACTTAACTGACTGAGCCGCCCAGGTACTCCCATACTTTTCACTTTAAGGATTAAAATGTTAGTTTTAGTGTATTTTTCACTCTTTCCTCTTTTTAAAAATATCTTTATATCCCATTCATGAAATCTTTGCTACCTTGAGTCACAAAGATACTCTACTATGTTATTTTTAAGAAGTCTTATTTTACTTTCAAATTTAAATTTATAATCTACTGTAAGGATACCCATATGTATATTTAATTGAGCCAGCAACATTTTTAATTTTTTATTTTCTTTAAATATTTTATTTATTCATGAGAGACACAGGCAGAGGAGAAGCAGGCTCTGTGCAGGGAGCCTGATGTGGGACTCAATCCCGGGTCTCCAGGATCATGCCCTGGGCAGAAGGCAGGCGCTAAACCGCTGAGCCACCCAGGGATCCCGCCAGCAACATTTATTGAAAAAAACAACACTTTTGGGGCATCTTGGATGGCTCAGTTGGTTAGTGTCTGACTTTGACGGCTCATATCATGCTCTCAGGGTCCTGGAATCGAGCCCCACATGGGGCTCTGTGCTCAGGAGGGAGTCTACTTCTCTCCCTCTCTCTCTCTGCCCCACTCCCACTCATGCTCTCTCAAATAAATAACATCTTAAAAAGACAACACTTTCTTCATTGATCTGTAGTACACACTCATACACATACACAAATCCCACTTGGATTTGATTAAAATTGTACCAAATCTAGTATCAATTTGGGGAGAATTGGCATCTTTATAATATTTCCAATCTGTGAACTTGCTATTATTTATTTAGGTCTTCTTAATGATCATTCATATTTTTACCTTTTGTTAGTAAAGGTACATTAGGATTGTTTTAGGTATGAGTTTAAATGGTATCACTTAAACATTTTCCAGTTTTCTAATTTTTGCTGATATATAGAAATACAAATGAATTGTGTATGTTGACTCTGTATCCAGCCACAATATACAAACATATTTTCTAAGGGTGTTTACTTTCACTTCTTCCTTTTCAATCTCTCATTCTTTGTCTTTTCTCCATTTTTATACTGGTTAGGGCTTCTGGTACCATGTTAGTGTACATGGTGATAATGAACATGTCTCGATTTCAGATGGTAACTATGAACAATTTATCATTAAATATGCTGTTTACTATTGTTTTTTTTATAGATACCATTTATAGATTAAACATGCTCCTTTTCAGTCCCAGTTTGGTATTGATTTTTAAAAATATCATGAGTGTTAAGTTTTGTGTGTCTGTGTTTTTTTTTAAAGATTTTATTTATTCATGACAGACACACACAGAGAGAGAGGCAGAGACACAGGCAGAGGGAGAAGCAGGCTCCATGCAGGGAGCCCAACGCTGCATTCCATCCCAGGTCTCCAGGACCACACCCCAGGCCGAAGGCAGCGCTAAACCGCTGGGCCACTCGGGCTGCCCATGAGTATTAAATTTTATCGAATGTCCACCAACTGTGTAAGATCTATAATAAATATCTTATTCTTTATTAGTTACAGTGATTGTGCTTCTGTGATTGAACCCTGGTAGTTTTCTTCTTAATCCAACCCAAAAGTTCAAAAGTCTTTATTTTCTATCAAACTTATTTCCACTTTCTGTTTAAGTCTGTGGAAGGGGATCCCTGGGTGGCGCAGCGGTTTGGCGCCTGCCTTTGGCCCCAGGGTGCGATCCTGGAGACCCAGGATCGAATCCCACGTGGGGCTCCCGGTGCATGGAGCCTGCTTCTCCCTCTGCCTGTGTCTCTGCCTCTCTCTCTCTCTCTCTGTGACTATCATAAATAAATAAAAATTAAAAAAAAAAAAAAAAGAGTCTGTGGAAGAACAGACTCTGAACAGTTCCTACCCCTCAGTGGCCTGAGCAGTGGAAGCTGCAGACTAGCCTTCAGTGGTAGGCTGAACACTTCGGGCTGCAGTAGGGAACTATTAGACAGGCAGAAGAGGGCACCTGTGCCATCGGACTAGCCCATGACCTTGGGTTCAGCAGCAGTAAGCCCGGGAGTTGAAACAGTCCATTCACCCTGAAATTCCTCCTTGATCCTGCCCTTCTCAGCAGCAGCCTATTCTTCCTTCTCAATCTCTTCAGGATCTCTGTAGAACTAGACATCAAGCAATGACCACCCATGGGTGTTCAAAGGAGACAGTGCATGCATGCACTAAACCTCCCTGGCCAGCACTTACCACATCAGAGCTGAGTGAGCTCCCTTGATGTCACATGAGATGGCAATGTCTGCATAGCAGAGGGGAGTCCACATCATACAGAGCAATGGGAGGCAGGTTAACATAAGGCACCTGTGTTGAGAGCTGGAGGAGAGCCCTGGGATCAGTAGCCACCAGAAATCTCAGCTCCTCAAAGCTGAGAGGAGAGGTTCCTAGTCGGTGAGGGTTCCAGGAGTGCAGTGGCTAGCAGTAGGAGCAGATCCCGTGACAGCAGCAAAGTTCAGCACGGCCTGCTGACCAGTATTCCTGGAGGATGTGACAACTGACATCAGCTGGGTTTTGAACGGCAACAGTGGCTCAAGCTGGGAACAGAAACTTCTCCCAGGTTCTCTTCAGATTTATGATGTAGATGCCATCACTTTTCCTTTTGTAGATGTACTGTTCCATTTGAAAGTCAAGGTTGGTGCCACCTAAGTGGTCTCCTGCTGCAAGGAATTTAAAGACATCCTCCTCTTTCATTGCAGAACACCAAGTGATCCGGACATTTTGAAAGCTTCCCTCTAAGTTACCACAAGAACCCAGGACATTGTGCAAGATTCCCTTTTAAGTTACTACTGGGAACCCAGAACAATGTCATATGGACTCCTCCACAAATAGCTGGGAAAGGCTGAAAGCCTTTGTCTTTTAATTGGAGCTCAGTGGTTTACATTTAATATATTCTAGATTTAAAAAAAAAATTAATATATTCTAGATTTAAAGTTATCATTCTGATTTCCCTTTGTTCTGCCTATTCTATGTTCAATTTTCTCTCTTGATTCCTTCTGGATCAAATACTTTATTATTCCATTCCTCCTTGTATTAAGTTGTTACATATTTTTGCTTTATGTTCAGTAGTTATCCTAGAGGTTACAATATGCACCTCTGACTTACTGAAGTCTAAGACAAATGACTACTTTTATTCTGTGAAAATGCAAGGAATTTAAGGTCTTTCACTTGTATCCTTTATGATTTATGTGTTGTTTTCATGTCTTTTAATTCCACATCTATTTAAAACCCCACAAGGTATTGCTATTGTTTTATGCGTTCCATGTTCATTGGGTTTTACCAGTGTATTTCACCTTATTGCTATTCATTCTTTCCATTGAAATCCTTAGTGTGGGTCTGCTAGTGACAAATTTTCTGATTTTTGTCTCAACTCTTCATCTTCACTTTTAAAGATTGATTGATTGATTGATTGATTGATGAGAGACGTGGAGAGAGAGGTAGAGACACAAGCAGAGGGAGAAACAGGTTCCCTGCAAGAAGCCCAATGTGGGACTCGATCCCAGGACCCCGGGATCATGACCTGAGCTAAAGGCAGACGCTCAACAATGAAGCCACTCATCTTGATTTTTATTTTTATTTTTTTAAAGATTTTATTTATTTATTCAGAGAGAGAGAGAGAGAGAGAGAGAAAGAAGCAGAGACACAGGCAGAGGGAGAAGCAGGCTCCATGCAGGGAGCCAGATGTGGGACTTGATCCTGGGTCTCCAGGATCACACCCCAGGCTGCAGGAGGTGCTAAACCGCTGCGCCACCGGAGCTGCCCTCATCTTGATTTTTAAAGAATATTTTCATTGGACATTGTATTGTAGATTGGTAGTTATTTTCTGTTTTGAAGATAATAATGATGTATATTTTTCTTTCTTCTTGCTATCATCAGATTGCCAGGAGTATATCTGTTTAAACCTTTTGATGTTTTCTATTTCCTTAGTTTTTCCTTTATTACACATTCCCTTTTCCTCCTGTCACTCAGTTCATTTTGTCCTTGTGTTGTTTGCTACATTACTTAAAAAAAAAAAAAAATTATTCCTTTGAGAGAGAGAGAGAGAGAGAAACAGACTCCCTGCTGAACACGGAGCCCAACTCAGGGCTTGATCCCATGAAGCAGAGATCATGACTTAAGCAGAAACAAGAGTCCGACCCTCAACTGAGTGAGCCACACAGGAGCCCCTCATTCTTTTTTAAATAATAAAAGTAGTTAAAACTATGTATACTTTTCTTCTTAGTATAACAGTGTAGTCTAGGTTTTAAGACACGGTATGTACTCCTTTACATTGACTTATGGATGTTTGTAATTTCAGTTTTATTTTCTCGTTGGTCCTGGAAATATTTAGAAAGACATTTCTTAGTGTTCAAATAGGTGGGCTTTATTTCCCTCTTTTTAGCATTGATTTCTAGTTATATTGGATTATAATCAGAAAATATAGCCTATAAAATCTATATCTTTTGAAATGTATTATGACTTATATTATGGCCAAGGGTATGTTTAATTTTTGTAGATCTTCAATGGTTATATGAAAAGCATATATAGGGATGCCTGGGTGGCTCAGCGGTTAAGCGCCTGCCTTCAGCTCAGGGTGTGATCCTGGAATCCCAGGATAGGGTCCCATGTTGGGCTCCCTGCATGGAGTCTGCTTCTCCTTCTGCCTGTGTCTCTGCTTCTCTCTCTCTGTGTCTCTCATGAATAAATAAATTAAAAAATATATATATATAATTTGGCAGTAGGGTACAAAGTTCTATGTTCGGCTGAAAGGTAAGCCAGTTGATTACATTATTAATATATTAACATCCTTACTTTTTTGTCTGTTAAATTCTGAAAGAGGTTCATTAAGCTCTACCTTTATATGTGTGTGTGACTTTGTGTGTGATTCAAACCAAGTTCTGTATTGCTAGGTGTTCTTGCATTTTGGCATTTAGTAATATTTGGTGCATAAAGGTTTATTATTATTTTGTGGTACTGACCTTTTATCTTTTTGTAATGTTCCTCTTTTTTTCACACGTTTTGGCCTCCAGTTTTCTTTACCTAATGTTAATATTTTCGCTCTTGTTTTTTGTTTTCAGTTAGGCAAATCAAAAATCCTAAACAAACTGTAGTACCTAGATCCTTGCTCTATACTAGGTTATATGAGGGGTTTGAACAGATTTGTGCAATATACAAAGTTTCTTGCTTCGAGGGGCTTCATTTTAATTTTACTAATGGTATATCCTATTAAGATTCTTGTTTTGGGATGCCTGGGTGGCTCAGTGGTTGAATGTCTGCCTTTGGCTCAGGGCGTGATCCCAGAGTCCTGGGATTGAGTCCCACATCAGGCTTCCTACATGGAGCCTGCTTCTCCCTCTGCCTATGTCTCTGCCTCTCTTTACCTGTGTTTCTCATGAAAAAATAAATAAAATCTTAAAAAAAAAGATTCTTGTTTTAATATATATTTTTTTCAGCAAGTGTCCTGATATAAATTTTTCATCAGAATATAAACTAGAAAATCTGCACCGAAACAAATATCTAATCCTTGAAATAGCAAAATAAATTATTAATATAGAACTATTAGATTTAAAATTATATTAATGGGCATATTATACACAGAAATATTGGAGTGACTTTCTGGAGTTGGGGTGCCTAATGAACAGAAATGGTGGCAGTGAGCTTTGCTAAAATTGAAGGTACTTCTGTAAGGCTGGTAGTGGTTGTACAGGTAACAGGGATATACTTTAATAATCAGGGTTATTTCAAAGGTACAACTAATGTTAGAATCATGTTTGCCTTCACCAGGAATATAAGAAGAATGAGAGTCTTTAAGTCCTTTGAAAACTTGTAAAGAAAGGTAGAAAATTGCTTTTATTACCATAAAGCCTTAAAGTCTGTACACTATATACAAGTATATAACTATGATGACATTGATGAAAGACTGCCTCTTCTATTGAGGGTCACAGATACACTAAAAAAAATCTTTCAACATATCAATTGTTTTTTGTTTTCATTTTTAAGTAGCTTCCACACCCAGTATGGAGTCCAACGTGGGGCCTGAACTCATTGCCTGAGATTAAGACCTGAGATGAGATCGAGGTGCCTCAACATATCAATTTTTTGTAACTGCCACAAATAGGAAGACTTTTGTTTTTGGTGCACCATAAATCTGTCAAAACAAGATTAATACTAGGAAGTTGCTAATAACTCTTGTATAGAATTATAAAGCAGAACTTAGAACTTAAGAGCATAAAATGACACACAATTTTACAAATATAAAAGAAACAGATATAAAGGCAGGAAAATTTATAGTTTCCACACTAGTTGTCTTGAAGGAGAATGTTTTAAACTCAGGCTGCTGGGATCCCTGGGTGGCTCAGTGGTTTAGCGCCTGCCTTTGGCCCAGGGCGTGATCCTGGAGTCCCGGAATCGAGTCCCACATCGGGCTCCCGGCATGGAGCCTGCTTCTCCTTCTGCCTGTGTCTCTGCCTCTTTCTCTCTATGTCTATCAAGAATAAATAAATAAAATCTTAAAAAAAAAAAAAAAAACAACTAGCTATCACTAACATAATCCCTAGCTACTCAGAAAATGGGAAGTTTTCCCAATTACTGGTACTTAATACAAACTAACATCAACTTTAGCTTTTAGCATTCTGTTGCTGGGGGAATGTTGCTAGGGGTCACTGAAACAAAATGAAATTCTTACACTACACCCCAAAGCAAATAGGATTTATGGATTATTTGCAGTTTGGGATGTAGTCTTCATAGCATGAATGACTTGTAGTGGCCTAAAGATTTTTTAGTAAAGGACACTCAAGAATGAACTCTTCCTAAAGAGACAGCCTTCTCTTATGGAAGTAGTCAGTTGCCTTCAAAATGTTTTTGAAGAGATATGAAACGTGTGAAAAATACGACCATAGGGTATTTCTCAAAAAGCAAACACGTTAGACTATATAATCAAATGAACATGTTCCTTGTAAAATACTTATTATAGTTAAATGGGAACATTATATTTTTACATTCTTATAATTTTGCCATTGTTTTTAGGCCTCAGCTTTTAAGCCATCCAAGAAGATTGTTTTTATTTATACTGTCATCGGCATTTTAAATCACAAATGACATGGCCCTATCCAGTTATTTTTATCATTTACCACACCCAGCTCTGGTAAGTTTGAGTCATTTCCAAAAATCTAGTCTTCTCTTGAAGAATGAAGATTTGCTACCATGATATTTTAGAAATGTGATTAGGGCACATAAATAAATCTCAAAAACATGGTATAGCTTAGAACAAGCCTTGTTTTTACCAAGGTAACTATTTGGGAAGCAATGTTCATTTAAATTATCAGGTGAAGGAGAAAAAAATCTCATCCTTTCATCATACCTCACAGTTCTTCCATCCAGAAATGGAAATATTGCTGCATTTGTAAATACTACCATTAAAGAACACATAAATAATCTTGGAAGTTATCCTCCCTATTAGTAGGTAATTATGGGTTTCAAACCCCCAGACTTGCTTGAGGGTTATCCTAACAGAGTATCCAATGGAATGAAATACGAATTTGGTGCATTTTAATGAAGGATAAGGAGGGAATATATTAATCTCAAGGTGGACTAAAGGCAACAGTAAGAAAATCCAGAATGAGAGGACACAAATCAAATCCTACTGAAATGGGTATTGATTAGATCATAAACATGAGATTTTAAAGAGCCTAAGTTGACTATTTTGGGACAAGTCACAGCACCTTAGAGAACTTTTTAAAGTCTCAGTTTCCCAATATTAAAATAATATCCTCATTTTAACTGTTTCATAGGATAGTTGGGAGGAGAAATGAAAACTGCCTGACTGCTTTTGTAAGCTGTGAAACGCTTTGGAATTTGAGGCATCATGAGAGTAATTGCCAAGATCATCATCATATAAGTAGAGGGATGCATGAGGGAGAGTGCTAAAATAAGTAATATTAAAGGTAATAAGATCTACTAAAGTTGTGAGAAGTAAAATGCCTTCTACACAGAAAGGTGGTTAAAATTATTTTGTAAATAAAAATTTTGTTTACTTAGTGGCAGAGAGATCATTCAATCCTCAAAACAGCCTCATAAAGTAGGCATGACTTCCATTTTAAAATTTAAGAAAATGAAGCTAAGAGAGGTTAAGAGACTTGCTAACAGCCACATGGATATAATCTAGTAAAAACTAGGTTTCGAACCAGGTATTTTAATTTAAATCTAGTGTACTTTAGTGTCTCATTAACATTACATTTTGTGTTCATAACACAAGCTTCAGCCTCAGAGGATATTCTGTGCAATGTATTAAGTTTTAACACATTAACTGTTTGTAAAGCATTTTACAGTATTTCTGCAAGACCTACCACGTGGGCAGCACTGAAGGCGGTGGCAATACGAAAGAGGAGGAAGGAAACAAGAGAAAGGAGTGACTGGAAGCTGAGTGAGGAGCGCTGTAAAAATGCTTTTTACTGTTGAATATTACGGAGGAAGCATAAAATGGCTGAAAAGTAGCTAATAATTTGCTAATGAGTATCAGTAGTAGCCGTTGGTTAAAAACAACAACAACAACAACAACAACAACAAAACTTTAACAAAGCAAGGGCAATATAAAAAACCAAACCAAACCAAACCAAACCCAAAACAAAGCCAGGGCAATGTCTGATTATTCTCAATTAAGGTATGAATGGAGATGAAGAGACTGGCTATGAAAGGATGATTCAAATAAATTGCCTGTGAAGAGAAGTTAGGACAAAAGAAGGAAACAAATGGGAAGTGAGGGTTTTCTATCTTTAAAATCCAATTTCATTACGGAAGCAGGCACATATTCTTATCAAAGCTGAAACATCACAGCTAAAGCTAAAGCCGCCCGTTCACCACTGCTCCTTATCTCTATCTTGTTAGCAATGTAATGTTTATCCTTCCAGTCTTTTCTATGCACATTTATATACATCATTGTAGGAAACATATTTTATTTTAGATAAAAGGTGCTATATTCCATATTTACCTGCATTGTGACTTTTTCATTTAACAACAGCTCTTGGAGAGTAATGGTACATATAGATCTAGCTCTATATATATGAACATTTATGTTATTTCCAATTGCACTATTATCAACAATGCCTCAAATGAACATTGTGATGTATGCCTCCTTGAGCACAAAAGGGTTTTTCTAAGGGAGATACCAAGAGTGGCATTGTTGGGTCTTGGGCATAGAAAATTTTACAAATACTGCCAAATTGCCCTCCAGAGTGGCCATATTAGTTAGCCCTCCTACTAGCAGTGTTTCTTTCTTGTATTTTTATAAATGAAAACAAAAACATTTTTGTTTCTGATTACAAAAGGCTCACAATAGAAAGGAATGGATGCCTTAAACATTATTTCAGTGTCAGACTTTATTCACATACTACGAGGGGAGTCAGAGAAGATGCTGGATAGAGACCCCTGAGGAAATGTTAGGAAGTTTGGAGCATGAGTGAAAGGATCAGTCCTAGATGAAAGAAAGGGCACCTGTTCTAAGGACATAGGCAGTGCTTTCTTTTTTTTTTTTTTTTTTTTTTTTTAGTGCTTTCTTTTTATGGCCATATGAAGTAGAAAGCAAGGTAGAAGGGCTGGGATGGGGGAAACTGAAGAATGCAGACACATTTGACTGAGACAGTGTTCCCCAAAGTGTCTGAGGAACACTGAGTCCACAAGATGAGTTTAAGAAAAAAGTGTGGGGATCCCTGGGTGGCTCAGCGGTTTAGCGCCCGCCTTCAGCCCAGGGCGTGATCCTGGAGTCCTGGGATTGAGACCCACATCAGGCTCCCTGCATGAAGCCTGCTTCTCCCTCTGCCTGTGTTTCTTCCTCTCTCTCTGTGTATCTCTCATGAATAAATAAATAAAATCTTAAAAAAAAAAGTGTTAAAAATTATGGTAAATTCTGCTTGTCAAATCCTGGTTTGAGAGAATTACAACGCATCAACATATTCAAAACTCTGGAAAAGACAAAGTCGTTTAACTTGGCATTTCCCAAACTTTCTCAACAGTAGAACCTTTTACTTTGTATAAAAGCAGTTAATATACTGCTGAACCAGTCATCTGTGAAATATACTTTGGGAAAATTTGAAGAAATGGGCCACAAATGAGTATCTAGCCTGTCTTCACAAAATTATTTGAAAACAAGATGAAATAAAAAATACACAGAGCAATTTAACATCCATGTACTCCTCAGAATTAAAAGGTTAAAATTAAATTGTAACACATTTTTAATGCTTATTTTTCTATTGTAGAAATAATATATGTTCATGATACAAATTTGGAAAGATAGGAAAAAACTACTCTGTCATTTTAGCACCTTAGTAAAACCACTGTTAATGTTTTAAGGCAGTTATTTTGTTATTTCTATTAGGTTTTCTATGTTTACATCATTATAATAACACTGCACATACAATTTTGTATCATGTTAAGTATTTACATTGTATTGTAAGCACTACTGTTTATCGTCATGGCTGCTTTTTTAATGGCTGCATAATATTCCAAGTGGATAGTCAACTATTTAGCCATTCTCTGTTTTAGAATTTACATTGTTAGCAACTTTCTTTTTTGACTTTCATATGAAATATTGCAATAATTACATGGGAGCATAAAATTCCTTATTTATGGTTATTTTATTATTTACCAAGTAGAATAATAATAAATTAAAGGTAATGTACAGGGATGCCTGGGTGGCTCAGTGGTTGAGCATCTTCCTTTGGCTCAGGTCGTGATCCCTGTGTCCTGGGGTCGAGTCCCACATCGGGCTTCCTCCATGGAGCCTGCTTCTCCCTCTGCCCAAATCTCTCTCTCTCTCTCTTTCTCTGTGTCTCTCATGAATAAATAAATAAAATCTTAAAAAAAAAAAAGGTAATGTACATTTTAAAGGGTTTTGAAAAAATACTGCCTATTTGCTTTGAGGGTGGGCAGAGGGAGAGGGGTGTATCAGTAATGTATTAAACTGTTTGCTTTGTTTCCCTCCAATTTAATTTGGGTTTCATTTTGTTAGCACTAGTTCATTTTTTCCAGCTGGACATTTACAAATCCCAATTTGTCATTTATTGCATTATACATCCCCAGTGGTTTTGCAATAATTGCAGACCAGCCTGCTGAACATGCTATATGTTTCTGCATGTAGGGAGCAGATAACATTTTTTCATAAAATGTTAAGATCGGAGTCCAAAGGAAGATTGTAAAGACCATGTAGACATGTATCAACTTATCTATACTCTTTGGATATTGTTTACAGAGCTCCAATGGCACCTTTATCAACATTTTGATTATGACTAATCAAAGATACTTAAATCACCTCACTATAGTATCTCAGTCCATTTTTCTCCATCTTGTTCACAATGATTCAATGGCAAGCTCTGTCAAATGGAGTTTTTTTTAATTTTTAATTTTTTAAATTATTTATTTTTTTTTAATTTATGATAGTCACACACAGAGAGAGAGAGAGAGAGGCAGAGACATAGGCAGAGGGAGAAGCAGGCTCCACGCACCAGGAGCCCGACGTGGGATTCGATCCCGGTCTCTAGGATAGCGCCCTGGGCCAAAGGCAGGCACTAAACCGCTGCGCCACCCAGGGATCCCAGTTTTTTTTTTTTTTTTTTTTAAGACTTTTCTTTTATTTCTTCATGAAAGAGAAAGAGAGAGAAAGAGGCAGAGACACGGGCAGAGGGAGAAGCAGGCTCCATGCAGGGAGCCCAACATGGGACTCGATCCCGGGACTCCAGGATCTGGGTCGAAGGCAGGCACTAAACCAGAGCCACCCAGGGATCCCCTGTCAAATGGAGTATTGAGAGATGATTTATCATCGGCATTTCCCTCATGATTCCCAGGCTGTACTTTACACATTTTTGTGTGTCAGAGCCTAGCGCAGACCTTGCTCGATACATAGTACACAGCTTCTCAATAAAGGTTTATTTGAATGATATGCTTAATTTGGCATGAATTTAATGAACCTCTGTTGTCCACCATAGACACCACTTTCCAAGCCATTAATAAACATATATGGTTCATTTAGGAATGGCAAATGTGTAATGGAAAGGGCACTTAAAAAAAAAAAAGGTTTTATTTATTTGGGAGAAGGAGTAGAGTGAATGGGACAAGCAGACTCTGGGCTTAGCGTGGAGCCTGACATAGGGCTTGATCTCAGGACCCTTAATTGTGACCTGAACGGAAATCAAGAGTTGGTTGCTTAACTGACTGAGCCATCCAGGTGCCCTCAGAGAGCATGTTTTATAATTAGAAGTCCCTGTAAGTTGGCTTTGCAACTTACAAATTGGTAATTGTGTGTAAATCCAGACCTTATTCAGTTTGTTCATATACAAAACAGTGATAACCCATTTTCTTTACTTTCCTCATTGGGTTCTTATAAGAATTAAAATATTTTTCTCTAAAGGGAAATCTGGTCATGTCATTACTTGACTTTTTAATATATTTTTTTAATTTTTATTTATTTATGATAGTCACATACACAGAGAGAGAGGCAGAGACACAGGCAGAGGGAGAAGCAGGCTCCATGCACCGGGAGCCCGACGTGGGATTCGATCCCAGGTCTCCAGGATCGCGCCCTGGGCCAAAGGCAGGCGCCAAACCGCTGTGCCACCCAGGGATCCCCCACTACTTGACTTTTTAAAACCCTGTAATAACTTTCCATTGCTCTCAAGAAAGAGTTAAATCCTTTAACATACCATACAGAGACTTTTGAGATATGGTCCCTGTTCAATTCTCCACCATCACTATTCTAACAATGAAAGCTCTTTTACTGCAGGGCCTTTTGCACAAGCTGTTTGCTTTGCCTGTAAAGCTATTTTCCGCACCCTTCTATGTTGATTACTATTAGCAGCAATACTACTAATAGTAATATCTAAAATCTACCGAATTCTTACTAGGCATGGGACATTTCACAGTAGTTTATACTTTATGAAGTAGATACTATTATGTGTTTTACAGATAAGGCACAGAGAAGGGAAGCAACTTACGGAGAGTAACACAGCCATTAAGCCTCAGCTTACAAATTCCCATCTGATTGCAAAGGAGACCTTCTCAACTTCTGCTATTTGAGCATCAACTTTCTACAGAAAGTCTGACATCTTTAATATCCTCTAATAGCCAATCTGATAAGATTAGCACTTAAGACACTGCTTTATAATTGCCTGTGTGCTTTATGTCTGGCTCCTCAACCAGCGGAATAAACAATCCATTTGAACTCAGACAAGACTGCATCTAGTTTACTTTTGTTTCTCCAGCTCCTAGCAGTTCCTGCTGCACATAATGGGCATTAATAAATATTTGCTGAATAAATAAATATATGAAAGTGTTTTTAAACAAGAGACATAAAACAATGTTATTTTTGAATTCAGTTAAGGAACATCACCAGGCTTACCAGTTTGTGATGTATGAGATCCAGTTTTCCCCCTTTCTGCAGTGTAGTACACCTGCTCATATCCATTCTTCTGTCATCTCTTCTGTTTGCCACAATTCTTAAATACTGCCCACAAATATTCCCCCTTCACAACTCTGAAACTGCTTTTTGAGAACATCTTTTACAGAGGAGAAAAACTAAAATGTTAAAATTACTTTTCCCTTCCTGCCAAGGCTTGAAAATTCCTGAAAAAAAAAATTTTTTTTTTTTTAAATACAGCACAGCGAAACAGGAGATCGCCGAGGGAGGAAAAAAAAAAAAAAAAACCAAACTATCTTTTAAAAACTGGAATTTCAAATCAAGACTAGGCTGATTAGAGAAAAGCAATCTAGCACATTTATAAATGAAACCTTCTGGCGCTGCCTAGGCAGTGTTGTCCCCAGGTGGCATCTTATTTTTCATAATATTTTACTGAAGCCTTTCAGTAATATAAATAGAGGAAACAGGTGCTGCACCGAGCAGGGGGTTTGTCCAAATCAACCTTTTTTGGCTCAGTTTTTTTGAGAGAAGGCCCAGAAGTGAAGGTAATCAGTCCTGCGGCTCTCATCACCTTCAAGGCGAAGGGAAAAAGAGGAAGGTGGTGAAAAAAGAGGGAGAGGAAGTGTGGCAAACAGATGAAACCATCCCTCAACGAGAGCAAGGGCGCGGGCTCCTTCCCAAGGCGCGGCCCCTCAAACTGACCGTTTACATTCTGCTAATTTTGTCTTTTCGATTAAAAAACGACGCCTGGTTTTGTAAGTGAGAGGATATACAAAAATAAGAATAAAAAAAAAAAAGAGAGGCAGGCGTCCGTCTCGTGAGAACTCCGCCACCCGGACCCGCGCCCGCGGAGGCCACCGCCGACCGTCCGCGAACCCGCCGGCCCGCTCGATGCCCCGGGGGCCGGACGCCCGGCGCGGCTTCCCCTCGCGCTCCCGCTACCCACAAGCCACCGCGCCGCGGCGCGCCTGCGCAGCGGCCACGGCCCTCTCAGGAAGAGGAAAATGGAATAAACAAGTCGGAGGAACCAGAGCGCGAGCGAGCGAGTGGAGGCAGAATTTAAAAATAAACCGGCCTCTCCACCCTCCCAGCCCGCCCGCCGCCGCCGTTCCCCCTTCTCTGGCCCGCGCCCTCGAAGGCCCCGTCTGGGCCCGCGCGCCCACCCCGTCGTCCCGCGCGGCCCCTTTAAGAAAAGAGAACGAGAGAGTGAGTGAGAGAGAATCCCAACTCTCCCCCTCCCCTCCCCTCCCTCCTACCCCCTCCTCCCTCCCCTCTCCCCTCCCCCCCTCTCCCCGGGCGGCTCCGGCTCCCGCAGCGGGACGGACCCACCCGCCCAGGCTTTTATCCGGCACCGGCAGCGTCCTCCTTCCCTCCCCGGTCTATGGTGGCGGCGGCGGCGGCGGCTCCTCGGGCGGCAGCGGAAGACGAGGCTGCGGCGTTGCCATGAACAGTGGCGGCGGCCTCCCGCCCCCCTCGGCCGCCGCCTCCCCTTCCTCCTCCTCGCTGGCGGCGGCAGTGGCGGTGGTGGCCCCGCCGGGGGTCGGGGGTGTCCCCGGCGGGGCGGCGGCGGGAGTGAAGCTCAAGTACTGCCGCTACTACGCTAAGGATAAGACTTGCTTCTACGGGGAGGAGTGTCAGTTCCTGCATGAGGACCCGGCCGCCGGAGCTGCCCCGGGCCTCGGCCTCCATAGCAACAGCGTCCCCCTGGCTCTGGCGGGCGCGCCCGTGGCCGCCTTTCCGCCCGGAGCGGTCCCGGGCGGGGGAGCCGGGCCGCCCCCGGGGCCCAAGAAGCCGGACCTGGGGGGTCCGGGTGCAGGAGCCACGGCCGGCGGAGGAGGCAGCAGCGGCGTTCTCGACGGACCGCGGCTGGCAAGTGAGTCTGGTCCGGGCTGGGAGGGCTGCCCGGGCCTCGGGGCGGCGGCGGAGGGAAGGCCTGCGGCCGGAGGGGGCCCGGATGAGGCCCTGCAACGAGCTTTGCCCGCGGGGCCCCCCCCTCCCCCTTCACCTCCCTGGGCGATCTGGGAGGCCTAGGCCGGGCCCGAGCCCTCCTTCCGTCTTCCTGCTTCCCCTCCCCACGGCCCTCGGCGAGCCGGGGAGTAAGGGGAGGCTAGGTTCCCCGGAACGTGGGTGGCTGGTCTGGGGTGCTGGGAGTGGGGGCAGGGAGGAAGGGGGATGGGCTGCGGCGTGCGGTGTGTGAGAAAGGGGGTGTCGTTTCCGGGGGGTGTGGAAAGGGGCTGGGTTTGCAGGCACATGTGTTTTGCGTGCCCGTGTGGAGTGGTATCTGCCGAGTGTTGAGGTTCCCCAGTGGGTGTGTGTGGGTAGGGGGCGGGAGGTGATGGGCGGGCTTAAGGCTTCCCGGAGTAGGTTGGAAGAACGGAAAAAGTTTGTGTAAGGCTTATGGGAGAAAGATTTCTCCAGGCAGGAAATGCTTTCTAAGGATTAGGCGTGAAGGGACAGTGGCTTTTACGTCGTGCTTAGGTTTAGTCGAGAGAGTTCAGAGTAGGCATTTCTCAAGACTTGCATTTCAGCGTAGTTTTCCTGAAGCCAAGAATAAAGTTTGCTGGGTGTGGGTAGGGATCCTGTGCTCTGCAACTTTGTATCAAGCCAGCTCTTAGCACCGAGCCTTGAAAACGAGTCCTGTGCAGCGTCCGCTTGTGTGCGACTGAGCGCTTGGTTCGAGTGTCTTAGGGCTGTTGGTATTTTTTACTTTTTCACTTGTCATTATCAATATTGTCTTGCAACTTTTTAGTTGTGAGTAGAGCTTACGATTATTAGTGTAAATGCAATCTATCTTGCAGAATGTTGCCCTTAAGCAAGAAGGAGAGCAGGTGTCAGATTTTTGTTTCTGCTTCTCAGTGTGTATTGACTGGTTCTAAACCGAAAGGGGAAGTCTTTCTTGGGCATTCTAAACAGTTTTTAGATCTTAAAATGATTTGATAGGCAATTAACTTGGACATTAATACATTTTTGTCAGTTTTTTTTTTTTTTTAGCAATTATTTGCTCTATGAGGATTATTAAGTGTTTTCCCAGAGATTTACTTTCTAAAGAAGATTGCTGTGATGGACTTGACTTTAATGCAGATGTATTTGTCCAGATTGATGTTCTCAGATTAATTTGTAACTTGAAGTGTTTTGTAAAGAATGGTTACTTTATTGTTGGAAATTTATCACTTTGGACTAGCAACTTTGCATTTTCAAGGTAAACTTTTTGCTGGTTGTGTGAGCTGTGGCTCAAAGTAATTTGATCAATGTTTGAATAGTACAGGGACCTTGAAGGGTAGTTTTGTTACATACAGAAAGGCATTTTAAAAAATGCTGGCATCCGATTTAATGTGGTATCTTTCTAGCATTTTCTAATACGAAGAGGTAGTAGATTTGGGACATGAAACATAAGGCAGGGTGACAGGATATTGCAAACAGGTGAAGATGGCAGATGGAGGAAAGATACTGGCAATGGCTCAAAGGTGAGGATCATTCCATACCTCAGAAAAGGAAAGTAATTGGGATAATAGGGTTTTGAGAGAATAGGTAGTTATTGCAAAAGAAAGCATTTAAAAATCTTATAGTCATTTAACAGACATTTGATTAAATAACTGAGTTATGTATGTAGGTTCTCTAGGGCTTGCTTTAACTTGCCTGGGTGAAGCCTGAGGCTCCTCTTTTCTGCTGTGGATTTCTTGGTAACTGAGTAGTATGTAAGTTCTGACTCCTTTTAGATGGGAGCAAATTGCTTCCTATCAGTGAGTGGCAAGTAGCTCAGGAATCAGGAAAGAGGTTTGTGTTGGTGATTTAATGGCTGCTTTGGAGTTTTACACTTAAATTTAAATTTTTAGTTTGCCTTTTACCGTTTACTGGGTTCTTTGCCGTATCTTTGAAAACAGCCTTGATTTGTTAAGTGCATGAGGCAATTAAACTAGACAACACATCCTAAGAGGTCATGCTGTCAGGAGAAACTTAAATTTTGTTAGTTGCTGACGATCATCTAGCATCACAGCTTTTTTTTGCTTTTATTTTTTTTCTTTGCTATTCTTTAAAGCTAAGATTGTACAGTGTTTCCTTAGCCGAGAGGTCATAAACCAATCTGCTCTGATAAGTTAAATCTGCCTGCAGAAATATTTTTGTTTGGGCTCCATGTAATCTTCTGTGTGTGGGTACGTGTGTGTGTGTGTGTGTGTGTGTATTAAAAGCTTTTACTGAGGTATACATACCTAAGGAAAAGCGTATAAAATCATAAGTTTTTGGAATTTCCACAAGATGAACACATAACTTATAATCAGTACTGTGATCAAGTAATAGGACATAATCTGTATCCCCCAGAAGTCCTGCTCTTGTTCCTCTTCATCAGTATCCTTTCCCATATCTAATTTTTTTAAAAAAGATTTTATTTATTCATGAGAGACAGAGAGAGAGAGAGAGAGAGAGGCAGAGACACAGGCAGAGGGAGAAGCAGACTCCATGCAGGGAAGAGAGAGAGAGAGAGAGAGGCACAGAGACACAGGCAGAGGGAGAAGCAGGCTCCATGCAGGGAACCTGATGTGGGACTCAATCCTGGGACTCCAAGATCATGCCGTGGGCAGAAGGCAGGCGCCAAACCGCTGAGCCACCCAGGGATCCCCCCCATATGTAATTTCTGATTTCTAACCCTACATTCTGACACTGTAGATTCATTTTTCACTTTTTTTGTTCTTTCTTTGAACTTTATAGGAATGGGCTGCTTTCTTTCAGCATTTTGTGAGATCCATTCACTGTGATGTAGAAACAGCTTCTGTAGTCTCATTCTTGTATATTGTTACATTGCATGAATATACCACATTTTATTTTCTCATTTTACTGCTGGCTAGCAGTGGAATGTTTCTAATTTTTGCCTGTTAAAAACAGTTTTGAACATTCTTGAACATAGTTTTTAATGAATAAGTATGTCTGTGCATTTTTGTTGGATCACCTTTGAGTTGAGTTACTGGGTCACACTAGGGTATGCCCGTGTTCAGATTTAGTAGATGATTTCTGAAGTGGTTGTACCATATTTACATTACATGTGGCAGTGTGTGACAGTTCTAGTAGCTCTACATTCTCACCAATACTTGGTATTAGCTGTCTTATAATTTTAGCCATTTCAGTGGCTTAAATTTATAGTATAATTTTTTGTTGTATGTGTGTGGATTGTAGTTAGTTAACATTTAAAAAATCCAAACATATATGGCATTTTTAGGGATTTGAGTTTTTGACCCTTGCTTTAGTACTTCACATTTGCAGAATTGCTTTGTTAGTCTTTCAGATTGAGTAAAAATTTACAAGGTAAATGCAAGAGAAAATTTTATCCTTATTTTGCAAGCATTAGAAAGCTGAAGCACAAAGGCTTTTTCTTCCTAATATACTTAGTTGCAGTGATGTTTCAGTCTTGCGAAAGAACTGTATTTTAATTTGTTGCTTACCTTTCATGTGTAGAGTTACGTTTTCTTAGTTCAGCTCGCCGGCTCACCTGGCAATGTAGTAGTAAATGTGTTCTGGCATTCAGGATTGTTGTTTGGGAAATAGTTTATTTTTTAAAAGAAGTATTTAAGTTTATTTTTGTTTTTGATTTTAAGAGAGCCCTTGGGAACGGGGGTTGGGGTGGGAGGCAGAGGGAGGAGAGAGAATCTTATGACCTAGCCCTGGCAGGGCTCCATCTCACAACCTGGAGACCATGACCTAAGCCAAAATCAAAAGTCAGAAACTTAACCAACTGAGCCACCCAGGTGCTCTTGAAAAGTATTTAAGTTTTTGACATTTCATATTTCTTTTGGGCTTGGGATCTCTGAGGCTTAAATGTGATTTGATTTGGGTTCAATTGAGTTACTGTTTTTGACATTTTAATAATGTAATTCTAATATTCAGCTAACTAGACTTTTAATCTTCAAAGTCCTCAAATTTTAGCAGCTAAGCTATTTATATGCCAGTGTTTATATTTTATGTACATTACCTTATTTGAAATCCAATGGATTTGTTTATTTTACCAAAAAAAGATGTATTTTTCAGTTCAATTAGTTTAGTTAGTGGTGAAGGCTTTGATGTAAGACACATCTATGATGAAATCCTGGCTTTCTTACTAGTTTGGGATCTTGGGCAAATTTTACAATTTTAAGCCTTAGTTTTTCTTATTTTAAAAACGAAGATAACACTAGCACTTACTTCGGAGCTATGATGGGATTGCATGTGACACTATCAGTGCGTTGCTTGGCCCATAGTGAGGTTTTTAGTTTTTAGTAATAACTGTTATTAGTAATAAGTCTGTAAGTTGTATATTATCTTTTCTTCTCCAATTTTTGAGAATATACTTTTAAGACCAGTGAAATACCTAAAGATGATTGAACTGTGGTTGTCTGTCCAAATTGGAAGAAAACAGTGGATAAATTAAAGTTCATTTACTTTGAGGGATCCCTGGGTGGCGCAGCGGTTTAGCGCCTGCCTTTGGCCCAGGGCGCGATCCTGGAGATCCGGGATCGAATTCTCCGTCAGGCTCCCGGTGCATGGAGCCTGCTTCTCCCTCGGCCTGTGTCTCTGCTTCTCTCTCTCTCTGTGACTATTCATAAATAAATAAAAATTAAAAAATTAAAAAAAATAAAGTTCATTTACTTTGGATTATATAATGTGTGTGGCAAACTGTATTTAAGTCAGGATTGCACTTAACCTGTATCAGCTAACAGGGAAGTGAGTAGTGGGAATCTGTCATTAGGATATTTGGTATAGGTTTAAACATTTTTATTGGAAAATATACACAGTGGATAAGAAAGACTTTATAATACCATTCACTTCACTTATTTAATTGGACTTGCAAGGTGGCAAGCTTTGACCTAGGTGATAGGAATACAACACTGAATGAAACGATATTCTGACTTAATGGAATTTGTATTTTAGTGGAGAATACAAACACGTGTATAAGATAATATTAAGCCTTGATGAGGTTTATGAGGACTATTCAAAGAGGGATATATTAATATTTAGTTGAGTAAAAGTACATAGAAGTATACTTCCTTTCCATAAAGTTGCATTTGAAATAACCCTGTAAGAAGATAAATGCTTGCCAAAACTAAACAAAAATATCTTTATATTTTTGTCCTTTGATAGGATTTTTTCACTTTTTAAATTAACCCTCTATTTTGAGATAATTGTAGAGTCACATGCAGTTGTAAAAAATGATACACAGCTTGTTGTTCCATCACTCATTTTCCTCCAACGGTAACATGTCTCATAACCATAGTACAGTATTACAACCAGCATTAATTGATATTCTCCACTTATCATATTCATATTTCTGTAATCTTATTTGCGTTCATGTGTACACACACGTACATTTAGTTCTGTGGTGTTTCTCATGTGTATATTTGTGTACCTGCCAACAACAGTCGAGACATAGAACATTTTTTTTTTTTTGAAGATCTTATTTATTTATTCATGAGAGACACACAGGGAGAGAGAGAGAGAGAGAGAGGGAGAGAGAGAGAGAGAGACATAGGCAGAGGGAGAATCAGGCTCTATGCAGGGAGCCCAAGGTGGACCCAACCCTGGGAATCCAGGATCACGCCCTGGGTGGAAGGCAGGTGCTAAACCTCTGAGCCACCCAGGGATCCCCCAACATAGAACATCTTTATCAACTTCAGATTGCCCTTTTGTAACCCCCCTTCACTCCCTCCCGAAACCTGGCAACTACTAATTTGCTCTCCGTTTCTATAATTTTGTTATTTCAAGAATGTTTAAATGGAATTATGTAGCATGAAATCTTTTGGGATTATTTTTTCCCCCCCGCTAAGCATAATTCTCTCAAGAATTATTATCAGCCAAGTTGTGAGTATCAAGAGTTCATATTGCTGAATTTTTCTGTTTTTTAACTTGGAAAATTTATATTTATTATGGAGCAGCATTTTTTGGTTTGCTTTCCTATAGGCATATCTACTTTGTGTACAAAGTTAGTTACATTTACAGTAACCTAGAAATGATATATATATTTTTAAAGATTTTATTTACTTATTCACGAGGGACACACAGAGAGAGCTGGAGACATAGGCAGAGGGAGAAGCAGGTTCCCCCTTGGGGAGCCAGATGCGGGACTCAGTCCCAGGACCCTGGGGTCACAGCCTGAGCCAAAGGCAGACGCTCAACCCCTGAACCACCCAGGCGTCTCTAGAAATGATATTTAAAGATTTTATGTATTTATTCATGAGAGACACACAGAGAGAGAGGGGCAGAGACACAGGGAGAAGCAGCCTCCATGCAGGGAGCCTGATGTGGGACTCAATCCTGGGACTCCAGGATCACGCCCTGGGCCGAAGTCAGGTGCTTAACCGCTGAGCCACCCAGTTGTCCGTATAAATGATATTTTAAAGATTTGTGCTAGGAGCATTTATTGACAGACTTGAGTGTTTGTTTATGTATTTTAGGGTTGGTTTTTATTTAATTTTTTTTAAGTTATGAAAGTCCGAAATTTTTTGTAAAAATTTCCATTGGAGCAGCAGTGTATAAAATCAAAGTAGACCAGTCTCCTTGTAATCTGGGTTTAGTTGTTATTAATATAATGCTTTTGTGCTCCTAAAGGCCCCATCTCCAAATACAGTCATAGTAAGGGTTAGGGCTTCAGTATGTGGATTCTGAAAGAAAACAATACAATCCATAACATGTGTGCATGCATGTACACCTAAGTTTTGTAGCAGTATTTGTCACGTTTTTTTTCTGTATTATTTTATATCCTGTTTATAAAGTAGTTTAATCTGAGACTATATAAGGGGAATATGGTAAAACTCTGTTCTGTGTACTGTTTTCAGATAGCTGTTAGAGCAATACATACAAGTATTTGTGTCTCCTCTCAGTATATAGGAATTACTACTGAACTGGGGGCTCAGAGATTTTGATTTTAGTGCTGGATCTTACAAGATCACTTTGTGATCTTAGATTAGTTATTTAGTCCCTGTGAAAATACATTTATCTGTAAAATGGGATCATGGGGTATGGGGTACGCGATGTCCAAAATCCTTTTAGCTCTAAAATGCTCCTGTGTTTTCTTAATGTTCGTGTTCTAGAAAACAAATTACTTCATGTTAGATCTTTAGATCCTCTTCCCCTCCCAACAACTCTTAAAAACACTGACTGTTCAGCAGTTTAACATCCAGTACAGGGAAGGGCATGTTGATCTCACTAATCTTGGCTGAGTTAATTGGCATGTAGATAACAATCCTCTTCCATAAAAAAACCTCTCCCTTTTTTGATGTCTGTTTTGGTATCTGTTTTTTTCCTTAAAAAATAAAGATATTATTCTATTTTTTTTTCTTTTTTTTTTTTTTTAAAGAGTTATTTATTTATTTATTCATGAGAGACACACAGAGAGAGGCAGAAATGTAGGCAGAGGGAGGAGAAGCAAGGTCCTCACAGGGAGCCTGATGAGGGACTCAATCCCGGATTCTGGAATCCTGCCCTGAGCCAAAGGCAGACACTCAACCACCGAGCCACCCAGGCGTCCCTTTTCTTTCCTTCTCCCCCCTCCCTCCCTCCCCCCGGGAGAGGCCCCGGGGACGCAGGGGGCGGGATGGGGGCGCTTTCTTTCTTTTTTTTTTTTTCTAAAGTACATTCTACACCCCACCATGGGGCTTGAACTCAGTCACCCTGAGATCAAAAGTCTCATTCTCTACCAGCTGACCCAGCCAGGTGTCCCTATTCTTTTTCTCTAAAGTTAGATTTGATTTGATTTATTTTTAAAGATTTTATTTGTTACTTGTGAGAGACATAGAGAGAGAGAGGCTGAGACACAGGCAGAGGTAGAAGCAGACTTCCTACAGGGAGCCTGATGTGGGACTCCATCCCAGGACCCTGGGATCACGACTGAGCCAAAGGCAGGCGCTCAACCACCCAGGTGCCCCCTAAAGTTAGTTTTTAATTACATTTTTTATTATAAAAATTCCAGCTTAAAAAATAAGAAATAATATCTTGTTTTTGGAACTAAAAATGTAATACATGCACAGGAAAAAAATATAAATGGAACAGAAGAGTACTCAGTGAAAACTAGTCTCCCTCCTTCTTTAGTTCCCTGACTCCTCTCCAAAAGATAGTCACTCTTTCTAATTTACTATGTATCCATCCAGAAATATTCTTCCTCTATACAATCATTTATATATTTATATTTCCCTGTTTCTGGCACCTACTGATGCGTATATCGGTGTGTGCATACAGGGAAGCCTAATGCACTTTGAATTTTCTCACTGGATTGGGTTTCTTGTGGTTTGTTCTACATTCACACATAGGAATCTACCTTGCTCTTTTTATTTATTTTTATTTTTTTTAAAAGATTTTATTTATTTATTCGAGAGAGAGAGAGAGAGACAGAGACAGAGATACAGGCAGAGGGAGAAGCAGGCTCCATGCAGGGAGCCCGATGTGGGCCTCAATCCCAGGTCTCCAGGATCATACCCCTGGCTGAAGGCCGTGCCAAACCGCTGGGCCATCGGGGCTGCCCTACCTTGCTCTTTTTAAAGGCTGCATAATATTATACTGTATGTTGTATTATTCTTTTTAATGGATATTTAGTTCATTTATAATGTTTTATTATTACAAATGATGGCACCAAGCTGTTGTATCTTAATGCATTATGTATATTTATACATAAATTCACAAGAAATATATGCACATATGTTAAGCATACAGAATCTTCAGTAATTTGGTTGAAACTCAGTACATTAAAAAAAATTACCTAGACCACTACCATATGATCTCACTTATATGTGGAATCTAAAAAATCTTTCAACTCCTGTATACAGAGATCTGATCAGTAGTTGCCAGAAGTGGGGAGTAGAGGGGTGAGAGAAATGGAAGAAGATGGTCAAAAGGTACAGGATCAATAAATATTGAGTACATAATGTATAGCAGGGTGGGTATAGTTAATAATACTGTGTTGTGTATTTGGAAGTTGCTAAGAGAGTAGATCTTGAAAGTTCTCAGCATAAGAAAAAAATGATAATTGTAATAATGTTAAATAAACTTAACGTGGTAATCATTTTGCAGTATATACATATATCCAGTCATTATGTTTTAAACATTATGTTTTATACATACATGTTTTATACATTTTATACATCATTAGCTGAAATAAGATATTTGAAATAATCATCCATATCAAATCTGCTCCAGCAGTATTTTTTTTTACCAGTGGCTCACATATTTAGAGATGGTTTTGTATATCATATCTTTTGCAACTTAATAAGGTAATATTTGTTGATAGTTTTTGGTAAATTTCGTTTGTATGTTTATTTTATTTTTTATTTAAAAAAATTTTTTTTAAGATTTTATTTATTCATGAGAGACAGAGAGAGGCAGAAAGACAGGCAGAGGTCTCCATGCAGGGAGCTTGACGTGTGACTCGATCTCAGGTCTCTAGGATCACTCCCTGGGCTGAAGGTGGGGCTAAACCACTGAGCCACCTGAGCTGCCCTTGTTTGTATATTTAATAAAAGACTAGTGTTATTGTTTAATAGTCTGTAATTGTTTATCTGCATTTTTGATATGGTTATCTTAGGCTGCTTTCATAAATATTAGGTAGAGTATGACAGCTGGAAAACTGGAAAGGACTATATATAATTAAATACAACTTTCTTGTTTTGTTCAAATGCTCCTAAACTTATGCTGTCTTTTAATTTTTTTTTTTTTTAAAGATTTTATTTACTCATTTGAGAGAAAACATGAGTGGAAGTGGTTAGGGGAGTAGAGGAACAAAGAGAGAGAGAGAGAAGCAGACTCCCCGCTAAACAGGGAGCGGGACACCGAGCTTGATCCCAGGACCCTGGGATCATGGACCTGAGCCAACAGCAAACGCTTAACCGACTGAGCCACCCAGGCATCCCTCTGTCTTTTAATATTGCTGTTCCTGAATCTGACTGTATGTATACTTGATTGAAAGGATGAGATCAGAGGTGAAGAAAAACAAAACAGAAATGGGCCTCTTAGATTCTGTAAGTGACCTTTTATAGTTCATAGTCTTTATAACAGTGTCAGCTATCTCTGAGGAAGAGTCTTGACGATGATGGGACAGGGAATTTTCTCCCTACTCCCAAGGCTTGGAAAAATGATCAAGGCCGTTTTTAAAGTAAATATTCTAGTAAAGTTCTCTGATATATATCACAAAAAGATTTAATGTAAACAAATCATGTATTTGAAAAACGTAGATTTTGGCAAACTTTCAACTTAATATAATTAGGTCTAAAAGTAGAGATTCATTCATTTTGTTTAATTATTTGATTAACAAACATTTACTGAGTACTTATTCTGTGTCAGCTAGTTTTAGATTCATGGGATACATTAGTACCAATAAATGAAAGATTCCTTCCTTTTGTGGGCCTTCTATTTTAATGTGTAGGGTGGGCAGTTATTTGTAAACATAACCCCCCAAATTTTATAGTTCATTAAAAGATGATAATTGCTATTAAAAAACCTCAACTCTGCTTCTAAATTCTTAGTAAACCATAGATTTGGATGATCTTACACAAATATTTTGCACAAGGAGTAAGCCAGTTTTAGGAATACATTTTCTATTATTCTGATTTACTCTATTGAGGAAACAAGAACAATGGAAGACTTCTCAAAACATTTATTTATTGGCAGATTTTGATCGTGCAGAAAAAGCAATTATCTTGGTGCAGATCCTAAACTAGAACTGTCTTGTTGGAAGACATTTTTCAATACATAATCAAAGGCACAGGACTAAATATTAAGTAGCTTCACCTGAGAGCCCAGTTTATTTAGTTATTTATTGTCAGGTTTGTAGCCACTGTATCCTATTATTGTCTGTAGTATTGTAGTGCTCCTCAGAATTGAGTTTTTACGAGTCTTGCTGCACTGCAGTTCCTCTCTGATTCTGGAAATTAAGTAGTAAATTATATCTTAAATTTTCAGTTCAAAACAGTGTACTGTGTATATTCCAGTGAGGAACACTAGGATCTCAGCTGAGCACTTGTTAAGCTACTTTGATCTATGTAAAATTGCTGTTTCAGGATTTTTTTTGTCTTCCCATAGGCATTGCTGTGTCTACCTTGCTGCAGAGGTATGATGAATTATGACTTTCATTAGGGCCAGTTTGCCAGATAGAACTTACAGTTTTTGAAACAATGTCAGCTTGCCTCTGGAGGTCTGATATTTTATGTAGATGACTGGTAAATGTGTACTCTTATTAGTTTAATTATCAAACACTATTGAATGCTTTTGTGCTAGATACTGTATTGGTATTTGGGAATACAAAGATACATGCTTCTGGCCATTTAGGATTACATAGTCTAGTAAAGGATTTTGAAATGTATAAGTTTTGGCATGATCTGGTATACCAGAGGTATAAAGTTGTATAACAAACTATTCAGGTATACTTTGGAAGGTCTCATGAAGAGGCAATATTTGAACTATTTTTTGAAAGATGTATGAAATATACTTGGTAGAAAAGAAAGGCATCCTAGGCAGATGACAACAGGGATACAGATTTTGAGAGAGAGCATTGTGCGTGCTTTTGTTCTGTAGTCACCTGATGTGGAGAAGAGGCTATTTTATAGAGAGCAGTACCAGATGATGGATTGTGTGGCCACATTGTGAAAGCCCTTCCAGCCTGTGCTAAGTGAAGTGATAAGATCTATGTTTTAAAGAGATAAGCATAAGAGTTTATGGTTTCTAAGGATGGAGATATGAAAGGATTTGGAGTAGTCTTATGACGGTTGAAGAGAAAAATGCTAAGGACTTGATTTAGGCAAGTAGAAATGAAATACAGGAGGAGCATTTGAGAAAATTTGGTGAAGCAACTACTTGAGGGGATGGATGAGAGAAAGAAAGGAGTTAAGGATAAATAAGTTTTTAGCTTAAAAGTATTTGTCACACATGTACTTGAAGACTTTTAATAATAGGTAGTGAGTCTGATTTTATAGGAATGACTGAGAGGTACATTCCTCTCAGTATTGTGATTTTTGAGCTTTTTGAAGTAAGTTCTGGTTTCAAATTTCATCTCTGGTGCTGCCACCAAAATAGGCAATAGTGATATATATCTTATAGGACTGTTGAGATTGTGTGTATAAACAATACATGGCAGATGGTATTATTGTCTGTCTCCTTTTCTCTAATCTATCAGAACCAGAAATGA
The DNA here is from genome assembly GCF_048164855.1 of Canis lupus baileyi. Taxonomy (NCBI): domain Eukaryota; kingdom Metazoa; phylum Chordata; class Mammalia; order Carnivora; family Canidae; genus Canis; species Canis lupus. The sequence goes on along the minus strand of NC_132861.1, from coordinate 13,212,854 downwards.
ATGTTTGAAAAGCAAAGGATGAGAATTCAAGAGGACAAGATTGGTCTAGGTAAATGGCTAAAAAGGGAAGTACTTAAATAACAGTCTTAGCTCTTTTTTTTTTTTTTTTTTTGTCTTAGCTCTTTATTATCTCAATTGTGTTGTAGTTTAATACTGTGTCTTCAGGGCACCTGGGTGGCTCAGTTGATTAAGCATCTGCTGTCAGCTCATGTCATGATCCCAGGGTCCTAGGATTGTGAGCCCTGCATCTGACTCCCTGCTTCATAGTGGGCCTGCTTCTCCCTCTCCTGCTCCCGCATGCTTGTGCTCTTTCTCTGTCAAATAAATAAACAAAATCTTTATATATATATATGTAAAATACCATGTTTTCTACTTCTGTTGAGAATGAATATAAAAAAAAATTTCCAGAAATTTTCCTTTCACTTATATGAAAGATACATGATGATCAGTACTCTACAAAAATCCTTACAAAAATTTATTCAGAGAGCTTAGTATTAGGATATGTTTTTGCTCTAAAAATTTGGTATTTGAAAAAAAATTGGTATTATTTTATTAGGTGAATATTTTTAACTTAACATTTTTTCTTTCTTATCTTGGCTACTTAGAAACTCTGAGCTTAATGTTCAACAGTTACTTTTCCTTAGCTTATGTTTATTGGTTTAATAATCCCCTGTTTAATCTTTTATTTTTATTATATGTCTTTATTTGGAGGGGTGGTTAAATAACAAATTTATTGTCTCACAGTTCTGGAGCCTAGAAGTCTGAGATCAAGGTGTTGGCTGGGTTGCTTTCTTCTCAGTGGTGTGAGAAATAATCTGTTCCATGCCTCTCACCAAACTTTTGTTGGTTTGCCTGCAATCTGTAGCATCCCTTGGCTTGTAGAAGTATCACCTTGATCTCTGCTTTCATCTTCACAAGACATTCTTCCTGTGTGCGTCTGTCCAGATTTCCCCTTTTATAAAATCATAAGTCATATTGGTGTCAACTCACTAGAATTTAAATAAAAAACTTGAAAAGGAAAAAAGAAAAAGGAAACTCCTGGTGAAACCAGAAAAAAAAAAAGTCATGCTGGATTAGGATTCACCTCCATGACCTCATTTTAACTAATTACATTTTCAATGATTCTATACTGAAATAAGGGAACATACTGAGATGCTGAGGTTAGGACATCAACATGAATTTTGAGAGGATACAGTTCAATTTGTTGAGTGGGCAAAAAATGAGATAATGCTCATAAAATCACATTTGACTTATGATTGATGCCCTCTGCTACTAAGGTCTTGGTTTTCTATAGTTATCACCGATGTTTGGTTGGTGGCTTCAGAGTTGGGTGGAGAATCTGAAATGTGGAATTGATCTCTTAATGGTTCTGCACAGAAACTTTATCATGAGGATGGAAATACAGTATTTGTAGCCATTAATTATTGTTTTCTCATGGTTCCCTTGGACTTTTTCTTAGTTTGTGAGCTTTAGAGGGAAGTCCAATGCTTTGAACAGACCAGTAGGTCTTGCCCAGCCACTTGATTTGGGTTCGAGTCTTTTCTTTCAATTACTGTGGGTTTTGTAACATATCTAAAATGTTCCAAGCTTACCTTTTCATCATTTATATTAAAATTCTAGAGAACTACATGAAAAATTTCCCCTAATGCATCCTGTACAAAGAACATGTTAGGTTTTCATCAGAAAAAGCAAGATAACTTTTACAAATAAATTTATAAATGGATACAAATGATAACCATAAAAGTAACCATTAGGCACATAATACCATCCTAGCATGCCAGTGTATTGAATTATTCTTACAACAACCCTGGATGTTAATTATTTCTATCACAGAGGAGGAAACTGAGACGTGGATCAAATATGCTGTCAGAGGAGGCTAGCTGGCTCAGTCAGTAGAGCATGCGACTTGAATTTCAGGGTCTTGAGTTCAAGCCCTGTGTAGGCATGGACCCTACTTAAAAATAAGCAAACAAGTAAACAGTCAAAGGCCAATAAATAGTTGGCATCTGGCTGAAAACAGATCTCATGGGCAAAAAAAAAAAAAAAAAAAAAAAAGCCTTGGCAAAAAAAAAGTCTTTGGTGCTCAGAGTCTGCACTAAAAGGTTGGTGGCCACTTGTCTGCTGAGTGGGTGGAGGAGCCTCTGTTTCTTGGGCCTGCATCCACCCTACGGTTATCTAGTAACTCTGAGTCTAAATTTCCTTATCAGGAAAATTGGAGGCAATAATACCATTTACATTGGTGTTTTATGAAGATTGGATCTGAAAATCATAATATAGTAATTTTTTATCAACTTTTAGACATACCAATTTTAAAAATGGCTTAACTATAAATAATGTTTATATTAATGTGTTACTGGATTAGGGAATACCGAAAAAAAAAAAATAGAAGTAGTCCCAAATCTCAGTTAACAGATAATTTAGATAGGTAGATAGTACACAACACTATAAGAATTTAAAGTATTTTATTTATTTATTTATTTTATTTTTATTTATTTATATTTATGATAGTCACAGAGAGAGAGAGAGAGAGAGGCATAGACATAGGCAGAGGGAGAAGCAGGCTCCACGCACCCGGGAGCCCAACGTGGGACTCGATCCCAGGTCCCCAGGATCGCGCCCTGGGCCAAAGGCAGGTGCCAAACCGCTGCGCCACCCAGGGTTCCCAAATTTAAAGATTTAAATAGTTGAAGACAGCAATAAAAGAGTGGTCAAAGGAAACATATATATTTTTAGTCAAATAAATGATATAAATTATATGGTAAGATGTAGAGGTTTTAACAGCTTGGAATGATTGGACAATACATTCTAGAGACAGAAGAGGAAGAAAACATTTATGATTACCTATGAGACAGGATACTAGGCACTTTGTATACATTACTTGAGTCCTCTCACAACCCTATGAGTGAGATGGTATTGCCTTTTTCAGATGAAGAAATGATACTTAAAGGATTGTTTGCTCAAGATCATACAGCTAATGAGTGGCAAAAGTAGGTTTGGAACTCAGTGTCTCTAATTTCAAGTATTTTAAAAATTTCCATCATATATCTAGGTCATTGAAGAACATAGCCGTAGAGGAGTGTGTGTGTGTGTGTGTGTGTGTGTGTGTGTTTGTAGGAATTGAGGTATTCCATATTGTAAAATGTAGACTTTCAAAATACAGTGAGTATATAATTTTTGACCACAGGAGGGAATTTGGTAATGTTATGATTATTGTAAACATCTTTTTATAGTAGATGTATATATATATTTTGACTTTTATTATACTATAATCTTTGGTCTTTTGGAAATAGCTGTGTATTCATTTTTTTCTCCTGATGGATACCCAGTTGTTTTAAGTCTATTTGTTGAATAGTTCCTTTTATTCTCCACTGATTTTATAAAATAGCTTTATTGAAATACAATTTACATGCTATATTCATGCTTTGTAAGTGTACAGTTCAGTTTTTGGTAGATTACACTGTAGAGTTGTGCAACCATCAGGATTCTTACAAGATACTGTTTCATTGTTTTTCATAATTTTTCATTGAAGTATGCAGAGTAGATGGCATGAGTTTCATTTTACAAGTAATGGTATAATCTACATTTTATAAGCATTTTGTCTAAGACTTTGTGGCTAGTGAGTGGTAGAACTGAGACTCAAACCTAGTACCTTTGGGAAATGATGGATTGAGAACAGATTGTTGAGGGCTTTTTGATATCCGACTAAGAAGTGTGGATTTCATCACATTGGGTAACCTTTGGCAGTATTTTCTCTGTGATGTCCTTTTTGGCAGAGGAAAACTATACAGTATTTTCAGGGGTCACTTTTTGTAGAGTGTGTTCTATGGGACTCAAGACCCCTCAAGCAGCTCATGTAGAAAGGATTCCTTACACACATTTGGGAAGTACTCTCCTTTTGAAATTGTCACAGTTCACATTATATATAGACATAGGCTCTGAGAAATTATGTAGTGAAGAAATGGGTTTACTTCTACTGTTTCCAGTCTTTTCCAAATTTATTTGACTTTAGAATTCCCTTTGGGTAACATTGATTTATTGTGATGTTTTTGGAAAGTTAAACCCATTTCATCAAGAGGCGACAAGCCTGAAGATGAAGGAGAGCATTTATTTAGTTAAGCTGTGAGGATTTTTTTTTTTTATTTTTTTAGTGAGTTATCATCATGCATATTTATATGTTAACAACGGGGCGAGGTAACTGCTGACAGATGTAGAAGTTCTGATTCTTTAGGTACTGTAAGATCCTTTGGTTCAAAGTTTGAATGTCTCATTATTCTAAAACTGCAGGCTTGAAATTTCATCTTTTGATTTCTGATTCCCTCTCTTAATTGCCATGATCCCAGTTCTGTCACTAGCTTTTCTCATCTCCCTAAATCAGTTAGTTTGCTTAACTGCAAAATAAAATAATACCAACCTTGCCACAGTTGTCATTCAGAGTGAGGTTCATATCTACACAGTGATTGTTGAATTGATTATTTATTATTCTGTATTCTATTATTATAATAATAGAGATGATAATAGAACTTTTTTTTTTTTTAAAGATTTTATTTATTTATTCATGAGAGACACACAGACAGAGGGACAGAGACATAAGCAAAGAGAGAAGCAGGCTCCATGCAGGGAGCCCCATGTGGGACTTGATCCTGGGACTCCAGGATCACACCGGGCCGAAGGCAGGCGCTCAACTCCTGAGCCACCCAGGTGTCCTGATAATAGAACTTTCATAGAAATAGTAAGCCTTACTTATAGTGCATTGCAAATTATTATTCCATAGAGATAGTATAAAGTTTACTTAAAAGTTGATTGAAAAAATAAGGGGTTGAAGGAGTGAAAAGTTCTTAATTATCTAATTTTGGTAACTAAAGTCTATTAACATGCCCTAAAACTTTAAATGTGTTCTATATGCCTTTTCTCTTTGTGCATCTCATAAATTAGGATATTTGTCTGTCCTTAGTAATTTAAAAAAAAAGATTAATATCTTCATGATCTATGTAGAATAGAATAATGTATCATAGGTTCATGATTTTCCTGACCTCCCTTGGAAGCATCAAATCCCATTCTCTTCTTTCTAAAACAGGAAAATTTAAATATAAATATATGTGTGGAATTTTTTCCCTCTCAGCTTTATTGAGATACTGACATATAACTCCTGTAAGTTTAAGGTGTACAGTGACGATGTGATACAAATATATATTACAAAATGATTACCACATAAGGTTGGTTAACACCTCCATCCCATCACATAATTACTTTTTTTATGTTGTGATAACTTTTAAACTCCACTCTTCTAACAACTTTCAAGTATATAATACAGTTTTGTTAATTACAGTGTACATTATTAGATTCCCAGAACTTTCTCATCTCCCCATTTCTCCCACATCTCAGTCCTTGGCAACCACTGTTCTATTCTATTTCTTTGAGTTTGACCTTTTATATTCACATGTAAGTGAGGACATCAGTGTTTGTCTTTCTCTGATTTATTTCACTTAGCATAATGCCCTCAAGGTCTATCCATGATGTCACAAATGTCAGGATTTCCTTCTTTTTTATGACTGAGAAATATTGTGTAGGTGCGTGTATATTTATGTATATACTTTCCTGTAGTTGACTGAGGTTTACTGTGGGTAATTATGGAAAGCAAAACCTCAGAGGGGTTGGGTAGTGAGGAGGGGAGGCTACTTTACCCAGAAGTAAGATTGCTGAAGCATATGTTCTGTTTTAAAATTTTAAGGGACCTCCATGCTATTTTCCATAGTGGCTGCACCAATTTACATTCCCACTGACAGTGGTCAGGATTCTCTTTTCTCCATGGCCTCTACAAAACTTGTTATCTCTATCTTTTGATAATAGCTCTTCTAACAGGTGTGAGGGATTATTTCATTATGGTTTTAATTTGTATTTTCTTGATGATTTGTGGTACCAGGCATCTTTTCATGTGCCTGTTGGTCATGCATATGTTTTCTTTGAAAATATATTCATTTGTTTTGCAAATATTTTGTTATGCTTAGGTGCTTATTTTTAGTCCAGTGAATCTTGCTTGAAATCTACTAAGGTAAGACATTGACCATAGATACTTAAATTCTGGTGTGTTTAATAATAGTTTTACTGCATTAGCTTCTATATAACAGGAAGAAAAGAGAAAATTAGATTTGAAATTTGAAAACATTGAAATAAAAATGCTATATTAAAAATAATTTGACACTGAAATTATATTCTATTTTTGAAAACCATTTTATTTTAATTGGAAAAGGTAAATAATAGATGCTGTAAGGGTTTTGATAGAATATAGGAGCTTCTTCTCCCTTTATGGATTTCTGTCATTGTCATCATCATCATTATGAAAATAATTACATTATAGAAAAGTAATACGAGATAAGACTAACTTTTCCCAATCAACCAAATGACACAAGATTATAAGACAGAATATATACTAAAATTTTAATCTGTGTAAGCATACTAATTATCATACTATAAACAAAAATGCATTCCCTTTTCACTTTACATTATAAACAGTTATGTTATATACCATTATTTATTATTCTCATTTTCTACAACCTTTTATTATAGAAAAATTTAAACTTTGATAAAAGTAAAGACAAGAATATAATAATCCCCTGTCAGCTTCAATACGGACCAGCATTTTGCTAGTTTTTATTTTGTCTCCCCTCCCTGTTTTTTATTTGCTGGAGTATTAAATAAATCGCAGACATTAATTTTATGATTTTTAAATAATTTCATAGTATTCTTTCAAAAGATATGTTAGAATTTACTTTTTTTAAATATTTTTATTTATTTATTTATGATAGTCATACAGAGAGAGAGAGAGAGGCAGAGACACAGGCAGAGGGAGAAGCAGGCTCCATGCACCGGGAGCCCGATGTGGGATTCGATCCTGGGTCTCCAGGATCGCGCCCTGGGCCAAAGGCAGGCACCAAACCGCTGCGCCACCCAGGGATCCCCTAGAATTTACTTTTTTTGTATTGTTGGGCATTTTACATTATGTCTAATTTGTTATTAAAATAATACTTTAATACTTGTGTGTAAATGGACATATTGATGAACAACTTCACATATAAATCTTTAGGTGAAAAAAATAAATAAAAAAATTTAAAAAATCTTTAGGTGTTTCTGATTATATTCTTCAGCCATATCTGAAATTGTAAACACTAATTTAAAAGATATTAACCATTAAAACTAAGCTTTTTGTACTTGTAAAAGGAATACATTTTAATTGTGGACATTTTGAGAAATCTTAAAAATAGAGACTAAAAGTTACCTCAGGCTTCTTTCTAAGAATCCCTATGTGTTAGTTTGGGCCACTGTAATAAAATACCACTGTAATAAAATAAAATAAAATTGGGTAGATGTCTTATAAACAACAGAAATGTATTTCTCACTGTTCTGGAGGCTAGAAAGTCCATGATCATAGCACTGGTAGATTTCGTGAGGGGGTTGGCAAGAATCTACTTCCTGGTTCATAAATAGGTACCTTCTTGTTGCTTCTCACTTGGTTGAAGGGGCTAGGATCTCTGTAGGTCTCTTTTATAAGAACATTAATTTTATTCCTGAGGGCTTCACTCCCATGACCTTAGCACCTCCTGTCTTTGGGGGTTAGGATTTCAACATAGGAATTTTGTGGGTATACAGACATTCAGATCTTAGCAGCCTATATTCAACGATTAGCATTTAGTTTAGTTTTCTTCTTAGTGGGGGTGGGGGTGGGTTGGAGTGGTTTCAGTGGTTCTTAGAGGTTGTTCCTAGAAGAGGACAATCTACTTGAAGCTCAGCTGATTTGTAAAGCATATAACTATATTTAACTGGCAGCTTGGAAGATAGCAGTATTCCAAGTAGTTACTGGGAGGTAGCGTCCACAACATATTGTCCATTACTTTGTTGATAGATCATGGCTTGTCCTACTAGTTACAGTCATTCTGTATTCATCTGTCCTAAAATCAACAGCTTGTCTATATTCTTGAACTCTATCCCATTGCTACATCTGCAGAATTGTTCTTACTGAATTAGGAGTTAATATGAGACTGCTGGTCTGTTTCATAAGATGTGTTAGGAGAAACAGTCCTGAGAAATTTACATCTGTTTCTCATGAAGATTCACAGGAGAAATGGCAGTGTGTTATATTCTTTTTTTTTTTTTTTTTTTTTTAGTGTGTTATATTCTACTGTCTTATAATTTAAAGAAAGAAAACGATGGGAAAATGAAATGCAAGTGTGGTTTGTTCCTTCATGTTATGCTTGGTGGTGCTTACATGACTAATATAAAATAAATTACTGTATCTCTGGGAAAGAAATCAGTCAATTTGAGCATTGTTGAACAAATTTTTAGAGCTGAGCCAATTTTATTTGGTCCTGCCTTTTGTTATGAACAGATAAATAAAAATAAATGTGACAGAGATTTGAGACTTTAAAATTTATTTAGAGACATAGAAACTGCATCAATATTTTGTTCCTTTAATTGGTTAAAATACTTGAATCTTCCTTATATTTCAGTTCCTGGAATAGATGGAGGTGCTTTAACTGATACGAGTCTCACAGATTCCTATTTCAGCACCAGCTTTATTGGAGTCAATGGTTTTGGAAGCCCAGTGGAAACAAAGTATCCCTTGATGCAGGTATCTTTAGAATGAATATGGCACTAAACAGTGAAGTTTATTCCAGTGGTGGGGGATGTCTAGAGTCTTCATTTATTCATAAATTTGTTGAGTTAGGAGGTAAGGTTTAGGAGGTGATGAAGTTAGATGGGATAGGGTTGGATTCAGGGTGAGCTTTCAGGGAGGAATGGGGTGGGATGACAGTGGAGTATGTAGAGGATAGATGGAGAGACTATTTCATCTATGTTTTCTGTGTTTTATGGGTATGGAGTGAAGGCCTTTCAGGATGGAGAGACTAGAGGCAATGGAGTACATAAAAACATGGAACATGTTTAGAAAACAGAGAATAGCCTGATTCCTATAGAATCTGTAAGGTGTATGAATGGTAATATGGTTTGGGAGAGGATGTTAGAAAGCATTTATTGACTTTATACATTATCACTTCACATCTTCTCGGATACTGGAATTTTATATTTTTTAGACAAAGAGACTTAATAGTCATGTTTGTTGCCCATCATAATAAGTTATGGAAGTGTAAGTTCAAATTAGGTGTGCAACTTTGGTTTTAAATATCTAACTAGTGAGTAAAATTTTTATTTAATATGTTTGGAAATTTTTACATGAATTGTTGTAATCCATGTGGCAACATTTATAGGAGGATTAGAGTGTCAGTCATGTGAGAACCAGTGAGAGCAGAAGAATCAGAGTCTGAATTTGTTGAATATTCTGAATTCTGTATTTCTCAGTGATATTATGTGTATCTATTTTGTTTTTCAGAGAATGACTAATAGTAGCAGTTCCCCAAGCCTTCTAAATGACAGTGCCAAGCCATATGCAGGCCATGGTAAGACTTGGTCTCTTTTTCTGTTTTATATTTCTGACCCTAAAAACCATATGTTCAATGTTCATTTTAGAAATCTTGAAAATTTTAAACAGGTATAAGGAAGAGAATAAGAATGATCTATTATTTTCACACTCAAGTAACTATTATTTGGATTCCATATAACTCTACGAAATGTTTATGTCTGAGTATGTAATAATACTTAGCTAAATATACACATGATATAATACTTATGATTGCATTAGGTATACTTTTAAATTATACATGAGTATTTCTTGTCTTGATCATTATAAATTGAATTCTATTACTTATTTTCATAATTTATTAAGCTTTTTTTAAACTATTTTTTTAAAGTATTATACTCTAATATTGGACTGTGTGTATGAATCTGTATTCATATTCAAGACTTATGCTTTTGGAAACATTCTTAGACATGGAGTTACTATTTCAAAGATTATGGTCATTTTTATGGCTTTTGATAGGAAATTTCCAAGTGTCTTTTGTATCCTGTTCTAAAAACAAATGTTAAAAAAAATGTTCAAAAATGGTTTCTTAAAAATATGTAACAATTAAGTGTTAATACTCTGCATCAGTAAGATGTTATCAATTATAATTAATGGGGAGAATAGGAATTTGCATGTTGATTATTTTCTTAGATGGACATTTTATGGGTGTGTATCAAATTTCTATCACTATTCGGATGTTTCAACTTTTTTTTGCTGTAGAAAAGAACATTTTAATGTTGAATAAAATTATTAGAAACTGACTTGTAGCATAATAATATTTTTAGCATTCCCATAGTTGATATGTTGTCTTTTAAATGCTATCAAAAGTAGAATAAAGGATGAATATTACCTATTTTTATAAGTGCCTTGAATGTATAAATTACATAAAAATATCTTACATCTTGTTAATTTATTAGCTGCTTTTTCTTAGCATTGTTAAATTGTTGTTAATTCTAATGAAGGACCAGACTATGAAAATTCAGGCAGGTGAAGCTGGAGAAATTAAGTAGCAATCTATACTGCATTATGAAGAGATTTAAGGTTCCTTTAAATGAGAACATTTGCTATGGTTTTTAGCATTTGTAGATAATTTAATGAGAGACATAAGATTAACTGGAACTCAGAATTGAAAATAAAGTATTTCCATGTATATTATGCATACCTTTTCAAAAACTCTTCTGATGTATTAAGTGAAAAACAATTTAGAGATACACTTTTGTTTGTAATTTCTGGTCACAGAGTAACAGAACTTTGAAACCATAAAGTCTTTGAATTTTATGTTTGTGTTTTGAAACATGTAGTATTTCTGTCTTTAAAAACTTAAATTTACCTCTATTTGTAGTAAGAATATAAAATACTGGTGAAAAACTTAAAAAAATTGACTGTTCTCTGGAGTAGATGGTTTTAAGGCCTTGCTTAAGTGTTAAAATCCAAGTCTAGTCACTCAAAGTATGGTTTACTGTCCCTCCCACCTCACCACCCCTTATAATTTTTCTCATGATTTGGTCTCAAACATACAAACATTTACTATAGTAGACTTACTTTCTTCATAAACACATTCCTAATAACATGATAAAGAGTCATCTTTTCTTTATTTGTTTGATTGTTCTTTTGGTTCTAAGCAAACAGATGCATCCTAATCCATATAACTTCTGATTAGATGTGTAGTGAATACTGGCTGAGAGACATATTCTCCAATTTGTGTTTCATTCACTTAGAAAATATTTGAACATCCACTATATGTTTTTTAATTTAAGCATTGAATCTAACTATTACTGTGGTATATGATTTTTATTACTGTCATAAGCATTGTCAAATTAAATATTTATTACATTTGTGGGTTACTTGAGTTGTCTGTGTGGAAACTTATGTAACTTACCTTCCAGATCCTCTAACTTCACCTGCTTCATCCTTGTTTAATGATTTTGGTGCCCTCAACATCTCTCAGAGAAGAAAGGTAGGTGAAGTTGAAACTTACATGAGACTAAATGGAATATAAAGGTGATACTGGGGTCATCATCTATATAATGGTCAATGTTCTCTTAAGTTGGGGGGCCTTTTTATGGATTATGATGTTTTTCTTGCTTTTGTTTGCCTTTTTCCTTGTATATTTCATATATGTAGAATTTTATTGGTCTCTGTACATGAAAAGAGATTTTTTTATGTGAAGGGATGAAATCTTTCTTATTTTTGCTCATTTTCTTTATCTTAATGTATTCTGCTTTTAAGAAAACATCTAATTTAATGTTGTAGTTGCTGTTAATGTGACCCTTTATAGGCACACTGATCGTGTTTAACTTTATTTTTTGACTGCTTTGTCTAAATTTCAAAGATTTCTCCCCTAATATGAATGCTAATTACAAGGCAACCTTAAAAATCTTCAACTTTTCAGAATTGGTTCACCTGTTTAAAAACAGTTTAAAATCTCTTTATGTTAGAAATTTCATTTAATTTTATTTGAAATAGAGGTTGACAGGCCTTACATAGATTTTGAAGTATTTTATAGGGACTAGTTCTATGACAAGGAGAAATGAAAATTATGTAGTAGTTTGATGCCTTTGAGTCTTAACAAGTATCATTATGTTAATAGTAATAATAATCTAGAGAAAGTGGTATTTTTGGTTAGGATCAGTAGCAGCTAAAGATGTTCAGGAGGTTAAATTTCGGTGGAAATTTCTACAGTGTTATAACTAATTCAGTTTCCTAAGTAATGGATAAAAGACCCCTCCCCATATAAAGAATATTAATTTTAGGAAACTGATAGAAGTTTAAGATGCACTTAGGAAGTATCTGATAGTATACAGAGGGTAGTATAAAATGAAATGAAAATGAAATTCAAGAAGATAGATATTCTCAAGAATTATGTCAGGTATAAATGACATCAATACCATATGTACCTACTATTATCTCCATTTTGAAACAGATAAGATCAAGGAGGTAACTACAAAATGCTTTTAATGATAAACTAAAATGTGTGGGCTTGATTTTATAGACTTCCTTTTGGGCTGTCATCAGGAACACATTTACTCTTGCTTTACATGCTATTCTCATAAATTAGATTATGTAGTTTCTGAATCCATATAGTGGAAGTGGAATAGAATTGGATAGAGGCTGACTCATTGGCAATAGTGAGAAGTGACAACTGGTCACTTCTGTTAATATGGAAGGAAACTATGAAATGCTGAAAAGCAGATAAAAGATAGAAATCGAATTATCTGGAGCTATTTACTGTAAGGAAAAATCAAAGCCCTTAAGTAGTCTTAGGGGTCCCCTTAATCGCTTTTTCTCATTTTTAATAATCAATTAATTGTGATAAGTCACATTTCTGATGTATGAGTAGAAAGTAAAGCTAGGATGGCACATAAACACTTAAAAGTGTTCCTAATATGAAGGTTTAATGGACTATACTGTAAAGTTGAAGTATATGAGTTAGAGCTCCTGTCATTTGTTTCTGAGTAAAGAGTAAAAACTTCTGGAGATTGGAAAAAGGAGGATATAGTGCCCATTCTTTTAAAATTCATTTAGTAAAGGAAAGTGGTAAAAGGAAATGCACTACCAATGTGACCTCAGTATTTGGAATGGAAGCAAATTAATAAAGTAAAATGAGCACTCTCTTGCAATTTTTGAGGTCCTGGATCTCTAGTTTTGTGACTTTGGACCGTCTTCCTGGGGTGTAATCTTTATATCCATGAAGTGCTATATGTGGCCTGGATGATTGCTGTGGTGTCTTTCATCTTTAAAACTCAGTGTCTCTAAACTGAAAGTATATACATGTTAATCTTTACTTAGAAATTCAGAGTTCACATAGTGTATCTTTGAAGGACCATATTTTCTTGCCACTTTTCACTTATATTTAAAATAGTATGAAGAGACATAAGAGATTTTTTTTTTTTCCTAGCAGCAGACTGTATAGTTGGGAATCTATGTTGGTACAGGTTGCATTGTTAATGGTTGAATTGAGGTTTAAAATTTCTTTGTATTAGAAAAACTCTTAGCATAAGAGTATTACATGCTGCATGTTGTGAATTGAAGGCATATGTAGACTTTCCTTTGTTGTAATTTTTTTTTATTTATTCATGAGAGACAGAGAGAGAGAGAGAGAGGCAGAGACACAGGCAGAGGGAGAAGCAGGCTCCATGCAGGGAGCCTGACGTGGGACTCAATCCTGAGTCTCCAGGATCAGGCCCTGGGCTGAATGTGGCACTAAACCGCTGAGCCACCCAGGCTGCCCTGTTGTAGTAATTATTTTTTTCTTTCTTTCTTTCTTTTTTTTTTGTAGTAATTCTTAATGTCTGTTTAATGATGCAATTTTAGTGGAAGTAACTAAAATTTATGTAAATATAATTCTAGGTTGATCTAGGCAGGCTATCATGATTATTCAGAGACCTTTTATTTCATAATGATATTAGAGAACAGATAGGCCATACCTACTACTATTTCGTAGCTAGATTATTTTCTGGAAATCTCAGTGGGGCCAATCCTTGGGCCAGGTATGCTGCATTTTGCTTGAGGAGTATGTGAATTATTGGGATCAGGTCAGTCAACTGTTTAGACTTACTGTGTGTTATGTGGAAAATTTAACAAGAATGGATTGATGTTTTTGCTGCTTTTCTCAAATCTAGTGGAAGAGGCAATACATGAATCTACTTATATTAATTAGTGCTAATTTAAACATCTGGTGATTGCTAAGTAGCAGAGAATTCTCTAGACGCAGAAGCGTTTTTGGTGAAAAGATATTTTGAGTTGGGTTTTTTGAAGTTGAGGAATATGTAGAAGCAAAGACTCAATCAGAAGGTATTGCTTGATTACAAATAGGATCTCCAAACTTTTTAAAAGATTTTATTTATTTATTCATGAGAATGCACAGAGAGGAGAGAGAGAGAGGCAGAGACACAGGCAGAGGGGGAAGCAGGCTTTATGCAGGGAGCCCGACGTGGGACTCGATCCAGGGTCTCCAGGATCACACCCTTGGCTGCAGGTGGCACTAAACCACTGAGCCACCAGGGCTGCTCAAACTTAATTTCTTTTTTTTTTTTTTTTAATTTTTATTTATTTATGATAGTCACAGAGAGAGAGAGAGGCAGAGACACAGGCAGAGGGAGAAGCAGGCTCCATGCACCGGGAGCCCGACGTGGGATTCGATCCCGAGTCTCCAGGATTGCGCCCTGGGCCAAAGGCAGGCGCTAAACCGCTGCGCCACCCAGGGATCCCTCAAACTTAATTTCTATCATAGATGAGCTAAGAGACTATGACTGAGGGCCTTAGATTTATAGGGACTGGTGGGAGTAAAATGTGGGATGTGAAAAACAAATATTAAACAGGTTCATAGCCATTTGAGCTGCTTTCTTGTTGCTAGATGTGTGAAAAACTTCCTGAAGAGTTGTATAATGAGAATACATGCATTAGGGACTACTGCTCATGTCCAGGGACCAGTGCTGGTCGTAAAAGTGTGTGTGACCTGCCTATAGGGAGTTAAGTTAAAAAACAAAGTACAGTTTTAGAAATTTCTATAATTTGATAATAATGCAACATCCAACTGTGCTCATCTTCCTAGTGACTCACTTTTACTTTATTTAAGTATACAGCTGTGATATTTAGGAAATTATTAAGTGATTTTTCACAACTGATATTTGAGAAGCACTGACTTTTTTTTTTTTTCTATATTAGATATACTTAATACTATAGCTAGGGAAAGTAACCATTGTTTGAAAATGTGTAAAACTGTTGTTGGCCAAGAGTGGCAGTGGTTGTAATTGAATTATAGCTGTGTACTCTGTGGGTGAGATAAGTCCCTCAAAACACTGGAGATGGAGTTTTGGTGAAAATGGGAGCTAATCTGTTGGAGAGTTAATACGTGAGGAAACCTTAACAGCAAGATAGATGAAGCTGCAAACTGGCCTGAACAAAAAAGAGGTGAGAATAACCCCAAATCACAAGTGTGATCTAGAGAATAGGATAGTTTTGGGTAAGAATCTTTTGGGAAGAAAGCATCTTTATAACAAAGTTAGATGTTGAGATACAGATATGCATAAATGAAGTGAATCAATACTGTGACTTCTCGCTAGGTATTCTTGCTAAGCTGTGAATGCAGGGCAACCTGAGATGATTCAGACAAATCCTAAGCAGAGTGAGAAGCCTTCAGAATTTGTATTTGGCATTATTGGCTTCCCCTTTTATATCTTTCTTAGCCTTTCTTTGCCCTTTTTTAAGCCATCAAGAGTCCTTTTCCTATTAAACACCACCCCCCCCAACCCCCCCGTTAAAGCAAAAAAGGCTCTGGTGCCTGCCATTTACACTTCTTGTTTTTGTTTTTGTTGTACTTTCGATGATGTTACAATCAGTATGCAGCTTTACCTGGACATTTGCCTTTTATTTCTAGTATTGGGATAATAGATTTTCACTTTTGTAAATTTTTAAGGTTTTAATAACAAGTTAACATCTTTGAAAGGCTTAAGAGACAGAGATTTCTGATGTATCATGTTTATTTCTTCTGTTCTTGATTATAAAACTGTTAGGATGAGGGAAGTAGGATCAGAAGGGATTTGGCTTATTTGCTGGTGGTTTATTTGTTAGATGTAGGTTGTGGAGGTCCAGTTCTAGATTATTCTGTTTGAGGTCAAAGTTCACTAGCAATACTTTTTCTGCTTCCTTCCATACTTTATCTCAGTTTAGAACCTCCTTCCCACTCTTTTCTACCTCAAAAGCATATGTTCCTCTCTTAGCTGTCTTTATTACAGAATTTACTGGTGACACACATTGTATGTTTTCTGATTAATTTGACATTCAAATTTTTTCATGTAAAATTTTTGTTCTAATATCTTCGAAAGAAGACTTTTACACTGTTGTAGTCTAGGGAACAAAATATGGAGCAACAAGGAAACTGGAGAGCATTTGTAATAGGATTCTTTTATGGAGAAGACTAAAGTAAATTTGGAGAAATTAATAGAATTATGGTAGAGACCATTTGGAATGTAAATCCCCTCCAATGTTTAGGTTTATTTTGGAACATCAAATACTGATCTCAGGAAAAATAAAAGGAGAAAATATTGAAAAATAACTGAAATCTTTATGGAAATTGCAATATAAAACTTGTAAAACTACAGTTTCTGGACTTCTTGTAGATGTTCTCAAATACTGTTTTACTTAGTGTTTAGATTTGTAGGTCAGCCACATCAGTATTTACTCATGAGTAAATAATAATGTGAGTAATGTTTTTATGAAGGATTGTGTTCAGAATTACAAATTAAACAGAGCTATTCTTCTTTTATTGGAGTAGACTAAACCTCCATTCATCTCCATTTGCCAGGATGTGGGAATGCGTACTATCCCAGCTTAAATCAGATGTAGGTGAAGTTGTAGATTTAGAGACACATATGGGTCTCTGTGGGATTTGGTTCAGTTGTTGGGAGTCTAGGTTCCTATGGGAAGCACCTATGGTTCCTATTTATAGCTTATTCATACAGTCTTGGTGAATTTTTATTTTTCTCAAACATCAAACAGTAAGAATAGTAATAACTCAGTGGTGCTAAATAATGGTTAAAGTTCCAGGGTTTGGGGTTGGATGCCAGGCAGTCTGAATTGAATCTCCATTTCTTCGCTGATTATCATTGTGTCTTTAAGTTTTCTTGTTTTCGCTCATAATACCTTGTGCCTACCATGTGGAGTTGTTACAGGGACTAAATGAAATATATTTCCTAGCACAGAAGTGCCCAATAAATGGTAGTTATCATTGTAGTAATACATGATATTAGCCAAACCATTCTAGCGTTGTTTGGGAATTGTTAACTATTGTTAATAAATAAATATCTGTTGCGGCTCACTGTGGATCAGGCTGTATTATAATTGCCCATTGAAGCTGCTCAGAGGATGTCCATCTTTTCTTTGAGTTGTTCAGGCCTTCCTCCAACCTTTTTTTTTTTTTTTTTTTTTTTTACTTCTTCCCACATCGCTGTCAGCTTCTCAAACACATGCTTCAAATTTGATGAAAATCTTTCTGGGGATTTCTCACAATGTAGTGGCAGACAGATAGAAACTTGATTTTGTTTATGTTGATAATGATTTTCTGTATCTGTTTCAGGGAATATGGTAAACTTAATTCTTTCATAAATTAATGTTTTTTATTTTATATTAATCACCCCAACAGGTCTTTTAGAGAGATTATTTTTCTCATTTTATAGAGTTGGGAAATGAAAGTTTTGGGAGATCAAGTAATTTATCTAGAATGATATAGATAATTATTTACATTTTAGAGAAAACAAAAAGTCTATATTGAAGGCAATATGAGAGATAAAATGAGTCTTCAATAAGGGGAAAAGCAGGTAGTGGAGAGAGGCTACTGGCAATATGCAATGAGGGACATGAAACATTGACCTTATGCCTGTTTCTTTTTCCATTTATGTGATTATCTCGGTTAAAATTTCTATAAACACAATTTCTAGGGATAGAATACATAATTAAACTTTTGATATTGACAGATAACCTTTTATAAATGTTGCACGTTTATATTCCTACTCATAGATGCTGGTTTTCCAACAACCTTGAAAACACAGAGATGTCAAAGTATTTCATATCTTTTTCATTGTATGAGGCAAAAAAACCTCTCATCGTTTAAATTTGATTACTGGTGTTGTTGAACTTCTCATTTATGTTAATTGGCTATTGGTGTGTCTTTAATGTCCTTTGCTCATTTTTCTCTTTGGCTATCCTTTTTAAATTGCATTGTAAGCATGGTGTGTTAGAGATTTATACCTCTTCTATCAGATGTTTCAGTTCCTCCTCCCATTTTGTTTTTGGTCTTGAGTTTCACAACTGATTTATGCTGTCACTTTTAAAATGTCACACATGTTCTGATGATCTCTTATTAAGTACATTTAAAAAGAAAAAAATATTAAGCTCATTTTGTTAAAATAACATGGTAATTCTCTATTTGCTGAATCAGTGATTTTTAAATTGAAGGGACTGTTTTCATGTAATTTGAATCTCCTGTCATTTTATTGCTAATGATCTATAGTAATTAACTTCACTTTGCAAATGGATATGATCTAAACCTTCTCTGCATTTTAATTGTCAGATTTAAATGTGACATTCTTTCTGTTGTTTTTACTTTCAGTCTTAACCTGTTCTTTAAAATGCTATGCAAGCAATGTTAGACTCAAACTTATTTAGACATATGATAGTTGTTATAGAAAAGGGCTTAACTTTGAAGGAGTTAATTTTGTTTTCCTGCTAAATAAAGAGTACTCCAGCTTGGACTTCCATGATTGTGTTGAGATCAAGATACACTTTGGAAAGAACAGATTAAATTTTGTTTTAACAAATTAAAAGTTCAACCATTGACTACATTCTGTATTTGAGTTTACTTGGTTTGCAGTGACCACTTAGCTTTTGTTGAGTCAAGAATCTTCCAAATTTATGATTGTAAGAGAATTTTGTTCTCCTGACTGATTATAAAAGATTTTTGTTTTAGAGGGTTTTTGTTGTTGTTTTTTGTTTTTTTAGAGGTGTGTGGTGGTTTGGTGTTTGATGGTTTACCATATTTAAATATGTGAACTGAAACAGCATGCATTTTATATACAATGTGTAAATACTGTTGGCTTTTCCTTATCTCGTTTTGAGTTAATTCTTACCTAATAATGACAATTTAGTAAACCTATGGTGCATTTACTGCTTGGATTTAGGAACTAGTAACTCGTTCATTTTACTCTTCTCTGGTCATTGTAGTTACAAAGTGGAGTAGCTGATCTTAATAGTTTGGCATCACTGGTGATTATTTTCCTATGAAGGTAGGAGTCAGTAATGAATTAGTAGAGGTGAGTTTAGAATTCTCATCCACAAACATGCTAGCCTAAGTTATAGTTAAATTTAACCTAAACTGTAATTTCCCCAGCTCTATTTAATTCCCAATATTTTTTTCCATTCATTTTGAAAATGGGAACAGGGAGCTGCTTGATTTAATTTCGTTGAGTGGAACCTCTGTAGCTCTTGTTTCTCATTGATCACATTTATGCTGGTTAGATTCGTAGAGAGATTCATTTAGAAATTGGTATTTGTCATTTTAGGATTAGCTAGAATAGTGTTAAGAGTGAACTGTGTTAAAGGAGTGTTACAGAATATGAAACCAATTCCTTCAAATTGGAGGCAGAATATCATAGTTAAGAGTATAGACTCCAGAGCCCGACATTATGTTAGTTGTGAGATTATAGGCAAGTTATTTTAACCTCTTTTAAGCCTCACTTTTCTCATCTGTAAAGGTGGCTCTATAATTATGCCAGTCTCATGGAATTATGATGATTAAATACCTCAATGGATAGAAAGTGCTTGGCATAGTGCCATTTACTTATCAAATGGTGGTGGTTCCAGTCTTCTACTGCCTATGATTCTGCAATTTTAAAATGTGTTTATCTGTTTCTGAATGTGTGTGAGGTTACTTTTGATTAACCACTACCTTAAGTTCAATTATAGTAGAGTAATATCAAGTATATTATTTAGCAGACCTGAAGAGCCTCTGCTATATTTCCAGATTCAATTTAAGGAAGGGTACACATATAAATAAAAAGGGAACCATTTGCTAATAAGTGAATAGGCATTTTAGCATGATCTTTGATGGTGGTTTTTTTTTTTTAAAGATTTTATTTATTTATTCATAAGAGACAGAGAGAGACACACACACAGAGAGGCAGAGACACAGGTAGAGGGAGAAGCAGGCTCCATGCAGGGAGCCTGATGTGGGAACCAATCCCGGATCTCCAGGATCAGGCCCTGGGCTGAAGGCGGTGCTAAACCGCTGAGCCACCCGGGCTGCCCTGATCTTTGGTTTTGGTAAGGTATGGAAACACATTTTATAAAAACTTTAAAAATTATTACAGCTGATTGTTGTGGAAATAACTTCCATGACTTAAAAAAAAAAAACACTTTTATTCACATTCACCTAAAATAACTTTGGCATGGTATTTTATTTCTCTGCATTTTATATTCTATTTCTGTTCTAAAGCAAAAGAATAAAAGAAGTTGCAGTTTGGTGTTCTAGTTCTTTTGAAATTGGATGTGACCTTGCTTAGCAAGAGTATTCCAACTGATCTTGGTTTTATTGGCATAGAACTCCACTGTAATATTGAGGTTTTATTTTTTTATTTTTACTTTTTTAAAAGATTTTATTTATTTATTCATGAGAGACACAGAGAGAGGCAGAGATACAGACAGAGGGAGGAGAAGCAGGTTCCATGCAGGAGCCAGATGCAGAACTCGATCCTGGATCTCCGGGATCATGTCCTGAGCTGAACGCAGATGCTCAACTGCTGAGCCACCCAGGTGTCCCATTATTGAAGTTTTAAAGACTAAAGTAATGACTACTTTGTAGGCTTTCTTAAATTTATGCAGATAACATTGGGGGACTGACTCATGATAGAGCTTAAAAATATGTTTGTGTGTGTATGTAAATCCTTTTTTGCTTTATTTGATATAATTTAGATGAGTTTTAGCACCATCCTGTTTTCATCCTGTCATCCTGTACATTGATTTCACAAATTAAAAGGTCTTTTTTGTTTACAGATGTTTGCCTACCCCTAATCCTTTAACAGTGAGTCTGTTTTTCCATAGACTGACTGACTTATTGCATTCTACTCTTATTTTTATTTGAACAGTGAAAACTTAAGGAACCTAATATGTTTTCACAAAAAGCCCACAGTTAATGATAATGAATGACAGGACAAAATACAACATAATCTTTGCAGCTGGTTTTTCCTGTTTTTCTCCATTACCTATGGAGAAAAAATGATTGGAGCCTACACTACAGTGATTTATAAGTCTGGATTTACTATTCTAAATTAGTTAGATGTAGGAGTAGGAGATGTAGGAGATTTTTTAAAGAAAATCCAAGTAATAAATTAGGTGGAAGAAGTTCCTTGTCTTGATGATAATATGAAAATTAGTTAATTTTTTTATTTTAAAAATTCAAATGTTTTTATTCAGTTTGTAGTCAATATTTCTTAGTGATTTTAGATCAACCACTGAATTAATGGAATTACAGTCTTATATTTAGTTCTTATAATTACAAATATACTAAAATACCAGGACGTTTAATTAATTGATGGAAGACCATTGTGAGCTAGAAGGGGTTATAAAAGAAATACTGGTTGATTTTCAAGTTAATATATAGTAAATTCTTGAGAAGAGATTTCCATTAGTGGACCTGAGATCCTCAGGAGTGGCAGGACGTAGGTTGCTGAGTTATTACAGCAAAAGGTAATGAATTAATGTAATTACTTAGCATTGTCTGAAAGGTGATAATCCATATATATGTTGTACTATTTTCTAAGTATATGAAGATGTTGTGACTAATAAAATGCAGATCATCCAGAAGTGTCATTCATAGCAACTTATTTTATTTTATTTTTTTAAAGATTTTATTTATGTATTAGACACACACACACACACACACAGGCAAAGGGAGAAGCAGGCTCTATGCGGGGAGCCTGACGTGGAACTTGATCCCAGGTCTCCAGGATCACGCCCTGGGCTGAAGGCAGCGCTAAACTGCTAAGCCATCATGGCAGCTTTAAATCATTCATTGTTTCAGAACATAAAAGGTGAAAGCACAATTTTTGATGTTCAGAAGGGATTTTTAAAATTCAGAGTATTGGAAACTTTTTGTACTAGGATAACAGTTTGATTTCTAATTTATTACTGATTAGATAATGACATAAAATGACATAAAACAACATATGGCTGGTATTAAGAAGCATTGGTGTTTTGCAGTTGTACCAAAAGAATTGTGCACTGAAAAATCGGTCTGTTGCTTGATAGCTTTAAGTACATTTACTATACAAGTGTGGCATTTATAGGTTTTTCTTTGGCTAAACTGTGAACTTTTAGGGGAAGAGAATAGATCTTAGCTTTTTTTGTATTTCTAGGAAGAAGGTCATAGAGTCGTATGCTGAAATGTTGACTGAATTAAAAAAAAAAAGTGTGTACTTTTAGGCTTTTGAACTCAAACAGTCCTAAAAATTAGCTTTTACCATTCTTTCTTCAGACATAGAGACTCCCCTCAATTGTAAGGAATGAAGGTGGATTTCCTTTAGATCTAAACCATTGGAAAGGGCTTTTATGAACCAGGGTAAGATATTTTGAGGAGCCAGGGTTCTGGGGGCTATATGAATAATGGTCTTAAAGGCTCTAAGTATCGAGGTCAAGCTTTACAAGAGTTTGGACGTTGAACTATTGAACTTCTGTCTCTATTTCAGGGGGTGGCTTCAGTTTCTGTCTGGACCAGTAGTTGTTTCTTACCTAGATCTTTTCTATGACATTTTCTAGAACTTGACTACTCAAAGTGTGGTCACCAGATCAGCAGTACTAGCAGTCTTGGGAGCCTTTTAGAAATGCAGAGTCTCAGGCTTCACTCTAGGCCTACTGAATCAGAATCTTTTTTTTTTTCTTTTTTAAGATTTTATTTATTTGTGAGAGACACACACACACAGAGAGAGAGAGAGAGAGAGAGAGAGGCAGACACACAAGCAGAGGGAGAAGCAGGCTCCATGCAGGGAGCTTGATGTGGGACTTGATCCCCGGACTTCAGGATCACACCCTGAGCCCAAGGCACATGCTCAACCACTGAGCCACCCAGGCGTCCCTAGAATCTTTATTTTAATAACATCTCCAGAAGATTCATAGGTTCATTACAGTTTGAATACAAAAGGATCCTTGAATACTTTAGGCTTGTACAAACCTGTTTTTTTTTTTTTTTTAAATGCTCAATGTAAAGAGTAAAACTATTTTCAGCTACTGTCTTATTGTACTGTTTATTTAGATTTTGTGAAGAATGATATTCACTCTTGTAGTAAATCTTGAGACTTAAAGTAAAAGTTGTTTGACTAGAAGGGGATAAATAACTAGCTGATTATTTACCAGTAGGACAGAACATTTACAAATGCTTCCATTCCATAAGTAGAAATACATGGATGGGAAAGGCTATCAGGAATGGAGGATCAATAAAGGGACATATCTGTATTTTTGTTTTGTTTTGTTTTGTTTTAACTATCACATTCTCAAGATTGGTCTAGGAAAGGCTTACTGAAAGCTAAGGAAAAGGGAAGAGGGTTGTTGCTTTTGTTTGCTCTGGAGTAGTAGAGGGGTTTGGATCATAACATCTCAGCGTTTTAGGGTAGTAACTTTAGGGCTTAATAAACATTTTCCATAAAATTTTGTTTTTCTCTTTTATTTCCTTATTTTCTATTTGACTTCTCCAATTTCCTTAGCCCCCATTTTTCAGTCACTTCTAGTTTTTAATCTAGCAGGTCTCTCCCCAACACCTTATTAGTTCTATTCCCATTTCAGCCCCCTTTATTTTACATCTTTCACCTACACCAGTGATTCTTAAATGGGGGCAGTTGTGTCTCCCTGTGACATGGAAGACACATTTGGTTGTCACATCTGGAACTGTGGTGCTACTAGCATCTAGAGGTTAAAGGCCAGGGATGCTGCCAAAACACGCTACAGTGCACAGGACTGCCTCTACAACAAAGAATTATCCAAAGTCTCTAGTGCTGAGGTTGAGAAACACTAACCTGGGTTACTGTCAGAGTCCTGTGAATTTGTCTGCCTGTTTTCACTTTGATTTTCATTTTGAAACTTTCAGGAATTCCCTCATTGCCCATGGAATGAAGTCTAGATATAGAACTATTTTTTTCATTGATTTGAAGCCTCATCTTTTGCTCTTCAAGGTTAGCCCTCTACAAAAGGTAGACTGAATACTTGTGGTTTTCATATAACACCACAGTGCCTGTATTCCTCTACATACATGTTTTTCCTCTCCCTCCATCTCCCCTCTTTCTCTCTTCATCTAGGCACACTTACTCCTTTAGAATTGTAATCACCTTCTCTGCCCTATTGGTACTTTAATTATGTATGCATTTATTATATCATGAGTATGTTCTGTTTGCAGAACTTGGTTTCCTACTACATTATATCCTCTTTGAGGAAAAGATGTATATGTCATTCATCATTGTATTTCACATATTCAGAATAGTTCCTGATACAAAGTAGTCTCTTAGATGTTTAGTTGAACATACATTTTTTTCTTCAAGGGATAAATAATAGCTAAAGTAATTTGGAGATTAATTTACAGATGAGATTTTACTATAATTTATGTCCTGTGCAGTGAGACTTCTGTATGTAATCTTTTTGCCTTACCTTCGTGCTATTACCCCTTTTCAGATGTCATTTTGTTTTCTGTTGCTTATGATGGTAATTTCAATGGTATTGATACCTTAGGTCTTTTCGTTCAGTATTACATAGAAGGCTGTACTTTCAGATTAGATTTTAATCTCTGGCTATTTATTGAAGAAAGTTAAGTCTGTAATGGTACATGTTTGGGAATTTCTTCCACTTAAGAGGAAAGGCCTTAGGCTAATTTTAGGTATTTGAAGGTTGGGGTGGACAGAAGAGTGATGAATTCCTCTTTGGAAAAGATAAGAAACATGTAATGAGAGCTGTTGAGAGGGAGAATGCTACATTGGATTTATTTAAATGCCTTTTTCTACATTATTTAGTACACAGCTATAAGAAAATAAATTGTGCTAATCGTAATAATCAGCTCAAAAGCAAGTCTGCATTTGTGATGGATTCGAGTAAACAGAAGAACATTTTAATCAATTTTCTTGCTTTCAAATATATGACTAGAATTGAGGTGCCCTTGTAGTAATCCTATTTAACAGGTTGTTATTTTGTTATTGTTAAATAAATATTCTTCGATGTATTGAACTTTTCTGATAGTTAGGATAGTCTTTAGCCCAGACATTTTCTAAAATAGAAATTTAAATTAGTGAAAGTTTAATTAAGGTATAGTAGTTTTGCTGTATGTCAAAATCTTATAGTTGTTGTGAGCTATATTACCAGAAATAACTTATTTTAAAATTATTTTGTTTGTAATATTGTTCTGATAGGTGCATTTTTATTCTCATCCACAAAAGTTGCTTGTCACATAGAGAGTAATTGAATTGGTGCAAGATTGCATAGAGGTGGAAATATTTTAGTCTCTTGAAATTTATCCACTGCTATAATAATTGGGTTGGTAGGTAGTTTAGTTGCCTTTCTTAGGCAAGTTTAATTTTTTCCCCCTTAAATCAAAGACTATTAGTAGAGGCCCATTTCTGTAGTTACAATCTAATTTGTGTAGTATAATATCCATAGGCATTATTTGCAAGGTCATTTTGAAATTTAGAAATGAAGTGTTTTCTTCAAGTTGGTTGTCTCTATTGGCCAAAATTATATTTTATATATTTGTCTGGCTAATGACACTTTTTCTGAAGAAAGTTAATTTTAGCTATTTGCTTCAGCAGACATGAACAGAGCAGTGAGTAAACATAGATTTTCATATTTCAGGTCTTCAATTCGTTAACCTTCCCAAGAATGATCATTCCTTAAAGGGAAATATATATATAAGTTCCCATAAAAGATGTAATTTAGTGCAAATTTGCTATAAATAGGAAAGGTAAAATGGTGGAAACTACCATTAACTTTCACATATAAAAAAACCCTACCAATCGCTATTAAGATTGTTTACTAACTTTTTAAAAATGTTTGCCAGTGACTGTATGCTTTTATTGGAAAAGCTATTCAGTATCAATCTGTTTACATTACTGATATTCATAAGACCCCCATGACATTTGTGTAATTTTTTTAAAAATTTTGGGATTATATCATTGAGTACCTTAAGTTGAATGCCCACTTTAAGACACAATGACTTGTACTTTCACCTAATGTGCAGAGAATTAAAAAAAATTTTAAAAATTAATTCCTTAGGAATTAGCTGCTGCTTTTAAGTGGAGGTAGTTCGTCAGTAGGAAAAAAGATAGCAAAATGGGGAGCAGAAAAAGGTATAGTTTGGAGAATTTGTTTACCTGTATTTGGTGCCCTTGGAGCATTTCTTCATATTGCAGTGAGAATAGGTAAGTGCCAGTATAAAACATTTTGCAAAGCATTTAACTTTGCTGATAAATTTTCTATTCATTTAAGGTTTTATAAAATCGAATTATAATGTATACTTCTAAAACATCTGTTGCTTTATATCAATATGTTGTTCAGCCTGTTAGGACTGTGGGTTAATTTTGGAGGTGTGTATTGAGGGTGGGGGTGGGAAATGATGGGTGGTTATAAGGACATTAGAAGAAGTGTCTTAGAAATTTTACTTGTTTCCTATTCCACCATTCTTGATATCATCTATGTCAGTTATGTTAGTTTAGATTAGTGTGGGGGATGTTAGGAGTGGCTGGTTTCTTTCCTTCTTTTTCCTAGCCAAGGAAGTATCGCCTGGGGATGCTGGAGGAGAGGCTAGTTCCGATGGGATCAAAGGCACGAAAAGCAAAGAACCCTATTGGCTGCCTTGCTGACAGGTGTAAATCAGGAGTACCCATCAATATGGTTTGGTGGAACAGAGTCACAGAAAACAATTTACAGGTAAAAATAATTTTATTAGACATTTTTTGAAAGTGAATATCTTGGCTGCTTTCTGTGTCTGTGTGGGGTGGTGGGTGTGAGATTGGATGGCTTAGTTGACATTCTTAGGTATCCTTAGGTGATTCTTCTTTTTTCCCCCCCCCAAATCAAAGGAAGGTTAGTGGCCCACTAACCACTTAAATGATTTCGTTTGGTGATTTTTTTGAGCTTTATCTGCTTGTAGTATACTTTCCTATTCTTTTATTAAATTTAGCTTTCCCCTTTTGGATTTTGTTAACAGTTTTAAGTTCAGTTATTTTTAATACACACAGTTATTCGGGGTACTATATTAAAATTCGTTATAAAATTTATTGTAGAAAACCTCAGTTATTTGCCTTCTGATTAACAAGCTTCAAAAAAAAAACAAGCTTCATATGTTTACATTTTGTACATTTTTACTACTAAATAAAAATTGTATATAAACAAACTAGTTAAGTGTTGGCTTTAAAACCAACTTCAATAGATGCCGTCACAGAATTAAGGCAGGTACATTTCAGTCTTGACTCTTAGTACTGAATAATGAAAATGGATTTTATAACCCGAGAACTAGCTTTTGAATAAGATTCTGAAGTACTTGTGAAGTAATTTGAATTATATTTAATTTTAATTTAGATTATAATTATTCTAATTTTTAGAAAGTTGGTAATGGTATAATATAAATCTTTTTTTAAAATATAAATCTTTTAATCCAAATTTAAGTTTTGGTGGAAGTAGAATATCTTTCTTCCCAAACTTTCTGTATACATGGGTATTTTTAATATATTACTAGCCAAAAGTCTATAATCCCACACACAGAAAAGATATAACAAAGTTAACAACTTGGCTTTATTTCTGTCACTGACTGTGTTATGAAGGGGTTCCATAATATTTTGGTCTTTTCAGTATTAATACCATAGCAATATTTAAATTGCCTTGGGCACAGAAATAAGAGTTAACTCCAAAAATATTGCAAAACATAGTATCTGCCCCAAAGGAAATTTTTGTAGTATTTTCTAAAGGTAAGGAAAACGTTGGGGCGGGGGGAGAGTCCACATAATCATACACTGAAAATTTCATTGGAAAGTTTTGAAAAAAGCAATATAGTTCACTGGATTTTTGTCTTTTTAGATTGGTAGGAGAGAGATTTGATGTGGATTGTTAGAATTACTTCTCAGTTTTAAAAAGAAAGTCTGAGAATAAATTGGACCCTAACTATAAGAACAGATACAAATGGAACTTGGACATCTTGGAGGCTGTGGAGTAAAACACTGATAAATGCACGGGTATAGCCTCTTGACCTTTCCACAACTGCCTGTCTTATCCTAGTGACAATTTTTGAGGCACCTCTTTTTAGCATACCTTGAAAAATCGTTAGGTTACTGTAAGAATATATGCTAGAATTATGTTTTATTTTTAATTAAAACAGTTATAACAGATAAACTTGTCAATGTGCGAAAGATTGAATTTATGTTATCAGTATCTCATATTTCAACTACTATTATTATTTTATGCTTCAAATAGTTTTTTTCCTTTAAGGACATGAGGTGTGCCTTAGTATCTTGGTTGGAAATTGGAAGGACAATACACCTCATAGTATCAGTCATGTTGAAGTTTTGAAAAATGCTTTTTACTATATTTGTGGATTCCTAAACTGGGTACCTGATACTGTTTATGCAGAGCAAGAAGGATGTCAGTACCTTTTGTTTTGTTTTGTTTTGTTTTGTTTTTACTGGGGCTTTTATCTTTTTGTTCTGTAAGAAAACTTATTTATGTGAATCAGTTCTTTACCTTTTTTTTTTTTTTTTTAGTTTTGTATGATACTTTTTAACAAATTTGTTCACATAAAAAACTTACACAATAAAAGTTGAGTAGCCAGATACATTATCTTTCCTGTTTCATTTGTTTCCTTTCCTTTAAATCTTAGGTCTTTTCAATCCTAAGGTCAGAGAAATGTTTTTATTTTATTTTTAGTAATTATTGCTCTGTTTCTTAAATGCTTACTTTGTGTCAGGCACTGTGCTAAGCTCTTTACATATATTGTTTCTTTTGGTCTTCCTGATAGCTGATGAGAGAAATGTTATTGTTAAATAAAGAAACATCTTCAGAGAAGTTAGGGAAGGTTAAGGTTAAATAGTGGTCAGTAGAGGAGCAGGCTTCTTAATTAACCCTTGTTTGTCAGACTTTAAATTCTCTTTACCTCTGTGTGATATACCCTCTATGAAACTAGAGTTGTGGTTGGCTTAATTACCTAACTGGTTAACTGAACTTCTGTAGGGCAGCTTGCTTTTAGAGGAGAATGCATACATAGTTTTCTATTCGTGGATTGTAACTCATGCATAACTACAGGACTCATAAGGTTGGTCCTTTTTCCTCTTGATTCCATCCAGTTCTCAGTCATCTTTAATTACCTTTCTTTCTGGAACTGGAAACATTTCTTCACAGTGATTTCTTAGTCTCAACCTAACACAGAAAAACAAGTTTTTCTACTTCTGAAGACAAAAGATAACCAACCAACAAAACTCTTAAACCAGAAATAACAACAGAAACTTTCTCTTAAGGTTTCCACCTGAATCATTCATAATTGCATTTATTCTCTTCAGTGCTGGATTTCTTACAAGAGCTCCATGATCCCCCCATCTTTTAGTACTTAATAATCTTTTTATTTATTTTCCATCAAGAATCTCCTGATATGAGAGAACCTGTTTACCACGACACTTGTAAAACAGTGATTCATGCTTTCATTCAATACATACATACAAGTATACATATGTGTGTCTATATATATATGTATATATATATAATATGCTAACTAGAGAATTAAAGATACTTATTATTTTCCTTAGTTTTTCGTAGTGTGGTAAAAGCTAAATTTATTTTTCAGATGTCTCTTTGAAATATTGATAATGTCCATCAAGTCTCCATTACTATGTGGAGTTCCCATTTGAAGACCCTTGGAATAGATTCTGTTCTTTTCTCTGATTTCTTTACCACCCATTTATTCCTTCAGTGTCTGCAGTTTGACGCCATCAAAATTTTGCTGAAATTGCTCTCAGTTTGTCAGAGATCTCCTTAATTACCAAAATGAAGCAGTTTCATCCAGTACTTAAAACTTATGGCTACCTCACTATTTTTGAAACTCATTCCTTTTTGTAATCTTGACTCTTTGTTTTACCCCCTGGCTCCTTGTGAGCTCCTGGTCTTGGCTCACTCATTCTTTGCTTTTCCTTGCATGCCTAAGACCTAAAATGTTACTTGTTAGAACGGTCTTCTGAGTTCAAGACTCAAGAGTTTTTATACTTTCTGATATCTTTGCATGTAGATATGTATCCCATTAACACTGCAGATTTGGCATGTCTAAACTCATGCATTTTTCTGTCCTCCAAATCTGTTTCTTTTGTAGTTCATTTTTAGTTAATGACTTTACCATCTTCCCAGTCCCATCACTAAGGCTACATATCTTAACTTCTCTCCTATCCTCTCTCACATTCTACCATTTATCATAAGAAAGAAACTATTAAAGTCTGACTATCTGTTAATTGAAAGACAGTACATTGGACAATTTATTTGTCATCATATTAAGGCTTTGCCACAATAATACATGTTATACCCATTTGACAAAAATTGTAAGTTGCAATTTAGAAAAACCTTATTTTTTTAAGATTTTATTTTTTAAGATTTTATTTATTTATTCAAGAGAGAGAAAGAGAGAGAGAGGCAGAGACACAGGCAGAGGGAGAAGCAGGCTCCATGTAGGGAGCCCAATATAGGACTCGATCCTGGAACTCTGGGATCACGCCCTGAGCCAAAGGCAGACCTCAACCACTGAGCCACCCATACGTCCCTAAGATTTTATTTTTTAAGTAATCTCTACCCATTGTGGAGCTCAAACTCATAACCCTAAGATTAAGAGTCACATGCTCTACTGACTGAGCCAGCCAGGTGCCCCAGATCTTACTGTTAATAAGTGATAGAGCTAGGATTCTAGCCCAAGTCTATTTAATTCTTAATCTGAGATTTTCTTATTATGTTGTCTATCTCTAATCTTTGTAAAATTCTGCAATATCATCTTCTTTCCCTTTTTAACACTGACATAGTTTATACCCTAAAGGTATCTTCTGAATAATTTTTCTTAAATCTCCTTGTTTTACTTAATGTAGGGCTATCTTTCTTTAATGATCCATACATACTAAATTCTAATCAGATGGAATTTTTCATACTTCATATAATATGAAATACATTGTCCATTCTCTGTATATTAGTACATCTGTACTATTGTTAACTAAGCCTGAAAAAAATATTTTCTTTTTCCTTCAAGAGTTAACTCATATACTGCCTTCTCTGAATACTTGCTTAAACACCTGAATTTCTTTTTACTGTTTCTATAATACTTGGTGTTGTTTAAAGAGTTATTTCTCATTGTTTTATATTAAGTTTCTTTACCTGTTTGCCTTTTCTCATTGGATTGTAAATATTTGAGACTGAGCATGTATTTATTCTCTTTTTGTACCCTTAATGTATCTTGTCTCCAAATGTTACTGTTTAATTTCCTTTTATTAGGCAATATATGTAATTTGTGGTAATTTATTCTAATACTTTTATATATTTAAAAATTTTTATCATAGGTTCTGGGATTATAGCTACCATATTACTATTGCTTAGTTTTATTATCACAACTGATTTAGAATAGAGGGTAGTGATTTCTTTTGAAATGTTAGAGAATCTTACATTTTTTTAAAACTCAGAGTTTAACATTGCCCAAGTATTCTTGATATTTTCCAATCTTCTGAGCCTGGTAAGAGTGTTAATTACTTCTTGACACTGTTGTTAAGTTACAGGGCTGCTCCATTTTGTAATTTTCTCATGATCTTAGCCCAGACACCAAACAGATGGTAGCTGGAAGGTCACCTGAGCAATACTTTATTTTACCTAAGTGTAAATTCTCTTTTATCTTCCTCAGTCTTTACCTAGGATGTTTACCCATTTCTCTGCCTGACCAATTTCTATGTCAATATCCAATTTTTTAATTTGTTTTTATTATATAGTTCAAATACCATTGTTTAGGATTGAAATATTTTATCACTTACAGAATTGTGAGGATTCAGATTTACAAGCACATAGTAGATATTAAATTTCCGTTCCTTCAGTTTCACTTTATCACTCCAAAATTGGTCTTTGTTTATATTTATTTAGGGTACTATCAGTTATATTCAGATATACATGACAACATGGTGTATAGATAGTGTGTGTATAGAATGAGGCAGTGACATTAATTGTCTTTTAGGGGCTCACATTTTAATGCTAACTCTCATGAATATATTTTTTTTAATTTTTATTTATTTATGTAGTCACACAGAGAGAGAGAGAGAGAGGGAGAAGCAGAGACATAGGCAGAGGGAGAAGCAGGCTCCATGTACCGGGAGCCCGACGTGGGACTTGATCCTGGGTCTCTAGGATCGCGCCCTGGGCCAAAGGCAGGCGCTAAACCGCTGCGCCACCCAGGGATCCCCTCTCATGAATATTTTAAAAGATTAGTTTAAAAATGCTTTATTTATTTTATTTTTTTAAAGAGATAACTGTGTTCCCATCTTTCCCCTAAGAATTATGTGTTAAGGGGCTCCTCGGTGGCTCAGTCAGTTAAGGGTCCAGTTCTTGATTTTGCCTGGAGTTGTGATTTCAGGGTTGTGGCAATGAACCTTGGGTTGGACTATGCACTCAGCAAAGTCTGCTTGAGGTTTCTCTCTCTCCCTCTGTTCCTTCCCCTGCATGTGCATGCTCTTTCTCTCTCTCAAATAAGTAAGTCTTAAAAAAAAAAAAAAGAATCGGGTGTCAACTGGAATAAAAGGATGGGAAGTGCATGGCTTTGTTAACTTCTCAGGATATTGCAAGTTAAGATTTACCTAAAAGTAATGACGTGTTTAAATAAAACCATATTCATTTGGTCTCAGACTTTTGGGAAATAATGGGTTATAGATCATAAATTATTAGTGTTAGTGTTGTTTTAACTTACCCCCAGAGTGATGTAAATAAATGAGAACGGTTTAAACTATTGACTGTATTAGGAGATTCATACTTGTCAACATCTCTTTTGATGGCATTAGCCCTCTTTAGTCTGATTAAATGGCATTTCTTTTAAGAAGTATTTAATTAGAAGAATGCTCACATTAAGATCTTTTGGCCTACAAATTCTCCTGTGAATTCTAGTTGGTTGTTAATATCCCGGGAGGTTTTGGAAACTCTCTGGATATACCCCAATCTTTAGTTACTTGCTGAGCTTAGTGTTATTTCAGGTGATTTCTAGACTTTAGGCCCTAGGAGATGGGATTGTTTGGGCTTTAGATGGAATGCATTGGAATTTCATAAGGTTGAAGCTTAAACCTTAAACTCAGTGTTCCTCAGGACTTTGAAGAGTCCTAGAACTCTTGGTGCAGCTATAATGGCATTAGTATGTATGTACTACTTTTTGACCCCAAATCACTTCTTTTCTTTTTTATAGCTGCTATTCTAAGCCTTTAGCACTCTGTTCAAACCTACTCATCCCTTCTCTGTGACTTTTGAATAAATGACTTATGTACTTCACAGGAGGGAAAAAGTTCATGAGAATGTGGTAGCTTTCGACACATGGACAGCATTTTTGTTCATACTGTTTCTTCCTGTGTTTCCTCCTGTCTCAGACAAAGAGGTGTTCCTTTACTGTATGTTTCAGAGCCTGACTTTATTCCCTCTAACAATTCTATTATTTATCCCTTTACAGTTTTAGGCAATATCTCTCTCAATAATGATTTCTTCCTCCTAGCTTGTGAACATGCCATGTTTAAGTTTCTTTTGCTCTGGGACTCCAGGAGTAAGGAATGCTGCCTGAGGAAATGTTTTAGAGTCAATATGTTTGGGAAATGGTGATAAAATTTGAGAAACACTTCCTACTTATGGTTGCTACTTTTTTACCTTTAATTCACCCTCAATTCCCAGTGTTTTGCCATTCACTTTCACCAATCTGTTGAAACTTTTTCTGATAAGGTTACCTGACTACCAAAAGTATCTGTTCTTGCACGGTCTCTGCTGCTTTTGACATTTTTGACCATTCCTTTCTTTGAACTTAGCTCTTAGACTTTTCTTCATTAGTCTCTTTTTGAGGACTTCTTGTCTATTGCCTTGTCCTCAGGAACCTCTCCCAAGCTCTTTCCTTCACCCTATTAGTTACTCCACACTGTGCCCCTCAGGGGTCTCAGCAGATCTTTATTACTTCAGCTACTCCCTATTCATAGTTGACTTTCATGTATATTTTTTTATCCTCTCAGTCCTTTGCTCTCACTCTAAGTACTAGCTTCTTCAGAACATCTTCATTTATATGGCGTAAGACTTTGAAAATTCATTATGTCTAAAACGAACATCACATCTTTTCCTTTAAATGTGTTTTATTCACACACATTGCCTACAACTTTATGCCTGCTGTGTTGGTTATTGATATCACCCAGTTGTCTGACTTGTGAGTTTTTCTTCCCGCTTCCATCTTCCTTATCTGTCACATCATTCAGCCATTAGGGTCTGTTAATTGGGCTACTTTGAAATTGTCTTCACTTTTAATATTACTGAGTTATAGTTTAGGTCCACCTTCATTTCTTATCTGGATTGTTATTACTGTAAGACTTATTATCTGGTTTCCTGCTTCTAGTCTTAACTTTTATTTTTTTTTTATTTAACTGTTAAATCACTACCTCATGATTATCTGATCTTGTTTCTTATCTTTGTCATTAGGATAAAATTCAGATCCTTCAGGAAATTATCCAGGGTGTACCTATTGATCTCTCTACTGATTATTGCTGTAGACCTGCTGGACTATTTGTAGTACCGTGAAGAGTACCAAGCTCTTTCTGCCTCTTCCTTTGAACATTGTCTTTGAATATTGCTTTGCTTGCTGTGCCCTTTTCTGTTTTGACTCTGCAAACTTGTCCTTTAGGATTCATTTTGAGCATATTGTCTTATTACCTAATGAGTCAACATTAAGCATTTGTTCACCTTGAGCACTTTTATCACTCTAACGTATTAATGTATAGATAACTTGTCTTAAAGGCTAACAATATGTGGCACATTGTATATACTTAATATTTCATTCACATGTGTGAATGTTCTGAGCTCTTGGGATTGCGGAATTAGGTTCAGGGTACATTATACCTGTGAAATGCCAGTCTTTGAGCTTCTAGAACACAGTGCCTATGTTATATAGATTTTTCTTCTCTACAGTGCCTAGTACAGGGCATTGTACTTCTATGTATTAGCTATTCAAATAATTGAATGAATTAACCTTCATTAGTGATTATCTGGCAATAAGAATATTTGACCTGATGGTAGCCCTGAAATTTAATGCTTTGTGCATTCTCTTGAAACTTTTTTGGGTACAGTTTCATGACAAAAAATATCATTATGGAAATATGTTTGAAAAAGCTTAGTTTATATTGAGTCTTGTGACTGAATATGGCAGAGTTCTTGGTTAGAGAGAATGCCTCTAAATAAATCTTTCTTGGGGCAGCCTGGGTGGCTCAGCGGTTTAGCACCGCCTTCAGCCCAGGGCCTGATCCTGGAGACCTGGGATCGAGTCCCACATCAGGCTCCCTGCATGGAGCCTGCTTCTCTCTCTGCCTGTGTCTCTGCCTCTCTCTCTCTCTCTCTCTGTCTCATGAATAAATAAATAAAATCTTTTAAAAAATGTCAGTAGAATATTTAAAAAAAAATAAAAATAAATCTCTCTTACTATACAATGGGTCAAATAGGTTTTACTATTATATAGCTATGGGTAGAAACTGTGCATAGATATAGAGAATAGCTATATAATAATTCTTGTCTCTCTGGAATGCTGTGATGGTCTCATTCTGTCCTACTCATTAACTCAACTAAATGGATATTTTTACTCTTTTTAGGGAGAGTAATTTTTTCTTAAGCTTTCTCTGGATACTTGACATAAATAGGTAGAGCAATATTGAGAATGAGCTAGGAGATAATGCCTCCGTGACCATTAATGATTACTGTTTTGGGGGGACTTGTGACCTATAAATAACTTTCAAGTGGAAGAGGAGTAGTTCACCTATTTTTGTTTGAAAATGTCTTCTGTCTTCCATAACAGATTTTTGCTTCTTTATATACATTGATTCTATTAGTCTCAATTTAAATATTGCATATTTTACATGAATTCTTGTGTACACCTGCTGTTCAGTGATGGTGATATGCAAAGAAAAGGAAACTGTGTAAGTGGCTTTATGATTGGCAAATCTTAAACTTTCTTACAACTTTTTTGTAAAAATTATATATACTTATGGAAAAAAATCCAGATACAATAGAGAAGTACAAAGAAGGAAGCAAAAATGTCACCAGTTTCCTCACCACTCGAAGATAACATCTCTTATAGCATTTTAGTGAGCATCTTTAGTTAACATCCTTTTATATACATGGGCACGTATGCAACACACATTTTCCCTCTTTCCCGTCCTTCCTTTTCTCTTAGGCATAAGAATAAATCATTTTATAGAAATAGGTATTTGATATAATTGCTTTATTGTAGCCCAAATTTTATTTTATTTTTACTCCCATGGTAAATAAAAATATATCAATTCACATGATTTTTAATGGCTACTTGCTATTATGGGTACCAAAATCCACATGACTTAAATCCCTACTGAGAGGTATTTTAGTTACTTCCATTTTAAAAAAAAATCATAAATTGAAAAGCTATGTGCAAAATTTAATTTTTTTCTACATATATGATTTTCTCCTTAGCTCTAATTCCTAGGTGTGGAAGTACTAGGCTATGCTTATTTTTCATTTTGATACATATTATCAAGCCGTTCTCAGGAATAGTGTTTATTTCTGACACACTTTGTAAAGGATGGACTGATGAGTATTTTTTTTTTATTTTTGTTTTGTTTTGTTTTAAGCTGTTACATATAATTTTACTGAGCTTACGAAGATTTTTCTGTTTAACTATCATAATATGAAGCTTATTACTAATTGATTTTCACTTGTAGGTTCTGATGTACTGATACTACTTTAAAGATATTCAAATTATAAACAGGAGAACTTCAGTTTAAAACAATACTGAAGTGCATCTCTTGGAAGCATTAGTAATCAACTTTCTTCAACGATCTTCACCAATTTCACTCTGTTTTATTTAGAAATCATATTTCCTCTTGGGATATTTATCAGAGGGCCCAAATTGCTTTAGAAAAATTTTAAATTAAGATACTAGACTAATTTCACAGTAGTAGTAGTAGTAGTAGTAGTAGTAGTAGTGGTAGTAGTAGTAGTAGTTGTAGTATTTTAGATGTTAACTTTTAACTTAAAAGGTGAAATTTTAACTTAAAAGGTTTAAACAGGTCAGTTTCTGAATAACCCAGAAGTGGAGTATATTTTGATAATAAATTTTAAATTGACCATATTTGGATATGTTTGAAATAAGGGGAAATAACAACCCATTAAATTAAAAAAAAATCTTGTAGAAATGTGAACTTGGAGGGTCTGTTAGCCCTTTGACTTCTCCTTTCCATCTCACCCTGTTCCTCTTTATTCTATATTACTTATGAACACTGAAGACTGATAAAAATAGCTCTGAGTAGGGCTGTTCTTTATGTCCTTGGGTCTCATCTTTTTATGCCTTTGTAGATCATTTTATCAAGGCAAAATACTTGCCAATTCCTGCCTTTCTTTCTCATTATCAGTATCCCCTCTTTTACCTACCTAAATAATTCACTGGTCTTTGCCCTTGCCAGAAGGCAGGCAGGCAAGGAGACAGACTGACAGACACACACCCCTTGGACATAAATCTTTTAAATTAGTCCTAACTGGGCTTTTCTGTTAACTCTAAAGAAGAAAGAATAGTAGTGATGATGGTAGATTGGAGTAGGTTTTAGAAAAAAGTAGATAAGGCTAAGATTAATAACATTTCATATCCTGTTTTTTAAAATTAATTCAGTCAGGTGGAGACTTGATCTGTTCAATCTAATTGGATTTCATCAGTAAAGTTATTAAACAAAACTTCCCCTTCTCTTCCTTTCTTCCCACTTTCTGTTCCTTTTTTTCCTTCTCTTCCTTTTTTTTCCTGCTTTTCTCTCTTACTCTCTTTAATCCTGGTTGAAAAGTAGAAGGTAGATTGGTGTTGAGCAAAATTGGAGTCTAGTAGGTCCATTGGGATGATGTTACAGTAACACTGAGTAGAGATGATGGTGGTGAAGACTAGGGCACTGACGGTGACATAGGTAGAAATAGTTGAATTTGGGAAATATTTAGGATGTAGAATAGATGTCCTGATTTGATGCTTCAAAGATTTCTATGTTATCAAAAGGATAGTTAGTTGTAACATAATTTATCTGTTTAGAAAAGAGATGATATAGAAAGCACAATGAAACTTGAAGAAAAGCAACTTAATAGGGAGGTGATAGATTTGCTCACAAATTGTTTGAAATGATAGTTGCAAAGCACCTCTTTATTAGTGTCTGGCCTAACCAAAATGAGGAATTGGCTAAATTTTATTAACTGATCAAATTAGGAATACCTTATGTTTTGAAAATATCACTACTAGATTTGTTTTATGGCCAAAGTGGAAAAATGAATGTTGGACTTCTCTCCAGAAATAGTTACAAAACTTTTAAGACGTTAGATATCAGACAGTGAAGGACAACCATCCCTGATAGACAGGAAACAAAGGTGAGCCTAGTTTACTGTTTGGAGGGAGTTTCCAGGCCTGGCACATGGAGTCAGAACTCAGGTGGAGCCTAGTGATCTCTAATTGGGGAGACCAAACTGGAAGTTCACAGAAGGTTTTGGTCTCAAGGAAAAGTACTGATGAGAAGAGAGTTCATAAACAGAAGGAACTGCAGACACTTGCAAAGTTCCCTTTGAATCTTCAGCTGAGTACTGATCAGAAGGTATGAGTGAGGAGGCTACATGAGCTGGAAGAAAAAATTCTTGAAGGGATAACAGGGAATAACTCTCAGAGTTCATACAAGACCAAGTATAGTTCCTTCTCACCAGACAACATGGAAAAAAAAATCATGATTTATGAAGCACTAGTAAGGTAATGGAAAGTCTTGTAGTGGGACCAAATTATTGTCTATAATAAATGATGCCTTGACCCTTTCTAATGAAGTTTAAAAGCAAGACCTGAAGGATCAGAGACCACTTTTTAAGCAGTTCGTGATGGAAAACAAAGGTCAGGAATTTTTATAGGAATGCTGAAAAATGCCCAGACCCAACAAGATAAAAGTAGCAACACTTGGCATCTAATCAAAAATTAGTAGACATGCAAAGACTACTTGTGAGTCCTAAATTATTTTGAAGTAGTTTTTTTAAAAAAGAAAAATAAACACTTTTTTCAGACATACAAGAGTTGAAGGATTCACCACCAGCAGATGTGTACTTCAATAAATACTAAAAGAAGTATTTCAAGTAGAAGGAAAACAAAAAGCATATGGAAATCAGGATCTATCAAAGAGATGAAGAACACTGACAACAGTTACTACATGAGTAAATATAAGAAACTTTCCCCTT
Source organism: Canis lupus baileyi (assembly GCF_048164855.1). Lineage (NCBI taxonomy): Eukaryota > Metazoa > Chordata > Mammalia > Carnivora > Canidae > Canis > Canis lupus. Next base: position 13,173,409 of record NC_132861.1, on the reverse strand, counting down.
ATTTAAGTCTCTTTGAAAAATACTTGTTTATAGCAAAAATAGTAACTTCTTATAAGGTTCATAGTGTAATAGATTTAAAGTATGTGATGAGTAGAGCACAGAGTCTAGGAGAGGAGAAGTGGGAGTATAATATTGTAAACTTGCTATAGTATATATGAAATAGTTTAAGACTAGATGATAGTTGATGTTAGGGACTAAGTTGTGTTTCCCCCTAAATTCATTGCTTATGCCCTAATCCTTAATGTGACTATATTATTAAAGAAAAATTAAGGTTGAATGTGATCATAAGGATGGGGCTCTAATCCAATATGATTACTGTCCTTAGAAGACAAAGAAATACCAGCAGTGCACAGGCACAGAGAAAAGGCCTGTTGCCTTGAGGGCATAGCAAGATGATTGGTCTGCAAGCCAGGGAGAGAGGCCCCAGGCAAAACCACTTCTGCTGGCACCTTGATCTTAGGCTCTCATCTTCTAGAACTGTGAGAAAATAAATTTCTGTTGTTTAAGCTGCTCAGTATATGGTATTTTGTTAAGACCCTAGCAGACTAAGATAGTTGGTGATAATTTAAATATATGTATTATAAAACCTAAGGCAGCCACTATAATAACACAACAGAGAGTTATAGCTAGTAAGCTGAGAGAAGAAATAAAGAGAAAATTTAAAAATCAGTTAATCCCAGAAGGCGGCAGAAAAAGGAAAAAGGGAACAAAGAACAAAGAGAACAAATAGAAAAGTAGCAAGATGATAGATTTGCATCTAACCATATTAATAATGACTTTAAATGTAAATAGCTTAAATGTCCCAATAAGAAGGCAGAGATTTTCAAGTTGGATTTGAAAAAAAAACAAGATCCAACCAAATGAAACTGACAAAAAACCCACTTTGAACATGAAAACTAAAATAGGTTTAAAGTTTTAACATGCACTAGTCAGAAAAGACGTGTGTGTATATTACTAATATCATATACCACACACAATAATGTGAATACTATAATATGTAGTTAGTATAATTATAGTAGTTGTAGTAATAGTAATATACTACTGCATATTATCAGTCTATATGTAATGTATGTGTATGTGTATGTGTATATAAAGGGATAAAGGGATAGCTCATTAAGAGCATGGATGTACCATTCTTAATTATGTACCTAATAACAGGGTTAAAATATATGAGACAAAGACCAATATAATTGCAAGAAGTAGACAAACAGTATACACACACACACACACACACACACGTATTATAATGTATATATATAGTATAATAATATAGTTGGCCATTGAACAATGTAGAGGTTGGGGTGATGACCCCCCCCACGCATTTGAAAATCTTTGTATAACTTGTGACTACCCCAAAACATAATGACTAGTAGTCTGTTGTTGACTGAAAACTATACTGATAACATAAACATTTGATTAACACACATTTTGCATGTTATATGTGTTATATACTATATTCATACAATAAAGTAAGCTAGAAAAAAATAATATAAGAGAAAATACATTTACAGGTACTGTACCGTATCAGAAAATCTGTGTGTAAGTGGACCTGCACAATTCAAACCCATGTTATTCAGGGGTCAGCTGTATAGATAGTACACTGATATACACTGTATATACAATATACCCATGATAGCTATATTCATGTCAAACAAAGTAGGTTTCAGAGCAGAGAATATTATCAGGAACAAAGAGAGTTATATTTGATAAAGATAAAGGGATAGCTCATTACAAGCATGAACGTACCATTCTTAAATATTTATGTACCTAATAACAGGGTTAAAATATATGAGACAAAGAATAATATAATTGCAAGGAGAAGTAGACAGTGATAGGATTTTAATACCCCTGTCCATATTTAGAAGAAAGAGACAAAATCAGTGAGAATAAGGGAGATTTGAACAACTCTTATCAATTTGACATTTATGGAACACTGTGCTCCCAAACAACTAAATATATATTCTTTTTAAGTCACATAAAACATTGACTAAGACCAATTCTGGGTGATGGAACAAGTTTCAGTACATTTAAAAAAGGATTCAGATCAGATATATATGTTCTCAGACTATGATGAAATTAAATTAGAAATCAATAGCAAAGATTTTTGGAGAATCTTCAAGTATTTGGAAACCAAATAACACACTTCTAAATTACACGTGGGTCAAAGAAGAAATAGGGAAAGTAGAAAGTGTACTGGACTGAATGAAAATGAAGGTATGTCAAAAGTTGTGTGATGCTGCTAAAACAATAATGAGGGAGATTTATAGCTCTAAAAGTCTATAGTAGAAAAGAAGAAGCATTCTTTGGGTCAGTGACTTCAGCTTCTACCTTAAGAAACTAGAGAAAGAAAAACGAATGCAGCCCAAATTTGGCCCCCCAAAAGATGAGTTCATGTCCTAATTCCTGGAAGTTGTAAATTCTACCTTACTTAGAAAAAGAGTCTAAAGGATTTGGAGATAAATTTAAGTGGGCCCTGAACAATGGCAAGTGTCCTGATGAGGCAAAGGGAGATTACACACAGGAGAAGGTGATGTGAGGACAGAGACAGAAACAAGTGATGTGATCCAAGCCAAGGAATGTCAAAAAAGAATGCTGGCAGTTATCAAAAGCTAGGAGAGAAGTGTAGAATGGATTCTGCTCCAGTGCATCTAGAGGGAAGCACCGACAACTTGATTTTTGGACTTCTGGCATCCAAAAAGTGGAACAGCATACATTTCCGTTGTACTAAGCCATCAAATTTGTGGTAGTTTGTTACCAGGAAACTGGTACATGTGTACTAGCAACAAACAATAATACATTGAAGTTTTTTAAATTATGTAATTTATGATAATATCAAATATAAAATAGGGATCAGTCTGACAAAGGTCTGAGGACCTGTACATTAAAAACTTTGAAACCTTCCTGAGAGGAATTAAAGAGGACCTACATAAATGGAGACATACATCATGTTCATGGATCTGAAGACTCATTATTAAGATGTTGATTCTTACGAAATTGATCTACAGATTAGTGTAATCTCAAATAAGTAGTTGATTTTCAACAAAGTAGCAAAGGCCATTAAGTTCAGGAAGAATGATCTGTTTAGCAAACAGTGCTGGAATAATCAAATATATGCCAAAAAATTAGACCCATACCTCACACTTTAAAAATAAATTAACTCAAGGTGGATCTTAGACCTGCATGTAAAACATGAAACCACAAAACTTAACAGAAGAAAACAAACTATCTGTGACCTTTGGTTAGGCAAGTATTTTTTAGATGCAACACCAAATACATGACCCTTAAACATTTTATAAACTTCACTTCATCAATTTAAAAACTTAGTTCTTTGAAAGATACTGTTAAGACAGTGAGAAGAAATCCTAGACGCAGAAAAAATATATGTATATCACATATCTGACAACGGACTTCTTTGCGAAACTGTCAAAATTCTGCAATAAAAAACAAATCCAATCAAAATGGTTAAAAAAAAATACGAACATTTCATGATAGAAGACACAGAATGGCAAATAAATCATTTGGGAGATGCAAAATAAAACCACATTGAGATACTACAGACCTATTACAATCTCTAAAATATAAAAGTCCGACCAAAAACTACATGTCCCTGAGTACATAGAACAACTTGATCTCTCCACAGAGTGCTGGTGCACATATTCAATATGTACTATTTCAAATAGTACAGGCACTTTGTAAAACAGCTTACCAATTTTTTTAAAAGGTTATATAATCATATGCCATGTATTCAAGCCATTCACTATTTTTCCAAGAGTAATGAAACATATCCACACAAAGACTTGTACATGAATGTTCTTTGCAGCTTTGTTTTTAATAGCCAAAAACTGGAAACAACATTTGTCCATCAGATGAAAAAGTAAGTTGTGGTATATTGATATTATTGAAAATTAATCAGTAAAAAAGGAATGAAATACTGATGAGAGGCAATGACATGGATGAATCTTAATGTTGTCAAGTGAAAAAAGCTAGGCAAAAAACCAGCACATACATATGTATGTTAGATTCATTCATATTAAATTCTAGAAAATGCAGATTAATCTATAATGACAGAAAGCTTATCTGTGGTCGCCTTAAGACCAAAGTAGGGGAGTAGAGAGGAATAGGAGGGAGGGATTTAAAAGAAGCTTGTGGCAACTTTTTGGCATAATGGATATATTCATTATCTTGATTTGGGTAATGGTTTCCTTGTCTACCTATGACCAGAGTTATCAAAGTTTACATTTTAAGTAAGTGTGGTTTATTTATATGTCAATTGTACCTAAATAAAACTGTTAAGAAAAAGCAGGTCATGTTTCATACAGAGAGTAGAGGGATTACCAATAGCAACTTAAGATATTAGGACAAGTAAAGCAAGTTGAGCTCATTATAAGGATCTGTACCACAAGGTATTCAATGGATTTTATTGATTTATTATGTGATTTTTAAAAAACCTGAACAATTCTCAGGAACATTAGTGGTTTCTCAATCATATGTTACCTTAAAACAACGTTGTTTTTCTTACAAACCTTTTTGACATATTTGTAGTGAACTATTATATAAGATTTGGTGTTCTTTTATAATTTAATATAAATTTCCCATTTTCCTCTTTTAAAGATTTTATTTATTTATTCATGAGAGACACAGAGAGAGAGGCAGAGACACAGGCAGAGCTTCCACGCAGGGAGCCCAGTGCGGGACTTGATCCCGGGTCTCCAGGATCAGTCCCTAGGCCGAAGGCGGCACTAAACCGCTGAGCCACGGGGGCTAATTTAAAAAACATAATTTAATGGTTGTACTTTTTATTTGGTTACACTATTAATTAGTCCCTTAATTTATGAGATTCATTTATTGTGGTCTAATATAAGTGTCTCTTTGTAGTGGAGTCCAGCCAAGTATTAAATACTGAATTTTATTTTAAAAAATAACAGTTTCCATGGAATCATGTAATAGTAGAAAAGCATAAAATTGTGTTAAATCTGAGTTACCAACCTCATCAGAAAATTACTTCATTTGTAAAAAACAAAAACAAAAAACCCTACCAGATGGGAAATACTCTATCATTTTGATTGGGTGGGATATCTACATTGATATATTATTATTTTAAGTATAGTAATAATTACAACAGGGCTTTTAAAGCTAAATGTTAGGACTCTTGATTTAGTCTATTTCTGTTTAGAGAGTACAGGTAGGGATCATAGCTAACTTTTGGGGGATGGTGTCAATTTATAAAAAACACTTGATTGTTTTTGGCATGCAAGTTGCAGTGTAAATTTAAGTGTATGAGAACCCGAAATTCTAGATTCTCTCAAAGTGAATGTCTATTACGTGAATAAACATTGATTTATTTTCAAATGTACATTAGAGCGGTTAAAGGAATGCTGAAAATTAGGATTTAAAATATAAACTAGAAAAAAAAACTAGAATAGAAATAGAAATGATGAATATAAATATAATTACCTGTAGATGAAATAACAAATGTAATACTATAGGAACATTATTAGGTAGTTAGATAAGGTTTATGTAAATCATAGGGCAGGGTTTTTTTTTTTTTTTTTTTTTTTTTAGGGCAGGGTTAATAAAACTTTTATTCCATTTTCTTTAGGGGTGTTAAAGTTAGAAAATTTATACATTCCAAATCCTTGAGTCTTCTTTCTAGATGTAATCTTCACCTCCTAAAGCTAAAAGAAATTGTATACTTTCTGATGAACATATATTTCATTTTAATGTGATACTCGTTTTAGTTAACCAGTTTTGCCTTATTCAAAAAATTGTTCTTGTTAACATGTTACAGGTGTTTGCCTATACTGTTTTGTTACTATATAAAGCCCATATTTATATTTTAAATTAAAAAGTCATTTTAAGAATATCTTTTAATTGTAGTTATTAGCTAATTTCATCATAAAAGTATTCTCATTATTATAATTTGTATTATTATTTTAAATATTTCTGATAGTTCTCTAATCTGCGTAGATAATGCAAGAATTTTTATTACCTGTTAATAACTCTACTCTTATTCCTAAATTTTGGTTTTTTTGCATTGCACCTAATCCTGTGTAATTTTTTTTCCCTGCCATTTAAACCCATCTATTTTTCTTTAATCTCAAATACTCAGAATTGAATAAAACAAACTCCCAAACTATCCACTTAGAGAAATGCTTTGCCATCTTAAACCAGGAAAGAGAAAGGAGGGAGGATTTTAAGCTTTTTTTTTTTTTTCACTTTTTAAAAAATTAATTTATTTATTCATGAGAGATACAGAGAAAGAGAGGAGCAGAGACGCAGGCAGGGGGAGAAGCAGGCTCCATGCAGAGAGCCTGATGTGGGACTTGATTCCGGGACTCCAGGATCACACCCTGGGCCAAAGGCAGGTACTAAACCGCTGAGCCATCCAGGGATCCCCTTTTTTTAACTTTTTGATTAAAATTCACTATTGGCTAAGTTTCTTTGCATCTGTGGTTGTTGAATCTGTAAAGGTTGCAGTTTAGAGTGTAAGTTTTCAGTTACATTAATTTCAATTTCTAGTAAATTTGGAGGCTCTTTATAATTTATTATGACATTTTATATATGGTTAGTTTGGGAATGGTGGAATAGACTTTCCCCTCCTTTTTCTCCTTTATAGGATCCTTTATTTTATTTTATTTTATTTTATTTTATTTTATTTTATTTTATTTTTATTTTTATTTATTTATTTTTTTATAGGATCCTTTAAAAGGCTTTCAAATGAATTTAAAATAGATTTAATTTAGAGAAGCTCAGCTTTGACATCAGTTTATTATTCACAGTAAATATAACTGACAAGGAAAATGAGTAATACCTATTTCTCAGGAATATGCTACTGAAATTTTTGTATACACATATAATTTTCTTTGTTGTCTCTTAGTAATCTTGTAATCCTGAAGTCCCCATATCTCCTAGGTTTCTTGGCTCTTACAGTATACTGATTGCTTTTATCTTGACTCTTACCTTCTAAAATAGATTTATGATTAACTGAAACACATTGTTTTAGCTCTGAAGTGATCCTGTTAGTAGCCATTTGTTCCCTTAGAACTAGGAATTACTGTATTAGTAAAATGCATGGATTTATTTTTCTACCCCAGAAATTAAGGAATGTCTGACCATACTTTTATAGAGCACTCCACTGTTTTTGAAAACTTCAGAATTTGGAAGGGTTTTGGAACATACACACACACACACACAGAAAAGTGATGGAAGAGGATCTTTCTTTCTCTTTGGAAAATATATTTTGGATCAGGCCTGAATCCCCGCCCCAAATATCATTTCTTAGATGAGGCAGTTAAAGAGGTTTATTCTTTAGTATTTTTCCAATTAAACCCAGATTAACATTTCTTCTACATTTTATTACTTTGTATTTAATGTTAGCTGGCATGTAACCAGTAAGCTATCATTTGTTGTAAAGTTTAAATTTAGGTCAGTCTATTGATTTGTAATCTTACAAATCTAATAATTTGAACTCTAATTTGACAGTATGCAGTATCATATTGAATTAGGGAAGTTATTCTCGAGTTGTACAGGAATTCCATCTTCTTATTTTCTCTATGGTGGAAATGGATTTTTACATTCAAATGATCAAGTGATTAAATGCTCTGCATCATGATTCAGTGTGTTTTAAACTTAGTTTATTATATGTATGCATAAAATGTGGCCTGAAGTGTGAGCCATACTGAATTATCTCATTGGCTGACCATTTGAAAATTAAATTCAGATGTTACCATTACTGGGAAGAGTGACTGAATCTTTATTATGCTTAGTCATTTAGAATTTAAAATGGTCACCATTTCAGAAAAATTTAGGGTATTTATTTATTCCAGGTGGACAAAATACAGGCCATTTTGAATTTGTTATCCAGTATTATAATGTTCCAGTAGTTCTTACAGCCTAAAGTACTATGGCACTTGAATATATAAAATGTTGTCATAATTCAACCGTGAAGAAAATTTTTTCCATATAATCTCATAGTAAAAGACTTTAAATATAACAGAAGTTAAGTGTGATACTTGTGGGCATTGAAAGCATTGGAGCCTCTGTTAGTTTTTTTTTTTTTTTTTTTAATAACTTGATTCCTCCCACCTTTTCCTGGTTTTTAAATGTTTTTCTTGTCTTTACTCTGTTACTTAAATACATGGCACAATATTATTGGGGAAACGTCTTAAGTATTTTAAAAAAGGAAGTGATTAATTTTGGAATGAAGGCTTTTTTGACCTTTATTCTGATAGAAGTGGTTTAAAGATATTAAACTTGAAACTTGTTGCTCAGTTTTGAGGTAGTCTCAACCTCCCAGTTCTCAAAGTATTAGGATAGTTTGATAATGATGCATATAGGACCGTCAAAGGCAAATTTTACATGTTTCTGGGGTTATATGCTGCAAATGAAATGATTAAAATCCTCACAATTTGATTAAAAAATTTCCCTCAAGAGATCTCATTATACCACTCCAAAATATGCAAACTAAAAAATGCTGTACATCCTTTCAATAAAATATTTTACTCAAATCACTGTGCAATAGTGCCTAATAGATTCAGTGTCTTTTTTAGACTTACAGTGTGTTAACTTACTATATTTGATTTTTAAATAGACACCAAATCCTACTGCAAGCGAGTTTATTCCTAAAGGAGGATCAACCTCCAGGCTGAGTAACGTGTCCCAGTCAAATATGTCTGCCTTCTCTCAAGTTTTCTCTCACCCATCCATGGGAAGTCCTGCTGCTGCTGGGTTAGCACCAGGTAAGTTGAGTAACTATTTCCAGTGAGTTCCAGATATCAAATCTGTAAGGACTATTTGCTATTAGTTTATTAGAACTGAAATTGTATATTTGAATGATACACATTTGGACACATTATGAGTCTTATGTTCTTGGTTTTGGTACCATAGATTGAATGTGTAGTTGAAAATTTTAAAACAAAATTTAAATATGAACAAAAATTATACATAAGCATGTTTAAAAGCACAAAAATAAATTTAAATTAGAAAATGGTTTATTAGAAAAAATATCTACTTGGACTTTACTATTTCTCTACTTTTTAAAGTCAATAATAATGCTGTTTCCTTCAAAAGCTTCTGTAAAAAAATCAGAAATAGACTATTGAGATAAACATGTATGTGTGTATATATATATTTCAGAGTCTTCTTTTTATAGTAAATTTCTAAAAAAATAATTGTGTCGTTCTAAATACAAGTTGTTGAGATATATTGCCTTCCAGGTGTTTGATTATAAATCTATAGAAGTAATTTTAAGTTGACTAAATTATTATAAACAATAGTAGGAAAGAAATGTATTTAGAGATCATCAAGGTGGAGAAAATAGTACTTTTCGATCATTTTTTTTTCCAAGTTCACCCATAATGGCAGAAGAATTTGGACAAATGCACTTATACCCCGGGTGACCCTTCCAGAATCCTATTTTCTTTGAAGTCTTCTCTTTTATCTTAAAAATTCATACAAATTTTGTATTCTACTCCATATATAAACATTTATTTTAATATGAAAATATGAACAATTTCTAAAATAGCATCACTCATCCCTATTGTGTACCTTAATTAGAAAATTAAGATGTAGAGAATTGTGTTGAATTTATAATAAGTTCAGAGTAGGTTTTCTTGTCTATATAAATTGTTCGAACTACTCACACAGATTATATTTCAGAACCTGTATTGGATAATCATCCCTTAATCTTGGATGTTTCAAAAAAACAAATAAGATGAATTATGTATATACTAATTGAAGCCAAAATTGGTCTGCCAAGATCAGTCTGGAACTAGTAGTGCCTCCAGGGCTTAATCCAGTTAGTAGGAGTCATCAGTTTTGATGCTAATATCGAAATCAAGGATCTTTTTGAGATAAAGAATAAGAGTAGTACTGATAACTGTATGGAACAGAGCATCTGGTTTAACATATAAAGTATCAAGTGTACTTAGAGGCGGAATAACCTTGTGTTGCCAAGGATTTTATCAATGCCTTCTTCTGCCATCTTTTTCTTTCTTGCTCTTTTCCTTACACTCAGCTCCCCTTCCCTTTGAATCCCTACCCCCCTCTTCTGTCTACTTACCTTTTCTTCTACTCTGGCTCTTTTCAGATTCAGTTAAATTTTTAAATATTTTCCCTTCTTCCCTAGAGAGCAGTGTCAGAATTGAATATCCCTGGTAGCCTAAAAGTTTTACTTGTAAGTAATTTGCTACTATGATTTTTGTCCCATTGAGGTGTGTTCACATTGTTTACATGAGCATAATCTACATGTCAGCAATACATCTAAAATTTCTTAGAGATTGTCCAAACTTCTGAGCAGTGTTTATAAAGCATCCACAAGCATGATATCCATATACCAATTAAAAACTTTGGCTCTCTTAATTAAGTACCAGTTTATTTTGGCCTAACAACACATCTTCCCTTGTTTCAAAATTAAATTTTTGCTTACATCTTTGATCAAATTAGTTCAAGCTTGCCATTAAAAAAAATAAACTTCTAAAATATTGAGTTAAAAATGCAAAGGAAATTTTAGATCTTGAATACATTTAGTTAAAAATTGTTACTTTTTGTTACTTTGTTACTTTAAGCTCTTAAGTAGGTGGGTAGGTAGATGTTTCGTTGGTCTCGGTTATCAACTACATGAATTTAGGATGAAATCAGTTAATATAAAACATTAAGTTAGCTGAGAAACCACTCTCCTATATAGTTCTAATGATAAAATGGTCATTTTATTTCCTATTAATGGAAGTAATTACTGTCTGGAACCATTGGAAATAGATCAGTATATCACATTAAATGTATTTCTGAATATCTATTTTTAAAAATTGTTCTTCATTCAAATGGAAATCAACTAATAAGCTAAAGTATTTTCCACAAATACTGGAATGATGAATGGTTTTGCATTTATTATTCATATTTCCTTCTTTTAGTTAATGGCTTAACACTTTCTGGAGATGAACAAAGAGAAAAAAATTGTCTTCCTTCAGTGTCTTTTATCACTTCTTACCCACAAATGCTATTTTTTTTTTTCAAGGCCTGGGAAAGGTTTTTGGTATTTTCACTTTAAAGTTGTAGAGTCAAAAAGGTGGTAGAGTTTGTTTACCTATCTTAGTGGTGATTTAATTTATCTTTAATGTTTCTTGTCTACTGTAGATACAACCTATTGATTAGTTTATGAAGTTTTATTTTTCTCTTTTATTTCTATTTTGGAAATTATTGCCCTTGAAAATATGTCAAATACCGTTTTTTTAAGAAAACATGAAACCTTAAATATTTTGGCACTCAGATGCAAACTAGAGTAATGCCATTTTCGTTATATATGAAAAAAACACATATTTAAATACATCTTTTGACCAAAAATGTGAAAATACTTGAGCAAAATTAAGTAATTAGATTTTGAATTTCCTCAAATTACAAAGAATTAAAAGCATGCCTGAAACAACAGTAGATCCTGAGTGAGTTTCTTCTTTAAATTGTTTTTATCACTTTTAAAACCTGATTTGCATTTTTAAAAAGCCTTAATATAAGATGTAAAACTTTATACAAAAGTTATTTGAATTTATTCCTAGGTAATTAGGTTTAAAAGGTATTTAAGTTATTAAAAACATGCAGCACATGTTAAGTTTCCATTGAATTGTACACATCGCCATTTTCTTCTACCTGAGGACATCAAGGATTTATAGGCTTAGTTGTTTTATGGACATTTAACCTAAGAACAGTAGCTAACTACACTCTAAGTAATCTGCTATGAATAGTTACAGGAATGTTTAGGGTATGGTACTCAACTTAGACTTTACTGTCTTTGAGAACCCCTATAGTTACATGCATATCTTTACTTGTAAACATGCAGTTTTCTCTTGTCACAAAACGTATTGCCCTCTTGGAAATTCACAGACTTTGAAAGTTAGGAACCACTGGCTTAACACACACTTAGCAAAATTTATTTCCAGAATGTGTTTTAGTAAGAATGTTTTCAAAGTAACAGATAAAGGTTTCTCTTTCTAGTAGCTCTTGCTTTAGGTGAAGGTTTTGAATAGAACTTTAGAAATGAAAATATGACTACAATAAGTGTGAAATGATAGGTTATACCGTAATTTTTTTGTGCCATGAGAACTAATTTTGTCATGAGAACTAATTGTTGAGTGGCTTTTAAATCAATTTTTCCTAAGAGTATTTTGAGTTGATCGTAGGCTTAGTAAACTAAGTCCTGTTCTGCTTTAAGTTTAATTTCCTCAGTATTAACCATAGTCTGTTTGAAAGTGATTTTCAGAGAGTTAGCCATAGGAACATACATTTTGAGGGCATTTACAGGTATATCTGGTAGTTTAATGCACAGTTTTGTTCTGCTTGCTTGTGTTTGGACACTTGGGAGAGGCAGAGAGTTCTTGAATTTGAAAATGCCATCATCAATTTATAAAGAAAAAAGGGAGCCATAAATGACTCAGTATTTTCACCTATTCATTTCTTTAAGATGAGGATGGTACAGATTTTTGGACCATTAGCTGTATTTTAATATAAATTATTATGGCGAGTCTCAGCTAATTGATTTGGGGGGAAGCCTTTAATTATACTATGCTTAACCATTATTAAGTAATTCCATTTGTTATAAATTTTATTGTAGTAGTCTAGAAAAATTTAAAGAAAACAAAGCTTTAGATCCAGTTTTTTAAAATAATCATTTTTTATATATTCTTGACAGTGCCAAATTGATGGGTAAAATTAGCTAATATTATTTATTTTTTAGCTTAGGCACAGTGTGGGGGGAAAAAGGAGGACAGGAAAGAAAAAGGGGAAATATTTTTTTCATCATTCTTATTCTAAAATATTAAAATATTTAAATTCATATATATAATTTTATGTATATATATATCAAATGGTCGTACTTAAAAATAGTTATTTACTTTTGTAATGTTGAGAAGTTTGAGTAAGGAGTTTTTTTTTTTTTAGTTTTAAATTTCTCTGCTAAAAAATAATGAAGTTCTGTGATTGATTCGTTCTGTGCCATTTCATATCATAGACGAAGAAATAGAGGTTTAATTCATTTCATTTACCTAGTAGTTGGTTTATGGAATAATCTGATACTGGTTATTGATCTGGGCAGAACTTTTTGAGGTTGACCTAATTGAGTCTTGTGCCATTTTAGAGGTGACATTCCTAACAGATTATCATCTAGCTGCTTCTTAGTAATAAGGAATTCATTAGCTAAGCAAGGGTAACTCAGCGTACATTTTAAGTTTGAATAAAAAAGAAAATTATATCTTCTGCTGAACTAAACTCTGTCTTGTCAGTGTTGTATCCACTGTTCCTAATTCTTTCTCTGCATTGAATGGAGTAAATCAAAATCTTTTCCATATGATAGCCTTTTCGGGTATTTTTTTTCTTTTTTGGACAAGTTGTATGTATGTGTGTGTCCATATAACTGATTTAGTTGTATGACTGAAAAACAAGAGACAGGGCAAACTGGAATATGTTGTTAAAATTAACAAATTGTGTATGTCAGAAATCATGAACTCCTCTAAATCATTATGGCTGGAACATTCCTGTGGATAAAATCAAATGCACAGATATGTCTAAACCACTAGCTGTATAACCAGCTAAGGAATGTATGTACCTGTAAAACAGGAAGCTGATAATAAGTTAAAGCTGTGGTCTTGCCAATGCTGAATATCTAAGTTCATATTTTAAATTTTATGTGTATCTTAGGTTCTACATTAGTCACTAAAGGCAGAAATAAAAACTTTCTATTCTATCATTTTAGACAATTTTGTGTTTTGCTTAGTGGTATAATTACTGAAAAAATTATAAAAAATATTTATGTAATTCTTAAACATCACCATGTTTTATAGGATATTACTCTACATAGATTTTCCTAAATCATTTAACATGAATTGGAAATAAGGAAAATAAATTCTGTGGGTTCATCAAATTCTACCATGAATTTATTTTGATATTTCAGTCTGAACTAATTTCTCTGAATTATTTTTACTCTTACTAGCAGTAGAGGTAGCATTAAAATAGTCTTCTTTGTCTAAAAATATCAATCTAGATTTCCTAAGTGAATTATCAATCCCCTAGGAAGAACCATGTCAATTTCTTATCTAGCACAAACTTAGGCATATAGGTGGTGCCTAATGAGTGTTTACTCATTTAACTAAGCTTCATTTTTGTCTGGGGAAAAAATGTTTTAATTGGTCAATATCTCTTAAATACAGTGAATTTTAATGATTTCATGAACATCTTTTAAACTTCTAAAAACTGCAAATGTTCAAGAGAATATAGATGTAAATAGTCATATAAGAACAGAAATGTGCCTTTTAAAGATTTTGCTGTATCAGAACTAGAATCACTTTGTGTCTTGAGGTGCTAAAACATTCTTAAAACCAGTGAAAATATTTGTAAGTATTATTTTTAAATTGCATGTTTCCATTTTTTGTAACTACTTTGTTTTTCAGGTATATTCTGCAGAATCACTCAAACCTTTCCAGATTTTCTAATTGGGGATTATTTTCTACATTAAAAAAATGAAATAAAAATTTGTAGTTAAGATCAGGGGGTCTCTGAGGTTTTTGTGAAGAGGACCTTTTCATTGCCCTGTAATGTTAAGCTCGTCCTAGATGGAGACTGCTCTTTGTATGCATGTATGTTGATACTGATGGTGCTATCCCAGGGAAGATTACTAACATTAGAACTGTAGAGTCATAACTGGGTTGGTAGTGCCTGTGAGCCTGTATTCCCTTCCCAGTTGGGAATTTCAGGAAACTGAGGCGAGACGTTAATGGCGCAGAGGGGGATGTGGCTGCTGCAGCTGGCTTGGCGACCTGTCAGGTAAGGCTTAATAGCTACCAGTAGATACTATTCTACTGGTTGGGGAATCCCTGGTTAATACATCCTGTTAGGTTTTAGAGTTCCTATTATGGACTTCCTTTTTAAATCTCATGTGTTGGCTAACTTGTCCCTTACCTGGGGGTAGGGGCTGGATGGGAGTGGGTAGGGGTTCCCTTCCATTGTAAGTTCAGTGATCTACAACTACAGCAACATCTGCTGCTCTTTGACTGTTTTCATTGGATCATGCTTGATTACCTTTAGACATGGTGCTAGTTATAATAAGATAGCTCTGTGGCTTTTGGCAAACCCTTTGATCCCTGCATTTTAGCCCTTCATTTCCAGAAGAAGATAATATTTGATGATTTTAAAAGTCTTTCTAATGTAAAATTCTATTCTCTGACATGTGGATCTGTAAGAGATAGATGCACTAAAAAGAGGCAGAAATGAACTCAGTGATGAGAGAGAGAGGGAATAGGAACACAAGGACTAGACTTAAAAGAGACTTTAAAAGAGGCTTTAAAAGGCATTGGATTTCCTTGACATTGTGTAAATGGAAAATCCTACCAAGTCTATCATAGGTGGAGATGGAAGGGAGTTTTGTTTCAGCAGCATAAGATTAGCATCTGGAGTAAATCAGTGTGTTGTAGTGGTTCTGGATGAACTGAGGCGGAGAGAGCATGTATTAAATGACCAAGAATATTCCTGATTCCTAGCTGGATATAGAAAGTTGGGAGTCAGCCCCCCTCTCCCCAGCCTTAAGTCAAATAGGTTGGGAGGTCAGAATCATTTCTTCTTTAATTTTTTGGCTCAGTGGTGCCTATTGTATGTACTCAGTGAAGGAGAGAGTGATTGTGTGAATAAAATTACTATGCCATGTGGTACATGTTTAGTTAGGAGTGGTCCTCTAATTCTGTAGGAATGATGTGAATGGTGGCAGCCTCTTTTGTGTTTTGAATTTTCCCTGATTCTTCTCAGCTTGATTAGTTAAATTCATATATGAAAGCCACCTATTTTTCTTATTCTTTTTTGCCTTTCAGAGGTGCAGTCTGAGTAGAGCACATGGGAAAGGCCTTAGAAAAGGAGAGGAATTGGAGATGTATCTGTTTTAAAACCCCCAGTATACATAGACTTGTAGAGCCTAAAGCAAACAGTCAGATGTGGACTGCATGTTTATGGTGATAATGTTTAGTTCTGATTCCTTAGTCATGAATCTCTTATACATTAATATTATTGGAAATGAGATATTTTTCTTATGATTTCATAAATATCTTCCGGAATTTTAGTTGGGATTTCCAGACTTTAGATGGATTTTTGTGTAAGTAGTAACAAATAATTAATAGTCCCTTTCGGGGGTTTTGTACCTTAAAGAAAACAGATCAGTAGGATGTTAGTATAATTACTGTCCCCAAACAGCCCTCTAGGCTGTAGTTACTATGGATTGCAAGGTTATTGACCACTGTTTATGATGTGGTGGTAGGCTAACCTGTTGAAACAAATAGATCCAAACTGTAAGAGCTTCTTCACGTGACAAGTATTTATTTCTTGCTTTTGTAATAGTCCAGGGCAGATATTCAGATTGCCTGAGATGCTCTTTTCCATGTAATCGGTTAGGGACCTAGATCAGGTGATTTCTGGGCATCACTTCAGGGAACTGGAAGAGGAGGAACATTAGTGGGATGTTGGTATGGAAATTGTCTGGTGGCTAGTGATGACTGTCCACCAAAATATGAACTTTGATTTTTTTTTTTTTTAAGCATTTAGGTTACATTTGCTAGTCTTTGGATCCAAAATTTTAAAGTTGATCCTAGTTATATCATGTATATATATGTTTTGGGGCACTATCTTATTTGCATCTTTGGTATCTAAAGAAATTGACAAAGAAGCTACAATAATTGATTTATTTAGGATCACAGGAAATGAAGGTTTCCAGGGTACTTGATTTTTTTTTTTTTTTTTTTTTGTGAGAGCATTGAGTGCATGCAGGTTGGGGGGAGGGACAGAGGGAGATAGAGAAAGACAGAAAGAATCTTAAGCAAGCTTCCACACTCAGCTTGGAGCCTGATGCGGGCCTGATCTCACAACCCTGAGATCACGACCTGAACTGAAATTAAGAATTGGATGCCTAACCAACTGATCCACTTAGGTGCCCCGTTGGATTTTAGGTATCAGAGTCTGTAGAGCAGTTTGTTTCAAGTTATGTAATTACTTAGATTTTTCATCCTTTCCATTGTCTCTCACCCCAGTGTGTTAGGTTAGAACTCCTTGAAGGTAAGGCCTTTTTCTCTTGTTCTCTGAATTTGTTAAAGTGCCTCTGAATGGAAATACTCAGACAAGTTTATTTGAACCATTTTACTGAGTTCTTAACTGCTTTTTATTGATGATTGTGTTGTTCTGTTAGTATTCCTACCTTTAGGACAGTGGTTCTTAAATTTGAAAGTCCATCACAATCACCTGGAGTGCTTGTTAGAACCCAGTCTTGCTGGGTCCCATCCTCAGAGTTTCTGATTTTGTAGGTTTGGATGAGCTGGAGAATTTACTTTTCTAATTTGTTTCCAGGTGTTGTTGATGCAGTTGCTTTTCCTAGGAAGCTGTTTTGAGACCCCACTGCTCTTAGTGCTCTATGCTGTGTTCTTTTTTCTTACAATCTCTTTCTTTTCCTTCTTCTAATCTGCTAAGGGCTGAGAACACAAACATATTTTTTAACACTTTTTTTTTTTCAAATAAGAAAAAGACTTTGATTAAGGACTTGAATTTTGCTTGTGAATAAGGCACATGGGCTTTTAATTACTCTTTGAGACTAGTTTTGCTTTTTCTAGTTTCTGAGTATGTTCTGGATAACTGAAATGATCAGATATATATCCACTGAATTGTTACAGGAGTTACTGAAGCGTATTCAAGATCATAAACACAATTCAAAAAACCCCTGGGCAATGGGGATTTCTTCCATCGTAGTAATGGTAATGGGACAAAAGTAGTGTAAGTTAATTATTGTAATACATTTAAAAAAGTAATGCCTGTTCTAGAACTTGAAAAATGAGCAGCCTAAGAATCATGGCTTTTTAAAATTTTAAACTCCATGGGTCTTGAACCATAATCAAATACCTTTGTTTACTTTCGTTTACATGTTACATTTTAATATGTATGCTTTAAAGTTTTTATGTAGAGGTCAACTAAATTGTAATGTTAGAGAAATAAGAGGTATTTATTGATTCTGTCACAGAACTTTCTTGAAGTCAAACTTCAATTTTTGTTTTAAAATTGGTATTAGCTTTTATTCATTAGAAAGAAACTCCAAAGAGGCAGCCTGCGTGGCCCAGTGGTTTAGCGCTGCCTTCAGTCCAGGGTGTGATCCTGGAGACCTGGGATCGGTCCCGCGTCGGGCTCCCTGCATGGAGCCTGCTTCTCCCTCTGCCTGTGTCTCTGCCTCTCACTCTCTCTGTGTCTCTCATGAATAAATAAATAAAATCTTAAAAAAAAAAAAAAGAAACCCAAAGTAACATTAACTAATATTAATCTTTATTTTTGTGAATATCTATAATTTTTTATAATCAGACACTCTTGTCTTGGAATAAGTTTCTTGTCTATAAATAGTGCAAACATAATTTGTCACTATGATGAAGAACACCACTTACTCATCAATATTCACTATCACTTGAGAAGCAAAAAAGATGGTTCTTTTGATCTAGAGGAGTTGGTTTTGTTACAAAATACTTGTCCTCCTCCCATTTTGTTTTAACCATTCATTTAAGTAATATAAATGTTATGATTTAAAAGATTGCCATCATAGTAGAGGCTAGGGAAGAGCTTACCATTTTTCAGATCATTAGTCCAAATTTGGGGACAGGCAGGTCACTGTTACGTTTATTCAAATATTATGGTGATCAAATGAAGCTGCTGTACAGGCCAGAGAATATAGTTCTTGAAATCATAATTCAGGGCAGCCCTGGTGGCTCAGCGGTTTAGTGCCGCCTTCAGCCCAGGGTGGGATCCTGGAGACCTAGGATTGAGTCCCATGTCAGGCTCCCTGCATGGAGCGGAGCCTGCTTCTCCCTCTGCCTGTGTCTCTGCCTCTCTCTCTCTGTCTCTCAAGCATAAATAAATAAAATCTTTAAAAAAAAAAAGAAACCATAATTCAAACCCATACAGTGTTTTTTAAAAATGTTATTAACATTTTTAGGGGTTTAGGCTGTGCAGTTTACATGTAGTTAATATTCTGCTACTATTTGTCAAATTAATTAAGGAAAACTCATGTAAATAAGGCTGTTGATAGAGATAAGGCTGAAGTTAGGCCAAAAGGAAGACCACTATTTGTAGACATAGGAAGCAAAACAGATGTGCAGGCTATGGTCTTCATCAAATATTATATCAGAGTATGTGGTTGTTAAAACTCAGGTTAAATTCATAATACAAACTCACAGCGTTTGCTTGACTTTGGTAAATGAGATTAATTAAACTTTTTGAAGAAGCTGTAGGGTACTTAATAAATCTTTCAAATGCCATGAGTATTTCTAATATCCAAGTAAATCCAGATACTTTTTTTTATCACGGTAGATAACCAGCCAAAATGAAATAATGATTATATAAATAGTGACTAAAACTTTCTAGAAATTGAGAAGAAAATCAGAGATGGAAACTGAGTTATATTTATTTTGGCCAAATCCACATGGCTTCTATTAAATATTATTTACATTTAAAGAAAGAAAGAAGACAACTTTTGGAAGGTGTTAAAACTTTTTTTATTGTGTAATATAATGAAGAGAAAAATATTTGTACTTGTAATCAAATATAATTTTTATTTTATTTTAAAGATTTTATTTATTCATGAGAGACAGAGACAGAGGCAAAGACACAGGCAGAGGGAGAAGCAGGCTCCTCGAGGGGAGCCTGATGTGAGACTTGATTCTGGGACTCCAGGACCACGCCCTTAGCCAGAGGCAGACACTCAACCACTGAGCCACCCGGGCTCAAAAAATATAATTTTTAAATATTTATTTATTTATCTATTTTCCAAATATAATTTTTATAACTGAAATACTAACCATGATTCCGTAAACATTTTGTACTTTTTCTTTATATTTTCCTAAAAGTAAAACTATTGTTGGTTCTTTATATACTTCTTGAAAGAATGAAAAAGAATACTTGTGAAATCTTCATGGTCCTATTCAAATAATTTTTAGTTCAAAAGTAGAATAGAAAATTGTTATATCACATCTTTAAAAAAGCATTTCAATGGTAGCTGATGATTTGATTCTGTTTCCATCTATATGGAATGTAGTGCGGGTAGGATGTGAAGCTCTGCTACCTTCAGTTAAAAAAATCTATGACATACATACTTCATTGAGAATTTAATTTCCGTAGGCATAAAAATATATCCACAAATTTAGATCCTTTGAGAGAGAAAGCAGAGCAAGGGCAGATGGAGAGGAAGCAGACTCCCTGCTGAGCAGGGAGCCTGATATGAGACTTGATCCCACGACCTTGGGATCATGGCCTGAACCCAAGGCAGATGCTTAACCAACTGAGCCACTCAAGCACCCCAACAAATTTAGATCTTTGATGTATTAAGAATGAGTAAGTTTTTAGGTAAGGTATTTATTTTTTATTAATTCGGGTTCTGGCATGAATAAAAACTGTTCAAAATACTCCCTTTTATCATGTAGAGTGAAAGCTGTAATCTTTTAGGAAAATGATTTATAATGTAAGATCTAAGGTGAAATCATGCCTCTATTAAATATGCTCCCTATCATTTTTGCAGAATGACTGCTTAGGTTAGACTCCATCCAAAACTTTTAACTGAATTTACAATAGAATACTGTTTTCTTACATACGTTTTTTCCTATATGAGTAGGTTAACAGATACCCAGAATGCAGATTGTTAAACTACAATATGAAAATTTAAAAACAGCAATCTCAAATAAAGGCAGATTTATTGGTGTAATTTGAAGAATTGTAGACTGTAACTTTGGTGGGTGGTTACTTTTAGTAATTCTGACATAAAAACAATGGGAGAAATTCTCTTAATCTTATATACCTAAATTATTAATGGTGAAATCTTAAAACAATTTGAATAAGACACTGTGAACAGGATAGTTTTCTTTGCTTGTCTGATTTACAGTTCTGTAGTGGGTTTTTTTGTGTGTTAAATGCTTATATTCCATTTTCATTTATTATTTCACACGGTATTATTTAAAAATTGGTTATACATTTTAGTCTCTTCTGTAGAGAAGCAGGGATTTTTGTGATTTGCCCAATTGCATGGTTTCCTACTATTTTGGAAATTCTGACTGTCTTATTCTTGGAGTTGTGACTTCTTTCTTTTGTTGGAATAATACATTGTGTGAACTTATGTGCATTTTTTATGTTGCAAATTTGTGTATTGGACATTTTATCTATTCCTTGCAGAAGGTTGAGAGCAATTTAGGGTGTTGTAAAATCAGGGTAGAAGTAAAGTAGGTTCTCGTCATTTCACTGGCAAAAATCAGATTTATAGCTTTTATTTACCTAAATCTCTGATGAGAGAGCTCTTAAGCTCTCCATCTGTATTTGTATAAAAAAATATTTGTAATTTAAAAGTTTTATCTAATAAAGAGTAACTTATTTACATTTTTTTGCAATAAAACTTGGTAAAATAAATAATTCATTTCCAATTTTTTAAATTTTGAGAAATTGACATTTAGGAGTTTTGGTTCTTATACTTAACTTTTGGAGATATTTTTGTATGTACCTGTATTTACAGGACATAACTAGTACCCCGTGGGGGAATTGCTTGGAAAAACTTAAGCATAGATGTTGAGGCTTGGTTTTATTATAAAGTTTTTACTATATTCTAACTTCAGTCAGTAGAAAACATGATACCTCCTCCCTCTCCCTGCCCCTCAAAAGGGGGAAGGTTTATTTTAAACATAATTGTGTAAAGTAATCCTTTTGTTTTGCTATTTTAATATTTTGACTTTTATGACTAATATACTTACATGCTTTGTAAGACAAAGTACTATTGCTTATGTTCATGAAATATTTATGATTGTAATGGATTTACCTCATGGTTTGAGCAATTAATACTAGAGAAAGCTACTAATTAAAATTGTGTGAAAATTAGCTTGGATCAGTGTTAATCTTTTAAAGATTAACTGAGGATGTGTATCATTATTTCCCAGGGTATTTGTAAAAAGTAAGAGACCAAGACCATCTTAAATCTGCCATTCCAGGTGCTCACCCATGTACCCATGTCTGTTTTTATACAGCTTCTCTGGTAATATTTATGTCCATTCCTGGTTAAGAACCAGTGCTTTAAGAGGTTAAGGACAGTGGAGAAGAACTAGTCCTTTTTTTAAATTATTTTTTTATTTAAGATTTCTCTGTCATTCTTGAGAGACAGAGAGAGGCAGAGACACAGGCAAAGGAAGAAGCAGGTTCCCTGATGTGGGATTCAGTCCCAGGACTCTGGGATCATGACCTGAGCCAAATGCAGATGCTCAACCACAGAGACACCCAGGCATCCCTAATCTTTTTACAGTGGGGTAGAGTAGGACTTTTTCCTTTCTCTGATACTTTCAGTTACATATGTTTATAATTAAAAGAAAATATTAATATATTGTCCTAAAATTTTTCATTTTTTGGAATTTTGATATTATTATGGAACTGTTGTTAATGTGCATCTGAATGTATGCTTTTTATAATATTACAAAAAAAAGTTATAGGTAGCAAGGATCTTAAACTGTTTAATTCATTTCCCTAGCTTCATTTCCCTCTTTAGCTAAACCGTTTGAAAACCTCTTAATTATTTTAGAAGGATAGTCCTTACTTCCCTTGGTATTTCAGTTCATTTCAGAATTTAGTAATTCTTACTCTGCATTCCATTTGCAGAGTTAAAGCTTTTTCTTATCAGGGCTTTTATGAAGTTGGGTAAACCTGTCATTATCCTCTGAAGGATGCTTCATTAAGAAACTTAAGATTCCTCTTTGCTCTCTTCCCTTCACTCCATGCAAATTGATGAATAATCCAGTCAAATTTTAATTTGCATATGATATCTCTGATATACACTGCCCAGGTCCTAGACCAGGCCATGATCACCTCTTAAATAGCCTAATTGGTCTATCCCTGCAGTTCATTTCCCACTTAAAAGTAATCTTAAATATAAATGAGGTCATGACTTTCTAATTGTTAGTAGAATAAAATCTAAGCTCCTAACTAGGGCTTAGATGATTTGTGTGCTATATACTTCCCTAATCTAACCCTTCCCCTCTCTTCTCTCCATTGTATATTCAGTTTCAGCTATGCTGACCTTCCTCAGATATGTTAAGCTTCTTTTTAACTCATGCTCTTTGCATATGTTGCTTCACCTGTTCTTCCTGTGACTTATTCTTTCCTTCTCTTAGGTGTCAGCTAAAATGTCACAAAGAAAGGTCTTTGACTAATATAAAGGACATTTCCCACCATTATTTTCCATCCTCTCCTGTTTATTTCCATGTCAGAACTTATTATAATTTGAAGTTTTGTTATTGTTTAAATTAGGATAAGTAGTTCTCTTTATGCTCATTGGAATATAAACTCCCTTGTGGCAGGAACCATGTTTAGATGCTAAATGACTAATTTTAGAATTAAAACAATTGAAGATTACTATTTAAAGACTACTGCTTTCTTTTCTGATTAAATAAGCCTCATCCCTTTAACTCTACCGCATGGAGGACTTATTCTCAAATACACATCCTACTTGAGAACATGTTTTTGAACATGGTCAGCTTCCCCTCCCCCCCCCCCCCCCTTTGCCTTTGCTTTGGCCTTACTCTGCCTGGAAGTGTCTTCAGTTTCTTGAGATCTTGCCTATTTTTCATTGATTAGGTCAAATGCCTCGTTTTCATTCCCCAAAGCCATTTCTATCTGTCTGGTCATTCTTCTCTGTGCTTCTATAGTGCTTGAGTCTCTCATACTGTATTTTTACAATTTTGTCTATGTTTGGGGGTGCCTGGGTAGCTCAGTTGGTGAAGTGTTCAGCTCAGGTCAGGATCCCAGGGTCATGAGATGGAGCTTTGTGTCTTGGGCCTGAGGCTCCATGCTCAGCTGGGAGTCTGCTTGAGATTCTCCCTCTCCCTCCTCATTCATGCATGCAGTCTAACATTTAAAAAAAAAAAAATAAGATTTTCTCTATATTTTATGTCTGTTTTCTCCACTAAAGTTAAATGCTTCTTCTGGAGTCATTTTTAACATTTTATCTATTATTATTATCTCACATGGACACCTATAGTAAAATTTTAAATTGGAAAATTTTGAGCACTTTAGTGGGCTTTATTTATGATGGAGTGTAAGCTTCATGAGATTGGGAGTGGGTCTTATTTCTTAAATTCCTGGAACCTTGCTCAGTGCCTGGTCTCATACAGTGGTTCCAGGAAGCTTTCATATGTAGTTACATATTAATCTGTAGTGCTTTCAAAATATAGCTCTTTCCCTATCCACGTCTAAGATTTACTGAAATCAGAAACTACACATTTGGAGCAGTGGCCTTTGTATTAAAAATTTCACAAGAGATTCTGATATCTGACCTTCTAAAAAAGTTCAAAATGCCAGAAAATTTGAAGAAAGGTGAAATTTTATCTGATTTGAATCATGACGTCCAGGCAAGGAAAAGTTCATGGAAAAGGAAATACTTGAGATAGGTTTTAAAGGATTGGTAGGGTTTCTTTAACATTTAAAAATAGTTGAGAATCTGTGAAGGTTTTTTTTTTTTTTCTGTTTCAACTAGTTGAATGGTGTAAATTAGAAATGCTCTCACTCAGTGAAAAAATTTTTTTAAGACTTATTTATTTAAGAGAGAGAGCATGCACACAAGCAGAGGAAGGGGCAGATGGAGAGAGGGAAGCAGACTCCCTGCCAGTCGGTGAGCATGATGTGGGGGCTCAAGACTAGGACCTTGGGATCAGGACCTGAGCTGAAGGCAGATACTTAACCAACTAAGTCACCTAGGCACCCCACAGTTAGTGAATTTTCAAAATCAAATCATCCCGATAGGTAAAGACTGAACAGATGTGAAGAAATCTCAAGTGTGGTACTGAAGCATTCTAGTTTCTCTTGGAACAGGGGTTACTCTTAAATGCTGATTGTGAGGAAGTCCATGGGGTTTCCTTAGAGAGGCTAGGTTAGGGCAGGGTGTTTTTTGTTTTTGTTTTTAAGCAGCTGGCACTTTGCTGTTTTGTTTTTTTAAAAAACAAGCTGTATTTATGGTACCAGTGTGCAGTGATTCCACATGACAATTTTATTTATTTATTTATTTTTAATTTTATTTATTTATGATAGTCATCACAGAGAGAGAGAGAGAGGCAGAGACACAGGCAGAGGGAGAAGCAGGCTCCATGCGGGGAGCCCGATGTGGGATTCGATCCTGGGTCTCCAGGATTGCACCCTGGGCCAAAGGTAGGCGCCAAACCGCTGCGCCACCCAGGGATCCCCCACATGACAATTTTAAACACGACTATCATGAGCTCGTATGGATAATTCTCTTTTTCCACCTTAGGCTTTTAGTTAGTGTTTTTGTTATGTAGAGTTTTTCACGTATCTTTCCAAAGAAATATCTTTAAAGTCTGTCATTTGTGTAATGTGTGTGATGTGATATTTCATCTCTGAAATATCAGAAGAATGAGATTTCATTTTAAGATTAAAATTGCTAGGCAAGGGGTGCCTGGCTGGCCCAGTCAGTAGAGCATGTGGCTCTTGATCTTAGAGCCTGAGTTAGAGCCCCTTGTTGGTTGTAGAGATTACTTAAAATCTTTTAGAAAAATAAAATTGCTAGGCAAGTGGAAAAGTTTCAATTGGGCAGGAACTTGGAAAAAATAATGAAAAATGGCACTGAGATAGAGAGATTTTCCATGTATTTAAAGTACCTGGTACCTCTCTCTTAAAATCCTTACCAGTTTTGTTTGCCATTAGTTCTCCAGAGTTTGGCACATTGTTTTTTTGACAGTTATGAGAATGTGGAGAGAGGAGACTAGTAGCGGATAAGACTGGAAAGGTAAGGTTTGGAGTACTGATAGCGAGAACTTCCAGCTCAGCGGGCATCAGAAACTGAAGACTTAATTACCATTTCTGTCCCTAGGGGACCTATGAACCAGGAATACCAACCAAGCCTTAATTAGAGCTTAACAGTGGTTTTCAAATGTTGTTTTAAAGCAGCAGAACACTTGTGAAGTCAATATACAATCTCTGAATCTAAAGTTATATAAAGTCAATAAAACTGGTATCAGAGGGTCACATTTTAAAAATTTATTCATGTAGTTATTCAGTGGAATAACAAGTCTATGTGGTACTTTGTTGAGCACAATATCTTGAAATTGGTGGGTTAAGGATAATAATTACTCTTTTGTTCCTCAGTCTTCTGTATTTTCTGTCATATAGTAACATGAGAATCATAATTCACACAAGTAAGTTGTGCACTTGTTTTTCAATTTTGTATCAGTACTTGTGCAATTAAAGAAAGATTATTGCAGAGTCCCTACCTTCCTAATAGAAAAAACATATATATAGATTGGGGTTGGGGATGACAGGAGAGAGAGGCTTTGTTCTGGGATCTCAATGAAAATACTGTAACCCAATACAAACTAAGTATGTTGATGATAATCACTAGTATGCTAAAAATGAGTGCATACTATTTGGACCTGCATTTGTGATTTTTTTATTGATTTAATAAATATTGAAAGAACAGATAAAATAATTTCAAATCAAGAATTTGCACAACCCTGAAACTTTTCTGGAATCCTAGGGTTTTACTTGATACAGTTCAAAAACCACTGGCCCAGAAGGCCTATTTTTCCATAGGAGGGAACTTACTGGTGCATAATTAAGGAAGCTGGGAGGTTGGAGCTTTTCTCAACTGAGCTGCTTCATATGAACCACAGAATACAGACAAATGATTTGAATGACTATTTTGTGAATTCTCCCAAGGAGAGAGTATGCCACATATATCGTTCATGATGTGCAGTAAGTGTCTTAGGGCTCAACTCTTTCTCTGAGAATGGCTGGGAAAGTGAGGAATCAGTAAGACTTTAAATTTAAAGCCAAAATAATGAAGCAGAAAACCCCACAACTTACCAAAGTGTCAGATGCTTATATGCAAATGAGTGCAATTTTCAAGGCAGTATATCAGTATTACCAGTTTTATCTCCATAAATCTGATCTCTCAGGCACTGAGATTCTTGGTCAAGAATTTTCACATTATAACTTGGAAATGACAGGGAAAGATTTTCATTCTAATTTTTCTTCCACACTTGAATGAATAAATAATAGAATTTATAAATTTAAAAAATGAAAAGTTTTATTGGTCGCCTTCATGATTCTTTCTGAAGACAGTCTTGAGTAACGTATTTGTTTTATGAAAATCTTTTAATTTAATTCACGTGAAAGGACAAAAATGACATTTCTGTGTTCTGAAATTAGCTTGAGCTCTCTGGTTGCCTTTCTTACTGAGTTTTTTGCCTCCCTTTTTCATAAATAGCATGATACTGTAGACAAAACCCCTAACTCCTGAAGTGGAACGCCTCCCTAATTTTGTTGTGGTATTTCTCAAAGCTCAGAGGCTGTGCATGTTGATTTTTTTTGGTTTTAGAAATAATAGGGAAGGCAACTCACAATTGCAAGTCTTAAAACAGAACATGTTAGTCTTTTTATCTTTTGATTCAGAATATTTTCCTCAACTAGTGAGTGAGGACCTTGTATTTAAGGAATTATGTAATACTTTGCTAGTTTTTTATGTATGGCATTAAGCAAAGCTACCTTCTTTGAGACATGTATAGACTACTTCTGGGTGGAGACATTTAATTTCCCCCTACTTCACTCTTTCTTTCTCGCTCACACACACATGCACATGAAAAGTAGTTCTTCAGAGATTAAAACAAAACAAAAAAAAAAACAACAGCTTTGGCCTTTGGAATACTTTTCATTTATATACCCTGTAAATTTCTTCTTGAGTGAGAATCCATATGGTTTGTGTGATAGCTTTTCATATAAGCTTTTTTTTTTTAATCTATTTAACATTTCTTTGCTGTAACTGAGTGAAAGCTTTAACCAAGACCTGCCTATGGCACATAGCTGCCTTCAGTTTATTGGCTACTTCTGTAGTTGAAAGGAAGTTGAACTATTTTTTGGATCCAATAAGTTGTCCTTTCCACTTGGGTGTTGAAAGAGCTTATGAGCAGTAGCTGTTCTGATTTTTGTTGGTTGTTTTCTCTAGGGAACAAGCTACCCTCTGAGTCAGCACTGGACTTGAAGATAAATCCTACAATTCATGAAACTGACTGATTCGACTAAAGGATGGATAGTTTGGGCAGCGTTGGACAGCTCTATGAGGGGTCTGTTGGTTTAACTGAAGGGATTGTTGAGTTCAGCAACTTTTAATTCCCCTAATCATAAGGGGTTGCTGTTGTGAAAACAGGGTTTGTGAAGGAATCAGTTCTGGCAATTAACATCAATATCCCTATTGACTCCGTTTTCATTTTATCACCACACTTCATGGAACAATTCTTTATAGAAATTTTACTGCTATTTGTTGCCAGCAAGAATTAGTATGCCCTCAAGAGGTCAGCATAGGATTTTGCTGAATCCAAGTACCCTTTTTTCACATGGGGTTATAAACATTTCTTTCAAGTAAACCTTTTGGCATTTGGGTTGTTTCATCTTTGCAAAGGTAGTTGCATTTGTGGCGTGAAACTTTTAGGACTAAATTGAACTTAATTTGATTAGTGTATATTTTACTGGATCTGAATAATTTATATTTTGGTTTATGGTCAATATTGTGATATGCTTTTTATAATTACCAATTTTTACGTTAAAAAGTACAGTATGTTTTGGTATCAATCTTCGAGGAAATGAGAATAATTATAACATTTAAATAAATGGATTTTAAAATCTGAAACAGTGAGTGATATAAGCTACAGAAAGGAAGTTTTTCTTATCTTAATATTCTAGGCCATAATAAAATATGCAGGAATAGTGTGGGTTGTCTTTTTGGAGGCTTTTAAAAAATAGGGTCTGGCATGTCATAAGGAATATTTTGACCAAAGGTACATCTGTGCGGTAACACATATAATCTTGTGGTTTAGGATTGCAAATATATTTATTTTAGTCAATTGTAAGTTAGCATGATTTAAAATATATAAAATAATGGGAATTTTGACTAGTCAGTATTTCAGTTGACTACTAAATATCCTTTATTGTTTAGGCTAGAAGTGCAAATCTATCATGTCAGAGTTTGGAAAATAGGGCTGTAGACAGTGAGCTTTAATACAGCTCAACTTTAGGTTCATTATTATTTTGACCTTAAGCATGATACTTTTAATTAAGAACATTTTTAGCCAATTTTGATAACTATTTGCAGAGCTTAATTTGATAGGATGATGAAATTATTACGGGGAAAGAAGTATAAAGCATGTTATCTTAGTTATTACTTCCTAATTCTGTTGCTTTTTTGGGTGCTGGTTTGTTTTATTTTGTACAGTGTATTTAAGGATTAGATCCTCATTTAAAATATATACATGCCTGTATGATGGTTGTCTCAGTTATATCTTTATTTGAAAGTTTTCTTACCTCAGTTTGTGGCTTAACAGTGATGGTAAAATGTTTCCGAGTTAAAATTTAGTAAAATGTTGACTTTTTTTACTTAATGGCAAAATCTTGAAGGATTATTGCCGTCAGTCCCCTTGTTTGGCAGAAAAGTAATCAACCATAATCTAGATTTACCATATTTTCCTGGATTCTTAGATGCCATCTATTATAAAATGTACCCTATCAATTTAATAATAACCTTTTAGGAGGGAGAAAAATTAATGTCATTGGATACATAAATTTTTAAAAATTTTTAATAAAGAAAATAACTCAAACATCCATATTGCTAGGATTCTTCAGAAACTCTGAATTCTACTTTAGTCTTTAAATTCAAGGATCTTCTGAATTACTCTTGTCTGTAGCAGTCATACGTGACTTCATAGTTACTTGTTTCTTTTCATAGTACCTAAACCGTTAGGACTGATGGTATAATTTTGAGACTTACTGTAGGATTCCAAAAACTTTAATGGATAAATGTTTTTAATTAGTTGGTACTGTCCTCCCTTCCTTTAATATTTTATATTTGATAGGCAGAAACTTGGCAGTTTTGCCTTTAATCATGTTTTCTCTTTATACTATAACTTTTCCTTTTAGGTACATTACTTTTATATAGCCATTAGGGATTTAAATTTAGGTAAAAATCCAACAGCATGAATACTACACTGAGCTGTATTCGCCCTCAAGGGGCCTAGATTCTAGTTTGAATACTATGATCACTGAATTTATATGACTGAACAAATCACTGAGCTACTCTGGGCCCAGTTGTCTGATTTGTAAAAGGAAAAAAAAAAACTTAGTCTACTTCTGGCTTAAAAATTGGAAATTATAAAATATTCTGTTCAGACTATTGAGTTGATGAAGTAGATTCTTATTTATCTTTAGTAGATAATTAAATGGATTCTAATTATCTTTAAAAAGATAATTAAGAGTTTAAGGGTCCCTCAGTGAGGTGATTATCATGTAAAAATATTGAAAAGAATTTTTCTAAATTTAAGATTTTTAAGTTTCTTTTATTATAAGGCAATATAGATGATGACCACTTTAGTATTTGTGCAAACAAGCTTATGCTCAAGTTTATTCAGAGTTTTAACTTACAAGAAATTAATTTTATTTCAGGTTAAGTTTTTAATTATTCAAACTGAATATTTTCTAACTGGATCAAATAATTATATCCTGAGAAAAATTTTAGTTCACATTATAATGCATCACCTATAATGATCTAATTTCCCCTAAATTCTTAGCACCTTAATAGGCTTTAGTTGATTGACAGTATTTTCTCTAAACTTCACATTGCCTTTTGGTTTTTAAAAAGTTATTTTATCTATTAAAAAGTTGAATCATAGTGTTATCTTTTAAAAAGTGGCATATGTGTATGTGCTCTGTTACAGATACACATTTTTCTTAACTATAAGTATTTTTCAGGATTTAGGATGATTTCTTAGGTTACTTCCCAGAACTAGAATTTCTGGGATAAAGGCTGTGAATAGTTTTTAAGCTACTAAAATTGAAAGCAGCTGCTTTTATGATGCATATGCCAAATCATAACCTCAGAGTCCAACAGTTATTTATGAAGAATAAAGCTTTGTTTCATATCCTTCTAATGTTTAAATAAGTAAACTTTTTGAATGGCTTCTATAACTTTTGTATGCCAGAGCTAAAATATGATTTAATTATTGATATTATGAAGTCTTTTCTATTTAATGTTACTAGCTGAAATCTTATTTTAAGCCATAACATTTAGTGTGTATATGATAGTTCAAATACTTACAGATAGGAACTGATGAAGCACATAGGTTCAAATCCTTTTTCTATGAACTACATTCAATTTTTCTTTGCTGTATTTCCTAGCCATGGAGTGTATGTCGCTAATATATGTAATCTTTTCTAAAGGGATATGGATAAAAAGTAGTGAAATTCTTTTTTTCTCCCGTTCGTTCCCCAAAGCATGTTTAGATAGGAAAAACAAAACATTTGTTCTTGTATTTTTCTCTAACAGTATTCATTTTACTATTAGAACAGAGTTATGAAACAGTGGTGACTATACCAGACACAATTCAAGGTGTCTGTGCAGAAGTCAGTTAACCTAGCAGGCTAAAGACTCCTGTCGTAAGAAAAGCCTGCTTGTAAGGGTTGCCCTTGGCTGATGTCTGGGAACTTGCATTTGAGGAATGTTCACATTGTTCCCAACTGATTAGGGTAGTTTATTGTGCCTAGATTTTTTTATGTAAACAATTTGGTTTATGCTACACACTTGTTTCCTTCTGGAAGTTTGGAATTCTGGTATGTATTAGGCAGAAGGTGCCTATACTCAGTTCCTTATAAAAACCAAGGGCATGGAGTCTCTATTTGGCTTCTTTGGGCACATATATTGTACACATGTTATTGGAGGAATAGGAAGCTGTGTGAACTCTCATGAGAGGAAGAGAACCTAAGGAAACCTGCACATGAGTTCTCTGGGCTCCACCTATGTGCTTTTCCCTTGAGATCTGGATGTGTATGCTTACTACATTGCTGTGATAAATCTTTACCATGAATGCAACTGTATGCTGAATGAATCCTTTGCGTTCTAGTGAATTTCTGAACATGGGGGTGGTCCTGAGGACTCCCTAGTCAAGGATCTTTGTTACTAAATTTATGGAGAAACTCTAAGGATTATATTTTAAAGCAGCTCTATTTATACAGTTATTATCATGTGAAGAGTTGAGTGCATTTCTGATGTTCTGTAACTGTTAACATTTTATTTGAAAAAATTCTATTCAGTAGAAATCTGTCCTGCATGGAGTATAGTTAGAGTATCTTGGGGTTTTGTTTGACAGATTGCAAATTGCGGATAAAAAATTGCAAATAACTCCATGATATCCAAACTTTTAATTGTTAAAATGATTATAATTACTTGAATTTCTTTCTCTTTTTGCTAAGAACAGCTAGTGAAAGAAAGGAACAAGAAATAGAGTTTGTGTCTGAAGCACTGAAAGAGCTAAATGGGGGAAAGTCTTCTGAACCTAACTTCAGAGTTGACCTTTTATACCCATCTTTTAAATCATCAGCAAAGTCAGAGAAAAGATTGTATTATTAGTATGTTTAAGACCTTGTAGAATTTAGGAGTAAAAGCTTAGTGTCTGTGGTTTGGGCTGTAACTGTGCATCATTTTATTTTAGGGAGGTGGTGTTATTGGAGAATTTGGTTTAAAAAATGAATAAATTAGGAAATGTATTTTTAGAAGTAACTTTGTTTTTTGTACTACTGGATATTATCACATGAATTCCTTAGTATGATTTTCTCTTGAATGAGGCCCCAAATACTGACTCTGTTGCTAAGAAGGTAATGCTGCTTCTGTTTGTCTTCAGTTTAATCCATTTGTTCAATATCAGATATATTTTAATAATTTAAACATTCTTCTTAATATGGTCATACATGACCATTTGTTATTGGGGATTTAGTTTGGTTATTGGAACTTTGTTAAAATTGTTATTGTAAGCTAGGTTTACCCAAGCTACGTTGACCTGGAAGGAGTAATGTTAGAATAATCAGACTGTTCTATAAGAAGAATGCCCTTCACCCCAAATTCTTTCAAATTCCTCTCTTTTTCTTTTTTCTTTTCTTTTCTTTTCTTTTCTTTTCTTTTCTTTTCTTTTCTTTTCTTTTCTTTTCTTTCTTTCTCTCTCTCTCTCTCTCTTTCTTTCTTTCTTTCTTTCTTTCTTTCTTTCTTTCTTTCTTTCTTTCTTTCTTTCTTTCTTTCTTCTTTCTCTTTCACAACAGTTTATGGCTTGTTTCACTAGCGATGGTCGACATCTATGTCACTTGATAGCATACACCTTGATTTTTCCCCTCTCAACTTCTTGTTAAACTTGGGTAATTCTGGTGATGGCATTCCCCTGATCATGGTTATTGCTCTATTTAACATCTTGGTTGTTGGTGTCACAAAGATGAAACTTGCACCTCTGTATATTTTCAGCAGATTTCTTGTGTGCTGACAACTGTACTGTGACAAAGTATAGTTAGGAATACAGAGAGGATTACGGTATAGTTCTTTCCTACAAAGAGACAAGTCAAATTGTGTGGTACTTGCTGCAAAAGATAAAATCCAAAATGCATTAGTATGAGGGTGGGGTTTAGAGTTTGGTGTTGGCAAGGAGGGTTGTTGATAAATGTCCCAGAGGAGGAAGGAGTTTGGGAGACTTGAGGATTCGTGAGGCAGGACAGTGCCTTCAACAGAAGTTGCATTGAATCTTTGAATGAATCGAAGAGAATCATTACATCTTTCTATCTATGACCATGGACTCTCTCTCCTTTTCTGTCTTCTTTCCAGGTCTTCCTTAATGTCATTCTACAAAGTTTTATAATTTTCTGTGTTCAGGTCTTACATATATTTTGTTAGATCTTCTGAGACACTTTGTAGGATTTGTTGGTATTATAATTGGTGTCTTTAAAAAATAAAATTTTTGTAATTATTTCTAGAGTATAGGTAATGTGATTGACCTTTGTATGTTGGTTACTTTGATATTTCTGGTATTTTATAGATTCTTTTTTTTTTTTTTAAGATTTTATTTATCTATTCATGAGAGACACAGAGAGAGGCAGAGAAGTAGGTAGAGGGAAAAGCAGGCTTCCTGCAGGGAGCCTAAAACAGGCTCCAGGATCACAAGCTGAGCCAAAGGCAGATGCTCAACCACTGAGCCACCCAGGCGCCCTTATTTTATAGATTCTTATATGTATGCAAATAATGATGTTTTTTTCTTTTCTTTTGTAACCTTTCCTCTGTTGTTTTATTGCAATTGGCTAAGCCTTTAACATGATATTATTTAAAAGCAGTCATAAGTGACATTTTTGTCATATTCTTGATTTTTAAGAGGAATGTTTCTAATGCTTTCATATTTAGGGAGACCTTTACTCTTGGTATCTCAGATGCATTTGTATCTGAGTAGACACTTTTATTTTAATTTCTCTGAAAGAAAAAAATAATTTTTGTTTTTTCCTGGAATGGATTTAAAAGAAACCTTACCATTTATTCATGAAGCTTTTATTCTGGACTTATGTGGGTCTAAAAGATGGACAAGACAAAAATATCCACTTTTATGGAGTTCACAGCTTTTATTTTTCATTTTATGACTTTGTATTATGTACCATTATGTCAATTAAAAAGTCTTAGTTGATAGGTATTGCCAAATTGTTTTCCAAAAGATTGTTATAACTGATACTAAATGTGTGTGACTGATTTTATGCACTCACTTTTTAAATAATTGCCTAAATGAATTTTTTAATCTATGCCAGTCTGACAGGAGGCCAGTGATAATACTGGTTTTAATTTGCATCTCTAATTGTCAGGGAATAACAGCATCGTTTTTACATATTAGATGCATTTAATTTTCTTGTCTACAAACTGGCTAGTATGTAATTTTTCCTTTTTCTTTTTTCTTTTTTTTTAATTTTTTTTATTTATTTATTTATGATAGTCACATCAGAGAGAGAGAGAGAGAGAGAGGCAGAGACACAGGCAGAGGGAGAAGCAGGCAGGCTCCATGCACCGGGAGCCCGACGTGGGATTCGATCCCGGGTCTCCAGGATCGCACCCTGGGCCAAAGGCAGGCGCTAAACCGCTGCGCCACCCAGGGATCCCTAATTTTTCCTTTTTCTATTAAGAACTGTATTAAGCTGGGGAACCATTTTTTAAGTGTTGGAAATATCTTTGCTATGTAGGAAATTTATTTTTGAAGAAGTTAAATTGGCATTTTCTTTTGACTTTTGCATTTTGTGTCTTCATAACGTATTTTTAAAAATACTCTTTTCAGTACTTTTCTTCTTGAGCTCTTAAATATTTAGTCTGAATATTTACCTGAAATTCATGTGGGTAAAATGAATGAAAGGGCCAGTTGCTTTTATCTGTTTTATCTAAATCTCTTTGCTTATATCTGTATTTGTTCCATCATTTAGTGACAGCAGTCAGTTGTCCTATCTGACTGTGGTCCTCTCCTTCCCTGAAGTTTGAAATGCCACCTTTATCTTTTTTTTTTTTAATTTTTTATTTATTTATGATAGTCACAGAGAGAGAGAGAGAGAGAGAGGGGGGCAGAGACATAGGCAGAGGGGAGAAGCAGGCTCCATGCACCGAGAGCCTGACGTGGGACTCGATCCCAGGTCTCCAGGATCGCGCCCTGGGCCAAAGGCAGGCGCTAAACCGCTGCGCTACCCAGGGATCCCTATCTTATTTTTTCATATGTATTTGAGGTCAAGTTTTGTGCCTATTCTGTTGTATTGACCCACTATTTATGTGAATCTTTATCAAACATTTTTATTACTGTAGTTTTCATCACTTCTGATCTTATTTCATACTTTATTCTTCCTTTCCCTTTTCTTTATTCTTCCTCTGTACTTAACTTTCTTTAATAATTTTCCTGGCTATTCTTAATGTTTAGCTTTCCACATAGTTATAATCGGTTTGGCTAATTACAAAAAATTGTGTTGGCATTTTATTGAACTAGCATTAGTTAAGGGTAGAATTGAAGTCTTTATAGCAAGTAAGTATGAGTATTTATTTCCTTTTGTTCAAGTTACCTTTTGTTTCTGTTAGTAGAGTTTTAACCTCTTAATATAAGCCTGTATTTCTAGGTAAGTGTATATCTAGATTTTTATTTTTGTTCGTTGGTTGAAGTAAAACCCACAAATCATTAAATTCACCCTTTCAGAGTATACAATTCAGTGGTGAATGTGCTAACATATTCACAGTTGTGTAGCCATCATCACTATCTAATTCTACAACATTTCTTCACCCTAAAAGAAACTTCATACCAGTTAGTAGTTATTCCCGATTTTCTCCATCCCTAGTCCTTGGAAAGCACTAATCAACTTTATGTCTTTATAAAGGATTCGCCTGTTCTGGACATTTCCTATAAGTAGAATCATACAGTAAATGGCTTTTTGTGTCTGGCTTCTTTCATTTAGCAATGTTTTCAGAGTTCATCCATGTTATAGCATTTATCAGATTCCCCCATTTTATGGGTGAATGATATTCCATTGTGTGGATGGATCAGATTTTATTTACACATTTATCAGTTGATAGACATTTGAGTTGTTTCCATTTTTTGACTATTATGCATAATACTGCTATGAACATCCAAGTACAAGTATTTGCATGAACATATATTTTCAATTCTCTTGGGTAACGTACTTAGGAGTGGAGTTGCTGGTCATACCATAACTATACTTAACAATTTGAAAAACTGCCAAACTGTTTTCCAAAGTGACTATATCATTTTACATTCCCACCAGCAATGTATGAGGATTTCAATTTTTCCATTTGCTCTTATATTTGTTATTGACCTTTTTTTAAAATTGTAACCATCCTAGTGTTATGAAGTGGATTTGTAGTTGTGATTTGTATGTTTCTAATGACTAATGTTGAGCTTTTTATATGCTTATTTGCCATTTGTATATCTTCTTTGGAAAATGTTCAAATCCTTTGCCTGTTTTTTAAATTTGTTTTTATTGTTGAGTCATAAGAGTTCTTTGTATATTCTGCCTGCTAGCCCATTATTGAATAGGATTTGTAAATATTTTCTCCCATTCTGTGGATGGCCTTTTCACTTTCTTGATAGTTTCCTGTGGAGTATACAAAGCTTTCAATTTTGATGAAATCTAATTTACTTTTTATTGTTTTGGTTATGTGTGCTTAGGTGTCTTATCCTAAGAAACCATTCCTTAGCTGAAGTTCCTGAAGGATTATGCTTGTTTTCTTCTTAGAGTTTCATAGGTTAGCTTTGTTTAGGTTTTTGATCCATTTTGAGAGTGTTTTTGTTTTTTTACACAGATTTATTTTAGACAAAAAGGGAGTGAGAGCAGGGGGAGAGGCAAAGGGTGAGGGAGAGAAGCAGATTCCCCATTGAGTGGGGAGCCTGACACAGGGCTCCATCCCAGAACTCTGAGATTATGACCTGAGCCAAAATCAAAAGTCGGACGCTTAACCAACTGAGCCACCCAGGCGTCCCTGAGGTAGTTTTATATATGGTGTGAGGTATTGGTTAGATGTTATATATATTATGTTTCTGTTTTGCATAGTGGTCACCCCTAGAATTTTACCATGCATGCTTTGCTAAGTACGAAATTATTAAAGAAGAAGGAGGTAAAGATACTTCATAAGGATATTTAATGATTTTGTTCCTTTCACCCCCTTTCAGTGTAATAGTTCCTAGAATTTCTTTCTTTCTCTGTCTCTCTCTTATTTAAATTCTTAAGAATTTTGTTTTATTTATTTTTTGTTAAAAATTTTATTTATTTATTCATGAGAGACACACAGAGAGAGGCAGAGACATAGAGGGAAAAGCAGGCTCCCTGTGGGGACCCAGTGTGGGACTCAATCCCAGAACCCCAGGATCACGCTCTGAGGTGAAGGGATATGCTCAACCACTGAGCCTCCCAAGCGTCCCTTTTTAAAAGAATTTTAATTGCACTTTGACTTGAACCTATTTCAGACTTCTTGTTTTTTCACTATCAGTGGTTTTCCAAATTTATCCATACATTATTATAGTCTATGATTTTGGGGAGAAGGGGTTTTCTCTATACCGAAGTTGATCATTTCACCAAGGAGATGTGAGTGACAGATTCTAAAAAATGTCTTCGTATTTTTCCTCATTTGCAAATAAATTGTGTATAAACTTTAAGTGACAATTCTTTTTCCCGTCTTACTTTGATTATTTCATTGTATAATGTTGCTGATGCAGTCTCCAGTTAATGTCATTGTTTGTCCTAACCACTTTTCCTTATTTCCCAAGTTTTATTTTTAGGTAATTTCATAAGTTACTTCTCTGGTTTACTTTTTCTCTCTTGGTTGTGTCTACTTTGCTATTTAATTCATCTGTTGAGTTTTTTTTCCCTTTAATTTCAAGGATTATATTTTTTACTCTTAAAGAGTTTAGTTTTATTTAAGAAGAACAAATCTTCTGTTTTTTTCTTTTTATGATGTCATTTCTCTCATGTCTTCAATCATTTTAGTTTCAGTTTTATATCATTTATAGCATTCTGTTTTCTGAGATCCCTTTTTCTCATGGTATTAATTCACAAGTTTATTGTCCACGCTGACCCTTACTTTGGGAGTTCTTTTAAGTGGAATTGTTTTTCTAGGGAGAGATCTTGTGTGTTCTGGGTTGTAGAAGCATTCATCAAAAACAGTTGGTGTTTGCTTCACACAAATGTCCAGGACAGTTCAAACTTTGTTAATTTTTCACTGAGATTCCTATAACATGAATGAAGTCTCCTGGGAATTTTCTTTGCTATACCTGTGTATAGTACTGGCATGGGATTCTTTTCTCTCAGCACAGCTCCAGCCTTCTCCTTTCCTCCATCTCTCTTCCACAAGTAAACTTACTTTTTGCCTCTATGGGCTAGTAGGTAGAAAGAAGTTTTCTCATCCTACATTCACTGATGTTGCACCTTTTCCAGACTCCTTGGCTTCACACTGAAATTAGAGTCCTAATCCCCAGGTTTTATGGGCTGAAGGCCATGTTTCATATTCTCATGTGGGCATTAAAGCCTCAATTAGCCTAGATTTTTCCTCAAACTTTCCACAGTATTACCTCTTAATTCCAGTTTTTTCTTTAATTTCTTACTCTTGGAGTTTTTGTTGTTCTTTTTTTATCTCAGCTATATTTTAAATTTGGGTTGTATCATATCTCTTAGTTCCAAGTGTCTTTTTTGTTGGTTTTCGTAGGTTTTTCAGGTATAAAATCATGTCATTCAAAAACACTGATACTTTGTAGCCTTAAAGGTTTTTTTATATCATTTCTTATATTTTGTTAATTGCTCTGGTTAACTCCTCCAGTGAGCATCTCTTTACTGTTTCCTCCCTTCTATTTGAATTGGGATACATTTAAGAAGAGATTTTTTTAGATGTTCTGAAACAATTAATTTAACATATACGATTTAAGTATCACAGTTTGAATATTTGCCTAACAAATTATAGTGCCATTATGGCATAAGATGTCAACAAAATGTCATTCTAAGAATAAATTACAAAAAGCAATGCCAAAAAATACAAAATGTAATATTTCTAAATCATCTTTTTTTAAATACAATTTTTCATTCTTCCAGATTGTCTCTTATAGTATCCTCAGTGGTTATTATATTTGCTTAAGTGTTCTGGTGGTTGAGTACCAGTTAAGAGTAGGGTGTTGGTGTTGTAATTACCACAAGTAGCCCTTATCCCCAGTATAAGGAAAAATAGAACTTCTAAAGCAGTATTTACATGTGAGAGAAGTGAAATCAAATCTCATTTTAATTCATCTTTATTTTTAACTACTCATTTCTGTAGTATGGTTCTACTCCTTTGGGCTGTTTATAATTTAGTGTTAGATATAGGCAGTTGACATTAAGTATGTGGTGGCTGTTGTCTTCACAGTAGTTAGGTACAGAATACCTCTCTTCGAACAGATATGTGCATACTTTACTCCGTTCTTTAACATGTTTGAGATATTCTGGTGGCACAAAGCTGTGCCTTATGTGACTAGGTGTGAAGTTTCAGTAATTTAGGGGTTAATTTCTTTTCTAGCTTCCTATACATTTAAATATCCTGTTTCCCCTATAGCTGGTGCTTAATAGTGTACATATTTTATTTTGAATGTATTAAGTATCAGCTCAGATATATGAACTCAGATTTCAGTGCTGCAACAAAATTAGAAATCCTTAAGAGAGAAAGCTAGTTACATTACAACTTACAAATTCTATTATACATGAATTTCCTTCTTAACTGACCACAGTTTGGTTTTGGTAATCTTTTACCATGCATTCAGGCTTAAAGAGACTCTACCTTTTGTCTTACTTGCACACCTACTTTGGTGTCAGAATCTTTCCCTGCACTCCATGCTGCACTTATATCCCACATGGCTTAATGTGGTCACTAATGCTACTACTATGGGTAATGGATCCCCTTTCTACTTTCTAGTATAAGACATAGGAACTAGGCAACTAGATAGCTTATGGGCTAAGAGCACAGGCTTTGGAATCCACTGAGACCTGAGTTGAGTCTGGATTCTTTTGTTTAATAA
The DNA here is from genome assembly GCF_048164855.1 of Canis lupus baileyi. Classification (NCBI taxonomy): domain Eukaryota; kingdom Metazoa; phylum Chordata; class Mammalia; order Carnivora; family Canidae; genus Canis; species Canis lupus. The sequence goes on along the minus strand of NC_132861.1, from coordinate 13,132,991 downwards.
CCTATATTTGTCCTTATAATTTAAAAACTTTTTCAACATTTTCTTAGCAGTGAGGTGAATGTGGTATACCTACCTCACAGGGTTGTTGTGAGGATTACATAGACTGATGTATATGAAGTACTTTTATTAGTGCCACATTGGAAAGTATTCAAGAATTGGTAGCTATATTTGTTGTTGTTATTTAATTTAAAGGTAGTAAACAAATTTGCTCATCTTTGGTGATTTGGCTTGGAAAGACTTAAACACTAGCTTTAGGGAAACTGTCTTAAATACATTTCATATTAGGTAAGTGGGGAGTATTTGTCTTTTGAAAATAGTTAATAATTCAATTCTTGCTTTATGGATTAACCTGTAATTAAATGTGTAATATAGAGTTAGAAAAACAGAACTCTGAAACAGTTTTTTGTTGTGCTTTTTTTTTTTTTTAATAAGCTTATATCTTAATATAGTAGTTTGGCCTCCTTATAAATAATCATTTTTTGAAAAGAGGTTTAGATTTTTAATGTTTTTCTGAGATACCTTTAAGACAAATTTGAGAATGCCTGACTTGCTTTAATGTCAATGCAGTAGACATTGTTATAGCAGTAGGAGTGTTACATTTAGAGTTTGGAGACTTGAGTCCTGGCTTTGCTGTTGGATTTGCACAAATGTCACTGGTCAAATCAAAATCTCTTCATGTCTGAATTCTAATCTCTGCTATGGTGCTTGTAACTTGACCTGCCTCACTTGCCTAACTCAATCAGTTGCTCAGAAAATGAGATGAAATAATTATGTTAAGGCTCTTTAGAAACTGCAAAGGGCTATCCTGAGTAAAGATAAGGATTATCTCAGTTCTCACCTTAGTTTTGTCTACCTACATCTTTCCAAAAAACACTATTGGTGTTTTATGAATGCCTCAGAATTGAAATTCATGTCCCTGTTAATCATAGTCTCTGACCAGAGGCATTTTGGTAAACTTTTTCCTTGCATTGTGAGATGGCAATTACTTTAAAGTGTGGGTTTTTAGTCATTCCCCAAATGGCCAGACAACAGTTTGTGGATAAGCCAAGTTTTTCAGGAAGTCTAACTGTAGCTCTAGAAACTCTTTTAATCTCTGCTCAGAACTGATCACCTCCATTAAGCCTTTGATTAATTCTACGGTTTTAATTAATTTGCATCCATCTGCATTTATTATGCATGTAGTTTGCAGTATATTAATTTATATTTGAGTGTTTTTGTAAGTCATTTTATATTTTATGTCTTTTACATGTGACCTGGTTTTGTTTTCTCAGCTAGCTTGGAATCTCCTGAAGGGTTAAGACAATTGTCCTTTCCCTTTCTTCACGTTAGGATCATAATAGAGGATGCCCTCCGTATAATGGTTTCTTATTAGTTGTGTTTGGATAAAACTTCTGTTAGAACCTAGTGGTATCAGTTGGCCTAATTTTACAAAGTATGCATTTGCAGAAGTTTTCATTTGTTCTAGTATATGCCTATTTAGAGTTAAAGACAAAAGGCATCAAAACAGTCTACTGCTTGATTAAAAAATATAATGTGTAAGCTGTTGTGTATTTCAGCTAAGACTAGACTTAATTGTTTTGCTTTTTCAACCATTCTGTTAATTGTATTTGGCCAAAAGAAATCTAGTAAATCTCATTAAATAGTTTTATTTTTAATACTATACTACTTTAGGTTAATGTGGTATTTGTGTTGTTAATAGCCATAGTTTTAAATGATTCTTCACAAAAAGGGAATTGGGCCCTTTATGAAAGAAAGGCTTTTATAAAGGCTTATAAAAAGGCTTTTTAAAGAGTCTCAGTTTGTTATTTCTCATTTTTCCATTAAATTAATTTGTTAAATTTCTGATGATTCTTACTATTGAAGTTTCTTGTGTAAACCTTGATATGGAGGAGACTATTCTTGCAATAAATTTCCTAGTTTATTTAGAAATGTCTATCTTTGAAAAAAGAAACATCTTTACATTTGCTTTCATCAGAGCTTTCTCTAAAACATAACCAAGATAAAATCATGGCTTTTATTTTTGCACTTGATTTTGCTAAAGATGATGTTTCTTCCAAATGAATGTTTGCATTTTATTTCCATCTGTGTTTCTTTAAAACCAATTTCTCCTCCCTAAGAAACATTTGTACATCTTCTTCAGGAATGTCCTTGTCTGCTGGATCTTCCCCTCTTCATTCTCCCAAGATCACTCCGCATACTTCTCCTGCTCCTAGAAGAAGAAGTCACACTCCAAATCCAGCAAATTACATGGTGCCTTCTAGTGCCTCTACACCTGTTAATAATCCTGTTTCTCAGACTCCATCTTCTGGTCAGGTGATCCAAAAGGAAACTGTCGGTGGGACGACTTACTTCTATACAGACACAACCCCAGCACCTTTGACTGGAATGGTATGTCTGCATTAAAGGAGAAGTTATAGTACTCTTACAACAGTTCCTTCATATTAATGAGATTAATGAGGAGGCTTACCCCCTCTTGCATCTTTTTATTGTGATGTGAAAAAGTATTTGATTTTCTAACTTAGATGATAACTCTAATCTCTTCTTATTGCTTCAAAGTAAACTGTTTCTGTAGTAATAACTCCAGATTTAGACAAATCTGGTTTTATTCACAGATTGTATTCAAGCTCTAGTTAGTACTTCATGGCATGTTTTGCTTATGGGATTACCTATACTTGTGCTAGTTAGAGTTGACATTCGCTACATTTGTTTAAGGTATAATAGGTAGTTTTGCCTCTAGTCTACCTCTAGTAAGAATTCTGAGAAAGTAGATGGCTTCCTATATTTACTGAAAGTAAACTGATGATAAACCTTTCCTTCAGATGAGGCAGTGATTTAATCTCTAGATTTCTGGATAGTGGAGATCACATAGTGAAAAGAGGTCTCCAATATGGATTATTGGTAAGGAGGGAGGGAGCCCAGGGGAAGCCCTGATCACAAATGAGGAAAGGGCTAACAAAGGAGGGAGGAGGGGAAGGGCAGAGAGAGAAATATCTTCATGTTCCACAAATTGTATCTTTTAGCTTCAACTGTTGTGGCCATGTTCAAAAATTGTTTTTTAGCTAGTATAGTAAAATAAGTAGTATTGAAGAGAGCATGTGAGTTAGAAAGCCAAATTCCATTAAAACACAAGAGCTGATCTAAATTGTAGACATTTGACATAATTATAGATGATAGTTTTAGATGAAAATTATCCTTCGGTTTTAGTAAGCAAATTTTGATCTCACAAGTTAAATAAATGGTTTATTTTGATTAATATTTTACTAAAAGACAATTTGAATGCAAAGATGACAGAGTGCTTTTATGTTTTTTAAGAGTCCTAGTCCTGCCATTGTTTTGTGACTTTTGAATCTTAGTACCTCTGAGACCATTTCCCCAGTTATAAATGGGGATAATAATATCTAACCTCCTTGTGAGAAATAAATGTGAAAACATTTATAGACATACTTATGAATTCTGTAAAATGCTTTTTAAAAACTAATAAATAGCTAATAGTTTTGTTCTGTTTTGTTTTGTTTTTGGTCAGAGATCTTTCAAAAATTATCACAGAACAGCTTGCCGAACAGAAGGTCAAATAATTGAGGTAGAGTAGAGACTTTCCTTGGTTCTTTCAAGTAAGAATTCCATCAATGTTTTACCTTTTTTGGGGGTTTATTATATTTTATAATTATTTATATTTTTATTATATTTTATCATATTTGTAGAAGGAGCAAATTTAATCTATAAAGAGGTTCTTTTGTCACAAAACTGTCTCAGTTGTTTTTGTAGTGATTATATATGGCACATTTTTACAATGTTTTTACCCTTCACACCACTCTTAAAAATATGCTCATGGTAAACCTGCGGTGGTTAAGCCAAACTGCTATCTGGTGTAAGAAAACCAAGGCAAGAAAAAGGAGGTATTATTCCCCTACAGATTTAGGTTAAAGGAAACCTTACAGGTATTGCAAAACCACTTCCTGATTGAGATCCAGAGCAAGAGTGATCATCTGAGGGCAGCAGAAATTAGCTGAATTCGTTTTTCAGAGAGGGGAAAAAAAGTGTTTCTTTCAGCTTTTAAAATGAAAAAAGAAAACATAGTTTAGAATATACATTGATTTTTGTATCAGGGACCAGTGAAGAGGAAGGAGAGGCATAGGAAAACAGAAGAAGCAAGGGGTGAAGAAGAGTCCATTTCTAAGAAGCTGGAAGATTTAGTAACTTTACTGTAGTTTGCCCAGAAAGTATTTAAATAGATTGTTGCACCCTATTGTTCACCTAAGCTTCAGTCCCAGACCAAGAGTTAAGTCAGTTGGTCCTCTTTACTGTTGCAATTTGAAACCAGTATGTACATAACAAGTTTGTTTAGATTGGCCAAAAAAGCCCTTCAGGGGAGTGGTTCTTTGGGTAGACAAGGCAGTGTTAAACCTCATTATCTGACTAAATCCAAACACTTTAAATATCTGCTTTCTTCCTCTCTCTCAACTGCTTTAAAAAATATTTACAAACTATGTAACACTTCTTCCAAAGAGCAGCTTTGTTCTCTCATTGGAAGTTAAATTTTACTGTATTTCAAGAAATGTTTCCTTGTTAGATTTTTAAATTCATTATTGCAGTATAATATTTTTAAAGTGAGTTCATTCAAAAAGTATACTAATAACAGCTATTCTGAGGTGTTTAATTCACTATCATTAAAATGTATCCATTTATTTACCGCTGTCATTTAAAGATTAAAACTTTATTAAAACATTGATAAAGCTCATCAGTTGAGAATAATTGGTTATTACATTTTCCTCCTCCCTGCCTTTTTAGGTATTTCCAAACTATCATATTTACCCTCCAACTGCACCTCATGTTGCTTATATGCAACCAAAAGCAAATGCACCTTCGTTCTTCATGGCTGATGAACTCCGACAGGTATGCTTTCAGAATCCCTGGTGGAAATACTTAATATCTCTTGTGCTTTAGCAAACAACTGGAGAAAAAAACAAAACTCTTTTCAAATCATATAATTCAATCAAGTATGCTACTAAAGCAGATAGAATTTAGAATTTATTTAAGGAAACCTAATGTTCAAGACAATTGCAAGTGTGTGTTAGGACATATAACAGAATAGCTATCTAAATGGGCTACCTTTTTGCACTTCATAACCTGTGCATTGTAAGGTCTCTTTGAAATATATTAAATAAATTATTTAAATGGTTTCTAACCGTCAGACACTTTTTGCTAATATTATAGGATAAGAATAAGTAGTTTGGCTTAGATGTAAACTCATTTTAAAAGAGCTTAGTATTTTCTATAAAGTAGGTTTTATTAAAAGAATTTCATTTCCTTTTTTTAGGTATACAGCTAAGTATTATTTGATATGTAGAATTTCATTTTATATTTATATTTTCAGAAAAATTTTTATTTCACAGAAGTTGTACCAGTACAGTGTTGATGAGTGAATTGTTCGTCAAACTTAGGATAGGCCTTGAGTTTTCAGCCACAGAGTTAGTTGTGTGCTTTGGATTATAGCACAGTCACTTAACCCTTAATTATGGGTAGGTCTATCTAGGACTGGAATTTAGACATTGTATCATTATTAGAAATGTTATTTCATGTTATCAACATTAAAAAGTGCACATACCAAAAATATTTTTTTCATACCAAAAAATATTAATACTACATTATTTAGTTATAATAGAAAATCAGATTTCAGAAGCTATAATGTTTATATGTAAATAGACTTGTTTTCTTTTCTTAGGAGCTGATTAACAGGCATTTAATAACAATGGCTCAAATTGATCAAGCAGATATGCCAGGTAAAATGTGAATTGATTCATCTTTACAGGATATTATTACCTTTATATAAATATTTTTATGCCTTGAACAGCTAATCACTATTTTATGAATATATTTATTTGAAATCTATTTTTGAAGCGTTCCAAGATGCCACTGATCATCCAGTTCATTTCACTTTCTACATGTGACAGTATCTAGTTTGTCAAAAAAATTAGGTGATTTTAGAAATCATAGTACTTTACCTCACTGTGCACTGGAGTATTATTGTCTTCTGAAACTTGATGAAATATGGATACTTAAACAGAGGGGGAAGGTAATTATTATTTTTGGAAGTGTGGTATACCAGACAATGTGCTAATTGAATTTTTAATATGTCATACTTTCTTTCTCACAAGCATTCTATGACAGAGACATGAATACCTCGTATGTGTGAGGAAAACTGAGGTTGACAGGAAGGCTAAATAACTTGCCTTTAAGACCAGTGGTCTGGTTGGGTCAGAATTTAAACCTAGGTTTTTCTGTCTGTGCTACAGTGTTTCTTAGAATGCAATTAAAATCTCTTTCCCCAGGGTAGCCCAGGTGGCTTAGCGGTTTAGTGCCACCTTCGGCCCTGGAGCCTGATCCTGGAGACCTGGGATCGAGTCCCACATCGGGCTTCCTGCATGGAGCCTGCTTCTCCCTCTCCCTCTACCTGTGTCTCTGCCTCTCTCTCTCTGTGTCTCTCATGAATAAATAAATAAATAAAATCTTAAAAAAAAATCTCTTTCCCCAGCTTATTTGCTATATAGCAAGATTAAATATGGTATAATTTAACAAAATTATACAATATAATGCAGCAAAATTAGCTGCATTATAAATAATGCAGCAAAATTAGCTGCATTATAAATAATGCAGCAAAATTAGCTGCATTATAAATAATGCAGCAGGGGAGCACCTGGGTGCCTCAGCGGTTGGGCCTCTGCCTTCAGTGCAGGTCGTGATCCTGGAATACTAGGATCAAGTCCCACATCGAGCTCCCTACATGGGTTTGCTTCTCTCTTGTCTCTGCTCTGCCTATGTCTCTGCCTCTCTGTCTCTCTGTCTCTCTCATGAATAAATAAAATCTTAAAAAAAAAATCAGTAGGAATACATTTGCCCTAGAGATAATCTCAAGACACATGGTTATAATCAAGGATTGAGCATAGTTCACTGTGCATCCTCTTGATTGCTGAAGAATTAAAAGGAGTATGTCAAGCTATCATGCCTTAAGACCATCTTTTCAGTTTAGATGGACAGAGAACTTATCTGTCACAGCCTTTGAGGTATTCAGGTTGGAATTGTCCTTAATTATTTAATATTGTCTGTGAGGCCCTACCCAGGGTAAAAGAAGAAAAGAAAACTAGGTTGGTTTATTTTTGCCTTTCCATTCTTTATGACTATAATCATGAATAAATCATATGATTGTAGATTAGACATAACTTGAAATTATGATAGAATTTAAGAAATAGCTGGATATTAATTTATTATTATTAATTATTAACTGACATTAATACATGTCAGTTAAATTTCTATAGATCAATAGCCAATAACTTAAATATAATGAAAAGAAAAGATGCTATTTATAGTCATTTAAGGTTATCAGTAGCTAGGAATAAAGCAGCAAAAGATGTGTGAGATCACAATGGGGGAGACTTATTAAGAGATATCAGCTAAGATGAATAAATAGAGTAAAATACTATGTTCTATATAGGAAGACATAGTGATTAAGATGTTAGGTTTTCTAAACTGTTGCATAGGTCCAATAAAATTGTAATCAAAGCTGTAATGAGCTGTTTTTACTCTTAATTCTTCTGACATGTACTTTATGTCCTAACTTTAAGGGCCCTAACTATAAGGGCTCAGTCCCACAAGATTATGCCTACTTCAGATGCCAGCTGAAATGGGTTATCCAGGCTACCCATATTCTATGTGGCCAAGTGCAAATTTGGGGGTTTCCACAATCACTACCACCACTTCCCCATCCCCCCACCCCACTGGTTCAGTAATTTGCTAGAATGACTCACTTTAGGTTGTTGGTTTAGTATGGAGGGTGCGACTCAGGAACAGCAACTCAGGAACAGCCAAATGGAAAAGGTGTCTAGGGCAAACAAAGTAAGGTGGTGGGTTGGGTGGCGGCAGCGGGGACTTCCATACCCTTTCAAGGTGTGCCACTCTCCTAGTACCTCAGTGTGTTCACCAGCTTGTAAGCTCTCTGAATTCCACTGTTTAGGGTGGGTTTTTGTTTGTTTATTTGTTTTGTTTTTTAATGGGAGTTTCATTGTGAGAACAATTGATGAATTCTTTAGCTTTTAGTGATGAACTGAATCTTCAGCTTTTTTGTCCTCCCTGAGAGTTGGGAAACAGAGCTGAAAGTTTCAAGCTTCGTTTGGTCTTTATTTTTTTTAATTATATTACAGCATAACAGAACTTTTCATACTAGATGATAAAATTAAAGGGCCAGGGCGGGGCTCCTGAGTGGCTTGGTCAGTTAAGCATCTGCCTTTGCCTCACATTATGATCCTGAGATCCTGGGATAGAGCCCTGCATCAGGCTCTCTACTCAGTGGGAAGTCTGCTTCTGCCTAACCCTCCACTCCCCCACCCTCCACCCCCCACTCCCCACCCCCCCCACCCCCTTCACCCTCCACCCCCCTCCCCCGGCCCCTCCTGGCTCGTGCTTTCTCCCTTTCTCAAATGAATGACTAAAATCTTAAATTAAAAAAAAAAAAAAAGTAAGGGGCCAAGACTATCCAAGGTACTTTGAAGATGATGGTGGAGAATCTGGGTGTATTGAGGGAGGGGAGGCATAGTTTGAGTCTATAATAACTAAAATAATGGAGTGATGGCACTGGGTTAGATCAGTTAATGAAACAGGCTAAGGAGAGCCCAGACACATTCTGTGGTAGACGTGGCAGCTCAATGGGGAAAGAAGGCATTGGAAAAAATGGTTTTTCTTTATGGTAAAGGATAAAATTGGATCATTATCTTTAACCACATCTGAAAATCAATTCCAAATAGATTAGGAACTTAAAAGTATAAAACAAAACTTTAAAAACTTTTACTATAAAATCTTGGTGAATTGATTTAATATTTCAATGGGGAAAGATTTCTTATACAGAAGACAAAGGTCATTGACTCTTAAAGAAAATACTGATGAATTTTGCTAAATTAGAATTAAAAACAATCCAAAGATACTCAGAGTAAAGAAAAAACCTGGAAGAAGATATTTACACAGCTGATAAAGAATATAAAAAACACAATCCAGTAAGAGCATAAATGACTCAATAGAAAAAGGGCCAAAAGATAGGAATAGACATATGAGGAAAGAGAAAATTCAAATGACCAGTAAATGTATGACAGAATGTGAAACATCATGGATCATTAGGGAAAAATACAAATAAGATGTCATTTTAAAGTCTGATTGTATAAAGTGTTAGGATATGGATCCATAAGTTCTCCAGCACACTGCTGTTGGTACCATAAATTGGTGAACCTGTTACCACTTTGGAAAACTTCTAAAGCTGAATGTGTATGCTGTGATCCAGTAGTTCTCCTCCTGGAAATAAAAAAACATACACGTTTTCAAGTGCAAAATGTGCAAAGTATCTGTAACATTATTGCTTAAAATAGCAGAAACTTTGATCCAAATGAATTGTGATATTGTCAGATGATGGAATATTGTACAGCAGCTTAAATGAAGAAAGTTCACTGCACTGACATGCAGTAATACAGAAGACTCTTAGTAATGTCATAGTGAGTAAAGTTAGTTGCAAGAGACTACATATAGCATGATAGCTTTTTGTAAAGTTAACTAAAATTATATATTAACTACTAATTATATATGTTAACTACAATTATGTAAATGGTAAATGTATGTGTGTATGCATATGTAAATATCTTATGGTATGTAATAAAACTATATGAAAAGAGAAGAGAAGGAAGGCAGAAGTTGGTAGAAAGAACCATATATTTAGATGTAAGTTGAAGAAAAGGTCTGAGCTTTTTGTTTTGAGTGCTGACTTTGCTGATGCTTATTATGTTATTAAAAATAATTGAATAAGGGCAGCCCCAGTGGCTCAGCAGTTTAGTGCCGCCTACAGCTCAGGGCGTGATCCTGGAGACCCGGGATTGAGTCCTACATCCAGCTCCCTGCATGGAGCCTGCTTCTCCCTCTGCCTGTGTCTCTGTCTCTCTCTCTCTCTCTCTCTCTCTGTGTGTATTCTCATGAATAAATAAATAAAATCTTTTAAAAAAATTGAATAAAAGCAGGCCCTGCATAGACATGAGCCAGTGATTCGAGTGTCACAAACTAAAGGTTATTGTTAATCTAATTCTGTGCCCCATGTTCAACAAATTTTAATAAATGCTTTTTTTTTTCCTATCACGGCTCTAGTTGCTCTTTTTCATGTCTTATGTTTACTGTTAATCTTCATCTCATGTTGACTCATTTATTAATGTTTGGTCTTGCTATTCTTTTCTCTCTCCCTTTCCATTCCATATTTCATACTCCCACCATACTTCTCAACTTGGAAATCATAATTTATTTCCTGTAGATCAGGGGTTTTCCACCAGGAATGATTTTCCTCCTTATGGGTCATTTGGCAATATCTGGAACAATTTTGGTTATCACACCTGGCAGTGGCATGCTACTGGCTATTAGTGGGTTGCTTAACACCCCACAATGCATAGAACAGTCTTCGATGATGGAGAATGATCCAATCTGGTATGTTCATAGTGCTGAGGTTGAGAAACCACAGTGAATCTCAGATATTCAATGTCTTATTAGATCCAGCCTATCATTCTGTATGTTCTTTGAGGGGAAGAAGCAGGGTTAAATAGAGCAAAGACAGTAACATTTTATTTTTTTATGATTATTTTTAATATTATTTGGTGGAATTGGACCTCAGACTAAAACTTGGGGCTGAACTAAATAAATAGTGCAGCTCTGCCCATCGTCTTCCAAGTTGATTTTCTTTACTTTGATTTTTGATATCTAACAATGATTTAGGCATTTCCTTTTATTGATAAAAGCATTTCCCTTTATTCATACTTAATTTTGTGCATTTGTTAAATTGAACTAGAAGCAAAGAGCAGAACAGCAATGAATAGTCCAGTCAGTGGAAACATTTGGTTTTTAAGGTTAATATTAGACCACATATGATTATTTCATGGTAGAGTGGGAAATATAGTGTTAAAAGGTGACTTTCTGAAACAAGATAAAATTTTAATGCATAGACAAAAACAAGCATTTCAAAGATCTTATTTAAGTCTTGAGGAGCCGGTTATAAGACTTACTGTAGAGAAGGAAAATTGAAATGAATCTGCAAACTGGCATTTTCATAGAGAACAGGAGTTATTTTGCAGGGTGAGCAGTTATCTACATATAGTTTACTCGAGTGTAAAATATCTCCCATAGCATAAGAATCAGACACTAGAAGGGTATCCTTTGGATAATGCCTAGTTTTCCACTGATGTACCATATTGTTTTTTCGGTTTTGGTTTTTTCCTGTAATGTAGAAAATTCAGCATGCCTTGCTTGAAAATACAAATAGGGTCAAAGCACTTAAGAGTGTAAGATTTTTAGTTGATTGTGTCCCTCATTCAATTTCTTTTTCACACTGATGCTATGAGTAACACTGCTTGGCATAGTGAATTTCAAGTCCTTATTATAGTATTTTAAATTTCCCTCTGATCAATCCCCACGTAATTCTCAGCATTTTCTCCTCTTTGCACCTCCTCTGTGGTATACCCTATTCTCCTACAACATGAGATTTCACAGTCCTGAACACTGTGTACACATTCAAGACTTGGTGGTGGTGGGTCTCCTTCGCCATAAAGCAAAGCACTCTTTTCATCCCATTTTAGCTCACTGAAAGCAGTCTCATCCTTCAGTTTGTAGTATGCATACCAAATCTTCTGTTACATCTTTCCTAGCATTCTTGGGAATGGCTCCCTTCTCCCTTCTGTTTTCCATGTGTAATGGTTCTCAAAATGTGATCCTTGACCCAGGAGCATCTTTTTTTTTTTTTTTTTAAGATTTTATTTATTTATTCATGAGAGAGAGAAAGGCAGAGACACAGACAGAGGGAGAAGCAGGCTCCATGAGGGAGCCCGATGCAGAACTCGATCCCAGGACCCTGGAATCACACCCTGAGCCAAATGCAGATGCTCAACCACTGAGCTACCCAGGTGCCCCAGCATCTTTTCATTATCACCTGGAAACTTGTAGAATTGAAAACTCTTGGGCCCTACTCTAGACCTATAAGTAAGCACTAGGCATGGGGCCCAGCAAACTATGTATTAACAAACTTCTTGGTGATTCTGAAGGGTGCTGAAGTTTAAGGACCAGTGCCATGGTGAGTTGTACTTGTTTCATAGCTATTTTCCTTGTACTGTATTATGGTTTATATAGATCTTTGGCATTAATTTTTTCTAAGTGTCTTGATAAAAACCCATATTTCATTAATATGGGTTCACTAATACATAGTAGTCACTCATTACATTTTTATTATTTTGAAAGTAATAACTTCCTCTTATTAAGTGCTCCTCATGAAGTAACCAGGAAACAATATTTATTCTTCATTTATATGTGGAAATTACACTGATCATTAAAATAAGAAATAAATGGGCAAAAGTTACAGCTATATTCCCTTGTGGGTATAACTCCCTTGTACTGCCTTTATTTCAAAAGACCTTGTTTTGAAAGTTAGATTGAATCAGTTGGGTTTTTTGTGTCCTATGGCCAAAATGCTTTCTAGGGGTTAAGAGCACAGGACTATAGAATCAGAGTCCTTAGTTTGCATATCCCAACTCTCTCTCTAGATGTCTGATACTTGTTTTCCTTACATATGAAATAGTTCTGTCTCAAATGGTTTCAAAAACTAAGAGATGGTGAATGTAAGAATTTAGCAGAGGTAAGAAGGGTCATTTTGAACCTGTCTTCTGGAATGACAGTTTTTCTTAATAGGATATTTCACATGTATTTAACAGTCATAAGTCAAAAATTATGGGTTGTGAGTTTTTTTTTAAAGATTTATTGCTGTTTTTAAAAAATTTTTATTTTTTAAGATTTCATTCATTTATTCATGAGAGACACATAGAAAGAGGCAGAGACATAGGTAGAGGGAGAAGCAGGCTCGCCATGGGGAGCCTGGTGCAGGACTCGGTCCCAGGACTCCGGTATCACAACCTGAGCTGAAGGCAAATGCTCAATTACTGTGCCACACAGGTGCGCCCCATATTGCTGTGTTTAAAAAATAGCATTAAACAGAAGTGTCTGGGAGGCTCAGTTGGCTAAGTGTCTGATTCTTTGATTTCACCTCAGGTCATGATTTCAGGGTCGTGAGATTGAGCCCTAGGTAGGTCTCTATGCTCTGTGTGGAGTCTGCTTAAGATTCTCTCTCTCTCTTCCGCTTCTCCCTCCCTCCCTCTCCACTTGCACATGTGTGTGCACTTGCTCTCTCTCTGATAAGAAATAGAAATTAAAAAAAAATAAAAAGCAAAAATAGTGTTAAACATATTTATTGTAACACCTTTGGCAAGTAAGGAATAGTGTAAAGAAGATAATAAAAATCCTCCCTCTCAGAGGTTACTGTTTTTGCTGTATTGCTTTCTAGATGATATTCTGTGCATATTCTGCATGTTCATTTAGCTTGCTTCTCATTTGAAATATCGTGAGTGCTCCTAAAGTCATTCAAGGCATTTAACAAAATGGAAGCTGTCCAACTGGAAAATATAATTTGATTGTGAAGCATTAAAAAACTGTTGTCATTTTGGATTGTAAAACTGATACATGTTCTAGAAAATAGCAATAAAGAAAAAAATTGCCTATACTCTATAGAGAAACCAGCCACTAAATACAGTTAGTCTTTATAAGAAATAAGTTGGGATTCAAGATAAACAGTTTTTTTAATGCCTAACCAGAGTATCCTGATCAAATTCCAATGCATTATCTCAGTTACTCTTAAATATAATTTTTCTTGCTTTGAGGAACATGAAAAGCATGATTGTAGAGTGGTTTTCATTTTCTTTTATATTTTGCTAGGAATTAAAGTTGTGCTATCATACGCCATGGTTGAAGGTTTTTATGGATTGCCATATTTATACATACACATACACACAGACATAGTATACATACCTACTTTCCAACTTAAAGTCATTTTGAATTTCTATACACTTTAAAAAACAAGAATTCATATGCTTAACACTGCTGTCTAAATATATTTTGTGCAAACTGTTTAAAGAAGCAAAATCTGACTTGATTTTTGTTCAGCATCAGAATTAGAAATGTTTAATATCTCTAAGTGATAACACAAATTGTTTCTAATAGCTGAGAAACAAAGAATTGTATTGTGGTATAAGAGATAAATGTTTTCGAGTATATGGAATCTGGTGGTTCTTTGGTTGTTTTATAATGACTATTTTTATTGATAGTGAAACCAGTTTGTTTTATAGAATTTTTATGAATGTTGACACTGTTCCAGAATTCAAAAATATGTTTTGATATCAGTGGTTTATGGTAGATTTGATTTCTTTATCACTCTGAGAGATTTATGAATATCAGCAAGTTAAAATTGTCGTCCTATGAATTACTCTAGCAGTCCCTACAGAAGTTGACAGCTACCATAGCCTGTTTCCTCTAGAACCACTGCCACCACCCAATCGGATACAGAAATCAAGTAATTTTGGATATATTACATCTTGCTACAAAGCTGTAAATAGCAAAGATGATCTGCCGTATTGCCTTCGGAGGATACATGGTAAGGAATATAAATTGCCCTCTTTTCAAAGGTATTATTGAGGCTAAGATTACTGAAACAGTCCTGCATATATTTATTTGCTTAATAACAAATTTAAAGGATAATAAATTTATTATTTCATTTGGAAATTAGTAGCTCATAAATGATACATAATATGGCTTTTCCTTCACATTTCTGATGGAATAAAGGGGAGATGTCATTTGTTTAGTAGAAAATTTTTTTTTCTTTTTTCTTTTTTTTTTAATTTTTTCTTTTTAAAGGTTTTCGTCTCGTTAACACAAAATGCATGGTATTGGTCGACATGTGGAAAAAAATTCAGCACTCCAATATTGTAACCCTGCGTGAAGTATTTACCACTAAAGCATTTGCGGAGCCTTGTGAGTAATTTGTACTTGTCTTTCTGCTTGTGGGCTTCATTATTTGAAGCTACATTGCAGTAATGAGTGTTTGTGTTTTATTTTAAGCTCTTGTGTTTGCATATGATTTCCATGCTGGAGGAGAGACCATGATGAGCAGACACTTTAATGACCCTAATGCCGATGCCTATTTTACAAAGAGAAAATGGGGTAAGAAAAAGATGCAAGCGTGCCATATTTGAAGTGATTTTGCTCTGTGGAAGAGTAGTTTGTATTTTAAAATGCATGTAAGGGATGCACCCAGGCGGGTGGCTTAGTTGTGTCTGCCTTCAGCTCAGGTCATGATCCTGGGATCCACCTGCATCTGCATGGGGCTCCCTGCTCAGTGGGGAGTCTTCTTCTCCCTTTCTCTCTGCCGCTCCCCCTGCTTGTGCGTGTGCTCTCTTCTCTCTCTCCATTAAATAAATAAATAGAATATTTAAAAATAAATAAATAAAAATACATGTAAACTTGTCTCCATAATCATTAGTGCATTTTAAAGAGAAATGTCTTAAAGAATTGAAGTCAGTCCATAGCAAGCTGAGAAATAGTGTATTGTTTGTATAGACTGAGATGAAGACAGAGTAGGAAAGACTTATGGAGGTGTCTGATTAAGATGAGAATATGATTTAAGTTTTTTCCTGTTAAGCATTTTTTTTCTTTTAAAAATACATTGTTTTCTTTAGAAAGATGGTTTGGAAAATGATGCCTATAGCTTCACTGCCCAAAGGACAACCATTACCAATTTCTTTCCAGTCTTGTTTTGTTTTGTTTTGTTTTTTGGTCTCCTGCCACACCGTTTCCTTTTCTTTTTTAAATTTTGTATCATTGCATCTTCCATTTATTTTAAATATTTTCCCCCTAAGTTTTATATTTTCTGAATATAATTTAATGACTCATAGTCCAGTGTAACTATATATCATTTATGAAATGATTTCCCTAAACAAATGCTTTTTTTTTAAAAGGTAGAACTCCATGTTATTTAAGGAATTAGTCTTTAAAATAAATTCTCTGCCAACTTTTCTTTTTTCTTTTCTTTTTGCCCCTTTCCAATATTTATAGTTTATAATACTGCAAAGGACCAAAATATTGTAATTATGTTCTAATAAATGTTTATTAAAGGGTAAAATAGCTTCAGAGTCAAAGGTCCATTTTGAGGTGTCTGTTAATTTATGTATTTAGGGAAGGAAAATGTATGTGTCTTTTTTTTTTGTTTGGGGACAGGAAAGAAGCATTGAATTTTTTAAAATGTTTTTTATTGAAGTAGTTGACAAACCGTTGCATTTTTTACTATGCCTTTTAATCTTGAATACATAGAGAAACTAAGGAGGAAGAATGATGTGAGTCCACATTATAGTATCTTTTGGGTTGTGACTCCTTTAAGGACTCTTAATAGTGGATAAAAATATATTACTTCTGTTTACTTGTAACTTTGCTTTCTGACAGTTGGAAGAAGAAAGCTGTGGTTACATGGCTGTTTCACGTTAAAAATCTGGTCATATGGTGTGGTCATTTTTTTTCCTTTTGCCATGTCATCTGTAGACACATACATTATTTTGTTGAAGGGGATGTGGTATAACTTTTCCAATGATGAATATAGCTGTAGTTGTTCAAGTGTATTTTAGTAGTAACACCTGTGAGATGACTGTTGGCTTTAATTTATAGCTGGGTTTCTCAACCTCAGCACTGTTGACATTTAGGGCTAGATAATTATTTTGTGGGAGCAAAATGATGTATTTTGTGATGTATTTTGTGCATTCCAGGATATTTAGCAGCCTCTACCCATTAGATGCCAGGAACAGGCCCCTTCTCCAGTAGTGACACCAAAAATATCTCCACACTTTGGCCAAATGTTACCTAGGGAGCAAAATCGACCCCTGTTGAGAACCACTGATTATAGCACGCCTTTCTAGTTTGGTTTTTTAATCTTTACTTTTGATGTTGACTGATTATTTGATATATTATGTTTACATTTTCATAGGAATCATTCCTTTTTTCTGATATTTGAAAGTATCATTTGAATGGTAGTACTTTCCCTGGACATACTTTAATAGAGGGCAAGCCTCTGTTTTCCTATTGTGAATATTAAAAGAAGAGAAAAAGAAGTGTGTATATAAACTTGGAGAGACACAGATGGAAGTCTAATGTTTTCTAATACTATTTAACTTAGTACAAAGTAAAAGATTACATGTAAGAAATATGCTAATTTAGAAAATGAGAATAATAACCATACCATACTGTTAGGGGTTGTGATAAGAGGCTTAAAATGCAATTAGATGGGTCAAGTAACCTCTGCTGCTGTTAACAATATAAAAGTTAAGACAGAATCTGGCACAGAATAAGCAGGCACTGTGTTTGCTATAAATACTCTTTTTCCGGGATCCCTGGGTGGCGCAGCGGTTTGGCCCCTGCCTTTGGCCCAGGGCGCGATCCTGGAGACCCGGGATCGAATCCCATGTCGGGCTCCCGGTGCATGGAGCCTGCTTCTCCCTCTGCCTGTGTCTCTGCCTCTCTCTCTCTCTGTGACTATCATAAATAAATAAAAATTAAAAAAAAAATACTCTTTTTCCTTATTACCACATTTATTAAATAGTTTTATTTAAACTCTTCAGGGCAGCCTGGGTGGCTCAGCGGTTTAGCACTGCCTTCAGCCCAGGGCCTGATCCTGGAGACGGGATCGAATGCCACGTTGGGCTCCCTGCATGGAGCCTGCTTCTCCCTCTGCCTGTGTCTCTGCCTCTCTCTCTCTCTCTCTCTCTCTCTCTCTGTGTCTCTCATGAATAAATAAATAAAATCTTAAAAAAAAATAAAAAATAAACTCTTCATAGTCATCTTTGATGATATCTTGGCATTTATCACTGGAGCCACTTTTTGAGTTATTTAATACTGTTTTCCAGGTCATATTATCTTCAGTCTTTCTAAGTTGAGGGAAAGCAGTTTTTGAATTTTCTTTTTGCTTTTCCTTGGAAATTTTATCCTAAGCCACAAATTTGCTATTTATTATTGTCACAATTAACCATTTACTGTGTTGCTTTTATGCCTAATTCACAAAAAAATTTGTTTACAGCCATAAGAACACTTGAATTTACAAGGTCATCTTCCTTGAAATAATGTAAAAATCTCTATTAAATTTATGTGGCTCCTTTTCCACTGATTTAAAATTAACAGTGACCCAGGAGATAGTGTCAAGAAGCACTTAAACAGGAGTTTGAGGGGAGCTTGGGTGGCTCGGTTAGTTAAGCACCCAACTCTTGATTCTGGCTCAAGTCATGATCTCAGAGTCATGAGATCGGGCTCTGCACTGGGCATGGAGCCCGCTTAAGCTTCTCTCTCTCCTTGTCTGTCTCCCTCTGCCCCTCCTTGCCCCTAATTCCCTCCCACCCCTTTCAAGCACATGTTCTCCCCCCCCACACACACACAAAGAACTAATATAATACAATCAAGATGATTACTGTCATAGTAGATCAAATTATTTTTATGTTTCATTATTAGACATGAATGATATTCATTGTTTTACATTTATATTTTTATGAGTTGGATACCATCCTGTCTAACTGATATGGCTGTAAGAGAGGAGGCTGGGAATTTGATGGAGAATAAGAAAACATTCAGCGTAATGATGGTAGAGACTTTTTATTTTTCTTCAAGCCACAAAATGAACAGTTCTCACCTGCTTGAACAATAATACAAGCTAGGATTATTTTAAGTAAAATAATCATCTTCACCATTCTTGTTTTTATTCAGAATTTACATTTATTTGATTCACAATTAAATATAAATTCTTTAAATAATTTTTTTTATTGTTCATTAATTACAATGGTCACAGAAAAGAGCACTTCAGTGAGAGCTCTGCTGCTAACAGTATAAAAGTATAATCTCAAATAGGAATTTGGGGTTTATCTCTTAATTTCTTACTAATAGACTAAACTTTTTTGTATAAATATGTAAATTGACAAGTTGTGCCATGATACATGAATTTATTTTTATTACTAATAATTTTGGTTTGGATGTTTAAGTCTTACAGTTGGTTGTTTAAAAGGTGTCATTTTTAAAATTTATTTGTTTTATAGGTCAACACGATGGACCATTGCCCAGACAACATGCAGGATTATTGCCAGAATCTCTCATTTGGGCATATATTGTCCAACTGAGTTCTGCATTGCGTACCATTCACACAGCAGGTTTGGCATGTCGAGTTATGGACCCAACAAAGATTCTGATAACCGGCAAAACAAGGTATTAGGATTTTGAGTTTTGTCTTCATTATTTGGCTATGACAGTTTAGTAAACAAAGCATAATGATTTGTTTTAATTCTACCTTTTCATATATTCCATCCAGAACAACTGCTGTGACTTTGAGTTCATTTGTAAGTTTTTAAAAAAAAGTTGAATTCTTAATAAAATGCCTGTTTATTAACCAAGAATCCTGTAAGGATTTGGGAGGTACATGTAGTTAGGTTTGGGAGAATATAGATGTAATATCAGTATACCTTTTCTATGTATAACCATGGTTCTCAGATTGTAGCATGAAACAGAATCACTGGAGGGCTCATTAATAACCACACATTATTGGGCTCTACCCTCAGAGTTCTCATCCAGTAAATCTAGAGTGGGGCCTGAGAATTTACTTTTACAAGTTCTTGGGTGATGCTGTTGTTGCTCACTGGTCCCCTGCTTTGAGAAATGCTGATACAAAGTGAAGTAATAAATAGCCCTTGACTTCACTAGAATTTTACTTGAATTACTGTAATTTTGAGAGTTATCTTGGACAGCATAATATAAAGAGCTCAAGATCTGGTACCTGGTTAGGTTACCTGGGTTCATCATATCTTAAGTCTATTTGTTGTCCTGAGCAAGTTCTGTAATTTCTATGTATGCAACAACCTTTTAAGACAGGTAGTATTATTATCTGTTCCACATTTATAAGGTACCTGTCTCATAAGGTTATAGACAGAATTGAATGATTAATACGTGTAAAATTGAATGATTAATACTTGTGAATGGTGCCTAATACATCTTCAGCAAATGTTAGAAAGCTAATTAGTTCTTTTTCATGAATAACTAATAAACAAACAGCTTGCTGTGGTGAAAAGGCCACTGGCCTGGTAGTCAGAGATGTGAGTTATAGGCCTGGGTTTATCAGTTTCCAGCTTCTATGGCCATAGGCTTATCATTTGGTATTTATGAGTCTTAATTTCCAAATCATCTCTAAAATGGTGTTTGATAGAGGTTACATGGGGTAGGATAGAAGGTTAGACTAGATAATATTCTGAGATCCTTCCTAATATGATAGGCAATGTTATTTTTTTTTAATCTCATTTTAATAGTTTTCTTTAAATTCTCTGGTCTTTGAAGGTTGCGAGTAAATTGTGTTGGAGTTTTTGATGTTTTAACATTTGATAACAGTCAGAATAATAATCCATTGGCATTAATGGCTCAATACCAGGTGAGTAAGAATGAACATGGATACTTATTTAATAACTTAAGGCTTGATTTTTTTTAAGACAAATTTTGTTTATTTTAAAGTATTTTGGGGTTTTAAGTCTAGATTCAATTTATTCTGGTGACGAAACGTGCCAGTTTTGAACATGTATTTCTTAATCACTGTGATGTGTGTATTGTAGAGCCCTTACAAGTTGAAATAGAGAGTTAGTGAGTATCAAAGACTAACTGTTCAAATGAAAATGTATTTCTGTGATGAGGAAGTTTGTCCTCAGCATAAATTAAAACAGATTAATCAGTTGAATAAATTATATTAAATGACATTTTCCCATTTTCACTCCTTTAATGTGTTAAAATCGTAACTGTTATTTTTACTTTTAGATATTGTCCAATTACCAATCCAAAAATTTTAGAAGTATTTTAAAAGGAATATTGTTGTGTTGCCTTTTTCAAAATAATTTTTTCTTTTGCATACTCACTTCTTGTATATAATCAGAATTTGGTTCTAATCTCATCATAATAATAGTGTAGATTTAGGCCCTGTTATGTTCTTAGCTGTTTATTTCATACTTCTTGATTAATATAAGGTATAGGAGAATAAGACCCTATCTCTGCAAGGAATGTTAAGCGTAGTTGCTTCTGCCTTGATTACTCTATGCAAGTAATGTGGCTGTGTAAAGTAAATCTTTCACGTCATTGAGTTCGTATTGCAGCACTTCACATTTTTTGGAGGATATGCAGGAGCCATTTTAAGACCATGTTAATTCTTTTTGTGTAAGAAATTTTTGGTGTTTCTGAACGTTTATTAACTTACAAAGGTTTGAAGTAAGGCCGAGTCTCTTAATTACATGAAGGAACAAGGAAAAAACACTGTACATTTTCATTGCCCTTCTCGTTTCAACTTCTTTTGTTTAAATCTTTGAAAGAAGATTTTAGTTTGCTTTACATTATAAGCCAAACATTCTGAACAAAAAGGAAAAGACAGAATGAGAAGTAGCATCTAAGTAGTGCCTGGTAATCCAATTCATATGTAAACCTCTTCTTTTGCTGCAGAACCAGAGACAGTACAGTTCCCAAGACTTAGAGCCACTCATCACATTGTGTGCAGACTTTTCACATCTTCCCCTCTGCTCCTGCCCAGCCAAACTTAGCAGCAGCCGAGCTGCCCTGGTTGGTAGCACCACCTAGTGGGCACCACACAGCAAGAAGAATTTGACTACTTTTTTTTTCCCTAGCAGCTGCTTTCCTTCTGCCTCAGAGGATTTGCTCCCTCTTTCTTATCTAGGGTGGTTGTTCTTAGCTACTTTCCTTCTTATCTTTCTAGACCTAGTGCCTAACTAATTGACTGAAAATTTTTCTTCTTAATCTCTGTGCTTCTAAAAGTCACTGATTATTGACTGAAGTACTAGTGATCTTCATATATCCAGGAAAATAACACCACATTTTTGAGGAGAAAGTAGACATTATTTAGAACAAGTGCTATCTAACTCTATTGCAAGTATCCGGAAACCCCATGCCCACATTAAAAAATGAAACACCTTACAGTTTTGTTTTTTTACAAGTACGGTTTTAAGCTATTTCATTCTTCTCTATTATGAATAGAGTAATTTTTTTAAATTACTAGCATAAGACTAGTTTGATTTTAGTTTCCTGTATCATAGCAGTATTATTTTCCCTTTTTTCTTTGCAAATGTACATTATTTCAGTTATGTTAGAGGTTGTGTAGTAACCTTGAAAAAGAACTCTTTTTAAGAAAAAGTAATCCCAGAGTTCCTAATAGACAACTCTTAAGTAAGGTTTTGGGGCAACTGATTGATAAGTTAGGAATTGCCTTTGTTCATAAACTCAGGCTGCTTTCAACCAATTGTCACCTTCCCTTTATTTTCTAGCAGTAAAGGATATCTCAGGTTTTCTTTTTTTTTTTTTTTTCCTTAATTTTTTGGGGGGTGGGTGATGTATGTATGGAAGATTTTTCATATAGTTTATAGTAAGGTAAAGGAGAGAATTAAAGATAGTCCCAGTGGGGGATTGTGATTTTACAGAGAAGAGGGTACATGAGAAAGGAGTGCATTGTTTCTTGTAGTCTATTTTTCATAGTCTGTTTCAGACACGTGAATAGAGACTGACTTTCAGTAAAGTGGACATAAGTAGAGCCATAGATAGAATCAGAGAAAAATCAAGAAATCAAGAATCAGGAAGAAACTGAAAATGAGTGGGGGGAAAACCTCCAGAATGCAACAAATGGGGGGAAAAACCAGATGGAGGTAAGAAGCAAAATAACAAATGGAAAATTATTTAGCTGGCAAATAAGGAAAGGAGAGTTACTGAGCTTTTATGATGTTAAACTCTCTTAATTAAGCAGGACTTCATTAACCTCTTAGTTAAAAAAAAATCAGTTCTGATTTGATCTGGATTATGTGACATGTATACTTTATTTCTAAAAGTGGGCATTCCCACCTTGAGTCAGCTTTAGAAAGATGGTGGGGTGTACTCAAAATCAGATATTCTTATTTTAAAAACCATCCAGTCCTTCAGTTATTTTGGACTTTTGTTTTCCTGTCTCATAATAGGGAATACTGATATGTTCTAGGTGGGGTTTTAGTTATAGCATCAATTCAGGGTGGAGCTAAACTGAAAATCCTGTTGTTTTAAGGGTTGGGAGGAGGCTATGTTGGTATATGCTGCTCAAATACTTGGTAACTAGTAGCAATCTTCAGTTCACTTTGCTGAGGATATGAAATTGAACCACTTACAGAAATTTATATTTAGCATTTACATGTACTGATTTCTCTTGACCCACATTTTTATGGTTTCATTACTATAACTTGGAATGTTTTACATGACCTTAAGAATGATTTGAGGGGAATTCTTCTTGAATTTGTTCATGGCAGTGCCCTCTGGAGAACAGAAATGATGGCAGCAGTACTAGTGCTCTCTCCCATGCCACCTCCCCTCCTGCCTTTCTGGGCTCCTAACTCTGTACCATAAATGAAGTTGCAAAAAGTTTCTTTACATGAATCCTTGGCATCTCTTATCCTGATAGATTCAAAGTAGTTTTTCAAATTTGTTTTTCCACTGGTTGTAGGATCTCATGTTCAAGATGTCAGATTTACAAATGCTAGTTTTGGGTGAACTTTTGAATTTGGATTTTTTGATGTTATTTTAGTAATGGCGTTTGACTTCTTTATGCTTTATTATTTGGGTAAAATGTCATTAAGGTTAGCTGTGTATACTGCTAAAAAGTCTCATTAGTGACTGCCTTGAAATATTCTCCCTATTTTGTAACTATAGCATTTATAAGCATTCCCCAAAATCAGTGGTTCTCAACCCTGGCTTCATACCAGAACTCCTGTGGGAACTTTCAAAAATACTGATAATACCCAGATCTTACCCCAGGCTGGTAACACCAGAATTGGGATAAAGGGATTGTCACAGGATGATTTGTTTGTTTAAGCTCCACAGGTAATTTTAATGTATAGCTAGATTTGAAAACTCTTTATACTAAACCATTATTCAGTAAATATATTCAGTAATTCAGATCAGGTCTCAGATATTGGAGATTTATAGAAGTTTTCTGTTGAAATTACTTTAGATTGATTATATTTAACTCTGAGCTATTCCATTCTCCTAGGCATATAATTATTAATAGTTACCTGCCAGAAAAGGGCCACTTGGAATAACCATTCTGTTTTCTGTAGTTAAAATAGGATTACATAGAGAGCTTATCCCAACTCAGCTAGCTGTCTTTTGAAAATCCTTTTAGAAGGAAAGCTTCAGAATGGTAAATTTTAAAAAATAGATAGATAGATAGATACATACATACATACATACATACATACGTACCAGGTGGTTACAGAGCTCTCAAAGATCTGTTATAATATGAGGAAAAATTGTCTATTTGGAAACCAGGGCAGGCAGGATATCATTAGGTTTTGCAGCATTTTTGATGTTCTAAAAACCATACTCTGCAATCAGGTAATGGTTATGGTGTGTTTGGAATAATGGAACAACTTTTCTTCAAATAATTCTTCAGACTCCCACTGTATTTTGGGTATAAAGGAAAGTGAAAAGGGGGCATATTATAAATTGTAATGATCATTGTAAAGTGAGTATTTAGTAACCAGCCTTAAATTTCTTATAATAATGTCAGGTCTGTCTAAATAAAAAAAAAGTTTTTTAAATTAAATTTTAAAGTAGCAATCCTATAATTGGCATATGAATTGTTTAGAGTAATATTTCTTGGAAGTACATTCATCAGAATTATTTGGGTGCTTTAAAAATGTTGGGCCTGCTCACCCAGACCTACTGAATGAGAATCTGTGGTGGAGAGGCTCAGAAATCATCTTAAAGTTCCCAGGTGACTCTGAGCACCAGTATTTGAGAACTCTGTGCTGGGAGTTCTGCAGCTTTTTTGTAAAGGTGCTGGCAGTAGTGGCAGTGTATTACATTTGTACCTATAAAATAAAAATTAAAAGTTATATTTATTTTTTCATGTCAGCAAGCAGATCTGATATCATTAGGAAAAGTTGTGTTGGCTTTGGCTTGCAACTCTTTGGCAGGAATTCAGCGAGAGAATTTACAGAAAGCCATGGAACTGGTGACAATCAACTACTCTTCTGACCTGAAGAATCTGATTTTGTAAGTTTTATTATGCAATTAAGTGTATATAATGATCGTATAAGAAGATAGCTTTTTCTTAAAGGCCTTTTAATAGTGTTTCTATTTTAGTTCTTACTATTCAAAATCAGGCAGAACAGTTAAACCACTTTTAATTTCTTTATTGTTAGGTATATATTTCTTTGAATAAATTCATATAAATGAGCTTAGTTACCAGTGTTTTAAACATTTGGCCAAAGGGTACTTCAAAAGCTGCATTGGTATTCACTAGTTACATACGAGCTTTTAAGTTTAAATTAATTAAAATAAAATAAAACAAATCAATTCTTCACCTGCACTAGCTGCATTTCAAGAGCTCAAAAGCTACATGTGGTTTCTGGCTAATATATCCTGCATCATCTCAGAAAGTTCTGTTAGACAGTGCTGCCTTAGAGAGTAATCAGTATATCTGTGAAAGCTGTCATAAATAAACAGATGCAATCTAGTTGTAGATTCTATGGCCAAAACATCCAGTCCAGAAAGCATGTTTGTACAGGTCCCTTTGCTTCTACTCCCAGTATCTTCAGACTCCCAAGAAGTCCTCAAGTATAGGCTTGAAATTAATTTGACTTAGGAGAACCCCACTCTGGAGTACTGTCAGCAGTACTCTAGATAGGACCTTTCCTGACTAAGATACATCTAACATTGGAGAATTCCAGACAGTGGACAACCATAATTCTTATTCTAAGTTATTCTAGAGAACAGATGCTAGGATATCTCTTGCCATTTTTCCTATTCTGTTCTAGAAGCAGTTGGAGCATATTGATCCTTATCAGTGTCTTAGTTTTCAGTTATTCCTGTGTAGTCTTGGATGATTCATTTTCTTTTTGGGCTAGCCCTGGATATGGAATTGAGAGATAGAGGATGGAGCTGCCCCACCTGTGCTTTGTTAACACTGGCATAAATTTTCCACTCGTGACAGAGGACTGGAAGCCAGTGGTTGCCCAGTTCCTATTAATAATCAAATGGTTTCTCTTTTTAATATCTGTTTCATATATTTTCACAGCAGTGATTCCTAGCCTTAATTTGCAACATCTAAGATATTTCAAATCTCAAGTAGTAATCTCCAAATTTTCTTTTTACTTTATTATTTATTTACTCATGAGAGACACAAAGAGAGGCAGAGACATAGGCAGAGGGAGAAGCAGACTCCTCACAGGAAGCCCGATGTGGGACTTGATCCCTAGACCGTGACATCACGCCCTGAGCCGAAGACAGACGTTCAACTGCTGAGCCAGGCATCCCTCCAAATTTTCTTTTTAAAAAACTGAGGAAAAAAAAAAAGAAAAAAGAAAAAGAAAAAAATAAAAAACTGAGAGTAGGGGCAGCCTGGGTGGCTCAGTGGCTTAGCGCCACCTTCAGTCCCGGGTGTGGTCCTGGAGACCCGGGATAGAGTCCCATGTCAGGCTCCCTGCATGGAATGGAGCCTGCTTCTCCCTCTGCCTGTGTCTGTGCCTCTCTCTCTCTCTGTGTGTGTCTCTCATGAATAAATAAAATAAATAAAATAAATAAAATAAAATAAAATAAATAAAATAAAATAAAATAAAATATAAAATAAATAAACTGAGAGTAAAGGATATAAATATAATGAACTAGACTATGTTAATAATTGTCAAAACTGGGTGATGAGTACATGGACATTCATTATACTATTCTCTCTACTTTTATAAATATTTGAAGCTTTTCTTAATAAAGAGTAAATAAAAAAGCCATGCTTTCATATTAACTAATAACTTTGTAGAGCAGTAAATCATGTATCAGGCACTTCCGAATTGATGCGAATGAATGAATTTTCCCAATAACCCTATAAATTTGCTCCATTTTAGAGATGCCAAAGCTGAGGCATGGAGAAGTACAGTAACTTACCAAAGTTACAAAACTTATAATAACTTTAAGTAGTAGATATAAATATGTCAGTAATTATAGGTAAATAGCTAAGACATAGATTATCTACAGGAGTATTTTATTAAACAAAAGAATGCTTATTCTGTGCCAGATGCTGAAGATACTTTGAACAAGATGAACA
The DNA here is from genome assembly GCF_048164855.1 of Canis lupus baileyi. Lineage (NCBI taxonomy): Eukaryota > Metazoa > Chordata > Mammalia > Carnivora > Canidae > Canis > Canis lupus. Next base: position 13,105,936 of record NC_132861.1, on the reverse strand, counting down.
AAATTCCTATCTTCTGGAGCTTCCACCCTAATGGGGAGGAGGTAACAAACATATAAACAGATAAGATGTTTGCAGGTAGTGCTAAGTCCTATAAAGAAAATAAGATAGAATTCTAAGCAGAGAGTGTAAGAACAGGAGCTATTTTAATGAGAATGGTTAGAAAATGGCTCACCTTTGGTCATCTTTGTATTCTAGCAGGCAGCTTTTTGAAATTTAGTATTTTTCTGCCTCGGATACAATGGTAGAAGAAACTGAATTGGCCTCTTGTGAAATATGTTAATTTCTGAAGATTTCTCAGAAATAAATATACCATGACAACTTGTAAATGAAGTTGCAGAGCAGAGGGCAGCTTCCCAAAGAGTTGAGCCTTGTTTGATTCATCAAAATTGAAGACCCAGTTTTGGTTTCAAAAATTATTTTGAAGAGCAATGGAAAAATCTCTTCACCTACAACCACCCTCTATTTCACCCCTCCAAAATTTTGTAAGTCTTTTTATGCCCCACTATTGTAAGGAAGGGTTTGAGAATGGAAATGATTAAGTGTAACCCTGTTCCACTTTCCTTTCTCATTTTCATAATAGCAAAAATGTGGAGAAAGAGACAAGTTTCTTCTATTGGCTCTTAAAATTTTCCAGAGAAATCATTAAGCCTTAAAAGTGAACTTGACTTACATGAAAAAATGCTTTCAAATGTATGTACACTAATACGATAGCAGCAGTGATAGCTATGTGCTTGTGGGTTATGTTGTTTTTTAAAATTTTATGTTTGGTGTTCAAGTGATTCTTTATTTCACTAGGTATTTGTTGACTGACCAAAACAGAATGAGAAGTGTAAATGACATCATGCCCATGATTGGTGCTCGATTTTATACTCAATTGGATGCTGCTCAAATGAGAAATGATGTCATAGAGGAAGACCTTGCAAAGGTAGAGTCTAGTTAAAAAGAGATATACACATTTGGCATCTGTATGTGTAGAGCGATATAAAAAAAATAATAATTTTTGTGCTAAATATAGTACGTAATTGGCTAAGGCTGTTTGCAGATATATTGTCCAAATTTAATGTTCAGTATTTTAATTTCTTATTTCTTCTTTTTGTTCATGATTTTGCTATAGTCAATTAAAGCAATCTTGATTTTTTTTTCATGTAAGTTATTTTAACCATTCTTAAAAATGGCCAGCTGCATGATCTTCTTAAGTATTACTAGTGAATGAAATGAACATGTTACATTCAAAACTATAACCAAAAGGTGGGGATATTAGGATTGTTTAAAGATAATATTGGTGTAGGATACCAGTTTTGTAAAATTTTGCTTTTATATTCAGTTAGCTGGATATTAATATTCTCTCTCTTTTTAAAATGTTTTATAGGAGGTTCAAAATGGAAGACTGTTTAGGCTTCTAGCAAAATTGGGAACAATCAATGAGAGGCCGGAGTAAGGATTTACAGTATTTTACAATATGTTTTCAATCAAGGGCATTAACAAGAATGAGTATTCCTTATTCTTACTGGCTTTACCTGGAAAAAGAAAAATTCTCATGTCAAGTGACCTTAATGCCTGTTGTTAGCTATTAGGATGCTTTTTTTTACTTATAGCCTAGGTATAGGTAAAGGCTAGATGTAGGCTATAGGTATATAATGAATGTTCTTAGGGATTCCACAGATCCACATACATGTACAGAAAGATACTGTTAGAAGTGGTTTGTATATGAGGGAACACTTTATGACTGTCAGTACTACCCTGTCTCCTTTTTGAAACTTGGTCAGTTCAGTTTACCATAGTCAGAGACTTCAGACAGGTCTTACTGTTGTATACTCCTTATCTTCTATTAAAGGACATTATTTATAGTAGTCATATCAGTAACATCACCACCTTACATTATTTGTCATTTAGTTCTGCCTCATTTGCAAGTTAAAAGTTATGACCATATGTTCCAGAGAGAAGTAGAATTGATGTCTGTACTAAGTAATAACTGCCAAAGACAGGTGGAATAGTATGATAGCTATTATCATTGTAGTTAGGTTTCAGGAATGTTACCTCTGTTAATAGAGATTGATGATACATAAATATTACTTGAGGGAGTTTTTTTTTGACCACATAATTTATGTTTACTTACCTTTCTTCAAAGTTAAAAAAAAAACCTCAATATTTTCTCTGATAATTTTTCTAAATGAAGAGAAGATGACATTAAAACAAAAACTTTCAGCTGTTTCTTCTGGCATTTATCTCTTTATTTAAAAATAATATAGTACTATTCCTTGATTTTTTTTTTTCCACAGTATTTAACTCAGCTAATGACTTTGTCCTGTGGAAGATGAGACTTTGTCTTTCACATTCCCTTCCCTTAACCAACCACAAACATAAACACACATGTATCCACATTCTACCACTTAGTCCATAATTTTGAGTTAAATCTTTACTTAATGTTGACATTAGTATATAACCAGGTAAATATTGTTCATAGCTGCACCATACTAAACCATGATTATATTTTCTTTCTTCTGTATTTTGTTTTTTGATTTTTGTTTTCCTGGGGTTAATAATTGTCTTAAATAGAGAACTAAGTGAATGAAAAAATATTGACCACCAGTTTATTCCATACTTGCTGCCAGAGTTATGAAACACCTTTCTATATGGTCAAAAATAGGTAACCTATCAGTTCCTTTTTTTTTTCTCCCCCTTAGAGAAATTGCCCCTGGAGCCTCTGTCCTTCTCTTCCTATCTGGGCTGGTTGCGCTTTAAGCCTGCTCACACTCACACTTTAGAACTGGAGCTTCCCTTCACTATTACCCTGGGAATTCTCATTGTCTCTCCCTTTGTGTTGGATACCCTGTTTCTTGCTTTTTCCTTGGTTTATTCTTTTGATTTGTTGGAGCACATCCTCCTATAGGTTCCTGAGAAAGGTGAGTTTTTTGAGTCTTTGTAAGTCTGAAAATATCTTTATTTTTACACCTTATTGATAGTATGATTGGGTATAAAATTCTAGATAGTCCTCAGGAAATTCTCTTTATTGATTGAATCTTTTGAATAGATTAATGTGAACCAGTTTTTTTAAAAAGTAGAAAAGGGTGTGCAGTGAAAAAAAATTCTCATACTTGTAGCATCCCCAGTCTCTCCACTTTCTCCCACTAATCTTTATTTCATATTCTTTCCCAGTTAAAATGATATATATATTATTATCTCCTTCCTTCCCCTTTTTAATATATATAAATTGTAAACCACGCAGTGTTTTGTATGTTGGCTTTTTCTCATAACTATATTTTAGAAATCTTTTTGTTTAGGTATGTTGGCATATACTAAACACCATTCTCAATAGTTTATAAATATGACCTAGCCTTAATCTTCATAACAACACTGTGTTGCAGCTACCATCAGTATTTCCACTTTACAGAGATATTTGAGCATAAAGACGTGAAAAACCATATCTGGGTCACATCGTTAGTGAGTATATGAGCCAGAATTTGAATCCAGACAGTATGGTTCCAGAGTCCATGATCTTAACCTTAATGCTCTACTTCTGTAATTTATAGCTATATAATAGTCTATTCTGTGGATACACTATAATTTATTTTTCCAATTCCTTATCAATAGGCATTTGAGTTGTTTTCAGTGTTTTGCTAGTATAAGCAGTGCTGAAGGGACGGATTTAAGCATACTGAACTTTATGTGTGCATTAATATAGGCCCAGTCATGATTGTTGGATCTGTGGATGTGTGACTATAAACCCTTACTGAAGGGTATTCCAATATATGATGCATAAGAGCTTTTCACCAACAGTACTGTTTCACACTTGTGGATTTTTGTCAACCCAATAGATGAGAAATTGAGTCACAGTGCAGTTTTATTTTGTGTTAACTCTTAATGAGCATGTTGCCTATCATTTTTATGTTTTTGGTTTGTTTCTGTTGCCTTATCTACCCATATCCTTCGATCATTTTTATTTTCAGTCGATTTGTCTTGTCTTTTTGGTGTATAGGAGCTGGAGAGATTTATCCTTTGTGGTCTTTTTTTTTTTTTTTTTAAGATTTTATTTATTTATTCATGAGAAACACAGAGGCAGAGACACAGGCAGAGGGAGAAGCAGGCTCCCTGCAAGGAGCCAATGTGGGGCTCCATCCTGGATCCCAGGATCATGTCCCAAGGTGAAGGCAGAGGCCCAACTGCTAAGCCACCCAGGTGTCCCCTTTATGATCATAATCTTTTAGTTTGTCATTTTTCTTTTAACTCTGCTTAAATTTTTTCCATGCAGACATTTATATATGTAGTCTAATTGGTCAAACTTCTTTTATGCTTTTGGATTTTGAATCATAGTTAGAAAGTTAGAAAGGCCTTTTCTGTTCCCACGATTTTAAAGGAATTATCTCATGGTTTCTTCTAGAGTACTTATTTATGGTTTTATTTTTTTCCCATATTAAATTTTTATACATATGGAATTTATATAGGATGTAAGGTATGTATTCAACTCCTCCACCCTTCCCCTCAGAAGGCTACCATGGCTCAAAAGCTATTTATTGAGTAGTCTAGCTTTTCTGCACTGGTTTAAGGCAGCACTTCTTTCACATTAGTATTTTAATGACTAACATTTTAAACTCTGGTAGGTGCTCGTTCTTTCTCATCTTCATTTCGTTGTCTGTTTTTTGTTGTTTCCCTAAAACTGCTTAATTTTCTGTAGAAATTCTAGAACCAGGTTTTTTAATTTTAAAAAAATCAGTAAATCTGATAGTATTTTTATTGAGAAGGCAAACATGTTTATTAATAAACTTAAGGAGTATTTGTATTTATAGATGTTGAGATTCTTAAGATAATGCCCTGTCGTCATACTTGTAGATAACCGACTTTACTTTAAAAGTCATTCTTAGGTTGTTGTAATTCACTGAGTTTACTAGGTATTTTGTCTTGTTGCTATTATAAATGTGAATCCTATCCCCTATACTTTCTTCATAGATTGCTTCTTATCAGTGCACATGAAAATTACTGGTTTCTGTAAATTTTGTACTCTGATATCTTAGTGTTTGGTTTGTTTTTCCCTAGATTTTCTTGAGTTTGCCAGATACATAGTCTTATCTCCAAACAACTGTAATTATAATTTCTTCCTTCCTAATTTCTATACTTTTAATTTCTCTGGAATGATTGTGTTAGCAGGTATCTCTAATACATAGTAAAGTAATAGTAGTGATAATTTCTGTCAAAATTTGAAGCATTGCTCCATTTTGACTTCTAGATTCAAAGCAATTTTCTTTTCAAACCCTTTCCCCTTTGCTTTCAGGATCTTTATCAGTGATCAGAAATTCACAGTGTATGCCTTGGTGTGGGGTTTTTTTATTCATTCTGATGAATCAGTAGGTGGGCAAACCCTTTTAATCTTGGAAATTGATGTCCTTCAGTTTTGAGAAGTTATCTTCATTGTTTCTTTGATAACTTCTCCCTTTGGAGTTCTATTGCTCAGCTGTTAGAGCATTGCAGTAGATTTTCTAATATTCTGTTCTGCTTTCTGTCTTGTTATCTTTTGGTTTTACTTTCTAGGTAATCATTTCAACTTATTTTGTCTAAAAATAAAGGTTTTTTTCTAATCCATTTTTGAATTTTTAGTTTTTGCCATCATATTGTTAATTTTCAAGAACATTCTGTTCTCTAAATGTTTGTTTTACAGCATCTAATTCTTATTTCTCTTAGACTCTCAATTATAGGTTTTTGGTTAGGTTTTGTTTTGTTCTCTTCCCTGCATAGGAATATCTCATAGGAAACAAGAGTTTGTTGTGTTTAGTGTTGTTTCATTCTCCAAAGGATTTCTGATCCTTGGCTGTGTGTTCATAATAAAAATGACCTTTTTCAGGGTACCTGGATGGCTCAATTGGAAGAGCATGTGACTACTGATCTTGGGGTTGTAAGTTTGAACCCTGCGTTGGGTATGGAGATCACTAAAACAATAAATGAATAAACTTTTTAAAAATGACCTTTTTCACCTAAAAAGCTAATTGGAAGGTCCTTGCTGGGTCAAGGATTATAGTATGTGTGGTAAACTAGTGTGACATTGTTAATTATAATTTTTGTTTGTTTTTAGTAGACTCTTCAATGTCAGAATTTCTCTTGGGCAAGTCTATATCCAGAAAAATTTCAACCTTTTGTCTGTAGTTTAAACCCACAGCCTAGCCTTGAGTAGCCAAAGTAGCAGGAAAGTGTCAGTTAACTAGTCTTCTCTACCATCCCTTGCTCTTCCTGGCACCCTGGAGGTTGCAGCTTCTTTGTTCACCCCGTCTAGAAAGATTGCTGGGACCTTTTTTGGCAAATTTCTGCAAAGCAGAAATGGAGGCAGGGATGAAAGAGAGGTTATCTGTTTGTTATTTATAGAACTTTTTCATCCATTCTGCTCCTCCAGCTTTAGTGCATACCTGTACTTTCAGTAGTACCAGCAATCTCCTTTCCTGGGCCTCGACTGGTAGGGCTTGCTTTTATGGCATCCATGTTTTTCTGTACCTTCTGTAGCATTAAAGTTCAGTTTTTTCAAGTCAGTTAATCATATCACTGACCTGTTTTTCACCTTCCAAGTTTTTCTTCTGTTGTTGCTTCTGATTACTTTGTCCTTGAGTGTTTATTATTATACCCCTTCTTAGACATTCATTGTCAGTTTGGTGGGGTTTTGAAATGAAACAGATAAACGGATGTGTTTAATTGGCATTTTAATTGAAAGTCCCTGGGGTGATCTTTGCAAAACTCATATATGATTGTGTTTAAACCGTGTGATAGGCTTTCTATCGTGTTTTAGAAGACACACCTGTTGGGATGTCTGGGTGGCTCAGTGGTAGAGCCTCTGCCTTCCGCTCAGGTCATGATCCCAGGGTCCTGGGATGGAGTCACACATTGGGCTCCCTGCGAGGAGCCTGCTTCTCCTTCTGCCTATGTCTCTGCGTGTGTGTGTGTGTGTGTGTGTGTGTGTGTGTGTGTGTGTGTGTGTGTCCCTCATTAATAAATAAAATCCCTTAAAAAAAAAAAGACCTGAAAAGACCTGTTTTTTCACCCAGAAATAGTTTTTAACCAAGACTGCATAATCTGATCTCTCCCTTATCTTTGCGTCAGATCTACCTTGTTTGTTTGTTTGTTTTTCTTTTAATTTTCTCCTCCCTCTTTTGCCTTCTCTCCCTCTTTGTCCTTGTCTTTTACTCTCGGTCCCTCTCTTGGTCTCTTTTTTTTTCAACCCCTAACCCCATCCAGCCACTGACTTTTGCTAGATTTCTGGAGTGCTATATGCTCTGTTTCTTGCAAATACTGGATGCGTCTGACTAGGGTATATTTCTCTGGGAAGAGCATCCACTACTTCTTCTAGAAAGCTTTCCTTGCCTTCCCAGATGAATTCATGTTTCTGTTGTGTACCATTTCCCTTTTTCTTAATCACATTATCTGAATGTGCAACTTTCTTTGAACATCTGTTTTCCTCACTAGACCACTGACTTCCAGAAGTCACTAGAAAGCAACAGTGGTCATCTGGTCAGTTCTCTAGTTCTTCATAGCACACTCTCACATTAGTTCATGATGGTCAGAAATCAAAATATGCCTGTTTGTTTCCATAAATGTTGTTTTATTTTATGCTTACCAGTAAAAAGCTGAACACATATCTAATCATATCTCCCTACTCTATCCTAAAGGTGAGAAGAGGAAAAGAACCTCTTTCAACCTATTTCTAAAGATTTTTAAAGACCTTTTCTTTTTCCTTCATTTTATCTAATGGTAGGAGCTTAAATATGAAAGTGATTATAAAATAGGAGTGCATAAGGGATGATTGCCTTTGAGGATTAGAAACTGGTATTCATATACTTTCATGTGTGAAATTATTTCTTAAAAATTTAGCAATCTGCACATGAAATTTGAAAGCATTTTTTTAGCCTCTATAACTTTAGGATTAAAAAAAAACATCTCTCACTCTTGCGCTCTCTCTCTCTCTCTCTCTCTCTCACACACACACACACACACACCCTACTTACCAGAGAAAACAATAAAATTAAGCTGGTGTTGAGTCTGAAGAATCAGGATGGCCATGTGACATACAGCATGAGTTATTGAGGTAAAATATTACCTTTCCCCAGGTTTCAGAAGGATCCTACCTGGTCGGAGACTGGAGACCGTTATCTTTTGAAACTCTTTAGGGATCATCTTTTCCATCAGGTGACAGAAGCGGGTGCTCCTTGGATTGATCTCAGTCATATCATTTCTTGTCTTAACAAGGTAATTTGTATCTGGATTTTTAAGATCACAATGCCATCTACAGTTTGCAGAGTTACATCTTCTACAAATACTAAGAGACTTCAGTGTGAATGTATTATGCTACAGCCTAGAAGATATTTTATTAATAATTATTGGGTATATTTACTTAGTAACAATTTCTAGACCAGGCAGGTTTTTCAACATCTGTATGAATAAATACAGAATTTTTCATTGTAGATTTTTTTATTATAATAAAATGCTAATAAAGCAGTGGGTGGGAAAAATAAAAATAATTTTATATTTAAACGTTTTTTAGAAGTTGAATTCCTTTCTTCTAAGTCATTGTGAGACTTGTTGAATGCCCTTCATGTTAACTATTCATTTACTGTTAACTGTGGGCATAATAATCCAGTGTTATAATAGTAAAAGGGCAGTAGGCCTAGCGTTCTACATGGAGAATTAGATGATTAGATGAAGTTATTAGGGAGATGTAGATATATCATCAATTCATTTGAGAGGTGAGCTTAGTGTTTTTGAAAGAGCTAGGAGAGAGACAGTTTACCAAGGAGGGAAGGAATGCATTTTCCTTAAGAATTACTTGGAATTAGTGTAGAATGGGTTTCCAGAAGTAAATCTTAGTCTTTGTATAGGTTTATCTAAATCTCAGGGGTCGACAAATGTGGCCTGACAGTCTACTTCTGTAGAGCCCACAACCTGAGAACAGTATTTACATTTTTAAAAGCAAAAGCAAAATGAAGAAGAATATGTGACAGAGGCTGTGTGGCTCTGAAATTTAAGGCATTTGGTATCTAGCAATCTTTATGGAAACCATTTGCTGACCCCTGGTCCAAACTGTCCCTAAATTACAGGTGCTAGAAGAAATACCTACCATGGCACAGGATGTAGAACTGGGAACATACAGTATGCTAACTCTTCAGGGAAAATGTGGTTTTTCTTTTTAGGCACTACTTTGCCTTGCTTGAACTTCCTTTTAAAAAGAGTATTGTCAATGATCTACATTAAGACAGAACAAACTGTATGTACCATTGAGCTAATCCAGTATGACTTATATATTTCTTTGTCCTTCTCCTTAAGGGGAAGTATTTTTCTTGAAAGAAATGAGTGGAGAACAAGTTTTCTGGATTTTAGAAAATAGTATCTATGGTATCAAAGCACCAGTAATTAAAAATATGTAGCACTAGTGTAACACTGGCAAGTATTTACACTGTCAACTTAAGCCATGAGCAGATATCTTAAGTGAAGATTTTTAAATGAATGTTAGGATGTAATTGAAAACTTGAAGAAAATTCTATTTCATTTCATAAAATAACTAGTAATAAATAAAATGTATCCCAAATCTGAAAGTATGATAATTTTCTAAGTTTGGAAAGAGTATAATTGAAAAAGGATGGATTGACCATATTTATGATATAAAACTTAAAGTTGGGCAGCCCCGGTGGCGCAGCGGTTTAGCGCCACCTGCAGCCTGGGGTGTGATCCTGGAGACCCAGGATCGAGTCCTGCATCGGGCTTCCTGCATGGAGCCTGCTTCTCCCTCTGCCTGTGTCTCTGCCTCTCTCTTCACTCTCTCTGAATGAATAAATAAATAAATCTTTAAAAAAATAAATAAATAAAATAAAACTTAAGGTTTTACATAGCACATTTTGGTGAAAATTATGACAAAATACCTGGTAAAATGATTTGAAAGTTTGAGCCTTCAGAATTAGTAAATTTTAGACGTTTTTATGAATGAATTAAAAAGGAAGGAAAAATATACATTGAAAAATAACCAAAAAAGTGAAAACCATAGCAAGATAAATTATTTGATGGACTAAGGATTAATATATGTTTCATAAGGACCTGATTAAGTTATTACTACCAAATCTTGACTGATAAATAGGTAGAGATCATAAACTGGCACTCATACAGTGGAAATAACACAAGTAAACACAAGTAAATAACACAAGTAAATGTAGGAAAATATTTGGTAACATTCATCAAAAAATGTAAAAAATAGCAAGGTCTGCGCTTGATACGGAGTTGCTTGTAAATTGGTATAACTGGGCAGCCTGGGGATCCTTGGGTGGCGCAGTGTTTACCACCTGCCTTTGGCCCGGGGCGCAATCCTGGAGACCCGGGATCGAATCCCACGTCGGGCTCCCGGTGCATGGAGCCTGCTTCTCCCTCTGCCTATGTCTCTGCCTCTCTCTCTCTCTCTGTTTGACTATCATAAATAAATAAAAATTTATAAAAAAATAAAAAATAAAAAGCATATGCTTTAAAAAAAAAAATAACTGGGCAGCCTGGGTGGCTAGGAGTTTAAGCTTCTGCCTTCGGCCCAGGGCATGATCCTGGAGTCCCGAGATCGAGTCCCACGTCAGGCTCCCTGCATGGAGCCTGCTTCTCCCTCTGCCTGTGTCTCTGCCTCTCTCTCTCTCTCTCTGTGTCTCTCATGAATAAATAAATAAAATCTAAAAAAATAAATTGGTATAACTCATAAATAGTGGTTTCTGATACCCTTTGGAAAACAATTTAGCTCTATGTATTAAGCTATAAAAACTATTTGTGCTTCTTGCTTCCTTATTTATATTTTTAGGTATTTCTCCTAAGGAAGTAATTCTACAGAAGAAAAAAAATTAAGTAGACGAATATGTTCATTGCTCTATAATTTGTGACAAAAATGCTGGAAGATATTGGGGTGCCACGCTGGCTTAGTTGGTAGAGTATGGGACTCTTGATCTTAGGGTCATTAGTTCAAGCCCCACATCGAGTGAAGAGCTTACCTTAAAAACAGAAATGGAAGCTATTGGAATAAGTAAATGATGGAATATAATGCAAACAAGTATTATGCATGAAAGATAGGTGGAAACATTGAATAGTGTTTAAAAAATATCCAAGTCAAAAAAAAATATCCAAGTCAAAAAGTGTGCAAACTATTAGTGATGTAAAATGCTTATGTATATCTAGAAGGGAATATGACAGAAAATTTTAAAACATTCACCATTGTTGCAGAAGTTGTGCTAAAATAAAGTGGATTATCCTCTGCCAGGTATGAACTTCCTATTTTGTATCTGTTTCAGTTAGATGCTGGTGTGCCAGAAAAAATAAGCCTCATTTCCAGAGATGAGAAGAGTGTACTTGTGGTTACTTACAGTGACTTAAAGCGCTGCTTCGAAAACACTTTTCAAGAACTGATTGCAGCTGCAAATGGTCAGTTGTAGTATTTGCTGAAAAAGCACGCAGGACATGGCTGAGGACCTTACCCAATAACAAATTGCACTACAGCTGAACTGTTCTCATCCTCTCATTTCACATTTGGGAAACAAACAGGAGATGAGCAAAGCTGCTTGCACTTCAGTCAGGTACACTGTTACTTGAAAGGAAGAATGTTTCACTTATCCTAGAGCTGTGGCTGCCATCGGGGCCATATCTGTGAAGAATTTATTTTAGATTAAGGTGCACCATTAGGTAAATGGTGTTCCCACTTTTGTTTTTTTTCCAATTGTATATGCACTAATTTTAATTTTTTAAAGACTTTTTTCTGATCTTTGAACTTTTGCCACATTGTATACTTACTTATTAAGGGAAACTATTCGCAAGGACATTTTTGGGAAACAATGCTGGGCAGCATTTTTGTCTCTGAGGGTAGCAGAATTTGCTCTTTTGGGGATGGGTTGCCCTGAATAGCATAATGGACCAGGTAAATAATTTCACAGAAGTACAGTATAGTGTATAATTCTTGTAAGAGTATTGTATGCAAGCTCTGTATGCCACCCACTGTTAGTTCAAATGGAGATTTTTGGGGTTTTTTTGTTTTGTTTTTAAGAACACACAGAGATCAGTGAATTATTGGATACAAATTCCCCCACCAGTAGATTTAAATCCTTTCTGAATGAGGATTGAATAAACAGGAACTTAAGGAGCAGCACATAGAGCTCTTTGCTCCAAATTACTCCAGTCTTTTTTTTAAAAAGGTGTTTCCCTGCTTTTCAGATATATTTACATTTATGCAGTTTTTTAAAGAAAAAGAAAATTAAATTCTTACAAAGGCCTGAAGTTCGGGAGTATATTGCTTTAGATGATTTCCAGTTCGCTTTTTTGTATAAAGTTCTGTTCTTTGAACCACAGCTTTATTATGGTACTTTACACTGGATACAGACACAGAGACACTGTTCAGAGGATGAACTAAACACAGCAGTGGTCTGGCATCAAGAGCTTTCTGAAGTTTTACAGTCTGAATCTGGAGGGATAACAATCTGCTGTGCCTTTGCAGTCACTGCTTAGCCCAAAGTAATAGTACTTTTGATAATAACTTCATTATGTGGGATATTCCTGAATAAGTCAATCTCAAAAGTTTGGAATTTTCCTCTCTTACCTTTCTTAATATTTGGACGTGCAGTTGTCGCCAAACTTGGGTATTCATGGAATTTCTAGTTAATGAAATACCTATACTTTGATACTGAAGACTGCCAAATACATAGGAATTTTCTTTCACAAAAGAACAGTAATGAAGACTCTATCTCCTTTCCCAGCACTGAATGTTTTACTAGCACTGGGTGCTCACCATGCAACTATGAAGAAAATGTGGAAACTCAAAAGGTCAGGAAAGACTTCCAAGCACTTGCAACTGATGTTACAGTCTTCAATTTTAATAATTATACATATTTGTAGTTTTCAGAGAAGTTTTTAATATTTCTCTGTCCACTTTTTATAAGCTTTAAAATGATTTTCTCTGCCTTGAGATTTGCATCAAGAAAAAAAAAAAAACACCTCTCTTCACCTGAAAGCTTTGAAGACAAAAGACACGCTTTACACATTTTAACAGGTGTGTTTGAGTCCACGTTTGGTAGCATCAGTTGTTGAGTTATAAAGAAAATCAATTATTGCATTTGATCTGGATGGATTTTAAAAAGAACATAATGTTCAATATTCAAAGGATAATTAATATTTGCCACCATAATGTTCTTTTTTATGTAAAAGGAACAAGAACTTGGACACATTAACATGCAAAAGTCTTTTATCATTAGCTCATGTATTTGAGGAAGAGCAGCTGTCTTTTTATATGTTTTTTGACAAATCATATTGTAATTCTTTTGTACAAAAAAGAACTACTTGTATTCTCGAAGAAATATGAAATGCTTAATTTATAAGCGGGCTGGAGATTTTTTCCAATATTGTTTTCTTTGAAAATGAAAGGGGATCATCTATTTTAGTTTTGGGGTCTGGGAACTTTTTGAAAATTTAATTTGTGGACCAATGTTTTGTGAAAGCTAAGGAAGGGCAGGGGTAAAATAGGGCTTGAATTTCTCATCCTGTATAGACCAGCAAACTTCCCTCTGCAAGGCAGGTTCAAATCACAAACTCAAGAATGTTTGCATCCTAAGTGCTAGTTTGCTTCAGCCCCTAGTAACCTCAGGACTTGGTTTAAATATAAAGGTAGACAGCTGATATGTTTTCATGAGTAAATATTGTTGGCCAGAAAACAGTTGGTGTCAGGTAATACATATTTTTTTTAAGCTTTGTTTTATATTTATTTTTCATTTAGTTTTTATTGGGAATGGTTTTCAGTAGAACTCTTAGTTCTGCTTAGGTGTTTTTGGGGGAGCCCTCTTTTCCATAGTGTAATTCCATTTAAGAGGTTGTCTAAAAGTTAGTCTTTTTAATTCATAGGAAGATTTTAATATCTGAGAATAGTCAAATTAAGTTTATAAACTTCCCATACCTTCCTGTTAGGTGAGATCAAAGCACAGAAAGGACAACCCTGGAAATCATGTAACGTTGGTCATTTCAATTTTTTGTACCTATTTTAAATTCTGTTAGTGTATTTACTTCATTGTAAATATTTTTGAGGGTACCTTTGTATTTTGCTTTTGACCTTGGTTCTGTGGTTTGAATGTCAACAACTTCCCTAAAAGCACCATTATGTTAAGTTCTGATGTCATGATCCCAATATGGGTTATTCATCTTTAATCCTGTTTTCAGACTCTATGTGTACAGCCGTATTTTTAATAAAGAATTACAGAGAAGTTTGTCGTTTTTTTGGTACCAGTTTATTTATCAAAATGATTTTGGGGCAACCCGGTGGCTTAGCGGTTTAGCGCCTTTGGTCCAGGGCGTGATCCTGGAGACCCGGGATCTAGTCCCACGTCAGGCTTCCTGCATGGAGCCTGCTTCCTCCCTCTGCCTGCCCACCCCCCTTCATTTATTTATGAATAAATAAATAAAATCCTGAAAAAAAAAGAAATTGAATCTTTAAAAAAAATGATTTTGCCTTATCAGGATTTAAAAGGCTGAATATTTCCTATGTGTTTGAAGGAATTGTCAGTGGCATATTCATTAATTTGCACATATCTGTTAAATGCCTACTTGGATTTATTCTAAGGTACTAAAAATGCATCTATGAGTACTTGTTATGTATAAAGCGCATAGTTAAACATTTCTATATAATACATGTCTTACCGTGAAGTTTAGGAAAGAAGACTTACATGAAAGGTTAAGGAATGGTATAAGGCTAGCCTTTGATTCAGTACTTAGGTAGTTTACTAGCTGGGTGAATAGTGCCCCCTCCTCCCAGGTCCTCCAGAAATGTTATTCAGAATATAAGGGCAGACTTTAAAAAATGGCCAAAATGTAAACATTTGTTGAATCTGAGTACCTAGTGTTATTGTGGTTATTTCCTGTACATTTGAAAAGTTGAAAAAAAAGGTACAGAATAGAAAGTGAGAAGGGACTTGAAGCTTATGAGGAGGGTAAATAGAGTAAAGGAAGGATGGATTATTTTCAGCTGAAGGAACTGGTGAGTTGCTCTTAGAAATTCCCAGGAGGGGTGCATGGGTGGTTTAGTTGGTTAAACGTCTGCCTGTCTGCCTTTGGCTGAGGTCATGATCCCAAGGCCCTGGGATTGAGCCCCTTGTGGGCTCCTAGCACACCAGAGAGTCCACTTCTCTTTCCCACCACCCCCCACTAACCCTCTCTCTCTCACCTCTCTCACGTGCTCTTGCACACGTGTTCTCTCTCTCAAATCTTAAAAAAATTTCAGAGGAATGAGAAAACGTATAGGAGGATCTTGGGGAAAAATAATCCATGGATTTAGTGGCAAATCAAAATGACTTGTAGGTTCATAGGGGAAGAAAGACTAGTCTGCCTAGAATAGATATTTTAGGGGATCTTTTAGATTTAAATTTCTTAAAACATTAAAAATATTAAAGCTAAGCCAGGGTTACATTTCATACACTGGTAAATGGAGATATACAGTGGCTTTATTATTTTCATCTCCTGTGCTCTGAATGGTCAAAGACAGGTGTTTTCCCTCTACCTTTAGCAATTGCATAATTAGGGGTGCATCTGTAAAATATCCTTCTGTATAAATGTGGGGAAAGGGGTGGGGTAAAGAAAAACTTATTTATTGAAAAATTTATTTATTTACTTTTAGAGAAGAAAAGAGCATGAGTGAGAAGGACAGAGGCAGAGAGAATCCCAAGCAGACTCCACAGTGAGCATAAAGCCCCACTCCGCACTCAATCTCATGAGCATAAGAACCTGAGCTGAAACCAGGAGTTGGGTGCTTAACTGACTGTGCCACCCAGGTGCCCCAGTGAAGCAAGATAGTTAAAACACATATCCTTAGAATTTATTAAAAATAGTGTGCATGGTGTTTAAGAAACCAGCTTGCCAGAACAAGACTACCTGAATTCAAATACTGGCTCTACCACTGGCTCTGTGATCTTGGGAAACCACTTACTGACTCATTGCCACAGTTGAATGAATTGGGATTCACTCATTAAATATTTGTTAAATGCCTATTATATGTCAGGCATTGCTCTAGAGGAATCAAAAGAACAACTCTGACCACAACAGACTAATATTTCTGCTCTTAGAGAATTTCCATTCTAGCGGGAAGAAGACAAAGTCATAATACATTAAGAGGTAATAATGGCAATAATTACCAATAATGGTAATGGCAGTAATCATTGGTAATAAGGAAAGGGGGCACCTGGGTGGCTCAGTGCTTGAGCATCTGCCTTTGGCTCAGGTTGTGATCCCAGGTCCTGGGATCAAGTCCCACATCGGGCTTCTCACAGGGAGCCTGCCTCTCCCCTCTGTCCACGTCTCTGCCCCCCCCCCCTCTCAAGGATAAATAAAATCATTAAAAAAAAAAAAAAAAGCTAGGGTGGGGTTATCAGATTTAACAAAAAATAGAGAACACAAAGTTTGAATTTCAGATAAACAATGGATAATTTCTCTTTTTAGAATGAATATATTTCAAGTATTGCATGGAACATATTTGTCTTAAAAATAATTTGTTTATGCAAAATTCACATTTGATTGTTATCCTGTGTTTCATCTCGCAACTTGAGATGTGGGGAATATGGTGGTGGTGCTAGAATTTCAAATGGGATGATGTGGGTGGTAGTAGTTCCCTCTGAGAAGGTGATATTCTAAGGACTTCAGGTAATGGAACTAGCCATGCAGATATGTGGGGAGAATTCCGGGTAGGAATGTGCCCGGAGTATTTGAGGAATGGCAAAGGGGCCAGTATGACTAGAGAAAATTAAGGAAGTGAAGTCAGGGAAGGAGGGTGGTGGTGTTTTGTAGACCTTTTAGGACCCTTTTGGCTTTTACTCCCATTGAAAGAAGAAGCTACAGGAGGATTTTGAGCAGAAGAAAAACCTGATAAAAAGGATCCCTTTGCTTAGGAAGCTCTTGCAGTATTTCAAGCAAAAAAATGTTAGGGATTTGAACTGGAGTGATAGCACTAGAGGTGGCGTGAAGTGATTTGATTCAATATATTTTAAATGTAGAACCAAAGGGATGTCCTGATTATTGGATATGGGCGAGAAAAGCAGAAAGAAGTCAAAATCACTATTAAGATTTTGACCTGATGCTGACAAGATGGAGGATTCTACTGAATTGAAAGAGCTTGTACTAGAAACAAAGGGTTTTTTGGAGGGTGGGCAAGAAGGATGGAGAAATGAGGTAAGACAATAGGGAGTTTGGTCTGGGACCTGTTAAGTTTAAGATGTTTAGTACACATTTGTTCTGGTTACTTATTTTGTAAGGAATGACTCCAACCTTAATGGCATAAAACAACCATTTTATTGTTCTCAGGAATTCTGTGGGTTAGGAATTTGGACAGGGCACAGCTGGGATGGCTTATCTCTTCCATTATGTTTGGGGCATCTGCTGGAACAATTCCAATGGCTGGGGGCTGAAAGCATCTGATCTGGCACCGGGCCTGAAGGACTTAAAAGGCTGGGTTCAGCTGGGGACTGTCGCTGTAGATACATGTGGCCCTGCCCTGTGGCTCAGGCTTCTCTAAACATGGCGACTAGGTCTCTGGTGGGAGCTTCTGGAGAATGAGTGTACAGGAGACTTGGGTGGAAAGGGCATGATCTTTTCTGACCAAGCCTCAGAGTCATGCAGTGTCACTTCTGCCACGTTGTGTTGATTACAAGTGAGTCACAAAGGCATCTTTGATTCTAGGGGAGAGGAATTTAATGGGGAAGTGGCAAGGGCACATTGCCACAGGTCATGTGGGATGGGAGATGTTATTGCCACTATTTTTGGAAAACAGAGTTGGCCACAGCATCAAGAGATGTCAGTTTAACACTTGCATGGGTGTGGGTTTGGAGTCTGGGGGAGAGATCTGGTCTGTACATGTAATGAATCATTATATAGATGTCATTTAAAGCCCTGTGATTGGTGGACATCATGGGAGTTAGTATAGACGGGAGATGAGAAAAGGCCCAAGGACAGAGCCCTCGGGTAACTGCAACAATGTTCAAATGTCGGAGAAAAGAGAAAACTAGCAAGAGGGACAGAAATGACCAGGGAAGTAGGAAGAAAAATGTGTGACATCCTGTCATCAAAGTTAAAGTAGGTATTTTCTGGAGTAAGGGTCTAGTTGTTGATGAGGCAAGAAAGACTAAGACTGAAAATTGGCTGTTGGATTTAGCAATTTGCAGGTAACTGATAACCTCATCAAGAGCAGCATCAGCATGCCAGAGAAAGCTGTTTGAGTAAGTTTAAGAGTACTTGGTGGGAAGGAATTGGAAACAGAGACTAACCACCTCAAGGAATCTTTTTGTAAAGAGGAATAACAAAAATAGGGTGGTAGCTGGAGGATAAAGGAGGGATAGAAGGTTTTTTGCTTAGTAACATGGGAGAGACAACTGCGTATTTGTATGATCTAGTGAGAAAGGGACACATTGAGGGTGACGAGGAAATGCTGAATTTCTGGAGCTGTGTCCCTGCATATAGGAAGGAGTCCAGCTGCATCAGAGCATGTTTTGAATTGGCCATGCAGAAGAGAAAGCAGAGTATGTGAGTATAGATGCCAGCAGGTGAGTAGATGTGATGGTGAGATTTTGAAGTTCTCTTGATTACTTCAATCTTCCCATTGATGTGGGTATAACTTATGATACAAGTTATAAAACACTTAGCTGTTGATGCATGAGATTAACCTATTTTTGTCTGAGATTAAGTCCTTACTCTTTTTAAAATGGGTCTTCTGTGAAAAGTGATATTAAATGGGTTTTTTCGGGATCCCTGGGTGGCGCAGCGGTTTGGCGCCTGCCTTTGGCCCAGGGCGCGATCCTGGAGACCCGGGATCGAATCCCACGTCAGGCTCCCGGTGCATGGAGCCTGCTTCTCCCTCTGCCTGTGTCTCTGCCTCATTCTCTCTCTCTCTCTGTGACTATCACAAATAAATAAAAAATTTTAAAAAAATTAAAAAAAAATAAATGGATTTTTTCTTTTAATCTTTTATTGAAGAATAGCACACACACGTTTGCAAATAAGTATATAGCTCCATAAATGATCACAAACACACCTATGTACCACACCCAGATCAAGAAGGAGAACATTTGTGGCCTCTAGTTGTTTTTGTTTTGTTTTGTTTCTCCCCTAAAATATCCTTAGTTCAGAAAATAGAAAGCTAGTCATCCATGTGTTTAGATCAAGGATATTTTTGTAAAACTTACTGGCCTGTGAAACCCAAAAGTCTGGTAATATGTTTAACATTGAGGAGTCTAATAAGCCTTACTGGGCCATCCTGCTAGAAGAAAGAAAGAAAGAAACAATTCCCAAATGTCCTATAAGTTTCCAGAGTCATGAGAAAATTTCTAAACCATGACGGGACACCAATTCCTCGAGCATTCTTCGAGCATTCTTCAAATCATGTGCTTCATGAGTGACTTTACTCTTATGCTATGAACACCAACAATTTTTTAAAAGGATTTCAGATTCATGAAGATAAAATGCCTCGTGCCCTCTTCAGTTAACCACAAATTTACCGAGAGGAGTCATTTTTCCTTTTTCTTGCCGCTGTCCCAAAGAAAGGAGGCCTGATTTCCCTTACAACATGTCTCCAATCTAGTTTCCTCATGATGTTTTTAGGAAGGTGACTTTCCAAGACAATGTGCTGGTCACCTATTCTATTAGTGATGATCTGAATTATTTCTCTTTTTAAGATGTCATCCACCAAAACAAAAATGAAGAGTATGTGGCTGGTGTACTTTTCTTAGGGAAGCCCTTGTGTCTTATAGGCTTTTGTCTAATTATTTTGTATGGTTTCCTGTATACCACCTCTAATACACACATATCCTGTAATTAAGGTAATAGTTTCTTAGCTGAATATTAGTGTTTGGGAAAACTTGCCTCTTTTTTTAATCACTTGCACTTGCACTCGGTCTGTACATTTTGCCTGTGATTGTGTTCATTTTAGTGTTTCATTTTCTGGGTGATGTGCCTTGTGTGATTTTGGTTTTCATTTACCGATGGTTGAGAGCAACCATCTTGTGGCCCTAAAAGACAGCTCTTTGCCCCTCTTTTCAGAGTCCTTGCTTGATTCTTCTTGTGCTGTGTTTCATAATTGGTATTTAATGAGATCCCCCAGAATACCAGTCCTCCACCCTCAAGGAAACCTGTGACCCCCTTTATTCCTGTATAAGCAAATTGGAGAAAATATGTAGATGTTTTTAGAAGTTAATTTTATTATATGAAGATAGCATACAAAATACATTCATAGTGACTAGAGATGTAGGACAAAATTAAGTCTTACTTAATATCTGCAGCATATATTCTTGGTATGTATAAAAGTAATTTTTTAAATTTCCAGTTTCCTTAAATAGTTACGCACAAAACACACACACGTATATACACATACACTGTCAGTCAAAGATGCGCTCTTCCTTTCACCCACTAAAAGGGGCTGGCAAGTATCTGTTTCATGTTTGACATTCTTACAGGCTGGGAAACAAGGCACGGTTAGGAGATCTACATACCATTTTTCAGGATTTAGACACATTTCTTCCATGGGCTAAAACTAAGGTCTACGCATCGTTTCTTAGACTAACTGGATACAGACTTGCATGAGGTTTCAGTCCCATTCCACCCACACTGTTACACATACAGGTTCTCCCAAATCCTGAAAGGAAATGCTGCCTTGCTTGTTAGTGCCAACTATTTGTATCACAAGTGACAAATGGTTCTAATAATATCAGTTAATTAGTGTTTTAATTTTCAGTGCTTTTTAATGTCCAGTGCTGGTTAATGAACCATTCTGGCAAGCATGTCACAAAGATTCATTATTGCAAGCTTCCATTCTTTTTTCTGTGCTAAGACTCTAGATGGGACCGTTTTTGACTGATGGGCTCAACCTGAGTCTTTGAAGCAGCCAAATTAACATAGTTCTAATACATTTTGGGGGGGGGGGAGACAGTATTACTGAGGTCCCTGAATAATTAAGAATTAGATTATTGAAATTGAGATACTGTATGTAGAGTTAAGGTGTTCATTTTCACTAATTGCTGGATCTTTTTCTGATTTGGAAAAAACAAAATAACTAATTAAAGTCTTTTTAAATTGTCCCTGTTGAACCTCCTCTGGTTACCTGACTGATACTGTTGCCAGCTATCACAGGTGCTTTTGTGCATGCAAGGAAGAAGAACAAAGCTCATCCCCTCTTCTAGCCCCTGGCCTGATTTTGTTTGCGCTGGGCTCTTGGTGGGGAGGCCTGCCTCACTTCTCTGCTGGCCAGAGGCTTCTCCAGCAGAGCCACCACTGGAGCATCCGGTACCTCACTTGGGGTGTTGCTTACTGTCCCATCTTTTTATACTAAGAATCTTGAACCAAGAATGTGATACACAGAGTAGGAAGCAAAGATTCTTCTATTATATTTCAGGTTCTAGAGATAAGTTACTTGCATAAAGGGAAGTGTACTCTTCTCTATAACCAGAAGCAGCAATTCACTGTTGCCTGTCCAGCCTTGACTGGCTTTAGAAGGTGCATACATCCTAAACACATAGCATCAAACAGAGCCAATTGAGAGATCCAGGGTCTTTAAACCCTGAAGAGTAGGCACCCTTTTGTACCCTGTCTCCCTATTTCCATCATTCTCAGACCCAAGACAAGGTCCAAAGTAGATGAAAAGAGGCTTTTCTCCTATTGATGGCTCATTAACTAATATCCTGAGTCCCAATTCTGAAAGTATCTTGCATAA
This sequence comes from Canis lupus baileyi, assembly GCF_048164855.1. NCBI lineage: Eukaryota > Metazoa > Chordata > Mammalia > Carnivora > Canidae > Canis > Canis lupus. The sequence goes on along the minus strand of NC_132861.1, from coordinate 13,084,239 downwards.
ATTACATATCACCTTTTTTTCTCAAGGAGCATAAAGTGCTTAATAAACATTGGTTAATGCTCTTCCCCATCTTTCCAGTGGACTAGGGTGAGATAGTAGAATCCCCATTAAAAAGGAAACATGATTGACTTCCTGTCCTTTGGGTCCCAACTGTTTCAGTGAGTTGGTTTGGTTGGTATCGAGATGGGGTTTTCACTCTGTTCATCCTATTTTTGCTCCATCTATTCTGGTTTTGGTATAGAGGAAACCCTCCACAAGACTCATTTTCATCCTCCTCAGCTTCCTTTTATAACTAACTATATAAAACAGGTTAATGTAAAAAAATTGAAGTGTCTTGGTTATACATTTTAAGACTCAAAATAGAATCTGACAATATTTTTGGAAATGTGGCTTAAAGCCCGACAAGTAACCCTAACAAACCAAACTCATTCCAATTAGGTTGCTCTGAGCAGTCAGCTAAGTGTGAGGCCATCATGCCATGGAGCCAACTTAGCTCAGGGTGAGTTTGCAGTGTGTCTTGCTAGAGGGGCCTGCAGTCTCAGCTCAGATTTGAGCACGAAGCTCCATGCTAGAAATTTCAAAATGTGCCATAAATGGGAATGGGCATAGGTCCAATCCCATAGCTAACATTTTACAATTTGTTTCATAGTTCCAAAAAAAATGTGTTTGTCCTTTTATTGCCTGCTGGAGTCCGGAAATGTCCCCTCATCCTTCTGTCCTGTCTGCTCCCTGGCTGGGTTCTCCATGTGGACCAGGTTTGGTCAGGGTTTGGAAGCCACAGCAGTGTCATGGCTGACAGCCCTCTCCTACTCCCTTCCCATATGGGACAGCACAAAAATTCTTTGTCCTGTTTGATCTCTTCTTTCTTTCTCCCTTCTTTCCTTCTCCTCTTTGCCATCACATCTGCTAGAGGACCCCAGAGACATCATGTAGGTCAGCTTAGGACTCGTCTCCTGGTTCCAGGGTGCCGGTGGCTGACCCTGTGGAATCCATACTGCATTGCATGATCAATGCACCTCCTGAATCGTCAAATGCCCTGTGGTCTCGGGGTAGGAGCAGGTAAGTCATTGGGCTTAGAAAGGGTTTCTCTAACACACTGAATAATGTGAAGATTTACTAGTGGTGTTTTTCACTTGTCACTATTACTCTATCTGGGGTTACATTCTTGTTAGTCAAAAAGAAAAAAAAAAAAAGCACTATTAAAAATCATAAAAGTCAGCTTGCTCCTGTGGAAAGGTAAAGGTGTAAATTTATATGTGTCATACTGGCAAAAGCTAGTTTTCAGGGAGCATAAATACTTGTGTGGTTCTAGAAATAAGGCGACGTGTCAAACTTTAGACAGGCGGGGTGGAGTATAAGACCACCGAGTTGTAGTCTGGGGGAGGCGAGCAGCACGAAATCTTCTTTTCCAGCTCTGAGTTGTCATATGTAAATCTGCGCCTGCCTCTGTTGATGTGCCCACACCTGGAATGGCAGAAAGGCCGTGTGAGGTCAGAAAGCCCCGACTCCTTACTTTTACTGGTTACTCGCAAGCTAAAGAAAGAAAAGAAAAAAAAAATATACAAAATTGATGAAAACAATTGAAAACAAACACTAACCTCCACTCTTTTCCGTCAGGTCATTTGCTCATAACTGTTCTAGAGTTAACGGCTATTGAATCCCATCTCAACCTCCGATCAGAGTCTCTTTGTTCTAGAGCTGCACACTGCTTCTCTACTACCAGCTTGGTGGCACCAGGCAGACAGATGCCTTCCTCTGGCTGGGGGGTGGATTGTGTGAAGAGAGAACTGCAGATCCATAATCCCAGGTCGAGAATAGCTCCCAGGCCGGTATGGCCCTCCCCTGCACTTGGGCCAGCCAGCTACTGTGGTAGGCTGAACAATGCTCCTGCCTCCAAAATAAATTGATCTCAAATCCCTGGAACCTGTGAAGAGCACTTTGTGTTCTAGAGACTGAATATTACCTCATGTGGCAAGACAGGTGATTAAGCTAAGGATCTTCAGAGGAGGAACTGAGTTTGAGTTACCCAGGTAGGCCTTAAATACAAACACATGCATCCTTATAAGAGATGCAGAGAGAGCATCACAGCCACACGCAGAAGGTAGTGGTTGGAGGTAGAGTAGGGAGACATGGCCACAAGCCAAGGGATGCTGAGAGACGTCAGGGGCCAGAGGAGGGGAGGAATGGATTCTCCTCAGAGCCTCCAGAGGAATCTTGGCCCTGCCAACACCTTGATTTCAGACTTCTGGCCTCTAGAACTGCAAGAGAATACACTTCTCTTGATTTAAGCCACCAACTTTGTGGTAATGTGTTACAACAGCCTCAAGAAATGAATAGAGCTTCAGGCAAACAGGTTAGTACCATTGTCTCCCTGTCATGTTTGTGTCCTAGAAAATTTAGGTTATGGGATGGTCACTACTAAGCAAGGCTCACAGGAGAAGAAGCTTGCTTCTGGTTCTGTGTGTCTCATACAGCCTGAAACAGATACACAAGAAAGAAAAGCTTCTCTTGTCCGTTTGTATTTGTTTATTAATAGCTGGGATGAGCTGAGTGAAGTAAGTCAGTCGGAGAAGGACAAACATTATATGTTCTCATTCATTTGGGGAATATAAATAATAGTGAAAGGGAATATAAGGGAAGGGAGAAGAAATGTGTGGGAAATATCAGAAAGGGAGACAGAACGTAAAGACTGCTAACTCTGGGAAACGAACTAGGGGTGGTAGAAGGGGAGGAGGGCGGGGGGTGGGAGTGAATGGGTGACGGGCACTGGGGGTTATTCTGTATGTTGGTAAATTGAACACCAATAAAAAATAAATTTAAAAAAATAGCTGGGATGAGAACAAGAAAACCCACACATTAATGTTGTTGTTGAGAACAAGAAAACCCACACATTAATGTGGCCACAATAATGTGCCACCACATTATTTCATTGGGTTCTGGATTAACAACATCAAGCACTTGCTGTATTTTTAATCTCAGAGTAGAGGGTGCAATTATGGTTTTCTTTCACAGAGATCTAGATAAGTATTCCAAAATAGGAAACAAAAGGTTGTCGGTAGCCTTTCTTTCCTAGCTTAGACACTTGTTCTTTGTGAGGGTCCCCTAATCTGCTACCCTACGAGGGGACTCTGCTCTGGTGCCATCACGGTGCTCATGTTAAAAGCAATCAAGTATGAAGATGTTTGCCTGGTAATGTTCTCACCTTTGGATTTACTTGTGGTTGTTAAACTATGCTGTGTCACTTAGAGGTGTTTGGGGCCATCTTTTGACTTGAATCAAGGTCAGCAAACTATAGCCTGTGGGCTGACCACCTGCTTGGTTGTTTTTTGTTGTTGTTGTTTGTTTGGTTTGAAACAGGTTTATTGAAATACAGTTCACCTGTTGAAAGTGTCCAGTTGAATGGAATGGACACATCTGTGCCATTCACAGATGGCACAAGCATCAACATAATTGATTTTAGAACATTTTCATCACCCCCCAGAACCAATACCCGTTAGCATAGCTAGCCAGTCACTCTTCCCCACACTTCCCACCACCAGCCCTAGACAACCACTGATCTACTTTGTTTCTATAGATTGGCCTATTCCTGGCATTTAATATAAAGGGAATCATTTATGCTATGTAGTCTGTTGTGACTGGCTTTGTTCACTTAAAAATGTTTTCAATGTTTATCCATATTGTAATGTGTCAGAACTTTGTAGTTTTTTATTAGCAAACATTTGTATGGGTAATACTGCATTCTATCTGCTCATCAATCGAAGGACATTTGGCTTGGTTTTACTTTGGGTTATTAATGATGCTGCTATGAACATTTGGGAATAAACTTTGGTGTGAACATAAGTTTTTGTTCTGTTGGGTATGTACTGAGGGAGTAGAATTGCTGGGTCATGGAGTAATGCTATTTAACCTTCTGAAGACCTGCTATTCTGTTTCCCAAAGTGGCTGCACCATCTTACATTGCCACAGCAACACCAAGAGCTTATGATTTCTCCACATCCTCATCAGTATTTTTGGTTCTAGCCATCCTCGTGGGTGTGAAGTGGTGTCTCGTCCTGGTTTTGATATGCATTTCCCTGAGGACTAACGACCTTAAATATCATTTCATGTGCTCATTGACCATGGCCAGCTGTTTCTGTAAATAAAGTTTATTGGAACACAGCCACACCTTCTTGTTTATATATTGGTGATGGCTGCTTTTATCCTACAATGGCAAAGTTGGTTCGTTGTTTTCTGTGTGACTCATAAAAAGTCTGCTGACCTCTGATTTAGATGAAAGAGGATCACATTCTGCCTTTGGGTGAGACAGGGGCAGCATTTGAATCAGGAAAGGTAGGAATGCCCGATAGACAGGCCCAGCCTTCGCCTGGCCAGCATGATTCCTAGGTAGAGACTAGCTCAGAGGAGCTAAGGTGATAGCAGGGCCAGTGGAGCAAAAAGCTGGAGCCTAATTCCAACAGCACTTGCTGCTGGCTACCGTAGGGAGGGAGGAGTGCTTCCAACAGGAAACAGGCCTTCATTTGGAAGGGTTGGCTTCTCAGGATGGCAGATCTTAGGACTAGAAAACAGGACTGTGACAACTGCTTCCTGTACAAACACTGCCAGCCCAGGGTATAATCATGGGCCAGCTTCCCTCCCTGCCCCCATAAGCATGTCTCCATCTGTTCACAGTTGGGCACGTCAGCCTCCTTCCAGCTGAGGCACTGTACTTCATGTGTTTGGACTGCCTGTCCCTGCTGCAGTTTTCTGCCTGTTTTTACTTCTCAAATCCCAAGCTTCCTGCTCAGCACTTGGTGCTCATATCTTTGATTTTATACCCTCCTAAGGAAAAAAAAAAAAAAGTGCTCTTCTGCAATGCCTGAGCATAGTAGTTCAGGAGGGCAAGTAGCTCTCAGATCTCCCCCATTGAGTTTAGCCTAGTATCCTTCATCACACACCCCCATCAACCGATCATAGAAAAGACCCCCAGATTCCTTACTCAATCTTCAGGGAGGCCTTGGGTTTGCTCTCAGCCCAGGTGAAGCGCTTCAGCAAGGGGGAAGCCAGCAGAGTGCTACTGTCCACTTGGTAGTCCTGATGGGGAGGAAGGAAAAAGGTTACACTTCTTGCCTGACCGACAGGGGTCCATGAATCTGGGGGATAATGCTGGGATGGTCCATGAATCTGGGGGATAATGCTGGGATGGAATAAGCTATTCACCCCAAACTCTGTCCTCACCTGCCTATTGAGACAAAGCATGTTCTCTGTATTGGCAAATCTAAATTTTATAAGTTGCAAGAAATGCCTATTATTCCCTGTGACTTTGAGGTTCTTCTTCCTGAATATACACTTACACAAAAGGGGAGGGATGCCTGGGGGGACTCAGGTCATGATTCCAGGGTCCTGGGATTGAGTTCCGCATTGGGCTCCTTGCGGCAAGCCTGGTTTTCCCTCTGCCTATGTCTCTGTCTCTGTCTCTGTCTCTCTCATGAATAAAAAAAAGAAAAAGGAGGGGGGAAACTATAGATAATGGGTGAGCATTTTTTATAGTATACTTTTGTGTCCATTATTGCATACATATACTAAAACTAATGTTGGCAGACGACTGTTGTCTGTAAGTATGCTGTTATTTGGTGACCATACAAAAGATGCAAGAATTCTGATAAATTCTAAAGACTTGGTTTAATTTTTGTTGTTGTGAATCCTTTAGAATTTTCAGGCCTATATTACTGTTTTGCAGCAATTTCATTTTCTCGTTGCTTCAGCTTTAGCATGGAATTTTATGCAGGCTCCTCCTTCCTCTGTTGATAGAACATTCCCAGTATGTGTGGACTCCACACTTTGTTCCTCCACCCTTTGCATCTCTGGGCTGTTTTCATGTCCTTACTCATCAGTAAACAAGCCTAAGCAAGCAAAGAAGCTTACCACTGTATCAGCCTGGGGAGGGTTGGTGGATAGCAATCTTCCATGTTTTGCCCAGTATCATTTCCTAGGACTTAAAACCAACTTCCTGAGCAGAAAAAAATTCAGCTACTTTACTTTTGTGTTCTGTGGGTTATTTGTAATGTTTTTAACGTTTCAATCATCTTTTCCTCTTTAGAGGTTTTGAAACGCTTTGGGGCTCTTTTAAAGATGACTGTGCTGGGTCTCAAGGTGTTTGTGATCATCAGCTTCACATTGTGTTTGGTTTTACAGCCCTTTTATGGGACATGGGCATTACCAGTGTCCTCAAACTTGACCATGCACATCAATCCCCTGGGGACCTTGTGACAGGGCAAAATGTGACTCACTGATAATGAATGGGTCTTGAGATTTGGCATTTCTATCCTGCTTAGTGACAACGGTGTTACCTGGAGATCAGTTTGAGTGTAAGGGTCTTGATGCTGGAAGGGCACTCTTGCCCAGCCCTCCCTCTCCTCCCATTACTTTCTCAACCTCCTGTCCTAGAGCTTCAAAGAGACAAATTGGGTAAGGCCTTGTGTTTGCCAGGCTGTACTGGATTGCTTCTAGTGTGGCTGTAGGACCATGGCCATTCAGCCTATAGAACCTTAGTGGGAAGGAGCATAAGGCCTGGGTAGACTTCTCTCGGGACTTCAAGACTACTCTTAAGGGAGAGCTTTCTGTTGCATCATGAAGACCCAGCCACCCACAGTTTTGAATTCCTCCATTAATCTGAAAGCAGGATTCCATCATTGATAGACAAGAAGCCAAGAAACCCAATGAAGTTTCCTAAGGGACTAAACTATGAACAGGTGAAGACTTGGACCCTGGAGAGCATTCCTAGGTCATTCTCAAACTACAGAACTACCTGCTTTCAAATTAGCTCTGTATAGCTAAGCCTTGTTGTCAGGTCTCCCGGAATTGTCATTTCAGTCACTAATCATTACTGATCCCCATTGACTGAGAGCCACCAGAATACGGGAGTTTGTATAGGGATAGAGCCTGGCAAAGGGTCCTGCCAGGGTGCATTGAGTAGGTTAATTCCATTACTTACATCAAAAATAGAGGTGGTGTTTGGTGAAAGTTCTTCAAAGGTTTTGATTCTCTCCAGGCTCATGAAATTGAAAGCATTTACATATCTGATGAAGAAAGAATAACCAAGACAGGTAAGTGCAGCCAGCTTTTATTAGTCAGGAAACTATATGGGTACTGTATCTGATCCAAGGTGAACCAAAGTACCAGAAAGAATCCTTGACTCCTGAGGCTGAAAGAATCCTGACAGCAGTGGCCACTTCTCCCATGGTTGTCAATCCACACTGCATAGTTTCAAGCAAAAATCCAGAAAGGACCCTTGAGAAACTACTTAGTGGTTGGGCTTCTAGTCCTTTGTGGAATTGGAGAAATGTCAGGCCTAGAAGAAACCTGAATTATCACGTGGCCTAAACACCCTACATTACAAAATAGAGAAATGATGCCCAGAGAAGGGATATGACTTGATAATAGCTGCCTACCTCAAAGGAGACCAAGGTCTCAGAGCTGATTTAATAGCTAGTCCTGTATATTCTGTTCTGGGATTCCAGATTGGGAGAAATGGGTGGTATTTTTATGTTTTCTGTAGAATTAACTACCTACTGACCTTTTGTTGATGATCTATTAGGAAGGTTAACAGAGATTTCTACTATAACTATATGATTTTCCTCCTAAGGCAAGTTCACCTACTGACTGAGTTTCTTAGTCTGAAACCCTATCACCATCTGCAAGGCCCAGTTTCTTAGATAAGCTCCTTATTGGCCTAAGGCTAAGCAGCATTCTAGAAAGGCCCAAATAACTGACAACTTCCCTCCCCCTTCTCTGATACAGTCAGATATTGCTAATGTGTTCAATCCCAATCAGTTTTCTTATCTTGGGGAAAAAAAAAAAGGTGATTTGATGAGTGATTTCTTATCTTTAAAAAGAAATCTTTTTTTTCTTTCTTTAAGGGTAATTCATGGGACTCCTGGGTGGCTCAGCGGTTGAGGGGGTGTCTTTGGCTCAGTGTCTGGAATTGAGTATTGCATCGGGCTCCCTGAGAGGAGACTGCTTCTCCTTTCCGCCTGTCTCTGCCTCTCTCTGCATCTCTCTCATGAATAAATACATATCTTTTAAAAAATAAAAAATAAAAAGGTTCATCCAAGTGGGTGAATCCCAACTAGAGTTCTTGGGAGCCCTGGGTGGCGCAGTGGTTTAGCCTGCCTTTGGCCCAGGGCGCGATCCTGGAGACCCGGAATCGAATCCCACATCGGGCTCCCGGTGCAGGGAGCCTTCTCCCTCTGCCTGTGTCTCTGCCTCTCTCTCTCTCTCTGTGACTATCATAAATAAATAAAAAAAAAAAAAAAAAAAAAAGAAACCAACTAGAGTTCTTATCTTAAAAAAAAAAAAAAAAAGGTTGACTCATGACATGTTGATACATGTACAACTGTTAGTGATGATATCTTTGATATAATCAGATATGGCTAATGTGTTCAATCCCAGCTAGTTTTCTTACCTTAAAAAAAGGATGATTCATCAGTTGGGCTGGTTGTGAAGTGTGAGCAGTGCCACTGACCTATAACCCATTACCACAAATGTGGGCTGGCCACTGGACTCCTGGGCCTCTCATAGATGCTTGTCAGTCTTTTCAGACTGGTCCAATCATTAGCCATGCCTCCCCTGGTCACCTGCCAAGTTTGGCTGAACTGAGGCCAAAGCTCTACAGTTCTGCCTACTGCAGATAAAGATGCTAGAGGGCCCACAGGACAGTCTAAATTTCCTAAAAATAGTTCTAACAGCATGGGAACAGGGAAGGAGTATCAAACTGCAATCTGCTATTTTCTAAACACACAATTTTGGCAGGCTATCTTCTATGGAGACTCACTGTCCCCATTTGTGTAACAGGAATAATATCTACTGTATAGTATTGTTTTGAGCATTAAAGGAATTGATGTATACAAAGAGCCTAGCACAGTGCCAGAACAGCACATATCTTTGTGACCTTTAATGTGTATGACACACTTGCAACCATTAGCAGTGATGAACACCATATGCAACTGTTAGTACCGATGTGGGATGCATGTATAACCGCTAGTAACGACATGTTGGACATGTTGATACATGTATAACTGTTAGTGCTGAATATGTGTGATACATGTGTAACTATGAGTACTGAAGAGCTGATTCCCACCCAGCTATCAATATTTCTTCCCTTATCCCGTCTCCAACTTCTGCAGCAAGGAGAGATATGTTAGTGTGCCAAGTAAGAAAAAAAAAGTTTGTTCTATATAAAGTCTTATGAAAGAAAGTTATTGGGGAAAAAAGATGTAGGATTATCCTAGAATAAAATTAAAATGCAATGCATTATGCTTGATTAGATCCTGTTTTTGCCTTTTGTTTTTTAAGGCATAAATGATGTTTGGGAAACTTACGGAAATGTGAATATTTAATAATATTAAGGAACTATCAATTTCTTTGGTGTGATAATTTTGATGTGGTAACACAAACAGCCTTACAAGATTTAGGGGGAGAATATTATAATGCCTTATGCTCTGTTCCAATTGGTTCAGCAAACGGGGAAAAAAAAAACCCACATGCACACAGAATGTATGCATAGAGACAAAATAGGGCAAAATGTTAGCTTTGGTTGAATTTAGAAGGTGGACTTTTTAATGTTTGAAAATTTTATAGTACAGGCTAGGGAAGAAAGGACTCTTACCTGACATTATCAGAACTTCCTGAATTAAACTTTGGAGCTGAGATATCTTCCTTGAAGAAGTCATCAGAGAAGGCAGGAGATGAGTATGTAAATCCACTATTTCCTGTCAGTATGGCATTTAGTGGGATATAGTCTTTTCCATCCTAAAATACCAAAGATAGAGCTCTAATTGTACAAATTTCTATATCCATCTACATCTGTGAAACATGTCAGCTTCAACTGTGTCATTTCCACAACTTTTGTTGTGTTTTGGGAAGATAATTTTGCATACACACACATTTAACTGCTAATTTCTGCTATTAATAGCTCTTAAAAATAACACCCCCTTGACTTACATTCAAAGGCATTTGGGTCTTCGGATATTTTAAATAAATTTAGCTTTACCTGTTGTACATTTGCTTGAAGCAAATCACCTAGTTTTTCCACAAGTTCTGCAAATCTTGGCCTTTCTTTAGGGTCTTTGTGCCAGCAGTCCAACATGATCTGATAGCTGTTGGGTGAAAGCACAACAGAAATAGCTGAAGAACAGTAGTAATTATGTAAATTGCCCTACATTCATCAGCAAAGTGATGGGTGTTGTCCTATAGATAAAGGTTATGCTTCTTGTAGTATATGATATTTGCCTTCGTTTTTGGATTTGGGCATGCAGCACCCACACACACAAGGCTATCTGGGCCAGGTCCTGCTGGTAGTGGAAAACATTTCTACAAAGGCAGACTAATAAACCAACCCTCTGAAGCCCATCACCTCCCAAATTCTTTGGGGTGCTTGTGGTTTCTGCAGAGAGGAAGTCATGAGCCCTTCTTGAATAAAGCAGAGCTACTGGAAAAAGAAGCACCCCTGTTGACTTGCAGTATAAAGCTCCTCCTCTCACTGTAAAAAGCAGGGCAATGTCCTTAAAGGTGCAAGTTATCATAGACACAAATATCCATGGGTGAATCGTTTATAGTACTTATTATATTCTCAGGCTATCAAAAAAAGATGGACTCAGGCTTTTCAATAAGTATATGGTATGTCCAGGGCTGCCTCACAGTTACATTATTGAGCTCAGCAGTGGAAACCAGAGAAGGCCCTGTGTACAGGACTCAAGTCACTTCCAAAATGTGAAAGTTTGTGTAGAGTATGGGTAGTTCTGTGGGTTGTGTGCAGGTTTCTTGCATGTGGCTGATCCCCTCTCTTCCTGGTAACCCCAGCATTTCTTTTTTTTTTTAACTTTAATATTAATTTTTAAAAGACTTTATTTATCCATTCATGAGAGACACACAGAGAGAGGCAGAGACAGAGGCAAAGGGAGAAGCAGGCTCCCTGCGGGAAGCCCAACGTGGAAATCCATCCCAGGACCTCAGGATCATGCACTGAGCCAAAGGCAGACACTCAACCACTGAGCCACCCAGGCATCCCAACCCCAGCATTTCAAAGCAGCCATTACAAACTGACCTCCCACACCTCTCAAGTCACTAGGTACAGGCTGAGTTTCTGGATATGAAAACATTTAATATTACAGAAGCCAGATTGTGCCCTGGAATTGAATGATCAATTTTAAAGGACTTTATTTATTTATTCATGAGAGACACAGAAAGACAGAGACGTAGGCAGAGGGAGAAGCAGGCTCCGTGCCGGAAGCCCAATTGGGACTCGATCCCGGGATTCTGCGATCATGCCCTGAGCCAAAGGCAGACACTCATCCGCTGAGCCACCCAGGCATCCTGGGTCCTGGGATTTAAATGTCAACAGGGTTCCTTGTCAATTCTTCTCCTCTGACCTTTGAGATGGAAAGATATTGGGCTCTTTTCTTGGTCATGCATGGGGGAATACAGGTCCCTGCCTGCACATCCTCCTTGTAGAACACATGCCAGAGGTCTTTACACGCACTGGCTTATAATTTACTCTCTTTTGGTTCTTTCCTCTCCTCAAGAGATGTTTACTGTAAATATCTCTTATCTCAGAAAACCATCTGGACTAGAGAAGACTGACCAAGTTGGATCAAAATCTGAGTGGCCTCAGAATTTGGATCTGGATCAGAACCTGGCTGAGCGCACTATGCTGGTGGGGACCACATCTCCACACCCCTCACCTAGCTGAGGGCCTGCCATGTAAGTATTTGATAAGGAAGTCAGACTGGTCTCTGGGAAGAGCTAGCAAGGCTCCTTGCATGAATTCTTAAGCCATATTGCAGACATTACTTGTAGTGCTGGACCTGGGTGTTCCGAGGAAAAGCCTGAGAACCACACCCCCACACACACACCGCCACTTCTTAGACATGTGCTTTCAATCTGCACCAGCTGCTCCAGTGTCTCTTAAGGCTATCCCTATTTTGTCTCAAAGTACAGGGGAGATGACTAACAAAGGAATATAGGAAGGTTAAGAAAAGAGAAAAGAATATCGCAAGAAAGGAAAAATAAGAAAGGCAAAAGCCCAGGCAAAGCTAATCTGCAAAATGTATATCTTGACTATGAGTAGTTGGATAGAGGCAATGCTCCAAGCTTCCAGGCAGCTGGTGAAAAGAAGGAATAATCAATTATGTGGTGCACATAAGCCAAAAGTTAAAAACAGACCAGTTACTTGGAAGAAGCATGACTATTCCTAGAACTGAAATCTGAAAGGAAGCTGTCCTAGACGCCTCTCAACAGTGTAATTTCCATCTAGGAAATAATGACTTCATGGGACTGTCTTGTACCTTGTCTTTCAATGTTGGCCAATGCCTTAAGAGCAAAAGCACCACTCAGGAAAAACAATTTTGAGAGGCAAGACACTGTGGCCTGCTGTGTGTTTCTCCTCAGGTCCCCAGGAGAGTGGTGGCACCATGTGGTCTTCAGATACCCTCCATGGGTACTGGTGTTCGAAAGCAAGCTCCTCATATAGTCAGATGGTTGAGTTGAGGTTCTGCTTTCTGAATACCCAGTGAGCACATAACCTAAGTCTTTGATTAAGGGATCATAAAGATCACTTGTCTGACTCGCAGATTCTCCCAACTTTGACCAAACTGATGGGTCAAGCTCTTCTCAGAAGATGATTCTGGTTCCCTGCCACCCATATCTTTCATCTGTGGTACCTATTTTGCCTAACTCCCAGGGGGTGCGGTGGGGCTCAATAGGTCCCAAGAGCTCTGAAGGCCATGTCAAGGACTACTCTACTGAGGCTCAATTTGCAGACACACAGGAGACTGGGAGTGAGGAGAGGAACACATGTTTTCCAACTCTGGGCCATTGTCCCCACTGTCTAGGAGACCTAGGAGAGGAGCTGCAGTGCCCATGGTCCCTACTGTCCCAGACAACCAGCCTCAGAGTGAGGCCTCAAGGCACTTGCTCCATTCAGGCAACCTGTTAGTGGCCAGAGGTCTGAAGTAGCATAAGACAGTCTGCACAGGGGTACCTGGGTGGCTCAGTCAGTTAAGCGTCTGCCTTCAGCTTAGGTCATGATCTCAGGGCCCTGGGACTGGGCTCCCTGCTCAGTGAGGAGTCTGCTTCTCCTCCCTCTGCCTGCAGCTCCCCCTGCTGGTGCTTCCACTCTCTATCAAATCAATAAAATCTCTCTCTTCTTTTTTAAAAAACAGTCTGCACAATCCTGTGTGGATCTCACTTTGTTTACATGTTTTACTAATTTTTTGAGATAGGTGCAAAAACATTTACCAAGGAGTTAGGAGATCACCAGACAAAGCCCAAGATCCCACACCCCAGATGCACTGGCTGTGATGTGATGAAGGCTGGCCTGTTTCCACCTTATCACACTGAAGCCGAACCATCCAAGGCAGTTCTAGCAATGAACAGTCTTGGAGGCTGTTGGAAGGACACTGAATGTATACACAGATAATATATAAAAGGTAGCCAAAGCAAGAAAGGCTTGAACCAAACAAAAAAGGGGGATGATCCTGCAAGTAGGGAGGACACAGTCCTGCAGCCAGCACCCTTTCACTGCTGAGCTAAAAGCTGCTGCAAGCAGGACTTGCCCTGTCTTCTCCCTGTCCAAACTAGCAAAAGGGACCACCTACAACTCCTTGCTGTTTTTATTTTGATTCTTGGTTTCTGATTTCTAGTTTCCATTCCTCTTGCCTAAAATCCAATGCAAAACATCTCAGCAAACACCAAAGGAAAAGAAAAAAAAATCAAAACACTCATTGCTTATTTCCTTATTGGAAGACATCTGATTAAACAGGCTCTGGGCGAGGAACCAGCCACTCAGGGTTGAACAGTTTATATCACTAAGTAAACAGGTTTAATACAGTAAAGAGACACCAGCTGCACCCACCCCAACAGCCCTTCTTGAAACCAGCTGTGGGAAGGGTTTCCTTTTCAAGCTATCACTCAAGCCCCCAAGTGCACGCCACGTTAGGCCAAGTTCAGGTCACAGAGGCCAGTTTTGAGAGCTGCACTTTGTCCTCCACCCAGGCCTTCCCGCTGTTGGAGCCAACAAGAAGGAGATTACTCTATCAGCCCTCAAACGCCTGAGAATGGCTGAAGGTTTGAATTCTAGCCTTCTGAACAAACACTTCACAAAGCTACTGCTTTTCATAGCTTCTAGAACTCCCCAGCATTGAGGAACCATCCTTCTGTCTACAGCTTCTCCCTCTGTGGGATACAAGTGTTTCCTGGGAGTGGTTAATGGGAAAACTTGAAGCTTTGATAAAGTCCAAGGGAGTTTTCAGTCCAAAGCTGATAGGACTTTGCAACTTTTAGAGTCATCTGGGACCAGAGCCTGGGTAGGTATTAGAACAGACCCTGTAGGCATGTAGCCTGGTGCTGTGGACTCTGGGCTCAGACCAACTTATTTGCAATGTGGCAGATCACTTAGAGGTTCTGTGCCTTGATTTTCTCACCTATAAAATGGAATTAATAACTCTATAAAGTAAGTACAATTATGAGCATTAGGTAAGTTAATATATGTTAAAAGACATATATTAATATTATATTATTATATAAATTATATTATTTAGTGCTTCATATATTAATATGTATATTATATTATTATATAAATTATATTTAGTGCTTCAGTGCACTAAAGCACTAAATAACTGTTTCATTAATAAATATTAAATGTCACTTAATAATGATTGCAATTATTATGGCTAGTATTTGAGAACTAGTTTTGTGATTGTCAGATTATGTGAAGAAGTGGAAGAAATATTCAAAGCACAAGCGGACATATTAGAGAAACTTTTTCTAAGGAATGTGGGATGTATTTCTAATTTAATAGTCCTATGATCTAGGGAAATCAATCCAAAAGGCTTCTAAATGTCCCCTATGCTACTATTTAGTTGACAGTGGACAAATCACTTCACTTGTGAGAGGATTAGTTTCATTACTCATTAAATTCAAATGATAGCGTCTGCTTGTCTGCCCCTCAAGGTTTCTGGGAGCTTTAGATGAAACTGTACTTAGAAAATGGTGAAGTGCAAAGTGATCTCATTTTACACCAGATCTCCTGGAGGCTGCCCCGTTCCACCAAGCAAAAAGAGACAAGCAATAAAAAAATTTCAATACTTTCCACACTCCACAGCCCAACTGTCACATCCTGAGGACTAATCTAGCTCCGTTCCCAGCTCTCAGAAAAGAGCCCTGCCTCAAGGTCTCTGGACTTTCCTGGTAAGACCATGCAAGCCTGACAATAACAGGTCCCCCTAGCTCCTTTCTATACTCACACTAGTCCCCAGTGCTGCCTTAATGGGCCGAAGTCTCTCTCCCATCCTCATTCTGGTCTTGTCCTCAGATGATGAAGGAAAGAGACAGCAACCTTGCACTTTGGCCAAGCCCACACTTCCTTCATTCCCTCTGACTCCTGCCCAGAGGCAAGCCTAGGGCTTCTGACAAGACCCCATTGTGTGGGTAGGACAGGGAGGGCCGCCCGCCAGTTCAGGAAAGGTGGTGCCGCCTTGAGGAGGCCTAGTCCTTGTCAGCAGCTCAACAAAACTGCAAGTGTCATCACATTCCTGCTTAGGCCTCAAAGTGCAAAACATCCACAAAGCTTCAGGAACAAAGAGTATCCGAGGGAGGCCAGCAAGCATTTGCACAATGGAGAGAGCCTTCACGTGGAGCCTAGAGTCCTAGGATCGTAAGCAGGAAGCCCTCTTGAGAAGAAGCTCCACGCAGCTACCAATTCCTAAAATGAGCCTAGAGAAGTCTTCATGCCCATGAAGGCTTTTATGGAGTATGATTACTTTTTTTTTTTTAAGATTTTATTTATTCATAGAGACACAGAGAATGAGAGGCAGAGACAGGCAGAGGGAGAAGTAGACTCCATGCAGGGAGCCCGACGTGGGACTCGATCCCAGGTCTCCAGGATCGCGCCCTGGGCTGCAGGCGGCGCTAAACCGCTGCACCACCGGGGCTGCCCTGGAGTATGATTACTACTTCATTCAGGGATTCTCCCTTTATCTCTCCTCCACCTCTTCCCCTGAATTCCACAGGAAAGCCCCTCAGCAGTCTCAAGGGTGCCTGGAGGACTGACTGGTCCATGGCAGCTTTTAGCCCTCCATCCCTGGGGCTGCTTAGCTCATTCGGCTCCCTCTTCAGCTTTGAACCGAAAACTCCCTTGGACTTTATCAAAGCTTCAAGTCTTCTCATTAACCACTCCCACGTGGTCTGTTCAGTGCCTGAATTCATACCTAGAAGCTCCATTTCTAACTCCAGTTCCAGCCAAAGGCCTTGAAAAGTCTTGTCAGCGCTCAAGAGGGTAAATAGGGAGGATGGATGGGTCAGGGATAATGCGTCCTGTTTCCAGAAAAGAGAGGCCAAGCAGGCCTCGGATCCTAAGCATCAGCAGGATGTCTCCTTTCTGAGGTGTGCTGCTGGGGAGAGCACGGTGGGTGGGAAGGGAGGAAGCCGGGGGCTCACATTTCAGGAGTGGCGTATTCCGGGGCCCTCATCCTCATGCCTTCCTTCAGGCGGCTGCAGAAGTCCTCGTCCATTTGCACGCCTGGGTATGGAGACCCACCTGCCAGAGACAGCAAGGGGAACACAGGGCACGTCATGGCTTCTGGGAGCAGAAGGCCGCGGGGGAGCGAGTCAGTGTTTGTTCCCTCCCTTAAACTGATGGTTTAGTACTAAGTCCCCAGTGACTGGATGGAATTTCATACACAGCAGCGCCCACAGGGAAGCTCAGCAGATACTCATCAGAGCCACGGGCTTGCTTGGTCAGGCCTGTGGTGCCGGGTGTCCGACGCCCAAGAGGCCGTTCCTATGGCTACTGCGGTCTGTTTGGTCAGGAGAAGGGGTGTCTGCTGCAGGGAGTTCCCCTCTCCCCAAAGGAACTCGGAAGAAAGCCTGTCAGAGGTTCCTACCTTGGGTGAATGAGATTCTTTTTAAAACGCCGGTGGACCTGGAATAGGATCCTCGTGGATCATTCACACCTCAGGGAGAATGATTTACTTCACTACTTTCTTATAAATTCCTCACAGAACCAGACTAGCTGCTGGGAGGGACCTGAGAGCAAAGGGGTCCTGAGCTCTGGGGTGCGGCGGGTGGGCTGGGGCGTGCCTGAGGGGCCCAGACTTGGTCCTTGGCCAGTTCTACCACCCAGGATACCCACGTGACCTTTCCTTTTAGGGAGATGCTTGGCTGGAGTTAGGGATGAATAAAGGCTCCCAACCTGCTCTGTTCCAGACGTTGAACCTAGTCTCTCCCCACATTTGTTTGTCTGTACTTTCTAGTGTGTACTGCTGGTAGGAAGCAGCTGGGAGGCGTGCAGCTCTGGCACCGTGTCACTGTGGGGCCACTGTGGCCGCCAAGCTGCTTTCAAGGACTGGAAGCAACAGGTGCCTGTCATCGAAAGCAGGGGAATGATTTTCACACATTTCAGGAAACCAGGGATGTTACTGGGTGACTTATTTGCTCTGAAAGGCAAATTTTTGGCAAAGTCCAAAAGACTGTTGGCTGGCCCCCATGCTTGGGAGGCCTCGGAGCATCAGAGTGTGGCTGCAGGCAGATGTGGGCTCTGTGCACATCTGTGTGCCTGGGGCCTTGAACAGGCTTTCTAGCCACCCATAGTGGATGTTATTGGGAGCAGAATAAATATAACCAGGGTTCCCATTGTTCTTCCCACGTGAACCAGCATCTGGGGCTAGCTGAGCTAATATTGGAGCCACGAGAGGCCTCCTGTTTCTAAGGTCGCCAGCTAAGCTGTGCTTGTTGGGGCCTTTCTGGAAGAAATTCTGAGGGGAGGGGGATGCAGGAAGGGACGAGGTAGGGCGGTGGCAACTGGGGAGTTTGAGGAATTAGGAGAAGGAGCAAAGCATAGAGAAAGTAGACTGGCTGAAGGTAAACCTGACCTCAGATGTGATGCTGATCCACCTCCCCTCCCCGTGTGCGCTCCTAGAGGGCATCTTCACAGGGTGCACATGCGTGCACCATTGCTCATGTGAGCCTTGTGAGCTGCTACAAGGACCTGTGTGTCTTTTAGAGGCTGATCTCAAGGGTGGATCTATCTGGAGGACACTCGGCAGAAGATGCAGCCATTTATGTGATCCCTTCCTTCCCCCAGGTTTACCTAGGGAGAAGATTTCCCACAGCAGTACTCCGTAAGACCACACGTCACTCTTGGTGCTGTAGATTTTGTCGAAGATAGATTCAGGAGCCATCCACTTCAGAGGAAGGCGTGTCTAGAAAAGGACAGGAGGGCCTTGAGCAGATGGACACGAAAACAAAGCATGTTCAACCCAAGTGCCCGTGGGGTCACCTCCCAGATAACACTTGGCCCACAAATCATTTCCTAGAGCAGCTAAGGTTTCCTAAGATGGAGGAAACTGTCAGAACATGCAGTGTCACACTAAAAGACCATGGTAAGTGTTGGGTGAACTCCTCCCTCGTATCCAGCATGTCCTCACTCCATGACTCTGTAAGAAACCCTTCTTCCCCCCAAAAGGCAGGCATGCACCCTCCAGGGTCCTGGAAAGGAATGATCTGAATTAGGACACGTCCTGAACAGTCGATGATTTTCAGGGCTTGGGGTTTTGTTTTTAAGGAGGAAGGTTTTGAAAGGCATTCCTGCGTAAAAAGGCAGGATTTTTAAAGTCACTGAATCAGGGAAGTGGGCAAAGACACTGGAAGGAAGGGAGGTGGTAGTATTTAGGCGACAATTTGGCAGGTTTTCAAGGGTGCAGACCGATCTTCCTTCTCCTCAGACAGCAGGAGTCTCGGTGGGCTCAGTCTTGCACTTTAGTTGGATGGGATTTGACAGGAAGTATGGGATCACGGAGAGACAGAAACAGAAGTGGGGGAGGCTGGAAGAGACCCAGGGGACAGAAAATAGGGACAGATTTTGCCTATCAGGGCTCACGGGGAAGGTTCGTTGTTCTCCTTTTCTAAGAAGAGGCTACAGAGCAGTGGTTCTCAGAGTGACCCGGGACCAACTGTATCTGTAGCACCTAGAAAACTTGGTAGAAAGGCAAATTCTCAGACCCCACCCAAGACTCCCTGAACCCGAATCAGAACCTCTGGGTGTGGAGCTCAGTAAATCATGGTTTTAATAAGCCCTCCAGGTGATGTGTGTGCTTGCTCAAGTTTGAGAATCCCTCCTAGAGCGAGCGTCAGAGCCCAGACGCAGGCTTAAGAAGAGAGGACACAGGAGGTCACCTACAGACGTGAAAGCTAACACTGTGTTCAAAAACAAGCGGGGAAGAGAAGCCAGAGCGGGCCAGCAGGGAGGCGCTAGGCGGGAGGCAGGCCTGGGAGGTGAACCATTTCCTCCTCAGATAAGACTGACACCCTCCCCCACCCTTTCCTGAGCTATCCACACCTGCCGAATCAATCACCCGGGGTTTACTTGAGGGAAAGAGTCCAGGCTGTTCCTCCCAGCGGTACAGGGCACTCCCACAGGAGCCCAAGGGAGGGCAGGATGAGGTCTTACCAGGCCCCACTGCACAGTTCCCGGGCTCGCAGGCTGTGGCAGTGCTGCCCAAAAGGCCAGGTCCCACGCCAGCAACGGGGAGAGCACAGAACCAGGAGACAGGGGGCCCTTCTGAGCCCCGCGCAAGGGCCCATTCAGGCTGCTCATCTTCACAGAAAGCCACAGGATGGTTTTCAGGGAGTGTGTAAAGATTTACCCAGGGCTTTGGTGTGTGCTTCCAAGATGACATAAGTGAGTCAAAGCAACAGCACATTGACTTACATCTCCTTTTCTCACGTAATCGGGGTTTTTATAAATGTCCCGGGCAAGGCCAAAATCGCAGATCTTCACCACATTGTTCTCAGATAAAAGAATATTTCTCGCTGCCAGGTCCCGATGGATGCACTAGAACAAAACAGTTGCCTCATCATTGCATTCCCTTGATCTAACCCACTGTTTTCCCGCGCCTTTTCAGCGTCCTTATTCCTCTTACTCTGAGGATCCATTTCACCTGCTTCCTTTACCTTAAGGGAGCAACTTCCAATGCATACGAGGTGACCATAAACAGAAGCCATTTCTCTGCAAATAGGCCCCCTGAGGCCCGTAAGCCAAGAAGTGGCCTGAATCTGCTTTGCCACTGGCAGGACAGCGTCCTGGTAAACCGAGTTGGCCGTCAGTGTCTCCCAGTCAGCAAAACTCCCCCTGGCCTCTCACCCAGCCTTTCACCCTGAGCTGCCGTTTTGTGGAGCTCTCTGGTGAAGTCATGTATTCCGAGATTCTGGCCAGTTTGGAAAATAGGCCAGAGGGCAGGGTGCAGAATGGCTGGTGGGCTTGTCCAGCCTGAAACCTGGTGAGGTTTTCCCCTAGAATCAAGTTCTACTCATTGGTATCCGAGGCTCCTGAGTCCCATCCGGACACATGAAGGCATTCGTTGTGATGTTTACTCTACATAAGTATAAACAAATACGAGGAAGAGTGGATGTAGAGCAAAGGTGAGTGTGTGTCCATAAAACGTCCACATGTCTAGGCCTGGCACAGAAGGGAAGCAGTAAAAAGCAAGGCTGACCTTTCTGGAAGACAAAAACTCCATGCCTCTGGCCACTTGAAAACTGTAAGAAATCAGATCTTCCATAGTGATGGGCTGCTTGTAGAAATCATCGGAATCTGGAAAGCATTAAAACCATAACTGTTTGTCATGGCTCTTGTTATTTCACCAAATCCCAGTTTATTGGAACAATGTTAGCAAAACATAAAACCAACAAGTAGATCAGAGTTCATTTTCAAGAGCATTTGAGTTTCAACATGAATCTCAGAGATTTTTTTTTCCAGGCCTCCAGCCCATTTTACCCCAGCATGGGGGTGGGGGATGATCTGTTCAAGACAAAAAGCCCTGTGGGGAGACAATCGCCCAGTTCCCTGTCAAAATTAGCAACTCTGTAAATAATCTTAATTCAAATCTTATCTCCTCAGGACATTATCCTTCAAGTCTCCCACGGATGTTTATTAGGGTGATAAATAAGAAAAAAATTTCAGAGATGCACAGTATGTTGTAAAAATATCTCAGACTGTAGGACAGGAAGGAATTAATACCTACCCTCCTCTTCCTCAACATCACTCAGACTTTTATCTTCCTGAAACCCGGAGCTTGCGAAGCTCTCACTGCTGGTGACACTATCTAGTCTTTGTTTCTTGTCTTGCTCCGGATCTGGCTCCATTTTTTCTTTCTTAGGCTCCATGTGTAATGCTGCATCCTTTGAACAGACCAAGAAGGACACAGAGGAAAGAGACTTTCAGAATAGCAATGAGGAAACTAATCCCTCGAGCTGGCAGTTGCCTGAGTTGGGAGAGTTCGTGGCACAAACCGGAGAGTAAGCGCGAGGGCCCTATGGCGCTCAGGTGCCTGGCTCTTCCCTGGGGTTCTGGAGTCTGTTCTGCTTTTGAGGGGGTTTCCAGATAGCATCTTAGGCAGAATAAAGAAATATTAATAGTCGCTGGTATTCACTGAGCGCTTACTCTGTGCCAGCCACTGTATGAAGAATCTTAAGTACATTTTCACATTTAATCTCTGTAACAACTTTATGAAGTACTTCTTGCTTCTCCATGAAGAAATAGGTTCAGAGGAGGCAAGCAGTAAAAAGCCCCATGCAAGTAGTAAATGGCAAAGCTTGAACTCAGGCTTGGCCAACTCCAGTCCATGCCCTTAACCACTTTTTCCATACCACACACCATCTTGTGAAAGATAATCCGAATAGTAGAAACAAATCCCTAGTGGACTTGGGGCTTCACATGGCATAATCCCTCTGAGTAATGAGAGAAGGTTATACTTATCAATTTCTCTGGTTTCTCTGGGGAAGAAGGGAACACGGACATTTCTTTGTCTCCCCTCCATTCAAAACAAAGACACTGTTTGATCCTAAAAAGGGTAGAAAAGACCTTTTATCCTGGACTGGGCATCCAAGCCTTGGTGTGTAATCTGGCTCTTCCATTAACTATGTAAGATCGGGCAAATGACCTTTTTTGGGTCTCACTTTCCTCACTGGAAAAGCTCCATCTTATTATGTTTGGACTCCTAGGAAAGGAGGTGTTGGTTCTGGGTGTTCATGTGGAACCGGAAAGATTTTTATCATCTTTGGCAATTTACCTAATAACTGTTGACACTACAAACTTGGCACTCCCGGTGGCTTCGTGACTATGTACTGGTGGAGCATACACCTCGCTCAGTAATGCTAGCTGGCACTACTGAGGAAGGGGCTCAGAGGGACTAGGGCTCAGTGGTGTCCCTTTCTGCACCTGCACAGAGCAGAGGTGCTGGGATTCATTCTTGCTTGGCTTTTTCTAGAAATGTCACGAAGTAGGAGAGATCCCTCCACTAGAGGGCGCGTTGGGAGTAAGCAGAAGACAGAGGAGGGACAGCCAGCAAACTCAGCGTGGGGGGCGGGGGGAGGGGGTTCCAGGCTCCTGCCTCCTGACAAGAAACCTGCAGAAGCCCTGCTGAGGGAGGATGGGGGAGGGGGGGGCAGGCCTCAGTGTAGATCCCTGCTGCCACCGCAGGTGACTTACCCGAAAATAAATAAACTATAATTCTTTGTTGCTGTGTCTCCCAGAGGCAGTTAAGGTTGGTTCTGCTGGGGCGGGGGGTGGGGGTTACTGGAATTGGATTTTTCACTAGGCCCCTTCTCAGGACACAACGAAGCAGGGAAATGGCACTGGCAGGGGTGTAGGGAGAAGAGTGCTCAATAGGTCCGCTCATGGGTCAGCCCATGACAATGCTCTCCACTCTCTGGGCAGCCTTTCTTTTTATTTATTTATTTATTTTTGTAAATTTTTAAATATTTTATTTAAATTCAATTTGCTAATATATAGTATAACACCTAGTGCTCATCTCGTCATGTGATGAGCAGCCTTCGTATTCATCTTCCCAGTGGTCACAGCCCGGATACGGCTGTCTGCAGGGACCAGAACTCAGGCTCCCTCACCCACTCCTTGACTCCCAATCAATTCTATATTCAGCTTTGCTTATTGGTAAGCACCACTGTTTATATTAAAGGCTGGATGTACGGAACTTTCGGGACTCTAGCAGTACGCGGTGAATTTATTACAAATAGTATTTAAAGAGCCTGGTGCATTTATTTGGAAAATGAAATATCCCATTTCTATTTAGACTCTTGGTTTTTCCTTCACTTTCTCTTTATATTCCTTTAGGTTCCAAATATGAAATACAGCCATGTGTTTTCCATGAAAACATGGAGCTCCACCAACAGGGAGGCGAATCATTAAATATAGCCAGGGGAGGAAGCAGAGCCTTCTAAACAAAGGACGCACGAACCCAAACGTTCCATCCTGCCCAGGTCCCTGGGGTAGGCTGCTGCCTTAGTTCTTCTTGAAGCAGTCCAGGATTTCAGGACTGAAGGGACTTTGCACCGCTCTCCACCCAAGCCACCACTTTCCCCCTTTTCTTGTGGTGTCTCCCTCTCTGCCGTCCCCACCCCACCTTCCTTATCCAGTCTCGTGTACAGGAAGGCTTTGCAAGGGTTGTCAAGAGACCTGGGCTCTTTTCCCCCAGACTTCACCTCTAAAAGTGTAAGTGTAAGTCAATCACTTGACTTTGCTGGGCACATCTATAATGTAAGAGAGTGAACTAGCTGATCACAAAGGTCCTTTCCAGATCAATTTTAAAAAATCTCTATCTCCCAACATGGGGCTTGAACTCAGGACCCCAAGATTGAGTCATATGCTCTACCAACTGAGCCAAGTGAGGTGCCCCTTCAGCTTCAAGATTTTAACTACTGGAGGGCATGGTTTATAATTGGAGACAATATGTTCTTGCCTATATGTTTCTAAGTCTGATAGACCACCTGTGTCTTTGGTTGGGTCAAAGTTGGAGGGATGAGAGAATTGGCCAGCTGTCCAGTGGTTCTTATTTGTTTGTCCCGTGAATACTGCTGTCCATGTGACAGTTGGGCAGAATTCTTGGATGTGCAGCACTTTGTCCATCATATAGGTCGTATAGATTGGTGGCATTAAGTTGGACTCTCCCAATCTTTCTATCTCAGTAACAATAACGACAGTTAACATTTATAGAGTGCTTAATTCAATGAAGAACGTGATTCTCTCAACAATGCCATGAGTTCGGTTCTGTTATTCCCTCCATTTAATAAAAGAGGGGCCTGAGACTGAGAGGTAGAGTAGCTTGCCCAAGGTCCCAGATTTTGAGTGAGAGAAACAGGATTTAAACCCAGGATGCCTGGTTCTGGAGTCTGTGTGTTTCATCACCACACTGTAGACTCATCACCAGCACTGCTGACTAGCAGTTAATAATGTCAAGTCATTCCTCCCTAAGCTGCTCCAGCCCAGGAAAGGATACAATACTGGTGGGATGAGTCACACTGGCAAAGTTTTATCAAACCTTCTCCTCCATTCAATAATCTCTTTTAGATTTTGTTTGCCTTCAGGACTTAAACCTACATGTTCCTTTTGTTATGTAGCTTTATTTTAGTGGGTAAGGCTGGTTCCATGTTTGTGTGCAGGGCTGACTGTGGGGGCAAGGGTCTGGGGAAAGCAGAATAAAGGGCATAGCAAGAGGAGAAAATAATTTCTCTGGCCCAACACTGCCTTTGTGTTCACTGCTAAGTCACTCAGTTGATTGAGGCATTAATTTCTCTAATAAATGGGGACAATTATATTTGCTATCATCTTTAAAGAAACAAGTAACCCCATGATTTGTGTCGGTGTCTGCGTATGTATGGAGAGAAAGAAAGAAAGAAAATGATCAAGATGCTTGAACAGGTAGTTAGGTAGATGGCTCCTAAATTTTAACCTCTAAGTTTTGCTGCATATGCTGGGATTACATATTCTCTGTGCTGCCCACAAAATGTGTGCTGTATTGGCATGGAAGGAAAAAGCAGAGATTGGGTTTTAGGCTTGGTCATTAATGAAAAAATACAGGTTTCTCTTACTTTATGCTGATGTAGCCTAAACCTCCAACCCTTAAGTTCCTTACCTTGTTGAGAAAGAATAAGTCTCGTTTGCTCTTGAGGTAGTTGGACAGATTTCCGTATTTGCAATATTCAACGATCACCATCAGAGGCCCTGCACCCCAAACAGATGACTTGTCATTTGTCAATTTTCAAGGGTAATGGGAAAGCAGGCAGCCTATGGTTGGGTCTCCAGGATGCTAGTTGGGGCCTCCCAGCTCTTACCCGCTTTCTGTATCCCCTGCTACTCTGAACAGGTAGTCTTTCCGATTACCCTCTACTACTTTTGTTGACTGTGGAAAACATTGGTGCACATAGGTCTTTTGCACCTTCCTTTCTGGCTTAGGCAGGGATCGCACATCTATACCCAAGTGCTAACCTCCCCACGAGGGAAGATAGAAAAGTATTCAGGAACATGCTGGAGCCCTCAGTCATGACCATAGCCATGTCCTGGCTGCTTGACCCAGCAGGGAAAAGCTGTGTGAAGGGAAGGGCCCTTCTGGTTGTCCTTCACATCACCTCTTCCTGGGGTTCTACCAGTAGTAACTTCTTCTTTTATGTGAAGCTTCAAGGAATGCTCAACCTTCTAACCATTACCTTAGCTCTGGCCACCCTCCTTCAAAGCCATCCGGAGAGAAAAAATGCTCTCCACATGACCCGGAGCCCATGGAAGGAGGTCTCAAAGGGATTCCTTCTATTTAGAGCCTTTCAATTAACTGTACAGGGAAGGCATTTCTAGGATGGGAGCACCTTTCCATAAATGGACAAACTGTTTCCTCTGGAACTACCGAGAGGCTGTTTTTCAGGAGGTGAGGAGGAATGGGGAGAAGGAGCTGTATGTCAGACTCTGCTCTTAGCATGTGAATGGGGAGAGGGAGCAGGCCCTCCTTCTCATTTACCTCCTTGCTTGGTACAGGCTCCTAGCAGGTTGACTACATTCAGATGGTGGCCAATGTGGGTCAAGATCTTGAGCTCAGTCATCAGAGCTTTGTATTCGCTGGCTGTGGCCCCCTCTGTGTGAGAAACAAGGAAGAGTCAGGGCGACAGGACAATGGGGCTCTTTCCGCTGGAGGAGGCATTCCTGCCCTCCATGTTTGCCAACGCTGAGCCGGTTGCTTCACCAACTTCCCCACAGTCTTCAGAAAGGCCAGGTCTCCAGACTGTTTTCATTACTCCCTCCCTCCTGAGCCAACATCCTTTTGATTACAGTAAGGCCCAGAAGCAGTGGTGGGGTTAGTCACTGGGCATTTCCTCTTGGTGGACCTGGTCTGCTCAGCAATGCGCTGACTCAGAGCTGGGCACCTCATGGAGGCGCCTTCCAAAGGCTTCCGTTCTACAGAACCAGGCTCAGCAAGAACCTTCCAGACAGGGGATGTGCCCACACCTCCCCTCTTTTTCTCACTTTCCCCTCTTTGAAGACTTACAAAGAAGGAGCACCAGGGGTCTGCAAGAGTGGAATGGCCACTTCTGTAAACATCTTTGCAATGTGTTATTTTCTCCCTATAACCTTTTCCTCCCTGGAGTCTGCAGGGTTATCTCGAGTTGTAAGGATCCATAAGCATCTGACTTCAACTTCATTCACAGAGATAAACAACATCAGTGTAAGATTTAGCAGAGGCTAAAGCCTAAATTAAGTTTGTTCTGTTTGTTTTCTTTCTTTGGTGGTGGTAGTGGTGGGGTGTCCTTCTTATTGGTTAATTTATAAGGCATTTACAAAATTAATAAAATCATATAATCTTATTGTAAAATATTCCAACAACATGATGTATACAGAGTAAAAACTGAAGGCCGCTCCAATCACTTGCCTCCTTTTCTGTGTATTTATAAACAAATATACCCACTTAAAGGTCTTTTTGTTTTGTTTACATAAATGGGATCATATATATATTATATATATCTAATAAATATATATATTTAATTTGGTTTTTTAATATGTCAGAAACTTTCTCTATTCCTGTTAGTTAATAGCATTCTTGACATTTGAACTGTCACCAGTTTGTGTGTGTGTGTGTTTTGCCATTACAAGTAATGCTGTAGTAGATAGCCAATGTGTAATCTTCATACTCATATGCAAGTATGACTGTAGAAGAGTCTGGGAAATGGCCAGAGCATGTGCATGGTATTTCATAAGGACAAATCAGTTTTGAATTATTTTTTAAGTAATACCCAGATAAGCTCTAGAAGCTTTCCAACGGGGTTGGGATTGGCTCACAGTAGATGCTCAACAAATATTTGTTAGTAAAATAAACACCCTGAATACTCTTCTCATTTCAGACATGGGCATGAGGCCCAAAAAGGTTAAAGGTTCTGCTCAAGGGCACTTTGAAAGAGCTTCTGACTCATGGCCTATGTCTGACATTCTATCTTTTCAATTTCTCCTAGAAACAGATGGCCAACCAATTCAAGCAAGAAAGCTGAATGAAAATTGTTTTTAGGAATTTTATATAGTGGGTTATTTGGCAATCTCTTAAAAAATTAAGACTTAAAAGATGACCACACATGTTTATTTCAGTATTGCATAGAATACATTCTTTGGGCCTTTAAAAATTTTCAAGTCAGAATCTTCCCCCTCAAACTCATCAATCCCTGCATGCTTTTATGCCCCTTTGGCACAGAGGCAAAAATCAGGCTCTCTTGCTCAGATTGTTCCATTTACAGGCAGGTGTTATCTTGGATCCACAATAGATAAGCATAGGCAGGAGAGCCACCTCTCTGGGAGAAGGTGTGTGGTAGTAAGCAGGATAATGGGACCAGCTAAGGAAGCAGATGCTTCCAGGTGGAGTTTTGACTTAGCTCAAGGTTGGATATTCGATTGCCTCCATAACCTGGGCCAGGATCATGTTAGTATTTGAGGGCAATGGGCCATTTCCTGGAGGCCAGGTTTCGGCAGCCCCTCTTGTATAGCACCATGGTGGTAGGGGTGGGGAGAACAGTGCTACATTCAAACCCTTGTTGTTGCACTGGTGAGCTATGGGATGTTGCAGAAGTGATTTAACCTCTCTGAGTCATGTTTCCTCAGCCAGAAACTGGGAAAATAATGTCTACCTCACAAGGCTGAAGAGAGAAAAATAAGAAAAATGGCAACTTCATGTGATTCAACTGAACACAGTAAAGCACTTAGTCTGGTGCTTTCTCATACAAAGGACATGTGGATGCCTCTTCTCTTCAGAATCTGGGGCACAGGGTGTGGGGGGCAGGGTGCTGGAATGCAGGGATTCTCACAGAAAGGCCTGCCATCATCTGAGCAGTCCATTTCGTACAGAAGTCCTGATTCGTGGGTGTAAGACTCCTTGCCTGGCTATTTTTAAGTAGAACTGTCAGGTTCCCTGGAGAGTTTTATCAGAGATTTTGCCTGACAAGGGCAGCCGCTTGGGATAGAAAATACCATTTCATGGGGCTCTTGCAATGCTGCATCCATGCTGGAAGAAATAAAGAGCTTTGAAGTCTCCCTATGTGTATGGTACTTCCTCCTGGAGCTTTTCCTAGGGATCTGCTTGGCTGGGTACATAGCTTCCTGTGCCTCAAAATCCCCTGCAAATGTCCTGGAGATTTTGGAAAGCTAAAAAACTGCCCTTTGGGTGTCCAATCCTTTTTGGTTTTGGAATCTTAAAAATGAATTGAAATGACATGAATATTCCATCATGAATGAAGAAACAAAGTATTTTCCATACTTTAAAAGATATATGCATCTTTGAGATGTCTGATTTATGCAGTTTTCCCCTATTTTCATTTTCATCTCTCTTGGGATGGTCATAAATCACTGTGCCATGTGGTTTCACCTCCCAAGTGCTTCAGAGAGCAGTAGTGTCTTTCAATGCTAAGAGAGATATAGATATAGATATAAATATAGATATAGATATAATTTCTCAAGAGGAAATGTTCTACGGGTGGGACTTGACAGTATAAAATATTTTAGAGTTCTGCTGATCTCAAGTATTCCAGCTTCATAGTTTTACTTTGTAGTTAGTCATGTCCCAGCTAAGCCTTTGGGTTTACAATGCATAGCTAATTTTCCCATTATAATATCACAGTGGATCATTCCGAAACTTTGAACCTGTGGTTATAGTGAGCTTAATTCCCTGGTAGATAGAGCTCAAGATGTGAGAGGAGAAAGATCTTTGAGGTAACAGAGATTGCTTTCCCACGGACAGTGTTGGATTGTTTCATTTCCGAGGTTATTCTGAGCTCTTGCTGGCCCAATCTACAACTCCTGAAGCAAACTAGGAGGGCTTCTAGGAGTAGAAGACAATTATGTGGCCAGAGCAGAAATAACTTGCATCTGTTCCTAGGCCATATCTAACTTATAACCAGTGTTTCAAGAATGCCACAGGTCCACTGAAAGCCAAACTATGGCATCCATACCTTTCAGCATTTTTACAGCCACAGTCCGGCATGTAGGTGATTTCTTAATGCCAAATGCAGAAGCTTGAACCACTTTTCCAAAAGCCCCTCTTCCAAGTGACTTGCCTGTAACGAAAAGAAGACATTGGTTTGCCAAGCCAGCAGGGTGAAGTTAAGTCTTTTTCAGGAAGAAAGTGCCTTGTATCCTACGTGCATATGTGACCCATGTAGACTTTGAAGGGAATCCCAAAAAAACTGAGCCCCAAAGAGTCAAAGTAAGGGACAACACATTTCTGGGGTATCTTCCCTCCACCTCTCCTTTGTCCTTTGCAGCTAGGCTAGGTCCCTGGAAAGCATCTGGTGGGGGTGGGTGACCAGTTTCCTCTTCACCAAATCCTCCTGGGGAGTCTCTTCCATTGTTAAACGTTAAACATTACATTACTACGAAGACTTCCCTTTGTTTAACCTAAGCCACTTTGTTTACCTCTTAAGGTCATTTCTTCTGATCTGTTTTCAGCAGAAAGGAAGAAACAGAGAATGACAGTCACTGCTATCAGTTCTAATAATGCCCCATAGCTACACAATAATCACTATATAATTTCTTAGCCTTTCTTGCCAGGTGAAATATTCCCAGCTATTCTAACATGCCCCTACATCATGTCTATATCTTCAAGCCTCAGCACGTGAGCCTAGCAACTTTTGGTAGCAATTGGTTTAAGCCACAGAGAAATGAGGGGCAGCTCCGGTGGCGCAGTGGTTTGGTGCCGCCTGCAGCCTGGGGTGTGATCCTGGAGACCCAGGATCAAGTCCCACATTGGGCTCCCTGCATGGAGCCTGCTTCTCCCTCTCCCTCTGCCTGTGTCTCTGCCTCTCTCTTTGTGTCTATGAATAAATAAATAAAATCTTTAAAAAAAAAAAAGCCACAGAGAAATGATTGCCAAATGCAATAACAGAGTCAGGTTTCTTTCATGGCACCTGTCATGACCACTGTTAACATGTTTATCTCCTCAGCCTTGCATGAGACCACTTGACTCAGAAGGGCAACGACAATGTCTGAATCTTCCCAGGGTCCCCCTTCTCAGGGCCTGGTGCATAGAAGGCCCCCCTGTGCATCAGTGCAGAAGGAGGAGTAGCCATTAGGGAACTTGTGACATGTTCACAGCAAGTCTCATACAGTTATGGGTACTTGTAGGAGCCCATGGGTTGGAGACTGTGAAGGTGATGCTCTGTGAAGAAGGTAACCCCTGCCCAGAATATCTCAGCTACTTTTTTTTTTTTTTTTTTTTTAATCAGGGCACTTTCTTTTGCACCATCAGGACACAGGTAGCCAAATAGAACTGAAAGCAATAGTACACCTCGAGCATGATGTGGCAAAAGGAAGAGTGAGCCAAAGAAGTCACTCTTGCTTGGTTCTTCTGGGGGAAAAGGTAGTCAACACAATGCCTCTGGCCAAAGTAAACCCTGGTAGTTAGAGTGTTAATTTGACATGACTCCTTCTCCCTCAGCCTAGTCCTCTTTCTCAGACTGTTCTGATAAGGGGCCTTTAATGAGTTAGCCAACCGACCTTCCTTCCTTCCTTATACTCCAATCCCTTCCCCCCAAAGACATAGGTTTTGAGTTTTTGTTTTAAGATTCTCGTGAAGCTTGTAATGAAGCTTTCCTGATTTTCTTTTCTTTTTTTTACAAATTTATTTTTTATTGGTGTTCAATTTGTCAACATATAGAATAACACCCAGTGCTCATCCCGTCAAGTGCCCACCTCAGTGCCTGTCACCCAGTGGCCCCCACCCCCCGCCCACCTCCCCTTCCCCCACCCCTTGTTCGTTTCCTAGAGTTAGGAGTCTCTCATGTTCTGTCTCCCTTTCTGATATTTCCCACTCATTTTTTCTCCTTTCCCCTTTATTCCCTTTCACTATTTTTTATGTTTCCCCAAATGAATGAGACCATATGTTTGTCCTTCTCCGATTGACTTATTTCACTCAGCATAATACCCTCCAGTTACATCCACGTTGAAGCAAATGGTGGGTATCTGTCGTTTCTAATGGCTGAGGAATATTCCATTGTATACATAAACCACATCTTCTTTATCCATTCATCTTTCGATGGACACCGAGGCTCCTTCCACAGTTTGGCTATTGTGGACATTGCTGCTAGAAACATCGGGGTGCAGGTGTCCCGGCATTTCATTGCTTTCCTGCTTTTCTTACAACTTTATACTTTTACGTGCAATGACTCAGTAACAAACATTACATCACCCTGCCTCTGCTCTGTACCGTCCCCTCACTACCGAACACCCCAGGCATCCAGTCAGGACACGAGAAAAATTCAATTACCGATGTGATGATAAGAGCCTCTTTGTAACTATCTCTTTGCATCCATCTCCTGGGGACTCCCTCTTCATTAGGAGGGAACATTGGTGAGATTACATGCTTTTGTCTGGTCATAAATGCACTGGTAGTGACCAATAAAGGTCATTCCTCCCAGAGTGCGCACCATGGACAGGGATATAGGCTTTGCTTCCCTCTGCAGATAAAATTATCCATGAAACAGACCAGAATGGGGACTCAAGGTTTAAAGAAAAGTGCCTCGGGGGGACCCTGCAGGTACTGGATGTGGAAAGCACCTATGCAAAGAGCACTGGCAGCTACCTCCCCCAGACTTGTAAAGACAGGTGCATTTTGGTTGGATATTCATTTCTTGCTTTTTGAGGGCAAAAGAATGTTTTTCTTCGTGGTGCCTGATAGGAAAAGCATCCTGAGCCAGACCAATATCAAGATAATCTCTCCCTTAGGACACCTCCCTGCATCCCTTAAAGGCTCTTGCTTGTTTGGGGCAGACAGATCCATTTCCTTTCCTCTGGCCTCAGCCCCCAGGCGTTCCCTTCTAGGCCGGCCCAACACACTTGGTTTTAACTAGTGTTTGGGGATTTTGCTTCTGTCAATGAGAATAAGCTCGTTCTCACTTGGCTTCCCTCAGCCTTTTCATCCATTCTCTTGGAAGCTGATGGCTGCCTCATAAAACAGCATGAAGCTATTACGGGCCCTTTAATCATCTGATGCATCAGAATCATTTGGCAGACCCACTGTTCCAATTTCAGGGGAGCCTGGTGACACTGGGCTTGACCTTGCCTGATCCTTCTTTTCCCTTAAAATCCTCCTTGGTGCTACCTACATGCCGCTAACTGGCTCGTAAAAGTGCTAGGTCATTGCCATATAATGGAAGGATATTGGAATCTCCTTGAAGACTGTCCTTGACTGGCCAGAGTCCCTGGGACACTCGGGAGAGTACCCAGCAACACTGACATGCGGAGCTGTCTTCCAAGAGGCCACACCAGCCCACGCGCTGTCCACTTGCAAATTCCACATTCCCTGTGTGGTTTCCTATATTAGGTAATTCTGACTTTATTTTGCAATAGAAAGATGCCTTGTCCGGCATTATCCCAGCTTCCGTGATAAACTTATAAGCTGAATTCTCCCTTAGGTTTAGTGAGGAATCCCTAACAAAACAGATTCCTTTTCTTCCTGGATTTCAGAATTTTCAGTGGGAACAATGTCTTTGACCCAAACTCCTACTGTATCTATCTATCAGGTACTATAAATTCTAACTTCTCTCAACAGGGCTGCTGGGCTGCTAATAGGGACCAACAGAGTATAAAAAGCTGAAATCAGATGCAACTTGTCTGTGTGTTTCCCTACACAGTGTGTTTTTCTGCATATTTACAGTCTCATTGTAACTCTGCCCATCAAACCAGCTTTTCCTCTCCATCCATCCAGACATAATCTTGGTTACTTTCACTTGCCAGACATTACTTCAGATTACTTTCTGTCATTTATTTGGCTTAAAAGCCAAAAAATCTTGGGCCTCTCTGCTCCCATGCTAGTAGGAATAGCATTCCTCTGGCCCTTGCAGCCATGCTCTGCACTGAAAGAGTGAGCCGACTTAACACCCATCAAAGACACTCACACGCACATGAGCCAAATCATAACATCTGGCAATTCTAGGAAGGAAAAGAATCCTAAGAGAGATCTTCAACAAGGAGAATCTCCTGAAATGGGATTATCTAAACCCACAGAGCCCCAGGGGAAATCTGGCAGAAGGATTAGCAATGTCCCTCAATGAGATACTAGAGCCCAGGGATACTAGGTGAAGGAGTAAAGAGATAGGACAAAAAGCTCATATGTCCTATACGGGAAGAGGCATATTTGATTGTGACTAATAACTCTGGAAAGCACTGTGGCCTGAGAATGGCTTATGGTTGTGGGAAAATTATCCCAGTTCCCTGCCAAGGTCACTGAGGGGCTGGGCTAGCTGCCATATAATTTAGATTTGCAGAAGGAACTCATCTAGTATACCACCTGCCCTTAACTACTCTAAATTTAGTTGATTTTTCCCCCGTCAGCAGTCATTGCTGGCTTTTGCCTGTCTCTCCAGCTTTTTACTGATTTCCAATTTTCTTCCCCAAGCCAAATAGAACATACTCTTGGGGCCAAGTATTCTTTCTCATGTGAGAAGAAATGTAAGCAGCATCATTTCAAGGCTCACGTGAACAACAAGAAGAGCCATTTCTCCCTCTCTGTCCCCCCAGATCCCCACCCCAATATAGTCTGCCTGTTGGGGGAGGGGAGGCGATGGAACAAGAGGCTCTTTTGCTGAGAGTGACAAGATCCAGGAACACTGGACCATGATCTCTGTTGCCAGTTCCAACTATTAATGATTCTGGCATACGTAGGAGTGAGGAGAAATTTTTCAGAAGCCACAGCCCAAATATTTTGGGCAAGAGTAATTGAGGCTCTTTTTGTGTAATACTACCACAGGCTGGAGATGAATTTGCATTTGTGATGTCTGAGCCAGAGGAACTGAGGGGTAAGCTGAAGGAAAGCACATTTGCCTGATGTTTACAGCATCTATATTACCCGGGAACAACAGTCTTTGCTCTTCCAAAATGAAACTTAAATGACCCGTAGGACTTTCTTTACTATCCGGACATTCCGAACATCCACAGAAATTCAGCGTCTATAGTCTATGGACTCCTGCAGAGGCTTTTTTTGATCCACACCCTTGAAGGGGCACTAACGCTCTTACCGAATGTTTGGCTGTACTGCTCCTTGCCATCTTGAATTGTGTGCTAGGTCACAAATTTCTAGGTCCTCAAAAATGTCATGGTTTAGGAGTGCCTGTACTTGTAAGCCTGCTGGGGGAACTGATCTTTGCCCTTCACTTGTCTCCTTTTGTGGTGATCTCCTTCATCTCTTGAGAGAACACACTCAGACATCTTTGTATCGCCACAGCTTAGGTGGATGTCTGCTGCTCAGAGAAGGTGCTTGAAAGCTATTGAGAGAGTGAGCAGGTGCCCTGTCCCCTTGTACTGCTGTCCCAGCGTCCTGTTAGAATCATTTCCCTCTGTGCCCATCTCCCCTGCTGGTTTGTGAGCAGCTGGAGGGCAGAATACTGAGTCCAGGTGATGTTTGCAGCCCTCAGAGCACAGTGTTTTGTATGTAGTAGTTGCTCAGTGCAGGTTTAGGAATCCGTTGAACAAATACATTACCCAGTTTAAGTCTCTCCCGGGCAAACTCCCACTTGCTGGCATCATAAGGGAGCCGCTCACATTGCTCGTCCAGGGGAACTTCGTCTGGATCCATTATAATTGATAAGTAGTCAGTCTTTATTTCAGAAGAAGACTGAGAAAGAGATCTCAAAGTTACCAACAAGGAAACAACTTAAAAAAAAAAAATCCTGTCTATCCAATATAAAACAATACCTGGCCGCCTCTGCTGCTATTTTGATTCATTTGGCTGAAACCTTGTAGCTGGGTGCACAAAGTACCCCTCTGCATATACATATGTGCATCACACTTGATCTTGCAACTCCCATTAAACAGCCCCTTACTCTTCTCACACTGCATTTCTGTAGGCTGGCTCTGCTCTGCCAGTACTGTCTCAGGTTATATGCACCCAGATTCTCCAGTGACCTTTTTGCTTGTTCTTAGACGATTATCAGATGATAGTCCTTCTCCAAAACATGCAAAGCATATTTATAAAATAATTCCAAATGACTGAAAATAACTTCTCATGACCATTCTGTACAAGTAGGGATATACATTACAGGATAGGCCAACAGTGGGAAGTGTGACTGTGGCTTTTCTGTATTTGCAAGAAAAGCTAGAGGTGGTGAAGTGAACCCAGAAGCCCTGGGACATTTGAGAGGCATATTTCATGTGAAGTGTTTAAATATATTCAGAAGGCCCCTTGGTAGCTGCAGCTACCTGGAAACACTATAGGGTTCGTTAGTGAGAGAACACAGTAAGATTTACCTTCAATAAGAAATAGAAGTTGATTATTTCAAAGGCTGAGGAGTAAATCGGGTATGGGACTTAAACACAGCTGTGTTCTGAGCTCATTTGCCCATTACTAGGATGTCAAATAAGCAAGGCGGGCATCTGCCTTCAGGTGCTTATTTTGTCTTGGTCATGGAGATCAAGCCCAGAAAATATCCTTTATTTCAAATCCTAGGTAAATGGATTTGCATTTGGCATCTTAGATTCCTATCAATGGATGTATTGCCTGTTAACTCAATGCAGAGTTGGTGATGGCACTTCTGTGGGCAGCTCAGATAAGGTGAGTTTTGGTAAATCTTGCCTAGAAGTTACGTAAACTTCATTTCGATGAGTTTGGGGCCCACCTTGCATTGCCCTTGCCTAGGCCAGACCAGAGTTCAGGAAAGAAGTCACCCTTCATACACACTATTTCAGGCTCGCCCACATTCTTCAGCTCTTACTCACCATTCTGGGCCGTCACAGCTCACCTCATCCATCACTTGCAATCGGTCTCCTTCTCACAGAAATTATCACTAAAATGTGTGACTAATAGCCCAAAGCAGAAAGATTTGCCTGGCCTCCATGGTGGGTGGAAAACAGAGAAAGATATGGAGCGCATCTGTCACAAGCTGCATTTGCCACTGGTGTTCATCTGTAAAGGCCAGCTTGGCAGATACTTGTGTGAGTCTAGAAGACGGGGAAGGAATACAAATTCCTATCCCAGGGCGCTGGGTGTGCACTAGAGAAGCACCTGGAGTAGGTTTTATGACCACGCTTTTCCATGTCCAATACAGCCAAGGCCATGAAAAACAAATCTCCAATCTTCAAAGAGCACAGGATGGTTGAAGCCTACCAAGGGACATGTCCATTTCTGGAGCATATGCGGAGAGGCTAGTGGAGGTGTTGAGAGAGACAGGGGATCAGGCAATGAAAGACAACCTTCCCATGGAATTTTATGGTTTATCTCAATAAGGCAGATGTGAGGAAACACCAAACAAGCCTCAAGGAAGGGCTTGAGGAGAGTTGGAGAGTAGAATCTTAGTTGGCAAATATTTATTCTTTCCATTGACATTAACACTGAACAGCTACTAGGTGTTTGGCATGGAAGTTGCACAGCTAAGTGCTTCAGAGCCCAGGCGTGGAGGTTCACTGCCCGGCTCTGAGTCACAAATCTACTCTGGACCAGCACCTAACCTTGGCAAGCTGCTTAACCTTTCTAAACCGGGTATCCTTATCTGCGAAATAATGATAATGACAGCGGTGCTTATCTCCTAGGGTTGTTGTGAATATTACATGAAATGATCCGTGTCAAGCTGTTAGAAGGTGGCCTGGGATACAGTAAGCATCGATCAACATTCACTCTAATTCTAACACTGGCCTGTGCAGTGTGGGGGTAAAAGGATAACATCCAGCCCGTATCAATGAGGAATTCACTTGTGGTTACAGAAACCACATGGAAATCGTTTTTGAGGACTTATATCTCCTTGCCTGTATCTCCCAGAATTAATCACCTCTGAGATTCTCTAAGCATTCTCTTCTGGAGAGAATCATCTCTTGCTCTCATCCTTTCTTATTGACATCAAGATTGCAGATTTTTAGAAATATGAAGGCCATCTTCAATTTTGTTCCAATTTACCTTTCCAGTTTTATTTCCACTCTGCTCCTGTGCGCTTTTCACCAGATGGTATCTCTCATGAAAACCATCAAGATGATCCCCAGGAGGCACTATCAAACTTAGGGTCCTTGTGATTCAAGAAAATGGGTCTAGTGCCCCTAAATGATTCATCATGGCAAATGCAATTAAAAGGCCTGGGAAGGGGGGTGGGCTGCGTTTTTCTGCTTCTTTTCTTCCTGCCACAACCTTCAAACTCGTTCTCAAAACTTTATTTTCTCTGAAGTTTTTTCTACCCCCCACCCTCCGTTGCAGCCTTTGGAACCCCTCCCAGATTTGGCACACTTTACTTTTGTTAGACCTACTTGCCTCCAAGCTATATCTCCCCTTTCAAAATGCCAGTTGTGTGGCCTTTGTATCCTTATAAAGCAGTGGCCTTCCCTGTCACATCTCAAAACCAATCATCACATATCGTGGTGATGGGACATATTACCACAGAGGGTGCCTGCTAGCCTTGCCTCTCATATCAATGCTATTAAGGATGCCTTGTTGGTTTGGGTTACTAAGCCTAAGGTAGCACAGCCTGTGTTCAAAACTCAGCTCCAACTCTAGTTTTGTGACTTTGGACAAGTTAGTTTACCTCTCTGAGCCTCACTTTCTCTCTCTATAAAATGAGAATAGTAATATACCCGCCTCTTTGCATTTTTGGAAGGATTAATTGAGCTACTACATAAAGAGCTCATCATATGACATGGCACAGTAACCAGGGCTAATCAATCTCAAGAAATGGAGGAAGCCTCCTTGACACTTTTCAGGTCCTGTTGATTTTACCTGCTAAGTATATCATGAATTCTAATCACGTAGACTAAGCTACCATCATTTCTTCCTTGGACAACTACAAAGTCTTCTGCTAGGCTCCTCTCTACTCATCCTTGCCTCCTCTGGTCCCTTCTCACAGCAGCCAAAATTTTCTTTCCAGACACAGATCTCTTAACAGCACACTTTCTTGTCCCCATGGCCCCAGGCTTCCTTTTACTTCCAGAATATAGACTATATTTCTTACCTCAGCCTGCAAGGCTACCGTCTGGCCAGCTTTTGCAGCCTCTCCTCTCCTGTCTCATGTTCTCCTTTGTTCCCTCTACTGCAGTCACACTGGTCTCTACCGGGTTCCCTTCCCAGGGTGTCACTGTCCTGCGCCAACCTCACACTGTGCCTGCAGCACTTTTCCCTCCCTCTCTGCCTCACTGCCATCTTACATCCTTCAGTAGCTGCCTCTACTGGCAAGTTCACATTTGTCTATGCAACTGATGAAAGCCAGGCTCCTCTCCACTGTCACCCAGGGCCTGACACTGGGCCTGGCACTCTGCATGGAGCAAGTGCGCAGTAAATGGTGGAGGCATGAATAAATGGATGAATGAATGTAGGCTCTTCCTCATAAACCCCCACCCCAACAAGTAGTGCTGCAGGCCTAATGATAGAAATCTGGACCTGAATCTCACACCAAAGAAGTAAGTTGTATGGTGGGGCTCAGGGACCATGGAATTGAGGTGACCTTGTGTGCATTCCTATAATGTTATGAGAGGTAAGTCAGAAGTGGGTCTTTATTTTGCTTTTCCCTTTTTGTTTCTTGGCAGAGAATAAGGAAGACTTTGCTGGTCTCATGATGAATTTAAAGATTTTATTACATATTTTTATATCAAAAATATCCCTCCTGTTTCTGGGAAATAATCATCTATTCATTGCTCTAGCTTTTTTTTTTTTTTTTTTTTTTTTGCTCTAGCTTTTTATTTGAATACTCCACTCTATGGTTGAGAGATATTTTAATGATTCATTTTTGGTGTTCCCCAGGCCAGAGACAGAGGCCAGGAGGAAGAGGACTAGAGTCTAGCATTTGTTTAGTGTCTGCTCTAGACATGAGGCAAACATTTTAGAACATTATGTAAAAAGGAGCATAGAGCTTCATATGAAGGGGTACCTGGGTGGCTCAGTGGATGAATGTCTGCATCCAGCTCAGGTCATGATTCCAGGGTTCTGGGATGGAGTCCCACATTGGGCTCCCTATGAGAGCCTGCTTTTCCCTCTGCCTATGTCTCTGCTTCTCTCTGTGTGTCTCTCATGAATAAATAAATAAAATCTTTAAAAAAAAAAAGTCATCTGAAATGTTCTTACCCTTTTCAGTTTTCGGATAAAGAGCGTTAATAGGAGCCAGAAGAGGGTTGCAGCCACACAGGTACACGTCAGAGTAATTAGCTCCAGATTAGACTTGTCCGAGGTTCCTGGAGAGAGAAAACCATCAAGATGATCCCCAGGAGGCACTATCAAACTTAGGGTCTTTGTGATTCAAGAAAATGGGTCTAGTGCCCCTAAATGATTCATCATGGCAAATGCAATCTACTGGCACAAGAGTTAGTCTCTGGGATAGGCCTTACCTCCTGAGTAAGGTAGGGTGCATAATATTATTATGAACTCACGCAGAAATTAAAAGACTTTCCAGAAATTCTATGGTTGAGTTTGCAAACTTTGTAATCCCACAAATAGCTAATTGAACATCAGAGGAGAAATTTTTAAAAAGGAAAAAATTAAGGCAGGAACAAAAGCCCATTAAAGTGCTAAATCTGGAATACGTGAAGTCTCCCTGATGTGTTTTAGAGGAAATTCTAAAGAAAAAGAAAAAAAAATAATAAAAATGACATAAAAGCCATCCTTTGGGACTCACAAAATTCTTCTACTTTGATTTTAAAAATAAAACTCAAGGACTGTCACAATTGCTTGCTCGCTTCTTTTGGAACAGTCGGGCCAAAGTGCCCACCTCTTGCTCCCCACTCCTGGCTTCATTTCTGACCTTCGCGGCAGCAGCTGGCATGACAAGGGGGTCCTTCCCCATCACCTCCTTTCCCGGAATCACCCAGAGATCAAAAGGTGAGCAGTTCCTCCACCAGCGGAAAGAAACGACCCAAAATGTTCAGGAGAAGCCTCCAGAGAGGAAGATCTTTGGGACTTTGAAAGGAATGCCCCAGGGGTTCCGGGACAGTGTGGTTCCCTACTTACTGACTCCAGGGAACAATTTCTCGAGAATTCTAATGTAGTGTCTTATGCTTTAACCTCATTACAAGGAGACAGAGGCTTCATATTAAGCTAGGGAAGAAGAGCTGGATCCTATTTTCCTTGGACATAATGATGCGAATGATATCACCAATTGAGCACTTAACTATGTGCCAAGCCCTCCCCACCACTCTGTGAAGCAGGTATACGCTCCTCCTTTTCTGGACAAACTGCTACATCTTGTGGGCTCTGTTTGCAACAAGAAGGTACCGAATCCTGCTGCAGGTGACATTCAGTCCAGAGGAGAGGGGAGGATGAGCAAGAGAAAGTTGACACACTCAGGGGGCTCACTCCCAACCTAACTGAGACTTTAAGGCAAATTCAAAGAAATGAGATAAAAAGAGTTTTCAAGGGTTGAGGAAATCCAAAGCTCTTTGGAAGAGGCGACATTGGAAATGAATGGTGGCCTCCAGAGACGAGAAGGGGGAGGGCACACAAGCAAAGGGGACAGCAGGAGGACCCAGAGCTGGGAAGAGAGGGGGCACGCGTGGCAGTATAAGGCAAGGACAGGACCAGGCCACAGAGAGTTTGAGCATCTGCATAAAGGGTTTATTTATTTATTTAAAAGATTTTATTTATTTATTCATGAGACACACACACACACACACACACACACACACACACACACACAGAGAGGCAGAGACACAGGCAGAGGGAGAAGCGGGCTCCATGCAGGGAGCCAGATGCGGGACTCGATCCCGGGTCTCCAGGATCACGCCCTGAACCAAAGGCGGTGCTAAACCACTGAGCCACCCGGACTGCCCTGCATAAAGGGTTTAAACTGTATGCTACATGCAGGCAATTGGAGCCAGTGAAATTTCTCTGAAGAACAGCAAATACACAAGCTAGGAACCTGAGCCACTTCCTTCTTCCCTCGTATCCATCCGGCCACCCAGTGCCTGTGCTTCCTGCAAGCCACGGTCCCTGCTGCAGCATGGCTTTGCATCTCAGGGGGAAATCCACAGTTTCTCCCCATCCAGTCCAACAAAAGTCCCGTCTATCCTCCTCCCATGGCTCAGGAAATTGTCACCTCCTGCCCTGCCCCGCTCTCACGGCCTCCACCGAACCCCTACCAGCTGTCACCTGGCCTACTGTGCTACCTTCCTGACCAGCCTTGACCATCCCCCTAACCCCACACACACCCTGGGGCTCTTCTCCACCCTGAGCCAGCATGATCTTGCCTCGGTCTAAATGCCATCACTGCCCCTTCTGCCCCTTGTGGCTGTCAGGATAAAAATCCAAACCTTGGATCCTTTATGACCAATCTTGCCTGTCTCTTGAGCTTCCTCTCCTGCCATGCTCCTACTTGCTCCAATCACATCAAAATCCCTGTAGTGTCTTAAATGACCAGCTCTTCTGCCCCTCACTGTTTCTCTACTAGAAGGTCAGCTTCAGGGGGCTGTGGGCCACATTGTCTTCATCTTTATGTCCCCACTCCTCAGACTGGGTGAATGAGTAGACAAGTTATGATTTGCTTTGTTGCCAAGGAGTTTCATGAAGCTTTCAGAGGGTTCAGGGTCAAATTCCTGTTCGTGTGTATTAATCCAGTAAACACATGGAATACCACCCACGTCGCAGGCTCTGTTCTAGATGCTGGTATGTGGTGGTAGATGAAAGGTATGGTCTGGAGTTCACAGTCTGGCACTCAAATCTGAGCAGGTGAACGTGTTCAGAGTTGTGAGTGGAGCAGCAGAATGCAGGATTGTGGTTCTCTTGTCCACTGTTCCATCTCTGGTGTTTAGAAGAGTGCCTGGCACATAGTAGGCATCCTGAATATACTGGATGAGTGAATAAATGGATTTGGC
The DNA here is from genome assembly GCF_048164855.1 of Canis lupus baileyi. Taxonomy (NCBI): domain Eukaryota; kingdom Metazoa; phylum Chordata; class Mammalia; order Carnivora; family Canidae; genus Canis; species Canis lupus. Next base: position 13,042,133 of record NC_132861.1, on the reverse strand, counting down.
TTCATTTGTTACTTTGTGGCTATTTCCCTAAACCTCATGAGAATGAGGACAGCTTTCTTGAAGAAGTTTCGAAGTATGGTAAGTTGTTCTCTCAGTATACAACCCCTTGATGGGAATATCGTAAGCTCAAGTTAGTATGAGTTTGGCTTTCCTCCCCCATGTGAAAGGTCTCATGCTGCCCTGCTATATTCACACACACATACTCTCTCTCTGTCTTCTCTGCTTATGCTGCAAATAAGTTTTGTGGAATCTTACTGGGACCGGCTCAGACCATGGTGGCCTTTGGCTGTTGGAGATGCTGATAGCATCTTGAGACATGGTACTGTCTGTATTAAACCTCTGCAGATGCCTCCTGCCTGGAATGCCCTGGGAGAGGCCCCCTCCCATTGTGGGAACTTTCCCACTGCATTCCACGGGGCAGGAAGTTGACCCCCAAAGTAATTCCACAGCCCTTACTCAGGCAAAATTCCTTTCAGTGGGACCAAATGTGTTTATATGCACTTCCACATTTAAAGAATCAACTCATTAAAAAACATCTTCGAGATGAACATTTATGACAGGCGAAAGATCTCTTTAGCATTGTCACTGCTCACTGCAAACTAAAAAGGGAAATTAACAAGAAATCATGTAGTCTCTGCACTCTATCTCTGTCCCATTTGCTTTATTTAAGGAAAGTAACCCGTAGGCTAGTCTTCCATTGAGTAGGCTGACTTCAGTCAGCAGCATCTCTTCCTATGCAGCTCTTGGATGTTTTCTCAGAGGTCAAACATCCCCACACTGGTCTGACTAGACCCGGCTTCAACTAGCTGGTGACAGCTGATGAGCTCAGTCCATGAAATGGCCCAGCTGCACATGCCAGCGGGGAAAGGAGGCCATAGGAAACGTGGGTGGGGCTTGACAATAGTGAGGAGCGAGCAGTGGGGCCCAGGGACATTGCTCTCAGATGCCGTGTGTGCAAGCCTGCATCGGGGCACAGTGCAAGGTTATTTCTATATGGGAGAGGGACAAGAATGTGGCCAATCTGAAGAGTTAGGGTGACGTACTTTCTGTTACAGATTGCTAACCCTGTTCCACAGAGGCTTCTGTCTCAGTTACCCTCCCAGGCTTCAGACTGTCCCTCTTGGGACAGGAAGGGCGGGTGACACCCAGGGAGGCACCGGTTCCTGAGGGGTGACATGCCTGGTCTACAGTCTGTGCAACCGCAGCGGCCTGCTACCCTGCCCTGAGCCTTTCTGATGGCGAAGGCCCCTCACTCTGCAGGGGTGGACTCTGTGTTGTGGCAACATCCCGCCAACCCTGGCACCCAGTGCTGTGTGGCACCCGACTGCCTGAATCAAGGGGCGGCGGAGCCAGGGAACTCCGCTCTCACAATATAACCAGTGGTGCTTCCCAGGAGGTTAGGAGACTCCCCAAGCAAAAGACCAGGGCCTCTGGCCTGGGACCTGCCTTGACTTGAGATGTGCATGAGTTTCACCAGGAAAGGGCAGGAAGCAAGTAGCTATGTCTTAGACCAAGGACCCCATCCGTGCTCCAGCTTCCTCATCCTTCAAATGTGGAGGTAACAGCAGCACCTTAGCTCACAGGTGAAATGTGGAAATCTAGTGAAAGCTATTCTTTTGAAAGTTTCCACCAACTCCCCCCGAGGCTCCCTTTCCTTTTTTTTTACCCCCAAATCCTTATTATTTTGGGGGGTTTCATATACAAGATAATTTGTTTTTTTTTTTTTAATTTATTTATGATAGTCACACACACACACACACACACACACACACACACACACACAGAGGCAGAGACACAGGCAGAGGGAGAAGCAGGCTCCATGCACCGGGAGCCTGACATGGGATTCGATCCCAGGTCTCCAGGATCGCGCCCTGGGCCAAAGGCAGGCGCTAAACCGCTGCGCCACCCAGGGATCCCGATAATTTGGTTTTCATTCAAAGCTATTGCATATGTCACAATTTGTCTTTTCTTTTTTTTTTTTTTTTTTGTCTTTTCTTTCTAAAACTATTTAAATGCTGATCATTTTCTACAGACAGCCGAGTCACTGCTCTCCCTGAGAAATTTGCCTCATACCTGCCAGGGTGGCTTAGGTGTTCTTCTCTGCTTCTATCATTATTTTAATTTGAGATAACTGTTTATGTGGGTTTATTGCCCATTAAAGTCTTAAGACATCAAAAGGAGGGTGTGTGTTGTGTTCATTTTACATCTCTAGCACTGGCCCGGTAGAAGTGTCAATAGATATTTATTTATAGAGAGATGAAAAAAATTAATCGGATATACTAGGGACACCTAGGTGGCTCAGTGGTCGAGTGTCTGCCTTTGGCTCAGGTCGTGATCCCGGGGTCCTGGGATCCAGTCCCACATCGGGTTCCGTACAGGGAGGCTGCTTTTCCCTCTATGTCTCTGTCTTTCTGTCTCTCTCTTTTATCTAAAATCCAATAACCAATAAACCAGTTAACCTTATTATGTAATTTCTCTAAGACTTCTTAGGATATTAAAATTGTCTCTCATTTATAAAGCTTTTTGAGAATCTGTGTACACTGGTCTGGAGCCCCTCTTTAGGACAGAGATATATGGAAAAACTGTATTCATATTAAACTGGGAGGAAATTTTCAAGAATAATTTGAGTTAAAGATATTTAAAGTTGTCTTTATGTGCCATACATCTTTATTAAAGCTAGTAAAGCTAAACTTCTTAGGTCAAATAGAGCTTTTGTGGTTTGAACCCCATTTGGGTCACTCACTGGTTAAGTGTAGGAAAACTATAATACAGAAAGTTTTGTTGAAGTTAATATGGCTTATCATGTTAACAAGTGATCACTAGCTACTATTTTAAAAGCTTCCATTATATTCCAGATACAGTTTTAAATGTGTTAATCCTTACAACCCCAGAAGGTATACCATTATCCGTGTCTATTTTGCAGATGAGCAAAATGAGGCACCAGGAAGATAAGTAGTTGGCCCAAGGGCACACAGCTCAGGAACAGTGATGCACCTGGCTGCACTGGGGTCCTCTGCTGTCTTAGAGCTGAGAGGCAGTAGAGCAGAATGGTTCAACATGGGTCCAATTCTCAGCTCCACCACTACTAGCTTCGTAACCCTAAACAAAATCCTAAATCTTTCTGTGCTTCAGATTCTCACTTGCAGATAGAAAAAAATTCCCATTGGGTTGTCACAAAAGTTGAGGAGATGAATGCACATTCAGCGAGCATAAGATATTACAAGTGAATTCCATCTCCATTTTTAAATTTTTAAATTTTTTTGTTTTTTCTTTTTTTTTAATATTTTTATTTATTCATGAGAGACACAGAGAGAGAGGCAGAGGGAGAAGCAGGCTCCCTGAGGGGAACCGGATGTGGGACTCGATCTCAGGACTCTGGGATCACGCCCTGAACCAAACGCAGATGCTCAACCACTGAGCCACCCAGACGGCCCCCATTTTTTGAATTCTTGATCAAAGCCAGCTTTGTGTCATCATTTCGACTTCAAGGACGAAGGCATGTGTATCCCGTCCCCTAGTCCTTCTGTGTGAAATTAACGAGGAGCAGAGTTCATCTCTCCATTGCCAAGCCCTTGTCTCTCCTTGGGAACCCTTCTGAATTGCCAACACCCAGGAGAAGGGAGTAGCATTAGTCGCCAACATGTTCCTGTGAATTAGTTTATCACACCTTTCCTAGTGCCAGGATAGCCAGGGGAGTGAATTTGGGGCAGGATTCAGGAAGAGAGGAGCATCAAAAGGAAATGAAACATGAAAGCTGGCCTGGCCAAGGGGGATAAAAGAGAGTGGCTGCATACCCAACACAATTTTGAGCTTTTCCTATATTTTACTCTCAGAATTTATTAAGGGACACAGTGTACATCTCCTGCTGTATGGGTCCTTTCCTGAAATGTGTTAATGTGCAAATATTATGGCATAATTTTACAAATCTCACCTCTAATCCCACTCTAAGCATTTAGACTGCAGGGCAGCCCTAATGCAAAGTCCTTCTGTGCTTTCCATGATTTTCAGATCCATCAGTCATCCCCCAAAGAATGTGTAATATGGTATTTTCTCCTGTGTAATTTATAAATGCTATTGAAATAGCATTTCAATAGCAAGGCCTAAATCTGTTATAAGAACATATCTACATATTTATTGTGGTTATTCCTTGCAATAATAAAGCATAGTTTATCTTAAGTCCTCGGATGAAAATATGCCATGCTTTCATTGAACCAGTGCCATTGAGTTCCATGGGCGATTGAGTGCTGTGTCAATTTCAGAAATTATTTTGGTTATGAACCCATTTTGTGTTGTTGTTTTTAATGTTCGAGCTTCCCCTTGGAGAGTTCCACGTGTACTCATGTGCAGTCCAAACCAAACAAGACCTGTGATTATTTAAAGAAGCCACTTTGACCCCACAGTCCACTCATCCTTTTCAGATACAAAAATAACACATTGTTTTATCTATGAGTATAAGAATCCTTTTTCAAGGGAAATAAAAAGAGCAGACAGTTTCCTTCCTGGCTAATTCATAAACCTCTTTAAACCCGTTAAACATAGTCGCAGACACAACTCGTTTGCTTGCTTTCATTTCCTAAACTCAACCTGACAAGATAGGTCAGCATGAAGAGTCTCTATACATCTATTGGGAAATCAAGTGTAAAGCCAGGGAATGTTTCATGGCCCCCAGAGTGACAGCCAAGAGAGAGGGAGCAAAGATCTAATTTCAGTGATAAAATAACTAACCAGGTACCACACTGAAAGTTTCAGAAGAGCATCTAAGGATTAAATTTTTACTTGGTGGGCAGCCCGGGTGGCTCAGTGGTTTAGTGCCACCTTCAGCCCAGGACCTGATCCTGGGGACCCAGGATCAAGTCCCATGTCAGGCTCCCTGCATGGAGCCTGCTTCTCCCTCTGCCTGTGTTTCTGCCTCTCTCTCTCTCTGTGTCTCTCATGAATAAATAAAATCTTAAAAAAAATTTTTTTTACTTGGTAAGCCTCAACTACTTGCATTCAAGATAGTGCATCTAACTAATGAGATGCATATACTATCCACTTTTTAAAAATCTTTTTTTAAGATTATTTATTTATTCATGAGAGACACACAGAGAGAGGCAGAGACATAGACAGAGGGAGAAGCAGGCTCCCTGCGGAAGCCTGATGCAGAACTCGATCCCAGAACCCCAAGATCATTATGAAGCTAAAATTTGGCTCTGTGAAACTTCACTGCCACTCCCCTCCTCGGTTCCGGTTATTTTTTTTTTTTTTTGATGTGTCAAAGACAGAGTGAAATGTCTCCTCGGTCTGAAGCTTCTTAAATATTTGAGGAAAACAATAATATCACCCCCTAGTTTTTAGACTAAACATCCGCATTTCCTCGCACTATTTTATCATTATCCTATTCGGATATGGCCCCATTTATTTATAAATGGGTACAGTATTTCAGGTACTTTGATGATTGCAGGTCAGGGACACTATTTTTTCAGCTAACCACAATTTTTAAGTAGAAAGGTTGGATACAGCTGTTGCTGCAAGAGCAGGGGGAAAAAATTACAAAAGGGAGCCAGGAGGAAGGCAGAAAAGCAGACATAAGAACTCAAAAAGCATGGCAGCTGGGAACAATAATGAGCAAAAAGAAAGAGCCATATCCATAAAGCGTCCACGGCCACCTTGCCAGCTCTATCATTTCCCCAAGTGCTAGTGGAGAGTAATGCCACACGAGAGAAAAGAGGTCATGAATCAAAAGTACCAGTTCCTCAGAAAACCCAGTGGGCTAGACAAGAGGAAATATTTAAAATTGCCTAGACTTTGTTGTTGCCAAGGGAGATATGAACGCAGAAGGCTGACAGTTGTCTCATAGCTCGCTGCCCCATTCACCTTGCCAATCCAACATCCTTTAGATCTCAGCTCACTCCCCATGGCCTTTCTAGTCTCTCTGAACTCCTGAGCTCATATTAGCAGCACTGCATGGTCTGCTTGATACAAACTAGTGTTTCTACTTTACCCTTAGGAAGAGCTCAACATTCTGCTTTTTAAAGCTTGATTGATTGATTGATTAATTGATTTGAGAGAGCGTGAGAGCAGGGGATACGGACAGAGAGAGAGAATATCCAAGCAGACACAGAGCCTGACATGGGGCTCCATCCCACCAGCCCGGGGATCAGGATCAGAGCTGAAACCAAGAGTCAGACACTTATTGACTGAGCCACCTAGGTGCCTCAAGGAACTCAAATTCTTATTGGTCTGGTTCTAATTGTTTTGTGTGCACCTTAATCTCCTTCCAGCTAGGTTTTGAAAGCACAGTGAGGTTAGGGATCATGGCTTACACTTCCATGTGTGCAGCAGCACAGTCCTGGGCACACAACTAAGGTGTTGAGTTAATAACTAATTGCATTTGGCTTATCTCTATTGCCATACACAATATATGTCGACATGTGCCTTTTTTCAGACATACAGTGGTGGTTTCCTAAGTAGATCAAGCCAACAAACACATTTATCAAATGCTCAGGGATAGAGGAGTGAATAGTAAGCTGTGGTAAGTAAGCATTGCGTTAAAGGTTCATGTCAAGGACTCTGGGGGCACAAGGGGGATATGCTCTATGCCTGAAGCAAGAGCACAAGTGAGTTGTCAGGATGAGTGGGGTTGTTTGGGGGAGAATGAAGTGGGAGGAAGGCAGGCTGTGAAGACCAAAGGAAGGCTGAAGATGAGGAGGGGAAGTGTGCGTTCAGGGGGTCCTGGGCAGTCACATGGCTGGGGAGCTCAGGTGTGAAGGGAGGGATGAGCCATGAGGCTGCAGGGGGAGCCTTGGGAGGACCTTGCATGCCTAGATGAGGATAAGGGGTGGAACCACTGCAAATTCAAAGCAGGGAAGTAACCTATCGTAAGATTAGTCATTTAAAAAGATCACTCTTGAGGCACCTAGGTGGCTCAGGGGTTGAGTGTCTGCCTTTGGCTCAGGTCATGATCCCGGGATCCTGGGATCGAGTCCAGCATCCAGCTCCCTGTAGGGAGCCTGCTTCTCCCTCTGCCTATGTCTCTGCCTCTCTCTCTGTGTCTCTCATGAATAAATAAATAAAATCCTAAAAAAATTAAATAAAATAAAAAGCTCATTCTAGAATTGGAAGAGAGAAGTAGGTGGACTGTGTGGGAGGCTGAGAGATGATGTCAGGAGATGACAGGCTCAGGACATCCATAGTGGCAGCCTACATGGGCAACCCACATCGCAATGGTCTCCCCTTTCCTCAGAAGCAAATGACACAGACTGATGGAAATATGGAGAAAGGACCAGTGGCACTCATATTCTTAATGCTGTCTGACTTTAGAAAAGCATTTCGTGGGAAAAGGAATCACCGTAGGAAATTAGAACCAGGTAGAGAGAAAACCAAATGACAGGATAACTGGAAAGGTCTAACTGCCCAATTTTATGCTAAGGCTTCAAGGACAGTCTCCTACGGTACTTCAGGAATGGATGAATGGAGGAAGGGTGACAAGTCACAAGACATGGACCGCAGCCAGCCTTCTTGCTGACTTCATTGTGTGGCTTTGGGCAAATAATTAACCTTTTTTGAGGGTCAATTTTCCCATCTGTAGACTGAAGATAATACTAGTTACTTCTTTGGATTCTTATGAAGTTCATGGGACTGGGTATGCCAGTTGTCCCGCAGGGTCTGCACAGAAAGGCATTAAATACACAGTGCCCTGCTTAGTGCTGGGCACAGCTAAGGGAAACAAAGATACATCAGACATAGTTCTGTCTCAATAAGTCTACAATCCAGTAGGGGAGACAGGCCCATCAATCCCTAAAGCATAATAAAAAGCCGAATAAAATAGGTACTGACTAAAGATCCAAGAACCGTGGTGTGGGAGGGCAGAGAAGAGAAGGAGTGTCTGCGTCAGCTGTTCATCCTGGAGGATGCTGCTAAACTGGACAGAGGAGGAGGAGGATTAGTGGTGAGTCAGGCTCTCTGAGGGCCAGAGCGCTGGCTCCAGTCCAGCCCGGGAGTCTCCACTGTGCCACCGCTCTGCCCCGACAGCAAACTCATCACAGCAGGAGACGCTACTCCAGGAGGGTAGACTTATGGCAAACAGAGGGGGGTGGGCTCTAGGGAACCCAGCCTGGCAGAAGAGGTGAAGGGAAAGGAGGTGAAGTCTTTGTGGAGAGCTGCAAACTTGCATAGGTGTCCTGGCTTCGGGCAAGGGCTTCTCCCAAGCCATTAGCTGCCTAGCCATTGGGTCAGACACGTACCCATATTCCCTGGTAGAGAAGAGTGGCCATGGTGGGGGTGGCCCACGAGGAAGGCAGGTGTTGGGGGGCTGGAGTGGGTCTGAGGAGCCCAGCTCTACACACACACCTGCCATTACCTGGCCGTAGGGTTTAGATCCGTCCTCTCATTCCTGTCTGGGGGTTCCTAACTGCTCTGAGCATCTTACGGGGTTGTTGTCAGGACAGCGGGGAAAGCACCTCCTGGACTGAGGATCAGGGACCTCCTTGCCCCTCTCTCAGATCCGTGGCCTGATGGAGCCCCTCCTCGAAGGCCACAGCTGGAGTCTTTGTTAATTCATAGGTAAAGGAACAATCCTTTGAAGAGGGAGGTGTTAAAGAGATGCACACGTAATTGTTTGCTCCGTGTGTAAGCAGACCAGTTGAAAGAATACCGAAATGAGGACTATTTGGGAGGGAGACAGGACCATTACTGTAAGAATTTGAGGAATGCTACCCTTGGCTTTTCCCGAAAGTATACATTCATGGAAGCATGGGTTTTAGATTTTTCCGGAGGCTCTCTAAAACCAGCTCCTCGGAAAAGGAGGGGGGTGATGCTGTTTTAAAGGCGGCTGAATTCTCCGCGTTAGGCTCCTGAAGCCGTGCAAGTTTCCAGGGTGGAAGAACGCACATAGGCTGTTCTTCCGCCAGGAATGCTTCCCTATTCCATCGTCTCCCGGGGAGCCCCTGGAAACAGGCTACTGAACAAATTGCCTCTTTTCATGTAAAACCTCAACATGCCACATATATTTATCCCCCAAAAGGTGCCAATTTGATATTTTATGATGCCGTCGATGTTATGGTTTGGATGATTCCTGGCATCAGAGGACTGAAACTGAGGCCTGAACTACTTTCCAAATGGGAGCCACATGGTGCAGCCCGGGCTAGGATGAGGCTGCTTTGGATTTTGCTGCAGAACCAACTATCTGAGGTCTACAAAGAAGGAAGCACTTAGAACATTTTTCTCAAACGTGGTCTGTTTTTATGTGTTGCTTCTCCTTGATAATTTTTTGCAGCCTGCTCTGTGTTAAACAAACAAACAAACCAGCTTATGAAAACATTCAGAAGAGCGGCATATGTCTAACTGATGGGAGTTGGAAAAGGAAAAAGAACGAACTAGTTTCCAATGTGTGGGTGTCTCCCCCTCCCTCCACCCCTCTGCCTTCTTGAATTTCTTTGTCACCAGCCCGGCCACTGCGGTCATTCTCTGCGGGTCAGTGGCCTGCCTCTGATGGCAGCTGGCTTTCCTCTCTTCTGGGAACTACTTCCCTGCAGAGATCATCTTCAGATGGCAGCTCTGGGGGTGGGAGGGGGGTGGCCCCCCAGTGTCTTAGCCTTGGGCCTGCCAGGCCACCCTACAGGGTAGCTTCCCAAAGCCTGGTGGTGGTAGTGGTGGTAGGGGGGAGTGGGGAGGTGGGAAGGGGTGAGGAGGGCAGGGAGAGGAACAGGCCAGAGCTGCCCGCAGGAGACCAGGAGGTGAAAAGTTAAACAGATGTCTGAACTGTTTCTTGTTGCTCTCTGGAGCAGCTGTTTACCTTGAACAGTGAGGTATGCCGAGCTTTCCACGGATCCCTTCTGGTTGGTGGCTTTGCAGTGATAGACACCTTCATCCTCTTCTGTGACTCTTTCAATAAACAGTGTGCTGCTTCCTGGTCCTAAAATAATTCCTGGGGAGTGAAAGATGTTTACATGAGTGGGCCTGGGTGACACACAAAAACAGCTACTTCTATAATCCAACCCTCTTCCTATAATTATGCCTTCAGACAAGGAAATCCAAGCTCTAGGTAACCTTGGGCAGGGCCACTTATTTGTTTTCTCTCGTCCCTGGGCTTTTTCATAGCACCTTCCCCAGATCCCAGCTGTGGAGGTGCAACTCAGACCCAGGCCACTCACTGTGTGGAGAGAAATGAGATGGGGCTACCATCTCCAGCTTTCAGAAGCAAATGTCAAGGAGGCGGCACATCTAATAATAACACCATTTACTCACCGCCTGCTGTGTGCTAGCACTAGACCACACACTTCTCATCTTGACATTGGCAACTGCCCTGTAAGGTCTTGGTGTCTCTGTTTTACAAATGTGGAAACAGATTTGGTGACGTTGAGTAGCCTAAGAGCCCGCAGTTGGACTGGAACATGTCTGTGCCAAAGGGGCCAAAGGAGCCCTGCTTCACTCCTAAGAGAGGTGAAGACTTTGGGCTATATTTTAATCCAGGCCTTAGTGCTTCGAGCTTTGTCCCTTGAGACTAGCTGCTTAACCTTTCTGTGTTTCGGTTTCTTCAAACTTAAGATGAAAATGAAAGCAGTTCCTAGCAGGTACACAGGAACATGAGTGGTACGTGCAGGACACACGGACACACAGTAAGTGCTCAGTAAATACAAGCTAAAGTGTGACTACAGAGCTTCATGTAATGGAAGGAGAACCATGGATTCTGACCCCAGCTTGGAGACACAGTAGCTTCAACACCAAAGACCACCACCAAGTATTTATTGAGTACTTACTCTGCTATCAATCTATGTTAAAGACTTGGGGAGGGGGGAGGCTAAGACATGGTATATGCTGAGGAGGGAAAATGAACTCCTACTAAACACACAGATATACATTCTTGTTTTCTCTCTCTCTCCATTTCACACACACGTGCCAGCAAACAGAAAGTGTTTCATAAATGAGAGTGAATAAATGTAGCACAGCATACCCAGTTAAATGCCAAGCCCAGGGTGGGAGGGAGAGCTTTAAGTATAGGAAAACTCAGGAAGGGATCCTGGAGGAGGTGGGCCTTGGGCTGAGGTTTATAGGATTATCAGAGGTGCAGCGGGAAGGGCAGGCAAGAGAACAGCCATGCCAAGACATGAATGTGAATTGAATGCTTATTCTGGAATAGTAATAAAATGGGTCTGGCCAGACTATGGGCTATATTTTGTTAGTTTAAATAGTTTGTACTCCCCCTGATTATAAAAGACACCCAATAAAGAAAATCTGAGAAATATTGGAAAGCATAAAGAAAAGGTAAAGCAAACCTACAGTCTTTCCTCCAAGACATTTTCCCTTTATTCTTTTTTAAGGAGGATTTTTAAACACAGTTTGTTCATTCGTATGGTATTTTTGAGCTCCTACACGTACTAGCCACTATTGTAGATCTGGTGATATCATAATAAGCAAGACAAATGAATCCTTGCCTACAAAGGACTTACATTATAGTGTTGGAGAGTTACAAATAAGTAATTTCAAGGAACAAAGCCTGTGAAGAAACTAAACTAGGTTAAGGGGACCCTGGGCTATGGAGAGTGTTTAGGGAAGGTTCTCTGAAGAGGTGACATCTGAGCAGGGCCCTGAAAGATGGGGAAGAATGAGCTTTTTAAAGATCTGAAAGGGGCATTTGATAGGAAAGTATAGGGAATAGCAACTATAAAGTCCCTGGATGGGGAACGCCTGGGTGGCCTAGTGGTTGAGCCTCTGTCTTCAGCTCAGGTCGTGACCCCCGGTCCTAGGATCAAGTCCCACTTCAGGCTCTGCACAGGGAACCTGCTTCTCCCTCTGACTATGTCTCTTGTGAATAAACATAAAAATCTTAAAAAAAAAAAAAGTCCCTGGGGGCAGGAATGGGCTTGTTTAACAGACAGTGAAAAAGACCACTGTAGACTTTAGTTAGCAAGCAGGAGAGAAGAGAGTTGGTAGGGCTTGATCATGTATGACCACAGGCCACAGTAGGGATTTAAAGTTTTATTCTAGGCATCGAAGAAAGCCACCAGAGGGTTATATCTAATTGCTCATAACTATAAAAATAGTATAATTAACATCTTTAGGCATGAAGATTTTTCTGTATTTCAGATTATTTCCTTAGGATAGATTTCCAGAAACAGATTTATTAGGTCAAGAGCTCTTGATTCTTATAACCATTTTGCCTTCCAAAAAGATTATACCTATTAACACGTCTACCAGCAAGACTGTTTTACGACTCTCTTGTCAGTACTGAGCAGTATCATCTAAAAATACAAAACACAAACCTTTGCTGATGTGATGGATGATTTGTTAGTCATTTTATTTTCAAAGCATCCATTTTGAGAAGTTGACTGGAAAAGGTGAATTCAGATTAAGGAGGGCTTCGAAATCCTGGCTGAGGAGTTTCCATTCAGTGTAGACAGTATAGAAGGAAGGAGGAGCTCACAAAGATTTTTGAGCAGGGAAATGACATAATGAAAGCAATGTTTAAGGAAGTTTAGTCTAGAATGAGAACGCAGGGTAGAGAGGAATGAGGGAGAAGTGGCATCTGGAAATCCAGCTTACCAGTTGTAACTCTGGCAAAGAATGCTGAGGATCCAGATCTGGATGGTGGGAAAGGAAGTAGAGAGGAAGAAATGCAAACGGACACTCTGTACAAACAGCCTACAGGAACTGCTCCTCTACTAGATGAAGGAATGGGCAGAGATGAGTGCAAGATGGTTCTAATATTCTAAGCCCAGGTAATGGGGGTAGAGGGGGGAGGAGGACAGGAGACTCTCCCCTGTAACCTTGGCTAAATCATTTAACCTCTTTGAGTCTGTTTCCCCATCTGTAAAATGAGAATTATACCTGCTTTGCCTATTTTATGGTATTGCTATGAGGATCAACTGAGATCGTTTAATGAAAGCTCTGCAAAGCACAGGATATAGCATACACGGCAATCACAGAAAGTAAAAGCCTGACTGCAGAGTGGGTGTCAAGGGCAATGGACATTCAAAGTAGTGGCTATCTTGCCACTCACCATCATCTTCATTGCAGCAGACCTGACCCTCCACCAACGTTTTTTTTTTTTTTTTTTTTTTTTTAAGATTTTATTTATTTACTCATGAGAAACACACACACACACAGAGGCAGAGACACAGGCAGAGGGAGAAGCAGGCTCCATGCAAGGAGCCCAACTTGGGAGTCGATCCCGGGTCTGTAGGATCACGCCCTGGGCTGAAGGCGGTGCTAAACCGCTGAGCCACCGGGGCTGGCTGCCCTCCACCAAGGTTCTATCACTCAAATCCGGGTTTAAGGCTGATACAGTGAACAAATAAAGCCCAAGGCCTTGGATTTCACTCATGGAGACAGAGGCATAGTTGTGAAGGTGAGCAGATAGTGCCAAGGATGCTGCGAGCTAAGGTCACCTGGCTCAGTTTCATCTTTCCATCATGTAGAAGAGGAAACAGGGTGAGAGTGTGTCCTGAGCCAACCAGCAATGCTCTTCTTTCCAACCTGCGTTCACACTAACACACTCTGACCAGTGGCACAGAGATCGATGCGTCACCATCAGGGTGACACTCCGAATCCTCATCAGGCACTTGCTCATTGCCAGCTCTATCTATTTCCCTTCTCTCAGACTTAGGCCAGTCCCACCTTTTTCGCTCCCCGCATCCTTCAGATCTGCCCATACTCATTTGTAGTTGAGTGCTCTCATTTCTTTTTAATGCCTTATCTTGTAGTGACTCAGTTTTCATGACCTGGTCCCCATGACACAGATGCAGTTCTACTGAGAAGCTCACCTTCTGCAAGGGCTCTCTTCTTAGTTTAACATTTCATTTAAAAGTGCAGGAAAGTGACACCTGGGTGGCTCAGTGGTTGAGCATTTGCCTTAGGCTCAGTCAGGTCGTGATCCTGGGGTCCTGGGATCGAGTCCCGCCTCAGGCTCCCTGAAAAGAGCCTGTTTCTCCCTCTACTTATGTCTCTGCCTCTCTCTCCCTCTCATGAATAAATAAAATCTTAAATAAAACATAAAAGTGCAGGAAAAATAGAACCCATGTATCCACTATGAAGATAATCAGATGTCAAAATTTGGCAATATTTGCTTGAGAACCCCCTCTTTTATTATGAATAAAATGCGTAATTTATCTCCTTCCTTTTCTTTTTCTCTCCAGAAGTATCTCTATCCTAAAGTTGGTGTGTTTCATTCTCATGCATGTTTTTATGCTTTTTCTAGATTGAAATGTACCTCTCTATAGAATATGTAATATTGTTTTGTGGCTTTACAAATTCTAAATAAAAGGTGCCATACAGTATATACCTTTTTTCAACTTTTCTTATTAAATGATATTTTAATATTATCCTTGTTGATACATGTAGATGGAGTTCATTTTTTTAAGATTTTATTTACTTATTGATAGAGATGCAGATTGAGAGAGAGAGAGAGAGAGAGAGAGAGAGAGGCAGAGACACAGGCAGAGGGAAAAGCAGGCTCCATGCAGAGAGCCCTACGTGGGACTTGATCCAGGGTCTCCAGGATCATGCCCTGGGCTGCAGGCGGCACTAAACCGCTGTGCCACCGGGGCTGCCCAGATGGAGTTCATTTTTTTTTTTTATGATAGTCACAGAGAGAGAGAGAGAGAGAGGCAGAGACACAGGCAGAGGGAGAAGCAGGCTCCATGCACCGAGAGCCCGATGTGGGATTCGATCCCGGGTCTCCAGGATCGCGCCCTGGGCCAAAGGCAGGCGCTAACCCGCTGCACCACCCAGGGATCCATGGAGTTCATTTTTAACTCATGTTTAAAAAGAACTCATTGCGGGGACACCTTGGCGGCTCAGTGGTTGGGTAGCTCAGCATTTGGCATCTGCTTTGGCGCAGGGTGTGATCCCAGGATCCAGGATCGAGTCCCACATTGGGCTCCCTGGGAGGAGCCTGCTTCTCCCTCTGCCCGTGTCTCTGCCTCTCTGTGTGTCTCTCATGAATAAATAAATGAAATCTTAAAAAAAAAAAAAAAGCAACTCATTGTATAAAAAGAATCCACTTGTCTCCTATAAGATAGTTTTCACTTTTTTACTGTTACAAAGAAGGCTGCAGTGCCATCTGACACAGCTCTGTGTACATGGTTATGCATACATCTTGTGCTGGGTTATACAGTTCGCTGTATAGCTCTATGCAGGATTTAAAAATCATCTTCCAAAATACACTGATTTATACTTTCACCAGCACTGAGTTAAGAGCTCCCCTCCCCCATATACTTCCTGATACCTGGTGCTACCAGATGTAACTGAAGGCAAAATGATGGGTGTGAGATGGCATCTTGCTGTGGTTTTAACCTCTGTTTGTCTGATTACTAGTTAGGTGGAACATCTTTTTCCATCTTTGTTGGCCATGCAAGCTGCTTTTCCTGTGAACTACCTCTTTATGTTCCCTGTCCATTTTTCTGTTAGCTTGTCTTTTCCTCAATGATTCTGAGTTCTCTATATGCTTTGGATACTGATCCTTTGTTGGTTAAATACGCTGCAAGTCCTCCTCCATTCTATGAACAATCTTTTAAATTATGTTTATGGTGAATTTTCAATACAAAAGCATTTAAAATTCTAATGTAGTCAAATTTATTAATGTTTTCCATTATTCTTTGTGCTTTTTTTTTTTAAGATTTATTTATTTATTTGAGAGTGAGACAGAGCAAGGTAAGGGGAGAGGCAGCAAGAGAATCCTCCAGCAGACTCTAGCTGAGCACAGAGCCCAACATGGGGCTCAATCCCAGGACCCTGAGATCATGACCTGAGCCGAAATCACATCAGCTGCTCAACTGACTGAGCCACCCAGGCACCCCTGGTGCTTGTTTTAAAAAGATGGTTTCCTACTCTGATTATATACTTTCTTCTAAAAACAAAACAAAACAAAACAAAAATTAAAGATTTGTTTAGAGATTTGCTTCTTTTCATTTAGGTCTTTAATCCATCTGGATTTTCTTGTAGGAAGGGGTATGTGTGGTGTGAGTTAAAAATCTAATTTTTACCATATAAATAGCCAGTTATTCCAACATCATTTACTGAATACTCTCTTCTTCCCCAATGCCAGTTCTGTTGGATACTAAGTTCCCATATATTTGTGGTTCTGTTTTTAGGTTCCCTATTTGTTCACAGTGACCCATTTATCCCACACAAGTTATGATTGCTTGATAATGCATCTTGATATTTGCTATGGTATGACCCCTTCTTCTTCAGAATCATCTTGGCCCTTTATATGTCAATATGGATTTTAGGTTTAGCTTGTCAAATTCTGTGAGAAGCACTGTTGGGATGTTGATGCAAATGTCACAGAATTTATGTAATAATTTGGGGGAAATTTATTTTTAGGCCAAAACAAATGAAATTGCCAATATTTTTGACCTGCAAAAAAGGGCTCAAAAATGTTTCACTAATTAATATTCCCAGGGCATCTGGGTGGCTTAGTTGGTTAAGCCATTGATTCTTGATTTTGGCTCAGGTCACCATCTCAGGGTTGAGATTGAGCCCCAAGTTGGGCTCCATGCTCAGCGCAGAATCTGCTTGAGATTTTCTCTCTCCTTCTCCCTCTGGGCCTCCTTCCAAATAAATACATAAACAAATAAAATCTTCAAAAAAATAATAAATATTCCCATCCAAGAATATAAAATATCTTTGAGTTACTTAGGTATTCTTTTATGTCATTTGATAGTTGTGATTTTCTCTTTAAATATCTTGCTTTTTAGTTATATTTATTTCTACACATGTTGTAGTTTTGTTGTTATGAAAAATGGTATTGAGTTCTTTGAAGAGTCATCCTAAATGAATTTTCTGTTTCCCTTTGGGTGTTAATCATTAGAACTAACACATAGAACTCACTTAGAAACATGATGCTCTACTTTGTGTTGTTGAGATGAGATCATTTAATCGTGGGTCTGCTGCTTCTAGAGGGTCACTTAAGTAATTTTCAGCCACTAAAAACATAACAATTCCTGTCGAAACATGATTCATTTCCCTTTATTGAAAGAAGTTGTATCAGATCGGACCAATAGGGCACAGAGCAGGATTTGCAAGTGTGGATGTGTTCTGGGGCCAGGCACATAACATAAATGAGTTGGGGATGAGATCATGGGAGGGGGACTGTGTCTGTGGAGTGCAGAAAATCCTATCTCCCATCTAAAGGTGAAAGCATTTACTCAGCTCCCACCAACTGGAATTTGGGAATTTGAGTCCATCCATCCTTCCTCCTTCCTCCTTTCTTCCTCCCTCCCTCCCCTCTTTCCCTCTCTTTTTCTTTCTCTCTTTCTCTTTCTTGCTGTAGGCTCCAGGTCCAGCATGAAGCCCAATGCAGGGCTTGAACACACAACGCTGAGATCAAGACTTGAGCTGAGATCAAGAGTCAGATGCTTAACTGACTAAGTCACTCAGCCCTGTCTTCTGAGTTTATTAAAATTTAAATTCAATTAATTAACATATAATATATTATTAGTTTCAGAGGTAGAGGTCAGTGAATCATCAGTCTTATATAACACCCAGTGCTCATTCTATCACATACCCTCCTTAATGCCCATCACCCAGTTACCCCATTCCCCCACCCCTCTCCCTTCCAGCAACTCTTAGTTTATTTCCTATGATTAAGAGTCTCTTACAGTTTGTCTCCCTCTCTGATTTTGTATTATTTTTTCCTCTCTTCCTCCATGATCCTCTGTTTTGTTTCTTAAATTGCACATATGAGTGAGATCATATGATAATTATCTCTCCCTGACTGACTTATTTTGCTTAGCATAATACCCTCTAGTTTCATCAACAGAAATCTGGATTTTCCGTGTTAAATGTTGGCAACCCAATCAACTTATGTAAATTTGCTGTGAGGGCCAATAGAAGCATGTATGCTGGATAGATTAGATACAACTTTGACTTCAAGGATGTACATGGGACAACACTATTATATTTAATAAAGCAATGACCTCTGTGATCTGGCCCCTGCCTATTTTGTTTCCAGTTTCTGTGCCTGCTACATCCCTAAGTGTATCCTTGGCACAAGCTATATTTATTTATTGGCAATTCATTATAAGCCTCCATGACTTTGCCCATTACTCTCTGGACCTGTACTTGACTAGCATTCGCTTCCTAATATTTAGCTCAAGGCAAATCCAGATGCTCTGGAAAGCATCTTTTGATGCTCTTGAGCCCTTTCTCTGTTACTCTTGCATCACCTCGTGCATACCTCTACTTTGACACTTAACATTTCATAGTAAATTTGCTGACTTTCTTACTTGCCCGCTCCAGTATCCTGTGCATTACTGAGCCCTGGTGTCTAGCACTGTGCCAACAGACAGCAGACACTTAGCAACTGAGGAAATGGCCACATTAACCAAGACCATGGAAAATGGAATTTAGGGAATGAGGAAAAGAGTGAGCCCTGTAGAGTTTGCTATATGACAGCTGAGTAAGGTAGGATTCGATGCTGACACCCCATGCAGTGGTACTGACTTCCATCCTACATACTCAGCTCTCTCCAGTCTGTAAAGTTCTATGTCAGTTAATTTTATGATTTTAAGATTCAAAGAGCTTTAGACCCTGGAACTTAGAAATGTGAACTCAGATAGTTTCAGGGGTCTGCTAAACTGTTAGCTTCAAATGCTCAAGTAAAATTTTACGCAAAGTTTTTTTTGTAGGGACTTGTACTCCAAGGAATTCTGGTGACAGCACCCAGTGTAAGAACTTGAACCATCTATTGTGTTGGCTGCTGATGGGGATTTTAGATCTGAGTTTATAATGATGCTGGTCTATATATTTATCCATGGGATGCAGTCTAAATTTTAAATAAATGGACACTCTCTTCAGTTTTTAGTATTTTCAAGGGATTTCATAATTAATTTCTTCCCAAGATACCATAAGGTGAAGGACAGTCTTGGCATTTTATACATAAGTACCACATTATCCAGAGAAAGGCATGAAATGGAACCTTAATCCAATTCACCACTGAGTAAATAAATCTATAGATCTTTAACTTGTTTGACTAAATTAAGGCATACCATGTGGTTTTCTCCTGTTCCTTCCATAAAAATTTGACATTTCCTAAATTGGCCTGCTAGTCTGACCAGTGACTCAGACTTTGTTGTTCAGCTGAGCACCTGTACTTGTGACTTAGAGAACGTGCCCTTGCAATTTGGCCAAATGAATCGTCATCATCAAAACTCCCTTCTTCAACCATCAAAGTCCAATTCAGATGGCACCTTTCCATGAAGTCTCCCCTGATGACTCTAATTGGAGATGCCCATTTGTATCTCGTGAAATTTTATCCTATTCACATTGCATACTTATGAACTGACTTGTACCTATTATGTGTAGGTTTTCCAAAGGTAAGGACTAAGTTTTGCTCATTTTCATTTTCTCTAGAATGTGACAAAATGTCCGGTGCATGCAATAGGTAGTCAATAGATGTTAGGTTTAACAAAATAAAGAGTAAATTTTGTTATGATAGTGTTGGCTCTCCAATGAAATGAGAAATTCTTTTAAGTTGGCACAGGATATATGTTCGTTATAGAGGAGCCATGAGGATGAGGATGTATACAGTTGTAGGTACATGGTAAATTGTACCTGTAGACTGATACCTCTTAAAGGGATTGACTAGCTAAGAGCTGTATCTGAACAAAGGGCCAGAAGAGCCAAATATGGATTCAAGATGGTTAAGGTGACCCAGGAAAACTAGAGACTGGATGTCTGAGTAACTTCCCACGAAGAACACAGAGGAGCTTGTGTTTACTCAGTCAAACTTCAGAGGTTTGGAAAACTACAGGAAAGAGAAATCCAAGTTTAGTAAGCCGCAAAGATTGACAAAAATGGCAAGTGAACAATGGTGGACTCATTCAATGGCACTAAAAAGGCAAAGGATTCTAGTGTTTTCAAAAGATCATCACTGGGCTGCTGCTTTCTCTCTGTTGAGAATCTTACCCCAAGGTCAAGCCATGCAGCAAAGCATTTGCAGATGTAAGAAAAAAAGTTGGTGAAGAGTGGAATAATTTGAAATACAGTGAAAGGCAGCCTTTACAATAGTGTGTTATGTTGGAAGGGAATTATGAGATGCTTAAAACACATGGTCTAAAGGAGATCTGATGGGCAATGTCATCCCCGATGAGATTATTTGTTCTTTAGCTATGAGAAAGACAGGGAGGAGGAGCTCTTAGAAAAGAATAAGATTGAGGGGCACCTAAGGGTGGTGGCTCAGTCAGTTAAGTGACTGACCCTTGATTCTGGCTCAGGTCCTGAACCCAGTGGTTGTGAGATGGAGTTGGTGTTGGGCTCTGTGCTGAGTGTAGAGCCTGCTTAGGATTCTCTCTCTCTCCCTCTCCCTCTGCCCTTCCTGCCACTCTCTCTCTCTCTCTTAGAAAAAAAAAAAAAGGAAAGAAAGAAAGAGAAAAAAAAAGAATAAGACTGAGAACAGTGGTAGAAAATGCTGTATAATATTCCTCTTCATGAAACCACTGAATAAACGAAAAGCCCTAAACAAAGGGCCTTTCATTTGGGACAATGGCTATTGCTTCACTAGCCTAACTTACAAAATTGGGTTATGATAACAGAATGGTTTCCAAGAGCTGTCGCGAGATTGTAAACCAGTTGACTTGATGGGGTTAGAGTTGAAGTGAGCACCTTGAAACGATGCCAAACACACATGTATTTCCAAACATTTAGAAATGAAAAGCATTCTTGTGCCCTTTCACTGGGAACCTCGCCATTGTTCTAATGAAGTATTTCAAGATGATTCAAGCACCTAAAAAAATGTGTCAAGCAGTGCTGTGTCTATAGTTATATACATAGTTGATAGCTGAGGTTTTATAGTTAACATCTATAAATTGTAAACACACACAGGTGTGTGCACATATGAACACACTCCATCCTGCTTCACTCATTCTTGTGCTATGATCAGATTTGCCGTGGTCCCTCCATGAGGTTGGATGCATTTATCCTGCAGAATATAGCCATTCATCCAAAGTGGCCTTTCTGTGTAGAGCGAAGTAGTGTTTTTTTTCTTTTCTTTCTTTTCTTTTTTCTTTTCTTTTCTTTTCTTTTCTTTTCTTTTCTTTTCTTCTTTCTTTTTTCTTTTCTTTTCTTTCTTTTCTTTTTTCTTTTCTTTTTTTTTCTTTTCTCTTTTCTTTTCTCTTTCTTTCTTTCTTTCTTTCTTTCTTTCTTTCTTTCTTTCTTTCTTTCTTTCTTTCTTTCTTTCAAGATTTTATTTACTTATTTGAGAGAGAGAGAGTATGCATGAGTGGGTGAAGGGCAGAGGCAGAAGCAAGCTCTCCACTGAGCAGGGAGCCTGATGCAGGGCTCGATCCCAGGACTCTAGGATCATGAGCTGAGCCAGAGGCAGATGCCTAACCCACTGAGCCCCGCAGGTGCCCCTGAAGTAGTGTTTCTATGATTGGTATAGTATTAGTACTGCATTGCACGAAGGTTAAAGTCAAGAACTTATTTTTACAACAGTAGAAGAAATAAATTATGGGAAAGCATACCATATGATAGTATATGGATGCTAAAAAGAATGAGGCAGAACAGTATGTGCTGACATAGAAAGACCCTCAAAATAACACTGTGGTCAAAGCAAGTCCTAAAACAAAACACATAGCATGACTGATCTAGAGATGCTGGCTTTCCTACATCACCCCTCTACTGGTTACTCACTATTATCCATTACCTGATTTTGTTCATCATAGCAGTTATTACTGTCTATTCGTAGGCAATATGTTTATAGTTCTATTTGTTAAAGTTATTACCTAGGCTTTTCCATTAGACTGTAAATTCAAGGTCCCGTCTGGTTCCAAGCACCTCTATATTCCTGGCATAGAGTTAGCTTTGAATAGCTTTGAATGAATGAATCCCATTTATTATTTGCCCCACATATATGTATGCCCCAAATTTGTATGTATGTACATATATAGGTTAAAAAAAGGTAAGATTGTTGACAAACTACAAGTCAGAGTTGGCATGTGTTAATTCTCCAGATGGAATTTTTATAGCTTATGCTATTTCTGTATTATGTGATCTTTCACAATGAAAATGAATTCATATATTATTTAATTTTAAAAAAAGATAGTTTTATAAATGAAATGATGAGCCTCTTTATCAAAAAAGAGCCACTGAATAAAAGTTTAAAAGATATATATCTCCAAATACTGAAACATTTGCAATAATTTATAATATTATAAATATTACAGTATAATACCATACAATGATGAAATATTTGTGAAGCAAGAAAGATACGTTTATACTTCACTACAAACTATAATTTTGGATTAAAGCAATAAAAGGCTAAACCAAAAACCATCACATCAGAAGACTGGCCCCCTATCAAGTGTGTGTATATGTGTATTGGGGCATGATCTATGTTTGCTGTGCTATATTTTTCAGTGATGGCTGGTTTAATTACAACTGAGTTGAATGTGATGACTACTTAAACTAATAACATACAATCTAATTGTTTAAGCTCCCTTCTAGCAGGAGAGAATGCAAAACTGAAGCACTTAAACATGGGGCGGAGGAGGAATGAACTTTCTCAATTTGACTTTATCAGCAGGGGTTCAGTAGTGCAGGTGATGGCTGAGTTCACTGACTAGGTTATCTGTGTGTACATTCGTTTGCGTGTTTTCCTGAGCTGCCTGGGGATCCCCAGCTGCCCTGCATCTGTCACTGGTTAAACTGCGCTGGTTAGACTGTTTCGAGTTTGTACTTGGAGGGAGGGGAGAGTTTCCAGGGCAAATTCTGGACACATGAAATAGAAAACCTCCATTTAATTGTTCTGCTAAGAGGTGGAGATACAAAATTATCTAAGGTGGAGTATGGCTTTTCCTGCTTTGGCCAAGTAGTCTCTGGTGTAAGCAGCAAATCGTAGATTGGAGATGGAGATGCCTCCCACTCTGAGCACCCAGACGGTGGCTCTTAGTTTTGGGGTTAGTGACTGGTTAGGGTGCAGCCCTGAGATCTGAGGGGTGGTTTCTGGGAGGGCCTACCCTCTCTCCTCCCCCATCACACACCCATATGTCTCTATTTCTCTTCTCTTTTTCTTCATTCCCCGTTTCTTCTTCTCTGCTACTGGGCCCTGAAACACTGACTGCTAAGCAGACAGAACAGGCTGCTGATCTTGGCTGTGCTCAAATTACAGTTCCCTTTGTTGCAGGAGGTCACAGAAAGAATCCAAAGATGAGGTTCATTCATAGTCAAAAGCTTTAGTGAGTATGAGGTTTCTCTTTGAGGTGATGAAAAAATTCTGAAACTAGATATTGATAATGGTTGCACAACATTGTGAATAGACTTAGTGTCACTGAATTGTACACATTAATGATTAAGTGGTAGTATTCATGCTATATGTATTTTGCCATAATTTAAAAAAAGAGGGGAGGGAGAGGCTCTTTCTAAAGTGATGCACACATTCTTAAGTTCTTTTCCATCTCTTACGGTCTTAATTTTTCATTTGAAAATCAAGAGGACTTTGAAAAGGCACAAAACCAGACTTTAAAACAACCAGAAGGAGGGCCTGCTGTTTATATGAGTGGGCTTGTGCTGCCTTTAGTATGTGTGATTCCCTCAGCTGAGTCTTGCTGTGGCTCACAGCTTCTGGGAGGCTTTTCTGAGCTGGATGGGGATGAGGAGGGTCTGCTGGGAAATGCATCCAAGAAATTTTCTTTGGGGAAAGCATTAGGCTAGGGTTCCCTACATATTAAGTATATACAAGACCTACATCAGCTGAGTGTTAGCTCGGTAAAGAGATATATTTGGGTGTCGAGGCTGCTTCTCCATAAATAACTTCTAGTGATTTTTCAGTACAGAATAGGACTCTAGCCATGGGTTACTTTACTTTTCTGGGTGTAAACCATGGAGCTCTCCAGCTGTACCGGTCAGCCTCACTGAACCAGCCTCACATTCACAAGTAATTGTGGAAGTCCGTAAAGTGACAGCCTCCATTTCTTCGCCACGTTAAGGCTGTGATCAAAGTCAGGGTTCCTCTTTCGTCTGGGGTTGGGCTTGTAGCGCTGCACTCTGGCAGTGCCAACCGAAGGCAATGTTTTCCTGCTGTTACCTCCCTGTACTCTTTCCTTAATTCCACTCCTTTTGCCTCGCCTTCTAAATGGAAGTTTATCCTTAGAATAGAACTCTTACTTCTGCAACATGTTCAGAACATCCCCTAGGCTTATATTGTTGTCAGGGGTACAGCTAAACCCTGGGAATTTGTTGGAAGATTCTGGCCAGGGAGAGCAGCTACTGGTAGAGCCACTTGTGAAGCTTGGCGGTTCTTGGTCTGGGTACGTGAACACCCCCACCCCCCAACCTTACCTTAACTTAAGGACATATATTGGAGAGAAAGGAATGGTGAGAACAGCTACCTAATAGCAGACTGATGGGGCTCCACGGGGGTGATAAATACAACAGCCAACTCGCCTTCCTGTGCACTGCCCTACACATACCCTGAATCTTGTACATGCTTCTCTGCAATGTCTTCAGTCATGATGCACCATAAGGGTGGATCTCATAGGAAAGAAAAGGCAATTACTACTCAAGTTTTGCAAAAGATAATTGACGTTTCTGAGTTTTATTATCACAAAGAAATCAAGCAAAGCTGCGGATTCTCACAGCCCGGGGGTGACAGATAGTCACTTCATTATCCCTAGGCATTAGCATCCTCATTCATTTCTCTCCTCTATTCCTTCAGGTCTTTCCTAGATCTATGGAAACCACTTTATACTTCAGACATGAATCTGTACCCCCCAGGTATGAGGACAACCAGTCACATTGATTTGGATATGCACTCATTCGCATAGGTATTTGGTGTCAGTGATCCAGTGGTGACAGGAAAGCTGTCCCTTTCAGGTCACTAGATAAATAGTCTTAGTGACCAAGATCCAATTTAGGAAGCAATATTAATCAGCGGGTCAGAGTGATCTCTCCTGCTCCAACCTCAAGCTATTTAAGAAAGAATTTATTCTTTCTAAACTCTTTGCTGTTCCTGTTGTAATGCTCTTATCTTAAAATATTCTGAAATGGTTCGCTGCCACAGAAATTTCATTTAAGCAATCGTTTGCTGATGGTTTCTGGGTTTAGGCAGGCTT
This sequence comes from Canis lupus baileyi, assembly GCF_048164855.1. Lineage (NCBI taxonomy): Eukaryota > Metazoa > Chordata > Mammalia > Carnivora > Canidae > Canis > Canis lupus. Next base: position 13,017,102 of record NC_132861.1, on the reverse strand, counting down.
TACTAGAAGCAGCTCAGAGCAGCATTGTTTTCTATTCTCTTAAATTTATTTCCAGAGGGAAGTTTGTTACTTTTTCCGGCGTTTTAATGACTTTTTCAGAAACCCCATTTACTCTGCACAATGGTGGTTTGTGATTGGATCAAAGTAAAAGCAAGCTAGATAGGCTTTCTGTATCCACCTCGGACACTTATCTGGTGTCCTTAGAGTGTCATCAAGCCTGTGCCGACAGCCCTATCTGCAGTGCTTGCTCAGCTCTTTACAGCTTTGAACATTTTTAGGGCCTCAGTGAAGAATCTGGGAAGAGTGTAAGGTAGAAAAGTGACTTTCTGATCATTCTGGAAGAACTGCCGGTCCCTTGGGCCGGTGACTGAAGAAGTAGTGAAGACACCCAGGAGGCCATCTGTTCTCCAAGGTGACTTCATAACATTGCTCCAAGTCTGGGTACAAACCCTTAATATTTTTAACCCAAAGGAAATGGATGTTTCTTAGAGGAGCTTGCTGTCTGAATACCCCTCAGAATCAAGCCATACTCAAAGCAGCCACTGGCCAATAGACTTCATCTCCAACCTGCTATTGGTCCTTCCCTCTGACATTTTTCTTTCCTCTCTGGTCCTTAAGATTCTACTTGCTTTAGCTGTTCAAGTCTCTGTTCACCTGTCTCTTCAAAGTAAATGAGTCTCAGACCACCTTTCTCTTCAATACTCTGCACCCTATCAGCCCTTCCTAATAGTTCAGAGTGGCTTCTTTCCTCAGTTCTAATTTGGAAGCTCTCTTGCCTTTATTGCTTCTGGCATGTTTTCTCTTATTTCCTCTTTATTTCTCATCCATTCTGCATATCCCATGAATGATGAATAATTGAGAATCTCTTGTATGTGTAGCATGAAAGTAGGAAAATTGAAGCACAGAGGATGTATTTTTTCAATTAACTGATGTATTCAAGATATTTTAACTGTGGTAGAGACATATTTTCTACTTGTCCCATATATTAATTCACCGTATTCCATTTTTAGACTCATTAACTCTGGTGCCCAACTGGCATGATGATAATGAATAAGTTAGGACACCTCTGGTTGTGGCTTAAAGAGGTTGTGTTCATTTAAACGCCCATACAGACTAACTACTTTAGATATTTTGTTATCCAGATCTTAATTTTCACATTCACTGCTGTATTAGCAGAGCCTACACAGCACCAGTCACAGAGTACTGCCTTATAAATGACTGTTGAATGAGTAAAAGAGTGTTGGACTGCTATGGAATAAATTCTGGACCTTTTAAAACTTAAAAGTAACTAGATTTGGGTTTGAAATTATTTTTATCTTCATATAGGGCATGTCTGCTTTTATTTATTTTGAGATTTTATTTGTAAGTAATCTCTGTACCCAAGATGGGGCTGGAACCCCATGACCTGGAGACTGAGTCCCATGCTCCACTCACCCCAGGCCCCCATGGGCATGCTTGCTTTAAAAAAAATGCTTTAAATATTTTTAATATGCTTTAACTTTTTAACATTTAAAAAACAAACTATATAGTCTGTGGGAAGCTTAAGCTTTAAGGGTTAGAACTGAGAAAATATTGTTTTAAAAATATGCTTGTTGGGATCCCTGGGTGGCACAGCGGTTTAGCGCCTGCCTTTGGCCCAGGGCGCGATCCTGGAGACCTGGGATCAAATCCCACGTCGGGCTCCCAGTGCATGGAGCCTGCTTCTCCCTCTGCCTGTGTCTCTGCCTCTCTCTTTCTCTCTCTGTGTGACTATCATAAATTAAAAAAAATAAAAAAATAAAAATATGCTTGTTAATGCCCATGAGGTCATTTAAAAGCTTAGGGGGCACCTGGGTGGCTCAGTCTTGATCTTAGCTCACCTCTTGATCTCACGGTCCTGAGCTCAGGCCCCACACTGGGCTCCACACTGGACATGGAGCCTATTTTTTTTAAGTGATGCTTATGTTTTCTTGGGAGCAATGTGCATCAGTGGTCAGCCCGAGGCTGGGTACACAGAGTGTGGGCTCCAGAGTCACCCTCTGGTCCCAGCCCTGGACAACAAGGCACAGGCTCTATGACCTAGTCCATTATTTCTCCTGTGCCTACGTTTCCTCATTCCTTCCTTTGTAAAACAGGAATCATAATTTAGCAAACCTCATAGGATTGTTATGATGAGCAAGGGACGTGCTTAGAACAGGACCAGGCACCTAGTCAGCTAAGTTAGGTGAGACTTGCAAAATGCCGTCTAACAACGGTACCTACTTCTGATGACAGTGGTGAGAAGTAAATGAGATATTTGTAAATCGCACCACAGTGCCTTGGTTCCTGGTGACTACTCAATACATTTTTATTATTTTTAATAGAGAAGGCCTACTAAGACATTATATCTATCTTCAAAGGTTTTAAAAACAAGCACACACAAAACAAGGGAGTAAGTGACACATTTTATGACATGAATTGTAAGTAAACCAGACACAAAGGAAGGGAACAGTCACCATGTACTGGAAAGTGAAAGGAGGATCCCTAGTGGAGGTGGGCTCTGGGGCCCCCTGGCAGGGAAGTAAAGATAGTCCGGGGATGCTGGGAGGAAATGGCAATCCATGGGGCAGGGTGGAGTACTGACGAAGCCCCAACCCCTCACTCCAAGCCTGCAGGTGTGTGGCCAGGAGGGCCCACCTTGAGTGCAGTGGACCACATGGTCTGCAGGGGGTGCCCTGGTGGAGGCTGCCTCCAGTCCTCTGTGCATATGCTTCCCTGTGCCTGCATGCTTAGCTCCCCTTTTGTTCCTGTGGATGCCCTTTGACCCAAGAAAGCACTACTCAGCTTTCATAAGGCTTTCTTAAAACTGCATTTCTTCTCTAGAATAGCTGTGCCTCACTGAAGGGTTTCCTGAAAGGAAATGAGGAAGGAGGAGAAAAGCTCTCCCGTAAAGACTTTTCAGCAGGCATTTTATGGCCTGTTGTCCTGAGCACGAGCTCTCACGTGTGCCCTGTTTCCTGTCTCCTATTTTCTTTGGAATAGGGTAAGTTGTCATTTAACAAATGGTAAGGATGATGGCCCAGATTGTATCCCAGACCCAAGGTCACTACAATCCTCTCAGTATATGTTTTGTTTTGTTTTTTTTTTTGAGTTGCCATGTGTCACACGTCTTTAAGGGACATGCAGTTTATTTTCTAGATTTTTAAATTTCAAATAGTTAATTAATTTTAAACATTATTTATTTACCTGATATATTTTATATGTGTAAATGTTTTATGTTTATAATTATATATTTCATTAAATACAATTCATATCTTTTGTATTTGTAAATATTAAATATCTCATTAAATATATTTAATTATTAATTATTTAGGCTTTATTTAAAATTTATTCTCAGTATGGCTTTCCAAAGGCTTAGTATAAAATGGACTAGTTTTCAGTCTTTTCCAGGCTGTGCTTTTGAAGTTTTCCCAGTTCAGCTTTGGAGTAACCAGTGAGTCAAGGATTGTCACTTTGGTTACCTATAATCTTTACTCCTAGGTTTATAAAAAATAATAAGAGTTGGTATTTTTGAAGATGTCTACATGCACAAACACAAGGTCATAGTCATATAGTCATAGAGCCTATTGCATTGGCTGCTGAATTTGTTGCCTTAAATTGGAAATCTTATATATGAAACTTCATAAATACTGTATGCATATTAGAGATTATCTCCAGAAAATTAAGAAATTCCTTTCCAAAAGGCTATAGCAGTTTTAAGGAGTGGATACAGGGAGAGAAAATGGATGACTTAGTACAGTTAAACTCCATAAATGCCAAGAGTAGCATAGTAGAATGACATTTATAAAAGACTTTATGTAAGAATTTATCTAAGGCTTTTTTTAGATATTCTTCTCTTGGCCCTCTGAAGATCAAAGAAAGCTAGGAGAAAGATAGTTTTGGTAGATTTAGAATTGTTTGACATTTTAGCTGAGTTATTAATTGACCCTTCTGACACCTTTCAACAAATTCTGACAACTCATTGGCCGATTTCTATATAAATGAGGTGGGTCAGAAGGTCACATTTACTCAGCCATAACTACAGGCAAGCTTGGTGATATTAACTCCTATAAAACTTAACACATCCTTGTGTGGTCAGTATTCTCCCAATTTTATAAATAAAGAAACAGGGGCTCAGAGAAGAAGGATAAGTGAGTTGCCCAAATTCCCTGACCCATGAGGGTAATGCTAGGATTCAATCCCTCCCGCACACCTAATAATCTTTTTCCATTTGCAGTGGGGTAACAGCCTTGGCATACCCTCTTGCCTTGTCTACCCTCCAGTCCCAGAATGGTCACAAGCTTTTGAAATTGGTTCAACTCTAATTATTTAACCCACATCCAAAGTATAAAAACCGAACACATGCCAAATTTCTTGCTTTCTTTTTATTTCTTTCTTTCAAAGAAACCAACATCTTACATTATTGTTTTGTAAAATGTATTTTGTGATCAAGTTATTTGGGGGAATACTTGAAAGCAATTTACCTGATTTCTTTAATATAGGACTTCTTGGAGCCTTTAAGACAGTAGTGTGAACTCTGAATCTCTAAAAGGAGGATATTACAGGTATTGTTTCACAAACTATTTATTCATGTATTCATTTATCTTTTTGTTTTGGTCGAAAACCTCAAGAGATTAATTTTCCATGAAACTACCTATCTTAATAGTGTGTCATCTTGGGCTAATCACTTTACCCATCGGGCCGAAATTTTCTACCCTACAATAAAGATATTCCAAAGATCCCTTTAGCTTTAAAAATTCTATGATATAGCCTCCCCAGCCACCCCTAAGTCCAGGCATCGGTACTACCAAGCAAACTTGCTAAGGACAGAATAAGACTTTCTGAAAAACTCTCATTCATTCATTCATTCATTCATTCACGATACATTTATTGATTGCCAAGCACTGTCAGGTTCTGAGGATAAAAGGAGAAACAAGATACAAATAAGATAAAGATATACTGTCTGTCCTCAGGAGGAGGCTGATATAATAAACATGTAAGAAAACATACACATGAACTGATGATACAGGGCAGTAAGAGAGCAGTGGAAATATGCACAATACACAGATGAACTCATGATTATAAAACAACTCAGTAGGAGAGGATAGAAACATTTATAAATAATAAAGACCCCTGGAGGATCTGCCCCCTCTTTGCAGGGGTAGACTAAGGCTTTCTGGAGGAAGAACAGAACCCAATCTGGGCCTTGAAGTACAGGTAGGCATTAGATGATGGGAAGGTACTCCAGGCAGAGGGGACACAAGAACAGAAGCAGCAGAGGGGGTCGAAGCAGCATACCATGTGTAGCAATCTACAAGAGTTGGCAATTGTTAGAGTATAAGGTTCAAGGCAGGGGAGGGCAAGCATGGAGTTGGAGAAGTTAGGGAGGGCCAGTTGTTGAGGGCCTTCTCTGGCAGATGCTGGAACTTTGTCCTGGGATGCAGAGCGAGTAGAAGACTTGAAATAGGGAAGTGACATGTTCACAGCTGCATTTCATCTAGTTGTATGGAAAAGAAGATTCCAAGAGAGAAAACTGAGGTGGAGAGATCAGTCAGGAGATGATCAGGAGACAGATAATGAGCACTGGAACCCAGAGAATGACAACAGGAGAGCAGAGGTAAGGATGACCTTGAGAAAGATTTCGTATTTATTAGACATAACCTGCTCAGCCTGGTGATAGATTAGAGAAGGACGTAGGGGAGCTCATCAGTTTCTGGTTTGGATGATGAAGTGAATGACGTCAATACAAGAGGAGGCACTGCTCTATGGAGAAAAATGATGTAAATGGGACCAGCTTAGTGTAAGGCGTTTTTAACATACCTTAAAATTGGAGATCTTATACTACAACCCCTTTCTGGGTATCAAACTTAAATGGAGATTTTGCTGTGTGTAGAGGTCTCACATTCAAGGACCTTTCTGTAGTGTCAGTTATTTGATTTAGGTGGTTGGATTATTGCAAATAAATGGCAATTTTATTTTTCATATAAATGGAATTATTAAGCAAAATTATAAATCAGTTCATTTTCATCTTAATGACAAAATTATGAGGCAGGCAACAGACAGTGTTGATACCTACTGGATTTATGTTGAGTTGTTCTTAAACATATATTTTATTGAAAGAAAATTAACATGTGATCATTAGTTGCGATTTTTTTTACCAGTATTCTATCATTTAAAATATTCTGCTTTTTAGCAAATTATTAAAATTGATAAGAAGTACATTAAAAAGATGATAAAACTACTCTGAACTTCGTATATACCAGATGTTCAAAGCTCTGCTGCACCTCAAGCCAAGGAGCCAGCACCTCACTTTCCCTGCTGTCAGGCTGAACTGACACATTTTCTAAAGGACTCTTACCATTTCTTTATGAATGCACCATTTACAGCAGATTCCGTACGGATCTTTCTACATGGTTAGGAATATGGTGTGCGTTAAGAATGGGCCCAAACAGTCCTCATTGAAAGTTGATAGGAGCATGAACCAGAGCTCTACTGGCAAGTGGTTCTAGATGCATGGAGAGGAAGGGAGAGAAATGTTACGGGAAGAAGAGGATGATGAGAATGAGAGTGAATCCAAGGAAAACAAAATCTCTTACCGGGTTCTTGCTGTATTTTGTGGTTGTTTTTAAACCAGGTTATCTCGGGCTCTGGGACACCAGTAGCAGGACAGTCTAATGTGGTTGAGCTGCTGATGGCCACCGTGTGATCACTGAGGTTTCGCAGCAGGTGTGGGGCTTCCTGATCTAGTGAATAAAGAAAGGGGATTGTTATTACTGGTTGGTTGTAGCCTTTTGTTATATATGCACATCAACACTTTACATAGATGAACAGCAAAGCTCAACTGTAAGGTTTCATTCATATTTTGTTCCTGAAATTTTTTTCTCTGCATAACCTGCTTCATCTTTATTAAGTCCTAACAAATTGAAGTTTATTAGAACACAGAGTAAAATCGAGAACAAAATTCTATAGTATTCAGTATCAAGGTTTTTGCCTGGCCCACTAGGTTTCTTCCTTTCTGTGAGAGAAGCTTTTCAGAAACCTAAGGGTTTTGCATACTATTCGAGGAACGAAAAAGGAAACACCGCGATTTGGGATATAGGCTTAAAATGGATTTCTACATAAAGATATAGTATTATAGTGATGCGTTAATGTAACTTTGTATGTGATTTTATTGACGTGTTGTTTGTGAGGGCATGTCTGTGTGACTCAGCTATCAGTAACCTAAAATGTGAGGCAGCAGACCAAACAGGAGCATTTCTTGAACTTTGAAAGCTTTATTGATTATTTCCTTCCTCCATCCCTTCCCCAGCGCAAGCAACCATAGGATTAATTCAAGAGGCAGAGGCATAGGTTTGTAGTTTTTGCACTATATAATAGTACAAATATTGTATTTTATATTATTTTCTCTTAAAACATACAAATATGATACAATACAATTTATTTTAATAAAATGCCAACCAATATAGTACAACAAAATGAATTTAATACATTAGGATGCAATACATTACAACATTAAAATCCCACATTGGAACAGCAGTACCCCCGAGGCCCCAATGAGTACAGTGTCTCTATTTAATGAAGTAGTCCTGCTGATGGGTATACATTCTAGTTAGGCGAGTGCTGGATTGGCAGCTCAGCTTCCAAAGGTAAAAGAATAAAGACAACTCCTAATGTCCTTCCCACCCTCCTGAGTCATCCTCTGCACCCCCTCTTGTAGCAAACCCTGGAACAGAAATCAAAAGAGTTTTTGGCGTGACTTACATATTCTGCGCCACTGGCTTCAATTATACAATCTGAGCTTTCTCTGACCATTTTGGATTTCCTCATCTGATTGTACTAACAGTGTGAAAGCAGCTTAGGCGTGATTACAATGCTCTAAGAGGTGACACACTGCAGTGGCTTTGGCTTCATGTCCCTGCAGAGTTCTGACGAGTCCCCAAACCTCTCTCATTTTATTCCTGCAGGGAAACTCTCAGGATTAGCGTTCATTAAAGCAATTTAGAAATCTCAGCTTAAAAAGTATATTATCATACAACTTTGACAGCATGTTGACAGGGCATAATAACATGGCAGGGTTACTGTCTGTTCCAAGGAACAGCTTTCTCATTAAATTCTGATTCCCAAAGCTTATCACTAGTCTTTCCTCACTTTATACAAAATGAAATCCGAAGGCTGAAAAGAGCATTGAAAGGAGAGCCCTGATTTAGACACTCTTCATAGTTTGGAATGAATGATCGCAACGGCCCTTTTGCCTTCTCTGGATCTTTCTAGTCTATTATGCTTCCCCAGGCAGAACCGTTTCAGTATTTCTGTGTTTGCATTCCGTGCAATCTGCCAAATGGGTTTTCCTAATTGCAAATGCGGCCAGGTATCAAAATCTTCAATGCTGATAACTTTTACACACTTGATTGTTACAATTTTGACATTTTTACACAGCAAAGGTTCCAAACGTATTAGTGAAACATGACAAGATAATGAAGAACAGTGTCGTATTACTACTTAGTGTCTATTACAGTGGCAAGCCAAATTTGACATCTCATTTATGTCACAGTTCACGAAGTTATATTTGAATAGCTTCCGCTACCTCATTGACTATTTCCCATGCACTAAATATAATAAAATAATCTATCATTGCCCAGAGGCTTTATTATAAAAAGGAAGTCTGAATATAGGACCTACAACACCCAAATTATTTTCATAGCTACAAACTATAGCATCATCGACAAAGACAGCATTTGGCTTCCGTGGCAGGTGTACTGGAAAACACTTACATGAAAGAGAACAGTTTAACAGAAATGTCATGAGAACTCCCAAAGGCCCTATCTGCACTAGACAAACTTCAGACAAGAGAAGCAGCAAAAAGGCTGCAGAATAAACATTGGACTCTCAATTAAATACAAAGTTCATATAAACATGTCTGAAACATACAGTATACTATTTTTCCTTGTACCCATTTCTGAAAAACATGTTCTCCTACGTGAACAATCTCATTTTTGACTGGTGTCTAAGTGACCAATCAACCAATGAATCATTTTATCAGTTCCCCTGTATACTTTATAATCTGTTTTGACATTTTAGGTAAGAAAGGTACATTGAACCCTTATTATTAACCCTAAATTATTTGGTGGAAATAGGGAGCTGCTTTCCAAAACTTGACAAAGTGGAGCTGATCCCTTCAAATGGAGAAAATCAGAATTAACAGAATATTTCTGCTGGTTATCAGTAGCCAAAGATAGCTCCTCACCAGGTTTTTCTTTTAGCTTTTGATGTTATGGCCCCAAAGATCCACCAGGTCTCATAAACATATAGTCTCTCCACTTGGACAGGGGATTGAGGAACCAGCCTCATGCCCTCTACCCCAACTCAATCATTCTCTGTTTTAGACTCTTCTTTCTCTCTCTTTTACCCATTATCCCTCCCTTCCTGCCTGCCCCAAAGAGCAACCAATACAAAATAGAACCCACTCAATTGATTTTCCTTTTTGAAACTCTGGAAGGATGAATTACACAGTGAACAACTAATTACCCTGTGGAATTCTTAAAGTCATCCCTTGGAAGTACTTAAGATCCTCTCCTGTAAATACGAACACCCTTCCCCTCCCCGCAAAAATTGCAATCGCAGTTTTGAAGGGAAGGAAATGGTCATTTCTACATGTCTGCTTCGCCATTTTTCCAGAAGCCTCCCATTTGCTTTTTCAGCTTTAGGAAAAATGGAGTCCCCACGATCCGTGGCACTAAGGCATTGTTTCCTGAAGGAACATGCTGACTTAGAATGAACAAAGACGCCAGGCAAAAGAGCCATAGGTAAAATTTCAAGATACAATTGATTATTCTTTCCTCTGGGCTGACAACTTCCAGGTTGCTAATTGTTTTCAGAGCATTTGGGACTCCATAAAACTGGCATTCTGGGGAAATGCTATTGTTTACTCTTTCACACTTGACAAAAGCAATTCCCACGTGAAAGACAAGTTTAGCCGTGGGACAGAGTCTGTTACCTAAAGGAGGAAACAGTCTGGTGAGTTCCCAAGCCTGAAAAGTTGTCATATTGTCACCTTCTATTGAACTGCCCAGCCACTGTGTTCTCAGCCATGGCTATTTTGGTCATTGTAGCTTGTTTTCCAATAGTTCACGCAAGGCACATACAATGATCAATCATAAATAAAAACAACAGAACAATGCATATTAAATTGGTGAAAAAGTCACTTTCCCCTCAAATGCAAGCTTAAAAAAGGAGATTACAATCTCTCCCGATTGAAAAATGGTGTGTATTTTTAAACGGCTCTGAATTCTGCTTCTGTAGTTTTGCCATTTTTAATCCCCATAAAAATCCCATTAATATTTGCATATGGGGAAAGTGGACTTTTTTCCTTTTTTTTAATGGACAGCTCTCAGATTTACATTTAGAAGAATGCATTCAACCTTTTGGTCACAATAGCCTTGGTTGCCTTGATAAACTCATTGTGGTACATCTTTGAATGCCATCAATTCAAAAGGAGAGAGTTCTTTAAAAGAATCACCAGGGGATGAATCTATGTAAGACGAAGGCACGATGCCCATTTTTTTCAGATGCAGTTGGGAGCTGACTAGTCCACTCAGAGGCAGTGAGGGGAAAGCCCTGCACCGACTAGTCAGCTAGCTACCCAGACAGACACAGGACGTGGGCTGGACCCGGTGGACAATCTGAATTCATACTGTGATAAAGCTTTAATACCTCTAAATTACACCGACATCTTGCACTCCTGGGGCCCATCTTAGAAGCTCCAGTTTAAGATTAATGTGCTTAATGTAAAAAAAAAAAAAAAAAGCATTTTCAAATAAATAAGCATTATAACTTGCTATCCAGGTGCTATTTACAACTCGAGAGCAGATGAAATGGTACAAAACAAAACCGGGCAGAGGTCCAACAGTCTCAAATGCAACTGTACTCATTCTGAGCTGGAAAATTAACTTATTCATGTCCATCTTTGGCAGAAACCAGCATTTGTTTCAATTATTCAGTTTGCGCAGCTTCGAAACTGAAACATATAAAGAGGTTGGCATCAAAGTGGGAGGAAAGGATCAGTCCCAAGTTGTTGTTTATCAGGCAGGAGAAGACAGCAAAGAGGAAAAAACAAAAAAACAAAAAAAAACACAGAGAATGCACTGCGGGGATCCTCCAAATCCAAACGTGCACCAAGTCGGCCCCAGAGAACAGAGCCCTCAGCCTGAGTGGGGAGCCCAGGGCTGGGACCTTGGGAGCTCATTATCACTTCTATCATCTCCAAACTCATTTTGGGAGGAGCATCTCCTCTGAGCCGGAAAGTTTAGCAACAGTGACAATAAATCAAGATGATATGAGACAACTGTTACTTTTTAATGAGTCCTTTAATGTTTTACATTATTTTGTGTGGTACAATCATTCCTTGTGCTTTTAAATTTGGAGATCCGAGAGAAAACAGCCTTTTTGTTGCAGTGCTCACCTCTAATTGTAACTTCTTTCTTCTGAAGGATTTCTTCCCCTGTGTATATGTTCCTGGCTCTGCAGGCATAGGTGCCTGAGTCTTCCAGGGAAACATTCTTGATGGTGACATTGAGGGTGATGGAGTACTCTTTAGTGGTGGCCATTTTTTGCTTGCTGATGCTGTGGTGCATTGTTCGGTTTTTAACTGTCCGCAGCAAAATCCAAGTAATGTCTCTGTATAAGAACTTGTTAACTGTGCAAGACAGTTTCAGGTCCTCACCCTCCGTAGGCATTTTTTCCAAGTTAATGTGAAATCCATTTGGCACATCTATAAAAAAAATAAAGAATTCAGTTCATAGAAAAATCAATTATCTCGTCAGGAGATTGACATAGATCTTAAGAATGGTCCCGACACAAATTCTCTCAGCGTCAGCATTAAAAGGATGAGTGTTTATATCTTCATTCTCAAGGAACTGATCAAACCCAGGTCAGAACCAAGTTTGTGTCATCAGAAGTGAGGCAGGAAGTGCAAAACAGGCTGGTTAGTACAATGGTAACATCATCTCTGTCTTCCCCAAATCGCATTTCAAAGTGGAGTTTGTTTTACATCTTGGGGTGATAACCACATTTCCCATTTCTTCTTTTTTTAGAGACTTTATTTATTCATGAGAGACACACAGAGAGAGGCAGAGACGCAGGCAGAGGGAGAAGCAGGCTCCCCTCGGGGAGCCTGATGTGGGACTTGATCCCAGGGCCCTGGGATCACGAGCCAAAGGCAGATGCTCAACCACTGAGCCACCCAGGTGCCCCTCATTTCTTTAGTGCATAGCGAGTGAGCAGAACAGGGAAGTCCTCTTTGTACTTAGAACCCAGGGCGGTGTTATGGTGAAACTAACCAAAATAAGTTGTGACCAGGTGAGAAGAGGAAGTCTCGGGTACATGGTAGAGGACTTCAATCATGCCAGCCAGTACCACTGTAATCCTAAACTTTTCCAGTTAAAAAACAAAACAAAACAAAACCACAAAATAGCTGATTTCTCCAGTTTCCAACAACTGAATGCATAGTATCCCCCTCCTACTGCTGTGCCATCGTGTTGCCTGCTCTTGGCTGGCACAGTGGGCAGACCAAGAGTTATGTCATTTGCGCAGGGCTCCTTTCATGGTGATCGTTCTACCCGGATATAAAAAGAACAAAATGCAGCCAACTAATCTGGAAGAGTTGCTTGAGTCCAAAGCCAGGGGACAATGGGGGAGGGGGAGGATAATTTTAAAAAATGAAATTTACTCTCAAAAACATAGTAAAACATAGTTTTCGGAAAGTGGGCCATTAAAAGCTGTTTCTCTTGTGTCAGTCCCCAGCTATAGCCTTCATGTCCAACTCCAGCAACACCTCAGGAGCTCCTCTCCTCAGCCTTCCCACCCTGGACTGTCACTTAGGTTTTGTGCTCAGAGTTCCCTAGTCTCATTCTGGACCATATCCCCAGAGGATTAAAAAAAAAAAAAAAAAATCATTGGTTACTGGCCCTGAATTGACCTGCTCCCAAAACCCTCCCATTGCTTGTTACTTAGTGGCGTATCTGTATTTGAGCAAAGAATTTGGGCCAACATTTTACAAAGTACTTTGAAGATGAAAAGCACTATGTTCTGCTATTATTATTATTATTATTATTATCCGTTGCACACAAAGCTATAAAGAAACCTTTAAACCTTAAGGGGACAATAGTCCAAAATTAGATATCATATCAACTCTTTCCTAAATCTGACTTTGCTTGTTTTTCTGATTTTTCTGGGCTTTGGCTTTATTATAAAGTGTCACGTCTGAAGAAATGCCAAAGTATTCATTTGAAACCTGGGAGCAGGGGGTAGCAGTGGCTTATGAAGCTGTCAGTGGTTGGAGAGAGAGGAGACCAGCAGAGGTTTTCCTGCTTTTAAAATGAGTATCTAAGAATGTGCCAGAAGATGCAGAAGCAGCTGACACTCATTTTTAACATAACAATGAGGTGTCAGAAATAGCCCCTCTAATTCAGCATCTTTTTATACTTGGGACATCTTCCAAGCCCGAGGAGTAAAACATCAGCCGTCAACTTTTACACAGATACCAGAAGTACTGGGCACTGGCCACAGTTAGATCATGTCTCAAGACCATACACAGGCTCTCCATTTATGAGGTCCCGTCCTGGTGGTTAGAACCCAAGCGAGCCCAAGTAACACCATTGAGATCATGTAGAGTTTCTATTTACTTTAGTGATTTGAAACTTCCTGTGGAAATAGCTCACAGGTTTCCTGATGGAAGATTTTGTTTATCTTTGCCAAGCACCACCAGGAATCTCAAAATAAAATGCATTTAGTGACACTGGGAAACCAGGGAGATAAGGCAGTGCTGTTCCTGTTTCGCCCTCAGTAATTGCTAACACACCCATGGTCATGCGGAGTGCCAGCAAACCGCAAAAACACACGCATAGGAAAAGAAAAGAACCAACTAGGTTTTGAGGTCTGCTCATATGAGGACACTATTAGTGAAGTTAATTTGGTTCATGTTACCAGACAGCCCCTTAGAAATGATTGTCTCTTTCTCAGAATAACTCCTTTGGTTTTCCCTTTTGAGCCACAGAAGATGATAAATAAAATGTCCTAACACTAGTTAATGAATCCAGAGGGATTTTTCCTTTTAATTCATGTGGATTTTTCTTTTCTTTTCTTTTCTTTTCTTTTCTTTTCTTTTTTTTTGGCTGAGTACAAAAACAGACCCAAGGACTTGCCTTCTCACAAAGTAAAAGCAAGAATCCTTCCCACACTTAAGTATCTGTTGCAGATTTATCACAATCCTCATTGACACCAACTGACACTCACCCACCTTAACACATATCACATCCGTGGCATCTTATGAGGTATGGTGGAGAAGAATTGATCTTTGCTTAGAAGAGACATTCCACTTAGGGTTAGGTGCAAGGAGGAATCTACACAGATGCATATTTGTGGGGGATACATTCTGACTTGGAGCAAACAGTGAATTAAGTTCATGAAACAGACAAGCACAGAAATTAACAGGCTGAGAGGTGCCTGCTTGTCAGGTGGTAATAAAGAAGGCTTCCTACTGAAGAACAGAAATAACATTCTTTAAGAGGTACATTTACTAGAAAGTTTTGCTTGTTTCAAGTAGATACTATGTACAAGTGAATGGCAAAGTTTAGAGTAGAAGCAGTAGAGAATTCTAAAGGCCACAGAGAATTTGTTTTCATTTGGTGCTGTTGGGAAGGCAACTGTGTGAGTTGTTATTAGATTTTAAGGAAGGGGCAACATGCATGAAATGGATCAAGAAGGATCCAAATCCAGATCTTTTGATTTAGAACAGTTTAATTTTAGATCTCTTAAAGCAGTCCTTGCATTAGGTCAAGCATAAACATGGAGTAAACATATGTTCATTTTTCAGAAAATATATGTGTAAGGACCAACATTCCTGAGAGTATCTAGTTTTATCTCCAGTGAGAAAAAGGTAGTCAATAAATATAAGCAGATTAATCTATGATTACCAAAACTAGAACTTTTCAGGATTGGTGGGAAAGAATTCAGAGCAATGATATTCCATTTCAGTCTAAGATTAAAGCTCTTGAGTTTCTAGAGGAAAAGCATTGTAAGCCTCAAGTTTGCATGCCTGGATTGAATTCTCATAGCTCCCTTCTATGGACAAGCCTTGAGATCTAGAAAAGATTTCAACCATTCCACGGTAATAAATTGTATAATGTGGTAAGAGGTAGGAGGGAATCTCTGCATTTAACAGGTGATTAGCTTTGTCAGTAATACCACTCCACACAGACAGACATGCAGCCAATGCAAAGCTCCGTGGGATAGGCTAGGTATTGGAGCTGCAATTAAGGCCGAGCATCAATTAATCTTTCTTGGGGACTCTGAAGAAGGAAATGAGCACAACATTCCCCTCCACTCTTGGTACCTCTTCTTCCGGTACTGCTTTCAGACCCAGGCAAGAGGGATCCCTGTCCTGGGCCTTTAGATGGCTCTATTCTGGCTGTCCCCCTCCTCATAGTATAGTCTGTGGGGTCAAGGAAGCATACCACCCCCACTTCCATATCTGGCTTCCAATCCTTGGGATCCCAGAATTCCTTATAAAGATGATCCCAAGTCTGCTTCCTGACTGTCAAAGATCTCTTCCCTAAGTTTGTCCTCTTGAGGTCCAATTGCTCATTGGTGTGCACATTTCTAAATCCCAGGGAAGAGTGTTAGTCAGCGGTGTGGACAGTGCTTGGATGTGTGGGCTGTGGAGACCATACACGCAGGTACAGTAGTTGGAAAGAGCCAGGAATAGAAAGAGAAGATGGGGCGGGGGGTGGGGGGGGGGGCAGTTCCTTCTATACCTCCAAGCATTGCCTGTTCTGTTGTGGGGCTGTGAGTAGGCCCAGAATTCTAAATTTGCATCTCACCTCTCCCGCAAGGTATGTATCATGGAGATCATGCATATTTGTCTGCAAGGAGCTGAAACATAATGGCTCGTTTGCTTCATTGAGAACTTGTTATACGGTTACATATATGGTTTATGGCTCTCCATTGGTACTCTTCCCTTGGCTCTGAAAATGCCGAGGCAAGCCTGTCTTCTTTCTACCTGTTCAAATCTCATGCCCCCCCCCGGACCATCTCAGCCTGTCCTTCCCAGAGGATGACAGCTCCATTGTACACACAGAATGCACTGGCTATGTGTGGCTACTGAGCATTAAAATGTGGCTAGTGTACGAAAAGAGCTGAATTTTATTAAATTAATTTTATTTCAGTTCATTTAAAATTTTAAAAGTTTAGGGATCCCTGGGTGGCGCAGCGGTTTGGCGCCTGCCTTTGGCCCAGGGCGCGATCCTGGAGACCCGGGATTGAATCCCACGTCGGGCTCCCGGTGCATGGAGCCTGCTTCTCCCTCTGCCTATGTCTCTGCCTCTCTCTCTCTCTGTGTGACTATCATAAATAAATAAAAAATTTTTTAAAAAAATAAAAGTTTAATATTTTTATTAAATATTTTTTAAATATCTTAAAATTTTGTGACATTTAAAAAATATCAATTGCATGTTGAAATGGTATTTGGGATATACTGGGTTAAATAAAATTCATTCTACTTTTTATTTTTTAAAGATGTGGTTTACTAGAAAATTTTAAATTATATATGTGGCTCTTGTATTTCTACTGAACAGCATTGGCTTAGCGTTGGTAAATGCATCTGCCACATAACTTCTGCATACACCTTTTGATATTAGGGTACAGACACCACTTCTTTTTTGTGCTAAAACTGTCTTCCTGTAAAGGCAGGGCTTCATTGATATCTGTTCATGTGCTCTGTACAGAGCTGAGCTGTTCTATTCAATAGTTAGTGCTCGTGGAACTTGTATAAACTTGTTGAATGTTCGGAACAGGAGTTGCTCAATCTTTTATACTTTAAATCATATATATACATATATATATATACATATATATACATATGGATTTGGATGGGAACTTGTTTGCAAGCAAATACAAAGGACAGTACAAACTTTTGTTCCTAATTAGTCTAAATCATCAGAGATTGATTAGAGAACCGGTATGTGTGAAATGGCTATCTGAATCCTTCTCTAAATAAAGGACTTCTCACATTTGGAATGGATGCAAAGATGATTTCCCATCTGCTCCTCGGATGTAAGGGGACAGGGGCTGACTTGGTCTAGAGTGGCTCTGCTGTGTCCCTGCCCACCCCCGAAACCCCATTTCCTCACTTGCAAAGCATGAGGGCTATAATGCTAAATAGCCTCTAAAGTCTTCCAGTTCTGACATTCTGTGAGAATCTACCGCAGGAGATCTCCCACGACACAGCTTCTCTGAGGATTGGCTAACTGGCCGGAAGGCTCCCTGTGATCTGACAACCTGTGTGTCTCATGCAACCAGACCTACCTATTTCTTTCTAGAGAACTCAAGGCAATGGCTGCAGCCTGCCCCATGCAGCGCGAAGTTTCCAGAAAGCTGGCAAACTGCCCGGGTTTCCTCAGAAAATTGGGGGAGTGCAGAGCCAGGCAATTGTTTTTATACTTTGAGCTACTTACTTCCTTCCTGTACCCATGGAGGGACATAGGGAGTGCCATTTGTGTACCTTGGAAGTTTTGAGATTTGCAGAGACCATCATATGTAAGGCTAAAAATCTGTAAATGCTACCAAAACCCAGCACATTAATCACGGACAACAAATTCAGTTTCAGATTTCTACAGGAGAGCCTCATTCCTCAAAAGTAGAAATTACTTAAGTTGTGAGACAATGAGCTTCTCAGTTTAAAAGACAAAAAAACATGTTATCACAGGTGCGGTGTCCTTAATTATTACTGAGCAACCACAGCGTACCTGACCCTGTGCCAGGTACTGAAAGGAGTTCAAAAATGAACATGACAAGATCCTAAATACACGATCCAGAACTCACAGAACTCTAAAAGGTTAACTCGGAGAAATAATTCATTAGGAGATCCAGTGGTGTTGTAGGATCCTACTCCTGAGAACAAGGATGAAGCTACTCCAAGTTGAACAATTTTATAGGATTGTTTAAAAACAAACAAACAAATCTCAAGCTCTAAGTACACTAAGAACAGGTATAATGAAAGGGCAGTGAGGTCTCCAGGCTTTGCAAGTATAGGATAAACAGCTTACCTGTGACATAAAAGCTTATGTTTCTTTCCACAGTCCCTATTTTATTGGAAGCCATGCAACTGTAGATTCCAGAAATTCTAGCGTCAGCCACAACCAAGGTGCTAGCCGTCTGTAAAAGAGAAGGAACCTTTAGCTGGAGGAAAGAACTATCTGAACACCCCTAAGCATCTTCTAAGGGTGAGACGATTCAGCTGTTCCATTCATTCAACAAAGGTAGTATTGCACGCATGGCAGTTACCAGAAGGCTCTCTCTTTGCCGAGCCCCAGCAAGAATGGAAAAATAACAGGAAAGCAGATCCTCAGGAGACCGGGGGCTATGACATCCGACTCGTATGAGGGTTTCAGGCTTATTTATCTCGTGCTGCTGGCGTAACAATTACAGACCTGAAGCTGAGATGCGGGACTGCACGTCCTACTCTGAGAGGTGGTCAGTTTCACGTCAATGAGAGGAACAGGTGAGGCTGAGGCCTCCCTTTTGTTTGGATGACCTGAGACTATGGATGCCACTTGCTAACAGAAGGTTTCTTTGCTGTTTGCTTCTGTAATGGGCGTGTTAAGTGAGCAAGGACAGAAGGGAGGGGTTGGCCATATTTCTCTTATGCACTGAAGGAATGTAACACCGTAGCCCGAAGGTGCTAATAAGGTCTGGAAAGCTCTCGAAGGCTCTGTGTGTTTGTAAATTACTTAGTTTCTCAGTCTGCCAACTCCTGATCTAGAAAATGAAGATCTAAGTTGTGAAAACCCTATTGTTTCACTAGATTCGAGTGCTGTTATTTGACAAATGAGCCCTTAAAGAAAGGTTAGTGGTCACATTTGTGTGAGCTAGAAAGCTCTTTCTACACTGTGATGTCTCAAAGAGCAATGAAACACAAATGTATACAGCTTAAAGCCTCAGTGTGCTGTCTTCTTTTAAAGATAAAAATTAGTAAAATGAAACAGGTTGCTGACAGTTTTAAAATTTAACCCAGCCTTGCAAAAGTATAATGCATCCTTTATCTGAAATGGATGAAAAGAGGAGTAAGTTGCTGTATTTAAAAAAAAGAAAAGTGCATCCAGTTACTTATAAATTGTTACAGCTTATCTCCTAGAACAAGAGTAGCTGGTCATTGGCTTTGAAATTAGCAAGGCTTGCTGATGCTTCCTCCCAAAAAAGGGTATCCTAACTGAAGTGGAATTAGATCAAGGGACATACAGACTAAAGTAATATATAAGCAGAAATGTGATGGTGGGCTTTATTAGATGATGAACCCAAATTCTACAAAGGGCTCCAGCATTTTTTGAATTGCTAAGTAATGGGCTAAGCACTTTGCTTATGTTCTCATATTCCAGCCAATGAATTATCTTTAACCTACAGATCAAGAAAACTGAAAAATAGACTCTCAGCTTTTTTTAGCAAGCAAGCTTTTTGCTCCAAAATCTCTGTAATTCTCACTATGGTATTGTGTATATCACACGAGCTTGCCTCTTCTGTTTCTTAGATCTGTTTAATTACATCTACTCATATATCCTCTGTGAGTTACTGAAATTACTAGAAATGAAAGCATCTGCAATATGGGGCAATTTCATTCAACTTAGCAAACATCTATTGAGATTTATCAAGGCATTTCACAGATGTTGTCAGGGAAACAGAGATGATGAATGTGACACTCTCCTTACTCTTAGGGAAGAATTTCCCTGCTTGAAGATCAAATATATGTTATTTTTTCTTTAGCAGAGAAACACTGACATTGGAGGCAAATGATCAGTGGAGGAAACTATGAAAGGAACTCAGGTATCTCTTTCCCTGTGTTAATAATCTATATAAGGGGGCAAGAAACAAAAGGAAATGCTATTCAGAATATTTCTTTTAATTATTGTACCTACCAGTTAAGAGCCATGGAAGAGCAATGGAAGTAGTCCGAAGAGAAGCTTGTAGGTAACAGCGTAAAAGGACGTGTTAGCTCATGGTTGCTGGCACAATTCAGGCCATCAAGTAAGAGTCTGACTTCTTTATTTGGTCTCTGCAAACTTGGGCTCAGATGCTTAGAAGCGGTATGTGACAAGTTCCGACCGAGGGGACACCAATGAAGGCACCCCCAGCTCAAGCACTGCTTTTCTTATGACGTTAGCTCTCAAATGTTTATCCTCAGGGGCCTCAGCAGAATTTTATCTACATTCTTCAATTTGTGGCTCAGTAAATAAGTGAGAAACTCATTTCAATTTGGGCAGAAAGATGTCTGACATTAGGGATAGTGACTGCCTGAATCTGAAAGTTGCATCTATGTTTCTATTAAAATTATTTTGATTTCGCTGTGGCTTTAAGGAGGGCACGTGATGTGATGAGCACTGGGTGATCTATGCAAATGATGCATTACTCATCTCCACATCTGCAACTAATGATGTACTATATGGTGGCTAATTGGTTTTAAATAAAAAAAGAATATATCTTTAAATTGGCAGAGGTGGGTCACATCAGCTAAAATGCTACTATGTAGAGAAATACTGCTTTCTTATTATTTTACATAAGCTGCAAGCTATTTTTCAACTGATATGTTGCTATAAGGTTTGAAAATCTGACTGAAGAATGAAAAAGTTATAATTGAAGAAGAAATTTTAAAAAGAGGTAATTAATATCCTATGTATGATCAAGTATGTTAAAAAATTATCTGATTTCTAGAGCACTTCTTTTTCCAGAGAATATATTTTTAACTTAGAAACGAAAACATATTTTCATGAAAAACAAAAAATATTTGTTCATTGAAGTATAAATATTACAGGGTCAGAAAAAGGAGCTCAAGTGTGAGATACAGGTGAGCATGGTTTTTCTGGGCAGCGGATAACTTCTCTTAGGACAGACATTAAGTCTAAATGCAGAAGTCTTCTGAGTAAAAGGGACAAATCCATTCCCCAGTGCTCATAACCAAATACTATTGTTTCAAAAGGTGAAAAAAATGAAAATAGCTCAACAGTGGGAACACCAAATATTAACTTAATACTTTAAAAGAGATAGTGCCAAGAATTTGAGTTGTCACATATGTTTGAAATTATAATCATTTAGAAGGTGCATCAAAAGAAATTCTCAAGGATGTTGCATGTCTTCATTCTATAATTAGTCTTCATTTGCCATAATTTTTTTTTAGCTCTGAACCTAGACTTTGGGGGTGCCTCTACTTGCCCTGCCAGGAACTCTGGGATCTAGATATTAGAAATGGACCCTGAAAGTCATTCTCTGGGTTCCTTTGTATGACCCGGGAATGCTGATGAAATCTGTCATCAGGTACTGTAAGTTGGGAAGTTATTCATACTCCTTCCTTCCTTCCTTCCTTCCTTCCTTCCTTCCTTCCCTCTCTCTAAGCATTAGTAACTCCCTACCACAATGTGGTCTGAACCTCATGGACGAGAATGGATGGGATGATGTGTAATTCAGTCTAATTTCCAGAATGAGTTTTAAAAGATCTAAATATGGACCCATGATTTTTATCTTGGGATGTTTCTAATATCATTTCCTTTCAAGTGTGTCAGGGAGACATAAAAGTAGATATATAAAGGTCACGGAAGAACCTAAAATTAACCTTGGTGGCACATTAGAGCCAAGTGATAAGAAAATAGAACGTGAGAATTCAAAAAAATTGAGTGTGGGAAATGAGACATAATCTGTAATTCTGTCATTAGATTGAAGACCTCTGTCATGGTTCAATCTCATATGGTACACTTTCCAAGGTAACCTTCAAACAATTGCAATGGAAATAGTTTCTAAGACATTAAAATTGTCACAATTCTCCAGCCTCACAGAATTAATGCTGTAATATGTATTTCCTCGGTGTTTTTTTTTCTTACACAGGGTTCCTTCTACTTCCTACTCCATAGTTACAAACCCAATCGTCTGGCAACCCCATTAAAGAATACTAAAACTCCGCACTTGCTATTAGCAACTCCAATTGATGACTCATTTTTCACAAATCCAGGCCAAGACTTGCCAATGAGGAAACTAAATTTATTGTCCGCTGCACTCTTCTATGAGTTAAACAAAACAAAATGAAAAACAAAGCAAAGGAAAAAAAAAAAAAAAGGAAATCCCTAGAATCCAATGGGTGCTCCAGCAGGACCTCCATTCCCCTGATTTGTGTGGGGTGTCACTGGTCAGGCTAAATATGCGACTGTAGGTAAAAGCGTCATTATAGTCTAAGCTGGGACTTTAATATACTTTCTAAATATGGACAGAACAGAAAAGCAGTTTTAATTGTAAAGGATAGACCAGCGCAAATAATTCTGAAATGGCAAACTTTCCATCTGTCATCATCACAAATTTTTTCATACATACACAGAAATAAATTCATGGATGCCAAAAGTGAAAGTGGTAAATTCTTCTAAATTTAAGACTTGAGTAATCAGAATGATCTATTGCAGTTACAGCCAGTGTTAGGATATGCCATCTATATATGATATAGGTATCAACTTTGTTCAGAAAGAGTATTAATGGGTGTTATTCTGTATGTTGGTAAATTGAACACCAATAAAAAATAAATTTATTATAAAAAAAAGAAAAGAAAGAGTATTAAAAGTTTTTCAGTGCAGACAATTATTGAACAAATAGTCTTCATCGTATACAATCACCATCAACCTGGGAATTTCATCAGGGTGGGTATGACAATCATGTTTATAACAAGGGGCAAACGAGGGAGGGTAAATATTATTAGCTCCATCTTTTGGAGGAGGGAATGCAGGTTCAGACAAGGGGGCTGATGTGCATGTGGCTACACAAGACAGAAAATGGCAGAGCTTAGCCCTGGCTCCTGGCTGCAGGCTGGTCAGCGTAAGTAAGTGCCCACTGTGTCTGGAGGGCTGTACGTAAAACCTCTGCATAATGACAAAATCACAAGACAAACTTGTTTCAAGCCGCTTGGAAACAATCAGGGAAGTTCCTTATCTCACTTGGGTTTTGTGACTTCACTCCCTCCGTGCCTTCCAGGTATTCTATATAGAGTCAGGTTGCTCTTTCGTGGTTCAGGCTAATCCAAAACCTCGCTTGGCTTTTTCATTTTCCACTTTCTTTTCTATTGTATTTTGTTTTGTGGCTAGGATGCCAAAATATAACTAAAAGTTACTACTGGAATTAGGCTCATAAATTCTTTTTTTAAATAACCAGTAGTTAACAGTACCTCTACTTGATATAGTCAGGAGAAGGCAAAATGAATGGACATACACTCAATGGCATCTTGAAGTTTTCTAGTCTTTTGTGACAACTAATCTGCTTTCTACTGTGAGGCATTTCCTTTCTTTAAAAAAAAAAGTACTGTTGCTCAAATTGAATTTCCAAGTTTATAGAACTTCCTTTTCTTTAAGTATTTCATTGAACTGCTCTCTCATCAACAGTTACCCTTCAGGGGATGTTTCACATTTGTGTTAGAGAAAAAGAATTATAAACCACTGCTGTAGTCATAACAACGCTTCTTAAATCCTTTGACAAGTGATTGCTCATATTTTCTTTTTTTTTTTTTAAGAGAATTGATTGGGTATACTTTTCTTTTGTAAGATTTTATTTATTTATTTATTTATTTATTTATTTATTTATTTATTCATTCATTCATTCATGAGAGAGAGAGAGAGAGAAAGAGAGAGAGAGAGAGAGAGACAGGCAGAGGGAGAAGCAGGCTCCATGCAGGGAGCCCGATGTGGGACTCGATCCCGGGTCTCCAGGATCACACCCTGGGCTGAAGGCGGCGCTAAACCGCTGAGCCACCCAGGCTGCCCTGCTCATATTTTCATGCAAGCATGAAAATCATGCTTTTATTTAAAGTGCTGTCACCACTTTAATTTTAGTAGAGCTGTGGTTTTTGGAATAGGAAGACTTTGCTTTGAGGTTCTCATCTGCCACATTTAAGCTGTGTGGCTTTGAGTTCATCTCATCACCCCTGTTTTCTTATCTTTAAAAAGTTAGATAACCACTCTGGCCGGCCAAAGAATGATGTTGACATGAGCATATGTCAAAAAGTTTTACATAACAAGGAATTCAGATGTTATTTGTCATCATTGTTCAATCCTGCATGGGAGGAATGATGCCATCTACTTTGTTGCCTTCAAATGCAAAAAATACAGCTGAATACACAGATAACATAAGCGTAACCACACTCAGGCAGACAGTACCCAAACAAACGAACTACTCTGAATCAAGATATGCATGTATAAATAGTTTGGCAAGGAGTTGATAGGTGTTTCCTTTTTAAAGCATCATTACCCCTATGCTTGATAATAGCATATTTTTAGACTACATTTTTCATGAATTCAGCAGAAGAAAAGTCTGAGGTCCATGGGATGTGCCTGGTTCACAAGGTGTCAGCTATTGCTGAGGCTCAGTGGAAGTCAGGAGAACAGGGAATGAACAGTGTGCAAGAGGGGCAGCAAAGGCTGTTATAAAAAAAAAATGCAGGTTCCCTATGTTCAGGATTCCTCAGCTATTCTGTAAATCCACTGCGTGCACAGATTGTACCTGGGCACGCGGGGGCAAGGGGACCAGTGCTAACCTGAAGCCCTCAAAATCCGCTGTAATAAAGTCCTGTAGCTGACCTGCTGAGTAGTAGGTCTTCAATCACCAAACATAAAACTATGACAGGCCTGTTAGCCTGAAAGTAGGGTACAATCTCAGAGCCTTTACAGTTTCTTGGCACCTTTTTTAGAGTTGAATCTTCCAAAATTGGTCAAACTAGAAACTACAAAGTTTCAGTTGTGCTAGATGCATAAGTCCTAGAGACCCAATGTAGAGCCTAGCACTTCTAGTGAACAATGCTGTGTTGTATACACTTGCTATGTGTTATCATTGATTCACTCATACATTCATACATTCAGTAGGAAACCTCTAGAGGTGATGGATAAGTTTATGGCGTTGAATGTGGTAATGGTTTCATGGGTGTATATTTATCTCCAAAGTCATTAAACTGTATACATGAAATTTGTTCAGCTTTTTGCATGTCAATCATACATCAATAAAAATTTCTTAAAACTATAAAAGTACCAGCAAAGATACCGGCTAGGCCCTCATTAGATCAGGGAACTTTTTTTTTTTTTTTTTTTGGTTAGAAATCTCTTTTTTAATTGAGGTATAATCGATATATAACATTGTATTAGTTTCAAACATACAGACATCATGATTCAATATTTGTGTATATTGCAACAGATCACCACAGTCAGTCCTCTTAACATCTGTCATCATATATAATTAAACCAATCTTTTTTCTTGTGATGAGAACTTCTAAGGTCTATACTCTTAGCAACTTTCAAATATGCAGTTCAGTATTACTAACTATATTCACCATGTTATACAATACATCCCTGGGACTTAGTTATTTTATAACTGGAACTTGTACCTTTTGACCACCTTCCCTTATTTTTCACAACCCTAACCCCCTGCCTCTGGCAAGCATCAATCTGTGCTCTGTAACCTATAAGCTTGGGGTTTTGTTTGTTTTAGATTCCACATGTAAGTGAGATCATACAGTGTTTGCCCGTCTTTGCCTGACTTCTTTCACTTAGCAAAGTGTCCTCAAAGTGCATCCATGTCACAAATGGCAAGATTTCATTCTTTTCTGCGGCTGAGTAATATTCCATTGTGTGTATACACACCATGTGTCATTCATTCATTCAATGGGCACTTAAGTTGTTTCCATATCTTGGCTATTATAAATAGTGCTGCTATGACCATAAGGGTGCAGGTATCTTTGAGTTAGTGTTTTTGTCTTCTTTGGCTATATACCCAGAAGTGGAATTGCTAAATTATAGGGTAGATCTATTTTTAATTTTTTAAGGAACCTCTAAAAACCTCATTTTTCATAATAGCTGTATAAATTTACAACCCACCAATAGTGTACAAAGTTTCCCTTTTCTCCACGTCCTTGTCCATGCCTATTCTAACAGGTGTCAGGCAATATCTCATCGAGCTTTTTTTTCTTTTTTTTAATTTATTCATGACAGACATAGAGAGAGGCAGAGACACAGGCAGAGGGAGAAGCAGGCTCCATGCTGGGAGCCCGACGTGGGACTTGATCCCAGGACTCCAGGATCACGCCCTGGGCCAAAGGCAGGCGCTAAACCACTGAGCCACCCAGGGATCCCCTCACTGAGCTTTTGATTTGTATTTCTTAGGTCAGGGAATCCTGATACACTGTATAGGTTTACATACTCTTACTTAGGCTTTGCTTTTGCAAAGAGAGAGGGAAAACAAGATATTTTGTGAAATGGATATATTCCATTTTATCCCTAAGCCTTGTACTAGCTTTTGCTTATCAACACCCCACTTTATGTATGTCAGAGATTCTCACTCCTGAGTACATGCTAAAATCTACCAGGGAACTTTTATGGACTCTGGGCTCTGCTCTAGAGATTTGAATGTAATAATAATTGGTGGAGTATTCTAATATTAAGCCAGGGTTGAAAGCCATTGATACTTGAGAGTTTCCCCCTCTTCTATTAGGACCTAGTACTCATTCCTTTGCAACTGGTGGGCCGTTAGAGAACATACTTTAAGCAGTCTCAGGGTATCTCTCCATGAAGACATATTTCAGATCTTTGTCTTTCTTCTCTCTGAATCTTTGAGCATTTGCATTACTTCTGGTTCTAGTAAACCCAGAACTGGTTGTTGAGTGTGTATTTTTAAAATAAATATCCCTGGGGTGCCTGGGTGGCTCAGTGGCTGGGTGTCTGCCTTTGGCTCAGGGTGTGATCCTGGGGTCCTGGGATCGAGTCCTGCATCGGGCTCCCTGCACAGAGCCTACTTCTTCCTCTGCCTATGTCTCTGCCTATCTCTCTCTGTGTATCTCATGAATAAATAGATAAAATCTTTAAAAACAAAACAAAACAAAATCTGACTTTGGCCCAGGTCATGAATGATCTCGAGGTCCTGGGATCGAGCCCCATGGCCCTTTAGTGGGGAGCCTACCTCTCCCTTCCCCTTTGCCCCACCCCCTGCTCATGGTCTTTCTCTCTCAAAAAAGTAAGATTTTAAAAAATAAAATAAACATGCCAGTGCTTATTTTTACACACCATACCTTATTCTTTCCTTCTATTATTGCCGTGCGCTGAGTGATGCTCTCAATCCTGTTTCCTATATTGCTGTCCAGCTCCACGATTAGAGACTCTTCCTTGCTGGAGCAAAAGTCATACCTATTTAAAAAAAAAAAGTAAGTCATCACTATATTGCTTTGTAGCATGGTCCAGCCCATGGTGACAGGTAAAATAAAAATCATTGGTTAAGTCCTGAGATAACAAAGATAACAAAATACATTTTTTCTTTTCCTTAGATTTTTCCCCTCCATATTCATCCTCACAATTTAAAAACAGAAAATAGGGCAGCCTGAATGGCTCATGGTTTAGCGTCGCTTTCAGCCCAGGGTGTGGTCCTGGAGACCCAGGATCGAGTCCCACGTCAGGCTCCCTGCATGAAATGGAGCCTGCTTCTGCCTGTGTCTGTGCCTCTCTCTGTGTGTGTGTGTCTCTCATGAATAAATAAATACAATCTTTAAAAAATAAATAAAAATAAAAACAGAACATATGTTTAGCTGTGAAAGAAACCCACACCAGTGTATCTCTATACCTTCTTCTGTTCTGTTAAGTAGTAAGTAAAAATGCATTAATTAGGAAATTTAATATCTTGATTTTAATTAGTTCCTAGTGGAGGAAACATGCAAACACAGGGAAAAAAGGAAGTTATGTTAATGAATGGAAACCTTGAGGAAATAATAGCATTTCACATCTATAAAAGGTTGGTTTTTCATCCAAATATTCCACTATACAGCTAATTTTTTTCCAGGGCTAATTAAATGTATATAAAAACACACAGCATGAAGCAGTTATTAAATTCTATTTATTTCCAAGTTTTGGGGTATCATGAAAAGCTCTTTAGCTCCTTAGACCTCAAGTGTTTAATTATAAAATGATCTTTTCTGTTTCTAAAAGTCCACGACACCTCTTATTATATGAAACTAGCTAGTAGAGTACCCTTTTAAAGAGAGAAGTGAGCATGTTCTCTCAAATCTTCTTATCAGCAAGCTTGTTTCCATATGGCTTACTACTCAAATTTTGGTAGAAATATTAACCATTTATTGCATTTTACATATCCCAGGTTCTACATAAATAAAAAAATCCAAACAACAAAAAAAGGCACTTAAGTTCATGCTGATCTGGGTAGTACTATCTTTTTTTTTGGCGGGGGGGGTAGTACTATCTTAATTGGCCTTACTGACAGCTGGCTTTTCCCACCTCAACACCCATAAAACTACTCCCAGACCAAACCCCCAAATGTTCTGGTTTTTAGTGGACTCCTTTTTGCTCCCAAAGCTCCAATGACTATACTGTTAAAAGCCCCGGCTTCCCTGTCCAACAGTCAAGGCCATTCATTGCCCATTCCCTACCTAGAATTTGTGGTGAGCAGAGAGCCTGCTGGGCTCTAATTTGTACTTGTCGTGGGCAAATTGTGGGGATTTTCAAACCAGGAGGAATTTCACAGCCCAATTTCCAAAGAGAATGCGTAGTTGATCTTAGGTAGCCAATGGTGGCCCATGATTTACTTAAAATAAGTAGAGGAAGAAGGTAGGATAGATGGGATTGTGATGACCAGGAAAAAGTTCTGTGATTTTCCTTCTCTGGTCCTTGAGCTGAGAAGGGACTCCAGACTGTCAAACCACCAAGTCTTCCTAGGTGATCTCTTCTCCAGACCTGTCATCTCCTCCCCCGGACCATGTCTTAAGTGGCCCTATTAGGCCAGCATTTCTAGGGTACAGGGGCCATATCTACTTATTCACTCTGTCCTCAAGGTACAAGGGCCAAGCATGCCTGTGGCACTCCATGAACATTTGTAAATGTTCATGGGGGGACTGATACTCTGTTTCTAGAAAGAGCTTTCATTTGTTTTAGTTGTTCATTATTTTCAAACATAATTGGTAAGTACAGCCTTAGTGTAATAAAGCTCCACATACCCATCACCCAGACGTAACAGTTATTGGAGTTTTGCTACAGTTGTTTTGTCTATACTTATTTCTTTCCATTTTTCTCTCCTGTGAAGTATTTTAAAGCCATTCTCAGATATCGTGTTATTTCAGCCCTACATACTTCAGTGCATATCCCTAAAAGAATGTACTTTTTTAAAGATGAAAATAATGCCATTATTATGCCTAGTTGTACCTGTTTCATAAGCCAGATGTCCCCAAATGTTGTCCAAATGTCTCTTTTACAGGTAGACTGTAAGATTTAAAATAAGAAAGAATAATAGGGACTGGCCATTCCTTAAGGAATTTATGCAATTTCTAACAGATATTCTTAATTTTTAAAAAAATTTAAAAAAAAATTTTTTTTTTTATTTATGATAGTCACACACAGAGAGAGAGAGAGAGAGAGAGGCAGAGACATAGGCAGAGGGAGAAGCAGGCTCCATGCACCAGGAGCCCGAAGCGGGATTCGATCCCAGGTCTCCAGGATTGCACCCTGGGCCAAAGGCAGGCGCCAAACCGCTGCGCCACCCAGGAATCCCTAACAGATATTCTCTATAGTCATCAGGTAAAGTAAGTGAACATTTTAACTGTTATTGATTAGTAGAGGAAAATGAACCCAAGAGAAATCATATACTTTCTCCTTTACTTGAAACATTTTAGTGCTAGTTTTGAAATCTGAAGTCAT
Organism: Canis lupus baileyi; assembly: GCF_048164855.1. Lineage (NCBI taxonomy): Eukaryota > Metazoa > Chordata > Mammalia > Carnivora > Canidae > Canis > Canis lupus. Next base: position 12,987,367 of record NC_132861.1, on the reverse strand, counting down.
TTTGCTATTTTTCAAAGACCCTATTCTCCGTTCTTTGGACTGTAACATTCATGCCTTGAGCCACTGGTTGACCTCATGTCCTGCACACACATTCAATGCATTTACAAGTATACACAACGCACATATGCCTTACATGTAGATAGGTTTATTACACACGGGCACACCTGTATTGGCATTGTGCCATCAAACAGCCGACGTTCTCTTGTATCTGGAAAAGAAGCTCTTAATTCCATTCCTTTTCCCCCAAAGAAGTGAAAAAGATAAACGGATGCCTCAGGCAGAGATCTTAATTGCATACTCTTGGTCTTCAGGAAAGGCAAAGAAATATGTTGGAGTACAGCAAGTCTAGGCGTTTCCCGAGGGAAGTGCAGTCTGCTGCCCAAGTTCATGCAGGGCTGTCAGCCTCTGACCCCCACCCCCGGCCCCCAGGGGTGGCAGCTGACGGCAAAAGCCCTAGTATGGAAACTGTAGGCTAGACTCACGGCAGGGTCCTCCCAGTGCAAAGGACACATTCTGTGGCCATTTTCTAATTTGGGGACTGTTTTTTTTTTCTTTTTCCCTCTTTGTAATTGGAACCATAAAAATAGAATGTCATTTAGGAACCTGACTATATAACAGCACTTGAAAAGAGATTTAGGGGGAGGGGAATTTGCCTAAGCCTTAAGAATACATCAAGCTCTTAAGGAAGTAGATTGTGCCATGTTTGAAGATGCAAAGATAATCACTGTGCTGGGAACCGTCTTGAGGGGGGAGGAAGCCGAACAACAAGAGGAAAGCAGCGTTCACTCCTGATTTCGCACAGGAAGCCCACAGCACCTCCTGCCAAAGGGAGATAAGAAAGCTCCCAGGCACTATTCTGGACAAGGCCACTGTTATCAGCTTCAGCTCCACGCGGTCCTCTCCATGCTCCAAGCCTCTGTCTCTTGCCTAATGAGCTTTCGGACTCCTACCTCCATTTGCATACAGAGTGACAAATACAATAGCATGGAGGTATTTATAACCATTGAGACGCAAAAGATTTCTGGGGTAAGGGTGTATTCCATGTCATCTCATCAATTGCCCTGGAGTTGAAACGAATTCGTTTTGGACAAGAGATTGATATAAATAAGTTAAAACAAAACAGCCAATTATGAATCCAACACATGGAGCTGAGACCCTACGTGTGACATGTCAGTCTGTCTAACTCCAACTGGGAGCCATCTGTGGGACTCTCCCACCTGGTCTAAGTAACCAGGCTGCTTCTTTCCATCCATAATGGGAAAACACCCTCCATAGGTGTAGATGGCATTACAGACCTGCATGCTCTGGTTGATTTTTCCTGTAGTGGTGATGGATTTGCCCTATTCCCTTCACATTCATAAATATTTGGCTCCTATGTGACCAAAGACAGATGAAGGCAGTCTGGGGCCACAGCCAAAGACAAAGCTAGCACTGAGGTCCAACCTGCAATCTTGACTGCTGCTCCTAACAGGCAAGCTAACCAGCCAATGGGCTATAATAATTGTAATATACACCATGCAATGTTATACTCTATTTTCTACATGCTAGCACCATGCTAAGTGATTCATATATTCTATCTCATTAAACTACACAACCTAAAAAAGTAGGTACTATCACCCCCCCCCCCTTTAATGGACAGGGAAATCAAAGATTAGAGAGGTTAAGTAAATTACCCAAGGTTAAACAGCTAGTCAATGGCAGAGGCAGAATTTTCATCAGTTCTGGCTCATTCCAAAATCTGTGCACTTAACCCTTCCCCCACATGCAACATAATATCTGCATAATATCATCATATACCAAGAGATTTTCATACTTCAGTGCTTCTTTGTATATAGGAAGAAAAGGCTGCTCAAACATTCACTACACAAATTCTATTACTGCACTGGGGATTTAATGCCTTTTTCTTTTTCTTTTTTTTTTTAGTCCTTTCTGCATCAAAGCTTCTTCCCAAAATTTAGCAAACAACTCTTACCACACACCAAAATGTATTCAGCGCCCAAAGTGTGCAAGCTGCACAATTACAGCTTATAGTAGAACTCCCTTTGCCATCCAGGCTCTGAACTCAGTTCCCACTTAATTTCACAAATCCTCTCGACCGCCTTATAGGAAAAGCAGGGCAGAGTGTACCCAAAGGCCCATTTGTGTTCACCTGTGCTTTTTCTTAGTGCTGGCTTTGAACAATTCTGATTTTCAGACCTTCTACATTCTTCCTGCTTTCCTTTCCCCTCACCTTCCCTCAGACACAGAGCTCATACTTTCTTTTCTTTAGAGGATGGCTGGTTGCATCTGGCGGAATCAGAAGGGAGCATCCAGCCGGGTGAGCGTTAGCCACTGATGGTTAGTATCTGTTTATTCTTCGAAGTGGTGTTCTCAGAATAGTTCAACACTTCACCGAGCTTTTCTAGAAGCCAACCATCTGTTTAGTGCCTGTTATGATACCCACAATCTCCTGGAGTTATCCAGTATAACTTCTCATTTCTTAAATGATTTCTGCTATTTCCAGAAGGTTCTACTCCATAGCCTAAATCTCAACGTAAAAAAATTTGGCTTTTTTTTTTTTTTTGGCTCACCTTTTTCATCCCATGATAAATAAATGATATTAAGCTGATCTTTCTTTCAACATTTCTGTTCTGCTAAATCCTGACTCTTGATTGGCTGAAGGGAAACTGGCTATTACTGAGCTACTGCTAATAGACCAGGCCTGGACTAGGGGACTATGCACATTTAAGTCCAACTAATTTTCACAGTTGCCCTTAAGTGAAGCAGGCATTATTAATGACCATTTCAAAAATCATTTTACTACTATGGAAACCAAGACTCAGAAAAACCAAATGCCTTCCTCAGACTCCCACAGAACCTAACAGACCTGGGATCATAACCCAGATATATTCAACTCTTTTCACCACACCAGAACTCAATCCATCACATAGGACAAATTCTGTTCCCAAGGAGCCTCCTCAAACTTCTATCACCATGCTTCACAGGGTGAATCTGGCTCAGAGTCACAGGCTAGAGGAAAACTCTGGGGGTCCTCTGAATCAAACTGGTACAAAGTCAGACACCAAGAGAAAGTGCACATTTAGCTTTCAAAAGGAGAAGCAGCACCTAGTCCTTTGGTAGAGGAGGAAAAGGCAGAAGATTATTTTGTAATTACATTTTTGACATAAATTGATTTGTTTTGATCATCAAAATGCTTTGATGCTAAAATTATAGGAACTCCTGGGTTCCTACTGGCTGATGAATTTTATCATTTAAAAAAATCTTGCAACGAAATAACGAATCCAACTTTTATCACAATCTTAGTCTTTCCTCTAACTTATTTGTGTCTGCACGATCCCGGACATGCTCTGGGATGAAGTTAGCCTATTTTACTATGAATTTCAATACTTGAAGCAGGCAGCACACTTTAAAGAGGGCCTCTGGGGTGGGTGTGGGGGTGCGCAGTGGTGAGCTGAGCACCCAATCCCCAATGGCTGCCTATTTGAGCCTGAGCCATGCCTAGCAATGAATGTATCAATTTATAATTAAAACACACTTCATTGGAAAAGAGGCTCTAGAAAACTCTACAAAGTTTCAAGACAGAGAATAATCTCTTTCTCCCTTTTTCTCTTTTGGATGATGAGATCTAAGGACTTCTGGTGTGGATTCTGCTTATGTTTAATGGGATTTGACTGCACGTGCTAACTCTGATTAGAATCTGTTTGTACAGAATATTGAATCATTTCAAGTTAGGAAACAAAGGGGTAGAGCAGTAATAAAGAACAAATCGAGGCTGTAAAATGTCTTTAAAAAAAACCTAGAAAGGAAAAAAAAAAAAGACCACCTGGCAGCCAGCCAGAGGGCATGGCCGGGGCTGGTTCCCCATTATGGTGCGCCATCCTGTAGCAGGGCCTGATGTAAACTTTGCTCTGCTACTGTGGGTGTTGTGTCAAAACATTAGTGATAGTGTATCTGAGCCATCAGATTAATACAATCTGCACACACTCTCTATTCCCCTCCTCTCACGTTCTCTCAAAACAAATAAAACAATATAGGGGAGGGGATGCTGGCAGAAAAAGGTGCGGAGTTGGAAGGAGTGTTTAGACAGAATGGTTCCTGCTCCTTCTGCTCCAGGAAGAGGGCCTGGGCCTTCAGGGTGGTCACAGGGTCACGCTGAGGGGATTCTGGACAAGTGGCTCTCTTGCACACAGGGAGACCTTGTGACGCCTTGGAGCCCATACTGAAAACTACTTCTTGTCTGAATGGAGAGGGGGGAGTGGAGAAGGCTTCTCAGGGATTGAAGGCTCTGGGTCAGCTCCTTGGACAATGGTGGAGGTGATCCAGCGCCCTGGCCACCTCTGTTTCGATAAGAGCTTTTCCGTGAGCGTCTTGGCCTGCGCTGCTTCCTGCCCTCCAGGGTCTCATGGTCCATTCACACTCAGAACAAGGCCTGTCTTCCCAGCCTCTGCTTTCCTTCCTCCTCTCTCCCTGCTTGCTTCTACCAACAGCTCCAAGCCACCCATGACTCTGCTCTTCTCTCTTTTACAGAACCTGAGCCAGGCCAAGGCATCCTCGCCACCCTAACCGGGGTGACAAAGGATGGATACTTACTAGGCCACACCCAGGTGTGGGTCTTAACAAGAACACCTACTTTGTTCATTCATTTTTTTTCTTCTAAGTGAAAAGACTGCTCAGTTAAGGAAGGGTGATTTGATAAATAAAAATTCCTTAGGAAAATCTCAAGAGGAGCTACAAATAATATCCTTGAATCCATTCAAGGAATCTTAAGGTGTTAACTCTATTTCAAGCTATTGTTACATTTTGTTCTCACGGAAAGGAAGAGAGCACATTGCCTTTTATATAGCTGTCAATGCTGAAATGTCCAAAGATCCTTCTGCCGTAGGGGTAGGCAATCACAATTTAGCATTAGGAACGTAGAATTGAGACCTACTCTGACCTGAGTTCAAACCATAGTTTTACAACTTCCTAGTTTTGTAAGCCTGGACAGAAAAACCCAGCTATGAGAATCAGAGTCACAGAAAGTTGCTCAGAGAACTTAGCATCTTTTCAATCCTTTGAATAATTCTTAAATAGACCAATCATATCACTTTAAAAAAAATTATTTGAGAGAGAGAGAGAGAGCATGCACACGTGTGGTGGGGGAAGGGCAGAGGGAGAGGGAGACAGAGACTCTCAAGCAGACTCCTGGCTGAGTGCAGAGCCTGACTCGGGGCTTGATCTCATGACCCTGAGATCATGACCAGAGCCAAAATCAAGAGTTGGACTCTTAACCGACTAAGCCACCCAAGCACCCTGCATTGTACCACTTTTAATAAATTCTGGTTTGGTGTTATGCCACTGATGAACACTAAGGGATGTGATGATTTCCAGTCCTGTGACACTCATTGAAGTAGAAATGTGGTTGAGGAGTTTGTGCACACTACATCCCAAGGATTATGACAGGAGAAATCATTTTTCTCAAATTTCAGTTTCCTGAAAGCTTTTTCTTGGTTGTTTTTTATCTGATGGGCCCCTTAATCTTCCAAGTGTCTATTTCATTTCTCTTTCTCTCTCGACAACTAGACAGTAAAAGCATATGGGCCGTATCTTAGTACTGGTCTCACCGCATTTTCTCCTTTCATTCAGGTTTGCTAAATTATTTGTTGTACTCTTTGTAAAACAACTCAAATTCTTTGGGAAATGAATGTGTCCTTAACATTGCAAATTCAAAAGAAGTAACGCCATGTTACCATGTCTTACTAGTTTTATTATAGGAGTTAAAAGATAAACAGAAGGGAAATAATTTACAGAAGAACTTTTTGCTGTCCATGATGGCAAACATCAGGGTGATACTCAACGAGTTAATTTATGTAATGTGCTTGGCACAGTGCCCAACACACAGTAGATAGATTGATAATATAAGCTGTCATTTTATTATCTCACTAGATAGAGAGCTACTTAAGAGCCGGGACTATGTTTATTCATCATTATAACCTTATGGCCTAGCCCAGCCACCTGTAAACAGTAGAGGAGCACACCCATCTCCACCTCACACTGAGAAGAGTGAATCCTGACAATGCCCTGACTAGATGTGGATTCAACCCCATGTTAGGTGTCAACCTACCATCCATCACATACCTCAAATGTGCTGAAAAAAAGGGCACTACTGACCCTCAAATGACCTCACACATATCCTCTCAACTAAGCACTGTCACCACCATCACTGCCTGGCCACTCACAGTGAGGAGTACCAGTGGAGCCAGAGGGTCTGACTGTGACCTGGATGAAGCCCTCATAGTGTAACCCATATCTGACAAACTGATAGTCATGGACAATTTCAACTTAGGCAATGAGGCTGATGTGTGGAGAAGCATCTTCTGGTCTAACAGAATATAGAAGACCAACCAGCACTTCATCTTTCCTCAAGAGCAGGCAAAAATATTGGCTCATAATTATTAGCACCACTGTGTTCAAATAAAAAAAATGTATATTCATACATGTTCCATTTAAGAAGTAAAATCATATCCTCTGAAAGTAGAAGATTTAGATCCTTCAGTTATTAAAGAACATATACATTTATTGAAGAGACAAGTCAAATATGTGCTCATGTATCAAAATATCAGAAAAATATCAGAATATAACTGAGCACAAGTAAGTAAGATGTCAAGAGCCCCTATGCTAGCATAGCCGGGTCAAGAATTGGGTCAATGAATGTTTGAATAGCTGAGGTAGAATTTTCAAATGCGAGTAGACTTAGGATATTATAGCTCCTCTAATTTCCAAAAAAGAAAAAAAAGAAAAAAAAATCTGAAAGTTCTACCCTTTCTATTCCATTCTAATTTCTTTGGAGTAAATCACCATAGTCAGAAGACCTGTCTAAAGATGCAAGCACAGGGGAGCCTGGGTGGCCAGTCGGTGAAGTGTCCGACTGTTGGTTTTGGTTGAGGTCATGATCTCAAGGTTCAGAGATGGAGCCCTGTGATGGATTCTGCACTCAGTGAAGAGTCCGCTTGGGACTCGTTCCCTCTCCATCTGTCCCTCCCCCTTCTCTCTCTCTCTCTGTCTCTCTCAAATAAGTAAATAAATAAATTTTTTTAAAAAATTAAAGATGCAAGCATATTTTCTGGGAGAACATTAACCTAACAGCATGGATCATTTTGTCAGAATATTGTCAGCTTTCACAGGATATTCCTGTGCATATAATGCCACTTCAGAAGGAAGCTGCTTTGCAGTGGGCAGCCCTAGAGTAATCTAAAAATACTGGACAAGTTCCAGCCAACAAACTTAGCCCTCACAATGCACCAGCCACGGAACTAAATACTTCATAAATGAGCTATATACTAGCTCATTTAATCCCTGCAAACAAGCTTAAGGTATCAGTGCTACTATCTCTACTGTGTAGATCAGGAAACTCAGACATACAAAGGTAGTTTATTTTACCCAGAAGCTGGTAGACAGTAATAGGCGGTAGAGCCAGGATTCAGGCTCTGTAGCCCATGACCTTAAATTCTAGACTATATTTTTCTGCATCCTAATACCTTTTAAAATTGGTTCTTGATGTCATTAACATAGGCCTCTCCAAACATATTTGTTTCTGGATCATGAGCTTGTGCCCCCAAATTAATCAACTTAAGGTCTAAGTAGTTATTACAGAGCCAACCCTCATAATGAAAATGAAGTGCCTGGTTGATGATGTGAGAGAAAGCCACTCATTTATAGACTCTGACACCAGAAAACCAGGGCTGATTTTCTAACAAGGTACTTAAACTTTCTATAATGGCAATAATCCCGGATCTGCCTCACAGAAGCTCTGTAATAATTAAATGAGGCAGTACATATAAAGCATACATTAAACACTTAATGTACTATAAAGTACTCAATAATTTTCAGCTACAAAAGAAATAAAAATAGAAAGCCTAGGCCATAGAGTCTTCTGGACATAATCTTCTATTTGGCTTTAAGTAGTCTCCACCCATTCTCGTTTTCCTCACCTTATTTACCCAAAGGCTTTTTCACACGAGGGAATTTCTCAATAAGGCAGCAATCAATGATCATCTTACATAGTTTTCAATGATGAAGACAAGGCATCTGGAACGTTAAAAGCCTCAGGAAATGGGATAACATGCCCCCAGATCATTTTTTTTAATCTACCTATTTACTTTTAAAGATGTTATTTATTTGAGAGAGAGAGAGAGAGAACATGAGTGGGGGGGGGGGTAGGGGCAGAGGGAGATAGAGAGGGAGAAGCAGACTCCGCACTCAGTGGGGAACCCCACAGGGGTTCGATCCCAGGACCCTGAGATCGTGACCTGAGTTGAAGGCAGACGCTTAACTGACTGAGCTACCCAGGAGCCACCCCCCCTCCCCCGATCATTTTTTAAAAAGCTCAAGTGAAAATCCAAGTTCTTGGATTCTAAGGCTTTGATCTTCAGATGTGCAGGACAGAGTTTCAGGGACACAATGCACATGACACATGCTAAAGACGGGTGACAGAAGTAAGACCGCCAACAATGAACCTGTGAAAGTCTATCAGTCCACGCATGTAAGTGATGAGGTGGCCCATGTGCAATTGATAGCAGAAGAGCCAAGCATTAGCCAGGAAGGAGGGCTGAGGTAGAATGAATGGCTGGCTCAACTATTTAGCCCTCATATGAAAAATTCTACATCAGGTCCATATCCAGCTTTCCAAGTTTTGGTTTTCAATTTTCTCAGCCCAAACCTGATGAGCCGGCCAAGTTATGCTTGGTGCATGTCCTTTTCAACTCTTCATCCCATTCGTATCCCCATGTCCCTCTGTCATATCTATGTTCCTTTCTGTTTGCTGTTCTAGTACCTACCCATCATCTTTAGGACTCAGGTCTTATTTCCCTCAGAGTTTCCTTGAAACTGTAGTCCTTATTACCTACCAGCCACTGAAACCATGACAGTTCATTTATTCATCGAGGTTACAGGCCCCTCCCATGGAGACTCAATGCAATGTTATGGTGGAAATAAGAACGAACAGGAATAATAGACAGGAAATCAGAGACTTGGGCCCAGTCTCAGGCTTGCCATGAACTAGCTGTGAGGTGAGGGATAATTATCTTTGTGCCAGTTCTCCTCTATAAAACAAGCTCTTCTTAATCTTGAAGATTCCCTAATTCTAAGTGAATGAAGCATTCCAAGTGAGTAGGTCAAGGCCTGTGGAGACGTCCATGTCTTTACTGCATTTACTCATCAACTATAAACTCAAGCTTTCTCCTTTTCTTTCATCCTCCCCTCCCCCTCAGCCCATTCTTTGCCTCCTGCAAAAATCCACAGCTTTGTGAGCCCCCTCTCTGAGGTCTGAGTGCTTGCTGAATCTTGATCCAAAAAATTAATCCTGAACAACAAAGGAGGGAATGAGACTCCCCTGCAAGAGAGCAAAGCCACCCGCATGGGGAAAAAGTCATACAGAGGGCCAGTGCCATCACAGCAGAAGTGCCAAATTGACTGACTTCCTTTCCTCCTCAGGTTGGTCTTATTTAGACCTGCTTGTCCCACTAGGTTTATACTCCGTCAAAAGGTCTATTCGCACCTGTAGGTCTGGCGCCCAGACCAGTACAGGTCATCACCAGTTCCCAAAGTAATCGTGAAATCTGAGTCAAATTCTCCCAGCTGCTCTTTCTCCTCTTCCTTCCCATCCTCACAGTGCAACTCTAACTTACAGGTGGACTTTGTGGGATCACTGGCTCAAGAGTAAACCCAGTGGGTTAGGCAAGTCCCCCTTGAGGATTTCTGTGACTTTCTCTGGGAACCCATGGGGTGTACTTGGAGGAATCCCATGGGACACCAATGAAAAGTAACCTTCTGAAATGCCAACCTACTTAGCCTCTCCTATTCCATGATCTGAAAACACCTGAGAAATAACTTTCTGAGCTTCAGTTTCCTGGTGAGGAAATTATGTCCATTCTGTAGAATTGTACAGATCAGGGACACTGTATGGAAAGGGGAGAACACAGCTTTGGCACTAGGAAGGGCTCATTGATTACGTCTGTTATCATTAAGTAGATAGTGGCATTTGAGGTGACAAGACATCCCGAGGCTTCTAGAGAAAGTAGGAAGAAACAAGTTCTACTGACTTGAAGCGCATTTTAAGACACCATCTGGCCATAGTCTAAATCCATTATATCCTTTCTATCTTCTCAATGCACCAGGCTGTATTTTTTCACCTAAAAGGGCAGGGAGGCTACATTAAAATCAGTGATCAGAGTTTATATTTCAAGAATAGTCTCCCGATTTTATTCCTTGTGCTACACCACTACGGGGGACTGGGGTGGGGGTTTCCTTAAAAAAGGAATAAAACAAAAAACAAACAAACAAAAAAAGGAATAAAACAGTCTATTAAGTCAATGGAGATCTAACTAAAATGTAGACTTCCAAGAACAGGTGCATGTCTTATAAGTGATCTGTCCTATTTATCTATTACCTAAGGCTCTTGTGTCTGGACATTAGTTTCTAGATTCAGTCTTGAAAATACTCATTCAATTTTTAAAAATCTGTGAGTTTTAAAAATCAAAGAAAATTTGAGAGGCTCACCCATCTTTTTTAAGGAAACTTCCCAAACCATATGTCATTACCTTCTGATATTCCTAATCCTGGGAAGCAATGCTGAATTTGCTCAAAAGATCCCTCTAAAAACTGCTCTGCGTAGACTTCCTATGACTCAGCCTTTTGGTTTAATTTAAACACATAATGAAATATTTGACAGCAATTACAGGAGACAGTTAATTCATTAGAAACAATTATTCATCAGACTCGTATTACCATGAGGAGTGGGAAAAAGAGGCAAATCTCACAAAGCAGAGAAAAGTGGCAGAGAGGCATTTGGCAAATGAACTCGTGCTCTGTTCTCAGGACTTTGTATGAAATATTAATAAGGGCGCTCGTCCAAACATTCACATTGGGCAGCATGCACTTCCTCATCCAGCAATTATATAACAGAAAGCAAGAAGTTTCTCATTAGTAAGTGAACATTCACGTTTGCTTGTGATGAAAGCCTCCTGTAGAAGACAGCCAGATTAATTTGAGCTTGTTTGTTCAAGCTCAAAGTTCTGCTAAAGTGGTCTCCAGTGAATGAGTCTTCCTTCTTTAAAATCCCCATTTTGATTCAGGGTTTTGTGTATGGCACGTTAAAACTCTCGATGGTGTGCCTGGTTTGAGTCCATAAACCCATACGTACCTTGCATGGAAAATCTGGCAAGAGACACATGGACACAAATTATATATATGCTTAAGAGGGATGTGATAAATGTTAAAAAAAACATGCAGTATGTGATATTTCCAAAAGGAAAGGTCTTCTTAAATCATGCTTTCCTTTGACATCTGACCTACAGATAGCCCCTAGGAAATGTTGACTTTTTCAGTGTTTAAATTGTTTAAAACTTTCATTTTGTAGATAGTAGAATATGGGACATAACATTGTTTCAGCCCCAAAATAACAGACCTTCATGCTGGCAGTCAATTAAATCCTTGAGTACATTTCTAATTAACTACCATTAACAATTGTTTTGTTTGGGTCCTGTTAGGTTTGTGCATCAGCGGGGTATGTCTCTCAGATGATCTCAGATGATCTATCCCTCACACATCCCTAATGATCCAAGCCTTCCTTTCTTTGCCAATTTGCTGATGTAAACAATAGAGAGATGCAATTAAGCGAGTCCTTCTCCGAGTTCCTAGATGCCTCTGCTTTCCTTTATTTTGTAGGCCACCTCCCATCAACCCCCTGCCCCCCCGCCCTGCCACCCCCTGGGAAGCCCAGCAAAGCACACTTGGTCCTGGAGTGGTCTGCTTTCCCAGACCCAAACCCCAGTCCTCTACCGCTGGGCAGGTGAGGCGGGTTCCAAAATGGGACATCAAATTGTGCGGCAGGGATTATCACATCCTATTAAACTTCTAAAGCGTGTAACTATCTGAGACTCCAGATTTGACTGGCTTTAGAGTTCTGGAAGCAGTTCCTTAAAATTCCACGTACACCTATCACGTTTTTCTTAGAAAATCCACCATTCTGGCTAAGAAAGTAATACAGAATACTCTACCCTCCTCACCTGCCATGAGTTGAGAATCCAATTACATTTGTTTGCATTCCAGAGGGACTCGTTGGCAAAAGATCAAATAAAGCAAGCGAGGTTTTTGGGCTAAGTGGGCAAAGAATCATAATGCCTTTGCTTGGCTGGGCTGGGCCATGACTGGCACAGGTAGTCCAGGTTGGCAATGAAAAAAATGTGGATTGACACCCGCAGTGGGGGAGCTGTGGGTTGTTTTTTTAATGGGTAATTACTAGCATTATAATTACTGAGGCAGCTCTGTACCACAGAATACATACTTAGATGGAAGCTCTTCTCTTACAACCATTCAACTTTCACAGGTTCATTTTTTTCAATGAATTGGGCACTGATCCCCAGAGTTAATCCTCGGGTCAAATTGCTTAATAATTTGTAAGAAGCAGAAGGGGGGAAATATCAATGTGCCACAACTAGGAAATTATTTCAAGCTTTTTTGAATGAAGAAAATGTCGTTTTAAGTGATTTTCTCATTTCACTCATGAATAGCTATGTATTATAGGAAAAGGGAAGCAGGGCAGTTACCATTTACAGAAGGGGAAATTGAAACACAGATTAAATAACTGGCCAAGGTCACAAAGAAGTCAGGGCCTGTGCCAAGAATAGAACCCACTTCCTTGCTTCCCGGGTCTCTATCCCTGAGACTGGGAAATAGACATTCTGCAGGTACACGTCCAGAGAGAATAAGTAATTAACAGATATGTTTGATCTTACATAATAAAACATAATGGCCAACAGTGTGGATCTTTGTTTTACGCACGGTTGGTGCGATAAGTAGATGGGTGACAGTGTATTTGGGTTGAACACCAACGATGTGCACAACGCATTTGTAACATGCGAGCAATGTGAATGTAGCAGAAGGAGCAAGAGTTTCTCTCTATGTATTTTTACTGGTCACCACCAATAGCTGGCTAAAGCAAATGAGATTTTTCCCAAAGAACTGAATTCACTTAACGGTTTTTTTCCACTAAAAACAGCATAGTTTGTGCTGCCACTCTGTTATCATCTATCAGTGTTATATGTGACCTCGATAGTTAGATGGGGATAGAGAATGAAAGCAGCCTGTGACGGAAAGAGCGTGTGCTCTAAAAACAAAGCAGCAGTTAATAGCAGGGGCTGCAGACCTTCACCCTCCCCTCCCCAGAGAAAAGACACAAACACATTCAACATTTGAAAGGCAAGCCTTCGTTTTAAAAAGAAGACAAAGCAACCTCAGAGGGGTAGAAGCTGGGCACTGACAGGGTCGGGGAGCTGGGCTGGGTTGCTGGGCTGGGGAGCTGGGCTGGGGAGCTGGGCTGGGTTGCTGGGCTGGGTTGCTGGGCTGCGTTCATGGGTTAAGGGCGTTCATGGGTTAAGGGCGAGTGTCAGGAAGGACTCAGCAGCGGCCCACTCACCACCCTCCTCTTTGTGGGAGTAAATGGCCCAGCCAGGTCTGAATTCTCCAGTCAGTTGCTCCCACCATCTCAGACTCTTCCCAAGAAAGTGCAATGGGTGATCTGAGTACCAGCATCATGCCAAGGCTGTCTGATCAGTTTCCAGCCGGGCCCCACAAATCCATCTACTCCATTTCCCAAAGAGGGGTCCCTTCCCTCCAGTTCAAGACTGTTATTCATTCCTGTAGAGACCAATCTCCATGCTATGCCCGGGAGATGGAACCAGCACTGTGGCAAAGCACTATGTGAGCAAACTCAGCTCACTACATGGGTGGTGAGTCGCACTCGGTAGTCCCACTCAGTTCTTCAACATCCGGAGGGGGGGAGGTGAACTTCTAGAATCTACTGTGGGTTCACCAAGTAGGAATCAGCTCTCCCATGTCCCATGCTGCCCCACCCTGGCCTTTGCCAACCCACAGGTCAGAACCACTTCCTCCCATGACAGGAAACGAGTGAGTGAGGCAGGCCGCACACACCGGGACGGTTGTTTCGGTCCCCTACTGCAGTTTTTCGTAGTCTTGCTTTTCTTTTTGCTTAACTCATCTGTATTTCCTTTGTTTTTCTTCTGAAAAATCACGTTAATTTTTTTGTCAATTCTACCCCCAGGCCTACTACATTTCTATTTCTCAAGCCCAGCAAAATCACACTTGACTTTCCACCATTTGTGTTCACTTCTCAGAAACTTTAGGTTAAAAATTGTCACTGTTGTGAAACTAGCTCTATAGTAGGCAGAAAATTCTTTTCCAGTTCCTTAAAAGTTTTAGAGCCTTATTAATTAGAGAATCTTATCCTACTGCTAGCAGTTATCACAACCTTGCCTTTCTTCAGCATTCTGTCCATTACTTCATTCTATCCTCATATTGTCTCTGTGAAGTGTGTAGAATTATCATCCGTATGTTATATGAACAGAAGCTGTAAACTATGCACATGTGAAAGGGACTATAAGCTTACCTACCTTTATGCACATGCCCTAGGTTATGCCCATACTAATCTGGAACAAGTTTAGGAATATTTATTTAGAAGTCTCTGCTAATTGCTAAGGATGAGGAAAAATTCAAAATTCCACTTCATTGGGCATTGATAAGTTATTTTAATGCTATTAAAATCTAGCTCTCCTACTACTTTACCACCCAAATGTGCAGGAAAGTAAAAGGGGAAAAATTTTTGTTATATTTCTTCCCCGCTCATTAGGAATGTGAATTGGAAAGTACCTTTTCCCTCTCTTTTATTAGCAATGTTTTATAAGAACAAACTCTGGGTGAATCAAAAGCATAGCTAAGACTTAGCAGTGTATCACTTTTTTTTTTTTTTTTTTTAAGGAGGAAATTTCTTCTAATGTTATTTATGGTTTAATTTCCACAAAGATGGACTAGTTGGGTAGTAGTTCTGACAAGTTTAAAATATATTTATGTATTTACTGGGTACTAGTAAATACATAAACTTATTAGTTGGCCATATTAAACCAAATAATAAGTTTGAGCTACTTAGGGGCACCTGGGCAGCTCAGTCAGTTAAGCGTCTGCTTTTGGCTCAAGTCATGATCCTGGGGTCCTGGGATCAAGCCCTGTGTTGGCCTCCCTGCTCAGTGAGGAACCTGCTTTTCTTTCTCTCTCTCCTACTACCCCACCCCTGCCTGGCACATACTCTCTCTCACTTGCTCTATTTCAAATAAATAAATAAAATATATTTTCTTTAAAAAAAAAAGTTTGAGCTACTGAAACACATTCAAACCTCAAAACTAACCCTAATGCTTCAGTTGTGTCCATATATAGATATGTTCTTTAACAAGAGCCTAAAATTTAAATACCAAGAATTATTCTATATATTCAAGAGTAATGTGTATGTATTAAAATTGCCTAATCTCTTTTGACAGGCATGAATAGATACCACCATGCAAATATGTTACTATGTAACTCAAAATAAAATTCTAAAAATTTATGCGATAGAATGTCTTTTATTCAAATGTCACTAAAATTCTTATCTACAATGGTATATAAGTGTTAATATATAAAATACATTTATACAAAGACACATTTGAAAACTTCTAATAATTAAGGAAGGCTCCATTTATCTGCTAAGTTTAGCTTCTATCTGTTCTATTTGTGTCCTACTGCACAAAGGTCCTATATATCTCTAAGTTAAATGTACTGATTTAACCATCAAGCATTGAATTCAGGCCTGACACAGGTAAGTTGCTCAGTCTGTTGACTTAGAAAAAAATAACTCTCTGTCTATTGACTTAGAAAAAAAATAACTTCTTAGGGATATGCATATTTTATAGCAGATAATTTCAAGTAATGACATAACATTTTTTAAATGAAATATCACTGAAAAAGTTAAAGCTTGCATTTCTGATCTGTCTTGTGATTGGTTTTTTAAAAAATGCCTTGATCAGAGCATAGGTCAAATGGTCAACAAACATTTACTGAAGATTAGAGGCACTACTTTGAGTCTTGAGAGAAGTCAAAGAGGAATTACACATCCTTCCAGACCCTGGTAAGCTTACTCCATGACACAAAAGAAGGATCCCATGTACCACAAAGAAATCAGAAGAAGAGAGCTAATGCCTCCAAAGTTTTACTTCAAATGACTTCATTCCCCAAACCATATTTTATTACTATTATTCAAACCCAACTTTATTTTTAAAAAAGATTTTATTTATTTATTCACAAGAAACACACACACAGAGAAGCAGAAACATAGGCAGAGGGAAAAGCAGGCTCCATACAGGGAGCCCCATGTGGGACTTGATCCCGGGATTCCAGGGTCACACCCTGAGCCAAAGGCAGACACTTAACCGCTGAGCCACCCAGGTGTCCCCAAACCTAACTTTATAACATTATATTACCTCACTGACAATTATTATTTTCTAACAGAGTTCCTAGATCTGTCCTAAATAGATCTGAAATTATATTTTTAATTTTTTAAGTAGGCTCCATGCCCAGCAGAGAGCCCACTGTGGGGCTCAAACTCATGACCCTGAGATCAAGACCTGAGCTGAACTCAAAGAGTCAGACACTTAACTGACTGAGCCACCTAAGCACCCCTGGAATTGAAATTTTAGGTTTGTTATTGTCAAAACAAACATTAAAAGCATCTATAAAAGGCCATTATGTTATTCCCCGAAAATTCAAAACTTTGTATTTTTCTCTAAATAGCTTAAATTATTTAGTTATTTTTCACTTATTTGCATGTTAGGTTGGCACAAATATCCAGGCCTTAAGGGGATGGAGAAATAAATATCCATAAATATGGATGCCTGCCCCTAAATTAGCAAAACCATACAAAATCTCAGTAGACCTCATTTTTGGGGGGGTTAAGTACTCATAGTGGTAAAGAAGATATTCAAGATTTGTAATTTCTCCATATTACTATTCTTAGCAAATGGCATTCACATGAGAAATCAGGACATGTGTGGAAACAGCTACTTCTCAGGAACCCTAGCACTCACTAGTAGCTTTCACTCTCAGAATGAAAGGCCTTATGCAAAAGATTACAACATAAGATGAAGAGTTGAAATGGCAGGGAGAATCCAGAAAACCAAATAGCCACTCTTTATGCTAGATTCATGTCTCACCTTTTTATCAAGCTAAACATTTAGTTTCTTTTTTTTTTTTAAATAGCAATTTTCCCAAACACTCTGCAAGTGGAGTTAAAAAGCAATAAAGCAAATTTATGGCAAAGTGATTGCTCTTGGGCAGTCCCAATAATATCTTATTGTTGCACTTATCAATTCTATTCTCGTCCTTCAAATTAGCTCCCATGAACTGTCCTTAGCATCATGCCTCTAGACTAAACAAAAATGAGAAAAGAGAAACAGGACTCAGTCATCAACAGGATGCAAGGAAGCACTGCACAATGACCAGAAGGTAGGGACGCAGCCATTCGGCAAACACACAGTAAGCTTCTACCACTGTGTGTGCCTAGAGATACAGAGGTGCTCTCAGTCAGCTCAGGGCTCTAAGATAAAGCAAATGTATGCAAATGTATGCAAACCCAGCAAAGGATGCAAACCCAGAGAAGTGTTAAGGAGGCCCGGCTCATACAGGCTCATACAGGCTCATATAGAAGAGGGAGAAAGGAGTCTGAATGAGGCAGTCAGGAGAGTTCACAGAGAAGCTAACATAAGAGGTAAGCCTCAGAGGATAAGGAGGCAGCAAATGGGTGGAAGTGTATTTCGGATGAATGGAAGAGCATGAGCAAAATCTACAATGGGTAGTGATCATCAGTGCAGGGAAGATCTCCTATCATTTCCAATGTTCACAAAATGGGAAATGGGAAGGCCACTGTAGCTGAATTAGCCAAAGTCTGGAGGTTTTCAGTTGAGAACAAGACTGGAGTTTCAACCTGAGTTTCAAAAAAGGCTCACAAAGTGACATTGATCCTGCCCCTGTGCTCTGAACACTATCAACTAGAGAGAAAAACTAGAAATGAGGAAAGAAGAGTAGGTATTACCTACTTTTTCCTGTGAGAACAAAAGCCTTTGCCCCAAATATAACTGAATATTCCATTTGCAAACTTCCATGTGTGTCCATTAAAGAATCTTGAGTCCAAGTATGGCAAGTATTTGAAAGTTAATCTGGAAACAAACTGTCCTTACCTTGCTTTGGAATGATTATGGTTACAGGGACGCCAGAACCATCTGACTGTAGGTTGAGGGATACCGTAAATGGTACAGGTCAGGATTTGTCTGCTGCCCAGGGGATAGAGAGTAGGGTCTGGAAAGGATGACACGGCCTTTTCATAAATCTGGGGTTTCACTGGAAGAGAGATGAATAGGACAGAAGTCAAGAGCTGTGCGGTGACTTTCTCCTGGGCTACATACAGCATGAAAGACCACTTCTCCCTGGTTTTGATGTCAGGGAAACAAACACATGATTGTTGCCATTAACAGCCTTTTTTTTTTTTTTTTTAAGTAGAAGTGTTTTGATAACAGTAAAAAATTGATTCCATAGTATGTACATTATGATTACGATGATAAAAAATCATACTTATGGAAGTTAATAAGCAGACATGAAATCAGCATGATGGGGGCATACATGGTTTTTAAAATAATCACTAAAAGTTTATTTTCTCTGATGTTGTGCTATTGACTTTCGATTTACCTATATTCCCAGAACTCTTTCCTTGCCCAGAACTGGAAGAAAGTAGAGGAACAGCAAGCTTACCATTTACAATTAAAGTGGTGGTGAGGTTTTTAAACACACTCGACTGCTTTATGGCCAGCAAGATCATGTAGTCCCCTGCATCTTCTGCAGCCACATCTTTGATGATTAACGAGTAGCCATGAACCAAATAGCGAGCAGATTTCTCAGTCACGGGGAACCCATCTTTTAGCCTGTGGTTAAGAGTGTGATTGGGAAGTCACTCCATACTGCCTCTCAGATAGCATTTTAAAACACTGTCATTTACTTTTGTGAGCTCAAGCTGATACGCTCCAAGCCTTTTGGTCCTCCACATTCATTTTACAAAGATAGATGCTTACTTTTTGGTAAAGGCAGGTATGGTTTGTTTATTTATTCATTTTAAAGATTTTATTTATTTATGAGAGAGAGAGAAAGCAAGAGAGAAAGAGAGAGAGAAACAGGCTCCCCATGGAGCTGGGAGCTTGATTCAGGGCTTGATTCCAGAAACCTGGGATCAGGGCCTGAGCTGAAGGCAGGCGTTTCATTGGACTCAGCCACCCAGGCGCCTGTCAGGTATCGTTTTTAAAGGGAGAAACCCTTCACACTTATTGGTAAGGAGGAAGAAGTACTTTGAAGGGAGAAAGAAAAGCGCTGGTTTTAAGGTAGCCACGAGGATGCTGGTCACCATGTGACTTAAGTATTCACCCAGCAGCACTGGCTGATCCCATCGAGATGTTTTCAGTTTTCCATGAGGGCTTCATCAGCAATCCAAGGGCCATTGTAAGTCAGATCAACTAGATCACTTCTCCAGATAAAAATAAAAATAGACTTTCCTATTGTGGTCTCATGTGGAGTTCTTATTAGTTGTATAAATGGTCACACCAGTTGTCCCTTTCATAAACTATAGTAAAATCAAGATTATCAAGATTTGTTCCCCTGAGGAAGAAGAGCGAAGGTACAAAACTCACAAACAAAAGGTACCGAACTTAAAAAAAATTCTTTTTTACTTTAAATATAGAATCAATGCCTAGATATCATGCAATTGCATACAAGCTGAGAGTTGGGAGGCCTGAATGCTTGACTTGGCTCTGACACTCTGTGTTGTGCCCCTGACTTGCCCGTTTGAACCTCAGTTTCTCCAAATTTTCTAGAGTTTCTCCAAAATTTAATTAAAATTCTATGATTTCATTGAATTGCACAGTTCTTTAGCTGGGCATTTTTTACTCTGTTAGGAGTTTATTGTGTTCTGTATAAAGGTTTAATATTGGAAATTAAATATTGGTATTAGCTTCTATCCATGCAAATGTTACGTGGTCTTGTAAGCAAATCATCATCACTAATGGGTCTCGGTTCCAAAGCAGTTGAAATGCCTATGCTCTATTCTATGACTGTAAATGTCATCTTAGTTTACTTTATTTCTCATTAACAAGTCAGTGTTTTCAAAGATGGATCCATTTATGGTGTATGCGTTTTAGGCCCTGGCTACTTGGTTACAAAAGAAATTAGTGCTGTTTAATACATGGGGACACCCTCAGACACTTTTGAAACAGGGAATGTATCTCCTGGAGTGATTAAATTCCTATTAAGGAATTACATACACTGGCAGGAAATTTATTATTGGATTTCTTGTACATTATAAAACAAAACAAAAAAACTTTTCTGTGACAGCATGAAGGGGCATAGCACAAAGTTTAGTTTTCTCTTTAACCCCCTACTAACTACCTGAGGAAACAGAAAACAAATACTTTAATCATAGGATATTGAAAGCAAAATAAGGCCTGGTGGAGGTGATTCTATAATGGCACCACTTCTATATTGTATGGGTTGTTTTCCTAATCAGTTTTGTACTTTATTCTTTGTTTAAAATGTAATGGTTTGAGCCAAAGATATTGGCATTTAAAAACGATTTAACAAAACGACTGTAGATTAGAAACAGATTACATTGTTTCACATCAGGTGTTGTACTAACACAAAAAGAACCTGCTTCAGGAATTTCTGAATATGCACCCTTAGAGCCAAAAAAAACTTAATTAGTTCAAGTTGGTCCTTTCCTCCACCCCTGCAGCTGAATAAGTCTTGTCTCTATTAATGTTTGTTTAATTTTAAAACAAGACTGGAACTTTCATCCCAGCTGTATATAAAAGAATTATTTTCAGATAATAAAAGAATTATTATCCTCATTACAAGGGCCCACTTCTTTAGGGTTAATAGAGCATGTTACATATTCAAGATGCTTCCTACTCATTGCCCAACATATTCCATTCAAAGGACGTTGACATCATGGGGAGGTTTGGAGATGCAGAAATTTAGTCACAGCTTGTGAATGGCTGAACTGAAGCACTCAGAAACACCTCATATCTCTTGCTCCATCCTGTGACAGTTTCCCTTTCCCTCAGGCACATCCTACCTGCTTCGCTCCCAGGCCAGAAACCAACGCAGTGCTTGGCTCTCCACAACTGTCTGGGGAACATATCCTGGTATTTTTTCAGGAATTCAAATCACAGGGCTCCTGCATCTTCCTACTTACAAAGCACATATCTTAAACTGATAGGAAAATAATTATGATCCTACCACAGAACTTCTGGTGAGGGGAATGCCTTCACTTTCACGGACAGCCTGTAGGACCGCTTGCCAGCTATGGTTTCAAGCACATGCTCTTTTCGATGCTTCACAGTGATGAATGCCTTATCTTTGAAAGGAGAAGTGATAAAGAGATTAGAAAAGGCTGTGTTTATCTAAAGAGAACAAAACTAACCTGGCTCCCTGCCTCATAAAAGGAGGGTGCAAGCAATGAATAAACAGAGCCAAATTCTGATCAAGCCCATCAATGAGCCCAAATAGTGATCCTTGAATAAAATAATTTAGAAGCACCTAACTGGTGAGGTACTCTCAAATCAAAAGGTTGTGAGTAAAACATAAAACAGAGGCAGGGCAACAGAGAGTGGGGCACCTCAAATATCTGTATCACAATAACAGAAAAGTAGAGATACTTAGAAAATCTACCTGCCCAACATGAGTATGATGGGAGAAAGTTCCTTCAGGCACCATAAAACAAATGATTCAATTTAAGAAAGAAAAAAAAAAAAAAAACTACTGAAGAAAGTCAAAATAATTTCTAAGGCCACCTGCCAAGACTGTTCCAGAGATTATGCTCCGCACCATTTTTCTTTTCAACAGTGCAGATAAATAAGGTTTTTAAGGATTCTAAAGAGGCTCAAGTATTTTCTTTACAGAATTTCCCTATTGGAATTAAGCAACAATATTAGGATTTCATGAGAGTAAGACCAGGGATAAAAATCACATCAATTCTAAATAATTTATCCCACCACATTTTTCTCTCTAAATCATACTAATACCTGAGAAATGAAGGTAAGTCTGTTATATTTTCCAGTCTTGTTTATATGGAATACTAAAAAAAGAACTTAATAGAGATTATAACATGATCTAACTGAATTATTAACCACAATAAACTGGCAAGGAAAAGATTCTCTGTCTAATTCAAAAGTATTACATTTAAAGAACACTTACTTTACTTTGCTTTTTGGCAAAGGGAAGAGGGGAACCAAGTTGTATCATTCATGTTAGAGTATCTCTTGGCCAGAGGAAAATGTACTTTTTTAATAGAATCTGCCCCAAATCCATGATGATAGAAAGCAGAGCACAGGTGACTTACCATATATATGGACTGAGGTGTTGACAGATTTGAATGATGGACCACTCTTCACGTGACAAGTGTAAAGTCCTTTGTCTTTGTTCTGCACTTTGTCAATAATAAGAACGCTGTAGAACACATTGGCATGGGAACTGCGTTGGCCAATTCGTTGCCTTATAGAAGCTCTCTTATTTTTCTAGAAGGAAAATGTGTAACGAATGTGGAAATAGTAATTGTTCGTGTTCAAGGTTACAGCATTCTTCAGATTTATTACTGAGATGATCAACATTTTGTGCTGAGGGGCAAAGCCACCTAACAGTAAGATATTTGGAAACTCATACTGTGTCTCGATGCATTTCAAATATTTGCCACCGTAGCACTCATTTAGTCCTTCACTCTCTCCAGACGGACTTTCATATACATTAACTTAATAGTTTCTCACAACCCCCCAGTGAGATGGGCAGCATCCCTGTCTTTTAACAGATGAAGAAGCTGAAACGTCAGAGGCCACAGTGGGTAGGAAACTCATGTCTTTCAAGTATAAATCTATTGCCTTCTCTCCAGCACACACCTCTCGAAACTGTTACCAGCTTTCTGGGCATAGATGTGACTTACTTAGGCAATAAGTATCTTTGGTATCTGGCTTAATGACACTGTTTCTCTAAAAAAACACCATGCGAGTTTTCTTTTGCTCGCTTACTACAAGTAAAGGAAAAAATCATGAGTCCTGGCTACACATACTAAAGTGTAATAATTCCGATTTCATTATTACATTATTTGAGCAATGTTTACCAATTTCTGCTAAATCACACTGAAAGGATCTGAGGACATGCAAAGCCATCTACAAGCCTAGCCAACACTCTGGTGGTGCTGGTGGTGGTGGTAGGATGTTTTCTCATGTTTGCCTCAGGGAAGACCAAGAGCAGGCCTCGAGGCTCAGCAGTGTAAACTGGCCACAATGACTCCTTCCTGGTTTTGAGAAGATGAGATCACATTGCCTTTTCCTTCCATTGTTTCTTCTCCCTCTCTCACTTTTTTTTAGCATTACATTTTATAACACATAATATGTTATTTCTCCCTCTCCATCTTTCCCACTGAGGAGGCGTGGAAAAAAGACTTTGAAAGCAGGACAGAGGGCACCTGGGTGGCTCACTTGGTTGAGTGTCTACCTTCAGCTCAGGTCATGATCCCAGGATGCTGGGATTGAGCCCCTGTGTCAGTTCGGGTCCCCTGCTCAGCAAGGAATCTGCTCCCTCTCCCTCTGCCCCTCCCCCCTTGTGCTTTCTTTCTTTCTCTCTCAAGTAAGTAAGTAAGTAATAAATAAATAAAAATCTTTTAAAAATAAAGAAAGCAGTACAGAACTAGTCTTTGGGTCTTGAACCTAACTCTCCTCTGTGCCATGTTTAAGAAACTTCAACCTGCCTGTCCTTATATTGCCCTGTTGGAACAGACACAAGGGTAGGCCATTTTCTTCCTTATTGGCAGTAACGAGAAAGAAGATGTCAATCACCACTATCAAAAATCAGAGAATCAAAAAAAAAAATTTTTTTTTTTCAGATAATCAATCCTTTAATTACTAGCCTGAGGGATTTTCAGCAACTCTATGTAAAGTAACATGTAGGTATTACTTGTCTTCTCCCTTAGAGAACTCCTTTCTTCCCAAATTCGAGTAACATCAGTATTGTTTCTGCCTTTGGAAAACAGCTGATCCTGGGTTTCTGACAACTGCTTTGTCAAGCCCTGCAGCCACCAGCCACATGTGGCTATTAAAATAAAAATAAAGGGATCCCTGGGTGGCTGAGTGGTTTAGCTCCTGCCTTTGGCCCAGGGCGTGATCTCGGAGTCCTGGGATCAAGTCCCATGTCAGGCTCCCTGTGTGGAGCCGGCTTCTCCCTCTGCCTGTATCTGTGCCTCTCTCTCTCTCTCTCTGTCTCTCATGAATAAATAAATAAAATCTTAAAAATAAAATAAAATAAAAATAAAAAATTCAGTTCCTTACACTAGTCACATTCCAGGCCCTCAATAGCCACATGTGGCTAGTGGTTACTTATTAGTCAGAAAAGATATTTCAATCACAGAAAGTTCTATTGGACAGTGCCATTTTAGAAGGTAACTAGCAGTCAGTAGATGTATTATCATATTCTTACAGTAGAGCCACCAACAGGATAAGAGTTTCTTCTCTCTTGGTGTTTATTGAGAATATCTAATGTCTGACTTCTATCAAAACCCAAAAGATACTATTGCAAGTCCTAGCATTTCTATTTAAATGAAACAATATCACTTTCTAGAAAAATATGACTGATGAGTCCTTAAAGGGTTTCTACAGGGCACTTGTTACATCTTTTTGTTGCTAGGTTATTTTATTTCCATGGCAAGAGATGTTGATGGGAAACAATTGTAGCTTGGGGCTGATACATTCATCCTTTTGCAGATAATTTAATCATCAGTTAACTTTGTGATTGGGCAATCTGAATGACACAACACATGACTGTGCTTATGCCACATTAATCATACTGTCACATAGCAAATAGGGGCCACAGTAACAGTTACAGTTTCTTAACAGTTGATCATAGATTCCCCATCTATACAGTCTCAAACAATGATTGTCTGCAAGGATGTTTGGTCTGAATAAGGAGACCCAACTCAATCTTCATTCTTCTCATTTTTCTGAAGGACAGCATTGCTCTTTTGTCACTTAATAGATGGAATGGAATACTGGATGGCTGGGTTGTAATATCTTTTCCAAACATGCTCCAGTCAGGTGCCTCACTGTCTGCCAGTATCTTAAATTAAAGCGCTCAAACAACTTTTTGTTGTTGTTCTTACAAAAGAGAGGCCCTGCCTGGCATTTAGTGATAAATTTCTCTCTCATCTCTAAATCCCAGAGAATAGTTTCCAAGGATGAAACAATCCCCTTTTCCACTTGGAATTATGCAGTAGAAATACTAGCCTATACACTTCAAAACAAAACCTCCAGACATCAAAAGACCATATCTATGCACACACACTCATGGAACATCAGACAAGGAAAGCACCCTAATCAAATCCACAGCTTCCTCTTCACTCAAACTGCCACAGGAGTCAGAATATTCTGATTTTGCCCACCTCCAAGATTCAATGGCATTTCACTTGCTAAAAAGAAATACTGTCCTCCAGGAGAAATAGAAAAATGTCACTCACTTCACCAGGGTAACTCCAGTTCATCTGAACTCTTGTGTTCAAGGCAGTGGTAGCAGTACAGTTGAGGGTAAGAGTGTGACCTCTAAGTAACTTGACTGGGCTTGGGGTATTTATCTGGACATCTCTGATTGTATTGGCTGTGAGCAGAAGAAATGAGATTTTTTTTAAATCAAGCTTTCATTAAGCAGATAAACCCTTGAGCATTTTGGCTTGCATTCATGCCTTTGGAACATCACTTACTTTGTCGATAGGTAAGATAGTTTGTCTTGTACAAATGGCCGTTGACTGTTGTTTCACAGGTGAGAAGCCCTATTTCTCTGTATGTTGCATTTGCTATTATAAAACCCTTCCTACTGTCCCAGGTTATTCGCTTCCCATCAGGGATCAGGGTATCAAGTGGAAACTGAAAAGGAAAAAAACATGCTTTAAGGAAATCATACTAGCACTGCGGCAATACTGTTTGATGAGAAGCCTGTGAAAACATAATTTTCATCTATAGTGAAAATAAAATAGTACAGGTAAAAACCAGTTTGTCATAATTAGCTTTTTAGTTTTCTTTCCATGTCTCAAGATTTAGATTATTGTGATAAATTATAGCAATTACGATAATTCCTTATCAGCCTCGGTGACAGGCTGCACCCACCCGGGATAGACCTGTCATGTCAGACTTGCAGTGTGAGCCCGTATCACTTGGCCTCCAGGAATCATCCTTGTAACAGACTGGCCTGATACTCAATAGAAAAATCAAGTAGGGTTTTTCCACTGGGGCCGCCAGGTTACCCTTCTGAGCCTCATCATCTGGAGTTTTTAACAAGCCGTAACTTGTCCTCCCATTTTGTATGATTTATGTAGTGATGGCTGTCTTCAGAAGACTAAGTAATTCTAAGTCCTCTGAGATTCATAGCATTCACTTGGCGCTCACTGGAGTTATCATTCTGAGAAGGCTGAGGGCCTCGACTCTGCCTTTGGGAGGGAAATCTAGGGAAACAGTCAAGACAGCTGCAAACAGATGTGGAGGCCAGAGACACTGTGGTGAATGAAGTGCTCCCAAACACAGGGAGTCCAGACAGAAGAAAGGAATCTACGATTTGATTTTCCCTTATGCCTTCTACTGGACACCAAGAACTTTATTTTTAAAGACTATAATATAAACAATCCACCTTGGGATTAGGCTTTATAAAGGGATATTGCTCCTCAGAGTGGTCCAGCCATGTTCCCCTGATGCCAGACTGCCAGCCCAGTTTCAGAGGCATCTCTGATGACCACTATGACTTATCCCCCGCTGGAGAAGGAAAAAAAAAATCAGATTACCTTCCCACAACAGATGATAAAAGAAGCCAAACTGCCCTGAGGAAGCTTCAGATCTTTTCCATCTTCTTTTAAAAAGTGCACCTTGCATCACTTATCTGTTTATCATTTATTTATATTGCTAGGAGCAATCGGGCTGGGATTTGCGACTCTATGGCAGAAATTCCTCTGCGAAACATCACCAGCGCCCCCTCCCAGTGAGCATGTCTGTGTTGGTCTGTGTTACCAGAGGGTCACACAGCTTTGAAAGGAGTTGCACCCTGTTTATGAAGGACTGCAAGCAAGTGAAGGATGCATTTCATGTTCTAGTAAATCATGATTCTATCTGCAAACTTAGGAAGGCTCTATCTCTGGTGGGAGGAAAAAGAAGCCTCCCCTCTAATGTGGTACAAATTACTAAGGGAAAAGCTCAGAAAAATTTAAGTCAGGGATTGAGATCTCTGATGCTTTAAACATAGGGGAACGCAATCCTGTGCTGCATCTAAAAGAAGGGTTTGCTTATGGTCTCTCAGCACAATCGAGAAATACACTAAAGTTTCCTTAAAGGTTGCAGAGGAAGTTTCTCTTCCTCTTATCTACCCTCACTGCCACTACTAGTAGTTCACTGACAAAGAAACCTTGTTCTGAGCTGACGAGAGAGAAATTAGCAGAAGACCATGTAGCTCATCAGCTATGGTGGTGGCCACAAGTGTCACAAAGAGGCAGGCAGGGGAGCAGCCCTGAAAGGAAGGACTGTCTAGGAGGCTGCCTCCAGCTTATCACGGCTTCGCCAACACTGGCATAGAGAAAGGAAAGGGAGGGGACAGCAGGTTAAAAGGAACAAGAAGAGAAGTGGAAGGGAAAGATCTTACAACTTCAGGGCAACTTACATACATAATAGAATAGTTTCCATATATATGTGGCAAACCCAAATCCCTATAAGAACACTATGGTTTTCTCTCCTCTCTCTTTCTCTTTCTCTTTCTCTCGTGTGTGTTATAAATCTTAGGTAGAATAACAGAGAAAATAAGCTCCTCTCAGGTTTTTACATGGGGGAATTTGGGAAAGTTTCTTACAACAGACAAGTGATCTGCACTAGAGCAAAAAGGACGAGGAGCTTGCGTCAAACAGACAAGTCCACAGCCCCATGGTAGATTCCATATTACTCACACACAGTGATTATCATCTCAGACTCAGAGGAGTGGATACCATGCTTGATAATAAATATCACAATATCGAATCACATATTGGATATTAAACTGTTAGATAAATATAATAGATAACCCTTAATGGGGCTCAGCTTGTACAAAGAACTGCTCTAAAGGCTTTTATGTATCACCTCAGTTACTTCCTAACACCATGTGAGGTGGGTGCCACTGTAATCACTCCCATCTCTCCAATGTGGAAACTGAGGTGGAGGAAGTTTCGATAACTTGCCAGTTTGTTCAGCAGGTTAAGTGGTAGGGTGAGAAGAACCCAGGCAATGTGCTCTTTTCTTAACCACTGGTCTTTCTCCTGCCCAAAGTAAACCATTTGCAAAGGTGGTAAGGGCACAGAGGGAGAAATCAAGATACGGATTCCAATGCTCAGCATGGTCTGTGAGGTCCCCCACTCCCTCAGAACCTCAGTTTTTCCTTCCACCAATTGATTTAGACTCCCTTTGGAGTTTCCACCACTGAAATATACTGCTTCTATAAATACCAGCAGTGATACACAGATATGGGAGCTAAAACCTGTCACCAATGGACTATAGTGAGGGCTTAAATCGAATCAGTAATATAGGAAAGTGGAGAAGAAGACAGTAGACACCTCCATCATATTCCAGGACTCAGAGTCAACCAGTGATACTGAAAATCCAACTTGACTACTACCACCACTATGTGAGTACCTACAATGTGATGGGGGTGCTAGGTGCTGCCTTGGGACAGCCTTAACTTTTCCTCTTAAAGCTCAAGCTCTCAGGACTCACCACAGTTTTCCATTTGGGGAGTTCTTGTCCAATTCTTAACCCTAATCTGCTCCCAAACTCTTAGCATCAATGAATTAGCTGGAATGTCACATTTTAGGTTTTATCTTTATTAGATTCTACTCCAAATCTTTTTCTTTCTCACAACTCAAACTCAAGGTGGTAGTTCCATATGCACTTGTCTCACAGTTCTGCCCTTAGCAAAAATTAACCAGTCTCTGACAAGCTATTAATTTGTATAAGCAACAGAATTGGTTTTTCTCACATCTGCAGACATTTGGTTTTGTGGCAATATATGAACATTTGCATGATTTTTGTTCATTATATCCACACAGATTTATGACCACAACATTGTCATGTTATTACATTTAAGTACATGCCTGAGGATGACTTCTAGCACTTATTCTTTATAGTAAAAGGATATCCGAGAAAAGTCCACTGAGCAGCCCAAGTGTCTGTAAGAAAATCATTCCAGGGAGATAAAAGGACTTAAAATGCATTGTGTTCACATGCAGTAAAGATATGCTGAAAGAGGCATTGCTTGGTTTTACCTTTTTTAAAGTAACAGTGATGTTAGGTGACGTGACCCGGCAGGGGATGACGATCTGCCTTCCTTCAGTCATATATATAATTTCGGGTATTTCACTGTGCATCTCTAAGAAAGGTCTACCTGTATCTGAATGAGAAGAAAATGAAAAATACATATATATACATATATATGTATATATATATATATATATAAATGATTGTATCAACAGCATCTAGACACCATAGCTAGGTGAGGGCAATAAGGTCACTGCCACAGGTCCCCCTTAATATAATCCACGAATTCACATTCTTGTCTCTGAATTTGGCCCTCTTTGTTTTTACCCAGAAATGCTTCTGTAATAAACCAAATTCCTTACTCAGGTCTTGACCTTGGGTCAGATTACCCCTGATGCCCAAAGATGCAACTGTGATGGGGGTGGGGAGGGAGGGTGGGTTTAGCTTACTACAGCCCAAAGCCATAAAAGTACATGGAGAAAGAAAGGAGAATATTCTGCATAAACTTCTTACCAGAGCCATGCTAAGTGCCTCAGGAAGCGCCCTCCAGAGCCTTTGTAAGGAGTCAAAGGGCCTTGGGTGCAATGGTCAGCTGACTTCGGAGCAGATAGAGTTAATGCAAAGGTGTCAAATTGGAGAGAAGATTAGCATTTGAATGATAGAAGCTTGACTTCAAGGTTTTCTAGACCTTTTCCAGCAGACTAATAATGAGTTAGAAGCTCTGAGCTGCTCAGGGCAAGGGGAATGGCTGGAGAAGCAGTGTGGAGGACTGCACTGATTTCCTAGGGCTATTAGATTTCTTTAGTATGCTCTATGTATCTACTAATAGCATGATATGTGCCATTGCATGAAAGAGGGCTTGAAAAGGCTTTAAATAATCACCAAGATAACACCCTTAAGAAGAATGGCATCTGGCCAAATCTCAGAAGCCAAAAGGATTCAAACCACCTGTTCAGCTTCTCTGTAGTTCCTCTGGGGACCAGAATGAGCAGCAGATCTTTTAGAAACATTCAGTCTCCCATGCCCTCACCCTCAGGAACCCATTGACATCTTCAGGATCACTGTGTTCCCATCTTCTGCCCTTGACTTCAGCCTTAAATGCCCAGATGGAAAGAAGTCTGACCTTAACTCTCTCCATCTGGACTGGAAAGACCCAGAGTCCCCTACCTGTTTGCTGCACTTTCAGAAGCTCCCTCATTCTGGACACTGAATGGAGAATGGAGACACAGAGCAGTAAGTAGGCAGTGGTTGCCTAGACTAGATGGTAGCTATTAAGTTGTTATGAGTTGAACTGTGTCTCCCCAAAAACAAAATGTGGAAGTCCTCCACCCCTAATACTTCAGAATGTGATCTCATTGAGTCAAATGGAGCCACTGCCTAAGGAATTATCGGTTAAGTAGGGTGGGCCTTACTGCAGCGTGACTGATGCCCTTATAAGAAGATGGCCCCAGAGAGATGGGCATGTGGGGAAAACACATGTGAATGCACAGGGAAAGACTGAGCGATAAGGTGCAAGTGGGGGGGCTGCCAAGGATTGCCAGCAAACAGCA
Source organism: Canis lupus baileyi (assembly GCF_048164855.1). Lineage (NCBI taxonomy): Eukaryota > Metazoa > Chordata > Mammalia > Carnivora > Canidae > Canis > Canis lupus. The sequence continues at coordinate 12,956,571 of NC_132861.1, read as the reverse complement.
CAGGTAGGAATTGGCATGGAGGGAGCCCCTTACAGGTTTTAGAAGTAGCATGGCCCCACTGACGCCTTTTTTTTTTTAATTTTTATTTATTTTTGATAGTCACACAAAGAGAGAGAGAGGCAGAGACACAGGCAGAGAGAGAAACAGGCTCCATGCACCGGGAGCCCGACGTGGGATTCAATCCTGGGTCTCCAGGATTGCGCCCTGGGCCAAAGGCAGGTGCCAAACCGCTGCGCCACCCAGGGATCCCCCCACTGACACCTTGATTTCAATCTCTAGTTTCCAGAATGTGAGACAATAAATTCCTGTAGTTTTAATCCAAAAAAAAGTACCATTAGTGTAGCCTGTTTAAGATGGAATCATTTGACACACACTCAACACTAGAAAGACTCTATTATCACAGCTAAGCTCATACACTCTAGATTTCTAAATAATTCCTCCCATCCTTGCTAGCCTTGCTAGACTAGCCTCTTCCTTATACCCTCTCTCCGCCCCAGCCCACCTTAGGAGCTCTCCCCAAGCTCCCAACAATCTCCAATGACAACACTTCACACACTCTTCCCCTGAATTGGCAGGTTACTTCTCTGGCTACACACTGGCTGATGAACTCCTAGAGGAGAGGAAACAGATTGTTTTCATCTCGATCTGATGTGTATTAAATGAATGAATGAATAAGTGAATGAATGAACTAAGAAAATGAAGGAAGGACTAGCCAAGAACCCTGTCCTTATACAGATAAGACCGAAGTGTAAATACGTGAAATGATGTAAGCAGAGCCAGGCCCAGAGGCCGGTGTCTACTGATCTTCTTCCCCTGTACCACCCTCAGGGCTGGAGTCCTACCCACCCCACCAAGGGCTAGAGCTGGCAACTGCTCTTCAGAGACTTAGGCTGATTTTCACACATGCAGTGGGGAAAGGACTGAGAAGAGGACAATTGCCCAGGGGCAGGGCTGTGTGGGTAGGCTTAGGGATAAGGCGTTACAAGGCTGAGTCAGAGGGAGTCAGCAGACCATGGGGGTTCAGAGCTCACACTTTACAAACTGGGTTGGAATCCTGGCTCTGCCCCTTACTGGTTATGAGACCTCAGGCAAATCATTTTACTCTCTGTGCTTCATTTGCAAAATCTCCTTCAAAGGGCTATTATGAGGGTTACATGAAGGAATACATGTAAAGTGTTTAGAATGGAACCTAGCAGAGAGTTAATACTGCATAGGTGCTAGCTGTTACCTTTCTTATTATAATGCGAGATTTGAACTTATAGAGAGAGGGTATTAGGTATGAGAATCACAAATTATACCCATGATCTTAACTATAAAAGGTATAAATATATATTCAGGTATGGCATTAGAAAAAAAAAAAAAACAAACGAATACACTAAAATGTCTGAGTAGTGGCTTTGTTGTTATTTCTTATGTACCTTTTTATATATTTGTCAGATTTTCTAGAATGGTTATGTGTTATTTTATAACAACAGTTTGAATTGCTGAATTTAAGCCTCAGATGATAAAGCAGCATCCATTTTTACTTGAGGCAAATTACCAATTCTGCATCTGATTTACTTTAGTTTTGCCCAATAGAATGAGACACTAACACTGCACAGTTAATAGTTCTATGCCTATTAGGAGAACTCAGCAGGTATAGCAACATATGCAGAGAGGAAAAGTTAATTATACAGAGACAAAGATTCACTTATCAGCACAAAATTCCTCCCTTAAATAAAGTTGCTGAGCTAGACATTAAGGCAGAAACGATTGGGATTTGATCTTTCCTTTCCTTCCTCCTGTGAGTCTTTATTTTTGTCTTCTTTGTGAGGCCCAAGGTAAACACAAACACCAGGAAATGGTTTAATTCATGTAACAAAACTGTAAATCCTTCACATTTAATTTACTGTCTCCTTAAGCAACTATTTGCAACAAAGGATGCTGGCATAAAAAGTTTGTGCAGGAAATAGTAAACATTAGTGTAGTCATTTCTAGGCTAATGAATGCCAATCCCAAATGAAAACAGAAGAGGTGAACTCAATGTGCCTTTGAATTTCTCCTTTCCCTGTATCATTTTGGATCTCCCCAACACTTGAATTTTACTACAACTATTGCCCTTTTACAAGCCAATACCAATATCAGCACTGGGCCCGCTGCAGTTCTGTTAAGAACTTCAATGAATTATGCCCAGCCCAACACAGTTCAAGATACATCATTTGTATCAAGTCAGCAGTGGCATTAAAATCCATTGGGTTTGCAAATGAGCTTATGACTGGATACACACACACACACACACACACACACACACACACACGCACACACAAATATGCTCTGGGCTTATTAATAGTATACTTCCTCTACAATTTGTCTCAAGGAAGGGCTAAGAATGAACTTGCCTGACATATTATAATACAAACATTTTTTGTTTTGTAGGACCATAGATACAGAAGAGGTCACGGTTCCATTAATATCACCAGTAAAACCACTTACTACTCCCATAGGACACATTTGTCTTTGTCACAAAATTAAAAATGACTTCTGAACCCAGCCAGCACTGCAGAGTGGTTTCCTGAGACCAAATTGGCTGGTTGTTGAGTGAGGAAGAGGTGCTCCAAAGATTGTCGGTGTACTGGCAGCGCAGACACACTGTCACCAGGGACTCATGCCAACACACAGCTAGGCTGAGGTCACGCCACCCTCCCCTCTCTGAACTCATAATGCTCAAAGCAGTGACAGGAAACTGGCACAGAATATGAGGTTTTCTCATCCAATCGGAGTATTGGGGCTATCCTCCTTCAGGACAAGTGGGCTCAGACGCAGGGAAAGATCAAACAGAGCCCCTTGCTCTGAGTGGTATTACATCTATTTTCTAAATGTGTTTTTTTCCTTTTGAAATCAGTACTCACTCTGGCACATTGAGGCACACAGACACAGAGGTCCCAGCGTGCCATTCTCATTCCACCCTATTGTCCCATCAGCATCACTTGGGGGTTCTTCCACTGCATTCAGAGCAAGTGAATGATCGAAAGAATTGGGGGAAGCTTTTCTGACTTGAAGAGGAGCTTAAGAGTAAACATCTTATTTCCTAACACCTTCCTATTCCTCTGATTTTAACACAATTTTTCCTGATTTCCTTTTCCCTTTAATTTTCATTTCTTACCTCTAAGTCTGGGTCATGAGGACTCCTTGTTATTTTAAGGAGGATGTGATTTAAATTGATGAAGTGAAGAGGATGAACCAATCGCATGGAAGGGTTCTATCTAGATACAAGAGTTTTCACATCACACAGGTCTTCATGTTGGGAACCATACTTAGCATTCAAGTATGTTGGTTAATTGGTAAAGTATTTCATTGAAAGATGAAGGGGAAAGAAAAAGGAAAAGAGGTAATTTCTTCCCTGATTTACAGTGCCCATCAAAGCCTTTGAAAATTCAAAGCAGAGCTTTGGAGCACCCATAAGGAAGCTGAAGTAGCTATACTAATATTAGATAAAATAGACTCTAAAACAAGAAATGTGACTAGAGATTAAGAGGGACATTTTGTAAGAATAGGGTCAATCTGGGGATCCCTGGGTGGCTCAGAGGTTTAGCGCCTGCCTTCGGCCCAGGGCGTGGTCCTGGAAGCCTGGGATCTGGTCCCACATGGGGCTCCCTTTGTGGAGCCTGCTTCTCCCTCTGCCTACGTCTCTGCCTCTCTCTCTCTCTCTCTCTCTGCATCTCTCATGAGTAAATAAATAAAATCTTAAAAAAAAAAAAAAGGAATAGGGTCAATCCATCACAAAGATACAATAATTATAAACATCTGCAACTACCAACAGAGTAGCAATACATGAGGCAAAAATTGACAGGAATGAGGACACACAGAGACCATTCAACAATCATGGATGAAGATTTCAATAGAACAACTAGACAGAAAATCAAAAGGGAAACAGAAGGTTTCAACAACACTAATAACCAGCTAGGCCCAACAGGCAGGCATCTATAAGAGACCTCAGCCATCACAGCTGGATATACATTCCTCTCAAGTGCATGTGGAACATTCTCTAGCATAAACTATATGCCAGGCCAAGAAACAAACATCAAGAAATTTCAAAGGAGGGATCCCTGGGTGGCGCAGCGGTTTGGTGCCTGCCTTTGGCCCAGGGCGCGATCCTGGAGACCCGGGATCGAATCCCACGTCGGGCTCCCAGTGTATGGAGCCTGCTTCTCCCTCTGCCTATGTCTCTGCCTCTCTCTCTCTCTCTTTCTGTGTGTGACTATCATAAATAAATAAAGAATTAAAAAAAAAAAAAAAGAAATTTCAAAGGATAGAAATATTACAAAGTATGTTCTCTGACTACAGTGGAATGAAAACAGAAATCAGTAACAGCAAGAAAGGTGGGAGGCTCACCTATTAAACAACACCCTCCTAACTAGTGAGTGAAGCAAAGAAGAGAATCAAAAGTGAAATGAGAAAACAGATGAATGAAAATGAAGATGTCACATTCTACAACTTATGGGATGGAGCTAAAATTTATAGCTGTGTAGAGGGAAGTTTAAGCTGTATGCCTACTTTGAAAAAGGAGAGAGAGCTCAAATCAATAACCCACTCTTCCACCTTAGAAACCTAGGGAAAGAAGAGCAAACTAAACCTAAAGGAAGCAGAAGGGAGGAAAGAATGAAGATTACAGTAGAAATTGATGAAATAGAGAACAGAAAAACAATAGAGAAAAATCTGTGAATCCAAGAAGAGTTAGTTCTTTGAAAAGATGAACAAATTGGATGGGGTGACTCTGATGGTTAAGTGTCTGCCTTGGGTTCAGGTCATGATTTGGGGGTTTTGGGATTGAGCTGGGCATCAGGCTTCCTTCTCAGTGGGGAGTCTGCTTCTCCCTCTCCTTCTGCCCTGTCCCCCACTCCACTTGTGCTTGCTCACTTGCTCTCTCATGTGCTCTCTCTCAAATAAATAAAATCTTAAAAAAAAAAAAAATAAGATTTTATTTACTTGAAAGAGAGAGAGACAGAGCATGATCAGAGAGGAAACAGAGGGAGAGGGAGAAGCACGCTCCCCATGGGGAGCCTGACGTAGGGGCTCAATCCCAGGATCCTGGGATCACCACCTGAGCCAAAGGCAGAGGCTTAACCAAGTGAGCCACCCAGGTGCCCCAACAAATAAAAATCTTAAAAAAAAAAAAAAAAAAAAAAGATGAACAAATTGGAAAACCTTTAAACAGACAAGCCAAGAAAAGAAAAAAAGAGAAGACAAATTAATAAATCAGAGATGAAAGAGCAGACATTACTACCAGTATTTCTAAACAAAAAGCATTATTTAAAAAAAAGCATTATAAAGAAATATTGTAATTGTAGATCAATAAGTTAGACAACATGAAATTGACAGCTTCCTAGAAAGACCTAAACTACCAAAACTAACTCAACAAGAAACAGACAACACAAATAGACCTATAATAAAGAGACCGATTTAGTAACTAAAACACTACCCACAACGTAAAGCCCAGGCCCCGACGGCCAGTGAATTCTATCAAACATTTAAATGACTAATATGAATTATTCAAAAACTGTTCTAAAACAGAAGGGAGGGGATCCCTGGGTGGCTCAGCGGTTTGACGCCTGCCTTCGGCCCAGGGTGTGATCCTGGAGTCCCGGGATCAAGTCCCACATCAGGCTTCCTGCATGGAGCCTGCTTCTCCTCTGTCTGTGTCTCTGCCTCTCTCTCTCTCTCTCTCTGTCTCTCATGAATAAATAAATAAAATCTTTAAAATAAAATAAAATAAAATAAAATAAAATAAAATAAAATAAAATAAAATAAACAGAAGGGAAACTTCCCAATTCATTCTGAGGGCACTGTTACCCTGATACCAAAACCAAAGACAACACAAGGAAACCACAGATCATTATCTTTGTGAGTGTGGATACAAAAAAGCTCAACAAAACATTAGCAAACTGAATACATATAAAAAATGATACACCATGACCAAGTGGGATTTGTTCCAGGAATGCAAGATTGATTTAACATCCAAAAAGATCAATGTCATTAATATACCATATCAATAGAATACAAATCAAAAGGCACACAGTCATTTCAATAGATACAGTAAAAGCATTTAACAAAATCCAAACCTCTTTCATGATAACGATATTCAACAAACTTGTAATAGAAGGGAACTTCCGGGATCCCTGGGTGGCGCAGCGGTTTGGCACCTGCCTTTGGCCCAGGGCGCGATCCTGGAGACCCAGGATCGAATCCCATGTCGGGCTCCCTGCATGGAGCCTGCTTCTCCCTCTGCCTGTGTCTCTGCCTCTCTCTCTCTCTCTGTGACTATCATTAAAAAAAAAAAAAAAAAAAAAAATTTTTAAATAAAAAAAATAAAAAAAGAAGGGAACTTCCTCAACCTCTTAAGGACATCTACAAAAATAAAAACCCCTTAAGAGGGACCCCTGGGTGGCGCAGCGGTTTGGCGCCTGCCTTTGGCCCAGGGCGCGATCCTGGAGACCCGGGATCGAATCCCACATCGGGCTCCCGGTGCATGGAGCCTGCTTCTCCCTCTGCCTGTGTCTCTGCCTCTCTCTCTGTCTGTGAGTATCATAAATAAAAAAAAAACAAAAAAACAAAAAAAACAAACCCTTAAAAGCTAATGTCATATTAATGATGAAATGCTAGATGCTTTCCCTTTAAGATTGAGAACGAGACAAGGTCAGCCACTCTCACTACCCCTATTGGACATTACACTAGAGGCTTAATAGCTATCATGAATAATGCAATAAACATTCTAGCCAGCACAATTAGGCAAAAAAAAGAAATCCAGATTTGAAAAGAAAAGGTAAAATTTTCTCTATTTTCAGATGACACAATCTTGTATACAGAAAATCCTAAGGAATTCACTAAAAAAAATTATTAGAATTAGTAAGTAAATTCAATAAGATTGTGGGACCCAAGAACAACATACAAAAGTGAATTATATCTCTACATACTTGCAATAAACAATTGGAAAATGAAATTAAGAAAACAATTCTACTTATAACAGCTTCAAAAAGAATAAAGTACTTAGGAATATATTTAACGTAAGAAGTATAAAACTTATACTTGAAAACTACAAAAATATGGTGGGAAGAAATTTAAAGACATAAACAAATGAAAAAACATCCCATGTTCATGGATTGAAGACTTGATACTGTTAAGATGGCAGTATCCATCTTAACAGATGGAGTATTACTCCACAAAATAATCTATAGCTTCCCCATGTCAGGCTCCCTGCATAGAGCCTGCTTCTCCCTCTGCCTGTGTCTGTGCTTCTCTCTCTCTCTGTGTCTCTCATGAATAAATAAATTATATCTTTAAAAAAAAAGTAGACATTTATATGTATCTATAACATATATCTAGATGATATTAAATATATTTAAATATATAAGATATAGTAATATATAATATTAGCGATAAAAACTTGAAGTACTCTTATAACTCAATAACAAAGAAAAATAGCCAAATTAAAAACTGGAAAAAGGCTTTGAATAGACCTTTCTCCAAAGAAGATATATAAATGGCCAATAAACGCATGAATAGATGCTCAACATCACGCGTCATCAGGGAAATACAAACAGACACTACGGGATCCCTGGGTGGCGCAGTGGTTTGGCGCCTGCCTTTGGCCCAGGGCGCGATCCTGGAGACCCGGGATCGAATCCCACGTCAGGCTCCCGGTGCATGGAGCCTGCTTCTCCCTCTGCCTGTGTCTCTGCCTCTCTCTCTCTCTCTCTCTCTGTGACTATCATAAATAAATAAAAATTAAAAAAAAACAAACAAACAAACAAACAGACACTACAACTGATACCGCTTCACACTCAACTGGATGGCTATCATAATAGTTTTTTAAAAACCTACAATAACAAGTACTGGCAAGGATTTGGAAAAATTGCAACCCTCATACCCTGTTGATGGGAATGTTAAATGGTGCAACCAATTTGGAAAACAATCTGGCATTTTTTCCAATAGTTAATTAAACATTGCATTACCAAATGACCCAGCAATTCCTCCCCTAGGTATCGACCCAAGAAAATGAAGACTTAGGTCCACACAAAAACTTGTATATGAATGTCATAGCCAAAAGAGGGTAACAACTCAAATGGCCACCTACTGATAAATGGATACCTAAAGTGTGGTGGATCCATACCGTGGAATATCATCCGGTAACAAAAAGAAATAAAGTGCTCACACATGGTACAACACAACATGGATGAACTCTAAAACATGCTGAGTGAAAAAAGCCAGCATATACTTACATATTTAATAATAAAATACCATAGATTTTATTCTATTTATATGAAATATCCTGAAAGGCAAATCTATAGGAACAGAAAATTTATTAGTGGTGGCTTTGGGCTGGGACGTAAGGACAGAAAAGGGGTGATAGCTAAATTGTACAGGGGTTCTTTTTGAGATAATGAAAAGTCCTAAAACCGATGGTGTCAGTGGCTACATATATCTGTCAATATGCTGCAAACTAGGGATGCCTGGGTGACTCAGTGGTTGAGAATCTGCCTTTGGCTAGGTCATGATCCCGGGGTCCTGAGACTGAGTCTGCATCAGGCTACCTGGAGGGAGCCTACTTCTCCCTCTACCTATGTCTCTGCCTCTCTTTCTGTGTCTCTCATGAATAAATAAATAAAATCTTAAAAAAAAAAATACATGCTGAAAACAATTAAATTGTACACTTTTAAATGGGTGAATTGTATGGTATGTGAATTAGATTCCAAAAAACTTACTTTGAAAAAAACTAGAACTTTGGACTCTTTCTCAGAAACAGTGAGACACTGTTTTTTGAGCCAGAATAGTTCCTGGAGATCATCCAGTGCAAACTCTTCATGTTATGGGTCTTTGCAACCTTTTTCTCCCGCTCCCCTTTGCATCCAGGTGGGCTATTCGTGAAAAATTGAATTTTCCCCTGTGACATAGTCATTCTGACTGTAAATATGACTGTAAATATGTCCTGTTCTCCTTAGCAGCTCCAGGTCAGCGGAGAACACAGTGAAACATCTCTGTCTTCATTTAGAGAAGTCACTTGACTAATGTGTCTGAGGATGACAGTCTACACAGAGTATACAATTAAGTATTTCCTAGGGAGTTATCCTGATTTTCCAAATGAGTATCATTTGTTTACCTTACCTGTAGTTTACCATCAACCCTAAAGATATAACTCAGTTACCGCTAGCGGTAGATCAGTATCCAGATTCAAAAGTGAGAAAAATCCTGGAGAAGCTGACGTAGGAATATCAGCTACCAGCTTGTGCCATCTAGATAGATACTGTACACAAATGCTTCTGCTAGAGCAAAGCAAATAGAGAAAGGTCATTGTGTCCCAGACTGAAGATGCTATCCTAAAATTAAAATTGTTTATTTTATTTTTAAAAGGATTTTATTTATTGACTGATGAAAGACACAGAGAGCCAGAGACACAGGCAGAAGGAGAAGCAGGCTCCTGCTCCCAGGACCCTGGGATCATGACCTGAGCCAAAGGCAGATGCTCAACCACTGAGCCTCCTAGGTGTTCCTAAATGTTGCCTTAAAGGAAAGGAACATCATTTAAAAAAATTCCAGCTAAGATCTAAATAAGTTAGTTGAAGATATAAAGAGTGGAGTGCTGAGTAGATGGTGAGTTTGACCCTAAGACCCAGGAAGGCAGAGAAGGTGTCAGATGTTCTGTATGCCCTGGAACCTCGCTGACTGGGGTGTTTACGCAAAGCTCCTTAGATGAATGACCTCAGTCAGCTCTTCATCTTGATCAACTGAAGCATCTCAGAAAGAGAAAGGAAAAAAGGAAGGTAGGAAAGAAGGTAGGAAGGAAGAGAGGAAGGGTGGGAAAGGAATGAGGAAGAATGGATGGAAGGAAGGAAAGACAGATGGAAAGATGGAAGAAAGGAAAAACAGAGGGAGGAAGGAAAGAAGGAAACGAAGCAGAAATAAAGGAGAAAGGAGAGGAAGAAGCAAGGAGCTCTGAAGGACTACTGTAACTCTTTCTTCTACTGCCAAGATTTTGGCCATGTCCCAAGTCCTATTATTCACAGTTCTGCCTCTGAATCATCAAATTGTAAAACTGTTAAGAAGTTTCTAAGATATCCTAACACTGCCTCTCATGTTACAGAAGAGGACACTGAGGTCCAGAGAGAAGGCACAGGAATAATTATGAATGGCTGAGCCAAAATTGAATTCAGGTTTCCTGATTCTAGACCATTCTCTTTCCACCACACCAAAATCTGGCCCCGACCCTCCTGAACAACTTGGAAGCAAAACCACCTTCAAATATCCACCCCAGTGGGAGGAAAAATGGTGGCACAGAGATAGGGGTAGCATGAATCTCCTGGCAGAACTTGGAAATCCAAAACAACAGACTGATAAGAAATTCTCACTATTAAAATCAAGCTTGGGGCAGCCCCGGTGGCTCAGCGGTTTAGCGCCGCCTTCAGCCCCAGGTGTGATCCTGGGGACCCGGGATCGAGTCCCACGTTGGGCTCCCTGCATCTCCCTCTGCCTGTGTCTCTGCCTCTCTCTCTCTCTGTGTGCCTCTCATGAATAAATAAATAGAATCTTAAAAAAAAAAAAAATCAAGCTTGGCCCTGTTATCAAGTGCCAGTGCTCCCTTGGTGGCCTCTGTGTCAGCCCCCTCCTAACCAAGAGCAGTCAAACCAGAGAAAGTCCTGTTTTATGAAGACTTTCATGGAGGAATTTCTTCAAAGGGCACAATGGGCAAGCACAGGGGGAGCTCGGTCACACTCCTCTCTAGCAGGGTCACAGGTCCTCCGAGGGAGCAGCTACCAGGCAAAACATTCCTTCCATGGTCATGGGCATGGGGAGCTGGGAGCCAGGACTCTGGTCAGGTCCTCCACTGATGACTTGTGCTACCATGCGACTCTCTGGGGCTCAGCTTCCTCAACCAGAAAGTGCAGTGAGTACATTCCTATTCCCAAACTTATGATTTGCCATTCATTCCCTTGAAATGTTCACACTGGGTGTGGCACACTGATATCCCTGGGCGGGCTGGCGAGGAAGGCAAATGAGTGGAGTAGCAGGATGAGAGAAAGCTGGCAGTTTGAGAGTATGGGAGCCTGGTCTGAAAGAGGTAGTCCTCACTTGTGGCCGCCAGTTGTTGCCAAGTGGAATAAAAGCCAGCATGGCTAATTTCCAGTTTTTAAAGATAAGTAGGGAATCAGGTTTTTATGTGAACTCCTCCAATTATTAAATATTGGCAGCCAAAAGCACTCTGCCTGCCAATCAAAACGTATGTCAGCTGAATCTGGCCCACACACTTCCAGTTTGCAAGCCTGCACCACACGCCACCTGCCCCCACTCCGTTCATACTGCACACGGAGCTCCAAAGGGGGTGGGGCGGAAGCCCTGGCAAGACCATGTTCGATGGGGACTTCGGGAGTCGCCTAGATCTGGGTCCAAAGCTTGAGTTGGCCACTTACAAAGTATGCAACCTCAAGCACTATATCGAATTTATCCTTTTCCGTAAAAGGAGACTTACACTGGAATTTATTCCATTGTGTTATCAGGATGAAATGAGATGATATAGGTAATGAACCTGGGCCAGATATCAATAAATGACAGCGACACACACCAAGTCCTAAACAAATCTCGACAGTGGGAAGACCTAGAGGCATCATCTTATCCAGACCCACCAACTGATCCCCTGTCCTGTGTTTGAATACCTAGACACACGAATGCAGCATGTCCCAAGACAGTTCATTTTGGATAGTTTAGATGTTAGAAAGTGTTTCCTTAGGTCAAACTGAAGGCTGCCTGTCTTTTTTTCATTCTTAGATGGCAGAACTGCCATCTAGGTTCATAAAGTCAAAGAAGCTTAGTCTCTTTTTCATTTAAGAAAACTTTGAAGGAGACCATTAATATATGTCTCCCGTTTTCCCACCCCATTCTTCTTTAAACATTTCTATTCCTTTCTTTAGTTGTTCCTTGCCAATGAGGATAATAAAGTCATCCACTTATTTGCAGCTCACAACCACAGGAGGCAGATGCCCATTTTACAGAAAGGGAAAATAAAGTTTAGACGGGTGAAGCAATTTGCTTGGAATTCCCATTTTCATCTTCTTGAAGTGTGGACTAAATGGTAAGGCTGGCACCATCTTTATTGTGAATGCTACGTATTTATTAATGCAGTCCAAGATCGGATTCATTGCCTTGGCCAATGTGGAGTCTATCACACGTGGGCTCTCTCAGCCACAGCCTCCCCTGGATGGTCCCAGGGCAGTTAGTGGGTTTTGCAAGCCACACATAGTCCTTTAACTTATTTCTGTCAAATCTCCTTTTTTGTTAATCCCAGTTCACTGTTCTAAGGCAGTCTGAAACTTTTTGGATCATGATTCTGCCACATGACAGGTGAGTCCTGCCCCTAGATTTTGCTCACTTACTCAGCATGCCCTGAATTTCCTCATCAAAGTCCAGGAGATGAGGTAAGGCTAACCTAGCTGAAAAATCCTATGTTTCTTTCATTTAGCAAACATTCTTGAGTACCTCCTATGTATGGGCCCCTGTGCTGGGTGCTGAGGTAGCAGAGTGAGAAAGGCACAGGGGGTAGGTGAGAGCAGCGGAGAAAGGTAAACAGAGTAGGGCAGCAGCAGGAGCACCAAACCTAGTTTAGGGGAATCTGGGGAGGTGCCCAGAAGGGGTGATGTTTAACTTGAGGCCTGAAAATAAAGAGTAAGCTGGTGAGGAAGAGCTGGATGGAAGTGTGGGGAAGGGGCAAGTGTCCCAGGCAAAGGTCCCTAGTCTACGTTCCTCTTACTGCTCTTTCCCATAGTGCTTTACTATTGGCTCATTGTAACAGATTTCGTTGGCCTGAACAATCATGGGCCCCTTGAGAGGGGGTTAAGGGTATCATCTTTGTAACTTCTATTCTGCCCAGCACGGGGCCTTTCAGGCAAAGTGATTACTGCTGACTGATCCTCCTAAGTACAGGCACAGAGCTATGCCCTATTGTCTCATTTGATCCCCTGACAACCCTCAGATGCAGTCCTCTTCTCATTTCACAGGTGAGGAAGCCAGGGCTCTGAAGCTGATCGTTTTAATGAGCATAGCAGCCAGCCCAGTAAACACAGTGCATATGACAAGCCAAACACTAAAACTAAACGTTTCACAGGTATGAACTGTTAGAGGTGGGGAAGAGCAAAAACTTTGTTGTCCTCTCTACTGTGCACTTGTTCCGGGACCACTTATGTGAGCAAAATACTTAACCTTTCTGTGAAGTAGAGGTAAAATGACAGCATTATTCAGAGGGCTGTGGAGGAAATGAAAACCATCATGTTATGCACAGTGCTCACGGTGGTGTTCAGTGTTAACCATTATTCTTCCTAAGGAATTTGTACAAAGTCAAAGATCTAACATGTATCAGAACAGGGCTTTAAACCTAATCTGAACCAGATCGTGCGGTTTCAACTACGGTTCACTGGTTGACATCTGATGAGGGAAGGCAGGGTGTTTATGGATGTAGTAAGTCACCAATGTTGAGTAGAGCAGTCTCTGAGCCAAGATGATGCCAAGGCAACCCAGCAAATTGCAGCAGATGACAAAACAATGAATACTTTAAATAGAATAGCAGGGGAAAACTTAAGAGTATTAGAACTGCAAGGACCATAAAGATCAAAACAGATCTTTTCTGGGTCTCCAGGCAGAGCAGGCATTTCATTATCATTGTTAAAGAAAGTTACAAAATGTCAGAAACTTAAGCCTTTTCAGCTTAAGGAGATTTCTCCTGAAAAAGTCCCTTGCTCGTTCTTCCTATACGATGATGTAAAGGAGCTTTTTAAAAATCTTCAAAACCATAAAATTTTGAAGTAACATTTTTCACATTTCTTGATTGTAGAAGGAAAGAGAGGGCGTGGTCAATTTTATTGCCTTTGGACTTCACTGCCATCTTGAGATTTCATGAGTGTACCTCAATTGTTAACTTCTCAAAGTCTTAGGTTGCATTTAAATGGCTCACTCAAGGCTATGTTCATTCTGATTATTTTTTAGTATTTATGTAGTTGTACTCGATGCCTTGTGATATACAATTGTATAGCAAAGCTTAGCCAGCTGGCAAACTCAAATTTTCTGATAGGGAGCCTAGGGAGCGTCAGAAAATGCTCCTTCTGAAGGAAGAACCGAACATTTGGCAGATACCATCAAGTGCTAAGGTGGAATTCCTAGGAATACACTAGGTGAACAGAGGTCTGGAGCAGGTGCCAAGGAAAGAAGATGCAATGCTCCTCACTGTCCACAAATCTACTGACAGGAGTGGCTTCCACCCCAATAACACGTAAGCATTTTCTATGGCCAAAGACACGTGGTGCCTAATGACAAAAATGTTTCTAAAAAGAAAATCGGAAATGGCAGGACTTGAAGATACCAAAAAGGACTTCTATCAAATTTTCAGAGCTGGAAAGGAGAATGGATAAGAATAAAGTTACTGTTCTCTAAACTCTCACCATGTGGTCCTAATCAGCTGCCCCCAGTGACTACAGAATGGATAATCTCCCTCATGCTTGCACCCTAGAGGGAGTCCATAGCTGGGAGGTAGAGGGGTCTGTTTCCCAAGGAAAAAAATCTGCCATTTCAATCAACAGTGTCATCAGTGTATATTTTAAATCCTAGAAATATTTCTTTCCCCTTTTATAACTTCATCAAAATGAAAAAAAACAAAAACAAAAAACCAATCCAGCAAAAACTGACCTTGCACTAGATTTCTGAGAAAGTTGACTGCATAGACAGGCCAGAGTGTTCCCAGGAATTCCTTATAGAAGATCATTTATTGTAGAATTCTGGAAATGGCACTGGGGCCCCCAATAAGGACTATTGGAGTCATCCTCTTCACTCCTTAGAAAGATCCACTTTCGGACAACAGTTATTCTCCAAAAGAGTGAAACCTGTGCATTTAAAAATGCTCACAAATCTATTCTGAGTCATGGTCTTAAACCATGGGGACTCTAAAATCCTAAGATCCTTAACTTTGCTCTTTTTTTGCTTCCCACAGAACAAGCAACAGGGCCTAGCAGGTTTGTAATCCACATCTGCAGACAGATGCCATCTGCTGATGGCAACTCCAGGGGCAGACCTATTGGTGGGAAACACAAGTTCAGGGAGGTGGTGTACGGAACCATGCAGCGCGGTGCAGACACATCAACAGGAGAAGGGTCACCACTCTTGAGTTCTCTCCACACCTCTGTTTTGGAAGTGGTATGCAAAAAACATCATATAAGCTTACATAACTGGTGCTGTTTTCCTAAATAAAAATTATAGATATGACCTAACCTGTCTAAACCAGGTAACACTTTCATAAGTTGGCTTGTTCAAACTTGGATAAGTTTGAAACTTTTAACTTATTTATACTGAGTTCCACAATAAGACATACATTTCACATCACACCCTTTAAACTTTTGTTTCCATTTTATATGCATATGCATGCACACAATTATACACTCATTTATTTTACATATATGTAGGCATGTGTGTGCATATATGTCTAAGATGGAAACAAAAGTTTTATTTAAAAATGTTTCCCCAAACAATGTTCATCCTTACCTTTTGCAATATACTTGGTTATTTTCCATTCTATTCTGCTTTTAAAAAAAAAAAAATGCTGATTACAACCCATTAATTTGATTCCACAGACCATTACCAGGTTGGGATGTACATTTTAGAAAGCCCTGATCAACTTGATATATACCATAGAGCTCTATGTCTCTTTCCCACGTTGCACAAGCTAGAATCCAGCAATGGAACACTGTGAGTGCAGATGCCCCCCAAATAACTTCTGTTCCCAACAAGTGACAGCACAAAGCTCCCTGGGATCAGGATTTATTTCTCTAAGGTCTATTGCGCAGAAAAACACTCTGCCACCAGCTTAACCTATCATTCCTTAAAAAAAAAGAAAGAAAAAAGAAAAATCGAATTTTGAAATTTAAAAAATTTAATAACTGTACTATTCTCAAAGATTAAAATGACCCTTAGTTTAGTAGCTGAAACTTCAGTGTAGTGGAAATAGCTAGGGACCTGACCCGGATCCCCATTCTGGCTTGTCATCTTCTTAGCTCTATCTTCTGAAGGTCACTGAAGTGGTTCTCTTATATATAAAATGGAAGTAATAATACCAACATAGTTTATCTCAAAGATAATTATGTAAAAGCTCTTCATGAAAATCTGAAGTACTATACAAATGAGTACATGTTTATGCTCAGAACACTCAGAATATCTGTGCCATTAGTAATTTTACTGGCTAGAGGTCCCATAGCCAGGTAGAGCTTTTTCTCATTTATGTGAAGGCATAATGATCATTCTCTCCCAGAATATCTGGAAAACACTATTTAAAAGTAATCTCTACACGCAATGTGGGGCTTGAACTCCCAACCCCACAATCGAGAGTCACATGCTCTACTGACATAGCCAGCCAGGCTCCCTGTTGCTCCCATAATATCTGAGTCCACAAAACCTTATACTACTTTTCCATGATGTACCTAGTGTGTATAATAACTTTTTTTTTTTTTTTACCTAAAATTGAGCTGTTATGCACATCTCATCAGTTTGACACAAATGAGAGAACCAATGGAGGAAAACTTTGCTATGAAAATGCTCCAACTCATTTGCTTTCATAGACTTAGAAAAACGATCAGGGAAAGCAGAAAAAAAGAGACGAGTTTTTCTTACAGGGAAGAGGTAGAAGATAATCACCCAACGATTACACACACACATCCATTGTTTTTCCCTTTCTAATTATAATTTTTCAGGAGAAGACATCATATTTAAGGAGTCCTGAAAGGCTTGGTTGTGGAGAGAGGAGGAATTCGGGCTGACTCCACTGTGTGGGGAGCTCAGCATGCTAAGTTCAAGGTCTTTCCAAATAGACCGGAGATGCTGACAAAATATTACATACTTTGGAGATACCATTAAAAACTCTTCTGCTCAGTTTTCTTAGTTTATGGCCACAACTCATATATTAAAACAGTAATTTCAATGAATTCCTCCAACTTTTAGGAAAGGCTGAGTTGGAGCCAATTTCTCATGTATACTAGAGGGTCAGAAAAGCCATGCAAAAGCATTCCTTCTCTGCAAAGGGGATGAACACCACCTAAGTAGCCCTTATATAACCATTCATCTAGAAACCTTTTAGGTTTCTAAATTAGCAATTAGCAAAGCATTAGGAGTGCTTTACAATTTGTTTTTATTTATGACTCAGAATTCTGTAGCTGTAATTATGGGGGGATTCCATTCATCTTACATAAGCAACTTTCTAAAATGTATATAGTATTTTTCAGCTACTGTCATTGAACAGCCATTTGTCAAGACCACCCCAAGGGTATAGATCAAGAGACAAGGATGACTGTCTTCATATCAGGGTAATTCAGTGAGACAATACTCTACTTGGCTATGGGTCCTGGAAGAAGCTGCCCAGGTGCCCCTCCAGAATTCCAATTGTCTCTGACTCCTCTCCCTCAACCACCACAGCCCAACCACCCACCAAGGCCAACTAAATCCCTCCAACCCACCAACTTCTCTCCTTTCTGCACATCTACCAGAGTGACCTTGGACCACCGGCTCTCCTCCATCAATGCACACAACAGCCCCATCCCGGTCTTGTTCCTTCTGTCTTGCCCTCTCTGGATCTCCTCCAATCACTGAGAATCTGAAAGGAAAAATCTGACTATCTTGTTCTGCTGCTAAACTTTTCCGGATGCTCCCCACATAGCCTCAAAGTGAAGTGGATCTTAGGTACTTCACTTGTAAAATGAAGAGACAAATTCTTCATGGGGTTGTTGTGGAAATTACATGGCATAATATAAACAAAACCACTTGCTTAAACGAAACTTTTTACAGATGTAAGAAGTTATTACATTAAAGGAAATTGTAATTTACCAAACAATTCAGTAATTAAAGTGGTTAAAAATAATTACATGAATAATTAAATTGATGTCATGTATTATGTTAGAAACTTGGTGGATTTATATAAGCTGTAATGCCGAAGTGGTGATGTTGGTTTTTCTGCACACCACGTTATCAGATATTATGTCCAAATCAGTGCTCAGGTGAGAAATGTGCCTATGACACAGCAGGCAGTCAACAATGTCTAGACAATACTTTGGTTATAATTCACATGCTAGCTTTACACAGACAAAGCTATACGGGCCTGATTCTTTTTCTTGGAACTCTATCAGACTACAAATCTACAAAAGATTTTTTTTTTCAAAAGATTTATGTAACGCTGTTACTCATCTTCTTGGGCGATTAAAATGAAAAGCCAATACTTCCACAGATGCTTATCAGGAAACAGAAAAATGAGCTCTAAAGTAAATATTCTGCAGTAATAAATAAGTGATAACCAGTTGATACCTAGTGAGTAATCACAGCTGTATATCAGGAACTGGTTAAAGTTTAATGAATCCTAGAGACTCTTCTGAGTCATCGACCTGCAATGTAGTAAATATCCAATAAAAATGGAAGCATAAGGCCAAGGTTTTTTCAAAGGAATTGATACAATAATGAAAATAAAAAATGCATAAAATGTTAGGCTATGTGCAAAAGTTACATTACAGTTGCTTAATAAATTATATCGCAGTTCCCCCTGGATTTCAGGAAAGTGTGTTTTGAAATCAACATCACTATCAGGAAAGACCACAAACCTAGCATTACTATTCAGAATCCAGTTTAATAGGTGTGTAGGAGGTAAAGGTGAAAATAGCTGAATGTTATTTCTTAGGGAAAAAAATAAAAAGAGATTTAAAAAAAAATCCATTTAAGTATTTGATTTGCAAGTCAGACTGATCAACCCACAGGAGAAAGTTTTATGAGAATTTTAGTATCAATGAATTTTCCCCTATCCTCCTAGAGAGATGGGAATCAAAGTGTTTTCTTTCTTCCACCAGTGCTGGAAAGAACACAACATTACTATGTGGAGCTAGGAAAAGAGAACAGATGGCTGAGTATGTGACTTGTTCCACCACCATCAAACTTTGGGTCTGTTTTCTCCCTGAGACACTAAAGTACCTCTCTGAAAGTCTCTGCCCCTACTCCGCATCTTTCCCACCCTGCCCCATTTCCTGCCTCTCTTCCCTCCTATGGAGGTGGGCTGACTTCCCCAAGATCCCAGGTCTACCTCCCCCTCTTACTTTGAAGTACACTGGCGACATTCCTATGATGGCAAACTGCTGGTGAGTTGTTATCTGGCCCCCTGGAAAAGTGCAAAATGTAAAAACTGGGGTTTGGAAGAAAGGGGTAGGAAAGTGGCTTGGTCTAAAACAGGCTGATAAAAGCTAAAAAGATGTTCCTGGCGGTACCACACAACTGCTCTACTGTCTCCCAAAACAGGAGTTCTGAATCTGAATTATTATGTGTTATACTCGGGAAAAACACTGCCTCACTGCCTTATCTCAAAAATTAAAAAAAAAAGAAAGAAGAAAGGAAAGAAAGGAAAGAAAAGAAAGAAAAGAAAGAAAAGAAAGAAAAGAAAGAAAAGAAAGAAAAGAAAGAAAGAAAGAAAGGGGATCCCTGGGTGGCGCAGCGGTTTGGCGCCTGCCTTTGGCCCAGGGCGCGATCCTGGAGACCTGGGATCGAATCCCACATCGGGCTCCCGGTGCATGGAGCCTGCTTCTCCCTCTGCCTATGTCTCTGCCTCTCTCTCTCTCTCTCTCTCTCTCTGTGACTATCATAAATAAATAAAAATTTAAAAAATTAAAAAAGAAAAGAAAAGAAAAGAAAAGAAAAGAAAAGAAAAGAAAAAAGAATCCTATCAAAACGTAATTCTGTTGTATTGCTTCCCATGCAAAGACTCACTAGCCAGTAGACCCACTATATATTTTATCTTTAGGCTACTGACACTGTGGTTGCTTGTTCTGTTTGTCTTTTAATTTGATTTTGTGCCTGAGCAGCCTACTAATTTTGCTTTGAGGTCTTTCTGTTGTTTTTTAAAATCCCATTCAATAAGTTTGGGAAATTGGCTGGAACTAATAAAGAAGGAGAACAAAATGACAGGCCATTTTCCTCATTCTTTCTCGGGGATCCATTTCAACTATCAATATATATTTCTTTAAAGATTTGGCATTTCTTCCCTCTGAGTATCACTTCATCTATTCATTCTCCAAGGAGTGAAAAACCGTATCATAAAAATTATGATTGAAAAAGGATTCATGTCTATCTTTTCCCCTTTCTACTACATAATGATACATGCCAGCTCTTGTGTCATAATAATACTTGCTTAGTGAACATGAAATAATACATTATCAACTGGAACCAATTTTGTAACATTCAAGGGACATTAGCCACATTACATTTATAAATTTAGTAGAAAGGACCATATTTTATAATTCTGACATAAAAGAGAATACAGTTGTGTTAGAGAACACAAACATCTTTTGTTCTGTTTTGCTCTTCTAGGTAATTAAGAAATAGAACTAAAATTGTGTCATTCATTTATTCATCCAACAAACTATGTGCCAGCCACTATCCTAGGCACCATAAAGACAACTGTGAACAACACAGACAAGAGTCCTTCCCTCAGGGAACACACAATTGACTACCAGTCCTTGAAAATCATGGTTGAAATTGACCCTCAAGAAATGCATTAAAAATGCATTCCACCAGTTTCCAGGCAGAAGCTCTTTCCTGGCCCACTTCCTTCATTGCTCAGAATACCCACTTTCCAAGGGATCAGGGTGGATTTATAACCCACTGCAAAGTGATAACAAACGGAATGTAGAAAATGGAAATCCTACCATTAATAAATATATAGATTGTAGATTCTGTTTTCTTCTTCTTTGAAGCAGGTATAGATAGATATTTGCAGCTATAGAAGCCAGTGTGGTTTGCCTGAGCCATGTTCAAGGTCAAAGTACTGCAGAACTGTTTGCCATTCCTTCCACAGGCAGATTTAGTTATGCTCAGCCTTTTGCTTTCCTTTCTCACTGTTTCAGGCAAAGACCATGAATGGGCTGCTTCCCCTCTGCAATCACAGATAAGAAAACAAAACACAGTTAGGGCTGGGGCCAGGTCCTAAGCATCCATCTCATTAGGAAGCACTAGTCTGAGGGCCTTGAAATGTAGTCCTCTTCTTCTTTACAGAGAAGCAACACATCTAGAAAGCTTTTAAACAACTCGGAAGAAAAATGCAAAAAATGTTCCTTTCAGGGCATCCCTTCCCTGTTTCTCCTGAGTAATATCTCCCTGTGAAGTTGGATACTTTGCAGATTACAAGAGACCCCACATGTCCCCAACTCTGTTCTATGAGAGGTAACCCTTCTACTCTACCAGGGAACAGTTGATTTTGCGTTTAAAAAGGCAATCAGGAGATCCCTGGATGGCTCAGTGGTTTAGTGCCTGCCTTCAGCCAGGGGTGTGATCCTGGAGGCCCGAGATCAAGTCCCACATCAGGTTCCCTGCATGGATCCTGCTTCTCTCTCTGCCTATGTCTCTGCCTCTCTCTCTCTCTCTGTGCCTCTCAAGAATAAATAAATAAAATCTTTAAAAATAAATAAAATAAATAAAATAAAAAGGCAATCAGGTTATCCCCAAACCAACAGTCACTTACCTACATTTGAGATACAGTGTCTGGCCTGCTTGCATGACGTGCTGGGTGCCTTTTAAACTCAGTTCAGGACCTTTTAATTTTGAGCCTGAACTAGATCCTGGAAAACAAATTTTGGAAATGCATTATTTGCAAATTGCCTTCTCTCTCTCTTTTTAAAAGTCTTATCTTTCCATGAAGGTAACTTTTAATCTTTAACTTATTTGTGTATGCAAAAAGGTAGGGTAATATTAAATTCTCTTAATTCACAATTTTTTTCTAGTCCAAGCCTTCTTCACAAATATATGTCCTACTTTGCCAAATGATTTCAATAATATCCCCAAACCCATTAATTTAGAACATTAATAGATTCAAACATGTTTCTAAATGCAGCCATGTTAGGAATATAAAGTAGCATTAACAACTCTCAGGATTAAATGTCAGTGTCACTCAAAACTGGATACAGGCCTCGCCGATCATTTTTTTCCAAATACAAAGTATAGAAATTTCCTGGGTTCTAGACATAGCTCAGTGATTAGTAAGGCCATGATATTTTGGGCGAGTCATTTCTCTTTCTAAACCAGTTTCTTCATTTGGAAAACCAATTATAGACCAAAATCAGTTTTAGAAGCCTTTTGGTTTGTCTTACATAATTTCCAAGTTCCCTCTATAATGGAACAGAAAAAAGGGAACTATTCATCTCTACGTGACATTTGACAAGCATACTTCATGGGGAATGCTGTGAGATAATGAGATAAGCCAAGCAAAAGTGCCTAGAAATCTACACATCTCTACACACTATAATAATAATATCCACCCTAGGGACTCTGTGTGCTACTAGCCAAGCCACCTCTCTCTCCAGATCTCAGTTCTCTTATCTATAGAATGAGAAGCTGGGCTAGATGACCTTGGATCTCTGACTCCGTTTCTGACATTTCCAGTCCCATGATCCTGGGAGCCACTGGTGCTATAGAGGATGATCCTCTCCTGAAGTGGCATTGGGTATGGACTCATCACAATAAATATCAATAAGGATCTCTCTGGCCTCTCCCTGCCCCCTCTCCCTCCTCCTGCAAAGGCAGCTGCAGATGCCTGGTAAAAGCAGGAGATCAGGGGCCCAGGATTAGCAGGGACAAGCATTAGGAGATGGCTATTCTTAGAAGAAAATTTAAGCCAAACTTGGAGCCAATCCTAGGAAATACCTTTTTACTTAAAAAACAGGTTCATGCAGTGGAATTAAAGATAGAAGACTGAGCTGAATCCTCTAGGTTTTAATGTTAGATCACAGATCTGTGAGATGAGATACACATGTCAAATTCCAAGGTTAAGTATAGCAGTGCTCTCTAGAGTTACTTGTGGGTCCTAGTATCGCAAAAACGAGACTCAGCTTAAAAATGTGCATTTGAAGCTTAATTTCTCCATTTACTAGCTACATGGCCTTGGCATTCCTTAATTGTTGCTCTTTAATATTCTCATGCATAAAACCAGAAAACCCATGATCTATCTTGCAGGCATGGTATGTGGATTCAGCGCTGTGTCATCTAAGTGGTGATGCTACCTGATGTGTGGCAGATGCCCAGTCACTGCCATCTAGCAGAAATGCTTTCCCCCACTTCTGTCAGAGAATATTTTGCTGAGATGTAATTGCAAAGACATCACATTAACTTAATCTGCATCTCTGGTATTGCTGGTGATAAAAATTAACGTAAAAAGTAATTTTTATACATAATAGGTCCTGGTATCAAATTACTACCAGGAAAAAAAAATGACTTGATATTAACTAATTTAAATTAAAATCACTGTTTCATATAGATCCAGTTGGTCTATCAAATAACCTCATAGAACCAGTCAACCCATTCAGGTACCCAGGGAAGGATTTTATACTTTACTCATCTATGTGAGTTTCCTGAGGCAACATATAGCTCAAAATCAGTGATCCTTGAGAATACTAAGTGTTTCTAAAGCCACAGCCAGCAACTGATAACACCTATCCTGAAAAATTTCCAGGCTAGAATAATTTCTACCCTTCTTTGTGGCATAGAACTCTGGAGATTTAATTGAGTAGTTGTTCATGTGCTAGAAAAAAACTCCAGCGAAGTTTCTTGCAGAAAGTTCTGGCATTACTTCGGGATGTCTCTGTGGTTTATGTGCAGATGGTGAGCTTTCTCATCCAAGAGAAGCCAGGGGAAAGAAGTGTCCCTTTTTATGACATGACATGAACCCCACTGCCTGCTATTTCATTTCCAAATCATAAGAATCTTTATCAGCATCTTAGAAAACCAGTACTCCTGACTGTTATCAGAAAGAAGCTTTGACCTCAAAGACCCACCCAAATCACAGCTGAGGGAAGTGTCATCTAGAGAAGATCTCCTTAAGAGTACACCACCCACACGCTCCTTCCTGCACTCCTTATTCCATCCTCCCACCAAAAGCAAGCATCACAACTGAGCAGTTAAATAAGACACAGAAAATAACAGTTATTGGAAAGTTTAGGTGGAAAATGCTAAGAAAAATATTTTGCTATATAATTAGTTTCCACTGACATCAATGAATTTTGCACTCAGAATGAGGAAGCTAGATTAAAGAAGTTGATTAAACAAAGGAAAAGAGAAGTAGAAAGAAAACTATTTCCAAGGAACTGGATGCTCTGAGCATACCATCATTCTTCAGTTAATAGGAAACTGGAATCTCATAAAGATTAACGGAGGTGCCAAGACTACAGTTCAACAGGAAAACTAATAGGGGAAAAAGGAAAGTGAAATAATTATTCCTCAAATGCTCTCAAGTCACATTAGGCCTTAAAACACTTATTTAAGGCAATTTAATGTCCACATACCCATTTGAGAAACAAAGATCTGACTTAACAACATTTTTTTAGTATCTACTGTAGGTCAGCACTTTCTCCATTTCAGTAGAGACACTTTCTCCATTTCAGTAGAGATATAAATATGTACATATCCATATACATTGTCACGCATGTGAAAATCAGTTTGCTATCCTAGCAAGTAGCTCAGAGTCACATTGCCCAATTAGAAGCGAATCCACAGGATACTTTATTTCCAAGGGTGGAGTGCTAGCATTTAACAGGGATTCTCCCCTTGTAAAGCTCAGATGGGGATCAGAACTTTCCACTGTTTGCCACGGTGGTCTAAAAGTCTAGTTTAAACAAATTATTGTCCCCTTGGTGAATTAGGTGGTCTGTGAACTACTGTTTTCATCAAAGTCCACTACAATATACAGCAGTCTCCCCTTATCTGCAGGGAGACATCCCAAGATGCCCCAGGGGATGCCTTAAACCACAACAGTACCAAAGCTGACATACATAGGTTTGTTCCTATACGTACACACCTATGATAGTTTAACTTATAAAGTTGGCAGAGCAAGAGATTAACAACAATAAGTGATAATAAAATAGACGAATTGTAACATTATACTGTAATAAAAGTTATATGAATAAGGTCTCTTTCTCTCAAAATATCTTAGTGTACTCGCCCTTCTCCTCATGATGATATGAGATGATAAAATATCTATGTGATGACATGAGGTGAGCGGGGATTTCATGGGCACTGTGACGGAGCATTAGGCTATTAATGACCTTCTGACCTTATGTTGGGAGGATCGCTGCTTCCAGGCCACAGCTGACAGCCTGGGATTGAAACCGTGGAAAGCAAACCCCCACATATGGGGAGGACTATTGCAATCATGAGAGGCAAGGAGATGTCCTGCTGTCAGGAAAATTATTATTTAAATAGCAAAACAAAAAGCAATGCAGACCATGGACATAGGCTTTATCACATGCTTCTTTATGAGAATTTGTTATCAAGGGGCACCTGGGTGGCTCAGTGGTTGAGCATCTGCCTTTGGCTCAGGTCATGATCCCAGAGTCCTGGAATCGAGTCCTGCATGGGGCTCCCTACAGGAAGCCTGCTTCTCCCTCTGCCTGTGTCTCTGCCTGTCTGTGTCTGTCACCAATCTATAAATAAAATCTTAAAAAAAGAAAAAAGAAAGAAAAAAGAATTCAGTATCAAGCACAGTGGTGTAATATCACTAAAAAACTAGTATGTGTACATGGATTTAGGTGAGCACCAAAATTGGTATTATTCCCGTCTATTTTCTTTAGTGTTTGTCTGTTCCATATTGTAGATAGGTAGAAAGAGAAGAGAACTTCATGACTCTCTGACAAAAATCCTTTCCTTCCCCACACACCAAACATCTACTTGAAAGCACATACGCGGGATCCCTGGGTGGCACAGCGGTCTGGCGCCTGCCTTTGGCCCAGGGCGTGATCCTGGAGACCCAGGATCGAATCCCACATCGGGCTCCCGGTGCATGGAGCCTGCTTCTCCCTCTGCCTGTGTCTCTGCCTCTCTCTCTCTCTCTGTATCTGTCATAAATAAATAAAATATTAAAAAGAAAAAAAAAAAAAAAAGGAAAGCACATACACAATGCGGACTGTCCTAAGACACGATTCTCCACTCCACCCTCATTTCATTAGACAAAATGGAGTGTTTTCTTTGACTTCAGTGGGGAGAGTGAGTACAAGTCCAAGTATGGCTTTATTTCACAATCAAAGCCAAAACCCAAATGATTGAGGCTGGTTCTTCAAAGCTACTCTGCTGGATACAAATAGAGCAAACTCCTGCCATAGGTCATTATGAATCCAACAGCCTTGCCCATCATTTTAAAACTAAGAGAAGACTCTTAGATAAAGTCAGACTTGAAGTGTCATTAGAAAACTGTGATTTTTACTGATCTAAGTAAAAACAGTGTCTTATTATTTGAATACAACTTCAAGACAAACCCCCTAGCTCCTCCTCCTTCCAAATGCCACTCCTTCTTTCACCTCAACCATACTAAAAGCAAAGGGTTATTCCCTGTAAGAAAGGGCCCTTATCCAAATATAAATCATGAAATATCTACATTTTTCCCTTTCTGATTTAGTCAGTAATCTCCCCAGTTCGGCTCCTGACTAGATCTGTTGTGGCCATGGGTATGCACTTAGGCCTCAGATTATTCATCTGCCAACAGAAGGGGATGGCCTTAGATTTTTAGCTTTCCTTCTAGCCTAAAAATTCTATGATCCTGAGATTCCAGTAACTGATACCAACATACCAGTTGGAAATCACGTCAAAAAAGTAATTATGACTAATAAAAAGATAACCCAATTTTTAAAAATGGACAAAGGATCTGAAGAGATCTTCTTCCAAAGAAGATTTATAAATGGCCAATAAGCACATGAACAGATGCTGCAAAAATGCGGGAAAATGCCAATCGAAACCACAGTGAGATACCACTTCATACTTCCTAGGTTAGATTAAATTAAAAAGACAGACAATGACAAGTGCCGGTGAGGATGTGGAGAAATTGGAGCCCTCACATAATGCTGGTCAGATTGCAAAGTGGTACGATCACTTTGGAAAACAGTAGGGCAGTTCCTCAAATGGTTAAACACAGTTTAAACATACAACCTAGCAATTCTACTCCTAGATATCTATCCAAGAGAACTAAAAACATCTGTCCACATAAGAACCGGTGAACAAATATGTGTCTATTGCAGCATTATTCATAACAGTTCAAAAGTAGAAACAACCCTAATAATGTCTATCAATGACAAATGGATAAACAAAATATAGTATATCTGTACAATGGAATATTACTCAGCAATAAAAAAGAATGAGGTACATATGCATGCTACTACATAGATGACCCTTGAAAATATGCTGGTGCATGCAGAGAAGACTTTGAGGACACAGGGAGAAGGGAGCTATGTATAAGATATGCAGAGAGGCCTTCAAAGAAATTAAACCCGCTGACACTTTAAAGTTGGACTTCCAGCTTCCAGATTGTGAGAAAAGAAATTTCTCTTAGGAGCCCCAAACAAAAACACCATGCTAAGTAAAAGCAGCTTGTTACAAAAGGCCACATGGTATACGATTCCATTTATATGAAATGTCTAATGCAGGCAATTCACAGAAACAGCAAGTGCATTAGTGGTGGGGAGGGACTGGGGGAAGAGGGAGAAGAGGAGTGATCAACAGTGGGTATGAGGTTTCTTCCTAGGGTAGTGAAAATGTTCTAAAATGAGAGAGCGGTTGAACGGTTGCCCAACTCTGAATACATTTAAAAAACACTGAATTATGCAATTAAAAATGGCGAGTTCTGGGATCCCTGGGTGGCGCAGCGGTTTGGCGCCTGCCTTTGGCCCAGGGCGCGATCCTGGAGATCCGGGATCGAATCCCACATCAGGCTCCCGGTGCATGGAGCCTGCTTCTCCCTCTGCCTGTGTCTCTGCCTCTCTCTCTCTCACTGTGTGCCTATCATGAATAAAAAAAAAAAAAAAAAAAATATTAAAAAAAAATTATTATTAAAAAAAATAATAATAAAAAAAATAAAAATGGCGAGTTCTATGGTATATGAATTTTACCTTAATGAAACCATTAAAAAAGAAAAACTTACGACTAATCACAAAGATAAATTGAAGACACAGAATATGGAGCTATTTTGAACTTAGCTGCCACACATGACCCAATTGGTATTAGATGTCATACTAGTTCTTTTTCCAGCTTAAAGCTGTAGAAGGCTGATTTTGGAGAAATCATTTTTCTTTCATGCTCGATAACATTGATTTTTAAGTTTTGCAGGCATTTTGCAAAAAACCTCATGGTTTCTCCAAATTACAACCTTTGAAATTTACTTTGATGTTAATTTTAAGTCACTTCTAATGGCGTATTTTGAATTTTAACTATTTAAGTTAGAATTTTAGCAAACTGAATCACATTGAAAATTATCCCACTACAACTCTCCAAAGAAACCTATTGGTGCTTCCTTTTATACAAAAATTCACTTCTGATTTATTTTCTTAATACAAAGCTTTGTATATTAGATTTATTTCAAATGAGATGCATCTGTCTTTGATTTTGCATACCATGTTTTCAATAGTACATAATCCTACATGATAAATGATCTCTTTATTTAAGTCCCCAAGTATCCTGTTTCCAAAATTTGATGTTAAGACCATGAGCCTTTACCAAGGTTTTGTGAGGTTAATTAAACATAATTCATAATAAAAGAAGATATTCTTTCTCCAAGATGTAAGTTATTAAAAGCTTAAGTCTCACAGACTAAATTTTATAGAATCTTTCTGGTTGGCGGCAAGGCTGAGAGAAAGGTTAAGAATACAATGGCAGGTGAACCAAACTTCTAGAAACTACCACAATTTTGTTTGGGATGTTAATTTCTACAGGGTTCCAGTGCTTAATAAAAGCTAAATCTTGGTCTCAGCCTCTGTGTAGTGCCTCTATGAAAGCATTTTTCAGGTAATATGAAGTGTATATAACCTTATACTCTTATAACCTTATAACCGAATGCACTATTAGAATGGCTGTCTTAAATGAAGACCACACCACTAGCTAAGCTGACAGTGCACATGTTGACAGAGGGCATTATAATATGCATGTTGCGCTCTCTCATTTTTAGCATGATGGAAAAAGACTGAAGGGTTCATATTCCATCTACCAACAGACCACATCGAAATAGGAAAGCCACAGGGATTTGTATTGCAGCAGAGCTTGAGTCTCATGATTAGGCATGATATTTGTTTTCAAAATATTATTTTTCCCCAAAAAACAATTGCCATTGAGTCAAGGAAAACCCTAAAGAAAAAAGGATTTTAACTTATAGACAGGCATGTGTCCATACCAATCTACTTGGACGCACACTTTTCTCTGCATATACATCAACTTTGAGGTGTGGGGGAAGCGGTTCAGAAGTGAAAGATGTTTGGGGGTTGTTTGAATTGTATTCTCCATTGCTCTAGGCATAAGGAAAGCTCTTTTTAGCTGGAATTTGGAAATAGATGCGTATTTGGCAAGAGCATGAAACTGTGATTTACTGATGACTAATCCCTTATGTTGATAAGATTATCCGCAACTTTTGAATGGGCAAATACCGGCTATTTTAGGTTAGGGTAATTGTATTATTGTTCTTCAGAATCCACAAAGGACTGGATGCTGAAGTAGCTACAGCAGCCATACATTTAAGCTATAGAAAGTTGCTAATCCCAGGAACTTGCTATTGTCCTTTACATCTTTACCTGATGTTAAACTCACTCTTTCACCACACAGACCCTCAAAAAAAATTCACTAGCTTCTTGCTTTAGAGTTTTTGCTATTCAAAGTAATCCCCAAATCATTAGATTTGAAATGCCAAGCGTCTCATCTCCATGTTTTAATAGAAAATTTAAGATAGTCATTTACATAGCATTTATGTCTTGAATTCAAGTGTAAAAAAACAAGTGAAGAAATTATGTAAATGTTTAATTTCAGTAGTCAACGTTGGCTATAGACATATTCATTTGAATAATTCTTCTATAGTGTGTTTTAAAGCTGTCTTACAACTCATATTTTAATTGTCAGTTGACAAAATCCATAAATAGCTCTTGCAGTGCAAGGCATAAAGGACACCATGCTATTAGCAAATGATGTGGCCAATGTCTAAAATAATCAGAACTTGGACAGTCTATCCAACCTATCCATGCATGAGTTATTGGCTTTACTCATTTTTCCTTTATGAAAGTCATTTAGAAGAGAAAATTCTGTGTAGTTTAAGATGCTTACCAAAGTACTCTGAAAAACTTCAACATCCCTACAATTGGTGTTTATGAGGGGCACATCTTCAGTGTACTTCTCTAGCTTTTTACTTGACACTGGCTTCTTGGACGGTCATGCTTTAACAGGGCGCCTTCATTTATCATTAGGCCTGTCACTGGGCTACCATCAGGAGCCTACCCTCCCAATGACCTGTACCCATGCACAGCTCCTTTTCATGTGACATCAGAGTTAATTAAGGTTGGTTAGTGAGAAATCTCCTGCCGACCAAGGAGGTACCTTTTTCCCAAAAATGCTCCACTCCCACACCACTGTTCTCTTATTGAATGAGTTCAAAAACCACCTCCACAGAGCTGTCTAACGACATGTCATTTCAATTTATCATAGGATGTCATGGAAGTTATCTGAGCTGCCTGGAGCAAGGGTCAAGATCTGGTTGACAGGGCACGAGACATGGCTCGTAAAGTATTTAGTGAAGTCTGGCAGGCCTTCAACTGGTTATGCAAAGGGAGAGGAAAAGAACAATGTTCACACCCTAAAAAGGCATAGAGGAAGATTTTGTCTGTTAGGTAGTGCTTCTCTATCAGTAGCAGGAAACGCATTACATTTGGAGTACATCCCCGCTGGCCTCTATTCTTCCCCCGTGTTGCTGTTCAGGGGACTGTGGGCAAACTGGCCTGATGCCACCTCATATAGAATAGATCATAATTACCAACTGTTCATAATTCAACTGTTCATGTTGAATCACAAGTCATTTCAGGCCAGAATGTATTAAATTTCAGGCTATGAACACCTGAAATTCAGAATGTATTAAATTTCTGGTTCTGAACACCTGAAAAGGGATTGCTCAGTAGAGGTGCCGTTTCAATGAAAATACATGCAGTATATGTAGGATTAAATACACAACACTTAGTTTAATAGAAGTAACTGTTTTGTTAATCTTTCAGCACTTGGTGCATCCTCTCCAGAATCACAGTGCTCTAACACAATGCAGTAGGGTCAGAGACAGAATGTTTACAGGCAAGAGAGCACTTGCATGGAGCTGCATTGTTAAGAATGGTAGTAGCATTAATAAAATGCTTGAAGTGCCTTAGCATCAATCTTATAATCTCTAATATCTTCTTTACAAATCCAAGTTTCAGTTCTGCCAAAGGTATCTCCATATTATTATTATTTTTTAGATTTTATTTATTTATTCATGAGAGGCAGAGACACAGGCAGAGGGAGAAGCAGGCTCCCCGCAGGGAGCCTCATGCGGGACTCAATCTCAGGACCTCAGGATCATGACCTGAGTCTAAGACAAAAGCTCAACCACCCAGGTGCCCCTCCATATTATTTTTAAATAAACAATTATTCCTGAAACTAACATAACATTGTATGTCAATACATGTATCCTTCAATAAAAAATATTTAATGGTTAAAGCTTTTATACACATGCAAACAATTATCAGCCTGGAAGTATAGTATAGTTAAAAAAAAAAAAAAAGTGCAACCCACAATTTAAAACCTGAAGTTTTCCCCATTCTGCATTACATCAGGATTACAGTTTGATCTACTACCAAGTATTTTATCAAATGCTCTGTGTCCATTACTGCTCAAGGCCAAGGGGCCAGTCATCTATTGGAGACGATGGGAGCAGGTACCCGAATTTCATGGACAAGTTACTTACATAGAACCCTGTGGGTTCCATCAGGAAGGAAAGCATCCCAAAGTAGATGTGGAAACATTTCATCAATTCAATATAGGAACTTACCATAGAATGGTAAAACAGAACAGGAATTGGAACTTTTAAATTTTAGTGTAGCCACTGCCTACAATCTGTTATGTCACACAATTAATCTGAGATTCACACAGTTCTTTCCAGGAAAAAAAAAAAAAATGAGTATATCATGGACTTGTATGTTGTGAGGTTATTAAGTAACCATAAAAATGCACTGTGCTGAGGTTTTAATTTTGAATCCAAAATACTACCTTAAAATATATGTGTAATAAAACGAGGAAGGCTAGCTAGCAAGGAGGCAGACAGGCAAGAGTGCATGTTAACCCTATCTATCCAGCAAGGAAAAGCCAAAAACATTACTACAGCTAATCCATGTTTGGTCTCTTTATATATTCTTCAACTTTATAATCTATTACAAATAATGACAAAATACCATTTGGTTTGTGTATAAAAACCGGAAAAACAAAATAAGGTTGGCAGGCAGAGTGTGATAAGATTCCCACATTAATTGTAGGCTCACACTGATCCAGTTTATGAAGCTGAAACTACATAGAGAACTTTTTTCTGGAGTCCTTTAAACGGTCTATAAAGATGGTGCTTTATAAATTCCCTCCCTAAGAGGCAAGTTGAGAGATCTCCGCCTTTGTAACCAATTATGTATACAAACCCTCTGACCTCTGAAGATTTAAATGGCCAAGTGTGTGCGATTAAGTTATCCATCATTGGGGAATTGACTTTTTGAAAGCCATGTTAGCATACTTTCTAAGGCTCATTAAAACACTATTCTTGACCATTGTGTTTCTGTTGTCAAAATCAGTTTCCTTCTAAATTAAACAATTTGAAATACAATTGCTTTTCATTACACATATTTTGGAGACTAATCCCGCTTAAACAATGGGATGGGTATGTTACTGAACTGTTCTTTTTAATTCTGGCTTCCTTTAATTTTCATGATTTCTTAAGACTTGCTTAATTTACATGGTAAATATTTGTAATCTTCCTAAGGTTTCACAAACTTTAAAAAAAAAAATCTTGGGACGCCTGGGTGGCTCAGTGGTTGAGCGTCTGCCTTCTGCTCAGGGTGTGATCCTGGTCCCGGGATTGAGTCCCACATCGGGCTGCCTGCATGGAGCCTGCTTCTCCCTCTGCCTGTGTCTCTGCCTCTCTCTGTAGGTCTCTCATGAATAAATAGATAAAATAAAATCTTAAAAAAAAAAATCTTATCTCAGATGGAACTAATAATGTTCTACAAGTTTTGCTGAAAGCCAAGCCTCTGGAAGAGAAAGTAAGCCACTAAAAAGCAGTACGGTTCCAGCAGAAGTATCTCAATTTTTAAAGAAATAATTTACTGAATGGTTTTCACTCACTTCAGTGTATGATAGCAAGGTCTTCCTTACAAATATTTGTTAAGACTTTAAATTCATTTATACTCCAAACCGAGGGAATATTCTCAGGGCATTTTTACTCATACACTCTCATTAACCTATCTGAAATTTTATTTCTAGAATTAGTGGTTTTGATATCATCCGAGATATCACAACTCTGATGGAAGAACAAATGAAACAAAACACCAATTTTTGCTCCCAGTTGGCCATCCACCTAATGGGCTTTAAAATATCCTATGTACCAACCAACTCTAGAGGATAAGCCCAAAATCAGTAAGCAGAAGTTACATAACACCAGAAGGAAGAACTCTATAGAGAGGCAAGAAAGTCTCCAGTTCTGGATCTGTCCCTACAAAGTTAAGGCATCAACTCCCCGAGATGAGACTGATGAACAGGGTTAAGGGTTGGACTCCCAAACACGATCCTAAGAGTCTGGGAACTTATTCCCCTCATTTATCTATCCTTCTTATCTCTCTTTTACTGCCAGCCAACCCTGGTTTTTTTCCTACTACATTCCCCATATGACCCCTTTCTCTCACCCCTCACCTTGTAGATTTCTCTGATGTTTCACCTTAGCATTTATTCCTCCACATAATATTTTCAACATATACTAAGAGAAGGATACAATCATAAACAAGACAAACAAGATCGCTTTCTTTAAAGTGCTTATAATTTAGGCTGAACAGCTAAAGAAACAAGGAAATATGGATATATATAGATTTTATACTTACAAATTACTTTATATGCAAACATAAAATTACATCTGTGCGTTTTCATAGCAAAGTACCAGATGTGGGGACACTAGCCCAGCCCAGGAAGTGAGGGACATTCTCATACAAGAATAGTGTTGAAGGAAGACCCAAAGACTGAGCGTATGTTTGGTAAAGGAAATATTTGGTTCTCTTCCTCTCTCCCTCCAAGATTTACAAATCTTCAAACCCTCTCAAGCTTCATCTTTACTTTTAGGCAACTGTTATTCCTTTATCAACTACCCTTAATTCTCTTATCTGTACAATTCTGCTTTCCTTGAGGGGAGAAAAGCCCTACTATCTTCTTCCAATGCCCTGGTTTGCATATTTTTTTTTAATGTAGGATTTATCTCACTTTACTTGCCACTAGAATAAAAGCCACAAAGGAACATTCTCTAGATGATCTGCCCAGGTCATGCTGTGCTTTTGGAAATTGTGGAAGAAGTCTCAGATGGAGGTGAAGCAATGAGAGGAATTAAAAAAAAAAAAAAAAAAAAAGAGCTTTCATTTGCATGATTACATCAGGACTTAACTTGTCCCTCCTCTTAACCTGTTTTGTCTTCCTAGCTTACCCTGGGGACGGTCCAGAGCCAAGAGGAAATAGTTTCCAACCCAAAAGTCCTTCTCTAAGATAGCAAAAAAAAACAATAGCAGGAGCAGTAACATCACCTAGTATCTTTAGGGTAAATTGGCGCACCTAAAAATTAAGGTTTCCAATCAACTGTCTTTCTTCTGTGCAGTTTGGGAACCTTGACCAGCTAAGAATTTCCCAGCAGGAGGGCTCATCTAAAGAAAGTATCTCTTGGGAACGATTTCTCTAGTGGCTGGGCAGCTTAAATCCTCATTTTGAATCCTAAGTCTAGATTCAATTCAGGAGAACATGATTAGCTCAGACAAAGACAAGAAAGGGGTCACTAGAATCAGAGGATGGCCCTCAAGGAAGGAACACAACATTACAGATGTGCTGGGAGGTGGACTACCAGCTCTTGGGCATATTTCCATCAACCTCCTCCACCCACACTTCCATATAAGGTAATTAGAAAGTGAACCAATGTGGAACCATGACTTCTACAAGTGAGATCCAGAGGAATGGCTATGATACGTTACAGTCAGTTCAACCAGCACTTATTGAGAGATTACTGTGTACCAGGTACTGTACTGGATTCAGAGCTGGGAAGATGAATCAGAAACAAGTACTTCCTTTTGAAGGGCTCTCAGCCCTGAGTAGCCTGTTAGGTCATGAGTCACCTACAAGTAGATTAGGTGAATACCAAGAAATGTAGAAGATTATCTAAGTCAACAAACAGAGATCACCTCATAACTATGTATACCTTGTTTTCAAAGGACATATTTTTGAGCATAGGGAGTCATAAATTCTTCTCTACACTTAAGTGATTCACTTCAGTAAAATTCAGTTAACTTCACAAAATAAAACAGTCAACGGCAAACATATAGTACAACGAACACAACTATGCTTACATCTTGAAATAAAAAAACGGGTTAATTGATGAATATTCTTGAGCACCTTGTAAGTGACTTGTTAAAATATTCAAAATAACATAGTCTTCAAAAAAAATAGTCTACACATGCCTGAATTCCATGGAAAGTTGCACATAGACCTAGTAGGATTACTGGTTATGAAACAGGCATCAGGAGAATCAAATTTGATATGATCCATGCTTTTCCTTATGAAATCACACCAGAAAGCATACCATTCCAGAACATTCTAAGAAAATATAATCCTTAAAAGAAATTTCCAAGCAAGTTTGTCTTTAACATTCTCCCAAAATGGTGAGTGAATTATTCCAGAAAGGCAATCCCATGCCCATCTGCTTGGACTCAAAGTCCAAAACAACTCTATCTCAACATTTTAGAATTTCACTGCCCCTAAAAAGAGGTATTCAGATATAGAATTATTAAGTTCAATGTCAGTTGAGACAGGCTAAGGTGAGAGAGAAATTCCTGTGTTAGTTTCCCGAATTTCCCATTTGCCTTCCAAGTGACTCTGTGTGACAAATATTTTGCATAGGCTACTTCTCATTCAGCAGTTTTGAGAACAGAATGGGGTGGGGAAGCGTGTGGTAAAATCGTTGCTAATTTGAACATCAATGATGTGTGTCAAATATTCTCCAACCCTCCAGCAGTTATAGGTACACAAGATCCATTCTAGGACAATACAATCGCTCAATTCTCATGTAATTCTTTTTTTTTTTTTTTTTTTTTTTGGTCCAGTTCTAGCAGAATTCTCAATGGAAAAGATTTTGAAGCTATAAACATTTCCAAAAAACTGAGAACAAAAATCTGATCCAGCAGGAGACATTATGTGGAAAAAGAGAGCTAAACAGTGTTTCCCAAAAAGAAAACAATACCATTAATCATAGGTGCAATGCCTTAACAAGAGTTTACACTGCCTTTTCAAATTGTTTGCTATCTCCTTAATACAGCTCTGCCTTTCTGCTCTGTTTACATCTACTTTCAGTTGCTCTAATGCCAACTTAGAAAAAGAAAACAATAATTAAAAAAAAAAATCAAACAGTATATATATCACCAGTCCTTATAATTTTCATCTAAGACATGTACCCGTTGGACCACATTTCCACTGTTTGGTGGCAGGACAGGGTTTTTCTCAGATTTGGATGAACACAGCCATATTCTGGTATTAAAAAGTGCCCCTCTCCAATTAATTGATCAAGGAAGAAGTAAAACACTCTTCCTCTTTCTCGACTTCTTGCAGATTTGAATATCTGAAAGGAATGATCTAGTGGGGGAGGAGAGATCCAAGACACAACAGGGCTCGAAAGAAATGCTTCCATTTTTGATAAATGTTATGAGGACTGTTAATCAACAAGGTAAATCATCTGGAGATATAATGTGCAACAGGATGACTATAATTAACCCTGCTTGTATAGTATATTTGAAAATTTCTTTGATGAAAGAAACAAAGAAAGAAAAAAGAAATGAAAGCATGTGTTGTGTCCATCCTACACTGAAAAGTAACTCCCTCTAGGAGAATGCTCTCAGACAGTTGTGTTTTTCTCACAAACATAAGCTCTTCGTTCTAAACCCCAGAAGCCAAACTCTGGTTTTCCTTAATTCCTAGATTTTGTCATTCAAGATATGTTGGGTACATGTTGGTGGAAAGAGTACCAATTTCAAAATCAGAATGACCTGTTTTGAATCCTGGGCTAGACACTCCTAAGTGTGTAATCCTCAGTAAACCACACGGTTTCTCTGAGCCTCGGGGTTTCAATCTGTATTAAACAAAGTTAAAAGTGTGCACATTGGGTAGTTATGAAGAAGTTCATTTGAGCTACCATGTACAGAGCCTGTGCTTAGGAAGGGCTCAGTACATGCATCCTCCCCCTCCCCCAATATGCATGGCATCTGCTCTGGGGGTCAAATACACACTAGGGTCCTTCCCTATACTCCAGTCTCATTAAGAAAAAGTTCTGAGTCTTTGAGGTTTCTGGGATCTAAAAGGTACACAGAGAACGTGTACTCAATTTGATTGATTCCTAGGAAGCAATCTGGCAGAGGGCAGCCCTGGCTTCTTCACAGGATCTCACTGATGATGAGAACTTTTCCAGGATCAAAGTGCTGGTTTGGCTTATCCATCCTTTTATGTAATCTGACCTCATGTGAAGCCACATAGAGGAGAGCAGTTTGAAAGCCCATATAAAATCATATTCTTAAGAAATAAACAAAAAGGCGCTCCTGGGTGGTATAGTCGGTCAAGCGTCTGACTCTCAGTTTTGGCTCAGGTCGTGATCTCAGGGTCATGAGATTCAGCCTGGTGCCAGGCTCCCTGCTCAGTGCACAGTCTGCTTGAGTTTCTCTCTCCTTCTTCCTCTCCCCCTCCCCACCTCTCTCTCTTTTTAAAATAAAATCATCTTTCTAAAAATCAGGTTCTTATGGACTTGAATTGTTCAAGGGGATCCTCTTCTGACTTGAATTTTTTGGGAGGTCCTTGATAAGAAAACCCATGTGATTAAAATCCAGTCTCAATGGAGACTTTACTTGTGTCTCCTGCACGCAACAGTGGAATCTCCCAAGGCCACTTCAGGCTGGAGTAGCAGCGGCGTCTCACATTCTTTGGAGATGGCAAAGCTCCAAGGAGAGATAGTTTTGAAAGAAGGGAAAGACCAACACATTCTCATCGATGTTCTTTTCTTTCTCCCCTTTTCATTTAGACTGTAAGGCATGGTAGGAGGAGGGGAGCTTGGCAGTCACACACATCAGCCTGGGATGATTCCAGCTTTACTTACCACTGCTGTGATCTTAGGGAAAGTATTTAATTTATGTAAGCCTCCGTTTCTTCATATTTGAGAGTACTGTCCCTACCTCTGAGGATTGAGTCAAACTGCATATGTAAGTCAAAGTACCTAACCATCCATAAGGGTCAGTCCACTCCTTTCCCCTTTCCTCAAAGCATTCAGCTTCCTCACATCCTCCAGAGAAGATGCTGCATCAGAGATTTGATGATATAAGTCAAGAGAAGCTGCAGGGCTCCCCACACTCAGTCTGAAGATCAGCTGTGCTTCCTCACTGGTATTATGGTACTCTTAGGAGGCCAGCAGCCCCAACAAGGCATGACACATTAACCATG
This sequence comes from Canis lupus baileyi, assembly GCF_048164855.1. Taxonomy (NCBI): domain Eukaryota; kingdom Metazoa; phylum Chordata; class Mammalia; order Carnivora; family Canidae; genus Canis; species Canis lupus. The sequence continues at coordinate 12,917,991 of NC_132861.1, read as the reverse complement.
GCCTCTGTAGCAATCATAAGATTTATGAAACAGAAGCTCTTCCATTGGACCAGTTGTCTCTATCACAGGTAGTGTTTAGAAGGGCCAAAGAATAATTCACAATCATTTTCTTGGCCAAACTCCAGCCTAATATCTAGACCGAAATGAAAAAGGTAACCATGTCAACAGTGGTATGGTAGATTGAAAAACACGGCCACTGTATGGTGCAGCAACCCCCTTCAAGAAAGGAGCCTCTTGATCCCTTTCACGAAGATGGCGAAGGCGGAAGGCAAAGAAGGAAGCCCCTGCCCCTCCCAAAGCCGAAGCCAAAGCAAAGGCTTTGAAAGCTAAGAGAGCGGTGCTGAAAGGCAGCACAGTCACAAGAAAGAGAAGATCCGCACGTCACCTACATTCCCACCACCCAAGACCCTGCGTCTCCGCAGGCAGCCCAGATATCCTCGAGAGCGCGCCCCCGGGAGAGACCAGCTTGATCACTCTGCCATCATCAAGTTCCCCTTAACTACTGAGTCAGCCATGAAGAAAATAGAAGACAACAACACACTTGTGTTCATTGTGGATGTCAAGGCCAACAAGCACCAGATCAAACAGGCTGTGAAGAAGCTCTATGACACTGATGTGGCCAAGGTCAACACCTTGATCAGGCCTGATGGAGAGAAGAAAGCATATGTTCGACTGGCTCCTGACTATGATGCTTTGGATGTTGCCAACAAAATTGGGATCATCTAAACTGAGTCCAGCCGGCTATAAATCTAAATATAAATTTTTCACCATAAAAAAAAAAAAAAAAAAGGAGCCTCTTGGGCAGCCCCGCTGGCGCAGTGGTTTAGCGCCGCCTGCAGCCTAGGGTGTGATCCTGGAGTCCCTGGATCGGTCCCGCGGTGGGCTCTCTGCATGGAGCCTGCTCTCCCTCTGCCTCTCCCGCTGCCTGTGTCTCTGCCTCTCTCTCTGTGTCTCTATGAATAAATAAATAATCTTAAAAAAATAATAAAATTACAGAAAAGGAAGATTTAAAAAAAAAAAAAAAGAAAGGAGCCTCTTCCCCTCCCCCTTTGACTCTAGGTTAGGACCTGTTTTTGCAAACCCAACGGGGCAGAGTGGTCTAGGCAAAGTCCAGACCTCAAAGGGCCTTGAAGCTTCTGCCCCTGCCTCCACATAAAGAAACCTGAGCTATACCAACGAATGGCAAAACTCCGTGTGTGGAGGGGAGACCCAGCAATAGGCAGTGGCAAGGGCCTAGTGGCAATGCCAAATGAAGGACAGCTGCATGAGGGATCCAGCTAGGCCCTGAGGGAAAGATCACTCAGTTGAGCTCCGCCCAAATTCCTAATCCACAGACTCAGAACGCATAATGAATTATTGTTTAAGGCCAGTGAGTTTTGGGGCAACCTATCACATAGCAATAGATGACAGATACAAATGCAATCCTGAGTTAGCCCTTCAGAAGCAGTGATTCAGCAGTGGGAGTGGGTAAAGGATATTTTCTTTCTTTCTTTCTTTCTTTCTTTCTTTCTTTCTTTCTTTCTTTCTTTCTTTCTTTTTTCTTTCTTTTTTAAAGGTTTTATTTATTTATTCATGAGAGACACAGAGAGAGGCAGAGATGTGGGCAGAGGGAGAAGCAGGCTCCCCTCCAACGCAGGACCCAAGCGCAGGACCCTGCGATCACGACCTGAGCTGAAGGCAGACACTCAACCACTGAGCCACCCAGGTGCCCCAGATATGTTCTTTCTATATTTGAACATTAAGCATCCAAGTGGAGCACACATAGCATTCAGCCTCCAATGCCCCAGAGGTACCCTTAGGTGCTCTCAGGGAAGGAGATACAACTTGGATTCTTGATGTTTCACAAGAAAGTTTCCAGCACATGGTTCTGCACGAGAGGCCAGCTCTGTTTCTGGCCAAGCAGCAAACTCTTCTCACTAACCAGTGGGGACAGACCTCTGGAACACCATGAAAGTCAGCAGAACCAGCACATAGAATTCAGCCACCCAAGTGGCAGACACTGATCCCAGCAAAGGAAACACAGGCCAAGCAGCTCAGTTATGGAGGCAAAGCATCATGAGGCTTCAGGCCGCATTGCATGGGGATCCCGGAGTGTGGCAGGGCTGGCCCGAGGTACTTGGGTGCCCAGGACAGGTCAATGGCATGGCCCTTTCAGTAGGACCCTGTAGACACTTAGCAATATTTATACAGATGAAAGCCTGAGCGTTCTGAGGCATAAGGCAGAGAAGAACTACTATTAGCTCTACTGTCTACACCTGCAATTCAGTCTGACTCCTAACTCACATACCCCACCCACACCAACCGGATCCACCTTCCTCAGAAGGCAATTTTGCCACTTTTGTTTGTTGTGTGCCCCAAGCACTTTACCCTAATATTCCTTCTGCCACACTACTAACACATACCCTTCCTGGCATTCTTGTAAATAGGAATTCTTGTAAATAGTTTCCTCTACTTTGTTATATGTCTAGTGAGGACTTAGAGCCTTTTACAGATTGGCACTGGGTCTCCAAGGTGGCCAGGTCTCTTCAACCAGCCTGTAGGGCAGTGGCTCTCAACAAGTGGTCTCGGCATGAGGTGCAACAGCGACAACAAGGGAACTTGCTCGAAATGCAAATTATTGGCCCCACCCCAGGCCAAAGGGCCAATAATTTGCATTTTTTCCACCTCAGAAACTCTGGGGTGGAGCTCAGCACTCTAACGCAGCAAGCTCTCCAGGTGATTCAGATGGATGATAAAATAGGAGGTTCTTAACCTCTTCCGCCCACTGAAATCACCTGGGAGCTTTATAAATTACTGGTGCCTGGTTCCCACTCAAGAGATTGTTATTAAATCGGTAAGGGGTACAGCCAGGGCAAGGTAGGTTTAAAAGCTCCCCAGATGATTCTAATGTAGGGTCAACACGGGGGACCATGGCCCTAGCAAGAGGCAAAGAGCTTCACAGAAGTTTAAATGCTTTCATCTTTGTGTCTAATGAAAGCAAAGGCTTTTTTCATTTATATAAGGTTCACTTCAGGCCTCTTGCAACACAAGCATCTGACCATTGTTACAGCTTTGCTTCTGGGGACCACATGGGTGTGTCTGTAGCTTGAAAGGAAATTCATTCACACTCCATCAGTTAAATAGGTTAGAAGACCAGGCTGAGAAAAAGTGCCTGTAGGCAATATGGTAATCTGTGAAAGGACAAAAGCATTTGCCAAGATTTGCTGTAAGAGACGAGGAAGAACAAGCACAAAACACATTGAATTTCATCCCAGTAAGAAGCACAAACAGAACAAAACAAAACAAAACAAAAAACGTGCTATCAGAGTAGCAAGACATAATGAGACAGTGATGCCTTCCTGACAACCAAGATTCAGAGGACACTTACCTTCGCTGCTTGATGTCACCAAATAATTTTTTCTGAAAGCAAATGCCTCATAAAACTTTTATTTATGGTTGACTGCTATCTATTTAATGTCATTTTTATGATTTTTCACCGAGTCTGCATTTTCTAAGAACTTGATCTTGCCACTCACTCTGTTTACTTGTTCACCCACTACCTCTGTTTTTACTTGGATTACAGGTCCAAGCCAAGTCTAAGATTTCATAAAAAGAGTCTTGAAGAAGGACCCAGGTGTCCCAGGAGAAGACAGGACACAAGAAGAACAATGTGGGAGCCAAAAGAGGCTCCTAGCTGGCCCAGGTCTAGTCCCTTAGCCACACAGGTCACAGGTCATCACTAGGGTGGTTGATAAAAAAAACTAATTAGATCCTGACACCAGAGCTAAGAATCCTTTACTAAAATCTGTGCTTCTCCATTTTTATTTTTTTAAACTTTTTTTATTTTTATTTATGATAGTCACAGAGAGAGAGAGAGAGGCAGAGACATAGGCAGAGGGAGAAGCAGGCTCCATGCACCGGGAGCCCGACGTGGGATTCGATCCCAGGTCTCCAGGATCGCGCCCTGGGCCAAAGGCAGGCGCTAAACCGCTGCGCCACCCAGGGATCCCTGTGCTTCTCCATTTTTAATGTGCAAACAAAACATCGGTGGACTTTATGAATATACAGGCTCTCTGATTCATTAAGTTGTCCGGGGGGATGCTGCTGCTGCTGCTGAACCAAGGAACACACTCTGAGAAGACTGTCTTATAATTTTGTGGGCATGCGCAGAGTCCCCAGTAAAGCATCAGGACAAAAGAGAGGATTACAAGAGAGAGAGGTCTCAGAGAGTTGAAGATCCCAGCTGATTTCCTTCCTCTTAGACACTTACTGCAAAGTTATCACTGCAGACCAACATTCTCTATGGGGAGCCATCCCTGTGAGGAATTCACTATAACTGAGGCCAATTGGACAGGCAGGAGTACATTCACATACTGGGACAAATTCATATCTGGCCCTGAGAGCTTGCTGCTTTGAAATAGTAGTGGGGCTACATAATTATTCATTCTAGCACTTACTAAGGCCCTCCATGCCAGGCGTTATACTAGGTGCCAGGGATCAGAGGGCAAGGAGACAGACACATTGACAGAAGAGTCATGACACAAGGTGAGAACTAGAAAGGATATATATCAGGGCTGTATAGAGGAGGGAACATATAGGAGAAGAAAACATAAATTTTGTCTGTAATTATAAGGAGGAATTCAAAGAGATTGTGATTTCTGATCTTTGGAAGGCTTTGAAAGGCAGAGGAGGAAATGCGGAGGCAGGGAAAGGATCTTGCAGGCAAACAGTATGAACACAGAGTGACAAATGCACAAGGCCTATCCTGAGAAGGGTGAGTAAGTTCTTTGAGTGAGGAAGGGTTTGTGTTAGCTGGGTCACAGAGTATGTGGAGGGAAGTGGGGAGAAACGAGGCCGGTGATGTAGGCTGCAACTACTTTGGCCACAGCTTGGCATAGCAGTTCAAAAGAAGGGTCACGAGGAGAATTAGTTTGCTCACCATATGGATCAGTGTACTACTAAGCAGCCATAATTTTGATATTCTTAATCTAAGCTCCTTGTGGGCTTTAAGAAAACAGGAAGATTTCATCTTTGCAAAAGATGCCAGCATTTAAAATAGAAACATTAGCACTGCAATAAAGTCATTCAACAAATTTCTGAACACCTCTACTCTGCTTGGGTTGGAGGAAAGAGAAACGAAGAAGAAATGTTATCTGTACTGTGAACAGTAGGTTCTACGACTGGGTCTGCCACTAGCCGGCTCCTGCCCCTGGGGGAAGAAGACTACCAGGCCGGGGTGGGTTTTCTCATCTTTGAAATGAGAACGTTGGATCTATGAGATTACATCTAGCTTTCACAACCTATATGTCTGGGAGACAAGATCAGGTCTCGAAAGGAGCTCAAAAATCAAGAAAAGGAGCAATAATGAGATATGGCTCTCAGGCATCCAGCTTACCAAGACTGATGGGAAATCCCCAGGAATTCTTGACATCCCCCCACATCCGCCCAGCAGCAATGCAGGAAATCTAGTCCACTATCTTCAGCAGACTCAATGGAACCATTTCCTTAATGAAACCCCCCTGAAGTCCCAGATGCTAAACCAGAGGCTTTCCTCTCAATCCCTCCCTCAATTACCCCATTCCTCCCATTTCCTTTTCCCTCCCTCAATCTGGTATAAAATCCAGTAATGTCATCAGCAGCATGCAATTTCCAAGGCACCCAAGTGCGTGAGGAATCAACAATGATCCTGGAAAGCATTTGGTAGGAGATCTTGTCATTCCTTACAAGCCTCACCAGTACACTAAAACCATTGGAACGGAATGGACTGTCCTGTCCTATTAAATTATTTAAAGCAATGCAACAGATGTTTTTAATGCTTTTAACCACTCCTAATAATATATTTTCGTTTAAAGAAAAAATAAGAAGGTCTGGTATCATTTCACATGTCCTTCCCTCACCTCTCCACAATGACAAGTACTCTGAAAAGTTCTATTTACTTGATATCCAATAAACTCCTAACCATGCAACTGTACCAGAAACCTATAGTCAGCAAGCTCTGCATTTAACACCCAAGTGCCAAGAGGGCTTCTTCCACTTTCTCTCCATTCTTAGGCCTGCTCGCATACACATCTCAGTTTGCTCGTGCTTTGCAGAACTTCCCAAGCCAGAGGAAACATCAGCCACAACCTGGCAAAAACCCTCTCAAGGACGCTGCATTTTTTTTGGTCAATATAAAACCCATTTTTTTGGCAATATATTTCCAACTGCTATATTACATATGTTCAAAGTGGATTTTGAATGTCTCAATACTTTTCTGGTGAGGAGAACAAAGTGATTATTTGGTTTGTTCTAAAAGAGCATATAAAATAGGTCCAGTTTTAAATAAGAGGCTTAGTATCCCTGTTGTAATTTGAAATTTTTATTTATTTATTTTTAAGATTTTATTTATTTATTCATGAAAGACACACAGAGAGAGAAGCAGAAACACAGGCAGAGGGAGAAGCAGGCTCCATGCAGGGAGCCCGAGGTGGGACTCGATCCCAGGTCTCCAGGATTACACCCGGGGCTGAAGGCAGCGCTAAACAGCTGAACCACCGGGGCAACCCTGCAATTTGAAATTTTTAGAATGAAGTTCTTTTTGAGTCAAAAAACTGAGAATTAAACAACAAAAAACCAAATAAAACCCAAGAAATTCTTCTGAGTTGAAATGACTAACAGCCTTAGAAGAGGTAATGTAACCAGAGTTAGGAGGTAGAGTTTTACTTCATAGAGTTACATATTCTGTTTGTAAAAGAAAAAGAAGCCTATGATTACTGCTGGTTCAGACAGCTTCTAACAGCTTAGCTCTTGCAACCCATCAAAGAGCGAGTTAACCAGGTGATGGAAGACAAAAAAAAAAAAAACAAAAAAAACGCAATGTGATTACTGATAGCCGGTGACACCCAGTTCTTTACACACTCAACTCTGGCATTACTGGGTTTATCAGCCATTTTATATGCAAATGCATAAAGGCGTTGGGGAGGAGAAAGAGACACACAACAAGTTGAGCCTATTCCTTGGACTCATTCGCTTAAATATTTGGAAAGGTGCCTTAGAAATAGGCATCTATTCTAACTTCTGACTTTCACATAAGAAAACGAAAAATACACGGAGTTATCCCTGGAAGAGGAGCTGGATAGCCTGTTACAGAATTTTCAACAGATAAAGAAAAAAATTTAAAATAACAGTAAACAAACAAGGTAAAAATATTAAGGAACTAGGGCAGGTGACCACCTACAGTTCATCTGCAACACGTGTCGGATGGAAAACTCCAAGGACTGCCAAAGGTGCTAACTAATTAATATTTCAAATATGCAATACAGAAAAGCACCACCAAAAAAGTGTGGTGGCTTCCAAAACCTTTGAGAAAACAACAAACCTTGTCATGTAAAACTATGTCATGTAAAATCCTTATTTTGAAAGATTTATTACATTCTATTTGGATATGAGTCTTATCTTCAGGCACACTTTAACATTATTAATGTAGCTTTTTCTCCCTCACAAGATTCAGAAGTGTTGCATTTCCAGTTAGTTATAGCAAACTGTAAATGTCAGCTGTTCAAACACACGCCCCCCCCCTCCAAAAATGGGGACAGAAAAAAAAGGGGGGGGGTCTGTGGCTTTAATCATGGACAGGGTGACTTAAAAAGTAAGAAAAATGAGACTGAGCCAGAGGAAGGGAGGTATAATTTTTAGAGAGAAAGATCGCAATATAGAAGACTTGAAAATATCTGAATTGCAGTCATCTTTTAATTTCTCAAGGTATTTGGAAGAAGGTAAATGTAATCTTTAGGGGGAAATGCATTATCTTTTTGTCTGATTGAGCCTCTGGTTATTTTATACCTCCGTGCATGCACACACATTCACACACACGCTCAAAATATTAATAACTCACAAATATTCAAAGGTTAGAGAGCACCTGAAGGTGAGCAGATTCCTGATTAAAACCACAAGGCAGAGACTTGGCCTCTTTCTGGACACCACTAGCCCTCAGTTCAGTCTGAAAGCCCTGATGCGATTTACAAGGAAAGCAGCTGTTTTACTGTGATTTGTCTGTTAACCAGCCAGAAGCCGGCGGTCTACAAAGCCATGCTTTAACAATTACGCATCCCAACCAGTGAAACCACACTCCTAAACCAGCAGGTAAAGAGGTTCTCACCTTGCTAATGTTTTGTCTTGCTTTCTTGTTGTAACACATAAACAATTTTTTTTTTAAGTCACAGAAGAGTCCTAACATTTCTGCCTCGTTTAAGGAAAATAAAACCTTAAAAAGATCTCAAGGGAATCTTGCTCAGGTTTCTGATAAGCTTCCACTGATTTAAATTGCGCCTAATCACCAACAGAACTATACTGGTGATTACCGCTTTTGAAACAACAGTAAAGATGTTTATGTGTGAAGCAGAAAAGCAATGAAACACACACTTTTCCCTCCATTTTTTGGATTCACAGGAATTTACCTGGATTTACCTTTACATAAAAGGCGAAGGCACTTCAGAAGTTATTTAAGCGCTCTGAGCAACTATACTTAAATGTAAGCGGCTTTTCAAAACAACAACAAAAAAGTATTTTTGTCAAAGAAAAGCAGTATTTCATTTAAAAAATAGTTGTTACCGACTTTCCCAACTTATTACAGCAAGTTCTCAGACATTAGGACAACGCCTGCCGGTCAGTTCAATGGTTTCGCCAATCTAATTGCAACTATTGTTATTCAGAAACGGACGATCTAAATACTCCTCCCACTGAGAAAGAATCTTTTTTTTTTTTTAAGTTAGTACTTTGAGGGTTTAACAAGCATTTAAAAAGATATGCCCAGCCCTACTGACTTTTTCCTTCCCCAGAAGGACTACAATAACTTTTCAATGCTACTGTATTTCATTTCATTATTTTACCTTCTCTCCAGGATCCTTAAAAGAAAGGCACTCGGAAATAAGGCTCTCTGCGCCCGGGGGCACTGGTCCGGAGGGCGCTTGGCCTCTCAGCCCAACGGGCAGCAAAGGCGAGTCTGGGACCCCAGGTCCCCTCGGGCTTTGACCCCGAGCGGGGGAACCTCCACACCAAGGGCGGCGTAACCTCCTGGCCCCGGGCGGTCCTGCCGCTCGTTTCCCGAATCCCCAGCCAAGGGGTGGACCTCACGGATTCCTCAGACCGCATCTTTGGTCCAAACCGTCCTCCCTCTCTTCTCTCGGAATGGAGAGATCAGGCCTGCAGTCCTGAAACTTAACGGTATTTGGTTCTCGAGCGCCCTGGTCGGTCAGGTTCACTCAGGTCGGCGACCTGCGCTGGACCCGCCGCGGAGGCCCCACTGGGGTGGCGGCGCGCAGCGCGCTCGGCCCGGCGGTCGCCACGCCGCGGGGAGCAGAAGCTGCTGAACATTCCTGGGGGCATTCGGGCCCGGGGACCCGGAGTGGGTCGTTGGACCCCAGCCGTTTGCCATCTCCTGGGAGCTGTCTGGTCCTGGCAGGCCCGCGACCTCGTCCGGGTGGGCTCTCCTCCTCCGCGCTGGAGGCAAGATGTGCTGGCCGGTGCCCAGCGGCACCAACGCCGGGGCCTCGGCGCAGCCCGCGGCGGCCTCGCGGACCTTGGGGAAGCCGCGGCTTCGCGCTCCGGTGGGCCCCGCCGACCCGCGCCGGGCCGCCTGGGAGCAGGCTGTGGGGGTCGGGCCGGTCCGGGGCGCGGCGTCCCCCAAGCCTGGTGCCCTGGCTGCCGGGCTGGGAGGCCCGCATCGGCGACTGCGGCCGCCAAAGGCCACCCGACGCGTCCCCGAGCTCGGCGCCAGCAGCAGTTCGGGGCGGCGATGCCCGCCGGCCTCCGCCAGCCGCTCCCCGAGGTGCCCGCACCGCCTGCCCGACGGAAGACGAGGGCGCCACCGCCCCGGGCGTGCCCTCGACAGCCGGGTCCCAGGCTCCCGGCGAGGCTGGCTGCTGGCGGCCGCGGCTTCCCCTCCCCGCGTGCGCCCGGCCCCGGCCCCGTTCCCGGCCCCGGCCCCCAGGGTGTGCCCGCCTGCCGCCCCCTCCGGGCCCCGCGCGAGCCTCACCTGTGAGCAGCAGGCCGCCAAGCAGCGCGCACAGCAGGACCCCGGTGTCCCGGCAGCTGACCATGGTGAGCGTGACGCGGCCTGCCCGCCCGGTCCCCGCGCTGCTCGCGGGCCACAGCGCCCGAACCCGGCTCGCGCGCCCCCCGGTCCTGCGCCCCGAGCGCCCCGAGCGCCCCGAGTCCCCGCGCCGCGGCTCCAGCCGGGGAGACCACCACCTCCCGGGTAATCCTCGCAGCTCGGCGTCCTCCGGCCGCTGCGCCCCCGCTCCCGAGCCCGTCCCGGAGCCCGCTCCGAGCCGCCGCCGCCGCCGCCGGGGAGGAGCCGCAGGAGTGTCCGCCAGGCGCGCTCCGAGCCTTCCGCGGACCTCGATTCCGAGGAGCCGAGGGCGGGGGCGATTTATAAACTTTCCCCAGCCCACTTCCTACCCCGGCACCTCCTTCCAGTGACGTCAAGGGGTCCCCCACCCCTCATCCGCCTCCCCACCTACCCTCTTCCTCCGGGACCCGATTCCCTACGGCTCCCGAGCGGGGCGGGGGCCGCCGGGGGCGGGCGGCGGGGGCGCGGCGGGCGGCGGGCGGCGGGCGAGCGCTCGCGGGGAGGCGCCGGCTGCTCGGCCCGGAGGCGGCCGCGGCAGGTTCAGGGTCCTCGCTCCCGGCCCTCCCGCCCGGGTCCCCTCCTCCTCCCCGCAGCGCTCAGGAAATCCTCGCAGCCTCCCTGCCCCCTCCCTCCCTCCGCCCGCTTACTCAGCCTTTGGGGGCCGCCCGAAGCGGGGAAGGGGGACCGGGTTGGAGCTGCGCCGCCCGGCCCCGGGGGCGGAAAGTCCGATCCGTGGGAAGCCGGCCGCGCCCCCGCGACGGTGTCCTTGGCACGGAGGAGTGAGGCGCAGTCCGGCTCCCTCCTCGTCCTCGTCCTCCCCGCCCGGCCCCGCCACCCCAGACCCCCCTGAGTGTCCCCGCGTCTAGGAGGGCGCCGGGGACCCTCCGCACAGGGACCGGCACCTTCGGGAAGACCGAGAAGCCTCTCGGGTCCCAGGGGAGCACGTCTGTGTCCTCTCAGCCGCGGGGATGCGCCCGCCCAAGTCGTTTCCTAAACCCTCCGCTTCCTAGAAGCAAAACAACGAATAGCATCGTGGTACCTTGTCAAAAGCTGAGGCGTGAAACTGCTCCTTCAACTTGCAGGGGCCGAGCACTTGAGCTTTATTTCCTAAATACTCTCGAAAAAGAACAAAATCTTTCTGACGGCAGCTGGCCACGCAAGATGAGTGACTGCTGCTCTTCGAACAAAACCCATGAAATGAACTTGAGGCACTAGATCATTTGCAATGACATTAATTCCTCGTTGTTCAATTATGTCTCCATTACCTCAAAGGCTGAAATCGTCCTAGACTCCACAGAGAGCCCAGTCCTGTCTTTGGAAACACCGCTAGTTTGAAAAATAGTTCTATTGGAACCTGCCAGGTGATTGGTCGGTCTTGATAAAAAGGGACTGTGATAACTCCTCAACCGGACCAGGTCTGGACTCCTCCCGGCCTGGGAACGTTGGGCAACCTCGAAGTTGCCACACCTATGGCTGGAGGAGCAAGGATAGGTCCCTGCAACCCTCCGCCCCGTGCAGGAAACGAACCCACACCTGGCGCCCCCGCCCCGGAGCCTGAGTCGAAGACCTCGTGGAGTCACTGCTCCCTGCTGGCTTCACCTGCCCCTTCTATGTTTCCAGGGTTCCTCACCACTCTCCCTGGGTCCTTTCCTCTACCAAACCCCGCCCCTGGGAAACCACAGCATCCCCTGAACAGTTAGTAAGTACGGATTGCTGGAAGCTGACAGCTGATCCTTCTCCCACAGATCCCTGAGCACAGGTCACAGTCTGGGACACACTGGGAGTGTGAAAGTGCCCCTCTGCCTCGTTTCAGAGCTGCCTGTCACTCCCAGGCTCCCTCCCAAGGAGAAGCCATCAGCATTGGCCTTCTGCAACACTTCACAGGGGACAGGCATTGTGTTGGGGCTACAAACATTGGGAAGGGAAGATAGTTCTCTGCCTTCTAAGGGACTTAGAATCTGGGGAGAAGGTTGGCAGGTTAAAGAGGCCATAACAATACAGTGCAGGGATCACAGTGTGGAGGGGGCTAGGGTCCTCATGGTCTGCCCTGAGAGCTCAGGAGGGACAGACACTTAGCTGACTCTGGAGGACAGGAGTCCATAGTACAACCTACAAAAATGTAATTCAACTTTAAAAATGCCATTTGACTTTGTAAACACCCAAAGAGACAGCACTGTATACACCTGCTGCCAGAAGTAAATTTACATCGAGTTTGTGAAGCCACAACAGATATTTGATGGCCAGCTGAAGCAATCTTTGTATTTATAAGATACCACCCCAAAATACTAATATATTGCTCAATTACACTTAAAAAAGAAACAAATAAATAAAGCCAGAAGAGTCATGGTCAAATCAATCTAACTTCATTTATGCCTAAATCATCCTGCATTAAGAGTGGTCCTCCACAAATTCCTCAACTATTCTTTTGAAAGGTTGCAGGCTTTTAATTATAGTCCACAGTTTCTTTCCGACCTCTCATTTCGGTGGCTGTGTTAGCCTCCTCACAAAGAATTCAAGATACTACCAATTGTCACAAGGTTTTGTTCAAGATTTCATTTTAGCTTAAATTTTAATATTTAGTCAAATGAATATCAAAACAAAAATGGGGAATAAAGGTATGGCTCTCAGCTCCCCTCCCTCCAAAGAGATAATGCCTTTGAATGAGAATAGGTTACTGGCACTCTTCTAACTAAACCACTAACGAAAGAGGTTTTATAGATAATCACGATAGAAAAGATCAATTTCAACATGCCTGGTGGGTATAAAAAGCTATTGAAGTAGACTATCTGCTTGCTTCCTGCTCACATACAAAAGAACATTTCATCTCCTGCAAAACCAGACACTCTCTCTTGTTATCAGCTACAAACATTCTCTGGAGGATTCTTTCTAGTCCCTATTCAGGGGCTCAGTGTTGGTAAAACCAACAGCTTTCATATTCAAGACTGAAGAATAGTGTGGAAGCATCAGTGTGAGGGACAGCAGGGGAGCCAATGCCTCATCTTCCTATAGTGGACCAAGTGTGGAGCTGCTCAGTTTATCAGATTGGGGAGCTCAATTAAAATTTTACCCTCACATGTGTTAGGTACTTCAGAGCAAAGACAAATTATACTTTGTGGCTACGCACTGCCCAGCATATATGTGTACCGTTGGGTACAAGAACCGATTGATCTTATAAAACCCTCACCCCCAACCTCACAATGCATGTATACTCAACACATGGCCTGAGAAGCACACACACACCGACCTCAAGTAGCCAGCTCTGCTGAACTCATCAGGCAGGCACACTTATGGTTTGATGTGACATGCTGCTATGCTCGGATCCAGTTTCTCAGGGGACAGTGGCTGCCAACATCCTCATTCCTCTCCTTTCTGCTCCACATACTTCACTTTCTTCCTGACCACCAGCTCTTCACATAAGTTGGTACTGCTCCTGCTTATCTCATTTTGATTTATTCAGGGGTTTGGCATCTTTTTGAGGCTGGTTGGTAGTTCAGGGAAGGGACAGAGAGGGAAATTAACTTCGGGGTACAGGTGAAGGAGACAGAGGGGCCCGAGAGAACTCCAGGATCCCAGGAGGACTCAAAGATAGGGAGCATGGACAGGATGGGGACATTGGGGGGGGGGGGTAGGGAGGAAAAGAATGAGAGAGCAAGGAGGGAGGGGCGAGAGTAATGGAGAGACAAGGGGAGGGAGGAAGAGGGAAGAGGAGGGCAAGGAAAGAAAGGGGAAAGGTGTGGTAAAGGAGAGAAGGGGAGGAGGAAGCAGAGCAGGAGGGAGGAAGAAAGGGAGGTGTAGGGATGAAGAAAAGAAGGGGAAGGGTGAAGGAGAGGAGGGAGAGGGAAGATGAGCAGGGGAGGTGAGAAGAGGAAGAGGAAGGAGGGGAGAAGTAGAAAGTATTTGGCTTCAGCCATGGTGAGGTGAGTGGGCAATGGAAAGCAACCTACTTTATTTCCTCTTGAGCCAAGGCAGGGTTTGAAGTGATAATCTGGCTCAGGTCCAAACATTTGAAGGAAGTGAAATTCATCATCAGATTGCTGGACCCTAACACAGGGTCAAAAATCTCATATATCTAAATCTTATATATCTTATATATCTAATGTCCAAGTTCTGTGTAATGGCCAGGCTATGACTAGGAAGTTTATTAAAAGCCATGAATCTAACTTCTTCCACTTCTGAGTAAGCAGGGGTGACCAGCAGAGTTATCCATCTTCAATCTTCCTTTTTCAAAAGTTCTCCTAACCCCAGGCACAGCCTCAGGGCAGGCCTGCTGGCAGCTTCAGTGGAAGACCATCCCTTTCCTTCCTGCATCTCTTCCAGGCTCCTCCCAGGTAGACTTCTGTCTCAGCGGAAGTCACGGAGAAGCCGGAGAGCTGGGCCACTCTGCCCAAGCCCCACAGGCCCACCTGAACCAGAGGTGGGTGGGAACGCAGAAACACGGGGGGCACTTTTAGAAGTCATCGGCAGATGGAAACTCTGGCAAATTGTCCATTTGTATGAAGGTGAGACCCCCAAATCTCTCCTAATCCTATTGTGGAGGGGAAAATTGAGTATTGTAAGTGGCGTTAGGTTTTTTTCTGTTGACAAAGAATATTCCGCGGATGCTTGGGTGGCTCAGTGGTTGAGCATCTGCCTTTGGCTCAGGGCCTGAACCCCGGGTCAGGGCTCCTTGCGGGGAGCCTGCTTCTCCCTCTGCCTGTGTCTCTGCTTCTCTCTCTCTCTGTGCCTCTCATGAATAAATAAATAAAATCTTAAAAAAAAAAAAAAGAATCTATAAAATTGACTTCTAGCTAAAATGAGAACACAGCTTCCAATTAATACTTGAAAGACACATTGTAAACTGCTTTTGGCCAATTTTTAGACTGTTAGATAACTTTGTGTCTAGACGTTTCTAATGAAAGTCTCCTCAGAATCATTGTTTCTTTTTTTTTTTTTTTAAGATTTTATTTATTTATTCATGAGAGACAGAGAGAGAGAGAGGCAGAGACACAGGCAGTGGGAGAAGCAGGCTCCATGCAGGGTGCCTAGTCTCCAGGATCACGCCCTGGGCTGAAGGCGGTGCTAAAGGGCTGAGCCATCCAGGCTGCCCCATTGTTTCTGTATTTTGGGGTGCTACTCTAGCTTATCAACATAAGAGAAAAAGAGTTAGGGTCAAGATATGACAGACAAATCTTGCTTTTAAATATAAAGCATATCAATGTCCAAAACATCAACTGAATATTAGTGTGGTTTTTCTTGCTGAAATGTAAATCCCAGCCAAATAATAGTTTATTAATTAAATAAAATTCTCCTTCTTCATTGACTAAAGCAATCACAGATGGCACAATAAAATGTCTGAGATGTGCCTCAAAATTATCCAAGAGTAGTAAAGATGAAACAGGATCGGCTATATATTGACAATGTGAAGCTGGATCGTGGGTATATAATTTATATGTATTTCTTTTTTCTTATGCAGATGTTCAGTTCTTAAAGATTTTTACTATTATTTTTTAAGTAATCTCTATGCCCAATGTGGGGCTTGAACTTCCAACACTGAGATCGAGAGTTGCATGCTCTACTGACTGAGCCAGCCAGGCCCCCCTCTTATGTATATATTTTAAATGTTTTCTTTCTTTTTTTTTAAAGATTTTATTTTATTTATTCATGAGAGACACAGAGACAGAGACAGAAACAGAGACACAGGCAGAGGGAGAAGCAGGCTCCATGCAGGGAGCCCAACGTGGGACTCAATCTCCGGTCTCCAGGATCAGGCCCTGGGCTGAAGGCAGCACTAAACCACTGAGCGACCAGGGCTGCCCTTAAAATGTTTTCTTAATAAAATACCTTTTTCTTTCCGCATCTGAAATTGAAAAGACAAACTATCAGCTCAAACTAAGTTTTAAGATATGAGCCTAGGAAAAAAGTGAAGTTAGAAAAGAGGGACAGTGAATACCACCTAGTGACCAGAGCTTTGTTTCATAGTTGTGAGGAACTGTGTCCTTGGCAGGAGTTGTCCACAAATCCAAAGTTCACTGATAAAGAGGTATGAGTTAATGTAAAGCAACCACAGAAGAGACAGCTTATAGTTTTAAAATTTGAAAAGTACTGCTGTGTTGAGAACTAACACAGATAAATATAAAACAAGATCAAAAATGAAAATGAAGAAAGAAAATAGGAAAATCTCTTTAAAAGGAAAATACTGTCTAATGACGAAGAAAAGAAAATTGCACAAGTTTTGAAAATCCCTTTTCTTCATGGTATTTATTAAAGATTGTGGATGGTATTAGTGCTTAAAGGACTTTAAAAACCATGTTTTTAAAGAAAAGGATTTGTTGGCCAGCATCCGACACAATTTTAGAAACAGGAAGACAATATTGCAAGACAACTGGACATTTTTTTCTAGAACATATGAAAAAGAGAGGTTCCAATGGTTGCAGAGATTCCACAAGACTGGTGGAGATAAACATAAAATTATAGAATATTAGTGTACAAATGGACATCATAGATGATCTACTCCAACCACCCAATCTGACAGTGAGGGAAAAGGTGGAGAGGTGATATGCTTGTACTTGGACTCTCCCCCTGCAGTCCTCCTGCCCTTTTGGTCTCTTAAAACCAGCCTATTAGACAGAAGGAGGGAGCTGGTTCCTGAAGACCCACTGCTTTGTCCACTGGGTCAGTGTAGGATTGTCTAATAAATCAGAGGAAGAAAGGATGGTTCTCCCTGCAAGTCAGTTCATATCTCACTCAGATGAAGGTCACTACCTTTGGGCAGAAGGCCACCTGAACTCAGAAAACAACACAAAATTGAGTGGAGAGCTAAGAGCTCCTCCTGGTATACGGTCTGTGTGTGCAGCAGCTTCCAGGGCCCTCCTGCTGGGGATTTCGGCCTCCTGCTGGATATATGACCTTGAGCAAACCACTTCATGTCTCTGGGGCCCAGGGCCTTACTCTGCATAGCAGGGATGACACAGGATGGTTGTTGGGAATATTAAAAGAGGAATCCAGAAAAGAATTTATAATAGTGCCTGGATCGAAATAAGCGCTGAGGAAATGTTAGTTGTCATGACCTTAGTAATGGCCTTCTGCAATTTCCCTCACTGATCCTCCTACACCTGTCTCTGTGGGGTAGACTGCACTTCTGTCCTCACATTCCAGATCTCCCTTAGGACTGGGCCTTGCCTGTCTGAACACATTGGCTATACCTATAGCTTTGTCCATAAAGGGTAGACCCTCTTCTCCTTGCCCTAAGACAGTGTTGGAGACCCTCCAGTTGCTGGCCCCATCCTCTGGACTAGGAGCCCTCCCATGTCTGTCTGCTGGGATGTGACTCTGAGGAACTGTTGCATTTCATGGCCATCTCTGCGGGGACCAGGTCACACTGTCCTGTTTCCCTGCTTCCTGTCCTTTCCATTCTGGCCTGGTCCAGCTGCCCATCCTCTCTCTCCGGGGGCCTCTGCTACTGAAGCTCCAGCACAAAATCCTAAGGTTTATATAAGAAAATCCACCAGCTCCTTTAATAAGCAAAAACCTAGACCCATCAATGTGGACAGTGAGGGGAGAATCTCCTCTGGGAGAAAGCCTCCCCATTCTCCTTTTGTCCTGAGATCTCCTTTCCTTGAGTTTCTCACTGATCACCGCTGCCACCATGGGGCTGGTCCTTAAGGGTAGGGTGTGGTTAAAAGCTTCCTTTAATTTCCTTCAGCAGAACTGAAACTGATTGTGATCAGTATCAGGACCTACTAGAGGCTCAGACAGGTGAGCAGTAGAGGAGACCTGCTCTTCCAGAGCCCAAGGTCAGCAGTGGAGGAGGCCTGCCCTTCCAGAGCCCACGGGATATTCTACCCCTGTCCCTGTTCAAAGATTCCGCATGATCCCATTGAGCTCTGGGCCCACAAAGAATCCACAGGTAAAGGGCTGCAGTAAATAAGCTGGATGACACAGAAGGAGGCAGGCTGCTGACCTGCTTTGACCTCCCATGGCCACAATTCCCCTTGCTTTGCTGGGCAAGCTGTGGCTTGCTTCTGCCTTTGCCTATTTGGTTCTCTGTGCTTAAAATGTTCTCCCACTTGGGGCATCTGAGTGGCTCAGTGGTTTAACGTCTGCCTTTGGCTCAGGTTGTGATCTCAGAGTCCCAAGATCGAGTCCCACTTCAGGCTCCCTGCAGGAGGCTGCTTCTCCCTCTGCCTGTGTCTCTTGCCTCTCTCTGTGTGTCTCTCATGGATAAATAAATAAAATCTTAAAAAAAAAAAAATGTTCTCCCACTTTAAAAATGGTAGTGTAGGAAAAAACAAAATAGGAATCCTGTAATTTCAGTATCTAGAAAGAGCAACAATTATAAACAACCACTGAAAGTATGATTTTAGTTTAGAAAAGCCCCAGTGACTCATCTCTTTAAAAATGAAGAAAATGAAGTCCCAAAATATTAAGTGATGTATCCAACCAAGGCCACATAATTGCTAGTGGTATATCAGTATGAGAAACCAGATTTTTCTTCTATAGCTACAGTGTCCAGTTTTACAGATGAAGAGTCATTTAAAAACACGATTTTATATTTTATCATGTATGGTATTTGTCATCATTAATAGTGTTAGGCAATTTAAGGAGCCTGACCACACCTAGAAGTTAAAAAGTTTGCAAGAGGCTACCAGGAGCACCATTAGCTTAGAATGCTCTAGGACCATGAAGGAAATTTCTAGACTGTTGGTCTGGTCCCTTGACACCAAAATGAAGAGGACCTCTGACCATAGAGGACACGAAGTTCTCAGGCTCAGGAGGAAGGTATATTAGGAACAAAGGGAACCCACCCAGCAAAGAGCAAAGGCCCGCATCACAGCCTAGAGTTGGAGTCCATGAGGACTGACGATGTGTTGCTCTTCTGCAGAGCTTCCTACTCCAACAGGCACCTGGCTTCACTGTCAGTCGTCCTCAGGGAGTGCTGGAAGACTGAAAGAACAAGATTTCTGTGGGATCCATGAGAACTGTAACCTTCAGGCAGGAGTTTCTTTCTTTCTTTCTTTTTTTAAGATTTAATTTATTTATTCATGAGACACACACACACACACACACACACACACACACACACAGAGGCAGAGACACAGGCAGAGGGAGAAACAGGCTCCATTCCTTCTGGCAGGAGTTTCAATGCAGACTGGAATCCAAGTCCTCTAGGATGTCCAAAGGACTCATCCTCATTTGCTCATGCTGGGACCTTCCACCTGCATGTGACATGCACTGACGGTTTCCATCTACCTGTTCTGCCCTCACCCACTACACAGGTCTTGGCCCAAGTGCCATATGCATCATGAAGACTTTCCTGAGCACTCCGGTCAGCCACTCTCTCCCTTGCACCCCCCTAGGATGCACAGATCTGATTTTCATCTTGTACTTTCTTCTTTAGAAACTAGGAGGAGGAGCCCCTGGGTGGCTCAGTCAGTTAAGTGTCTGCCTTTTGGCTCAGGCCCTGATCTCAAGGTCCTGGGATTGAGCCCCACATCAGGCTCCCTGCTCAGTGGGGTGTCTGCTTCTCCCTCTCCCTCTCTCGAATAAATAAAATCTTAAAAAAAAAAAAAAAAAGAAAAGAAAAGAAACTATAGGGAACTGTAAGAGGATGTCTTTAGGCATTTAAATGCTTGTTTAAAAAGAAAATATAATGCCTGTACTGGTTAGGCATGCTTTGGTTGCAAGTAACAGTATACCTGACTAAAATTAACAAGCAATAAAGACAAAATTTAATTACCTCACATAGCAAGGAGCCTGGGGAAGGCAGTTCCAGGTTGGACGCGATAATCCCATAATGTTACAAAGTACCCAAGCAAGCTGTCCCAGTCTTTATGTGCTGCCATCTCCGATATTGCCTATGGTTACAAGTTGACTTGCGCAACTATATTCAAAGCAAGCAGCGGGGCAAAGGTGTCTGCTCCTTGCTGGCTCTTATCTATTATGTAAGAATTTCCCAGGAGCTGCCCTACAGAATCCCCTTTATGTCTCATTGGCCAGAAATGGGTCATATGTCAATCTTTAGACCAATCATTGGCAAGGGGGAGCAGATTTACCTTGACTGGCTTTGGCCAATCAGGATTAGTTTCCACACTCACCCCTGCATGCCGTGCATATACATACTAGGTAGAATGCTCAGTCTCCCAGAACAAAGGATCTCCTTTCAGCTCCTACCAACTAGACCAAGATCAGTGGTCTCTTAACAACCAAGAGGGAGATACATTATCTTTTGTGTAAGCATCAATGTCAGCTGCAGTGAGTACACGGATAGTCACTGATATATGGAAATATATCACATTAAAGCCATAAAAATTGACCTTCCTAAAACGTGGCATACATTACATCACTACATCACTTCCATGTGGAAAACAGCAGAGTATCCACCTTCTGCCTATTATGGTAGAAAAGCAATGACCTTAACTTGGAAATCAGAGGAACTGAGTTATAGTGCTGGATAGCATGACTTATTAGTTATATGGGTAAATTATTTCACCCTCTTGAGCCTCAATTTCATCATTTGTATAAAATGAGTGAGTTGGAGTTGCTTCATCCCTTTCAGTTTCAATCCCCTATGAGTCCCTTTTGACTTTCAAGGCTTCCTCAAATCTGGCCAGACATATATATTTAATCATATTTCCTTTTTTTTTTTTTTTTAAGATTTTATTTATTTATTCATGAGAGACACAGAGAGAGAGAGCGAGGCAGAGACACAGGCAGAGGGAGGAGCAGGCCCCATGCAGAAGCCCAATGTGGGACTCGATTCCGGGACTCCGGGATCATGCCCTGGACCGAAGGCAGGCGCCAAACCGCTGAGCCACCCAGGGATCCCCCTAATCATATTTCCTGCTTAGTTGTTTCTATCAAGATTCTTACTTCCTTTATGATAGCCCATTCACTGCCCCAGAACACACTATGTCATTCATTCACGTATTCCACAAGCATTCATGGAATGCCGGTCAAGTTCTGGGCATTAGGTGAGAGCGATTCTCTAGAAAATGGTAGAACAACAACCAAGAGAGACTTGGGTCTCTGGATGACGCAGAGGAAACCCTGCACCACCTATTTCTTCTAGATTGTTTCATGAGAAAATAATAACATATCTTTTGTCTTTTTTAAGCCACTATATTTTTTCATCTCTCAGCCTACATACACTGACTACTCTAAGTCTCTCCTGATTACTTGTTATGGGCTGAATGGCATTCCCTAAAAATTTAAGTTGAAATCCTAAATTCCAGGATCTCAGAATATGACTGTATTTGGAGATAATGTCTTTAAAGAGGTTACTAAAGTTAATGAAATAAGGTCATTAGGGTGGGCCCCAATCCAATATAGCTAGTGTTCTTATAAGAAAAAAAAAAGGACAAAGATGGAAGACCATGCAAAGACACAGGGAGAGAAGATGGCCAACCACAAGGCAATGAGAGAGGAAGAAACCAACGGGACCAAAACCTTGATCTCAGATTTCTGGCCTTCAGAACTATGAGAAAATAGATGTCTGTTGTTTAAGCCACTCAGTCTGTGTTACTTTGTTATGGTTGCCCTACCAGACTAATAAATTACTCCTGCCTGACTGCTTTCTGAATTCTTAAAACTACAATTTTATCTCCTAGTTGATAATGTATAACTTAAATCTTAATTTTTCTACTCTTCACACCTTTGTTAAAAGTTCATTGGGGCAGGGAACATACCTTAAGCTTTTGTAGATTTTCTATTGTTATTGTAATTTTGAAACCAAAAGCTAGGGTCCCTGGGTGGCTCACTGGGTTGAGAGTCTGCCTTTCTCGGGTCATGATCCCAGGGTCTTGGTATCCAGCCCACAGCTGGCTCCCTGCTCAGTGGGGAGCCTGCTTCTCCCTCTGCCAGTTCCTCTACTTGTTCTCTCTCTCTGTCAAATAAATAGATAAAATCTTTAAAAAAGAAAGAAAGAAGCCAAAAGCTAGACAGTACTTTAGCAGAATTGGTAAGGAAGAAAAAGAGAGAAAACCAAAATATCTACCTATTAGCAAAGACAAAGGAGCCAAACAAAGTGCTAAATCTACAGGTACAGTTTTTTAAAAATCACAAGAAAACTCTGAACTATGTGGTATACAGATCATTTTTAAAGCTTAAGGGAATTTCACAATTACTTGTAGGGAAAAAAATACAAAATTGGGCTGAAGAGATGTCTTGGTTAAAATGAGAGATGAGATTTATACCAATGAATATCCCTCCATTAATAGCTAAAGAAAAAGAAAAAAACCATGAAAACCATCCACCAAATATGCAATAACAGCAAACAGGCAGGAATAGAATTACAGCTTAATGGAATACATGTCAGATACCAGTAGCCACGGACAGACAGGACCTTTGGAGCAGGGCTGAGAAGCACAGCAAGGCTAGACTTCTAATTCCACCCTTTCACCCAAAACCATACCAGTGAGTAGAGAAATCCTAAGAATTCTTACTGATAAACCCTTTGCATACCCACCGGGGAGGACAAGCTATGCAAGTGTCTTCACCCACCCCCTTCTGTCTGACAAACAGCAATAACAGAGAAACAAGTGAGTATATCCCAAAAAACAGTCTCAAATCTGAGAATTTGAGATTCTCCAGTGGAGAGATGCCCCTCTCCAGGGGCACTGGGATTCCTGGGTCTAGCATTTTTAAGAAGATCTCAGGAGAGAGAAAACAATCATATAGCCTAACAAATACTGGCTTAGCACCCCAGATAAACTCTTTCCTTCCCACTACCCTCTTATTCCTATTAAAAGAATACAATATGCAAAGCTTAACCCTCAAACTATAATTTGAGGGAGATACAAATTTTTTAGATACAGCAGAAAAGGAGTAAAAGAAGTGACCCACTTTGTAACAGAGAAAATACAAGATCTGGACAGAATTGCTCAAGGTAAGGGAAAAAACCAGCGTGACAACTATGCAAATATGCTGTCTGAGGGAATCAAAGAAAAAAAGCAAGAGGAAGGCAGGGAACAAACAAGCAAGCACAAGATCGCCAAAAAACTTAGGAGAAAACTTCACTTAAATAAAAAAAGAAAACTCTTCCTGATCTCTTCACATTAGAGAATAATTCTTTTTTTTTTTTTTTTAATCCATGAATCAATAAAACAAGAGCTCGCAGATGGTATGGTAAATGTGGAGAAGATAATGCTAAATGTTCACTCCATCTCAGGTCATTTCCTTCTTCCCAGCCCACAGATATTTTGCATTTCTTTGCCTTTCTTGCAGCTACAACTACCATCTGATTCATTCTGGGCAAAAAGTGTACATTCTAGTAATAAATGTAAATGGCACGGCGTGTGTCAATTCCAGGCCAATTTCAGACAACTTGAGGTCAGCAGATATGAGCTCTTCACCCTGTCATTTCTCCTGCCAAGGCTGCCAAGGCAATTTAGCCTGTGACAAGGCTTCTGAGATGCAAATATCTTGGGCTCTGAGTTATCTTGGAAAGGAACTACCCTGGAAAACTTTGCATGAGAATGAAATAAACCTAAGTGATAAACCATTGAGAAGTGGTGGTTAATTAGTTACTGTAGCATAACCTAGCCCACCCTAATATCTTGAAACAACAAAATGTTTAAAAAGAATTTGCACGCACAAGAAAACCCATTGATATCCAAACAGCATCATTACATAATAGGTATAGAAATTAAGAACTGAAAGAACAGACAGATAACCACTGACAATCTGATTATTAACATAAAGGAAAGTCTTAAAATATTTGAAATAATACATGCAAAAAAGACAACCATATGAAAGCAACTAGTAAGAATTCATAGAAGTGAAAACAAAGAACTTATTCGAATTTAAGATAACTGACGACCCTGAAGCAAAGGATAGGTGAAAAATCACAAAATAAAACAATCTTTAAAAAGTAAAGAGAATATTTATTCAAATTATGTAAGAAAAATTCTATAAAATAAAAACCTGACTCTGCAGACCAAAAGATCAAATCCTATTTCAGGGAAATTTAATACGGTACAACACCAAAGAGATATATTCTAATGAAACTGTTGAACTTTAAGAATAAAAGAATTTATCAAGTATTTGGTCAGAAAAGCAAATTACTTATAAGGAAGAGAAACTAAGCTGACCATAGGGCTCCCCTCATGACCTTCAGGGGCAGAAGACAGCAGGGCACTGCCTTCAAAGCTCTAAGGGAAGGGATATTGGACCAGGCCAGGATGTCATTCAAGTAGAAAGGCAGGGGCTGACATTTCTCAAAAATGGTGGAATTCAAGAAATACAATGCTATGATGCTTCATGGAAAAGGTAGATGACTTGACAACAAATCCCAGCCAATTAAAAAAGTTAATCAAATAGAAGAACTCAGGAATGAGGAAACAATGGTGAAGGATTTATGATGAACACTAAATCCATTTGAAGACATGAATATATATACACATGTGTAGTAAACAGCTACAGGAAATACATTACTTACTTAGAATGTAAATATTATAAATTGGAGCAAAGATCAGGAGGGGAAGGAAAATGAGAGGAAATAAAATACTAGTGTCTCTGCTTTCATGGCAGGGAGTCAACTGATACTGTCTAAAATTTGAAAAAAAAAGTAATTTAAAAAATCACAAGGGATTTAATACCTTAATCTTTAAAAAAATTTCTTCTTAACCTATAGGTAAAATTTATTTATTTTTTATTATTTTTTAAAAGATTTTATTTATGCATGAGAGACACAGAGAGAGAGAGGGAGAAGCAGAGACATAGGCAGAGAGAGAAGCAGGCTCCATGCAGGGAGCCCGATGTAGGACCCGATCCTGGGACTCCAGGATCATGCCCTGAGCTGAAGGCAGATGCTCAACAGCTGAGCCACCCAGGTATCCCTATAGGGAAAATTTAAAAGAATTATGTCCCTTATTTATCTGCAATTCAGTTTCACTTTAATCTTTTTTTCTTGAATAAATTTAGATAAAATGAACAAATTTATAACTACGCCTATTTATCTAGAAATAGTATTTATAAATATCCATTCATCCATCATTCATCAGTCTTTCTATCTGCATTTTATTTGTATTATTGGATTAAACATTGTTTGGAATAAATGTTGGTCTAGTTAATGATGGTTTTTTTCCTAATGGTGAGGTTTGGAGTAGGTTTAAAAAAACCTTCATTTTTATGTATTAAAAGATGCTCAACATCACTCATCAGCAGGAAAATATAAGTAAAAATTACAATGAGATACCATCTTATACTTGTTAGAATGGCTGAAATAAAAAACACAAGAAACACAAGTTGGTAAGGATGTGGAGAAAAAGGAACCCTCTTGCACTGTTGGCGGGAATGCAAAGTGGTGCAGTCACTGTGGTAAACAGTATGGAGGTTCCTCAAAAAATGAAAAATAGAACTACCCTATGATCCAGCAATTACACTACTGGGTATTTACCCAAAGAATATGAAAATACTAATTCAAAGGCATACATACACCCCTATGCTTATTTATTTATTTATTTATTTATTTATTTATTTATTTATTTTTAATTAATTATTTTTATTAGAGTTCAATTTGCCAACATATAGCATATCACCCAGTCCTCATCCTGTCAAGTGCCCCCCTCAGTGCCCATCACTCAGTCACCCCAACCCCCCGCCCACCTCCCCTTCCACCACCCCTAGTTTGTTTCCCAGAATTAGGAGTCTCTCATGTTCTGTCTCCCTCTCTGATATTTTCACTCATTTTTTCTCCTTTCCCCTTTATTCCTTTTCACTATTTTTATATTCCCCAAATGAATGAGACCATATAATGTCTGTCCTTCTCTGATTGACTTACTTCACTCAGCATAATACCCTCCAGTTCCATCCACATTGAAGCAAATGTACCCTTATGTTTATTGCAGCATTATTTATAATAGCCAAAATATGGAAATAGCCCAGCGTCTACCGATAGATGAATGGTTAAAGAAGATGTGGTATGTATGTATGTATTGTATGTATCTATATATGATATATATGTATATAAAATGGAATATATATATAAATATATATAATGGAATATGACTATGTAATGGAATATTATTCAGCCATAAAAAGAATGAAATCCTGCCATTTGTAACAACATCAATGTAGCTAGAGAGTATTATACTAAGCAAAATAAATCAGTCAGAGAAAGATGAATAGCATATGATTTCACTCATATATGGAAGTTAAGAAACAAAACAAATAGTCATAGGAAGGAAAAAGAGAGGGACAGAGAGAACCAAACCAAGAAACAGACTCTTAACTATAGAGAATGAACCAATGGTTACCAGAAGGGGAGGGGTGGGGGTAGGAGATGGCTGAAATAGGTAAAGGGATTAAGAGTACATTTATCATGATAAGCACCAAGTAATGTATAGAATGGTTGAATCACTGTATTGTATACTGGGAACTAATGTCACATTGTATGTTAACTATCCTGGTATTAAAATTAAAAACTTAATAACTAAATAAAACAGTAAAAAAAAAAGACTCACTTTTATACTTTGGGCATATATTATGTTGACAATAACAATTTTTTCCCTCAAAAACAGTTGAGTATATATATCAAAATATTAAGAATGGTGATAGAAATTTGAATTAATGTAATTTTATTTTATTTTATTTTTAATTTAAAAATTTAAACTAAAACTTTTGACTCAAGAGAAATTGGGAAAGTCAAATAGATCAATAACCATTAAAGAGATTGAATTAATGCCTCCCCCAAAATTGTTTCCTTTCTATACACTCTGCCACCCAAAATACATATCAACACATAGGGTCTTAGGTACGATTTAATCAATATTCCACTATCAGCTCATCTAATTTGTTTCACAAAACAAATCTAGAGAAGAGAAAGATATCTAATTTACTTTAATAATGTTGCCATAATTTTGATTCCAAAGTCAAATAAAGAAAGTACAGGAATTAAAGCTCTCAACTAATTTCACTTATGAATATTAGGTACAGAACAGGGATTCCTTAAGCTGGAAAGAAGACAGTAGGGACATTATTTAAATCCATAAAGTTGTGAAAAGTGTAGTTGGTCTGCACATAGACTTTTTACCATCATGTCTCCACCATGAAACTTGAAGGTGGAAATATTATGACAAAGGCTCATCTGGCAGGATAGAGCCTGGAAGGCTACTTCTCTGAGACTATATGTCACTGAGCAACTCAAACTATTCCCATTCTCAACATTTTAATTCCAAATCAATCTAGACAAACTATGAAGCATTATCTTGAAGGGGAACATAAGTTATAAAGATGGACCACATGACCGAGGAATGAGGACACAAGTAATGTCTGAACCAACAGTGTATGTTCACACAACACCAACTCCCCCCACACCCAAATTCTTCAGAGCCAGGTCCTCAATAATGAGCAAAGAAGCAGAAAGAGCCCAACTCAATACAAACCATCCTATGGATAGCTCTGTCTGCCAAATAAAACATCAATACTCTGTATTAACAGTAAACATATGGGGTCGCCTGAGTAGCTCAGTAGGTTGAGCATCAGACTCTTGGTTATGGCTCAAGTCATGATCTCAGGGTTGTGAGATTGAGCCCCTCTGGGGCTCTGTGCTCAGCAGGGAGTCTGCTTGAGATTCTCTCTCTCCTCTCCCTCTGCCCCTCCCCCCCACTCACGTGTATACCCTCTCTAAAAAGTACAAATAAATAAATCTTTAAGAAAATAATAGGGATACCTGGGTGGCTCAGTGGCTGAGCATCTGCCTTCAGCTCAGGGCGTGATCCCAGGACCCGGGATCAAGCCTGGCATCAGGCTCCTCCCAGGGAGTCTGTTCCTCCCTCTGCCTATGTCTCTGCCTCTCTCTCTGTGTCTCTCATGAATTAATAATATAATATAATATATAATATAATATTATTAATAATACTAATAGCAAATAAACATATGGAATGCCTTGCTCTGAAAGGTTGTATAGGCATATTTCCTCTGATATCAGAGGAAATTAGGGATAATAAAGAAAACAACTAGTTAGGTGCTTGATACCAAACCAGGAACTCTATAGGTACAATTCATGATTAAAGAAAACTGAGTCTATTTTTCTCTTTTCTCTTCTTTTCTTTATGTCTTTTGATTTTTCAGGCAAATTAATATCTTCATTAACATGATCTCTCTCTCTCTCTCTCTTTTTTAATACACATGGTAAGTTTTTGAGCTCAAATATTCGTCAGGTCTGTTCCTCAAATGAGCTTAGAGCTGGACAACTTAGAATCCTTAAAGACACTTAGTCCCTGTCCACCGTAGGGTCCAATGAAGATAGACCTTGCTTTCCTTCCCAAGCCCCTCAAAGACCTTTGCAAATATCTTTTCATTTTATGTCCAGAATCCCCTGAAATGCACTGGGGTATTATATCAACTTGTACAGAATACCTATATTAGGTTCCGTGTCAAATAAAGCTATTAATCATGAAACAAATTGACCAGATAGGACACATCAGATAGTAGGCTACATAACATTTAAATTTGAACAAAATGCATCTCTTCCTTTGGTCTCACACAGAAATTAAAGTTCCAAAATACAAACATTATCATCCTCAAAAAATTAAAAATAGAACAATCATTTTATCCAGAAGTTCCACTTTTGGGTATTTACCCAAGAAAAATAAGATACTAACTTTATTTTTTTTATTATTTTTTAAAGATTTTATTTATTTATTCATGAGAGACACAGAGAGAGAGAGGCAGAGACACGGATGGAGGGAGAAGCAGGCTCCATGCAGGGAGCCCGACGTGGGACTGGAGCCCGATGTGGGACTGGAGCCCAACGTGGGACTCGATCCCAGGTCTCCAGGATCATGCCCTGGACTGAAGGTGGCGCTAAACCACTGAGCCACCCGAGCTGCCCAATATACTAACTTTAAAAGATATCTATGCCCCCCTGTTACTGCAGTATTATTTATAATAGCCAAGACATGGAAACAACCTGAGTGTGCATAGATGGATGAATGGATAAAGAAGATGTGGTACAGATATATAATGGAATACTACTCAGCCATAAAAAGGGAAATCTTGCCCTTTGCAACAACATCATGCTAAGTGAAATAAATCAGATGAGAAAGACAAATCCCAATGATCTCACTTGCATATGGAATCTAAGCAAAAAAAAAAAAAAAAAAAAAGAACAAAAATAATAAAAAAAAACAAGCTCAGTGATACCAGAAACAGATTGGTGGTTGCCAGAGGCAGGGGTAGGTGGGTGAAATGGGTGAAGAGGGTCAAAAGGTACAAGCTTCTAGTTATAAAATGTAATGTACAGCATGGTAACTATAGTTATGAACACTATACTGCATATTTGAAAGTTGCTAAGAGAATAGATCTTAAAAGTTCTCATCAGAAGAAAAAGATGAGTGGCAATGAGTGTTAGACTTACTATGGTTATCATTTTGCAATATATACAGATATCAAATCATTTTGTTGTGCACCTGAAATGAATACAATGCTGTATGTCAATTATATTTCAATTATTTTAAAGGGTAAAAAATAAAACTATATAATGAGCATCTAGAGGAGGTAATGCTAAGTGAAATAAATCAGTCAGGGAAAGACAAATACCATATGATTCACTCATATGTGGAGTTTAAGAAACAAAACAGATGAACAAAGGAAAAAAGAGACAAACCATAAAACAGACTCTTAAATACAAACTGGCGGTTGTCAGAGAAAGGGATGGGGGAATGGGGAAAGCAGGTGAAGGGGATCAAGAGGACAATTATCTTGATGAGCACCGAGTAATGCATAGACTTGTTGAATCACTATATTGCACACCTGAAACTAAAATAACATTGTATGTTAATTATTAAAAAATGGTAAAAATATGGGTTATAGGAACAGTATAATGAGCATCTATCTGCATACTATTCACTTAAAAAACCTTCCTGGGACACTGGGGTGGCTCAATTGGTTAGGCATCTGACTCTTGGTTTTGACTCAGGTCATAATCTCAGGGTGATGGGATTGAGTGCCACGTTGGGCTCCAGGCTCAGTGCAGAGTCTGCTTGGGGATTCTCTCTCACCCTCTCCCAACGTCCCTCCTTCTGTGCTCTCTTTCTCTGTCTCTCTGGAATAAATAAATAAAATCTTTTTTATTTATTTATTTATTTATTTATTTATTTATTTATTTATTTATTTATTTATTTATTTATTTATTTATTTATTTATTTATGATAGTCACACAGAGAGAGAGAGAGACAGAGACACAGGCAGAGGGAGAAGCAGGCTCCATGCACTGGGAACCCGACGTGGGACTCGATCCCGGGTCTCCAGGATCGCGCCCTGGGCCAAAGGCAGGCGCCAAACCGCTGCGCCACCCAGGGATCCCAAATAAAATCTTTTTTAAAAAATATTTTATTTATTTATTAATGGGAGACAGAGAGAGAGAGAGAGAGGCAGAGACACAGGCAGAGGGGGAAGTAGGCTCCATGCAGGGAGCCAGACATGGGACTCGATCCCAGGTGTCCAGGATCAGGGCCTGGGCTGAAGGTGGCGCTAAACCGCCGAGCCACCCAGGCTGCCCAATACATAAATCTTGAAAAAAAAATTCTTCCCAATTCCGTTTCCCTCTCCCTTCTTTATAACCCCCATCTCTTCCCATAGCATTCTTTATTGAACTAGCTGTTTAATTAATTAATTAAAATAAATTTTAAAAAAGATTTTATTTATTTATTCATGAGAGACAGAGAAAGAAAGGCAGAGACACAAGCAGAGGGAGAAGCAGGCTCCATGCAGGGAGCCCGGGACTCCAGGATCATGCCCTGGGCCAAAGGCAGACGCAACTGCTGAGGCACTCAGGCGTCCTTAAGTGTTCAATTTAAACTATATATTAGGGTTGTACACTTAAATAGAAAGTAACATTTAGGGACTTTAAAAATATTTTTCAATGTAAGAGTATAACCCTAAGAATATATAGTAATTGGACATTAAGAAACAAAAGAAGTAGGAAGTATTTTTTTTTCTAGAATAGTTTAGGCCAAAAGTTATAAACCATGTTTTCGTGAAACTCTGGTACTCAGACACCGCACAGAGGTTTTGAGCAATTTTCAGAAAAATACCAAATTAATGGGAACTTTTCCTCTATTTAAAGATTTTATTCTATTTAAAAATTTCATATCATGTTTCTCATAACTTTGATACCTTTCTTCACCTATCTGTACAATAAGCTAGTCTGCGATGGCATACAATTTTACCTGAATTATGTATTCACCTGAATAAAGGCAGCAGAAGAGAGGTAATGTCGTGATCTTTGATGCCATACTGCTTGGACTCAAATCTGGCTCTCATTTCCTTGTTGAGTCATCTTGGGCTAGAGGCCAATTATGTTGGAAGCTTAAGCTTCTGGACCTCCTCACCCAAGGTCCTCACTCAATTTGTTTTCATGAGTTTGAGTTCCTTTTCTTAAAGGTAGCCTCTAAAATTGCATATGCAGTTGGCCCACAAAACCAGATCTACCTCTATTTGGTGCAAAGTACTTAACCTCTCTGAATATTAGTTTACTTCTCTGTAAAATGAGGATAATCATGGTATGGGAGTATTAACCTCATCGTGAGAATTATATGAGATAATATGCAAAATAAGTGGCTTAGTGAGTAACACACAGTGACACTCAAATGGTAACAATTATTATGATCACCATCATCATTATTGAATATATTGTTTTAATTTTAACATGTTATTCAATGTATTCCCCCAAGAACTCCATGATAGGCGGGGGTTCCACTATCTTTATATGCCTAAGAGTCCCTGCTTGAGAGGTCCAGCTATTTGGAGATGGAGGCTCTGGACCCCCTAGCTTTATGATTGTACCAAATCATTAAGTCCTAAGATGACCTGGGGTAATAGCCACTTAGTTATTATGGTGGAGAATTACTTTGAATCTTTGAGACTAAGATCTATTAAAACACAAATTTTATATAGTTTTCCTTTAGGTTCAACAGCATTAATAAAATACTTTCTAACTAAATTAATCTAGAGAGCATAGATAATGTTTTTTAGGACATGCTCTTTTTTGCATGTTAGGTAGATCTATTTTTACAAGATGTTTATGATTCTTAAATGGCAGTATTTAAGTCTACTATCCTATGGCCCCAGACATACATTCTAAATGCTCGCCCCCCCCCCCGCCCCCCGCCCCATGGGCCCAGGTCGCCTTTAGTTGGTAAGTGGAGGTAAGAATGTGTTTTGTTTACAAATGTTCCATTGTCCTTTATATAATTAAAGACAGAAAGTTCTGCCATTTCAGTGCTCTGAGGTAATGTTCCAGGGACACAGAGTGACATGGGTATGTATATCTAACCATCACAGGGCAGAAGAAAGCAGCCAGAACAAGTTTTAGAGGCAAAATACAAAGATAGGAGTTTGATAGCAAGAGACTCCTTTGCTGGTTTAAAAAGTCAATCTTTACTAAATGAAGGAAGCCATTCTGAAAAGGCTAGATACTGTATATTTCCTACTAAATGACATTCTGGAAAAGACAAATCTATAGAGACAGTAAAAATATCAGTAGTTACTAGTGTTAGCACTGTGAGGAAGGGATGAATCGCAAAGAGGAGAGAATTCTGGGGCCAGAGGACCCACTTACTCTGCCTGATACCATAATGGTAGCATCATATCCTTAACCATTTGTTCAAATCCGTGGAATGTACAACACCAACACCAAGGGTGAACCCTATTATAAACTATGCACTTTGGATAATTATGATATGTCAATGTAGGTTAATCAATTATAACAAATGTATCACTCTGGTAGGGGATGTGGATAGTGGAAGAGGCTGTGTGTGTGTGGGGGGGGTGCATGAGAGCAAATGTTAGGGAGTATATGGGAGCTATCTATAATTTCTGTTCAATTTTGCTGTGAATCTAAATCTGCTTATAAAAATAAAGACTATTAGAATTTTTCCTCTAAGATCAGGACCAAGACAAAGGTTTCCAGTCTCAGTTTTATTCAACATAGTACTGGAAGTCCTAGACACAGCAACCGTACAAGAAAAGAAATAAAAGGCATCCATATTGGTAAGGAAGAAGTTAAATTGTCACTATTTGCCGATGACATGATATTATACATAGAAAACCCTAAAGAGTTCACCAAAAAACTATTAGAAGTAATAAATAAATTCAGTAAAGTTTCAGGATACAAAATTAACATACAGAAATCGGTTGTGTTTCTATACACTAATAACAAAGTAGAAAAGAGAGAAATTAAGGAAACAATCCCATTTATAATTACATTGAAAATAATTAGGAATAAACTTTCATCCAAGGAGGTGAAAGACTTATACTCTGAAAACTATAAAATATTGATAAAAAGAAATTGAAGACAACATAAATGGAAAGACATTTCACACTCACGGATTGAGTATTGTTAAAAAAATATTGTTTAAAGTCCATACTATCCAAAATAATCTACAGATTCAATGCAATCCCTATCAAAATACCAACAGTATTTTTTCACAGAACTAGAACAAATAGTACTAAAATTTGTATGGAACTACAAAAGACTGCTAATGGCTGAAACAGTCTTGAGAAAGAAGAACAAAGCTAGAAGTATCACAAAATTCCAAATTTCAAGATATACTACAAAGCTATAGTAACCAAAACAGTATTGGCATAAAAACAGACACGTAGATCAATAGTACAAAATAGAGAGCCCAGAAATAAATCCATGATTACATGGTCAATTAGCCTACAAAAAAGGAAGCAAGAATATATAACAGGAAAAAGACTGTCTCTTCAATAAATGGCGCTGGGAAAGCTGAACAGCTAACTATATGTAAAATAATGAAACTGGACCACTTTATTATACCATACACAAAATGAACTCAGAATGGGTTAAAGACCTAATTGTGAATCATAAAACCATAAAACTTCTAGAAAAAAGCATAGGCACTAATGCCTTTGACATCAGTCTCAGTGACATTTTTTCTAGATATGTCTCCTCAGGCAAGGGAAACAAAAGCAAAAAATAAACAATTAGGACTACACCAAAATAAATAGCTTTTACACAGCAAAATAAATAAACAAAATGAGAAGGCAACCTACTGAATGGGAGAAGATATTTGCAAGTGATATATCTAATAAGGGGCTAATATTCAAATTATATAAAGAACTTATATACCTCAACATCAAAACAAAACTAGTCCAGTTTTAAAATGGGCAAAGGTGGGGCACCTGGGTGGCTCAGTCTGTTGGGTGTCTGCTTTGGCTCAGGTCGTGGTCCCAAGGTCCTGGGATTGAGCCCCGCATTGGGCTCCTTGCTCAGCAGGAAGCCTGTTTCTCCCTCTCCCTCTGCCTGCCATTCCCCCTGCTGGTTCTCTCTCTCTCTCTCTCTCTCTCTCTCTCTCTGTCAAATAAATGAGAAAGATCTTTAAAAGAAAAATGGGCAGAGGACCTGAATAGACATTTTTCCAAAAAAGACATACAGATGGCCAACAGATAGATGAGAAGATGCTCAATATCACTCATCATCAGAGGAATGCAAATCTAAACCACAGTGAGAAATCAGCTCTGTCAGAATGACTAGAATGGAAAAGACAAGAAACAACAAGTGTTGACAGGATGTGTAGAAAAAGGAACCCTCATGCACTGTTGGTGGGAATACAAATTGGTGTAGCAACTGTGGAAAACAGGATAGTGTTTCCTAAAAAAATTAAATACAGAAATGCCATATGACCCAGTAATTGCACTACTATTTTTTGGTATTTATCCAAAAAAAAAAAAAAAAAGGAAAACACTAATTCAAAAAGATATGTACCCTCTTATGCGTATGTTTGTTGTAGTGTTATTTACAATAACCAAGATATAAAAGCGACCCGAGTGTCCACTGACAGATGAGTGGATAAATAAGATGTCATACACACACACACACACACACACACAATGTACTATTACTTAGCCACATGAAAGGATGAGATCTTGCCATTGTGACAACATGAATGAACCTAGAGGATATTATGCTAAGTGAAAAGTCAGGCAGAAAAAGACAAATACCATATCATTTCACTTACTCATGGCATCTAAAAATGAAACAAACGAATAAATAAAAAGCAAGGACAGGCTGAGTGAAGTAAGTCAGTCGGAGAAGGACAAACATTATATGTTCTCATTCATTTGGGGAATATAAATAATAGTGAAAGGGAATATAAGGGAAGGGAGAAGAAATGTGTGGGAAATATCAGAAAGGGAGACAGAACGTAAAGACTGCTAACTCTGGGAAACGAACAAGGGGTGGTAGAAGGGGAGGAGGGCGGGGGGTGGGAGTGAATGGGTGACGGGCACTGGGGGTTATTCTGTATGTTGGTAAATTGAACACCAATAAAAAACAAATTAGGGATCCCTGGGTGGCGCAGCGGTTTGGCGCCTGCCTTTGGCCCAGGGCGCGATCCTGGAGACCCGGGATCGAATCCCACGTCGGGCTCCCGGTGCATGGAGCCTGCTTCTCCCTCTGCCTGTGTCTCTGCCTCATTCTCTCTCTCTCTCTGTGACTATCACAAATAAATAAAAATTAAAAAAAAAAAAAAAAGGGGGATCCCTGGGTGGCGCAGCGGTTTGGCACCTGCCTTTGGCCTGGGGCACGATCCTGGAGACCCGGGATCGAGTCCCACATCCGGCTCCCGGTGCATGGAGCCTGTTTTTCCCTCTGCCTCTCTCTCTCTCTCTCTGTGTGTGACTATCACAAATAAAAAAAATAAAAAAAGAAAAAAAAAAAGAAAAAACCTAGGACAGACCCATAAATATCAACAAACTGATGGTTGCCAGACGGGAGGGGTGAGGATAGACAGAATGAGTCATGAGGGGGAGATGCAGGTTCCCAGTTATGGAGTGAATAAGTCACAGGATAAAAGGTACAGCAAAGGGAGTAGAATCTATTATACTCTAATAGTGTTGTGAGATGACAGGTGGCAGCTACACTTGTGGTGAGCACAGCAAAATATATAAACTTGCTGAATCACTATGGTGTACATCTGAAACTAATGTAACATTGCCAACTATACTTCAATTAAAAGATTCAAAAAATAATAGCCTATAAAAATTTTTTAACCTATTTTTAAAAAGCAAAACTTCAGGTTCTTGATTCACTAATCTGTGAGTATTGCAAACTTGACTCTTCACTATTTTTAGCATTCATTGAAATCTGAGGCCTAATTTTGTTCACCACCTGCCAGTGTCTGCCAAACAGGTAGAACTAGATATTACTACCATAAAAGTTACATAATATTATTATGTGTTAAAAAAAAAAAAAAAAGAAAACACAGGTGGTAAGTTATATGAATGAAAACAGGAAAACAAACTTAAAGTGGTGATTAACTTAACAATTTAAGGAAAACTATAATATGCAGTTTCACTATTTGTAAACTATAGGTACCTTAATACTATAATTCTGAAGTAATCCTGATCTATGATCTTTAGCAATAGTTAACTTTTCAAAAATATTTTATTTATTTATTCATGAGAAATACATAAAGGCAAAGACACATGTAGAGGGAGAAGCAGGTTCCCCACGGGGAGCCTGATGCAGGACTGGATCCCAGGACCTGGGATCATGATCTGAGCCGAAGGCAAACACTCAACCACTGAGCCACCCAGGCATCCCAGAATAGTTACCTTCTTATTCATCTTGGAGTTTTGTTTTTTTTTTAAGATTTTATTTATTTGTTTATGATAGACATAGAGAGAGAGAGAGAGAGAGGCAGAGACACAGGCAGAGAGAGAAGCAGGCTCCATGCCAGGAGCCCAACGTGGGATCCGATTCCGGGACTCCAGGATCACGCCCTGGACCAAAGGCAGGTGCTAAACCGCTGAGCCACCCAGGGATCCCCCTCTTGGAGTTTTCTTTACAGTCTCTTTCCTTTAATAATCTTCTTTCCTAAATTTGCCTTAATACTCTATATATTTAGGAGAACATAGAAGAATTTTTAATTCTTGAGACAGAGTAGGCTGCAGATTCTCCACAATAGCTCTGAAGGTTCTTAGAAATGCAACTGTTGACTGAAACAACTCAGTCAGGTAAAAAAAATAGTTGCAGGGGCACCTGGGTGGCTCAGTCCAATGAGTGTCTGACTCTTGGTTTCTGCTCAGGTCATGATCTCAGGGTTGTGAGATCAAGCCCTGTGTTGGGTTCCAGCTCAGCACCGAGTCTGCTTGAGATTCTCTCCCTTTCATTCTGCCCCTTCCTGTGGCACACGCGCTCATTCTCTCTCTCTCTCTCTCTCTCTCTAAAATACATAAATATATCTTTAAAAAAAAGTTGCAGAGGAGGTTTGGGTAGTAGGGATTTAGATTAAGATTTAAAAACAGTTCATATTTCATAGGGGTATTGCAAAGAAAAGGTATGTGTGTACTTAATGCCCATTGTAAGTGCTCAGTAGGGCTTCCCCATTAAAATGATTCATTTGTCAACCTACTCATTCACTCTGCCTGTATTTCTTAATGATTTAAATTTCTAAGAGATTGAGTCTTTTTTTTTTTTTTTTTTTTTTTTTTTTTTTTTTTAAATTTATTTATTCATGATAGACAGAGAGAGGCAGAGACACAGGCAGAGGGAGAAGCAGGCTTCATGCCGGGAGCCTGATGTGGGACTCGATCCCGGGACTCCAGGATCATGCCCTGGGCCAAAGGCAGGCACTAAACCACTGAGCCACCCAGGGATCCCGAGATTGAGTCTTGATGGCCCAGTCAATCCTGTGGATTGGTTTGCCCTGGACAGGGTGACAAGGTATATATGGGTAGATGTACATGTGTGAATGTGAGTTTGTGTGTGTGTGTGTGTATGCATGCACGAGTGGAGAGGTGTGCTGGCATGTCTGAGGCTTGAACATGAACTCTGACTTCAGATGGCAAAGAACCTGGTTAAGAAAGATGGCCACGGGGATCCTTGGGTGGCTCAGCGGTTTAGCCCCTGCCTTCCGCCCGGGCGTGATCCTGGAGTCCCAGGATCAAGTCCCAGGTCAGGCTCCCTGCATGGAGCTGCTTCTCCCTCTGCCTGTGTCTCTGCTCTCTCTGTCTCTCTGTCTCTCATGAATAAATAAATAAAATCTTAAAAAAAAAAAAAAAAAAAGAAAGATGGCTATGATGTAAATTCTTCTGATTGGAAAGAAGGCTACCATGGTGCTCCTGTTGCTGACCTGTACCTGTCATTTCACTTTTCTCCTTCGTTCAGAGCCCTTGGGAAGGAAATGAAGAAGGCGAGAGAGAGAGAGAGAGAGAGAGAGAGGCAGAATAGGCATTTTTATAAAAAGGCTCCGTTTACATTGGTGAGGGACAGCTTTCTGTTATTATGAACCCAGTTTACACCAGAAGGGGGCTGGTGGGAGAGGTGAGTATAGAGCTGAAAAGTTTGAGGTGAGTTAAAAAGATATTTTCCACTCAAATACATCCATGTAGGACCAGAGATTGAACACAGCTAGAGATTGGTGACAATGTCATGGAATTTTATTCATGACTATCTTTCATCCAGATGTTACTAAAATTAGGAGGTCCACATATTGCTCTTTAACATTCATGTTTAAGATTTTTGAAGAATGTTTAATACACCAAGCATTTCTGTATCAGAGGACTCTTCTTTTGTATGTGCAATTCATTAAAGGCATGTGCTTTTAAAGGCTGAGTCATTCTTTGATTGTGTGAATCAAACTTGTGGGAGAATCTAGCCATTTGAAAATCTAAGCTACTACTGTTCTCCAGATGGCAGCTTGCCTAAAGTGTGAGCAGATCACCCAGGAGGAAATAAACGGACTTGGACTCTGGCCTGGCATTCTAACACCTACAAGGTGCTTGCAAACATAACAGGGTATTTCAAGTCTTGTTGTGACTCACACATCTCTGTTTATGACTATGACCCTATATTGATTTTAATTTAAATAAAGGTTTTGAGGGAAGTGGTCAGATACTCATGATAAGCTGATGCCAATGAAAGAAAATAAAGCCTCAGAAAAGAGGAAAACAGAGACTCAGAGAATCCAGCCCTGCTGAGGATGTTTGTGTCAGAGGGGTGCCCATAGATCATCAGAATCCTTAGGTCAGGTCCAAAAAAAATTAATCAGCAATGGGGAAAGGAAACTAAGATGAAGTAAACATAGGCCGAAGACCTCAGTAAGAAGTTAGGATGGGTGGAGGCAAGGAGTGTCTGGTAAGGGCTCTCAACCAGGCCTCAACCTCGGGACCAGAGTTCTAGAAAAGAGACCTAGTAACAGTCCTAGAAGGAAAAGATTATGAGGCAGGAAACCTGCATAGGAACTTGGAGGGTCAGGGCTGGTGAAGAACCAGACCAGAAGCCCAGGAATAGAATAGGAAATAGAGGCCAGTGATGGGCACCAAAAGTAGCAATAGAGGGCATGGTATTAGCTCCCTGAAGAATTTCATATAGACTTCTCTCGACTGGAGCCAAGGAACAGCTTTACTGATATGTTTCAGCAATCCATGAGGAACATAAAAGACTCATCCCTAGTCACCCACACAGGTTAAGCCAGCATGAATAGTCCATTGGGAAGCAAGCTGAAATGCCACCATTCTGCATTTGCCAGCTGCTAAGGAGCCCTGAAATCCTCCTAGCTGAAAGTTATCAAAGAAGCTACAGAGCTCAGTGAGCACCTGACTTATTTAGCTTAAATTTGGGCCAATCCTTTTGTGAGAAGGCTGTGGGAGAAGCAACCTGCCTCTCAGATGCTGGCAGCAACGATGTAGGTGGAAACCCCAGTAGGAGGTGTGGACAGATGGAGCCTTAGGAATCTGGGTGCAGACAACTATTTCCATTGAAGAGAACAGAGGATTAAAACCTTCCATCATTTTCCCCAGCTCTGAACATTTCTTTTCTGAAAATTTGTCTTTTTTCTTCTAGTTCATAGAGCATTCAGCATGTTCAGAAAGTTGCGTTTTAAGGGTTAGTGACAGGGAAAGTTCAATCTTAAATAGTTTCCCCTACTAGTAGCTTTGCGATAGCAATCTGCCTTTGCCTGTTGCTGTCATTCGTCTGAGACAGATGTTTGTAAAATGGTCCTCAATGGAGGAATTGCAAATATGAAAGTCACTCAAGTAGAAGGTTCTTCTCCACCGGTCCCTTGAAGCGCATCCATGTAATTCCATTGGAAAGCTGCCACTGGAGGGCGGGCATTAGACATCATTTAATTTGCTACATGATGACTTTTGACCTCTGCATTCATTTTACACAGGTTACTAGTTTATCCCTATTATCACCATCAGACTATTTATTGATCCATTTCTAGGTGTAGGAAACAATGATACACCAGCAGGCCCAGGGTGATCCTTTAAGGGACTCACAGTCTAGTTGGAACAAATACATGAAAACTACAGTAGGTTCAAATCAGAGTTACAAGCTCTATCAAAAATCCTTGGCAAGAAAAGAGCGACAATGTTTTCATGGACAGTATTTTGCAAAAGCAGTAAGGACCCTCTTAAGAAGCAAACTCATAGTACCATACAGGTTTTTGCACACTGTGCTGCATAAGTCTCAATGCATCTAGACTAACCACAGGAGCCAACCAATTTTCTTATTATTACAAAATA
The DNA here is from genome assembly GCF_048164855.1 of Canis lupus baileyi. Lineage (NCBI taxonomy): Eukaryota > Metazoa > Chordata > Mammalia > Carnivora > Canidae > Canis > Canis lupus. The sequence continues at coordinate 12,877,427 of NC_132861.1, read as the reverse complement.
TTTGTTGAGCAATTAGTAGCAAACTATAGAAATGATCCCTGAAAGTATAGTCTTTCTTGAGCAATTAGGATGCACCTAATTGATACCTTCTTAGAGATTGCTCCACCTGTTTCTCCTCAAATTTATCTCTTCAGACTACAAAGGTATAATCTCTTTTCTAAGCTCACAAATAAAATAACATGTAAACAAAAACATAGAATATTATCAATCATTCATTCATTCAAAGCATTAAGCAGCCTTGGCTTTTATCCAGTTCAGTCTGGACTGAGACTTGAGCAACTGGGAATGATTTTCACATTACAAAGAGTCCCAAAGGGTTCTTTTTAGTGCTTCCCAAGAGGATTTAAATATTTAACTGTTGTTGTTTTACAGACCATTAACTCTTGCTGCTGGAAGAGGAAGAATGGGTAAGTGTGGATGGTCAGGAAGAAAAGCAGATCTAAACCTGAAGTGTTGGAAGCCAGTGCCAACAATAGACTACTAGCCCCTGTAACCCTGATTTATATCTGACTCATATAGGATACAAAGTCCTCAAAGTACTTTGTTGACATTCTCTGTTTTGATCTTAACATAAGTTAGGCATGATGATTAACTCAAAAACTGAGGGTTTAGAGGGATGAACAGATGGAACATAGGATTTTTAGGGCAGGGAAACTACTCTGTATGATACTATAATAGCAGACACATGTCATTATACGTTTATCTAAATCCATGGACTACACAACACCATAAATGAACCCTAGTGGACTTGGGTGATAATGGTGTGTCCGTGTAGGTTCATGGATTTTAACAAACGTGCCTCTTTACGGGGTTATGTTGATAGTGGGAGAGGCTCCACATATGTGGGGGGCAGGGGAGGTATGTGGGAAATCTGACCTTCTGCTCAATTTTGCTGTACTATCAAAAAGGTTGAGAGTTCACAATTTGATAGTAAATAACATTTTCAAAAATTAAATTTCCATAACATGTTTGAAGAATTTGTTGCAAAAGATTAATGAGAAGGGGAGGTACACCTATAACAGATTTGAGATGGAACCGCTGTCTTCTCTGCAGACTGCCATCAAAAGCAAGGTAGGGGGATCAGGATGGTAAAAGTATTGCAGTTATTCAACACATATTACGGTATGTATCGTATGAATGGGTGTATACACGTGTAATGTACAGAAAACAGCGTGTAAATTATATACATGTATAAATTCTATGGGTACTTTCAGCAATCAGCCGTCATTATACCCAGCCTATGTAGTGAGCAATAGGAGATGCTTGTAGGGCTAGCTAGGGCAGTCACAAATGTATACATTTTTGGTAAACATTTACAGTGATAATTGCAGACAAAGAAGACTCCTCTCTGCCTCTATGATTTTGCAATCTCCTGTTAGTCCAAAAGAGAAGAGACAGGGCAAAGTCTCTTTGGTATTTTGAATACCAAAATAGAAGTTCTAACTGGAGCAGGACAATATTTACTAGTAATTTTGTGGGCCCAACCGTTGTTCATATTTGTACATTTTGGGACCGCCTAGGCAATTCCATCCAAGGCCCAAACTTAGGCAACTTTGGAGCCCACCGCTAGTGCCTCCAGAGCCGGGGGCGCTGGGGAGGGTCTTCGGGCAGCTGGGAGCTGAAGTTGCCAAGTTCCCCTTACAAATAGCACGGGCTGCACGAGGGCTGTGACTGACGTTTGGCACCGTCGTTCCTGATGGCCCCAGTGGGAGGGTCACTGCTGAGACACCCAGCCCCATCTCATTGTTCAGCGCCGGGAGTTTCCTCCTTTGGCAGAGGCCTGGAGCCGTGAGCCGAGCGGGAAGGGGACGGGCTGGGGCAGGACTTTGGGATGTCTATTGCTGCCGCTCCTTCCCCTCTCCGGGAGCTCGGGTTTCCCGGGGTGTGTGCGGATTCTCAATAAAAAGGGAAAAGCACGATCCAAGTTAATTTTCCAGCGCGGAGAGGAAATGCTGTTTCCTGCATCGTACAAAACTGGTGCCAACAAGACTGACACAGGAGCCCATTGTCCCGCTAACAATGCGGTGATGGGGGAAGGACGCCTGAGAAAACAGACCTCGGGCCGCCGGGAGCGTTTGATCTTTCCTCATAAGTGTGTGAGTGTGCATGTGTGTGTGCGCGCGTGGTGTAAGGACGGGCTGGCAGAGCCAGGGCACGGCCCCTTTCCGTCCTGCCTTCGTTCCCCAGGCGTGGGGCACGCTCCTAAAGACGGCAAAGGGGACCTGGCCCTCTGAAAGGTCCAAAAGAGGGACGCCCGGGGGCCCGGGGCTTGGGCGTCCGCCTCGGGCTCAGGGCGCGATCCCGGAGTCCCCAGTCGAGTCCCGCGTGGGGCTCCTTGCGCGGAGCCTGCTTCTCCCTCCGCCTGGGTCTCTGCCTCTCTCTGGGTCTCTCGTGGATAAATAAACGAAAGGCCCAACGGACAGAAGGGGAAAGGGAAGGGCAGGAAAACCAGGAGAAAAGGATGGAAATGGAAAGAAAGGGAAAAGACAAGAGTCCCCCCGAGCCCCGCTCCCCCAATCACGGGCTCATTCAAATCCTCCGCGGGCCTGAGTCCCGGGCAGAAGGGAGCGCCCCCCGCGCGGCTCCCCGGGCGCCGGGCCGCGCCCTCCGGTGACCCCGAGCGGAGGGCGAGCCTGGGCCGCGCGAGCGCCGGGGTGGGCGGGGCCGGGCGGGAGCGCCCCCGCGCGTCGGGACCGGCAGGGGGCCGAGGGGCCGCGCCTCGCCTCGGAGGCCGCGAGAGCCAAGCCGCCGGGTGCGCTGCGCCCCCCGCCCGGCCGGGGGGCGCTGCGCCTCGGGGTCCCCCCCAGCACCGGGGCCGAGCGCTCCGAGCCGCGGGCGGCGGCCGTCACCTGGGCGCCCGGGGTCACGGCCCTCGCCGGAGGACACGTGGCCGCACGGTTCACCCCTCCGAGGGTTCACCCCGGCGCCCCTCGGAACCTCCCGCCCTTCGCTCGCTCACGTAGTCCGGGGTTTCGGGGACGTGAAGTGCTGGCGAGTGGGCCGCCCGGCGCGGCGGGGCTGGGTGATAAACAATCTCACAGGATACACGACACCCTGGACTGTCACAAGTCCCTCGCAGGAAAAGATAAATAACATCTGAGGAGCCGCGGCTCAGCTTCAGAAACTTTGCGAGAAGTGAGTAAACAACAGGGCCGAAGGGAGTTCAAGGGGCTCTGGCCGCAGGGAAAATCAGCTGCGGTGTCCTTCCCGGGGCCTCGCTAAAGGAGGGATGGGGGCGGGGGCGGGGGGCCTCCCAGGGCAAAGGAGGGATAAACAGCCCGCGGTTCAAACTCTGACCTTGAAACTCCTTGGCACTTGACACGTTCTGGATCAGAAGCCTGTTTCCTGGGCATTGGAGGAAGCCTTTCTGGAGCGGGGGTTGATGTGAGGGGGTTTTCTGGAAGAGGAGGCTGAAGAAGAATTTCCTGAGGAAGCAGGACTTTTCCGAAGGTCTGCTCCTTGGGATCAGAGTTGTCAGTGACCTAAACCACCCTCGGGAATCTGTGGTTCTGTGATTTCTTAGTGTGAAAGGAAACCTCTTCACTTATGTAAACCTTTGCCCTATGTGGCCCGGGGGGGGGGGGGTAGGGGGGGTGGGGAGGGGGGAAGCGGACAGGACGACAATCCGAACCAGGTACTACAAATGTTCTGTGGGTCCAATAAAATGGCTGTCAAGTATGCTTCACCTAAAAGGTTTGTGTTTCTCCTACCTGAAGTTTGAATGCTCAACGCTGTCGTTTCCCTTCTGTGAGGGAGCTACCCTGGGGTACGAGTGCTAAGGCACCTCTCTCCTCCTCTCCTGCAAAAACTCACCTAGTACCCAGACTGCCCATCTCCACAGTCCAAGAAGGACCTCCTAGGAGCTCCAGCAGCCTCTTGGACACTGCCCAAATTGCACCACACGAGATTTATTGTTCTGAAATAAGGCTTAAACCCTAGGATATCATCTCCCCTGTATAGGGTATTCATTCATTACTCTCCCCTGTATTATTTACCTATTTACCTTAAACTGGGCCACTCCAGGAGCTCATTATCTACTCCATCCTATGGTATCTTTTAAGTAATCCTGATGGCCATGTGAATAAGTTTATGTATTGTCCTGAGACTAGGATAAGTGGGATGAGGACAGTGGGGATGTGGTGAGAGTGTGGTCTAGCCACTTACTAAACACAATTCACAGCAGACTGTGGTCCTCATCCCTCTGAATACTCTGACCCCGAGCTCAGCAGTCATGTACAGACATAGCATATCTAGATTTCTAAATGTTCTTCAGGCTTTCTTATGCCAGCCGTGTGGGCAAAATGGGGATGTCTGGTTTGGAGGCTGGTGCAAGTAGATGAGTTAGTGACTAGTCAGAGTTCTAGTTCTGATGATTACACTCATGGAGTCCTTTGGGATGCTTTCAGTGTGGTTCACAACCCGCTCATCTACTGTGAGCTTCTCCAGAGACAGCCCCATTCAATTCATCTTTGTATTCACAGTGCCTGCCCAAGTGCATAGGACATCATAGGTGCTCAACAAATACGCATTGCTGAACAAAGATTTTGTAGATCTGCTTATCAGACTTGGCGGTGACACGGTTAAGATAGTAAATGTGATTATAAAATCAGGGTTACCGAAAGCCCTAGCAAATTGAAGCATTGGCTGAATCTATAATGAGAATTATTTTAGGTCCTTCTCTTGAGTCTCCGAAAATTTAAGTCTGCAAATACAGACTGGGGAAGATTTGACTAAGTAGCCAGGCTAATAAATAGCTGGTGGTAAGTTCAGCAGGGGCATTGGAGACCTCTGTCAAAAAAGTGCCTCTGAGACTCTAGGTCAGAATCTACCCCATGTTTGCTGCCCCTATGAGTTCTGGGATTGGTGCTGAGCTGCCTAGTTTAGGAAGAGATTAGATATAGCTGTATCTGTTGAGAGGAGGGGGACAGGATAGAGAAGGGCCTCAAAATCATGTTGGATGAGGATGGTCAAGAGAACCAGTGATGTTTAATCTGGGAGAGAGGAGGTACTTTAGGAGACAGGAGAGTTGCTTTCAAATATTTGAAGGGATGTCAGATAAAAGTAGGGATTGGAATGATGTGGGCCCCCATGCCCCAGATGAGGACCAATGAACCCTGAGATGATAGTGACTGTCCACAGCTGACACAATTTCTGGTGACTGTATCTTTTACAGACTTCTGATTAATACACTGCCGTAGGAGGAAATGAGATCCTCCAAAAGAGAACTGATTGCAGCAGAACCTGGATGACCCCTTGCCAGAGACATAGTCAGATGGGATTCAAGCATCCCACAGGGGCCAGGACAGAGAAGGCTTTTAAGATTCCTTCTAACACTAAGCATATACTATTCTGTGTCCATTTCTATTTTGCTAATGGCTAACTCTCCTTGCTGTAATTTCTTAAACCTGATGAGATCATTAAGGCACTTTTATAGTACCTTTTCATAAAGAAAAATGTGAATTGTGGAAACAACCAAACAGTACATACTTTTGAGCCCTTGCCTATAGAGCAAGAAGCTTGAAGATAAAGTCACACATTGCTGATGATATAGTGACCATGACCACTGCAGATTTGAAATTAAATAAGAAAGAGGCTGATATTTGTGAAAAACTTTGTCTGCCTGGTGAGGATTCAGAACAACTGGAACTTGTATATATTGCTGGTAGCAATGCAAAAGAGTAGAGCCATTTAAAAAAAACAGTTTCGGGGATCCCTGGGTGGCTCAGCAGATTAGCGCCTGCCTTTGGCCCAGGGCGTGATCCTGGAGTCTCGGATTCAAGTCCCATGTCGGGCTCCCAGCATGGAGCCTGCTTCTTCCTCTGCCTGTGTCTCTGCCTCTCTCTCTCTCTCTCTCTCTCTCTCATGAATAAATAAATAAAATCTTAAAAAACAAACAGTTTCTTCTTAATTTAGACATATACTTTCCAAATGACCCAGCAATGCCATTCCTAGGTATTAATCCAAGAGTATTGAAAACTTATGTCCACACAATGACTCATAGGCTAATGCTTGTAGCAGCTTTATTCATAATGCTGACAACTGAATGTTCATCCTGAATGTTCATCCACTAGTGAATGGGTAAATAAATTGTGCTATATCCACACAATGGAATACTACTCAGTAATAAAAAGGAATTAATTACTGATTCAGGCAACAATATGGAGGAGTCACAACAGGTTTATGCTAACTGGAAAAAGCCAGGTGCAAAAGCTGCTATACTATGTAATTTCATTTTTTTTGACATTTGGAAAAGGCAAAAATTATAAGGACAAACATCAGGTTGCCAGGAGCTGAGGGGATAGGAGGGCTTGGTTCCAGAGGGGCACAAGAGAACCTCCTGGGGTGATAGAAATATTCTGTATCTTGATTTTGGTGGTGGTTATGCAATATACATTGTTAATTCATAGGATTGTATATGCAAAAGGGTGAACTTCATTGTATGTGAATTATGCCTCCATAAAAATGGCCTTAGTAAAACTCTATTCTCATTTTTAATAGTGATTTTTCTGGTGATCTGCATAGCACTGGTACACAATAAGTATTTGATGAATGAATGAATGAGCCTGTATGGGAGTTTTGCTTTTCTGTGAGGTCAGATCGTACAATCAGGCTCTGCTCTCTGTTTGAGGAACCCGCCTTCTCCATAATCCTCATGGCATGGAGGTTGTGTGGGAAGACATCCTTTTTCTGGGAAGAGGCAGCACCCTGATCATCAAATCAGTTTTCTGAGGAAGTCTTATTCATCTGGAATTGGAAACTACATTCAGAAGATATTCAGTAGACAACTCAATATTGAAACATGTGGGTGTTGTCTGTGTGGTTTGCAGTGGCGAGGCCTGGCTGGGAATACTTCAGGCAGGTGTAATCCCCATCCTAGGGGAACAGGGGATTCTAAATGAAAAGTGTCACTCCATTGGAGTGATATCTCTTTCCAGGTTTCTAATCTAACAGCTGTCTTTAAAAATTGTGTGTAGAACAAAGAGGTCTTAAAACAATCCCCCTCAATAAAAAAACAAAAAACAAAAAACCCCTCTCAAAATTTAAATAATATGCTATTACTGATTACTGTAAGAGCATAGCTGGGCTTTAAGAAAATATGGAAATATACCAGTTTGAATTGATAAACTTGTTACCTTACCATTATTTTGTTACTTTTCTCCCATAGCTATCATAGAAATTTTAAAAAATCATTTAAACCTTGTTAAGTGTATGATTTAGTAGCATTAGGTACATTCACATGGTTATGCAACTAATCTCCAGAGCTCAATTCATTTTGCAGAACTAAAACTTTGTCTACATTAAGCAACGCCCCATTCCCCTCTTGCCCCAGCCCCTGGCAACCATCATTTCACCTTCTGTCTCTATGAATTTGACTTTTGCAGACACCTCATATAAGTGGGATCATACAATACTTGTTTTTTTGTGACTGGCTGATTTCACTGAGCATAATGTCCTCAAGGCTCATCCACATTATTGCATATGTCAAAAGTTCCTTAACTTTTAAGGCTCAGTAATATTCAACTGTATGTATGTGCCATGTTTCCTTTTTCCTTTTTCTTTTTTTCTTTAGAGAGAAAGAGAACCCGTGCATGAGCACATGGGGGAAGGGGAGGGGAAGAGGGAAAGAGAAAATCTTTTTTTTTTTTTTAATAAAGATTGTATTTATTTATTTGAGTTGGAGTATGAGAGAGAGGGCACAAGCAGGATGGAGGGCAGAGGGAGAGGGAGAAGCAGGCTCTCTGCTGAGCAGGACTCCAAGATCATGATCTGAGCTGTAACCAACTGAACCACCCTGGTGCTCCATTCATTTTCTTTATCCATTCATCCATCAGTGGATATTTGGGTTAGTTCTACCTTTTGGCTATTGTGAATACTACTGCTATAAACATGCCTGTGTAAATATCACTGTAGTACCGTGTTTCCAATTTTCTGGGGTATACATATTTATCCAGATATCCAGAAGTGGACTTGTTGGGTCATGGTAATAGTATTTAATTATTTGAGGAACTTTTATTTCCACAGTGGTTTTGCTATTTTACATTCCCAGCAAGAATGCATGATGGTTTCCATTTTTCCACATCCTTCCCAACATTTGTTATTTCCATCTTTTTTTTTTTAAATAGTAGCCATCCAATCGAGTGTGAGGTGGTATCTTATTGTGGGTTTTTTTTTTTAATACTTTTTTAAAAAGATTTTATTTATTTACTTATTTTATTCATGAGAGACACAGAGAGAGAGAGAGGCAGAAACACAAGCAGAGGGAGAAGTAGGCTCCCTGTGGGGAGCCCTATGCGGGACTCAATCCCAGGACCCTGGGATCATGCCCTGAGCCAGAGGCAGATGCTCAACCACTGAGTCATCAAGGTGTCCTTTATTGTGGTTCTGATTTGCATTTCCCTATTGACCAGTGATGTTGAGCATCTTTTCATGTACTTACTGGCCATTTGTAGATCTTTGGAGAAATGTCTATTCAAGTCCCTTCCTCATTTTAAAATCAGGTTGTGTTTTGTTGTTGTGATCGAATTGTAGTAGTTCTGTATATATTCTGGATGTTAACCCCTTATCAGATATATGATTTGCAAATATTTCCCTCTGTTCTGTGGGTGGGATTGTGGGATTCTTTTAGGCAACAGTATCCTCTGTGTGGGGGCCTGTACTTCAACAACCTCCCTGGGTTATTCTGTAGGGCTTATGCATCACTGTTCTGATGTACATACCATAGGATGGAACTTCCGCTGATGTATATGTAATAAATGTGTGTGGATTTGATTAGAGCCTTAGAATGTTTGAGTAGAAAGGACACCGGGAGGTCGCTTCACATAAGCACCTATTTTTATAATGAATAAACCAAATGAAATCAAAATGACTCACCAGAGGGGACACATAGCAAGAGCTTAGACACAAAGGCTTCGTTCCCAGTTCTTGCTGCTTGCACCATGCTGTGGGCTCTGGACTACCTTTGTAGAAGATTTGTTTGCTATATGGGGAGTTTGTATGGTATGTTCACACTCACCTTACAAAATATATTATTAAAAGGTGAGGTGTTTTGTTTTTCTTCAATGGGAATGCCTAATAGGAAAGAAATACAGGCCAACAAATTGCCTGAATGCCATTTTTACTTGACTATACTCTAGAGGTAATTCATGAAACCCTAACGTCCTTGAGAAATGGAGCCTAGTGACAGGCTGAGGGACTGTATCTTTCTTTTTAGAACAATTATTTCTCTTACCTGTCTCTATGATTTATGTCTTCACTCACCCCTGCTTCTCCTTCTAGCTCTCTGGCTCCCCTTTGGGACCATCTCATATTCCCTCTCTCCCCTACATGTGAAGGTTGCCTTCAGCCCCCTTCATTTCTCACCAAGTACCTTCTCCCTAGCCAACTGATTTTGTCCTTGACTTTGCTGGTGATGACTCTCAGACTGAGTGCACCAGCCCAGCCCAGACTCAGACTTATGAGTGCCTTCTACATGTGTCTGCAAGGAAGCCCCAGCAGGTCAAACTCCAAGTGTCCAAATTTTACCTGGTCTGTTCCTCCTCAGAACTTGCTCTCTTTGCCCTGCCCACATTTGCCAAAGCCAGAAACCTAGGAGTCAGCCTCTCCCTTAACACTCATGGTCAGTCAGTCATTTAACTGTTAATGCTGTTTGTTAAATAGCTAGCAGATTTTTGTTGATCCTTCTTTTCATTCTGCCTTGACCTAGTCTTTGTTTAGCCAGTCATATTCAGAGAAGCTGAGGCTCCCCACTGCACACACACAGACACATACACACACAAGTGTACACACACACACTACGGCTACTGGAGAGGGGCAAGAGATGCTGGTAAATATATTACCAATGCACAGGACAGCTGCCCACGACAAAGAATTATCCAGCCCAAATTGTGAAGACTTCCAAGGTTGAGCAATCCTGCCCTAAGATGATCCATAGCTTCTTGTTCCCCACCCAGGTCTCTTTTACCTGGAGAGTATTCCAGACTGCTGAGCATTGGCTGTTAAGGTCTCACGACTGCCTCCGGCACAGACACAGGCCACCTCAAGATCTGCGAGGTTCCCTGTACTCCCCACCACTGAGGTGCCCCCAGCCAATGAGTGACTGGTGCAGAGATACAAAAGCCTAGACTCTGCTTTGAAGAGGAACAGTGCTGTGGTGCCATGCATGTTCCAGAGCATCTGTGGGATCAGGCTGGGGCTAGACTTGGGCTGAAACCACATCTTTTCTTAGCTGCTCCTCTTCCTTTTCCTGCTTCTCTCCCTCTCTACACATTCTTCCTGAGGGCTCCCTCCCGTTACACAACCTTTACAAGAATCCCCACCTCAGCTCTGCTTCTGGGGAACTGACCCACAACATGGGACTGGCTGACATTTGTGAAGGGAGAAACCAGAGCTTTGAAAGACCATCTAGTAACTACCAAGCCTCTGGCAACTGGAAGAACATGAGCCTGCCCCATAGAGCTTCTCTGCTGTTGACTACTGTACTGGTCCCAGGTGCTCAGCCAAAGCCATCCCTCCAGAAACTGGTAAATAGATGACAAATTCAAGTCAGTGTTACTTTAGCAACCAGACAATTAATTTAAGGTAGTAAGGTAAAAAGTAAGGTAGTACTCACTTTAAAGAGAGGTGAGGGGCACCTGAGTGGCTCAGTCAGTTAACAATAGACTCTTGATTTTGGCTCAGGTCATGATCCCGGGGTTATGGGATCAAGCCCTGCATCAGGCTTTTAAGAGCTGCTCCCTGCTTAAGATTTTTTCTCTCCTGGGACACCTGGGTGGCTCAGTGGTTGAGCGTCTGCCTTTGGCTCAGGTTGTGATCCCAGAGTCCCCGGGGTTGAGTCCCGAGTCCCACAATAGGCTCCCTGTGGGGAGCCTGCTATTCCCTCTGACTGTCTCTGCCTCTCTCTCTTTCTCTGTATCTCTCATCAATCGGTAAATAAAATCTTACAGAAGGAAAAAAAAAAGATTTTCTCTTTCCCTCTGCCCCTCCCCTCCCTCTAAAAGAGAGAGAGAGAGGGAGAGAGTCAACTTGCTGACTGCTGTTTGCCTAATTTGTTCATGTTGCTCTACTGGACCCCCTCCCTGCCTGCTTGACTTTTTTGGGAAGATGCTATTCAAGATAAGCTCTAAAAGATGAGATGAAGTCAGCAGAAAGTCCCTGGACTGAGGGAAGAGCTTGTGCAAAGGTCCTGAGACAAAACAAAACAATTCTCAACACCTCCACCAACACCACTACTCATAAAGGAAGAAGGTGTCCCAGCCACTGAGAGAAAGCCAGTGTACCTGATGCTGGCAGAGTTAGAGGGAAAGGAGGACAGGATAAAGCTGAGAGAACGGTAAAGGTCAGATTGCAGGGCCCTCTAAGAGAGGCATGTGGATCTTATCTGAGACGTAATAGGAAGGTTTTAAGTAGCTTGTTAAAACAATCTGTTTTCCGTTTTAAAAAGATGATCTGAATTTGGAATCTCTGGGTTAATTGAAAACTTCTATAATTTCAAAAGAAAAATTACTAACAATTTCAAGGGTAAGAGAATCACTTTTCCATGTATTCTTGAAATTGTTAAAAGCCATTTTAATTTTCAGGCTAGTACAGGAAAGGTTAAGGACGGTAGTTGATTTGTTTTAAAAAGTAGATTGACAAAGTCTATAGATATATGAGAACTTTGTAAGATTAAATTTTCTTCTTATACCATCCCAAAGGGTGAACATTAGTTGAGTAATTTTTATTTGATTAGATAATTTCAGGCAGATCTTACATTGAGGGGCTTTGTTTTGGTATCATATATACAAAAGGTTTTGGTCATCATTTGCAAGGATATTGTTAAACTTTGAATTCTTTTTCTGTTTTATTGTAATTCCCACATAGTTAACACAGTGCCAGTTTCAGGTGTACAACATAGTGACTCAACACTTCCATATATTACTCAGTGCTCATCAAGGTAAGGGTATTCTTGATCCCTTTCACCTATTTCACCCGTCCCTCCACCTTTGAATTTTAAAATTCTGCTTGCATGTATTGCTGTTTTGACAGCAATGACAGCTACTATTTCAGGGGTGCCTGGCTGGCTCAGTTGGTAGAACATGTAACTCTTGATGTCTAGGTTGTGTTTAAGCCCCACGTTGAGTGTAGAGATTACATTAAAAAAAAAAACAACCTTAAAATAAATAAATAAAAATAAAACAAAATGACAGCTCTTATTTCAAAGTCTAATTTAATGTAACATTGTTTCTTCACATGAAGAGAGATAAGATGGTGCCTCTGAAAATTCTATAAATTTAAAATATAAATAATTTCCATCAAACTAATTTCCATCCAATTTTTTCTGTCATACTTTCCCTCTTGAAATCTCATATAAGTTTGTTTATTTCTATGCAATGTAAAAAACTTTTATTGGTAGTCTATTTTATATACATTCTTGGAATTGGCCATTTTAAGAGTGAAATAATTACTTTTCCATGCCTTCTTGAAGTTTTTAAAGGCCATTTTAATTTTCAGGACTGTCTTTTTTAATGGTTTCCTCTGGCTGCTTTGTGGAGGTTGTATTGAGCAGGGCAACAGTGAAAATGGGAAGGCCAATAAGTAATGCAGGCAAGACATGAGTGTGAGGATGACTCAGAAGACTATGTGGTTTTGGCCGTGGACAGAGGCAGGGGGAGTTGAGATGCATGGATACCCAGGAGGTAGACACAGAGGCCTTGCTGATGCCTTGGGATGAGGATGAAGGAGGAATTCTGGATGGCCACATTTCCAGCTCAGGCAAATGACTGAACATACCATTAGTTACTGAAGTGGGGAATAGGGGTAGGGGTGGGGGTGGGGTGGGGACTAGATTGCCAAGTTGTGAAGGAATCAGGACATGCCACCTTTTTTTGAAGATTTATTTTTATTTATTATCATTTTTTTTTAATTTTTATTTATTTATGATAGTCACAGAGAGAGAGAGAGAGAGGCAGAGACACAGGCAGAGGGAGAAGCAGGCTCCATGCACCGGGAGCCCGACGTGGGATTCGATCCCAGCTCTCCAGGATCGTGCCCTGGGCCAAAGGCAGGCGCTAAACCGCTATGCCACCCAGGGATCCCTTATTTATTATTTTAAAAAGATTTTACTTACTTATTTGTGGGGGTGAAGGAGCAGAGGGAGAGGGACAAGGAGACTCTGCATTGAGCATGGAGCCCCATTTGGGGCTTGATCTCACACCCCTGAGATCATGACCTCGCCAAAATAAAGAGTCAGAGGCTTAGCTGACTGAGCCAACTAGGTACCCCTTATTATTTTTTATAGGTGGGGGGAGGGCAGAAGGGGAGGGAGAGAGAGAATACCAAGTAGACTCCCTACCAAGCATGGGGCTCGATCCCACAACCCTGAGATCACGACCTGAGCCAAAAATCAGGAGTTGGTCGCTTAACCGACTGAGCCACCCAGGTGCCCCAGGACACGTTACTTTTAAAGCAAAGTGTGCATCCACTGTCAAATAGGCCATTATGGAGGAATCTGGAGATCACAGAGGTTTGAGGTATCCTTTTAGGAATCTTCAGTGTGTAAAGTCATGAGACAGGATGCAGTTATGTGGGGAGAAAGCACAGTGGAGGTAAGGGAGCCTAGAACCCCACCCTGGGAAGCCAACATTTAGAAGTTGCATGTATGTCTGAGGGAAGCACAGAGAAGCCTGCAACAGATTCTGAAAAAAGGACAGCAAGAGAGGCAACAGAAACACTAAAAGTGTGGTATCAGAGGAGCTAGGAGAAGAATGTGTTTTCCAGAAGGAGGAAGTAGGTAGGGAAGTTGAATGCAAAACTCCCGTAAAATAACTGAACAAGTATTATTTGGATTGGAATGTGGGGGTGCTGAGTGGCTCTGACAGGGCAGAAGCTAGATTGAAGTGGGTTTGAAGAGGTGACAGGAACTCATTGCTGGGACTGCTCTTAGAAATCTTGTTTCAACAGGGACAAAGATGGGAGGAGCAGTAGAGAACCCATTGGTAGCAGCAGGGGGATGAAAGATAGGACAGGAATATGCTGGTAGATATTTAATAAAACCCCTGTTGGAAAACCAAAGGCTTCATTTGTCAAGGTATAAGCACTCAGCAGAGCCAATTCCAAGTTACCAACGTAATGCCAAAGAGTTGGCAAAACCCCTGAAAATTTAACAGTTGACTCTTAGGAGCCAGCACGACCCAACGTCAGCCTGCCAGCACATCAGAGAAAAGTTCCTTCTCAGAATGTAGACATTAAAACATATCAGTAAGCTATTGGAATGGTCCTGTGGATAAGCAGAGCAGTGTTGTAGGACAGCATAAACCAGACCGGTAAGACAGAAGGGAACCAGATGTAGGTGCTAATGAGTTTGCCAGTTTGGAGATGGGAAGAGCAGGGAGGTCCCCTCCCAAGCTCCCATTCTCTCCATGGACTAGGAGACAAGCCCCTCAGGGGAGAATGAGTGTCAGTGGATGACGCTGGTCACACAGTTGAAGGACTGAAGGACTTTGTGGTGGAGGTATTTGAATAGGAGTGATCGGAGGGTGGGAAGGTGTGGTGGGTGAGAGAGATGTGGGATTAGAGATGGGGCAATATGAGGACCTCATCCACCTGTGACCTGGCTGTGGTGGCTGCTTTCAAGACAGTTGTGTGGTCAAAGGTTTAAGAGGCCAGCGTGGTGGTGTGTCATCACCACATACATTGAAAAAGCCAAAAATTCTGTAAGAGTTGGGGTGGAAAGGAAGACAGGCAGCCAGGAACTAAAGCCTTGAGCACAGGAAGGGTGTGTGTGTGAAATGCGAACGGTGTGTTCTGGAAGTCTGTGTGTGAAGGTGGCATGTGAATGGTATGAGGCTCAAAAAGCGGGGGTTTGTGCAACAGAGAGGGACAGAGACATGGCCTGCAAAGGGTAATGGCAACCCAGGAAAGCACAGCTTTTGCTTTTGGTCCCGAGTCCTAAGAGGTGTGTGACAAACAGCACACTTTTGGGCTACAGTGAAGCATTCTCAGGGTGAGCTGGGTGCTTGGGAACAAATGGAGGTGGAGCTGGAGGGATTTGCTGATTGTGAAGTGGAGGTTCTACTTGGAGGGGGAGTAAGGGGCCAGAGGGGAGGTTGGGTTGGGGATTGGATCCAACTGAGGATGAACGCAGTAGTATGGGGGTGTAACTTGGGTTGAACAGAGAAGCTTGGATTTCTGGCAGTGATTATGAGAAGAATGGGTTTGAGGCCTATAACCTCGTTGGGATACAACACATTCCACACCAAGATGCCTCCAACATTATCAACAAGATGTCAGATTTGGAATCCTATGAGACATTACCCGATGTAACCTTTAAACAAGACTGAAATTCTATCAAGCATTATTTGGCATCCCTCACCACTGACCCCTTCCTTCCGTTAGGACTTCCTGGGTCTTCTTCAGATTTCTGCCATCCAATTTAGATTTCCTGGCCCATGACATTCCTGCCTTAGAGAATTTTTCTCTCTGAAATTTAATTACATCTATCCTTTGTCCTCTTTTTTCCTCCTAAAGCTATCCATTTGTGATCTGCAAAAGTGTTTCTTTTATCAGATTAGTTTTCCCTTAGTTTGAGGTTAATTCAAGCATACTACTTCTTGGGGCATTTCCTTTGGTTATTTAAACTTCTCTTCTGAACCGCAGGGAGGTTTGAAAACATTAATACAGACCCATGTATCTCCTTGATTCATGCAGTAGCAGTATTCGTGGTAATACATCCAGTAATAGTCCTCCCCCTGTGAGTCCTCTGAAAGAGTATGGGAGGGAATACACTCACCACAAGTACTTTTCTGCAGAACCTTGAAGATTCCTAGTAGTCAATGAAATGCAATAATGCAGCCTGTTGCATTAACATAACTGATAACATAACAGTTGCCAATTCCTATTTAGAAGAAGAAAACCACCCCATTATGCTGAAGATGCAGTGTTTCGAATGCTCAATTTTATAGCTTAAATTTTCCACCTGTAAAACCTAGCTTCTGGAAAAAAGAGAAATGCTATATTGGGTCTCTGTTTTTCAGGGTTGTGGCATTCAGTGAAGTAATAGTACAAATGAGAAATTCAGCAAGGTTACAGGAACTGCTGATAGGAAACGTGAGTCAGACTCAATTTGGTGTGGGTGTTGCTAGAATTAACTTTTAGTTCTAGATTCTCTAAGTGAATCCTTTGATGAAATTCTTCATGTGCTTTAGAATTTAAAAGAAAAAAAGAGAAAAGGAGAACAATGGGCCCCCAAGCCATTCTGTAAGAGGTGCCAAACAGATGGAAAGTAATAATTTGAAATAATTTGAAATAAAAATAAATAAGTGTCCATCGATATGGCTACTGTTTGACCCTACTATATTTACAAATCTCCCAGAGTCTGAAAGATAAGATATTTCTGGCTGGAGTAGACAAACATCCCCTTGTTTGGTATTATTCGAGGTTCACAATCTAAGCCTGTTTTGGTGATTCATTTTTCTATTCATATTTGTTGAGTGTCTGTAATGTGCAAGGCACCATCAAGTTTTTTTGGGAAGCATTAATCCATGTAAAGAAATAGTTATAATGCAAAGCACATGTGATAAGAGATATATAAGGAAGCCCAAAACACTTGGGGAGTTTAAAGAAAGGAACATTAATTCTTGCCAGGGTATGAGAGAAGGAACTATAGAGGAAGTGGAATTTGAGTGGTGTGTCAAAGGAATAGAAGGTTTGGAACAGAAGGACGAGGTAATGGGAAGAACAGCCAAGGCAGGGGAATTAGTGAGCACAAAGTTGTGTTACATGTTTGGAAAATGCCAAGTAGACTGATTTGGGGTAGAACACAGGATGCAAAAAGAATAGAAAATTAGTTTATGGCCAGACTTGTATGGATACCAAGCTAAGAAATACAGTCTCTGTGGGAAAGGCAATGGGGCACTACTGAAAGTCGAGAGCATAAGCTCTCCAAAGTTAAATCTCCCACCACATGGTCTGGAGAAGGGGGGACTGGAGCAGAGCTGTCAGCTAAGACACTAAATATGTCCATGTTTAAGATCTTTTACTGTTAGGGGGCACCTGGCTGCTTAGTCAGTGGGGTATGTGACTCTTCATCTCAGGGTTGTGAGTTCGAGCCCCATGTTGGGAGTAGAGATTCCATTTTTTTAAAAAAGCTCTTTTTGTGACTTTACTGTTATAAATTCACTATTATTATTATTATTATTATTACTACTGTCATGACCACTTATTAGATGTCTTCCATGTGCTGGGCACTAGTCAAGCCTCGAAGATATGTAAATGATCAAGACTGAATGTAATGGAGTGTATAATCTCATTGGACTTGTCAGATGATTAGCAGAGTAAGGAGAGAATTTTCAGGTTAATAAATTCTATTAAGAAAATAGAGTATTTTTCCCTTTCTAGGATGAGGTTTGTTTGGGTAGGTTATTTGGAACAGCTCTCCCACTTAAAATCACTAAAAATGCTACATAAAATACATTTAAAAAATTCAAACCTCTTAAAACCCCAGATATAATAATAAGGAATTTACTAGGTTGAGATCTGGTGTGTGTGGGGGCGCGGAGAAGGAGCCCAGAGAGTTAAGTGAATTTTGAGCTCCTTTTGTCTTGAGGATGAAACCAATCCAGGAGAACTTGAATTTGGGATTTGATGGACCAGAGGGGTGAGGAGGGAAAATCCTTGCTCCCCTCCTCACCTTGGGGGACTAGAAAGCATTCTCATCACACCGATTTGGAATTAAACTATGAGCATGAGAGAAAGGCTCTACCAGAAGCAAGCCTTCCCACCCCATGATCTGATTTCTTACCTCTGCCCAAACTGTGGAGGACTTAACCCCTTTTCAAAAACACAATTAACTTTTTCTAGAAAGTTCTTCTGAACTCTGAAGATTACAGAGACTATCTGAAATGAATGACCAGAGTTTCAGTTATGCAAATTCTCATATCTATTTCAGACTGCTCTGTGGATAGGTAGGAGAAAAATACACTGGAGACTTGGTTTCAGATCCAGCCCATACGATTAGAAGCTGATACTCCATGCTAACAAGCAAAAAAAAAAAAAAAAAAAAGAACAAGCTAAAAAGTCAGCAACTTTTCTTAAATCTTTAAGATAAGTGAGTGAGGACAAAGGGCAAACTGGCCCCCACCAAATTGGAGAGACACAGACACTTCCCTGGGAACCAGGGCGGTCTAGGAAAACTTGCACTGATGAGTTGCCGGAGGCTCAGGGTGGACAAATCTGAGAGATAAATACTCGAGGGACACCCAATCACCAAGCAGCCTCTCCACCTTGGGTAATATTAGCTCCTGGTGCACTGGGTTTTCACAGTGAATATCAGCCAAAAAAATCTCCTGTTTCTGGAGGGAGAAGGGGAAAAGGAACTATTTTGAAATAATCAAGAGCACTGGGTTCTTCTTAGCAAGGCCTGCCCTTGAGGGAAATGACTTAACCAGAGCCTCACCTGTTATGTTTTTTTTTTAATGTCTAACTGACCTGGGAGAAGATATGTACCCAATTTCAGCCCCCTCTAGCCATGCTCTCCCACCTAAAGAGAGAAAAACAGGAAGCCCTGCTGAAGTTCACAGTCGAGAGGCACTGGCTCACTAAAAGTTGATTGGAAAATCCATCTTCCTTGGCATGAAGAGGAGAACAAAGGACACACCGCCTCCATTAAAGTTTGCAGCATTCATGGAATTAGGAATTTGGGAGACAAGCCTTGATACTGACAGGATTTGATAGCCAAAGAGTGAACCGTACAGCCACACCCCACCATATTGAACAGACTCACGTGAAGTTAAATAATATAATCCTCTGAAAGAGGATACCTGGCCTGGAGGTAGCTCCTTCCTTCTTAGCATGATTCCCTCCAGGGTGGCTGGCCCTCACATCATCTGAGAGGTGACCTGGCTGGAGGGTGGCCTTCGTTCTGGTCACTAGGATGCATGTTTGCGTACGTTTGTTTGTGGCAGAACATTATCACACCTTCAGAGGCATGGAGAATCGAGGGTCCTGTTGGATATTTTCCAGTAGCTGGCTGTTACTTTTCTTTTCTTTTCTTTTTTTTTTTAAGATTTTATTTATTCATGAGAGACACAGAGAGAGAGGCAGAGACATAGGCAGAGGGAGAAGCAGGGTCCCGGTGAGGAGCCCTGTGTGGGACTCGATCCTAGGACTCCAGGATCATGACCTGAGCCAAAGGCAGACGCTCGACCCCTGAGCCACCCAGGTGCCCCTATTAATTACTTAATCAAGGAGAAGAAAGAAGGAAGTTAGTAGGCCTAGTTTCTGAGAAGCTATTTAGTGCCTTAATTTATTGGTAGCCAATTGAACTACATATTACAAATGTTTACACTCTTCTTTTCAAATTGTCAATAGAAAAAAGCTTTAAAAAACTGGCTTTTAAATAATAGTACAATTGATTGGTACTTATTAGATACTTTACATTCACTAAGCTTTACAAAACAAAAACAAAAACAACAAACAAGAAAAAGCAAACCTTACAGGGTTTGCTTACAGGTGTACTGCTATGCCTACAAGATGAAAGACACAGGCTTTATGGAGAGAAGGTGGGCTCCATGGGGCCTTGTAGAACACCTGTCTTCCTCACAATACCCTCAGCATTCTTCATTGTAAGCATTGGTTTAAGGTTCTTCTCGCCCCCCCTCCCCACCCCAGGAACCATGGTAGACTCATTTACACCTGCACACACGAGGCCAAGCAAGGTATACGTTAGGTGTTTAGTTAACATTGGTTAGACCAAAGAATGAATGGAAAGACTACACATGAAGAAAAAACAGAGTCAAAGGAAACAAGTTTGTTTGGGGCCAAGATAGTTGGGCAAAGTCCTTCTTTGGGGGTAAATGTTCTGGAATAATCCTTACTCAGAATCTACAGGAGGTTGGAAATGATTAATTATGGAGGCATACCTAAGTCTACTAAGTGCAGCTGGTTTCACTAACTCACAAGTTCATAGAACGAAATTTGCTCCAAGATTGAAGATGTCCTGGCAGCCTCCCTCTTTCTCTTCAGGTCCCATGCCCTTTGGGAGCCTTGGATTTCAATGCACACATAGCCAAGTCCAAGAATCACACCATGCACAACCAGTCCCGAAAATGGTACAGAAATAGCATTGATTAACCCTGGTCACAAAGGTATGAATCTCTCAAGGGAGTGGACCCAAGTTCCTGAGAGATATGCACTTTCAAGGCTCTCGTACAGCCTAAGGAGGTCAGGCCCAAGATCCCACAGAGTGTCAACTACAAGCTCATTTGACTTACCTACATCACCCAACCCAAGATGGGAAAATGTACTTATGCCCCCATCACCACGGGTCTCAGGCTCTGTCAGTGAAGTCCAAGAGCAAGGCTCAAATCATGATTCAGGCTGTGGCTCTGGCTCCAGCTCCAGCTCCAGTTCAGGAGCTGAGGACCCAAATCTGCCTAGGTCCCAATGAAAACAGTAGAGCAGAAGCTTCTGTCTGCCAATGTGAGGGGAAGGACTGCTGTGACTACAGGCTGCTGCATGGGACTATGTGTCCTGTGCTATATGTACCTGTCAGCCTGAGGCAGCATCTGCCAAAAAATATATATATATTTTGAAGATCTCCATTGGGAGGTAGCAAGGATGTGTTCTGCTTGTTTTAATAAGCATTACACCCTTCTACATCTGAGCTAATGCCATACTCTTCAGTGGCTTTTGTTTTAAATAAACCATCCTTATGTATTTAGAGTATTTTTTAAATTTCTGTTGTTTTCCCCCTAGAGAAAGAGGGTGCTAAAAAGTTATCTGGTCTGTGCCTTCACTCCTTACCTCTTAGCAGCTATAGTGGGTTTGGATTCTCTGGCATGCAAGGCCAAACTCAGATATGGTTGGAACTACACTAGAAAGTTTTTTTTTTTTAAGATTTTATTTGTTTATGATAGAGAGAGAGAGAGAGAGAGGCAGAGACACAGGCAGAGGGAGAAGCAGGCTCCATGCCAGGAGCCCAACATGGGACTCGATCCCAGGACTCCAGTATCGCGCCCTGGGCCAAAGGCAGGTGCTAAACCACTGAGCCACCCAGGGAGCCCTAGAAAGTCTTTTAAGTTGCCCATAAATGATGGCAGTCTATTCACTTGTGTCCTAATAGCCAGTGTTGCCTCCGGTCTTGGAAGGGATCACCATGACTTCAGTTGACATGGGAAGGTATAGTTGCTATATGCTTGAGGTCCATGACATAGACTCACACTCACACACTCACATTTGCATCATCTGAGGAGCACAGCAAGGGAGTGAGAGCACTGTGTGGTCTCTCACTCCGCACAGGGTGGTCACTCAGTGACAGGCAGAATCGCCAGGACTCCATGTGTTCTCCACCCTCCCCCTCCTCCCCGAGCAAATATATCTTCTCTCTCCTAGAAGCCATCACTGTGGGGCCAAGGGGACACAAAGGCACTGTCCTCATCCTTGCAGAGTTCACAGCTGTGAACCAAACTTTACATTATGACGAGATGAAATGCGAAGGCAGATGTGCCAAAATAACCTGGGTACACAGAGGTGACCACGACTAGCTGAGTGGGGGCGCCAGGAGAGGCTGTGCTGGAGACGTGGCATTTGACCTGGGTCTCAAGCATTGGCTGTGAATTCGTTGGGTCCAGAAGAGGAGGGAAGGGTGGAGGGAGGCCTGGGAGGGCACAGCACATCCCAGGCACAGCAAGGGGTGGAGGAAAGAGGGAGCAAAGCAGAAGATGAAGTCGGAAAATAAGCTAGGGGCCAAACATGATGTTGTACTGGCATGTTCTAGGAGCAAATAGTGTAAGACTTAAATAGTTCACTCCACTCTGTACACCAGCCGGAGGAGCAGATAGTCTTGAGTCTTGAGTCTTTCTACATGAGGGGCTCCCATAGTAAATGAAAAAGATTAATCTAGGGGTGTCTGGGTGGCTCAGTTGGTTAAGCATCTGCCTTCAACTCAGGTCATGGTCCCAGGGTGCTGGGATCAAGCCCCACCCACATCAGTCTCCCTGCTCAGCAGGGAGTCTGCTTCCCCCTCTCCCTCTGCCTGCTGCTCCCCCTGCTTGTGCACATGTGTGCTCTCTCTCACTCTCTGTCAAATAAATAAATAAAATCTTTAAAAAAAAAAAAAAAGGCCAAACTCAAGGTGTCTTTTCCAGACCTGACTCCCCGTGACGCTACATTTGGACAGAGTAATAGGCCCCTGAAGTCAGCCTCACAGAGCTCCTGTCCCTTTGATCTCTCTTCCTTTTCAGGAACCTTGGTTGGGAGTAAGAAACACAGCAGTGGTCTTGACCTTTGAAAACATGGGAGTCTCTATTTCTATTCTTTCTGCCTTTGTTGGACGTCCTTCACACCTAGAGCCCAGCAATTGCCCCCAGGAAGAGTGAGAGTCTTGTGACCTTTGAAAACATGGGAGTCTCTATTTCTATTCTTTCTGCCTTTGTTGGACGTCCTTCACACCTAGAGCCCAGCAATTGCCCCCAGGAAGAGTGAGAGTCTTGTGACCTTTGAAAACATGGGAGTCTCTATTTCTATTCTTTCTGCCTTTGCTGGACGTCCTTCACACCTAGAGCCCAGCATTTGCCCCCAGGAAGAGTGAGAGTCTTGTGTTCCATACAATTCAAGATGTGGGAACTTAATCTAGGCTCACATATAAACTCTAACCAGTAGTGATTTGGCAAGATCCCAGGAGGAAAAGAAATTTTATTCTAAGTTACAGCTAATTGTTCCCGTATTATTTTGCACTTCCCTATTACATGAGCAGTAAGCATGCCTGAGGCAAGATACGGCATAAGTTACAGTGAGTATTAAAACAAAACGGGCTTGTTCCATTTACAAGAAAGGTGAAGACCATGGGTTGATGAAGAGAAGGGAATAATCAGCTAAACAAACACAACTTTCTAATTCTAAGATTGTTACAGAAAACTGGTAACACTGCTACCTGCAAAATTAACCCTTCACTTGGCTTCACACATTTGAGAAAAGTCAAATGCTACAAACAATTTTCTATTAGAGGCAAACTCATAAATTCCCAAGCCAAATATCTGAGAATGTTAAATCTTTGGGAAATATACAGAAAGAGCAGGAGAAGAGTGAGCCAAAATGCCACCCCCACCTAATAGTTTTTAAATAAGATTCAAGAAGGGGTTTCAAAGTAAAGTGTTCAAAACATCTGGTTCTTATTTGAAATATAATTAGAAATATATCTTAATATATAAGGAATTTTAAAAGCTGAGAGGAAGAACATTTCTGGGTGACTAAATGTTTTAGATGATGTCACAATCATGGCATGAAGAGGAATACCAAAGACTCTTCAGAAGATTTTGAGAAATTATTTTCCTTATATTGTGTTATTATTTTTAGGAAAGCCATTTTTAAATCAAATAAGAAGAGGATGAGGCTTTATCAAACATAATTAGGAATCAGGGGATTCTTGAACCTACATGTTATAAAGAGAGAAGGTGGTTGATGAGATGGGGTTTCAAAATGCTAATCAATTGCAAAACAAATGTTTTGCCACTTCTTTCCATTCCTGACGCTTCTCCACTCCTATATGTTTTTATTTGGTCCATTTTCCACTCCAGGAATAATACAAGAAAAGAGGAGCATGTATTGGATTAGAGAACTAATAAATAAACAAATAAATAAATAAATGGCCACTGTCTGGCTCCTTGTTCCAGATCACTTATTTGTCTCTCTTTGGCTATGTTGTATGTCCTGATATCCAGACTCCTTATATTGAAACCCCAGGGGGTCAGACCCAGGCATCAGGGTTTTTTTGTAAGCTCCCCAGGTGACAATAGAATGCAGCTAAGCTTGAGAACCACTGTCCTCAATGATATAACCTCATGAGTGAGAGACTCCCCAAGGGTCTCCGTCTCCTCACTAATAACCAAGTCTTTCCCAGGCATCTGTATTCACAGACCAGCAATATTTCAAAAGCACTTGGGGAAGCAATATATACTTTGATTTGCCAAGATAGTAAGGACAACAATAACCATTTGCTATCACGATCATTTCATGAAATAAAGGGCATTTTACTGTCAAGAGGGCAGAAAGGACTTAATCTCTGAGTACCAAAAATCTGATTACACATGTACATACACCCATACTTAGGTATACTTACATACTTCATCATATTTCTTTTTTTCCTTTTTAGTAAGAAAAGTTCTTGGACTGTCTGGCTTTGAGAATGACTTGGATCCTATCTGTAATGCTCCTTCCAAGAAGCTGATGCTAATTGAGCACTTACTGTATGCTAAGCACGTGTCTAATTACTTTACATGTATGAAATCATTTAATTCCCATAGCCCTAAAAAGTAGGTACTGTTACTATATTAATTTTTCAGATGAAGAAACAGATTCCAGGGAGGTTAAGCAGTTCACTCCAGGTCACACAGTATGTGATGGAGTCTGACCTTGAATCCCCCAGGCAATCTGAATTCAGAATCCAGCATGCCTAACCACTTTACTGAACACGTAGTTGGATGTTCACACATGACATTATTCAGAAAACATTTCTTAAGCAGTTACTATGTGCTAGGTACTGTGATGAATCCCAAGGATACAGAGATTAAGGGGGGATAAAACCTAGGCTCTTGATACCTAGGTGATATGAACACATACTTATCTCCCACTTCTCATGTTTCCCAGGAAGGAAATGAAGGAGGAGTCTGTTCAGCTTCTCTCTGTCCCCCTACTCACTATTAGAAATGCTTTATGTGGTTTTCAGATAATTGGTGATTTAGAAGAAGAAACCCAGGAGGCCAGACAGTGAGTTTCCTGGTTCCTCTCCAGGGGGAGGGGTTAGTTTGCAGTGGTCTGAGGCTGCTGATGACCATGGGGAAGTCTGGCTAATTCAGTACTCTCCTGGAAGCCCTATTGGCTATTCAGCTCCTAAGGACCCTGGTCAAAAGCCCAGTACCTGCCATAACTGGGCTTGTTGTCACTGGCAACAATTACCTGGGAATGAGAAAAGATTGGTCTCCCAGTGAAAAATAGTCAAGTAGCAGTTAGCTTGTATGGGGAGATCTACACTGAAAACACATAACTTGGGAAAAAGTGGGCATTCTTACATCTTCCAAAGTCACCAAAGGCCAAGGGTCTTTTTTTTTTTTTTTTTTAAAGATTTTATTTATTTCTTCGTAAGAGAGAGAGAGAGACAGAGAGAGACAGACACAGGCAGAGGGAGAAACAGGCTCTACGCAGGGAGCCCAATGTGGGACCGGATCCTGGGTCTCCAGGATCACGCCCTGGGCTGAAGGCGGCGCTAAACCGCTGAGCCACCTGGCCGCCCAAGGCCAAGGGTTTTGTCTATAGTGTACAAGTGCCCACAAAGGTAAACCAGGAGACTAGGGAGCCCAGAGCAGGGGTTCTCAACATAGGTTGTGGAATAGGGTATATGAACTGAGTCCTGGAGGCCCACAAGCATTTTAGACTTTGAGGGGTAGGGTGGGGTGGTAGGACACTCCAGGCAGGGGTGAAGGGAAAGGGAGAGGCTGGAGAGGACACAACATGCCCTTCAGAATGACTGGACCACAAAGCATCTGCAGCAGAGAGGTAGGAAGTGAGGCTGCAGAGATAGGCAGGCCTTTTTGTATTTCACCCTGAAGGCAATGAGGAGTTCTGGAAGGATTTTAAGTGGGGAGTGACAGGATTTTACATTTTGGCAAGATTTCTCTAGCAATAGTGTAGAGAACTGGGGCTAGGAGGGCCTACTGGGACAATGGCCAGGCAAAGGATGGTGAGATCTTGAAATAAGGGCATGGCTGTGGGGATTGTAGAAGAGAGGGGGGAGATTAGAGGATCTCAGTGGATCATAATGACGGATCAGGGGGAAAGGCTGATTTCTGGCTTAGTGACTGAGTTGATGTTGGTGCTATTCCCAACGTAGGGATTATAAGGAGATAAGGAAGAGGATGGCCAGGTGCATTTTGAGGTGCTCATGATGGGAGCTCTTGTCATGCTGTGGTTGACCCCTCCCATGGTTCACTGAACTGGACACCAGTATTGCCAGCATGCCACTCTCCTGCAATTGCCAGCCACACCCCTGAGATTGCAGTAGTCATCTGGTAGGGTCTGGAATCCATTTCGTTTCTCTCACTCGCTCTGGGCATTAGCAGAGCATCAGCTGAAGCTCCAACGTTCTGGCTTCCTTCCCTTGGGAATCACCAGGCGCCTCCTGCGTGTCTATTCTCCCTCCCAAGTCACTCCGGCCGTACTCCACAGTTACTGGTTCCACCAGTTTTTCTAAGCATTCTTCTCTTTCCTCCACTCCACCTGAAAGCTTTCTGGATGGAATCACCTAGCCTCCAGGCAAACACATTCCTCCCCTTCCTCGTGCAAGACATCCCATCCTAACTAAGAAGCCACTGTCCTGCTATCTTAACTCATGATCCCAGCTGGTCTATCTGTCTTGTGTGGACTCTATTTGGGGTCAGGTCTGCCTCAGGCTGGCAGATTTAGATTAAACATCCCAGCACATCTGCTTTTTTCTGAGGTCTGTCCTGACAGAAGACACCCTTTGGTCTTTTAACAGGAATTTAAGGTGAATAGGGCTATCTTAGGGTCAGCAGAAGGGCTTGGGGCTACAGGAGCATGGAGTGACTCCAAGAATCTCCTCAGTGTCCTGGGCTCAGATTCAAGTGTGACCAAGAAAGAATCTTCTGTCTTACCCTCTCTACTCTCTAAGACGGGGCTGATCGAGCCTATGAGGAGATGACGGATTCTGGGCCAAACAGAAGATCACAGAAACAGCTAATTTTAGTAGACAATCAGAGAAGTTAAGTTTATGACTGAATTAGATCTCAAATTTCTTTCTGGACCTGGCAGCTCAGAGGGCTTGCCTACCAAGTGGGGTTGATTGCTGTTGGCCAGGGCAGCGTGAAGGAGGTTGGCAGCTCCAGGACGTCCTCTGGGAGTCTGGCCACCCATCTCAGTCTTCTATAACTTCATGCTTTCCCATCTTGATGTGAATTGGAATTCACACATGGCTCGATTATAGACCGAGCTCTGCTAATGAAATGGTGTTGCTGCACAAAAACGGTCCCAAAGAACCCACAGAAATGCAAGTGACCCTACAGCCGAAATGCAAAATGACCACTCGATCAGCATCGCCTTCCCTAAGGCTCAGCCAAGTGAATTACCCCAGTGTAATTGCTTTTAACGCCAAGCTGTCTTTTCTTCTGCCTCTGTCCAGTTGTGCAATGTCACGGGAAGTGTTTTGAATCAGAAACCAGGAGATCTTGTCCTGACTCTTATTCTGCCCATTACCAGCTTGGGGAGGTTGCTTAACTTCTCAGGGCTTCAGTTTTCTCATTTAAAAATCAGATTAAAAAAGAGGTTAAAGGAGATTCAATGAGAAAACGTGGAAACTAATTAATTAATTAGTTCAAACCAATAAATTAAGAATTTTCTGTAAACGTTGCTTTAGAGACTGCTGACCTTTCATATACTAATTTAAATGTTTCCTTTTTGGTTAGCATTCTTTATATAGATTCATGAGACAAGCAGTTATCGGCATCATCACACTGCAGTAGTGCCATCTTGTTACATGGGTTTATGTGTGTTTTTCTCTTCCTGGTATTTTCTGTGATCCTCAGCCCAACATGACAACAGTAAAAGCCTCTGTTTTCACTGACTTTGTATTTGATAAAAGATAAAAGAAAACATTTTTGAGTCCCAAAAAAATAGAGTCTTAAAGGACTTAGAGCATAGAGATTGTACCATAAACAACATAGTTAGGAGAATGAATGATCAGATGAGATGGGTTTTTGTACTCTCTTGTCATCTGGACCAAATGGGGTGGGCAGGGGAGAAGACATGAAGAGGATGTAGGGTATTGTAGAGGAGAGCTGTGCTTCCATCTAAGGGGAGACTGGCTTCGTGGCAAGGCTTTCTCATGTTGCAGCAGGAACGTAAAAATGGCAGCCTGGCCAACCTACAGAGGGAACATCTGAGACCACCCCAAGTCTTTCTGTCCCCATATGAAGCATCCCTAAATTTGCCATCTCCCCTTCCCTTATTGAAAGATGGTCAATAAACTTACAGAGAAGGGCTAAGCGTGACCCACATGGATTCAGTAACAGCCTAGAAGAAACCTGATCATCTCCCCCACCAATGTCAATGTAGGGAGATGACAAGGACCAGGGACCTGGAGGAGGAGGGACCATCTTGGCAGATGCCAGAATGGAAGATGATAACACCAGGGATCTGATCCCTTGAAGGTATGGCATGTTAGCACTCTAGAACTTGGACCTATCCCCAGGTACATGGGCAAGGAGGGAAAACCCTGAATCATTCAAGAACATCCTGAGTGAGTTTGTTCTGAGGTAGCTACATTTTTACAATCAACAGAATGGGAATTCAAGAAATAAAGTTGAATTCAATTTAAAAATGTTATATAGTTTTTGCATCTCTGATTTTCATGGATTGAGATTTATAACCACTAAAAATGTATTGTTGTTTTCGTGGTTCAAAGCACTTTCACACATCATTTCAGTCAGGGCTGATGCTCTACTGGCATACACAGGGATGGCCATCCCAGTATCTGTTTTGATTAGTTGATGATTTTGCCATACTGATCATTAAATATTTTGAAATTGCCCTGAAACTGAATGCTTACTAATATGCATAGTCACTGTGTCTGGGATCAGTGTGTCTCATTTCCATTATCAATATTGTCATTCATTTATTAAATATCTAAATTCAAAAAAAATCTAAATTCTTCCCAAATACCAGCAACTCAATGGTGAAAAACAAACAAACAAACAAACAAAAAACAAAAAAACACCAGTTTCTGCCATCATAGGCAGAAATCTAGTAGTAGATAGAATTTAAGAATAAAAAACTAAATGTTAAATTACAACCGTTACCTTAAATGAAACAAACAAAAATTATAACTGATGCCTAGTACCTGGAAGAGATACTCGGTGTTATGGGAATTCATAATTATAGCCAGAGAGGTCACTTGGGAGGATTAAGACTGGGCTGAGTCTGAAGAAAGATGAAATGTTAACCAGGTAAAGATTGTAGGGAGTAGGGCATTTCAAACAAAAAACCAGCACATGCAAAGATCTTGTGGTCTGGGGCAGCATTTGAAGGACTTAAACGGACCAGAATGGCTGACACCCTGAGAATAATGTAGAGTGTGGTTAAGATGAGGCTGGACCTGTTAGGCCATGATAAGGATTAGGATCTTTATCCCGGGGTAAGAGGTGGAGATTTTAAGCAAGACACTAGGCCACAAGGGGACTGTGCCACCCCTGAAGCTGACTTTTAGTATAGACACACAAATCATTCTGGGAGAGTTTATGGTTTTGAAATAGAATAAACTTAAAAGAGCTATCCTTTAAATTCTGTCTCTGGGTACTTCCACCACTCCGCATTCTGACATCCACCTTTTCCTTTTGCTTTTCCTGGAAAGTTGTGTTTCATATAATGGGTCATCCATATAATATGGATCCAGCTAGTGACTGCACAAAGTTATTTCTCTTGACAGAAATTTCTGGATGTCTGCTACACGCAAATAAAGCTAGTAGTGGGTACACACTGGGTCAGCGTGCTTCTACCTGCCCGGCACCCAATTCTCCCTCTGATAATAGCTCCTTGGTTGTCCTATCGGGAACCATGTCTTACCACTCTCATTCCAGCTGAGAACTGGTGGGGTCATTTCTGTCTCATCCCTGCTCCCTCCTGCTCCCAGCTCCAGGGCTGAGTATGATCATTTGGGCTGATGAACATATTCCAGCCTAGCATGACTGGCCCAAGGACAGCACCAGAGTCAACTTGGTCCACCACACCTCCTCCCTCAAGCTGCTTCCAGAACAGCGGGGAGAAGAGGCCTCTTTTCCCTGGGATTACCCCACTAAGTAATATGGTCCCAAAACTGTCACAGGCCACCTTGCCAAGAGTGGCTGTCTGAAAGTGAGGCCAATGCGGAAGGAACTTGAGCTGAGAATGAGAGAGAGAGAGAGAGAGAGAATCGCTAGGCTCAACAGCATCTCCTGGAACCTGAACTTCGTAGTTTTAGGAGCCAGTGGCATAACAGTGGCCCAAATTAGCCAGCCCTCTTACTGGAAGCCCAGAGGCCCAATCCAGGCCATGCTGACCCTTGGTCATCCTTTTTCAATCTCTGTTGTGCTGCCTGCATCTAGCATTGGGTCCTAGTTCAGTGTCCCTTCAGACTGCCCCTTGCTTTTACACAAAGTCCAAACTAGAGCTTTCTCTCAGTTCTCCAGCCCCAAGGAAACTAAGTCCTTCCTGCTGCACTCCCTGGCTCAGCCTGACCGGTTGAGCTACCCACCTCCCCACCGCCACCAGCTAGTCTTTCCTTTTCCAGCAGGAAGTGCAGATCACTAGGTCAAATGCAAGAGTTATTCCTCAGTATCCTTCAGCTGGAGTCATCCTAAAGCTGAGGGAGAGGACACTTCAGGCCCCATCAGCGCTGATTTTTAAAGCTCCCAAGCCTTAACCTTTGTTTTTGTTTTTGTTTTTTTTAAATTTATGATAGTCACAGAGAGAGAGAGAGGCAGAGACACAGGCAGAGGGAGAAGCAGGCTCCATGCACCGGGAGCCCGACGTGGGATTCGATCCCGGGTCTCCAGGATCGCGCCCTGGGCCAAAGGCAGGCGCTAAACCGTTGCGCCACCCAGGGATCCCAACCTTTGTTTTTACATGGCTCTTTCCCCTTCTGGCATGGGGTTCCTGGCCCCCTCTCATGGGCAGATGCTCTTCATACATCCACTTCTCCTTCATGCCCTTCATCATCTTTCACTTCTCTTACATCTTTATCTGTATTTTAGGCCCTAGGCTCCCTTGCCTAGGTCTTTAACACGCCTCCCAAATCCCAGCATTGTCTCCTAGCCACGGCTCTCCAACGCACGCCTCTAGGTACACAGCCTCATCTTTTGGTTTACGACAGAACAAACTCTAGTGCCACTGAGCGTGAGGAGAAGCATTGTTAGAACTACAAGGAACGACAGGCAGGATATATGCCAGCCCCTCACTCCATAGGTGACACAACTGGAGTTCAGAGAGGTGGTTACTTGTCCAAATCACACAGATAGTCACTTGACAATTGATTAATTGTCCAAAAGGATGTGGGGAAAGCATGGCCTGGCTACTCTTGTTGTTTGGCATTATTGAAATGTTGAAACCCGTGATGCCTGTTTGTCAAACAATAACTGAAAAGGGAAGGGCTTGTCCCCCCCCTCGGTTGACTTTGTTGTCACAAGTTAGCTTACGGGAAATGCAGTGACTAATTCAGGTTTGGGAAAGAAGAGAGCTAGAGAGGTGGAAAACATGAATACTTGAGATTAAGTTGAAAGAGTAATATGATCATGTAGAAGGAAAGAAACCCTATTTGTTGCTGAATACTTCTGACTGATAGACTTCAGCCTCATCTGCTCATAACTTCCACGTCTAATTGAAACTCCCATTTGATGCTCCCTTGATGCACCTGGGACCGCTGATCATCTTAAGAAAACAAAAGTATAAATGAACCCTAAGGCTGATGTTGGGGCTACCAGCAGGTCCCACCACCTAATCACAAAGCCAGAACTAGGGTTCAGCTTTCCAAGGCTTCCTCCTCTCCCCAAGCCACTACACCCACCCCCACCCTCCATGCACATATTCTCGTTCTCCTTCCTCTCATCCCAGATACAGGGTCTAAAGAAAAGACATCCTTATGAGATGAGAGGAAATATATAGGACTTGAGGAGGGAGGGGGTAGACAGAAACAGAAATACGAAGACAAAGAAAATAAGAAGATGCCCCTTAAACTCTACATACGTACTGCTGTGAGTGATTTTAACACAGCCCCTACCTTTTGCTAAGGGGAGATCATTCCCTTCTTGGTGGAAAAGGAGAAAAATATAAAATAATTATAGAAATGATCATTGCCTCTATTGAATAATAATTGCTCTGCATTATGTGTGTATATATATTGAATATATATATATATTCAAGAGAAATGGAGATAAATGTATGGATGACAAAATTCAACAATTATGCAGTGCAGATTCTTAACATCTTAGAGATAATATGAGCAAAATAATTCTTGATGAGGGTAAAGAGATATTTCTCATGGGCTCACACACACACACAATGTGCATACATGTTGTATCATGCATTTAAGTGATTTACTTGTTTGGATAATTTGAACGCAAACTTGTGGCACTTCCTGAGGTGACATGCAAAATCCGAGTTGAGGATGAATGGAAATCTGGATCCATTTCTCTTTAGCCTATTTTGTACAACCCCTGATGCAATTAAATTCTATAGCATTCTAAAAATGGCAGTGTGATCTCTTTCTCAAGAGAGGCTAGAGTCCCCTGATTCTTTTCCTCTTTATTAGTTACCTTTTATGTGCTTAGATCTTAATTCCCTAGCTGGATAGCAAGCTCTTTTTCTTTATCTTTGCGTACCTCACAGACCCTGCTCTGGGACCTTGCGGGGGTAGGAGGGACTCCATAAATGCTGCTTGGTTGGCTGATGGCCAGCTGGACCATGCAATTTCCTTCAAGACCAAGAAGATGACTTGTCTTGGCAGTTCAGACTTTGAGGGTGAAAGGCAAGCCAAAGACTGATTTAAAATGTAGGTCTGGCTGTCCAAGCAGCCCAAGGTGGGGCAAAATGTGCTGAGCCTGGCCCAAGAGACTCCAGCCCTGTGGTCAGACAGCCACGAGGGCTTGTCCTGCCTTGACTCATTCAGGACTGGCTGCTTTCTCCTTCGAAAAGAGAGCAGAGCTCCCACTGAGGATTTGAAATTCAGACATGGTATTTCAGTTGGATCAATCACCCCAGATTCTTGTATTGCTTGCTTCTCTCTTTTTCTGTCTGTCTGTCTCTCAATGTACATTGAGCTTACTTGGGGCACATAAAAAGGAGTAAAAGGTATGGGAGTTTTATGGGAATGCCCCCAACTTGGGCACTTATTCTATTTCAAAAGGAACACTCTTATTTTTTTTTAAATTTTTATTTACTTATGATAGTCACAGAGAGAGAGAGGCGCAGAGACACAGGCAGAGGGAGAAGCAGGCTCCATGCACCGGGAGCCCGACGCGGGACTCGATCCCGGGTCTCCAGGATCGCGCCCTGGGCCAAAGGCAGGTGCCAAACCGCTGCGCCACCCAGGGATCCCACTTCTTATTTTTTAAAGCAGGGTCACTTCCACTTAAATTACACTACCACCACTCTCAGCTTCTTACATCTCTATGGCATTTCTTAATTCTGGAAGTGCCACGGTGGTAACTCGTTCCTTTATCCTTTATTAAAATATAAATACACTCATTCAGAAAGCTCATTCAAAAAATAGTAGCAGCCATTCATACTTTAGTATGAGTGAATTTATCAGATATTGCATTTATAGATGTCACTGGCAAAGAAGCAGATGAAAGCAGTAGTGGAGGCTATTAAGAGGGGACGGTGAGGGGCACCTGGGTGGCTCAGTCAGTTAAGCATCTGCCTTTGGCTCAGGTCATGATCCTAGCTTCCTGGGGTCAAGCCCTGGGTCAGGCTCCCTGTTCAACGGGGAGTCTGCTTCTCCCTCTCCCTCTGCTTATGGTCTCTCTCTCTCTCTCTCAAATAAATAAAAAAAAATCTTTAAACAAAAAAAGAAGGGAAGGAGGGTTAGAGGGATAACAAAGCAAAAGAATGAGGGTGAAAATACCAAAAACTTTCTTCTTTCCTATTTTTTTCTCAATGTTCTCTCTGCCCATCTATCTCTCTGATATTACTTCTCTTGTTGGCGAGTATAGGGTCTTCTTCTATGTAGCCATAGGCATAGCAACACTATTTCAACAGTTCACAATGTTAACTGATCATTTGAAACCATGTCAATGTTTGGCATTGAAATTATGGAAAATTTACTACGTTTTCAGTCAGACGGCTTTCATTCATTTATTCAACAAATATAATATTGATTTAATACTGTGCTGAGCAATGTGGATACAGAAATGAACAGGACAGAAGCATCGTTTTCTTTCCTGTATGGTGAAAATATGTGCACCCTTTATTTAACTCAACTGATTTGGAAGAAAAACCAAACATGCCTGTTTGGTTTAGGTTGATGGAAATGTGCGTTTGTGTGTGTGTGTGTTTGTGGTTGTGTGTCTGCATGTGTGTGTGTGCTTGCATATGTGAGACACTGAAGGTACAAGGAAAGTCTTTTTGGGTTTTTTTTACACCTATTTTCTATACCTGTAGTATGAAAATACTAATACTACCTATTGAAAGTTCATGTTACCTTGATTGACGCCTTTATCTCCATCTTTCTTTTTTTTTATCTGTCTTTCTTATGCTCATAATGTTATAAATAGAGAGTAAATTACTGGAAAACCAGTTCATACTATAAACATGCCAACATTTGATAACAAAAAGCACAGAAAAGTAAGTAGAGCACAAATATATGGTCTTATATTTATTTATTAAGTATATAAAGTCAAACACTAAAAGCAACCTTACTGATAATTCTTTGGAGGATTCTTCTACAAAGGGTGGACTTATTGAGAGTTCTTAGAAATGAGCTCATTCAAATCTAGACTAAAGATGGCTTCTAGCATTAACTAGAACTAACTAACTTTATTGCCAGGAGGCCCTTGATATTATAAAAAAACTTAAAACTTAAAAGGCATCTTTCCTAAGCCTCTTGTTTGCTAATTGAGTGTGTATGAGGGCCTTTGAAATTGCTTAAATGGTAACAGCCGAGGAACCTCCCTTTCCTTGCTCACTGGACAGACTGGGGGGGCATCCGTCTGTCATGAGTCAAGGGCTCTTTGCTATGGCATGTGCGGATGAAACCCTTTACACTGTCACCCAGGACAGACTGTATTATTTGTGGGGTCCAGTGCAAAATAAAAATAACAAAGTCCTTTTTCAAAAACTATTAAGAATTCCAAGAAGGTAACAGCAGAGCATTAAACAAAGTGCAGGTCCTTCTGAGTGCAGGGCTCTGGGAAAGTTAATTTGCCTGCCCATGAAGCCAGCTTTGTACCTACCTGGGTACACAAATAGCTTTGAGGACATTGGACACATTCTTTTACTACACACTCTGAGCTCTGCTTCTGCTTGTTCTCAGGGTCTGACTCCGTTCTCCTTGTCCCAGTGTATTTTCTTCCTATCCTGAGTAACATCCCTCTTTTTAAAAAAAAAAAAAAAAAAAAAAGATTTT
Organism: Canis lupus baileyi; assembly: GCF_048164855.1. Taxonomy (NCBI): domain Eukaryota; kingdom Metazoa; phylum Chordata; class Mammalia; order Carnivora; family Canidae; genus Canis; species Canis lupus. The sequence continues at coordinate 12,842,293 of NC_132861.1, read as the reverse complement.
ATTTATTTATTCATAGAGATGCAGAGAGAGAGAGAGGCAGAGACATAGGCAGAGGGAGAAGCAGGCTCCATGCAGAGAGCCCGATGTGGGACTGGATCCCGGGTCTCCAGGATCACGCCCCGGGCTGCAGGCGGCGCTAAACCGCTGCACCACCGGGGCTGCCCAGTAACATCCCTCTTTGTCCATCTGTCTGTCTGACCCCACCCTGAACCCTCCGCCAGCCCCCCGGCACCCCCATCAGCTTTCTTTTCTTCCTACCTCCTGCATTTTGATAATTCTTGATATGGACTATCCAATCTTGGGATATGAATCCAAAGCCTATTCAAAAATTAGTTCTAGTGCCAGATACATCTGGGCCTTTCAGACTTTACCTGGTACCTCCAAAACTTTCTCTTTTTGGTGCCAAATTGGATTTTAATGTTCAAGTCCTAATGCAAGTGTCACACAAGTGTGATGAAGTGGGCACGTGGAGGTGAGTACAAGGGGATTATCTGGGCTTACTTAGAAGGCCAAGAAAGAGTTAAAGAATGAACTGATGATCCCAACCATCCCCTTCACTTCACCTCTTTGCTACTGTTCCTTTGATTTTTTAGTTGTATTCCTTGGTTCTCCACATTTCTATCCTCCTGTCATTTCTCCTGGTCTCATTCTTCCAACCTGCTTGCTGGGGTTTCCATTCTGCTTGGAGCCCTTGCTGAGGTGATTCTGGACACACAGTGAGAGAGGGAACCAGAAGATGAAGAGGCAGTGGTGGGCTCGGGAGCAAATGTTCAACCATAGCATTGTGCATACTGAGCGTATAAACTTCCTCTAACACATGTCGTGGAGGAAGAGGAAATGTTTGACACATCTCTCAGATTGCCTTTGTGGTAAGTGCTTTGAGATGGTTTTTGTCCAATAGCATAACCAGATGACTCACGAAAGAGTCTTTGCTCATTGACTCTTTCTTCAGAGGACTCAATGAAATGAGTCACACCTCTGTTTACTAGATTTTATTGGGAATGTTAGGAGAAATCCTTTCCCCAGGGAACAGGATGTGTTTGTTGTTTCTTGAGTAGGTTAAACACCATTGGGGGCACAATATCACACACACCATTGATGGACTAACTTTCTATCAAGGATGCTCAATTGGGATCAACAGAGAAATGTTTCTGGGGGAGGGCATATTTCACATGAGTACTGTTTTGACAATCCAAATCCACAGAAGGTAAGCTGGACAAAATGTTTCCTGTTGTGAATACTTAGGAGAGAATCTGAGAAAATATTTTGGAGAGTGTTGACAGAAAACTCAATAACTGAGTCTTGGAAACTGCAATATTTGATTTCGTCCTATGGGGAATGAAATGAAATCTCATTTCGCAATCCATGAGAAATAAAGAGAGGTGGAGCCAGCTGGAGGCACCACTAGGATTATTGCCCACGGCAGAAAGGCAGATCATGAACTCACCAGCCACAGACTTCAGACTCAGGATAAACTAGGCAGGCAACAACCAGGCAGAGAGGGACTTTACACCAAAAGCCAGCAGATACCACAGAGTATGGACTCTAGTACCTGCAGAAGTTCGAGGAACCTCTCTTCCTTCACTATCACAGGACAAATAAGCCACATGTCTCTCCCCCAAACATCAGGTACCATCTTGTTAAAAGAAGCAGGGGGAAGGGAGGGCTGGGTGAGGGAATGAATAATTATCTAAGAGAAGCAAAATGCTACCTGAAGAAACCATTTCAGTTATCAGATAGGCTAAGCTTACATGACAACAGATATTTAATTAAAAATTTCCCACTAGTCATTCAATGGGAGCATGAGAAAATGTTAAGGTTACTTAGAGACCAAAGTCATTACATTTTTGTCTAAACATCAAAGGGTACCATGCATGAGTTAGCAACCCTGCTACACAGTTGATTATGTAACATCTATTATATGCCAGACACTATACTCAATGTAGGGGGCAAATTCTAGTTTAAGAGAGAAGCATAGAGGTAAGGATTATTATACAGCATTGTTGGTAAAACTCTATGACAGAGGAATACCTCAACCATCTAGGGGTCCAGAAGACAGGCATTGAATTCAGATTAAGAATTCAGAGAAGGCTCCTGGGTTGTTGAAGTGAGCTGAATTTGGAAGGACAAGTAGGTGTTAACTAGAATTTAAGTTCTAGATGAAGAAATGAGTGAAGCACTTCCAAACCAGGAGAACAGTAACAGCTCTCTGTTCCCACAGAAATGGGAAATGCATGATGAGTTCAGGGCTGGGAGAGGATTCTAGGTAGCTGTGAAGAAGAGTCAGGAGATGATGCTGAAGAAGTAAGAAGAGTTCCAATTAGGAAGAGACCTGTGTGCCCAGCTAAGGCTTTTGACTTTCGTCTTGAAAGTGGTAAAGAAAATTGAAAGATTCTACCAAGGGTAGGACAGAATCAGACTCTCATCTGAAAAAAATAATTCGGGTGGCAGGGTAGAAGGCAAGGAAAGGAGTAAGGGACAAGAGGGACCAGGGAAATGACACTTGCAGTAACCTGGTGAGAAATGATGAGAACCTGAGCCAAGATTGGGACTTTGTGAATGAAGAGTAAGTTCAGATTGAAGATGTACTTGGGAAAATCGATTTTATAGCCTATGAGATGAGGGAGGTGAATGAGAGGGACTTGCAGAGCTCTAACTGGAAGGGAGTGCCTAGGTGGGTGTGCTGTCCCACGGGGATACAAGACAACAGTGGGTTTGAGGAAGCAGATGATCAGTTGAATTGACTGTGATTGGTAAGTTTGTTGTGGCACCAGACACCCAAGTGGATCTGTCTAGTATTAATAAGAGTGGTCAGTAATATTCGATGCCTCTGAGAAGTGAAATAGGGACTTGAGCTCGTCATTGGGCTCGTCAACTTGACAGTTACTGGGGACCTTAATAACAGCATGTTCAGTGGTTGAGATAAAAACCAATTTGCAGTGAATTGAGGAGTAGCTGATATGAAAGTGAAGCTAGTATTTTTCCTCAAGCTGAGCTTATTTCTCCTGATGCTGAGCTTCTTCACCCCTGTCTTGGTGAAGAGCCCCACTGAAACTGGGCAGTCTTTATCCGACTCCTAGCTCTTTTTCATATCATGTATTGGTCAACTACTGAGTCCCGATGATTCTATTTCCTTAAGATCTCTTGATACCTCCCCTGTTCTCCATATCACCTCTCACCTTAATCCAGTCTTTCCAAGCCTGGTGATTCCACTTCTAAATGAAACTGAGGCATCTTTTAACAACACAAATTGAATCATGTAACTCTTTGGCTGAGTGTCACTAAGTGGCTCTGGTAACTTTCTGGATAAAGTCTAGACTCCTTGGCAGGACATAAAACTGGATCTCTGAGCTCTTCTCCAGCCTTTACTCTCTCAGCTCTTCCTCCTAACCTCTCTCCAGACCTCTCTGCTCTGCTGAGATTGAGTTCATGGGGTTCCCTCTTTCTCACATCAGTTCTCAAACACCCCATGCTCACCGTAGCATTATAAATGAGCAATACCGCACCTCAACACTAATGAGAACAAGAGAAGGAGCTGACACATGGACATGTAGAATGTTGGATGGACCCAATGAGATTCAGCTAAATTGAAGATGTGACATTGAGGGCTGTAGTAGGATTTTCATTTAGCAGTGCTTCATAGTTAAGTGAAGAAGGCACACTGAACCGCAGCAACTAATGGGTAGCTTGGAGGAGCACAGGGTGGGTAGGGCAGAGAGCCAAGGGAGAGGGTTTGATATAATGAGTGAGAGAGGGATTGAAATGGTTTATCACATGGTACAGGCTGGAGAGAAAAGGAAATAAAAAAGAGCCAATGGTTTAGAGAAAATGGAGTAGGCAGTAGGATACAGGTTTCACCTCAGTCAAGGCAGAGGTATATTGAGAACAAGAGAGTGAGATCAATGGAAAGATTAGGGGATGGAGGGGAAAGATCAGGAGATTCATGGATTCCATGACACAGATGTTTAGGGTTATAGTGAGTGAGTCACAGGTGTGGTAGCTCAAGTACAGTGATCATGAAGGTCTTTGAAGTAATGAAAAATCAAGAAATTGTGGGGCTGGAGTGTTGACTGAATCATTCACAAGAACACATGGGTAGAGGGCATACTGTGAGCCTAGAACCCAAACTATCAGTCATGAGTGTGAAAGCTAATGGGATGAGAGATAACAACGGGGAGGGGTGGGGGATGGCCCATCATCAGGGCATTAGCCTCTTTATGGGAAGGGAGAGGATGGTAGTCTGAAATGGTAAGGGGGAGATAGGAACATTCTCAAGTATTTACCTCGTCTTCCTGGCCTGTGGTGAAGGGTGGGGTTAGGGGCAAGCAGTCTCCACTGAAGAGAGGAAAGAACAACCATCTCTTTTTGGTAAAACCTGGAGAAAGCCTATTGTAAAGAAGACATTCTGCATATTCTTCAGCTTCCTCTATATGCTGGATTCCCAGCTCCAGGCTTCTAGGCAGACCTTACTTCTGAGAGGTATACACCCAAATGGCAGCTGGCCATCTCTCCTTGCATGTTCATAGACAGCTCAAACACTTGTATCCAAAATTGAATTCCTACCTTCCCCAGCATATTCCCTTACCCATATGCACTACCTTTTATGTTTCTTTCTTATAATGGTGAATTATAGTATTATTTCCTCATTGCTTATGTTGAAAGTGTGGGATCACTGACTCCTTCCTCTCCAAATCCTCTGGTTTTCAACCAGCTCTGTCAAGTTCACCCAGCCCTCTTCCTCTTCCCGGGCACTTACCTCAGAGTGGTCACTCACATTGTACAATGTCCTAGTTCGCTTCCTGTTCTCTTGTCTCGCTCCCAATGCCACCTATGTTCACATCGTTGACATCACAGCTGTGGTTAGCTTTATGAAATAAAAACTCTTGTCAGGACCAGGGAAATACAAGGTCCCAACCCTAAGCTGGCATGAAGTTAATCTCCTTTCTTCACAGGCTCCACTCTCCCAAACCATGGCTGAGGTGACCCCCAGGGGGTTGCAGCCTCCACACTGGGATGTACTTGGGACAATGGATTGCCTGGGTTGCTCACTGAGTATGTCATGGGGTTGCCAGCTGGGGGTGGGGATGGCTACTGCTTTGCTCTGCCCCAAGATGCAATGAGGCTGTATTCAATCTTCCACATGTGGGCACATAGGCCCCACCCAAGAATGGAAGGTGATAGCAGAATATGGGCCTCCTGCTTTTACTTCCCTGGGGGTAGGGCAGGAGCCATAGTGGGGCAGGGGTTGGGAAAGGGAGTTGGGCAGGACCAGGCACGAGGACATAGGAAATAGGTGACCAAGAACATATTCTAAGAAGCAAGAAGGTATCAAGTGGTGGAATCACACATGAGCAGAGGCTCCAAGCTCCAGATATACTCCACTGTTACATTCACCTTCACCTCCAGAAAACACATTCAAAGAGAAAGTTCTTAAGAATTTTAAGATAGCAGCTATAGGAGCATTAAACTCCAACCATCCAAGTACACATCCTGTGCAACTGCACTGGCCACATGTGTCCATGATGCCAGTATGCCAGTTCTTCCTCTTCCGTCTTCTCCTTGAAATCCTTCAGTAGCTCATATTATCTTTTCTTTCTTTCTTTCTTTCTTTCTTTCTTTCTTTCTTTCTTTCTTTCTTTCTTTCTTTCTTTCTTCTTTTTCTTTTCTTTTCTTTCTTTTCTTTTCTTTCTTTTTTAAGGAAACAGTCCAAATGCTTTAACCTGAATTTTGTCATAAGGCTTTCTGATATACCATCTCACTGTATGGAACACAATTACCCCCTTCCCATGTCCCTTGGCTTAACTAATTCCTCTTCATCAATGAGATCTTGGTTTTAACACCATTTTCTCTGTGAAACTTTCCATAGCCCTCTTGTTTAAGTGCTTCGTTGGTTTGACCTCACAATACCAGGATCAAACACAGAAGGAACTTCATAAGGAAAGACCAGTCACACATGTCATAGAACAAGGGCTGAAATAAGCACACAACCTGGAAATGGGACTATCGGCCTTGAACTAAAAAATGGATGGGGTTGCCCCTTGGACTTGGCAGGGCCTTGAGTGGAAAGGTTTAACCTGTTCCTCTCCCTGAGATTGTAATTATCATGAAGGGTACAGTTGCCTATAGGTCCATGTCACATCTCTGTTACTTGCATGTGTGGTGTAGGTCACACAGGGTGGTCATTTGTGACCTCTGTAGAGGCTAGGATTTTATTCTCATCACCTCATACAATACTTGCCACCTGCAAGAGCTTGAGAAACCTTTGCTGGCTAAAGCAATGAATGAAAGAATTGAATATGCATTCTCAGGTTACTGTAGCCTCCTAAGATTGCAAATCCTCATTTTAATACTTGAGTTTCCCCAAATAATACAACCAGCCTCTAAAGATCCTCAAGGATTCCTAGAACATCTATGGATTAGCCTGGAGTGGAAATTCTGTAGATCCTAAAGATTGAATGCAAAATTTTATAGGTATATGTAGTTTGGGGAAGGAAATGATAAATATATTTATATATATATTTTTTATGATAGTCACACACACAGAGAGAGAGAGAGAGAGGCAGAGACACAGGCAGAGGGAGAAGCAGGCTCCATGCACCGGGAGCCTGACGTGGGATTCGATCCCGGGTCTCCAGGATCAGGCCCTGGGCCAAAGGCAGGCACCAAACCGCTGCGCCACCCAGGGATCCCGATAAATATTTTTTTAAATCAGAAACTCAAAGTATCTTACTTCCCAAAGTTACCAAATCTTTGCTTTGAAACAGTGGTTCTTAAAGTGTGGTCCCTTCAAGAGTTTCTTCAGCAACATTTGGATACTTTATTAGAAATGCAAATTCTCTGGGCTCTTAGGTAGCTCAGTTGGTTAAGCATCCGACTCTTGATTTCAACCCAGGGCATGATCTCAGGGTCATGGGATCGAGTCCCACTTGGAGCTCTATACTTAGTAGGGAGTCTGCTTGAGATTCCTTCTCTTTCTCCCTCTCCATCTGCCCCTCCCCCCGCACATTGCCTCTCTAAAATCAATCTTTTTTTTTAAAGATTTTATTTATTTATTCATGAGAAACACAGAGAGTAGAGAGAGAGGCAGAGACACAGGCAGAGGGAGAGTCCCTGCATGGACCCTGATGCGGGACTTGATTCCGGGTCTCCAGGATCACGCCCTAGGCCAAAGGCAGTGCCAAACCGCTGAGCCACTCTGGCTGCCCTTTGTTGTTTGTTTGTTTTTTTTTTTTTAAGATTTTATTTATTTATTCATGACACACACACGCAGAGCGAGAGCAAGAACGAGAGCGAGAACGAGAGCGAGAGCGAGGCTGAACCACTCAGGCCGCCCCAATCTTTTTTTTTTTTTTTTTTTTAAAGAAATTGAGCTCTGCCCAATGGGCCTAACCAACAGGTACTCTCTGAATCTGATTACCAGGAAACACCAGCCAAATTGAAACTGGGGACAGTCTGCAAACTCACCAGCCTATACTCCTAAAAAAGGTCAATGTCATGAAATAACAAAGACAGACTCAGGAACAGTTGCAGATTAAAAATTGTCACTAAATAAACATGACAATTAAATGTCTTGGATTTTCTTTTGCTGTAAAGCATAACATTGGGCCAATTGACAAAATGCATATAAGGTTTATAGGTTAGAGAATAATATATTATCAATGTTAATTTGCTGGTTTTGATAATTGTCCTGTGGTTTTATAGGAAAATTCCTTGAGTTAAGACAATATACACTGAAATATTTAAGAATGAAGAAACATCATGTTTGTTTCTTACTCTTAAATGATCCAGAAAAATAATGTGAGAGAGAGAAGAAAGAAGTATTTCTTCATGAAAAACATCATGATTCTGCTAGCAAGGAGGATGGGAAGAATGGATGTTGGGTCTCATAATAAGCACAGAGATCTTAATAATGTGATCTTTTATTGCTGAAAAATAACTCGAGTAAATTCTACCCCAAACTATTAAAACATGCAATTATATGTAATGGAACATCGAATGAAGTTTTTCCTGTGTCCTGGAATTAACCAGAGACATTAAGCACCCCACATTCAGAGAGCTGCCATCAGTTGGGGTTATCTATTCACCTCAGGGCCTTTGAGAGGCAACCAGTTCAGAGCCAATCCTACTTTCCCACCCCATCCTGCACCCAATGACTATAAGAAAAAGTTTAAGGGGTAAAGAAGTCCTTGGCTTTTTGACTAATACAGTGTTTATGAAAAGAAGCCATTTTCTTCCTTTTTCCAAAACCAAGGGTAAGACCCCAAGAGAATCAGCTATAAAGGTTTGGGAAGACTACAAGAAGGGGTGAGTTGTATTTCATTCCCTGGTTGAACATCAGCTTATCTGATGAGGTCTAATCAGTAGAGGTCTAATCTGCCCCTCTTAATTGAGCAAGAGAAAGAGAAACTTCAGGGTGATGGCAAGATGGAGGGAGGTCTTCATAGTGGAATGACCACATCCACCATTTGACTAGACAAAGATGTGTATGTTTCTAACAGGTCAAACAGACTCTAGACAAAATAACTAGGTTTGGGTCATGTTGCTGATACCAGATCAAAGACAGTTAACCTGAAGAAAAGGATAATCCCAGGATCAAGAGATATGGGAAGGAGCATCTTTGGTATGGATGGCGGAAATGAGGGGTGGGGGGAGGAGAAGCCAGTACAATTCACAGAGCCATGTGGTCTGGTATGTCCCCTATTAAATCAAATCTGATCTTGTCGGAGGAATCAAAACTGCTTTCAATCACACTTGTACAAACCACATTTAACCTCATAAACCCCAAGAACCAAGATAGGTCTAGTTGGTACTAAGAGGATGAGGGGGGAAAAAAGCTTGGAATGACTTTTGAGGTAGAAGTTTGGAAATGAACAGGAGTGAATGAGCCTTAAATATAAAAATGAGACTATTCTAAAACAAGAATGCCCAAAGAATTATAAAATTTGACAAAGATATCAATAATGATTGAGCCACTCTGGTAAATTTTGACAAGGCTGGTTGGACAAAATTATTAGAAAAACATTTTAAACATTTCTGTTTTAAACATATGAGTTTAGACTCCTAAATAAACTGGTTCTATAGAGAAACTAAAATAGGATAAAACATTGGTCTTGAGTCATAATCCACTCAGATGAACCTCATATCCCCCCCTTTCACCAATCCTGCCCTGTGGTTAATCCACCAGAAGAGAGAAATGCCAAGAGACCCTTTCAGCTGTGGTGATAACAGGACAGCCAATTTTTCCTAGGAAATTTCAAGGGAGTGAAGTCATAAAATCAACATCTAGTGGCCTCTGAGGACATGTTCCCCAGGATCTGCGACTATCAAGATACCCTGATCAGGAGTAGCTGGTCAGTGAACTGAGGGCAAAGCTGACCTCCTATCCACTGTGGGACATGATCCCTGTGACCCCACTTTCATGGGGCCACCATCTTATTCCAAGTCTATTATTAGGAAAAAAGAAAGGAAGGAAAAAGTAAACTAAATCTAACAACAGTCGGAATGTGACTTCATTTGCCTTGGATCTCCTTATCTAAATTTGAGTGAGGTGGTTGACACAAGTACTGACATATTTTCTGGTTGCAATTCTAATTACCATTATACCTATTGTTTCCATAGAAGATAACGCATGGGACAGGGGATGAAAGGAGAGTGCCTGAGTTCAAATGCCAGCAATCCCATCCATTAGCATTATGACCATAGTAAAATTATTTTATCTCTCTATGCTTCAATTTCCTTATCATAAAAAGGTTGTGTGGTGCCAGGGCAGCTCAGTTGGTTAAGGTTCCAACTCTTGATTTTGGCTCAGGTCATTATTTCAGGGTTGTGAGATAGAGCCCTGCATTGGGCTCTGCACTGGATATAGAACCTGCTTGAAATTCTCTTTCTTCCTCTCCTACCCTCCCTTTCTTGAAAGAAAGAAAGAAAGAAAGAAAGAAAGAAAGAAAGAAAGAAAGACGTAAATTTCCAAGCCTCATCTCAGACTTGCTAAATCAGAAGTGTGGGATAAGGAGCCCAGTGGTCTGTGTTGGGAGGTCTTCCAGGAAATCCTGGTGCACACTCAAGTTTGAGAACCACTAAAGAATTAGATGTAAAATGCTGTGTTTACAAAGTTGCAGAGGCAAAAAGTAGGGATAAAAAATTAAAGGCAGAGAGAGCCCAGAAATAAGCCCTTGTGTATATGGTCAAATAATTTTTGACAAGAGTGTCAAGACCATTCAGTGGGGGAAAAGACAGTCTTTTCAACAAATGGTGCTGGGAAAATTGGATATCCATCCATCCATGCAAAAAAATGAAGCTGGACCCTTACCTAACACCATATGCAAAAAATAACTCATGATGGATCAAGGATCTAAATATAAGACCTCAAACTCTTAGAAGAAAACATAGGACAAAAGCTTCACAATATTGGATTTGGCAGTGATTTGTTGGTTATAACTCCAAAGGCCCAAGTAACAAAAGTGTCAAAGTAACTGACCCCCAACAAAAACCCTGGACACCAAGAATCATGTGAGCTTTCCTAGTAAGCAAAGCCCTCTGCTTGTGTCACACATTGTTACTGGGAGAATAGAATGCTGTGTGCGTGAATCCTCTGGGAGAAGACAGCTGGAAGTTGTGCTTGGTCTTCCTGGACTCCACTTATATGCTTTTACCACTGCTGATTTTAATCTGTATCCTTTCATATAAAGGCCATAACTGTGAATATAACAGCTTTTCTGAGTTAAATAAACAAACTTTTAATTAATTGAAAACAGAAAGAGACAGAGACAGGGAGGAAGCATGGCAAATAGAAAACAAAAATAGGGAGTAGAGGGCACCTGGGTGGCTCAGTTGGTTGGACATTTGCCTTCAGCTCAGGTCATGGTCCAGGGGTCCTAGGATCAAGTCCCTCCTCAGTGGGGAGCCTGCTTCTCCCTCTGTCTCTCCCCTGCTCATGCGTGCGCGCGCTCTCTCTAAAATAAATAAAATCTAATAATAATAATTTTAAAAAATAGAGTAGTAGAAATAAGTCCAAATATATCAGTTACCAAAATGCATGCGAATATACTAAAGTTACCAATGAAAAGAGAGAGGCCTGGTAGATTGGCTAAAAAGAACAATGGGTAGGTCTAGAAAGGAAAAACTGTTAACATTTACAATTGCCCTCACTCCATATCCTGTAAATTCTGTAAAGGTTTACAGTTCTATGAGGTTATAGGCTGGTGCAAAATGCTAAGCCAATAGGAGCAGGGCAGGAGGAGTCCCACACTTTTTCCTCCCCACTGTGCCACCAGCAGGGCTGGAATGCCATCTCTGCCATAGTCTCCTCTCCAGGTGCAGCTCACTTTGGTCATGCCTGCTTGATTATCACCCGTTAACCCTAGGTGAGCATATTAGTGCTCATTATGCCATAAAATTAATTTCCTTTTTAAAGTATGATTATTCATCAAAGGCCTTTGGCTTCTCTAACAGGTTTTTATTTATTTATTTTGTTAATTTTAAAGAGTTTATTTATTCATGAGAGACACAGAGAGAGGGGCAGAGACATAGTCTCCCTGTGGGGAGCCTAATGTGGGACTTGATCCCAGGACCCCAGGATCACAACCTGAGCCGAAGGCAGACGCTCAACCACTGAGCCACCCAGGTGCCCATCTAACAGGTTTTTAGATTAATGTCTGTTTTTTAATAACTTCAGTCTCAAGAAGCAGGTGAAGTAGAGAAAGGTCAAGGGGCCACTTGCTAAGAGCACAAGATATGCCAAAGGCGCATCTCCTGGAGCCCAGAAATGCAGGGCGGTAGGCAGGCAGAGGTGATACCCCTGTCTGTAGGTAGACAGATGTCAGCAGCCAGGGCTGGAAAAAACGAACTCACAAGTAGAGGCTGCTTTGACAATGAAAAGAAAGTATTTGACCTAAGAGCAGATGAGGTAACATCCCCAGGGGACTTTGAAGTTTTGTCTCTTCCCTGCGGCTGAAATGAGCTGGGATTTCTCCAGCAGCTAGCAGGGATGTGCAGGCAGCCGAAGATCTGACGCCAAGGAGAGGGCCTCCCTTAAAGCTGAAAACGAAGCAGATCCAGCTCTTTGAAGTCATACACACCAGACTTCACATTCGAGTGATGCTGGGTAATTAATTTCTCAGAGACTAAATTTCCTTGTCTTTCAAATGAGCATAACAAAACGACCTCCCCAGGTTGTTGGGACGATGACATAAAGTGGTAAAGGACAGGGTAGGAAGTCCAAACACACCATTTCTTCTGCCCAGTGCTGAGTAACATGGTTTCAAATTCATTTTATATTTCTAGATGTGCAGCAAACGCATTTAGTGTGGTACTAACGCCTAAATTTTGTTGGATAATAAGGCCTCACCTTGCATTGCAGTTGCCGCGATGTAATCTATCTGTACCTTCTGAACCTAAAAAACCATAAATGTTTGATGTGTGCTTCGCCCTGTATGCTGTTCTGGGATGTCCCGTTTTTTTTTTTTTTTTTTTTTCTTATTTGCTTTCCCTTCAGCAGTTCAGATATTCTCTCAATATTTGTGTTTGCAAAGTCCTATCCCTAGGCCTGAATTTTCTCCAAAGTTCCAGTGGCACAGATCCAAATAGCCTGCAGGCATGTCCCCTTGGAGGGCTCGCCCTTACCTCACCGAACACTTTGTGTTTGTTTTTCCAGCAAATATGTATGGAATGTAGCGAAGTGCCAAATCCTGTGCGGGGACCCTTCGTTTTCAGCTAAATTAGAAACAGTTCAACCCTCAAAGGGGCTCCCCTCCAGGGGGAGAGGAGGATTATGCAATGTTGGTAATAGGGGACGTGCTACATTCCAGGTACCTGGGAGACCTGAGAACTGGAGGAAAAGCAATCCAGGGAAGAATGTGGCACCCAACCTGCTGAGGGCCTCGGCCACATCAGAGGGCCTGTCTGGGTGCTGAGTCCCAGGAATTTCTGGCGCCGGCCGCCGTGGCTCCCGCAGGCAGCGACTGAAACAGTCACGGCCCCGAGCAGCCCGAGAGGCAAGCTCGGGAGGAGAGACCCTTCCACCAGGGCAGAGCTGCCGGGCGCACCACGATCCAGCGCTCCTGGACTGCAGGAGGCGCCCGATGCGGAATCCAGGGCACCTCCAGGCCGCACCCACTTGCCCGGGAAAAGGAGGAAAGGGTTTGTGGACTGACACTCCCCCGGGGACTGGCGGTGCACTCAGGGACACGTGGTATCCAGCACTTTCAGTTAAGTAAACACTGTCCTGTCATAGGACTTGGCGGCGGGGGAGGCTGTTCCACACTCAGATCCGCTGGCCAGGCAATCTGGAGGCCCCAGACTCCGCCGCCCAGCAACCCCGCAGAACCCGAGATCCGGAGGAGGGTTCATAGAAGAATGAAGGGCGAGACATGTAAATAAACAGATATAATACCACAGCAGCTCTGGAAAACCCTCAGCGATCACCATTCTCGGGATCACTTGGCAACCGGATGGAGGGAAGGAAACATGGCCTTGGGGCAGACATGCCGGATTAAGACCCACTTCTGAGGTTCAGGAGCTGTGCCTCAGGGTCCTAATCTGTAAGCCTGACTGTGTGTGTGTGTGTGTGTGTGTGTGTGTGTGTCCTCAGAATTAATGTGCGAAAGGCCGGGTACATATTAAGTGTTCAACAAATGGCTGTTGTATGATGGTGATTATTATTAAGAGCCAAGCAAGTGAGTTGCTCCCTGCCTCTTTTCATTCTGCACCAGGTGCTAGACAAATCCTTTGTGATCTCCCTTCCCTGATCCTCCCTTCCCCTCCCCTGCTCTTCTTTCCCCTCCCCTCCCCTTCAGTGCTTCAGGCAGTGGTGGGCTCCTGGTGGCATCTCTCCCTGTCCCATTCTGCTGGATAACACGCCTGCACCCTGCAGAGCTGGCTTCTCCACCCCAGCTGAACTCCCTACCACATCATGCATACGCTGCTCATGCCACGTGATGCATTCTGCCTGGCATCGTGGTGCCCCAGCACCTGCCATTGACTCCGGCCATACTGGACCAGGTGCCCTGAGTGTAGAGACCAGACATTTTGACTGGTTCCCACTCAGCACCTAGAGATTGCCTCACGTCCACAAGGCTCTTTATGTATGGAGTATAACAACAACAACAAAAAAATACAGTCAACACATATTGACTATGTTAACAAATGAATCTAAGTACTTTTACCCTACATGGTTGCAAGAGATGGGTAAATACAGTTTATCTAAGCCAATTTCCCATGGACAGTATCCCCAGATAGCATGTAGTTAGCACTTAAGCGCCTATGCCACTCTTCCAAGCAGGCCACCAAAACCATATATTGTGATCTTCAGTTTTCTGGAATTTACAATATAGAACAGGACCTGATACCACTTTCCAGGGCAATTACGATTCAAATCCCAATACTACAAGCTCTAAGAGATCATAAAAGACATCCTAACAAAGATGACTCCCGATAAGAGAGGCTGGCTGGGTAGGGTCTAGAGATCTCTTGGTTTGTTGACTAGATATTGTTATAATACAATTTCACTTGTGGCATTATCAGCAAACTTTATAAATACAAGGATGTTGTTGGCAGGGAAGGCAGATGGAATTGTTGGAAATGCCACAGGGTGGAAAACACACTTGAAATTAAGAAAAAATGTACCAAGGAAAGGAGGAAAGGATAGTCAAAATTGGGAACTGGATGAGGTTTTGGTGGAGTGGTACTCTGTCCTGTGCCTGAGTTCCTTCTTCCTCCTGGCGTCTTCCTTGACCCTGGCCTTGACAGAACCTAAAGATGACAGGGTGATGTGGGACATCTAGGACATGGAGCAGGCTGGTTGGGGAAATATTTGCTAACTGCCCCCTTGTGAGATTACTCCTATTCTAAAGGACTTGGAAAAGGTAGGAGCTGCTGCTGATCCAAAGAAGAATTAGCACCAGAAAAGGGTTTTCCTTTTCTGCCAATTTCTACTAATCTCAATCTCCACTAATTGAGATTCCTCCAAACCTCAACTAATGATCAGCACATAGTAGTTTCTCAGTAAAATACTTTTGAACTCATCAAAGTCATGTATGATCGCTGGTGGCTTTGGTTCCAGTTCTTGCCACATTAAATTGTGTTTTGTATGATGGAGAGTAAGATTAGTTTTACTTTTGAGATTGTTACATGACATGACGCATGAAGATCAGCTCTGCAAGATCTGATCATAGTTTTATGATGGAGGGGTTCCAACAGACTGTTGTATGTCTCTTCCAGCCATCCTGCGACATGTCTGCTAAAAGAAAAACAGGAGCAGCCAACACTGCTCATTTTATCTTAAAAAACAAACAAACAAAAGGCCTTCATGCCCCAGGGCACAAGTGATCAAATACTGGTGAACCACCAGCACACAGATGGAAACATATTTATGCCTAATAAACAAGCGATGATGAACCGGGTTCTATAGGAAATAGTGAGTAAGAGGTAGGAATGGAACACAGACAATGAAAGAGTATCTGCTTTTTAAATAACTCTTGTGGTTTAGGAAAGGTAGAGTAATTACAAAGTTTGGCTTTCTGAAGCACTGTTAAAGCTTTGTAGCACACACATGGAAGTCCTCTAATAAGCCTGCAATAGTTGGATGTACTAGTATGTAACAGGGGTGTGGGTGGGGACACTTATGCAGAAATATTTGGCATATTAAACTTCTGCCTCTGTCAAAACACAAATTCTGATTAAAATGCTCAGGTCGAGTATTTTGGTCACACTATGATTTTGAAGCTCTCTGATGATTCTTGTTACATATTTCATGAAAGAAACCATATTTAGCGTGAGATCTTGTGCTGCTCCTACAGCTGGACAACACCATGGTCCCTCACTGCACTAGATTCTATTTGCTGATACTGTCAGGTTTTCTGGCTAGAGAAAGGCCCCTGCTGCCGGGCAACCAGGGATTCCTGGGGATGTCAGCAAGTGCCTCGGGGAGCAGGAGAAAACTAGAATCTGACCCAGTGGGATAATTGCTCCTGGGGCCTTAGCTGTTTATTTTCACATTCCTTCTGCCCACCACTTATAACTCATCATCTTCCCTCCTCTCTGACACTTTTGACACAAAGCAGAACGAGCAGAAATGAATAGAAAGTTACTAATGAAATGGGCTGAGTGAGGGAAGGTTTGGGAAATAAGCCCTCAGCTAGGCAGGCAGGCCAAAGCAGCAGTGCCTTCTTGAAGTCTAGAGGTGGGATGGCTGAGGGTATATTTAGTAATAGTCCCAAGGGCTAGGAAGGGGACACAGGGACCATTGTCCACAGGTAAAGGGACAGGGGAGGTAGGCTCATGTTCCAGGAGGAATTAGATTCAGCCAAGGAAAGATTCACCCATCTTCTGGAAGTCTTTGGCAAAAGATGAGCAACAGGTTCTAGCAATCATGCTACATTGAAAGGCAGCCTCACCTGTTTGAGGACATCCAGTCATGTATTTACTTGGTCATTTGGCCATAGAAGGTAATATGAGGCACTTCCCTTCATCATTACACACACACACACACACACACACACACACACACACACACTAAAGATTCCTCACTGAGAATCTCTCTCCACGGGTCTAGCCACAACTGCACACTGGCCTTCTGAAAAGGCAGAAGAAGGCTGCTTTATGGAAGAAAGTATACAAAATCCTTTAAAACATTTCTCATACCTATCATTTCATCAGTACAACATCATTTTTTGGCTCTTTAAAATTCCTACTTAAAATTTAAACACCGTTGGATCAGAAGTAAGTAAAGAGTAGTTGGTTGTTCTAGAGATTGTCTTGGGAGTCCTTAGTTCTGAATTATTTGAACGTCTCAGACACCCTGGCCTGGACTTGTACTGTCCAGGCCCCCAGGCCTGCTGTTGCTGGAAGTTAGATTTCACTAAGCTGAACTTTCCCTTCTGGCTGGCTTAGGTTCCAATACATTGTAACTCTCTAGAGTTATAATAGAGCACCTCAGGTCTATAAAACTAAAAATAGAACCAAACAACATATTAGGAAAATATTTGCAATTTCTGACAAAGGTCAATCATCTAACTATAAAAAGAGCTCTTGGAAATCAATAAAAGATGAATACTACAGTAGAAAATCAGCAACAAAAACAGACCCAACAACAACAACAAAAAAAATGAAGAGAACATTCATAAGGGAAGAAATACAACATGATAGAAAAGCAAAGAAAAATAGTTCACAGATATTTAAAGCAGATAAAGGAATGCAAAATAAAGCAATGAGATAGTTCTTCACTTATCACGTTAGCAAAAAAAAATTATTTTATTAGTGATAAATTTCAGTATTGTCAGGATTCAGGAAAATGTATCTCTTATACTGTTGGTAGGAATGTGAATTGGTACAGCCTTTCTGGAAGGAAATTTGGGATATTTATCAGGACGCAGCATTTCTTAGTACATGCACCACAGGAAATTGGTACACAGGAAATAGAATATGGTACATCTGCATGTCACCATTAAAAATGAGGTAGGAGGGATCCCTGGGTGGCGCAGCAGTTTAGCGCCTGCCTTTGGCCCAGGGCGTGATCCTGGAGACCCGGGATCGAATCCCATGTCAGGCTCCTGGAGCATGGAGCCTGCTTCTCCCTCTGCCTATGTCTCTGCCTCTCTCTCTCTCTCTGTGACTATCATAAATAAATAAAAATTTAAAAAAAAAATGAGGTAGGAGAAGCATCAGTGTCACTGATGAAAGAATAGATTACAAAATAACATTCAATACAAATATAATTTTTGATTAAAAATTATATTAAGCCATGAAAAACCAGATTCTTGGTGATATAATTATTAAATAATTAATATAATTATTAAATATAAAATCAATATGTGTATAAATGTATTTATAAAATTTCTAAAAATTATCACTATAATTTAAAGTTTTTTAAGTTATTAAATTATTTTATAATTACATAAAATTATTAAGCTTTAAATTTATCTATTTATTTTTTTGGAGAAAAAAAGTGGAGGATGTGGAGAAGAGGGACACCTCATGCACTGTTGATAAGACTGTAAGTTGGTGCATCCACTGTGGAAAACAGTATGGTGGTCCCTCAAAAAAATTAAAAATAGAAAATACCATATGACCCAGTAATTCCACTCCTGGCTATTTACCTGAAGAAAATGAAAATATGAATATAAAAAGACATATATACCCCTATGTTTATTGAAGTGTTATTTTCAATAGCCAAGATATGGAAGCAACCCAAGAGTCCAACCATAGATGAATGGATAAAGAAGATGTGGTATTACATACAATGGAATGTTACTCAGCCATATAAAAGGATGAGATCTTTCATTGGTGAAAACATAGATAAACCTAGAGTATAATGCTAAGTGAAGTAAGTCAGTCAGATAAAGACAAATACCATATAATTTCACTTGCATGTGGAATCTAAAAAACAAAACAAATGAATAAACAAACAAAAAACAGAAACAGGGATCCCTGGGTGGCGCAGCGGTTTAGCGCCTGCCTTTGGCCCAGGGTGCGATCCTGGAGACCTGGGATCGAATCCCACGTCGGGCTCCCGGTGCATGGAGCCTGCTTCTTCCTCTGCCTGTGTCTCTGCCTCTCTTTCTCTCTGTGTGACTATCATAAATAAATAAAAATTAAAAAAAAAAGTTATAAAACAGAAACAGACCCATAAATATAGGGAACAAACTAATGGTTCACAGAGGGGAAGGAGTAGAGGGATAGGCAAAATCGGTGAAGGGGAGTAGGATATACAATTCATTCCTGTTATGGGATGAATAAGTCACAGAGGTGAAAGGCACAGCACAGGGAATAGAGTCAATGGTAGTGTAATAGCACCCTATGGTGGCAGATGGAGCTCCACCTGTGGTGAGCACAGCATAACATGTAAAGTTGTAGCATCACTATGCTGTACGCTGGACACTAATAACATTGTATGTAAAAAATATAGAGAGATTTGAAGAACTAGATTCTTTGAGATATAAAATTACTGTTTCAAATTTATCTTGCTTCCATGAATGTAGCTACTTGAAAATCTAACGTATAGAATTTCCCTAGCAATAAATAGGTTTTTTCTACAAATATTTACTAACTTCCTCCTATGAGCCAGACACCATTCTAGCTGAGAGAGACTGAAATTTATAAGACAAAATTCTACTCTTTATCTTCCTTTTGGCAGGGAACATAGACAATAAGTAAAACATACATAAATAAGAGAGCGACAATTTCATAAAGAAAATAAAATAGACTACTGTAATAGAGACCATCAAGAGGTTAGAGACCAACTTTAGCTATGATGACCAATCTTAATTATATTTCAGTTGAGACCAGGGTGGGGAGAAGGATTGAGCCATGTGAGAAGCATTGTAGACATGAGGGAGAACAAGTGCAAAGGCCCTGAAGAGGGAACAATATTGGAATGCTGAAGAAAGAGAGTTTAATGTGATAAGAATCTGTATGAAAGAGAGCAGGAGAGTGGTAAAAAATGAGGTCAGACAATTAGGCAGGGATGAGATCACATTGACTGCATGGGTAGGTAAGGACCATTGGGAAGCCATTGGAGGAGTTCAGTTTATGGACAATTTGATAAAATGTGTCTTTTAAGGATACAAAATAAAATGTAAATGTTTGGTAATATGCAGTTAATAAATTAACTTCATAGACATAATTTTATTTAATAAAACAATTCTGTGGGGTAGGTGTTATTTATCTTCATCATAGATCTGCTACAGAGGCTCAGAGAAGTTGAGCCACTTGGCCATGGTCGTATAGCAAGTAGATGACATGATTGGGATGAGAAGCAGAGGCCCCTGTATCCGGGTAATTTACCAGGAAGGAAACTAAGCAATAGTTTACAGCACCGAATGTCAGGCAGTAGGTCTGGTGGCTAAACTTCATACGTTTCCATTACCGCATTGAGTACATTGAATGAACCAGTGAACTCTTCTGTCACCACCTCAGCCTACTATAGACTTTTAAGGAAGTAACTAAGGAACTCAGTTTGTGTCACCCCATGTTATTGCACCAGGATTGGAAAATCTGAGACATTGGTTGCAACATTTGGCACTTTGATTTCGGATGATCTACAAGCCTTTTAAATGGCCTAAGTGTGCTGGATGCGGCCTGTCTTTTGAAGTGACCTCCTAGGCCCACCTGCCTGGGTACAGCTCTAGAGGATGGCTGAGTCGTTATTCTCAAGCCCAGGGTCTGGCTGGAGCCTGCTCCAAGTCAGGATGGGCAGAAACATTTGTTTTGGACCTCATCCTGCTCTTCCACCATTTGGGTCTTTGAGAGGAGGGGCTGATTGGCCGAGTTCTCAATGCTGAACCTCCTACAGTGGTTCCTGAAGCTACCGTGCATCTCTCTGCTCCTTCATGGTGTCACAACAGCCACCATATGGTGCTTCTCTCAGCAAGGGGCATTGGAATCTTCTTCCTCTCCCCGTCCATCCTCAGCTCATCCTGGCTCATCCCCCAGGCAGCTGCAAGCTATGGAAGCATCTCACCCACTCAGTGGTCTCTCTTTTATCTCTGGGTTCCCAAGTCTGCTCTTGCGTAGCTGCACTTTCCCTCATCTGGGATTTGCTAGCTTGTGCTTACATTTTCCTTGTGCTGTCTGGATCCTGTTTCCTAAGGTCCCTCACACACATAGCTCTCTGGGATCTGAGTTCAGTCCTTCTTCTTCTTCTTCTTCTTCTTCTTCTTCTTCTTCTTCTTCTTCTTCTTCTTCTTCTTCTTCTTCTTCTTCTTCTTCTTCTTCTTCTTCTTCTTCTTCTTCTTCTTCTTCTTCTTCTTCTTCTTCTTCTCTTCTTCTTCTTCTCTTCTCCTTCTCTAAGATTTTGTTTATCCATTCATGAGAGATACACAGAGACAGAGGCATAGGCAGAGGGAGAAGCAGGCTCCCTCTGGGGAGCCTGATGTGGGACTTGATTCCAGGACCCCAGGATCACAACCCGAGCCAAAGGCAGACACTCAACCACTGAGCCACCCAGGTGTCCCTGAGTTCAGCCTTCTTAAACATGCAGGTAACTGACATGTGGTTTCCAGAGGAGTACAATTCACAGAGACAGAAGGTAGAATGGTGGTGGCCAGGGGCTGAGAGGAGGCAGGAAATGGGAGGTTGTTGTTGACTGGGGATAGAGTTTTCATTTTGCAAAATAATTCCGGAAATCTGTTGCACAACAATGTCTATACACTTAATACTACTAAACTGTATGCTTAAAAATGACTAAGAAGCTATGTATTTTTTTAACCATGATTTTTAAAAAAGCAGATAAGCAGTGAGCCTGATGTGCCTATAGTCTGCTGTCCCCTTCTAGCTCTAAGCTGTTCACTCAGATACAGTGCTCTGCTTCCTTGTGTGGAGGTCTGGCCTTTGGTAATGAAATGCCTTGGCCTCTCACTTGGTGGCACAGCTGGAACTCACTCTTCGGCAGTCTCTGTTAGGACACAGGCCATGTCCTCAGTCCACTCCATTAATGCCTCCATCCTCAGCAACCCTTCTTTCTCAAAGTCACAATGATTAAAAAAAAAAAAAATCCTAATGATGTTCACTTTGTCCAAATCCAAGGGTCACTTTTTTGTCCTTCTCTCTCTTAACCTTTCTCTTCAACACAACTGACTTCCTTGAAATACACTCTTCTCTTGGTTTCCAAGACTACCTTAATATCCTAGTTTCCTCCTAATTCTCTAAACATTTTAGATTCCTTTGGTGGCTCCACCTCTCCTCAGTGGTTAAATGCCAGTGTACCCCAGGCTCTGGCATTGGCTTTCCCTTTTCTCTCTGCATTTTCTTTCTAGATCATCTCATCCATCCTTAGATTTACATACAAGTCTATGTGGATAACTCCCAAATTTGTGCATTCAGCCTAGACTTTCTCCCTAAGCTCTACAATTATGCCTCCAACTGCCTCCTCAACCACTCCATCTGGATGTCTATACATTTATTGAGAATTTTCAATTCATTGGGAGGGATGTATAAACATGAAATAATTTTATATTTTCCCATGGCTACCCAATTATGCTGTTCTGCATAGTCAAGAATCTTGGGATAGTTCAGGTCAATTGTACAATGTTGAGATTATTAAAGCTGTCTCATTCTAGATTTTAAAATCTCAGTACTACCTGGACTTACATATTATCTCAGTGGCCAATTCTCTATCTGGGACGCGAAATGTGTAAGATAGGCCTCAAACATCTTAGAACACCAAAAAGCAAGGAATCAATCAAAGAATTCTGGGGCCATGCCAAAATGATTTGGGAGCCAACCTGAAGAATCTAAAGGTGGAACATTTGAGCAATAATAAAAAAATAATAACTGCGGTGAATTAAAAAAATAACTGCAGTGAATTAAACACATGAATATTATTAAATCTGTAAGTTCATAGTGAAACTTAAAAAAAAATTTCAACTCATATCTCTTATTTTTGAGAATGCTAGGAAACCAAGACATCGTTTTGACAACTTGTAAACGGAGAGAAAGAATACATTTTCATGTTTAAAATTAGGCTCAGGGTAACAAAGTAGTTGATAAGGAGAAATTTCTCTTCACTGAAGTATTCCAGCTAATAAATAAAGAAGAACAGAATTGGAATATTGGAACCTCTGGTGAAATAGTTATCTTGGCAATGATCATCCATGATGACTAAAAGAAAGAAGAAAATGGGGAAAAGCTCTATGACTTGGATTTGACAAGGATTTCTTGGATAAGACGAAATACATAGGCAATGAAGGTAAAAACAAACAAATTGGACTACATCAAAATCAAAAACCTCTGTGCATGAAAGGACACAATAAACAGTGAAAGGATAACTTAGGAAATGGTTTGTAAATCATATCTCTGACAAGACTTGAATAGACATTGAAAGATGACATACAGATGGCCAACAAGCACATGAAAAGATGCTCAACATCAGTAAATTAGGGAAATGCAGATCAAAACCACAATGAGATATCACTGCACACCCATTACATTAGAATGACTACAGCCAAAAATAAATAAATAAATAGAAGGAGGAGGAGGAGAATGAAAGAAAAGAAAGGAAAAAAGAAAAACCAGAAAATGACAAGTGTTGGCAAGGATATGGAGACATTAGAATCTTTCTGCACTGTTGGTGGGAATGTAAAATAGTGCAGCCACTATGGAAAGCAGCATGGCAGTTCCTCAAAAAAAAAATTGAATATCCATATGATCCAACAATTCTTCTTCTGGGTATATACCCAGAAGAATTGAAAGCAGGGTCTCAACGTGATATTTGTATACACATGCTCATAGAAGCACTATTCCCAGTAGCCAAAAAGGGCAAACAATATAAGTGTCCATTGACAGATGAATGGATAAACAAAATGTGTACAATCGAATGTTTTCAGCCTAAAAGAAAGAAATTTGCACACATGCTACAACATGGATGAAACCTGAAGACGTTATGCTAAGTGAAATAAGACAGCCACAAAAAGACAAATATGTATGATTCCACTCATATGAGGTATCCAGAGTGGACAAATTTACAGAGACAATTGCCAAGAGCTGAAGGGAGGGAGAAGTGGGGAGTTGGTGTTTAATGGGCGTAGACTTTCAGTTTTGTAAGATGAAAAAGTTTTGAAGATTGGCTACCCAACAATGTGGATGTACTCAATACTACTAAACTGTATACTTAAAATTGGGTAAGATGGTAAATTATATAAATGTGTTTACCACTATTTAAAAAAAGAGAGACCAGGACAATTGGATATTCCATTCCTCCTGAGAAGCAACATAGCATCACCTACAAAATAGTCTTGCCAAAAAATCAAAACAATTTAAGCTAGATCAAGCCACTGGATCTAACTACCAATTTACAGAAAATGCAGGGACAGAGGAACATGTTAAACAACATCACATGGAAGCAATCAGCAAAAATCCAGACTGTGGGAAACTACAGGAAAACAACTGAGTTTCTTCAATAAATAAATTGCAAGAGAAAAAAGTAGTAATAGGAGGAAACCATAGATTAAAAGTCTTAAAAGACATAAAAGCCAATGGCAGTATCTGGAATTATTCAAATAAACCATAAAAAAGTATGACACACTCAAGGAATATGTGATAATATTCAGGAATCTAATGGTTGTTTTTAAGTCCTTATCTTCTAGAAACACTAAATTATTTATGTTTGGAATATTATAATATCTAGGATTTGCTTCATAATAATTGGGGGTGAGGAAGTTGGAGGGTATAGATGAAATGTGCCTGGCTGTGAGTTCATGATTGCTGAAGTTGATTGGTAGAAGCCACTATTCTATCTTTACATTTGATATTTGCACAATTAAGTGTTTTATATATGTTATATAAACCTTATAATATATAAAGTTTATATTATATATATAAAGCCCTTCTCTTCTGCTATCAGCTCAGCATAAGAAATAGAAATGTGGTCTGCAAACACTTTCACTCGCCCTGGTCCAGTGACTTGGCCTATTCAGCCCGCAGGCAGGAGGTGGAGCAGAGTGTGTAGGAGCAGCAGCTTGCTGGGTTGTCCGGAGTGAAAGGCGATCTCCTCTCTCTGGATTGCCATCGCCTCTTAACACAGTCTGACTTTTGTATGGTAGGGTCTGCATGCCGGGTCTTTGCTGGAACACATCTGTGGGTTCTCTGGATGAGTCTTCAGAGGGCCTTCTCTGGCGCATAGTTCCCTAGCGTGGAGGTCTGGCTCAGGCTCAAGCTTAAGCTCTTCCCACCCACAGTCCCCAAACACAGCTCCTAGTGTTGCCCCTGCCTGGCGGACACATCACTGGATGGGTTACCTGAAGATAGCTCAAGTCCAGCCATTTTCTGAACTGTGTATAAAACCTACAGAAAATCATGTGTCCTTTCCATGTCAAATGGAGGAAACACTGCCTGCCCAAGTGACACATACCTTCTCTTGGCCTCTTTTCTATTCCTTTTTCCACATTTGGGCAGCATCAGACAAAGTATAGGCAACTTGTAGACAAAAGACAAAAGAACTGGGGCTGGGACTGGTGTTGGATTGGTCCCTTTCACTTCTTTACAATAGGTTATATTGGGGTCTTTCTTTTTCATTTATTGAATGAAAGAATAAATAAGAAACCCCATGTAAAATATGGCCGATTGAGCCTGCAATTAAGTTCTACCAGCCCAAGTATTCCAAATAGGGAAGAGTCTGGATTTCATGTGACATATAGAATTAACAACTGAGGGGCCCCTGGGTGGCTCAGTTGGTTAAGCTGTTGCCTTTGCCTCAGATGATGATCCCAGGGTCCTGGGATTGAGCCCTTCATTAGGCTCCCTGCTCCTTGGGGAGCTTGCTTCTCCCTCTCCCTCTGTCTGCCACTCCCCCTGCTTGTGCTCTGTCTTTGTGTGTGTTTCCGTCAAATAAATAAATAAAATCTTAGAAAAAAGGATTATTCCTGTTGCGATTTCTTTTTTAATGACCCTGTGTCTTAGGTGAGAATCTCTATTAATTAATTAAATATTTTAAGTTCTTTTGGATTTACTTTACAGATAGAAAGAGCTATAATCATACCTAGAAATAGAAAGTTAATGTTAGACCATCAGTGCAATAAGTATGCAATACTTGAATAGATTTCTCGTTATGGACACATCTTTCCTGGCTCAAAACAAATGCTTGATATGGAAGAGTCAAGAAACACATATTGTATAGCCCAACAAAGAAGATAATAGAAGATACCACCGATTCACATAGGTACAATGCTAAGTACTGTATATATGTTGCTTCATATAATCCTCACAACAATCCCACATGGTGAGCATTATTATCTCCATTGAGAGAAGAGGTAGCCAAAGCTCAGAGAAATTACTTTAGTAAACAATGGAACCAGGATACAAGTCCAGCTCCATTTGACTCTAGAAATTGAGTTCTTAATCTCCATGTACTACCTGTAATAAAACACTAAAAATATTTACCTGGTTAGGAGATTAGATAAATAGACATAATTTATATAGATTTAATATTCAAATTAAAATCCACTGACCTTCTAAGATAGAGGATTTTTGAAAAGCTTAATCTATATAATTATTAAATCCTTACATATTTAACACTGCTTCTAAATTATCATAGAAATTACTTTCCAAAAAATGTTAGTCACAGCTGGACTGAAAGAGGGTTTGGGAAATGTGGCAACTTTGTTTATAGAAGTATAATATGCTGTAGGTCTACTGGAGATCCAGTGAGATCTATCTTTGTGGAATCTAAAACAGAGGAACAAGCAGTAAAACCTTTTGAGATAAGCCTAGATTCTAAAAAGAAAAAAAACCCAAAAAATTTAGCAAATGTTAAAAATAGTAAGAAACCTTTTGGCAACTATGACAGTTACTTTATCCACCATAAGAGGCACCGAGAAAACCTAATATATTCCCTCAGACAGTAAAATCAACCCTTTCTTGCCCTAAGAGTAGCTGGTGAGTTATTTGTTTAATATTTAAGTAGATGTGGTTGGGATGAAATGAAACTCATGATCGCACTGTTACAGGAGAAAAGAAAAGGAAGAAGAAGAAAGCCTGAATGAAGAGGAATATGAATGAATGAAGAATATGTTGAGATCAAAGAGCTGATAGGGACACAGCCAGAGCACCTGTAAAACAAAAAGGTCCAGGACCACATCTCAGGGCTCTGAAGTAGAAATTGCTGAAACCCCAAGTGCATCCTCAAAGCAAAAATAAAAATGGGAAATAGTTGAAGTATCCAGCTTACCTGAAGTCAGAACGGAAAAAGAGGAAGAGAAATAGCCTTGAAAATGCAGAATGCTAGCTTCCAGGTCAAAAGTCAAGAAAATGGCCTAGAAAGACAATATTTATTTATTTATTTATTTATTTATTTATTTATTTATTTATTTATTCAAGATTATTTATTTATTTATGCATGAGAGATACAGAGAGAGAGGCAGAGACATAGGCAGAGGTAGAAGCAGGCTCCATGCAGGGAGCCTGATGTGGGACTCAATCCTGGGAAGCCAGAACTACACCCTGAGCTGAAGGTAGACGCTTAACCGCTGAGCCACCCAGGCATCCCAAAAGACAATATTTAAAGAGAAGCTTCAGATGTGCCCAAAGAAAACAAAGGTAGTACTACTTTCAGATTAGAATTAGATAAATAAGGTTACATTCTAGTCATTACATAGCCACAAATGTCTTAACGGTATTTTTAATTTCTCAAAATTTAGAAGTCTTTACTAAAGAGGAAACAGGATACTGGATATAAAACATGGGCACCTCTTGAAAGCAAAAAGGAAGCATGAGGGGGAAAAAAAAAAAGAAACATAAAATGAGAGAAGAGGCTACATGATTAAGAGCACTACTGAAGTAAGCCTGTGGTATAAATTCTACTGCGGGCAATTGACATACATCCAAGGTTAGGATAGTTTTTTAAAGTTTGTATTTCAATTCCAGTTAGTTAACATATAGCATAATATTAGCTTCAGATGTATGATACAGTGATTCAACACTCCTATACAACACCTAGTACTCATCACAACTAGTGCCCTCCTTAATCGCAGCACCTATTTCACCCATCCCTCACCTGCCTCCCCTCTGGTGACCATCAGTTTGTTCTCCATAGTTAAGAGTCTGTTTCTTGGTTAGTGTCTCTCTCCTCCCCCACCCCCCCTTGGCTCATTTGTTTAGTTTCTTAAATTCCACCTATGGGTGAAATCGTATGGTATTTGTCTTTTTCTGACTGACTTATTTTGCTTAACATAACACTCTCTAGCTCCATCCAATGGCACGATTTCATTCTTTTTTTATGGTTGAATAATATTCCATTGTATATAGACACCACATCTTCTTTTTTTCTTTTTTTTTTCTCAGATCTAGGGTTAAGGTTAGTGAGTTAGGGCAAGGTGAGGGTATGTGCCTAGTATCCTGCAGTTCAGAGACTTCTCCAGAGAATAAAACCCAAAACTTCTGCTGGGGTGAGAATAGACATGGCAGCCATCTACTATGCTGAGATAAAGAGGTTATTTGGGGCCCTAAATACTGTTTAATAGTTATTCAATTGTTCCTTCTGTTTTTATTTCTACCTTCACACCCATTTCAGAAATATTGCCAGTTCTGAAATGTTTGGTGGCTTAAATGTTCAGGTTGCGTCTCAACTTATCATGTGTTCAGGAGGTCACTTTCTTAGATTGGGGGTTAGGATGAGGGCATGTGAGGTTAGGCTATGTTTTAATAGCTATGATAATTAGCTTTGAAAGCCTGAATTTTTAATATATGGGAAGATTCTATAATGTACAATGCATTTCCTGACATTATACAAGAAGGCAAAGTGGAAGGAAAAGCTGCACAACACTGTATTGCCTGAATCTCTAATGACTCAATGCTATTTGCTGAGAGCACATAATGTACCAAGCTGTAAAGTAGGATTTAGGGGAATTCCCAAGGGAATCTCCACAAGCCATTTTTATATCTAGGATTTGTTTGAAGAAAATTTAGAAGTCCCCGTGGACATGCCATTTAGCTAAATTCCTTAGCTCATTATACTCTAAAATGTTTAAAAATATATCTCTTTTGCATAAACACCCAAACAAAGATTTTCTAGTTTTATTTGCTACAGGGAACTATACATTTTATGATGCTGGATATGTTTGACTCAAGTTATAAAATTTGGTTATTAATTTATTACTTAATTTAAAATTTTTATATAAAAGGCAAATGACATTTCACCTTTAGGGACAACATTTAGATTTGGTATCTAAGACAAATATATTTAATTTTTCTATGTAACCAAAACATGACAGAGATTAATTCAGGCCTTTTATCTCTTTCCTAAATAAAGTTAGTAGGTAATTGTATTAGTTACCTACTGTTGCATTACAAATGATTTCAAAGCTCAGTGGCTTAAAACAATAATAAATATTTATAAACATTTTTTATTTTTTTATTTTTTAAATTTATTTATGATAGGCACACAGTGAGAGAGAGAGAGGCAGAGACACAGGCAGAGGGAGAAGCAGGCTCCATGCACCGGGAGCCCGATGTGGGATTCGATCCCGGGTCTCCAGGATCGCGCCCTGGGTCAAAGGCAGGCGCCAAACCGCTGCGCCACCCAGGGATCCCCATAATAAATATTTATTATCTCAGACTTGCTGTGGGTCAGACATTTGGGAATGGCTTTGGTGGTGGTTGTGGTTCAGGGTCTCTCATCAGGTTGCAGTCAAGATGTTAGCTGTAGCTACAGTTGCATCTGAAGACTTGAGTGGGGCTAGGGGGTCTGCTTCTAAGATGACTAACTCATATGACTAGTAAGCCAAAGGTAGGAGGCCTCAATGCCTTGTCATGTGTATCTCTTTATACAGCTGATCGATTATCCTACAACATGGTGGCTGACTTTCCCAAAGCAAGTGGTCCAAGTAAGCAAGGCAAAAGCTATTGTAATGTTCTTTATGACCTTGCCTCTGAAGTCACATGCTGTCATTTTCACAATAACCTATTGATTACACAGGTCATCCTATTAAATGTGGGATGGGAGTGTCTAGGAACATAAAAGCCAACTAGCAAATCACAAGACCATTTTCTTGACTGGCTATAAGAGTAATCAAGGCACACTAAGAACTCATAGTACCAAAATAAAAAGTTGATCATATGGGGAGCATGAAACACAAATAGCATATATTCTATAAAGTATGGTATGGTAGATTGTTAGAGAATCTATCCACTATAGCCCCCAAAGAACCACATCTCCCTAAACCCATGCTACTGCATATTTTCCTCTCACACTGAGTCTGGGGTTGGCCATACAACTTGCTTTGGCCAAAGGGATATTGGCAATGGTATGAAAAATAAATGTACATTGAGACTTGCCCTTTTATGTCACTGGAGATTCTTCCATTAACATGTGAAAAACATAGGGTATAGGAGGCAAAATTCATTCCATGTCAAAAATGATAATATTTGGGGCAGCCTGGGTGGCTCAGCAGTTTAGCGCCACCTTCAGTCAGGGTGTGATCCTGGAGACCCGGGATCGAGTCCCACGTCAGGCTCCCTGCATGGAGCCTGCTTCTCCCTCTGCCTGTGTCTCTGCCTCTCTCTCTCTGTCTCTCATGAATAAATAAATAAAATATTTTTTTAAAAAAAAGATAATATTTGGAATATAGTAGGTTAAACAAAATGTATTATTATTATTTTTTAAAGATTTTATTTATTTGAGAGAGAGAGAGTGCATATGAGTAAAAGGGAGGAGCAGACTCTCTACTGAGTGAGGAGCCTGATGTGAGACTCAATCCCAGGACCTTGAGATCATGACCTGAGCCAAAGGCAGACCCTTAACCGACTGAGCCACCCAGGTGCCCCTAAATAAAGTACATTATTAAATTTAATTTTACCGTTTCTTTTTAACAATTTTAAAAGTGTGTTTAAAATATGGTTCCTCGAAAACTTAAAATTATATATATGGTTTATGTTCATGGCTCACATTGTATGTCCATTGGACTGTGTCCTTCCTGGCTACCAGGAGAACTCTCAACCACTGCCATTGTTCTGTGCCAAGTTCTGTCTCTACAAATCAAAAGGAACAGAAGCTCCAGACCTTGAGGCTACTTTCTAAATCCTAGCTCCACTCCCCACCCACATACACATATTATACAATCCTGTCCCTGGCCCCCATCCTGCTGTTTTCCTATTAAAACATCCTCTCAAGAAATGGTCTAAATTCATTCACACTGCTTATAAAATTTAATGGCAGCTTAAATGTTTCATAGAACTTTCATTTTAAAATAAAAAGTAGATGTATAAAAGTTTGAAGATCCTGGGGCACCTGGGTGGCTCAGCCGGTTAAACATCTGCCTTTGGCTCGGGTCATGATCCTGGGGTCCTGGAATTGAGCCCTGCATTGGGCTCCCTGCTCAGTGGGGAGCCTGCTTCTCCTTCTCCCTCTGCCCTCCACTCTCCCTGCTTGTACTCTTTCTCTGTCAAATAAATAAATAAACAAAATCTTTTTTAAGAAATGTGAAGATCCAGGGGTGCCTGGGTGGCTCAGCAGTTGAGCATCTGCCTTTGGCTCAGGGTGTGGTCCCTAAGTACCAGGATTGAGTCCTACATTGGGGTCCTCTTACGGAGCCTGCTTCGCTCTCTCTACCTATGTCTCTGCCTCTCTCTGTGTGTCTCTCATGAATAAATAAATAAAATCTTAAAAAAAAATGAGAAGATCCCAAGGTGAAATCATCAGGAATAGGTCACAAGAGTGTTTTGTTTCATCTCTCCCCTCTCCAAGTAGTGGTTGAGACGGAGATGGACCTAGGAGAAAAAGATGAGAGGGGTGATTGACAAAGCCTCTTCTGGAATAAACTACACTCCACCTATGTCCTGATGGTGTTCTCATAATCAGCTGCTCATACTTAGGAGGCAAAAAGCCTTTCACTGTGGCCTTAATGGAATATTTCCTAAAACCCTTTTCACTTACCGGGACACTACCTGGATCCTCTGCTATAGACTGCAAAAAAACTATACAAGCCCAGACATGTGCAGAGAAAAGGATCCCTTAAATAATTTTTAGTCCATACCTAGTAACCTATTATCCTTCTCCAGAGCAATCCATTCTTACCATCATGCAGGGAAGAATTGGTTCGCAAACTTATTCTTATGATCCGTATGACTTTTCACTATGAAAATACTACTTAGAATCATCACAAGGGGGAAAAATGGAATGTCTATACATACTTAGTTGTATTTTCTGTCTTTCCTGTACCTAAATGAAAGTATTCACCCATCAACAGTACAATACATATATTGAATAATGTTTGTAGAAGAGATGGATTTTAATGCCATCCCCTCTCCCTTGTGATCAATGTATACACTGAGAAAGCTCTGAGGCTCCATATTCTCAGTAAGTATGGTGAATACTACTACTTGCCAAATGTGCTTTGGGAGGCCACAGGAACAGAGGAATTTGTACAGACGTGAACTTGCATATTGCTTCTGCAACTTACGGTTTGATTTTAGGTACACTATTTAACCTCCTTGAGCTTTATCTAGAAAGTGACAACAATAATACTTTCCTTATCGGGCTCAAGTGAGAATCCCTAAGGTGTTATGTTTCAAGTACCAAACACAGGGCAGGGCACATGAAAAAGGGTCTCAGTCAGCTTTCTTTTACCTTCCTCTGATTAAACATGTGTGCTGTGGGAGCTCATGGCATCACTTCAGTTCTTCTGTCTTGAGCAACCACAGGCAAGAATCTAAGTCAAATCTCTTTGGTCTGAAAGCAGAACATTCCTTTTTTTTAGATTTTATTTATTTATTTATTTAGCACAAGTGGGGGGATGGGCAGAGGGAGAGGGAGAAGGAGAGAAAGAATCTCAAGCAGACTCTAAGCTAAGCACAGAGCCTTATGTGGGGCTCAGTCTCATGATTCTGAGATCATGACCTGAGTCAAAATCAAGAGTCAGATGCTTAACTGACTGAATCACCCAGGTGCCCAGAAAGCAGAACATTCTTATTAGTAACTGTAACCAAGGATGAAAAGCTCCTTTCTTCTAGAAGTTTGCAACGTAAGGTGGATCTCACTGATTCAGACTAACAGCCACGACTGGGCAAACCAGCCTGAGACAAATGACAAATGTGTTAGTGAAATGAAATGAATATAGGAATGGTGCAAGAATTTTTGGTGTGGTTGTGTGGATGGCAAGTCCAGGCAAGATGGGTTTTAGTAGGGGGTGGAAAAGGGTAGGAAGTCATCATCCTGGTCCAGCTTAGTGGGAAAGGCTTTGTGAGAAAAGTCTGATTTTAGGGCTACTTGAATGTCGGAAGCAGGGGAGTTTTGAGTTAGGCATGAAGGGCTGTTTCAGGTACGGGGTGTGGCCTGAGAGAGAGTTCAAAGGACAGATGGAGAGGATCTTGCTAGAGAGGAGAGGAGACACCCAACTATAGCCAACAGTATTCAGAATCAGTAGGGAAGGAGTAAATCACCAACCTATAATGAAAGACAGGTGGGATTGGTGGGTGAGGCTTCTGCAAAGTTGGCAGCAAAAGTGAGTCTTGCAGAGATGCACACAAATGTTTCCATGGGTATTGGCTCAATTAGAGTGAGGTGCAGGGACTTGGAGCCATTCCAAAGGGGGCTGGGGTTGAAGCCCTCATGAGGAAAAGCCAAAGGGATTGGGAACATGTTAACTTGGATGGCAGATGGTTTAAGAGCAACTTCAATTTCCTTCATTTTTTTTTTAGAAGACTCCTGAATGGAAACTTCTCTAAAGAAGATACACAAATGGCAATAACCAATGAAAAGGTGTTCAAAATCATTAGTCAAAGGGAAATGCAAATCAAAATCAGTGAGATACCATTTCACATCCACTAGCATGACTAAAATAAAAAAGACAGACATGGGCGCCTGGGTAACTCAGTTGGTTAAGCATCTGGCTTTAGCTCAGGTCATGATCCCGGAGTCCTGGGATAAAGCCCCAAGTCAGGCTCCCTGCTCAGCTCCCTGCTTCTCCTTCTCTCTCTGCTTGTGCTCACTTGTTTCTCTCTCTCTCTTTCTCAAATAAATAAAATCTTTAAAAAAAGACAGCAACAGTATGTTAGCAAGGATATGGAGAGTAGAACGTCCTCCATGGCTAGTGTGAATGCAAACTGGTGCAGCCGCTTTGGAAAACAGCAGCCCCTCAAATGGTTAGACATAGAGTCTCCATGTAACTCGGAAATTCTATTCCTTGTAGGCGTATACCCAAGAGAATTGGAAATGCATAAGGGGCACCTAGGTGGCTCAGTGGGTTGAGCGGCTGACTCTTGATTTTGGCTCAGGTTATGATCTCAGGGTCATGATCTTGGTCGGGGTCCTGGGATGGAGCCCTCCATTGGGCTCTGTGCTCAGCAGGGAGTCTGTTTGAGGATTCTCTCCCTCTCCTGATCCCTCTGCCCCTCTCCCCTGCTGGTGCTCTCTCGAAAGGAAGGAAGGAAGGAAGGAAGGAAGGAAGGAAGGAAGGAAGGAAGAAAAAGAAAGAAAGAAATCTTTTTTAAAAAGAGAGAATTGGGCAGCCTGTGTGGCTCAGTGGTTTAGCGCCACCTTCAGCCCAGGAAGTGATCCTGGAGACCCGGGATCGAGTCCCATGTCAGCCTCCCTGCATGGAGTCTGCTTCTTCCTCTGCCTCTCTCTCTCTCTCTCATGAATAAATAAATAAAATCTTTAAAAAATTAAAAAATAAAATAAATTAAAAATAAAAGGAGAGAACTGAAAGAGTATATCTACAGAAAATCTCGTACACAAATGTACATAGCAGTCTTGTTCATAGTGGCCAGAAAGTGGAAATAAGTCAAATATCCATCTATTAATGGAAGAATATATTTTTGTAGTATATCCACATGATGGCATATTACTCAGGAATGAAAGCCTGACACACAACACAGCATGGATACACCTTGAAAACATTATGCCATGTGGATGAAGCGAGTCACAAAAGGCTACCTATGGTGTGGTGCCATTTATCTGAAATGTCCAGTTAAACGAATCTATAGAGACATAAAGGGAATTGATGGTCACCTAGGGTTTGGAGGGGAAAGAGAAGATGGGAGATGGAAGTAAAAACTGACTTCTAATGGGCACAGGGTCTCTTTGGGAGGGATGAATGTGTTCTAAAATTTATTGTGCTGGTTGCACAACTCTAGGAATATACTAAAAATCATTGAACTGCACACTTTAGTGGGTGAATCTTACAGTATACGAATTATATCCTATCATATAATTATATATTTCCAACTACAGAATGATGTTTAGCCCCACTACAGAACAACCGGGCTACTAGGATTAGATTCAATATTACAGTCCAACAAACATTGCTCAGGATATGTTTTATCTTCAGAGATTACTAAGCTGGGCTACACATAGCACCTCGAGGCCTATGGAAACGTAAGTCTATTCCTAAGAAATTTCAGAAGGTCCCTTATGGTGTTGTGCTAGTAAATGTTTAATAATTGACTCTGGTGGGAAAAAATTTCTAGCACTGCCAATTTCCTTGGTGTAAACACTCCCACCATGGACAATTTTAAGCTACCAACATGATATCACTAAGTATGGAATGAAGAAGAGGAAGGTGGTAATATGCCATCACAAAGTATTTCCACCATTCCAATAAATAGATGTAAATAACCCTAAAAGCATTACAAATAGCAAAATATAGTAAAATAATTAGGGAGTTATGAGTTTTTCATTTAATACCTTTTTTTAAACAAAAAGTTTATTTAATTGTAAGCTCGTATGATTACTTTTAATAATGGACATGTTTATCAATGGACTTGCAGTATTTCCAAAAATTTAATAACTGACTCTCAAGAGTGTCAGAGACTCAGTTGGGCATCTTCCAACAACCACTGGTCCCTTCATGTGTCTCAGTCTGTGGCTGATCAGAGAAAGAGAGAGACCGGTGGACAAAGTTTCCCCTCTCACCACTCCTATCCCCATCTGCCTCCACTGTTAACTAAACAGGACGCCCTGCCTCCCTAACCCAGAATCAGGCAGTTACTGGGAAAGTGTAAATCAACTGGGGGTTTTCTTTTTCTTTCTCTTCAAAATGCCCAGCATTGACCATATTCACCTACCCCACCCCTAATATTCTGTGCATGCTCACGGAGAGATAACAAGGGAACAAGAGGTCGGGGGGCGAGTAGGGCAGCAGCAGGTTTAATGCCTTCTTTACACTCTTTGGAAAGTAACACTCAGGTCTCTTCTGTTCACAATGAGTGAATTTTGAAGCCATAAGAAATTTGGCTGAGTCAACCATGGCCACCCTAGGGTCCAGTAATAGCCCCTCAGAACAGAATTTAAAGGGAAAATGCTACAGATGTTTTCAGGCTGTTAGCCCTGACAGCTTGAGGTAGAATGTTTAGAACAGAACCCAGGCTTGCTTTGTTGGTCTGTTTTTTGTTTGCCTGTCAAAACAAAGAGAACCTTTATAGGTAGAGTGTGAGCTGCCCAAGGTTCCCTAGGACAGCAGGGGTGAGGGGCCTCTCCTCTGCACTTCTCCTAGTGGGTTGGGATTCATCCTGGACACCACCCCCACACCTCCGGCAGGATTCACCAGCACCTTCTCTGCGCTTCCACAGCTTTTTGTTTATTTTGCTATTAGTGCACCCAGTTGGCAAGTATTCACCGAGCACACAGTATGTACTAGGCCACTAGAGCTACAGTCATGAGATGCCCAACTGAGTCTCTGACCTCAGGGACCTTAGAAATCTGTCGGAAGAATTCATCACCTTATATTATGGCTTGTGCACATGTCTGCATCCAGTCCACAAAGAGCCCATCCAGGATACCAGCACTGGTTCTCAGACACCGTAGACAGTCAATAAAACTCATCCATTGAATGAAACAGGTTTGTGGAGCCCAGACTATTCCATGGTTCCAGATCTCTGAAAGCTTCTAATGAAGCTAATCTAATCTACCCTAAAGAAAGCTGAAACTGTTCAGTCTCTCAGAATTGGGACACAATTCCCCACTGCCATCTTCCCCCTGACTTAACTAATGTGTCCTTCAGCTATCAAGTGCCTTTGGAGTCTCAATTCAAGGAGTGAAGACATGAATCAGTAATTTACAAGCAGCTTAAATTTCTAGAGCAGAAATACCCTACAGAGAAAGCAGAATGATTGTGCAAAAGATGTTTTAAGATTCCTGGAAGTTGCCTCCTATGACTGCTGCCGAGGGAGTCTATTTTTAACCAAACATTGCATAAAAATTTAAGAATTTTTTTTTTTTTTACAAAATTAAATGAAGATAAAAGGGGAACCGAGGAACAGATGGGAATTTTCCAAAAGCTTACCACTATGCCTCTATGTCATCTGCATTGCTGTAAATATATGGCACACAAAAACAAACTAGTGGGAAGAGATGCATAAACATCCCGCTCCCAAGCATGCGCTCACAGATGTGCATAGCCACCGAGGGCCAGGAGGACAACGGATCTCTTTTGATTTTAACAAATGAACTCTTGAAAAGAGAAAAGTATTTCTTAAGTTATGCCGAATAATAATTCTATAGGCATAATTAGTATAAACTGACCGGGCTTTTGTTAATTAGATACATTGTCCTGTGGTATCTCTTTGATGATTGATTTTACACAAATCAAAGAGGGGGGCCCTATTTTGGAACATAGCGTATCTGATGCAGTGAATGTCTCATTTCATCTGCAGAGAAATAAGATGGAAAAGTCAACTGTGTATATCCTTTCCCAGAGGACTGTCCTGGGGGTCTGTGGGATCACAGAATAAGCTAGAAGGAACCCCTCAGATCTCTCTCCTTTCAAGGGTGAGAAACTGACACCTGCAAAGGTTGTAACGTTAATATGAGTCCAGCAACACGTTTAATTAAACAGGCTGTTTGCCTTTCCAGATCTACTCCATCTGTCTTCCTCTGTTGTGAGAGGCTGACCTAATATGAGTTGCATCTCACAATGTGGTCCCCAGACCAGTGACTTCAGCATCACCCCGGAACTTGTAAAACATGCAAATTCTCTGCTCCTGCCTTAGACCTATTGAATCAGAAACTTCAAGGCAGGGTCTGGCATACTGTTTTTTAGCCAAGCCTTCCAGGTGAGGCTAGTGTTCATTCAAGGAGACACTGGATAACATCGGGCTGGTTCCTTAAACCTTTAGCTTCCAGCTGGGCCTCAGCTGGTGAGGAATCCTGGCAGGAGATCCCAGAGAGGAGGAGGAGGCAGTGAGTGCATTCTCCCCCTCCCCCAGGTCACCTCCCTGTGGGATTGTCTAGGACCGGCTGCATCCCTGCATCAAAGAGCACTGTAACTCTCAGGAGAGCCTCTGAACCACATGACTCATTCCTTCTTGAGTCAATAACTGCTTCCCCCCTCCCCCTAGAGGTCTAGGAATGGTAACAGTCCCTACTACTCCCTCCAGATTCTGCTCTATTTTTTGAGAATTTCCCCACACACATCTTTGTAAAGGGCTGTTTTATTCAGCCCTCCTCCAATTATCCTAATTTAGACCTGCCTTATGGGATACTCATCTGATACAGATAGAACGGTGCTTGTCTGAGGGAGGAGTAAGGAATGCTGCATGGATCTATGGGACTTAGCTAATGTGAGATAAGAATCGGTCTGCCGGGGCACCTGGCTGGTTTAGCGGTTGAGTGTCTGCATTCAGCTCAAGTTGTGATCCTGGGAACCTGGAACTGAGTCTCACATCAGGCTTCCTGCAGGGAGCCTGCTTCTCTCTCTGCCTCTCGCTGTGTGTCTCTCACGAATAAGTAAAATCCTTAAAAAGAAAAAAAGAATCCGTCTGCCTCTCTTCGAGGTCAATAGCATGAATGAAGCTGTGGTAGTTCCAAATACCATATTCACAGCAAAAAAGCCTAAGATCTATTTATACCCAACATGACCATGATATTTATGGTGTCATTTTCAAGACAAAGTTTATTTCTCCCCATCCATCACCTACCTTTCCGTACTCCCCCTTATTCCATATGACAAGTAGCAGGGGATTTGGCTTGGCCTGACTCAAGACCTCATCAGCCTTTATCTGCTGATACATCTTCTAAGCCCTTTGCTCACACTATTTATGTCTTTTGAATACACTCTGCCTCGTTTTTTTGTGTGTGTGTGGAGGGGGAGCTTTTTTGTGGTAAAATATACATAGCATAAAACTTACCACCTTGGGACACCTGGGTGGCTCAGTCAGTTAAGCATCCAACTCTTGATTTTGGCTCAGGTCATGATCTCAGGGCTGTGAGATTGAGCCCTATGTTGGACTCCATGCCCATGCTTAAGATTCTGTGTTCCCTCCTCTCTCTCTAAAAAAAATTAAAAAACAAAAACAAAACTTGCCACCTTATAACCATTTTAAGTGTGCAGTTCAGTGGTGTCAAGTACATTCACATTGTTGTGCAACCATCACCACCATCTTTCCACAGAACTCTTTTTATCTTGCAAAACTAGAACTCTGTCCCAACTGAACAATAACCCCCTATTCCTCCTTGTCCTCCAGCCCCTGGCAACTACCATTCTACTTTATGGATCTATGAATTTGACTACTCTACCTATCTAAGTTGAATCACTCAGAATTTGTCTTTTTGTGATTGGCTAATTTCACTTAGCATAATGTCCTCAAGATTTATCCATGTTGTAGC
Organism: Canis lupus baileyi; assembly: GCF_048164855.1. Classification (NCBI taxonomy): domain Eukaryota; kingdom Metazoa; phylum Chordata; class Mammalia; order Carnivora; family Canidae; genus Canis; species Canis lupus. The sequence goes on along the minus strand of NC_132861.1, from coordinate 12,803,268 downwards.
ATGTGTCAGGATTTCCTTCCATTTTTAGGCTAAATAAAATGTCATTGTATGGATAGACCGCATTTTGTTTATCCATTCATCCATCAAAGGATGCTTGGTTTGCTTCCACTTTCTGAGTATTGTGAATAATGGGGCTACAAACAAGAATGTACAAATATCGGTTCAAGTCGCAATTTTCAATGCTTTCAGGTATATATCCAGAAGTAGAATTGCTGGATCACATGATAATTCTATGGTTCATTTTTTTTTTTTTTTTTTAAGGAACTACCAGCCTGTTTTCCAAAGCTGCTATACCACTGTCCATTCCTAGCAAGAAGGCACGAGGGCTCGGGTTTTCCACATCCTCATCAACACTTGTTATTTTCTGGTGTTATTTTGATAGTAGCCACCATAACAGGTGTGAGGTGGTATCTCATTGTGGGGTTTTTCTTACTCTCTTTCCTCTACCTAGAATGTTCCCCATACGCTTATTGAATATCTTGCCGAGTTAAAATTGATCTCTTCCTTTGCACATCTCAATATTTTGTACTTTTATTGTAGCACCCATCATGCCCTCCCTTCTGCTCTCAGGTTTTCGATCTCCTCACTGTGGATATAAATTCCTGCAGGACCAATGTTGAGGATTGTTCATCTTTCTCTTTCTCATTGAGGTTAGCCCAAGGAACTACACCCTGTAAGCTCTAAAATCCTGAAAGATTTGAAATGCCAGTGGTCATCCAGTTAGTGGCAAAACCACAACCAGCCCTCGTTTTCCTAATTCTCTGCCAGACACTCTCCCCACTGCCGTGGGCCAGTGGAACCACATTAACAAATAAAACAAAACAAAAAAAAACATTGTGTTGTGTTTGGAAATGAGACCTGGCTTCCTGACATTAACTACTGCCTGTCAATTTCTAACCAAACATATTTACAATTATAAAAACCAACATTGTGTTCTCAAATACACAGAATTCATGCTGTGGTTCATGGAGACCAGTGACTGGATTCCTGGCAGTCGGCTCCAAATTACAGTGCCACGTGCCGCACTAACCACATGGCCTTAGACCAGATATAGGCAGATGTTCTAGTTTTCCCCATGATAACTTGTCCTGCTGTGTTCTGTTTTGATCCCGATGGATTTCGGTGGGCTCTCTCTTTTCTGAGGAATGGATGCACAGGCATCCGTCTTTCTTGATAAAGACATCAATGTTCTCAAAGAAAACCCAGAAAGTTAAAGGGCAGGAAGGATATTTAATCTGGTGTTCTGAATTCTTTGGTGATGCTGTAAGGGACTGGTCTAAGCATCTTTTGTGGGTCTGCTCATTCTCCTCCAGTCTGGGGGTTAGATTCACCCATTGTTTTTGCCCACATATCAACTCTTCACAGTTTTAGCCACAGGAGATTCCTAGAGATTATGATTTAGGCCCCTTGTCCTGTTAACAAGACTGCCATCGGCTCCAATGACCACTGATATCTTCAAGCAAGCAGCTCTTCTTATCACTTCAAGGAAGAGGCCCCGCCCCCCCCTTTGAGCACTGCAGCACCAAGTGGGATGTAGTGAGATCCTAGGATAAAGACCATTTCCTGGCTTTAGTCTCTTTGATTTTTTCTTTAGAGAATCTCAAGAGGGAAGCAGATAGAGATGAGAAAGCCCACACTGCTCCTTTAAAGGTCTTCTTGGGGTACTTGCCACTCTTAGCAGGGCTTGAGTTAGTCATCCTGAATTCCATATTTCCTTTGAGTTGGGTTATGGTAGTGTTAGAGGTTACTCTGAGAAATCTGAAGAACTTCCACTCAACCATTTCCTTTCTACTTCACATTGTGGGACCTGTATGGTGAGGCTCAGCATTAACAGCCAAAACAATTCCATTGTGTCTTTTACATTGTAAGCAAATGAATCATTAGCTGTTGTTTTTGGAGACATATTTTGATCCCTATGGTGGGTGCTGCTGTCCTTCCTAGCATCAGAATTCCTGTCAGTTCTTGTCCCAGTGGGAGCACCACACATCTCATCTGTGTCTTGGAGAGATAGAGCATGACAGGGTTTTTCCAGAACTGCGCTGCCATTTTTCATGAAAATTTCCAGATGTTCTCTTGTTAGGAAAACTTCCTTCTACCGCCAGGCTCCCTCCTAGTGAGGTGTACTGTCCTCAATCAATTTGAAGCCTCATGGGATGCAGATTCCTTGTTAAAGACTTCTCTTTAACAAAACCAAACCAGAGGGCAATTGTTATCATTAGATTTGAAAATACATTGATTTGGAGTCAAATGTAACTCAGATCTGAGGTTCATCTCTGTATCTTCATTTGGCTGCAAGTCTGTACCACAATAATAAGATCATCTCACCATGATGAGGCAGGATGAGGAGGGAGGAACTTATGGTACAGGGGTTAAGGGTGAAGCCTTTGGAATCCTATCACCTAAGTTCAGTGCCCGTCTCTGCCATCAGTTGTGGGATCATGGGCAGGTTACCTGACTCTCCAAATGTCAGTTTGTTCATCTATAAAATGGAGATGTCATCTCAAATAATCTCCATAACAGTCATGCTAAACTAATCCGTCAAAACATGTAGTAAGGAGAGGGTACTGGATTGATCTGAATTGAAGTTACTAGTGACTTAAAGAGTGTGGCTTTAATGATGTGACATGGTACAAGAGGACATTTCCAAAGCACTGTCCCATAGTCAGCTTTGATCCCTGGAAAACAAAGCAGAACCCTCAGATTTGTTCTCAATCCCTCAACCCTTTCCATTCTTGTTTTATTTACCTAGTTCCTCTATCGCTCAGACCTGCACTTGTCCAAACTCTATGTCTTACTCCTGGTCTATCCCATTCAGGACCTGCTGGGTGAACCCAGACCAATGGGGAAGCTGTTCTAAGATGTCAGTTCATGCAGTACCTTGAGAGCATGTGCCAGCTTCCTTACTAGATATTGGGGACTACAGCACTGAACCAGGCAGACATGGTCTCTCACCTCATGGAGCTTATGGCTTGGATTGGAGGCTGACAAGGTCACTCTGCCCTAGCCACATCATCTCCTGCTTCTTCAATATGTCAAGTACATTCTTGCCTCAGCGCCTTCGCACTGTTTCTGGAATATGTGTCCCCAGACAACTTTATGGCTTATTCCCCTTGATTTCTCTGAGCTGATGATAAAATGTTGCCTTATCAGGATGCCCTTCTGGGCCACTTCATCTAAAATAACCTTCCCACCCCTATTTCCCTCTGTCTTCCCTGCTTCATTTTTCTTTTTCTTTTTTTCCTTTTTTCTTTTTTTTTTCCTTTTTTTTCCCTCATTTTTCTTTATAGCACTTAACACATGACCTATTATATAGCTGGGTCTCTACTTGTTAATTGTTTATCTCTTTCCACTAAAATGTAAATACCAGAGGACAAGGATTTTGCCTATTTTGTTCATACCTGGGTCCCTAGGTCCCTCGGTGCCTGAGATATCTTGGGTACACAATAAATATTTATTGATGAATGAATAAATTAAGACAAATACTTAAAAAATGCAATTACAGGTTAATGAGCTAAGCATGAAATCAGAGATATCCTGGATATTATAGGAGCTCAGGTGAAGGGTGCTTAACTCAGATGTGGGGGTCAAAGGCAGGGGCAGGAAGACAGAGAAACAGATGTGCAAAGACCTAGAGGCAAAAGAGAGGGAACACAGTGCACTCAAGAGCCTGAAAGGTCTTCAGGTCTGTTGGAACATGTCACTAAGGGTTGAGAAATGAAAATGGAGGGACCAGATCATGCAGGGCTGAAGGGCTCAACTTTCTAGTCCTGGACCTTTACCTACTACTTGACAGTTGAAGCAGATAAAAAGAAATTGAGTAGTGACCCAAGGTGCTGGGATTAGCAGAGAAACCATGGGTCTAAGCTAGAATGGAATGAAACAGGACAAAAAAGCAGGGGAATGATTAGTAGTTTAATCTTGTGCTTGACTAAGTTAATAAATTCCATTTGTTCATTCCTTCTTTAATATTAATTTCTTTTAATTAATCAAATATTCATTAAAGGCCTACTGTGTGCCAGCCACTGTGCAGTCACAGGGGTGATTAACCTGGACACAAGACCTACTTCACAACCTCATGGAGCTCACTATCCAGGGGGTAAAAGGAGAAAGAAAAAAAAGAAAAAGAAAACAGAGATAAAATCACTGCAAGTTGTAATAAAATCTGAAGACTGAGGTCACCTAGCTGCAGCAAAATGATATGAATCCAAAATGATATGAAAAGTACACTTAATTAAAGAAGATAGGGTGGCTGAGAGGGTCATGAAAATGGTCGAGGTTGTGCCTCTTATCTTCATCCCCAGAACTGATGACAATTACCTAAAAATGCTTCAGTGAGGACTTGACCAGAGAATCATCACTGATGGGTTATTTGGGGGACATCCATTTTACTCTAAAATATCTCCTCCCTTCCATCTAATCACTGACCATTCTCCTTCTGAGAGGTGCTGAGAGACTCTCCTGTCTCCAAGACTTTCGATGGGCAGCTCTGGGCTGCCGAAACTGTCCCAGGCTACTTTTCAATGTCACCTTTCTGTTCCTTTTACCTTCAGTTCACTTAGAACAGTAGGTATAAATGTACTATCTTCATGGATTATGCAATGCAGGGTAGAGGGCCCTCCAAAATAAGGGGGCTCCCCTCTCCCAGAGTTAGGTAAATATGGTCAGCCAACATCCATCTATTGAGGGCCTATCATCTCTGACACTGTCCCAAGCTCTTCCTAAAATTCCCACGGGTCACTTTATAATGAAGAAGTTGTCAGTCATGGGACCCCAAGATAAATGGCTCCCTTCATGAGTTGTAGTATTGTTCTGGTTAGGTTCCTTCTTGGGCTGCACCTCTGTCTGGAACGTACTTCCTCCCCCACACTGCACAAATGTCTCTTCTGCCACTGAAATCACTTCTGAAATTTTCCTTCCTTCCTCGGAATCTCTTCCGTAAGAAAGGTTCTTTCCCTTTCACTCCACCCTGTCCAAGTATGTTCCTCCCACGACCCGTTCCCTTAAATACACCTGCCTTATGGCTGACATCGAGTGAATTGTCTGCTGTTTGTCCTTGGGTTCCTCTGAATACCTGTGGGTGGGTTTATCAGTAATTCCAGGGGTCAAGAACTATCTGTTTATTTGCACAATTATTATGACGAGGTAAATAAATGAATAAAGCAAATTGGAAAAGATATCAACACACCCAACATAGCACCTGTCCCAGAGAAGAGACAATAGAAAGTATTCATCAGTCCTGAAGAATAGTTTAAAACTCCATTTAGTTTTTTGGAGACGGAATATATGAATATGATATGAAAGGGCATAAGGAGAATTCTCCCCAGCCACACATTTCCCCTCTGTAGGCAGCTGCCATAGTTTTTGCAAACAGTCTCTCAATAAGTAAGGCTTCTCTCTGGGGCACTAATTACTAGAATCCAGCTTTAGTTACATTGGAAATGACAGTCTGTCCTTCCTGCCTGCTTCCAGCCAATCCCTGGTGTTGCCCTGACATTCTCATTGAGCGATTCCACCTCGAAATAGAAAAGGAATCAAAGTAACCAAAGAGGGTTTGAATGAAGGTAGACTGGCTACTGTGGACAATGGTATGGAGGAGTTGTGTTTAGCCTAATGGGCAGGGCTCTCCCCATTGCCCAGCTTTCAGCCTGAAGGCACTTGTCCTATGGTACAATTGTTCATTCTAATTGTTTACTAATGACAAGATGTTCAGAATTATAACATGTTATAGGATAGTTATGTACTCTAAAGTCTATTGATAGAAACAATAAATATACTAATGCTAGCATATCAGCAGAAATTTATAGATAGGAATGTGGGGGGACTATTAGTGAATAGTTTTCTTTTTTTTCTATTATTCTAAATACCCTCTGATGTGCTTTTATAATAAAAATATATGTACTTTACAATTTACAATACACTATTTGATCTCATTGTGTTTTTCTGGCATTCAATGCCCATGTGTATTTAAATATTAATTAATTAATAACATTAAATACATTAATAGCATTAAAAGGGGAAAGGTAGTAAGCACTTCCATTAATACAAATACACTGAGCAAATGAAATTCAATTCCATTCTTGTCTATATGCTTATTTCTTGAGAAGACACAGCATCCTATGAAGCGATGATTCTCTGCTTTGCCCGAATATTGAGATCACCTGCAGATCTTTTGAAGCAAACTAGAGCTTAGTTCCCAACTGCAGAGACTGTAATGGAGTTGGGCCATGGTGGGGCCTGCTTTGGAATTTTTACAAGCTTCCAAAGTAATTCCAATATGCATCAAATGTTAAAAAGTCCGATTTTTAAAAAGAAAACAGGAATAAATCCCATTGAGAATTTATTAAAATAAAGCATTGAAGACTATAGATTACAACCAATCTTGTTCAAATCAAGAGAAAAATGCAATATTTTTTTTTAATTTTTTTTTATTATTATTTATTTATGATAGGCAGACAGTGAGAGAGAGAGGCAGAGACACAGGCAGGCTCCATGCACCGGGAGCCCGACGTGGGATTCAATCCTGGGTCTCCAGGATCGCGCCCTGGGCCAAAGGCAGGCGCTAAACCACTGCGCCACCCAGGGATCCCAAATGCAATATTTTTATAGTTCAAGAATGAGAAATATTCTAGAATTTCAATAATTTATTAGAAATAATAATAATCCCCACTATTGATCATATGCCTGGCATTTTATACATATCTCTACTCTTCATAAAAGCTCTGAAAGAGAAGTAGCATGATACCCATTTTAAGGTGAGGCTCAAAGAAGTTATGTAATTTGCTTCAAAAAACACAGCCAGTGATAGGAGGGACTGGGGGCTTAACCACTGTTCTGATGCCTTGTACTTACCTACTAACCCACATTGCTTCCATTCACAAATAAAGATGTAATGTCATGCAGAACAACACACGGAGTGTGATCTAACTTTTGTTGACCCAACACACAGCCCTCAGCATGCATTCTGGGAAAAGGCCTGACCAGATGTCCATCAAACTGCTAAACCCCTTCTGAGGAGGTGGTCCTATCGCTCTTTGCCTTAACTACTTTCCGTGTTTCTGTTATCTGGATTTTTTTCACAATGAACATGAATTACATTTGTAATTTATAATTTATAAAACCAATGGCGAGGTAACCATCACAGTAGTGTTATGACTAAGGGCAAAACCTCTAGTGCCTGACCCAGGGGGCGGCATTCCCTTTCCCCCCTTATTTGATCTCCCTAAACCTCTGTCCCCTCCTCTGTCAAGTGGGAGTAATAATAATACTTACGTTTGGGGTGGTGGGGGGTTGAGGACTCTCACAAAAGGAATATCGTGTCCAATGTACTTATATTACCTATAATCAATATAATAATCATTACCTCAATCATTCTTTATACTCTCTACACAAATGTTATTTCTTCCTTATTTATTATTTATTTATTTATTAAAGATTACTTATTTATTTATTCATGAGAGACTCAAAGAGAGAGGCCGAGGCAGAGGGAGAAGCAGGCTCCCTTGGGGAGCCCGATGTGAGACTCAATCCTGGGACCCCAGGATCACGCCCTGGGCCAAAGGCAGACGCTGAACCACTGAGACACCCAGGTGCCCCAAATTTCTCCTTTAGTTAAGCCTGGCAGCCAACATATGCTAATTATCGTTTTTGCAGATGGGGAACCAAAGTCCCAAATCACACAATACTTTAACTGCTATTCAAAAGTAGTTTTGATAGCAGTTTTTCCCCCTCCAAAGGTCCCTAATTCCAAACCCCTTCCTTGGTGCCAGGCCTGCTTTGACTCCTCGCTCTGTTGAGGTGGATGATTTCCCATAAAGTAACATTGGACAAAGATGAGGTCATTTTAAAGATTTGTTTTTCCTTTTAACTGTGAGGGCATTAAAAAAAAAATCGAAATTAGTCAAAACAAAAACAGCAACCGTATGTGTCCAGAGATGTTTATGGAGCAACTAAAGATACAAGAGCGCCATCCTGGACATCCCAACGGTGGTTTGCCTCAACGCATACTTTAAAAGCTGCAGGTGGCCAAGCTCCAGGTTTCATCAAGTCTCCTTCCTAACCCTCCTCACACACCCCGCCCCCCCTTCTCACTGCAGGTGACCAAGGTGACCAGTAGCCCATCTTGTGGTCTCTGAATGTCAGGGCAGGCCTTAAGCCCAAGCATGTTTTTTTGCCTTTAGTTATGAGAGAGAGAGCAAGTTAAGCTCTGCAGGCTGCTTTGTCCAGGGTGGAGCTGATGAGGGGTACACTGCAAAGCACACAGATTTATTTGTTTATTTATTATCTAGAATTTTCGGTAGTTAACATACAGTGCAATATTCGTTTCTGGAACACAGGCACCTTTGAAATTAACAGGACCTACAGGAGCCAGACATAATTAATGACACGGGCAGGACTGAGGGGAGAGTACCTGCTTTTGAAGACTTGCCAAAATGAACCCTTCAGCTTCTCAAATTACACACCCAACATTTAACTGTATGTCTGGCTTCCTGGAGGAAGCGGGCCGTAAAGGAAGGGGAAGGAGAGGCCGACCTTGTCTCTGCAGGAAGCCGGGGTTTCTCCGCATCTCAACTGCCCTTCCATTTGAACACGAAGCTGTGCAGACGGGGCTTCAGTCCTGAGTTAATGAGCAGTGCCCGACCAGGAGAAAGTTCCTGAGCAGGATGCGGAGGTGGAAGGAGGGGCCCACCAGAGGCCTAGTGCTGAACTGTCCTGCTGGGTCACTGATGACGAATGGGATGCAGGGCTTGAGATTAAAAAGTGGTTCTGGCATCGAAGAGAGAAAAACAGACACGTTTGAGAAGGCGCACGTGCTTTCCCTCTCACACACACAGAGGATGGGGACACAAAACACAGGATCCGTCGTATGGCCCAGATGCGTTAATGGTAGGAAGCATAAGGGGAAAAGATCTATGTCCCAACAGGAGCAAGATCAGAAAATGCGGTGGTGTTAGCAATCCGGTCACGCGCGTGTAAGGCATTTGGGACAGCTGTGAAATGAAGGGGCCAGCGGGTCTTCTCTGAAACAGAGGGAAAAGAATTGGTTAAAGGGGAGTGTGTGTACAGCAAGGAAGGTGACGTTTGCATGAACATAGGAGGCTGTTTATCAGACTCCCTGAGAACGGGAGTGCCCATGAACAAAAGTATTCATCAGAGAAAGAGGTCAAGGCCTAAGAGCAGGTTCTTGGGATTAGAAAGAATGAAGCAAGACTCAGAATCGGGGGAAATGAGAAGGTGACACAGGGAGGGGTTGGAGCAGCAAGTGACAGGGAGCAGCTTCTGTGGCTCAGCCCGTGTACCAGACTCTTCAGCTGTGTCATCTCTCTTCTTTCAGTGAACTTCAGGGGCTTCTAGAACTCTCCTCCATGGACAGGAATCCTGAGGCTCAGAATGATTAAGTAACATGCTCAGCTTCCACTGCCATGAAAGGAGTAGGGATGAGATTTCAGCTCATTTCTGCCTGATACCAAGGGGCAGAAATTCCCTCCACCATGTTGTCATTCAAGGTGGGACAGACCACAGAACACCTTCAGTAAAAATACCCAGTCAACCTAAGAAAGGTGAGAGCCGTAAGAAAATATCAAATCTAGTCTGACTGACCTTCTCGAGGGCCCTGACATCTTAAGAGGGACTGGCTTGTGCCAGGCCACGCGTGTTCTACGTGACATAGTGCCTGAATAGGATATTTTAATATTTTGGCATATTGTCTTTCTGGGTGTGGTACACTATTGTTACAGGCCACACACCCAGACAACATTGTGTGAGGGTTGCTGCTTACCTGGAAACTCCGGGCACCGGGATTTTAACTGCAAGAGTCAGAAGGGGTCCACCCTGTGCAGGTATCTTACTATAATAATAGCTGGTGGCTGGCTGTAACCCAGGACTTAATGAAGATGACAAAAAGGAAGTATCGAGAAAGCTTGAACCTATGCTACGAAATCAGACCAATCCAGTTACTTCTGGTTAACTCATAATTTTGTGCAGCAAATCGTAGGTGATATAGAAAGGAACTTTGGCATAAATTTCCAAATTCTTCTAAGGAGTAAGAAAAAAAATCTTAGCCAAGGGTGGCTAAGAGAATGTTCTGGTCTGGTCTGAATTCCTCTAGGTCTTAGGTTTCCAAGTTCTGGTGATTCTCCTAAGCATATTCCACGTTGATCTTGTCATATACCTCTGGTAAAGTCTATGTCTCCACATTGGGACTTGTTCAGATTACACTTTATGCCTTAAATATGTAGTAATAATATTCCTAAGGAGGTTTGTTTTCTCCCCTAGGCTCACCTGAATGCCTGTTGCTCATCATTTCTGCTTTGCAAAGGGCTTCTCTATCTTTTCGAGGCCCTGCAAGTCTGCAAACGCAGTGTTCAGGCCAATTGCATCTGAGCTCTGCCATCCGTGTGGTCAGAAGTGATTACATTCAGTTTCCTTGGCTGGTAATAGTGGTGTCTTTATTTGGGACCCTCCTCTGATCAAAAACAGGGATTCTGCGATCATCTTGTTTAATTCAATTATAAGTCCTTTGGGTATGGCCGCTCAGGGAGGTGTCACTATTAACTATTTCATCCTCAGTATTTTGCAGGCTGCACTATGATAGGCAGCTAAAGGCAGAAGTAGGTCTAGGTCCTTAAGAGAAAACCATTCTGCTATTAAAAATAGGGAACTAAATTTAGTGTATTTCATTTAATTAAAATGTGAATATTTTTTATGGGCCTGGTACATCAGGAGCTTCACATACTTACTTTCATTTAATCCTTAGACTAGCTCTATGAGGTGGTGATGGTGGTAAAAAGCTCATAACATTTACCAACTCAACCATTTTTAAGATTATAGTATAGTAGTGTTAACTGTACTTAAACTATATATAGCACATTGTGCAACAGATCTGTAGAAGTTTTTCATCTTGCAAAACTGTAACCATAACTCATTAATCAAGAACATCCCATCCAGTCTCCCTCCAGCCCCTGGCAACCACCATTCTTTCTGTTTTTATGGGTTGACTACCCTAAGTATATTATATATGTGAAATCATACAGTGTTTATCTTCTTTTTATTTCACTGAACATGATGTTTTCAAGGTTCTTCCAAGCTGTAACACAAGTCAGGATTCCTTTCGTTTTTAAGGTTCAATGATATTCCACCATTGGTGTATACTACATTGTCTTTCTCATCTAGGATTTTTAAAAATATATTTATTTATTTATTCATGAGAGACACAGAGAGAGGCAGAGACACAGGCAGAGGGAGAGAAGCAGGCTCTCTGTAGGAAGCCCAACACAGGACTTGATCCCCGGACCCTGGGTCACGACCTGAGCCAAAGGCACACGCTCAACCACTGAGCCACCCGGCATCCCCAGATCTAGGATTTTAATCCACGTCTTATGAAGCTGCAAGTCCCACTCTCTTTTCTCATGAGGAAACCATGTTACCTTGTCAGCACCAAAAGTTAAAGAGAATTGCAAACCTCACCTTATACATAAAATGAAAGTGAAATGAGGTAATGACTACCTAGCTATTGTTCTTAGCTTTCCAAGCTCAGAGATGGAGGGACAGACGGCTCACAGGCCCTTGGCTGACACACTCCTTTCCAAGTGGAACCTCATCTTTCTCACCAGAGAGAGCCCCAGGTCTCCACTCCTCTGCCCACCTCGCACCATGCATTACTCCCACCACCCTCCTACCCACCACACACCCTGGCCTTTCCTCCTCTCTAAGTCACGTACCCAGGGCTCCAGGACATCTCCAGCTGAATGTAAACAACTCTGAGACCTCAAACTCCCCGCCCTTCCCCTGCCCGCCTTCCCTGTTGCCCAGTGTGTCCCATGGGCTGTGTCAGTGTCCCTGGCTGCTCCTGCAAGCCGAGCACCTTAGTCATCTTGGTCTTGGCCACCTCTGCAGTCTCCACACTCACTGCAGCTGCCAAGGATAGCAGCTTCCTTGTCCGCAGCCCACCTCATGTCCCCTCGGATCTTTGCCTTCTCCACCATCCCATCCGAATCCCTGGACGGGGCCCTGCTAGCTCTGCAGTTGCCAACATCGCTCTTTGTATCTACTCCCAGCACAGTCCACCCCCCTCAACCCACCCCTTGGTTCCTCCCCCCTCCACTTCCCACCCTCACCTATCGATCTGGAACTACCTCCAGTCATTCCCCCCTCCCCCTGCTTGGCCATGTTGATAGACCGCACTGGCCTCCTCCATAGATTCTAGCCAAATCAGACTCAACACCATCCTGTCCTGCTCAAACATTTCCCCCACTGCTTGCCCACTTCCTCCATCTCCACCGAGGATCTCCTTGTTGGCTTTGTTTGGATCAAGAGTATTTTTTGCCCCCATCTCCACCCCAATCTGGGGTACTTCACATTTGCCTCCAACCTATGGATACTCACTGGAACCATCTCCAGATGTAGGGCTTCTTCTTCTTTTTTTTTTTTTTTTAAAGAGTTTATTTATTTATTAATGAGAGACACAGAGAGAGACAGAGACACAGGCAGAAGGAGAAGCAGGCTCCATACAGGGAGCCCGGTGTGGGACTTGATTCCAGGACCCTGGGATCACACCCTGAGCCAAAGGTAGATGCTCAACCAGAGCCACCCAGGTGCCCCTCCTTTCTCTTCCATTGCTGAAGTGAACTCCTCCTCTCTTCTCTCTCCTTCTCTTTGGATTGCCATTTGCAATTCAGATGAATTCCACCCCATTGTGTCATTTGTCATTTCTGACCTTTCTTACACTTCAATCTATTTAATGTTTCTTCGTAAAAATCTTAAAAACCCTAAGTGGATATATATATATATCTAAAACTATATAGGGATCTATATCTTTTCACAGAAGTTCCTTTGAGAATTAGCCAGGCCTGCCCTTCATAGACTCAAATCGGTTTCCTCACTCTCACAACATATATTATACCATAAATAAACTATGCCATAAACATCAGGAGGGTGATTCAAGATCACACAAAAGCTGTTTTTCCAGCCGAGATGAGTTTAATGGGGTCAGTGATGGAGAAGTGGAGGAAATGGGGCTTGGGCCCAGCAGTGGATAAGCTCCTAAGAAAGGGTCTACATTTTTTATTCTTTTAAAGATTTTTAATTTATTTATACATGAGAGACACAGATAGAGAGACAGAGACACAGGCAGAGGGAGGAGCAGGTTCCCTGCGGGAAGCCTGATATGGGACTTGATCCCAGGACTGAGCTGAAGGCAGATACTCAACCACTGAGCCATCCAGGCTTCCCTGGGACAGTATAGATTTAAATGAAAGGATTCAACAATCTCAAATATCATATTGTCCGTGTATATACTAGGCATGTGGAATTTGAGAGTGAAGAGATCCTGTTTTTCTCTTTTCTTTTTTTAGACCAGAATCAAGGCGGTGCAGAGTGGGGCTTTAGGGGTGGGACAGCTAAGGCAGCTTTCTGTCCTTGCCAGGCCCTGGGCCCCAGTGATTTGGGGTTGGAGGTGAGGTATGTAGAGCCACCATCCTGAGAGGCTCCCGGTGGCAGGTTGGCTTGCTGGGCATACCTGCAGCTTGGGAGTTAACTTCCCATCATTCCTCACTCAACACAATTTGTCTTAGCTTTTGTAGGGAGGGTGCTTTCCAAAAATGTATCCCCACTTTCACAATTATCTGGTACTTTTTCATAGTTAGAGAAGATGCGAACCCAACTTGTTCTTAACTTATGTGAGAGCACAGATCCATCCCAACTCCCTCTCAGCTTCTAAGCCAAGAATAGAATATGTGGTTAGTGTTGAAATTAAGGAGTCACGGATCATCATTTTCTGATGATTAAGAATTCATCTTCCATGTGCTAATGCTTCATTTCCCCCATGGAATCAGCTATGTGTAGCACAGAGGCAGAGAAATGTATTTAAAAGCTTATTATGAGTAATCTCATAAGCTTATTATGAGTACACTTATTCCAAGTTAGTGAAAGCAAATACATCTTTATATGGTGTCTAGATAGGCACGATGATGTTTTAAGAAACACTGGTTGAATGAAAAGTGTCTCAGTGATTACAGATAAATGTCATTATCAATTTCATTGGATAGAATAAGTCACGGCTTATTATGTTAATCACATCTGACATTTCTATCCAGTGTATTACTGTTCTTACATTATAAGGCAATTTTTCAAGTTTGTGAATCTCATTCACCCAGTCAAACTGTTTCTTGCTGACCTTTTAGGGGTAATGGTGGGGGTGGGGAGAAAAGAAGGAAGGAGATGGAGGCTTTTGGCTGTGGGGTGACTATTAGCCTATGCTTATGTTCATCTGCAATAAACAATTAAAAATGAAACTTGAACAGTGAGGCCCTGGGAGCATGGAAGGGGCACACCACTCAGTGGTACTATAGCCTCATGCATGAGGCTGAGGACAAAAGAGCCAAGGCGGAAGTTAGCTGTCCTTTATGCTTTCAACCATCACCCCCTTCCCCGCACCAGGGGATGTGACATTTAAGAAAATGAGGGTACCCAGAATCATATCCTTGCATTGCATGTTAAAGAATAGCTGATCATTCTCCAAGATTTTTCTGTGCATGAGTCAACGGTAACAGTAATGTAATGACCTTGTGAATGTCACAGCTGTGCTTAGCCCTTCACACACACTAATTCAATGCTTCTAAATACCATAGGAAGGAGGTATGATGGACCACTGCTGCAGACTGAATGTTGGTATCCCTCCCAAATTCAAATATTGAAACCCAATCCCCAGGATGATTGAGTTGAAGGTGGAGCCTTTGGGAGGGTAATTAAGTCATTGGGATAGAGCCCCCATAAATGAGATTGTTGCCCTGATAAAAAAAACCCCAGAGAGCTCCTTCCCTTCTTCCATCATGTGAGGACACAGTAAGAAGGTACTGTCTATAAACTAGGAGACAGGCTCCCACCACACGCTGAATCTGTTGGTGCCTTGGACTCCTAGCCCCTAGAACTGTGAGAAATAAGTTTTTACTGCTTAAGCCACCAGTCCTGTGGCAATTTGCTACTCTAGCAGCCTGAATGGATAAGACAACCCCTTTTCACAGATGAGAGGCCTTTGCGTGTGTTGTACAAAAATGGAAATGGGGAGCTGAACTATTAAGGATATATACTTGCTTTGTTTTATTTATAATACCAACACAATACTTACTATGTACCAGGCACTTTTCTAAATGCTTGACTCAGGCTAACTTGTTTGCCCCTCATGACAATCCTGAGGCTGGTCACTTGCCCAGGGAGGTGGAGCCGGGATCATAGACCCTTGGTGGTTGGTGCCAGTCTGTGCTCCGTGCTCTGGGCCATGCTGCTTCTCCAAGGATCAGCAGTTTGAGGTCATATCTGACGCTGTGCTTCCTCCCCTTCCTAGCCCCGATCACCTTGACAACCATGTGATTCATTTTTAAAGATTTTATTTATTTATTTGACAGAGAGAGAGCACAAGGAAGGGGAGCAGCAGGAAGAGGGAGAGGGAGGAGCAGGTTCCCTGCTGAGCCCCCAATGGGGGGGTAGGGGGAGGTGAGGTGGGGGGGTGGGGTTTGATCCCAGGACCCTGGATCATGACCTGAGCCAAAGGCAGATGCTTATTTGACTAAGTCACCCAGGTGCCCTGACAACCATGTGATTATATGTTTTCTCCTTCACCACTCTGTGCACTCACAATGGCGAAGACTAGGTCTTCTATGCTCACCAGTCTTTAGGACCTGAAACAATACCTAGCACATTGTAAGCCCTGCAAAAAGAATGGCTGAATGCCAGCATCTGTTCTATTCCTCTGTGTTAGTCATGTAGAACCGAGCTGACAACACGGTGTTATAGTTAATCTTGTTTGTTTGACATTGATTTATGCTAAATACATGAGACATTTCTAAAGTCTGAAAGAATCTAAAAACTATGGTTTTGCAAAAGAGCAACTTGAGACATCTTCTACTAAAGATGCGCTAGTTTCTGGGCAATCCATTAAGCATTTGACATGCATTTTCTCATTTGCCTATCATAATAACCCTATGAAGTAGGTACTATTTTGTCAATTTTGCTTTTTTCAATTTCAGATGCACTGGCATAACATGGGGTTAAGGGTTAATCGTATGTAATCCTTAGTTCAGAACACACTGTCATTGCCCCAGGTATGCCCTCTTTTCATTCATCTTTTCTTCATTTATTCGTGTATTTTTTGAATAAGTTGACACACATACATTACTTTCAGGCGTACAACATGGTGATTCAATAAGTTTGAACATTATGCTGTGTCCACTGCAAGTGGAGCTCCCGTGTGTCACCAAACAACATACTTATGGAATCATTGACTCTATTCCCTGTGCTGTGCCTTTCATCCTCGTGACTTCCTTCCTTCTGTAACTGGAAGCTCCTGCTCCCCTTTGCCCATTTTGACCAGCTCCCCATGCCCTTCCCCTCTGGCAACCATCAGTTTGTTCTCTGTATTTTTGGATCTGATTCTGCTGTGCGTGCATGTGTTTTAGATTCCATTTATGAGTGAACTCAGATGGTATTTGTCTTTCTCAGTCTGACTTATTTTATTTAGCATAATACCCTCAAAGAACTTCCATGTTCTCTCAAGAGATTTTAGGTAATAAAATGAATTTGCTAATGAACTTCCCAGCTAGCCCAAGAATGAGAACATTAACAGTAACCTACATCCATCTCTGTGCTCTTCCCATCCCATTCTCTTGCTCTCTCCACACATAGCCATGATCCAGAATTCTGTATTTCTTCTTCTATTGTTTGCCTAATACTTTACTGCTGAGTTTTCATTATTTTTGGACTTTATCAAAAGAGTGGCACACTTTTGTTCACTCAGCATTGAATTCCTTACATTCATTGATGTTTTCATGAGGCGCAACCATTCTTTTGTTTTCTCTGCTGTGTCATTTTTCCGTACATTCTTCTATTGATGGGCATTGCAATTACTTTCTGGTTTTGTTATAATGAAAGGCTGTCTCTGTTGGGTGTAATGTAGTTTTTAAAGAGGAAAAGACCGAGGCACTGAGAAGTTAAGAAACTTGCCCAAGGTATCCCAGTCAATAAGTGGCTGAATCAGGATTTGAACCTTTATCTCCCCAGCTCTAAAACATGTGGTCTTTCATCACTACCTTACACAGCCTTTATTGGTCTCCCCATGAGATAAAGATAATAAGAGGTAAAGAGCACATTTTCCTTCCTTATTTTACTGGTAGTAGGTTACCTCACCCTCTCTTTGTCTGTAGAAGAAAAACTTGTAAGTTGGGTTAATTAGCCATTCAAATAAAATCACTTACCCTCTTGGTTGCAGTAGCTATCCACTCCTTTCCATTTCAAAGTGATACTGTTGGGTACAATATTTTCTCAGAGACCATACGTCCAAATCTTTGGCTTTGCACCTGTAATCTGTTTAGCTCTTGGTTTGGGACCTAAATTCCCCTTGCAATAGAATCAATTGTGTGTGTGTGTGTGTGTGTGTGTGTGTGTGTGTATTTTTAAATCAAATGTTCTAAAGAAGAAAATGATGAAAAAAGTTAAGCAATATGTTAGTTTCTACAGTCTGTTTTAATCCTTGTAGAAGTAAGATAACTAAATTTACCTGTTCAGATTAAAAATAGGTTTTGCATGGAAAATAGCTCAGTAAAATGAAAGAAGCTCTGATCATATAAACTGTAGATTGCAATTTTTTATTATTTTTTTATTTTTATTATTTTTTAAATCTTTTTTTTTAAAGATTTTATTTATCTATTCATGACACACACACACACACACAAACACACAGAGAGAGAGAGAGAGAGGCAGAGACACAGGCAGAGGGAGAAGCAGGTCCCATGCAGGGAGCCTGATGTGGGACTCGATCCCCTGACTCCAGGATCACGCCCTGGGCCACAGGCAGGCGCTAAACTGCTGGGCCACCCAGGGATCCCCGCATTTTTTTTTTAGATTGCAATTTTAAAACAAATGATTTCACTTATCTATGAATGATTCCCCCCCCCCCCCAAAAAAAGCTTAGTTATTTAGAATTTAGAAAAAAATAGGAATGAATGCAATACATGTTTGTATTTATAGTTTATTCTTTGGAAAAAAAGAGACATTTCTGTACTTTGAGTGCTAAACAATGTAAACTCTGAGTTTATGTAGATGTTAAATGTGGACCAGATTGAGGTCTGGTTTCTCTAAGGTTATGTCCTTCCACCCTCGACCTTCTCTCAAAACTCCAGTGCCTCCTGTGCTCTCACCTGTTCTCCTTACAAGCAGACCATTCTGGGGCAGCCCACCTCTTCCATAGCTATATCTCACGTCTGTTTTCAGCCTTCTGGCCAAGCTGATTTGGAGCATACAGATGTTTTCATTGCTGCCTAAAAACAGAAAGCAAAAAAACATTTTAAAACTCAAACAACAACTTCACTGAAAGTTTAGAAAGTAGAGGGGGATAAATCTAATGTGCTCTGATCATCCCCATTCGATGTCCACCATGATATATTTCCTTTTCACCCTGGCCTGCCACACATCGACTATAGTGGCAGAGAGGGTTAAACTTCACTTCTCTTGGTTTGGATTTTCTCAGCAGCAGACCCTGAGAAACAGTAATTTCTGTGGGAAGTACAGGCAATGCTGATAGGGTAGTGGGGAAGTGATGCAGGGAAAGGAAACACCAATGAAAAGTGTACTTGTGAAGTGATAGAAGCTTATTCCCCAAGAAAATCTGGGGACATGATGCAAAACATATACCTCCAAATAATTCTACTCTAGAGTGAGGGAGTTGGCCCCTTTGTACATCAACTCCTCACAGGCATTATTTGAGGACTGCTGGGGTGGAGGGTGGAGAAGGAGAGCTAATTCCTCAGGTGTGTGTGCGTGTCCCCAGGTGGGGTAATCAGGAAGTCAGGAAAGAGCCCGCAGTTTTCAAAGATGCTCAGTCTGCAGTTGGAACTTGGCTGGAACAACCGAGAGCCCTAAGTAACATGGGTGGACCCAAAGTGTTTGCTATACTGCCTTGTTTACTTAACATTAATTACAACACCAATACTTCCTTGTTACTACAGTCTTTATATTGATGAGATGAATTTCCGCATAATATTTCATAATGGAATCAGAATTTTAACTATCCCCCTAATATTGGATATTTAAATTGCTTCAAAATGGAATGAATGGGTTGGCAAAAAATAACAAACTCATTTCTGTTTAACCTCTAAAAGCAGGGGGTATATGACCAGGAATGCAAGTGTCATATGTTCTTAAAGATATTGGAAGATCTCTCGGCAAATGAGGCAAGCAGAACATCTCAGATGAAGATGCCCTGAGAATCATGACTAAGTAGCCTCTGCAGGATATGCTCCAAATTGGATGCACTATTATTTTGAATAACACTTAAGTCGCTGGTGTATGTTCATGTGATAGCTATACTTTGTTCTTCAGAATTTCTGAGATCTATACATGTGTATCTCAAAACTCCATACTAGGGCCATGATAGTTAGGAAGCATGTAGGTATCAAATAATTTTGTACCAAAAGGTAATAGTGAAACAAGAGATGGGGATTTTGCAATGGTTAACTTCCAAGTAGCTGTGCCATCTTGGGGAGGCTTCATGCTTCTCCATGCTTTACCTGTAAATCGAAGTGTGTAGCAAACACAGTCTGCAGCTCCTCCAACTACCATTACCACCTTCTTTCTTTTTCTTTGCTGACACAACTCAGATTTTATATAGCTGCCGGGGTGGGGGGGGAATCCCTGTTCTCAGAGAAATCACTCCTGTGACAACACCCAGGAAGAGTCATGATTTGGTATACATCACCTGCAGTAATTCCTTTTTCCTTAGCCACATATCCACTTTCCCAGCTTCCTTTACAGGGAAGGCCAAGGTAAAATAATAATTCTTACACATTTTAACAGTTTCCATGGGCTACTCTTTAAGTACTTCACATATACATTAACTCATTTCATTGTCTCAACAACCCTGTAAGCTAAGTATATTATTATCATCCTATTTTACCAAGGATCAAATGTGCAACAGAGAAGTTGAGTTAATTTGCTAAGGTCACAAGGCTAGTAATTGGTGGAGCAAGGACTCTTATGCAGCCTTGTCCATCTTCACGATCTACACTCTTCTGTTACATGCAGAATACCCAGGCTTGTCTTTATGGAACCAGGAGTAATGTCCAAGCATAATACCTAAATTAACAAAGATTGGACTTGGGACACATTGGCTTTCTATACAGCCTTTCTCATCATCACTGATTCCAATAGGAGTTATCTCCTGTCTTTGAATGATCAAAATTTGTAGTTTCCTCCCAAAGATCCCATAATTAAGTACAAACATTAATCAAAATCACATTACTGAGAGGTAGCAGGTAAGAATGCTCTTTCTTTCTCCTATTAAGGTTAGTTTATATAGGTTAGACTGCTTGCAAAATCGCCTTCCCTCCAGCTCTGGTGTGTGTCACACACATGTGCAAACACACACATACCCTTCTTCCTATGGGCATCCATATATACGGTACTTTAGGATAGGCTCTCCTATGTGTTCATTCTTTAACTTCCCATTTGAGGAAAACTTTCCTCACACCTCACGCCAACCTGCTCTCAACTCTTGAGGTCACTGACTACTATTTTTTGTTTTTCTCTGTTGACTCTCTTTTTTGGCCTGAAACACATCATCATCTCTCATGCTAGAAGAAGAATGGATTCTTGTCATAGAGTCCTTATTTTGTTTTAGCAACCAGCTAACACCTCTCCCAATTCCACAGAACCTTTAGGTCCTGCCCCCCTTGACCCGAACCCCAAAGTCACAACTTCAACTAGATCTTCAAAGACTCCAGGCAGAGCTTCTTACCACTTTTAGTTGTCAGTGATGCAGTATTTTCCAGCGAGCTCTGCTCATCCTTTGTTCCAGGAAATTATAATTGCAGTAAGTGGGAAAAAGTAATGTGAGGTTTTGCTTGGAGAACCACTCCCAGTTCTCTTTGGGAAATCATATAGGATGAGAGTTTACAGAATACTGGTTATAGGAAAACATTGTCCCAGTTTAAAAATGGGAGAAGGCTGGGCAGGCCAGGTGGCTCAGCAGTTTAGCGCTGCCTTCAGCCCAGGGCATGATCCTGGAGACCCCGGATCGAGTCCCATGTCGGGCTCCTTGCATGGAGCCTGCTTCTGCCTCTCTCTCTCTCTTTCTCTCTCTCTCTCTCTCTCTCTCTCTCTCTCTGTGTCTCATGAATAAATAAATAAATAAATAAATAAATAAATAAATAAATAAATAAATAAAAATAAAAATGGTAGAAGGCTGTATTACAGAAACTAAAACCTCCAGTCTAATCCATCCTGAACATGACCATGAGCATTCAGAAAGGGAAGTGCCCCAAGAGTTGATATGAACTTATTTAGAACAAATCAGGCCAGGCTGAGCTTGTTTTCACTTTCGAGAGAGCTGATAAATGATAGAAGCAGATCTTAGCCTCAGCTCTAATAGTCTGGTGTTTGACAATCAGTGGAAAGGGGTGGAATAGTGGAATAACATGCCTTCCTGGAATGCTACATATATTCAATCTATACTAATCTGTTGCAGCCCCTTAAACTATAGAAGAGAAAGCTACAAACTGAGCAGTTGTTCCACTTAAATACTTAGAGGGCTGTGTGGAGGAAGCATTAGATTTCAGGGGGCAGAACCAGGATAAGTGTGTGCAGATCACAGGGAGGCAGCTCTGCACTCCATATAGGGAAAAACTCACGCTTAAAATAGGGTTTCTTAAACCTGAGTCATGTTTCTCTATCTTCTGATAGAGAAAAAGTACTCTTTCAAAGCCCCAAGATTTACAAATATTATTCTGTGATGTTTCTTAATTATGGGCATACAGCTAGGTATAAAGTCCTTATGCTTATAGTTAAACAAATTTACAAATTCCAAGTTACAAACTACATCTGCCAGTGCATAAATTAAGCGCAAACAAAGCAATGGCAACAATATTTGAATAACTTTATTTTAACGTGACAGATTTTTTTTTTGTTTTGCTGAAACAAAATCACCATTCAGAAAATGACTATGGTACCAGTGGCTTTTGTCTTGGGTAGGTGTAGAACACCACAAAAACACCACCGAAACCTAACATAATTCTTTTTCTGAACCACAGAGAAACCTTCATTTAGGAGGCATGCTGTCATGTCACTTTCTTTCACTAAAACTGACACCATTTGTGGCCTATAGAGTCCAATACTGTTCTTATTTATTCCAAGCAATTAAAGTAGAACTACTCTCATAATGCATAAACAAAGGTAAGTGCTGACGTCTATCCTGGTAATCCTCACTACATTTGTCAAAGCCCATAGAATGTACAACACAAAGAGTGAACCTTAATGGAAAGTATGAACTATAATTAATAGTAATATATAGAGGGGTGCCTGGTTGGCTCAGTCAGTAGAGGCCACAGCTCTTGATCTTGGGTTGTGAGTTCAAGCCCCTCACTGAATGTAGAGATTACTTAGATAGATGATAGATACATAAATAAATAAGCAAACAAACTTTTAAAATGTAGCAATAATTTATTGATTGTGGTTCCTCAATTGTTAACAAAAGCACCACAATAATAGAAGGCATTAATAATAGGGAAATTAGAGGCAGAGTAATCAGCTGTATATGGGAATTCTATACTTTTCACTCAGTTTCTCTGTAAACCTGTAACTGCTCAAAAAACAAAAAAGTCTAATAAAAAATAGGGGGTCACCATAACGTGCTTACGTATTAGTTCTTTCTAGCTCATTGTCCCAATGAAAAGGCAAAATGTATTGGTCTTGTATACAACTCTTAGACCTCCAACAGTATGTCTGTGTGTTTTGGGTTCCCCACCTTCATTCAAGAAACACTGAAATCAGGGGTTCAACAATAGAATGGGGCATTTTGAAAAGTTGTTAGAGTTCTTTCCTCAAAATGTTCCAGAAAATGTCTGGAAGGTCATCTTTCAGAGCTGTTCTTCTGGAGACTTTTGCTTTTGGAAGGAGGTTGGAACACATACTCTCTAATCCCAAGATTCTGTAATTCCAGTTTTTATGAAGATTTTTCTACTACTTTTTAAAAGTTCCCACAACTCTGTCCAAAGAGTGACAATTTCATTTAGGCTAACCAATTGTCAATTTTTGGTCCTGGGAAAAAGTAACTAATAAATCCCACTCCATTCCAGGGAGCACAAATAGCATTCCTTCCCGATGGCCCATCACATTCCATTCTGAGCTAAGTACCATAGTTACAGTTCCATTTTTACATCTTTGGGCAGTCCATTTTCTAACTGTTCTCTTCGAGAAACCCTAGAAAATCTATTTCATTATTCCCTATGGAAAAGATTTCCTTCCAGGAACCTGAGGCTAGGATAGAATCTGTAAAGGGACACTTATAATTGTAAACTTAAAAAACAAAACAAAACAAAACAAAAAACCCTTTTTAATGCTTTATTGAATTCACATGTGTACATCTTTGCTCACTTTTAGCAAATAACACTGGCACATTAGATGCTGTAATATCATTGGCATGGAGTACATAAAATCCTTATGCAAAGTGTCAGTTAAGTCTAAAATACTGAATTTCTTCAACTGGGGTAGAATTCCTAAATTGGGGTAGAATCATTTTCCATTGAAGAGTAAGGAAGCTGGGTCCGATTCATAAACGTTGGTACCTGAGGCAGGAGGAGACAGTCATATGTTCTGGTTCCAGACTGTGCCCCCCTCTCTCCTGAGCAGCCTCTTCTCCTCATCCCAGTGCATCAGACTTTTCACACTTTGACTTAGGACTTCCAGAAATGAAGGCTGGCTGGGAGGCATGGCTTTTCAACTCCACCTACTGTCTGTTCCAAGAACTGCATTAGGTTTTTTGTTTTCGTTTTTTTAAGATTTATTTATTTATTGAGAGAGAGAGAGAGAGAGAGAGAGCAGGGGGAGGAGCAAGGGGCGAGGGGGAGAGAGAATCTCAAGCAGACTCCCCACTGGGCTCAATCCCACAACCCTGAGATCATGACCTGAGCTGAAATCAAGAGTGGGGTGCTCAACCCACTGAGCTACCCAGGAGGCCCTCTAAGAACTTCATCAGTACTTCAGACATCCCAGTCCCAAATTCAAGAGGGGAGACGGCTCTCCCAATGGCAGAAAGGAGAAATGTATTACAATAGAAAGAAAGGATAAAGTGGAAGAGCAAGTGAACGTTCACAGATTCTGATGAATAAGCCTGAAAAATAAGACACAAAAGGAAACCTGTTTCTAACTCTCTTTCGATATTTCCAAAACGGAACACTCATTTCTACAAGATTACAACCAAAATCGATAGGTTGAAGAGAGATGATATTTTCCATGTAGTAATATATGATCCACAGCTATTTGCAAGTTGAATTACTAGCAGTCATTTGCTAACATTTCTATTGAGAAATATGAATCTATTTCTTTTTGTAATAATTATACCAGTGTGTTCTCTGTTTGAAGGCTATGACAGAGTTAGCATCAATGCATTTTTGAACATGGTTAACAGTCTAAAAAGAGGGTATCCCTGGGTGGCGCAGCGGTTTGGCGCCTGCCTTTGGCCCAGGGCGCGATCCTGGAGACCCGGGATCGAATCCCACATCGGGCTCCCGGTGCATGGAGCCTGCTTCTCCCTCTGCCTGTGTCTCTGCGCCTCTCTCTCTCTGTGACTATCATAAATAAATAAAAATTAAAAAAAAAAAAAAACAGTCTAAAAAGAGACAAAACATGCCTCTCTGGAGCCCCTGGGTGTCTCAGTAGGTTAAGTGTCTGCCTTCGACTCAGGTCATAGTCCTAGGCTCCTGGGATTGAGCCCCATGTCTGGCTCCCTGCTCAGTAGGAAGTCTGCTTCTCCCTCTCCCTCTGTTCTCCTCCCTTACCCTTGCCCATGCTTTCCCTCTTGCTCTCTCTCTCAAATAAATAAATAAAATCTTTTTTAAAAAACAACCCAACATGTGTCCCTGATGTGTTGAAATTCTGCTTTTTTTTTTCACTTCAGTGGTAATTTTTTTTTTTTTTTATACTTTCACCAGTTTCAGGAAAGGGTGGGTTGGAGTCAGGGGCTTCCTGAAGCTTTTCAGAACAAGAATTCTAATGAAGCACTGTGTTTAGAGGGGCCCCCTGAGAATCGTGTTTTGGAACATACCGACCCCACGTGGTATTATCTTTGTCACATTTTGCAGGTTTGTGTGAAATTTATTTTTAATCTTTAACAAAGCCTGCCCATGTTTATCTTAAGTTATGAAAAAGTGTAATGATTTAAAACAAAACTTTTTAAAATAATTAAGTATACAATGAATGCTGAAACATAAAAGTCAGACCGAATGTTACCTTAACAAGAAAGAGCTTCCTAAGAATCAAAGGATTGTTGTTTGTTTTATTTGCTAAAGACAAATAACAAGTACTTTCACTTTAAGGGATTCTGGTGGCTACGGAGAAACTTGTACGCCCTACCCCCACTGAGACAAAGGCTTCCTACCCCTCACATTCACAGAGCTGGATAATTTACCTATTGACACCAAAAAGATTTATTTTGCGTTTAGAATTCAATGCTGAGATTTGATTGAAGACAGCACATGAATCAAGCCAATAGCTTTCTTTCTTTTTTTTTTTTTAAGATTTTATTTAGTTATTTGAGAGAGAGCGCAAACGAGAGCACAAGCAGGAGGGCAGGGCAGAGGGAGAAGGAAAAGGTTTCCTAGGAGGAGGAAGGGGAGGAGGAGGATGCAGAGCTCTATTCCAGGACCCTAGGATCAGGACCTGAACCCAAGGCAGACTCCTAACTGACTGAGTCACCCAGGTGCTCCATGTCAGTGGCTTTCTTGAGCATGTTTTCAATCATATTTAAAAGTTTGTTTGCTTAAATCATATTTCTCCCATATTTAAAATTATGGAGAGAGAGACAATAGCTTTGGCTTGCCTTATTTGTGTATGGGAAGTAAATAATCAGTGCAGCACTGAGTGGGAACCAGTTGTATGGGCTGCTATCTCATCAAATCTAAGTGCTTCTGAGTTTATCCACTTTTCATGTTGAGCTCATTTCAGTGCTACTTTTCATAAAGAAGGGAAGAAATGGGATTTTCAAGAAGGAAAGCCTTTTTTCTCTAAGGAACTACAGATTTGGGATTTCTTTAAGTTGGTGATTAGTTAAGTCACTTATTGGCTAACATGTCAGAATAAGACAAGATGGAAATACATTCTCAGTTTAGTTTGTGGTGGTCTATAAGACTGAGTTTGAATGGTGGTGTCCGTTTCTTTATGGGATCATTGCAACCAGCCAAAGCACCTTTGGATGGCGTAGTATCTGGTCTCTTGCAATCTGCAATTATTTTAGGGACCCTATCAAATCCTGCAAAAATGTTGTTCAAGGAGAAACAGTGGTTCTTTTTCTTTATCTTGTGTATGTTGCCTGCAAACAGCTTCAAAATATGTTTGCTAATTTTCATGAAATCTCTTAACAAATAATTATTTTGCACGTGGCTAGATAATGATTTCTGTGTTTTTATGGAATTGTTGCTGAATTTCCTACCCAGTTAGCATAGCCAAATGGCTAAGAGCTTGAGCTCTAGAATTCAACAAACCGATTACAGAATCTGCCCAGATTGCAGGATCTGGGCAAGTCAGTGGAGACCAAACTTGCTCATTTGCAAAATGGCAAGTAGTAGTTGTATTTAACTTCAAAGGCTGTGAGGATTGAGCACATGTAATGAGCTCAGTACAGGACCTGGCATTAAGTGACAACTCTTATGATAAGTGAGGATATATATCCAAGACCTTAAGTCAGTTACAAGAAACCTGGTAGATGTGAGGCAGTAGTTGAGGGAAGTCTAACACTACCTCTCTTTTGAACTCAGGTCCTTTCTGTGATAGTCTCATGGAATGATATGGAAGTTCCTAGCAGAAGGCTCATCTGTAGACAGTCCAGGCTCAAGCTGTGAGGAGGAAGATCACAAAGCAAGGAGTGACCCTGACAAATAGAGACATGACAGAAGTCATGCTTTAAAGGGTTTTATTCAACTAGTCATCCTTTAAAATTCCATGTGGGACTGGATTTAATTGCAGTGTATGATAAATGATAAACCACGACTTCAGGATATCTTACAGAAAACAAAAACAAAATCTTTTGTGGTCAGGAGAACAGTAATCCAAATATTCCAAACGCCAGGTACAACCCAAATCATGGCTTTGGAATGCATTGAATCAGGAAATTTGCTCTGTTTTGCTTAGTTTATTTTCATGGGAGGCAGTAGGGCAGAGTGGTGAAATGAGGCATCCTTGACTGTTACTGCTATTTTACAAACTATTTCATAATACTGCTATCAATAATTGCTTGTGACTGTTGATTGACATTTTATAATTATGTACTGATTAG
The DNA here is from genome assembly GCF_048164855.1 of Canis lupus baileyi. NCBI lineage: Eukaryota > Metazoa > Chordata > Mammalia > Carnivora > Canidae > Canis > Canis lupus. The sequence goes on along the minus strand of NC_132861.1, from coordinate 12,775,961 downwards.
AAAGGCTGGAAAGGTACTTCCTATGTATTAGAGATAATAAAAGTAGTTTAAAAGTTTCAAAGACTGATAGGGGACTAGTTTTATAAGAAAGGATTCGAGATATAGGACTAATTATTTTGGGTAGACTAATTCTGCTATTTCAGGCATCTAAGAGAGTTGTTTTGATTTGCAGAAAGACTAGTGTTTGGATTATATATGTTTGATATATTTTACATATACCTTTAAATCTTTTAAAAAAGATTTTACTTATTTCTTTGAGAGAGAGAGCGTACACAATCGGGGAGGAGGAGGGGCAGAGGGAGAGGGAGAACAGACTCCCCACTGAGTGCAGAGCTGAATCTCTGGGCTCAATCCCAGGACTTTGAGATCATGACCTGAGCCAAAGTCAGACACTTAACCAACAGAGCCACCCAGGTGCCCCTCATCCACGTTTTTTTTTTTTTTTCTTCTTTTTTTTACTTTTCAGTTGACTGAATAAGTGAGTTAATATTAGTATTAGGACTGAGTCTACAATGCTTTTCCCAATGTTAATTTCATAGTTGTTTTCAGTACTGGATGTGAAGAAACTTAGACCTGACAATGGCTGATTCTGAATGAAAGTAGGTTGTAGTATAAGATGGCCCTACAATATCACTATTGGAAGGTTCTTTATGACAACATCCTGACCTGCAAAATTGTTAGTGAGTAGACAGTTGTAGCTTCAATCCCATAACTCTACCACAAAAATAGATTCTCAGATTCTTTTAATATGAACGTTATCTAGATAAGACTATATGTAGGTCCTCTTTGACAAGTTAACATGATTCACTGCTTTGTTTCTATAAACTAAAGTTAGAAGCTCAGAGTGACTCACTTTTCTTTTTTGTATGCATCTAAGTGTACAAGGAAATCAGACTGCTGCTTCTGCTGTTGCTTTCTTTAAAAGAAAAAAAAAAAAAAGACCTGCTCCTTCTTAAGTATCCTTTTTAGGCCAGCAATTTTGAAGTGCAAGACTTATTGGTATCCGAGCGGAAAGGGCTGATGCTCTGCTTTATCACGACTCCCTGTGAGTAGAGTTCTTCCATAGCTGGAGAAAGGAAAACATTTGTTGTACTAATACTGAATGTGCTTCCTGTGTAAAATAACCTTTAACTCTGTGGAGATCCCCCATTTTAATGATCAGGGACATAGTGGAAATAGAAGGAAATCCAAACACCCCACTGCAGCCATTCTCCTCACCAGCAGGTCAAGCTGCAATCTTCCTCATGACAGAAATGGCTGCTAGGGGAATGTTCAACTGGGCTCCTGTTTCTCCTATTTTAAGATATGACTACTTTAATTGTTTTAAAATGTGTGTGACATTTTGACCCTGTAAGAAGGCTGGGCTACATCAATCAAGGGTCAGGAGGTAGGTGGACCAGTGGAATCCTTACTCATGTGTCTGCTGCAGGGATTGCAGGAATCTGGTCAACTATTGAGTTGGCTTTTAAACCCCAAGCAAGACTGCATGTTTCTCTATCTCTGTATGACTGTTATTGAAACACTGCTGAGTTTACAGTGACTTCCCAGGCCATTAGCACATTTCTTTTTATGCAGAAACTTGAAGTGGGATTTCCTACACTGAACAAGGGAAAAATCCAGCAGTGTTCAACTAGAGAAACAAACTTCTCAAGTATATTTTGGCTTTAGAAACCTCCTACTCCTTAAGTTCTGTGAAAGTATGTCTATATGTTATGGAAAGAAGGAGCTTCCCTGGCACGTGGGCACTATGTGTCCCCCAGCAAGACACAGTCACATTCTGTCTCAGCAAACTCGCCTTTGGAACTGCATTTGGTATTCTCAGAATGCAGTTTGCATTTGGTGAACATGAGAGCTGCCTCCAAGCTCACTTGCAGATTGCTCCTTCTTAAAAAGATATGCCTACTTTCGAAAAGACATCAGAGCTGATTGGAAGAGAGAAGAAAAAGATAATGGGGCCTGATTATTTTAATCTCTTCCTCATTCTGTATTTTCTTTCTTTTTCTGTCTCTCTCTGTCTTTCTCTCTCTATCCCACTCTCTCCTTCTCCTTCCTACTTACATCTGCAACCCCCTTAAGCCAGAGCCTCTGATTAATCTTGATTTTAATCTGTTTTGTCTCCTTCTCTCTAAGAATGAGTGATTGGTCTTGGAGTACAGATCAAATCTAATGATGCAAGAGTCATGTATTTCACGTGCCTTAGACTGCATTGCCGGGTCCTAAAACTCTGGTGAAGTCTGACATGCTCATGGTGTACTGGAAAGACCACTACCTGGTATCTTAGTAGGTGTTTAATAACTATTTACATTTGTTTGACATTTGATGTTTGTAGATGGGTTGAGCACTTGTTAGGAATCATGAGATCCAGGCTCTGTCAGCATTCTGCTACTAATTTGATGCATAACTTTTGACAGGCTCCCATCCTTTCTGGGATTACAATTTCCTGGCTTTCTAAAAAGGAATTATACTTTCATGATTCTTGAAATGGGGCATCCATGCTCCTAGACAAAAGAGTTTAGGATTGTATCAGGGAGTGTACATAGCCAGAAGAGAAATACTTCTCTAGAGTTATCAATTTCACCTGAGGGTAAATCCCGAAAATTTGGTTTTCTGTTATATGAAATCAAATAGGGATATATTAGGTACTCCTGAAACATAAAGTGTGCCCAAATTTCATGCCTGCAGCCAACAGATTTGGCTCTTGACCACAGATTGCTTTTTATTCATATTCACTTTCCTCTGCTTTTAGAAGTTCTTTAGTGGTGAACTCTAAGAAGTACTCTCCTTTTTAGCACCTATTTCTTTTCCTAGTCTTAAAGTGCTGTCTTTGAAGGATTTACCCTGTGCCCTGGGCTTAGACTATCACTTACAGGCAGCTATCTCTTTCATTTAGATGTCTCTTCTGGGTACCAAAGCCTGCATATCCAGTTGCCTACTTGGGATTTCCTTCTGGATATCTCAAACCCAACATGTCTAATGCAGAACTCATGGCTTTCCCCCCAAACCTGGTATCCTTCCAATGTTCCATAACTGAGTAAATGCTATTATATCCATTTAATTGCGCAAGTTGGAAAGTTGTATCATCCTTGACATCTTCTGCAACCTTATTCCCTACAACCAATCCATCACCCAAACTTGTAATTATTGACTTCTAAATAGCTCTCAAATCCATTTCTCTCCATCTTCAAACTGCTCTCATTCCTCGTGTTAGCCTCCTTACTGTTCTATGCCACATCCTATAGTGGCCCCCCTATGTGTGAGACCCTGCATTTCCCCATCTGTACCGACCTGTACCAGCCTCATTTCCTGCACCAGCCACACTGTCCTTCTTCTGTTCCCTCATATACACCAGGCTACCTCTTATCACAGTACCTTGCCTATGTCTATTTTCACTTTCTGCTTCCTTCACTCAGTTAACTTCTACTCACCAGGCCTGAAAAGCCTTTTCTGACCTAGCTGACTAGTTCAAATCTCTTTTATTAGGACCACTTATTTCTCTTTTGTGCTACTTGCTGGAGCCATAATTCTTTGTTTATTTATTTGATTGATAGGTGCTTCCCTCTGAGGCTGAAAGTCTATGAGGACAGGAATCATATCTGGCAGGCATTATGACCCCATAGCCAATAGTTACTTTAATAGTAGACACTTTAATAAATAAATATTTGGTGAATGAATGAATAAAATAGTTATTGTATAGCAAAGGAATGGGAAGTATTGGTAAGTGCCATCAATAACAATGAGTTAGTACACACAGAAGAATTTTGGGATTCTAAATTGTTCAATTAGTCAATTCTGTTTGCAGTGATTAGTTGGGATGTTATTTTTCAAAAGTCAAGTACTAGGGTGTCTGGGTGGCTCATTCGGTTAGGCATCTGCCTTCGGCTCAGGTCATGATCCCAGGGTCCTGGGATCAAGTCCTGCATCAGGTTCCCTGCTCAGGGGGAGTCTGCTTCTCTCTCTGCCCCTCTTCCCTTCCCCTTCTCTCTGCTCATGCTCTTTTGTGCTTGCACTCTCTCTCTCTCTCAAATAAATAAAATCTTTTAAAAAAATCAAGTGCTGCTGATAACTTGAAATATATTGTGCAGCTTTATAGAGGCAAAATTCAAATAAGCATTTGGAGTCAGGCACTTAGATCTTTTAACAGGATTTCCAATCTTTTAATAGTTGCTATACCAGGGCATTCAAACAAAAGAACAGTTTTTATACATATCCATAAACCAGATTCTTCATTGCTCTTAACTAATAAAATTAATTATTTTCCTGCACTTGCTTGACTTTTGTCCTAATGAGACAAATACATTTTCACAGTGTTCTCCACTTAAAACAAATCTTCTTAAGAATTAATGGCATGACACAGAAGTCAAAAACAGAAATAACTTTAAAATGATACTCCTTTTACTTGTAAGACCTAAGACTTTTGTTTAAATGACAACATAACGGGTGTCTGGGTGGCTCAGTCAGTTAAATATCTGACTCCTACATGATCCTGGGGTCCTAGGATTGAGCCCCACATTGGGGTCCAGGGAAGCCTACTTCTCCCTCTCCCTCTGCCCCTGCTTGTGTGCTCTCTCTCACTAACCCTGTCTCTCTCTCTCTCTCTCTTTTTTTTTAAATACTTTATTTATTCATGACAGAGAGAGAGAGAGAGAGAGAGAGAGAGGCAGAGACACAGGCAGAGGGAGAAGCAGGCTCCATGCAGGGAGCCCGATGTGGTACTCGATCCCAGGTCTCCAGGATCAGGCCCTGGCTGAAGGTGGCGCTAAACCGCTGAGCCACCGGGGTGCCCCAACCCTGTCTCTCAAATAAATAAATAAATCTTTAAAAAAAAATGACAACATGAGTCATAACACTAAGTTTAAAAAGTAATCTCAATATATACAGATTTCCAAATAAATTTTCAATGGAAGGAGAAATTCTACTAATTGTCTTTAATAAGTGATTAATATTTTCTTACTAGTCATTAATTTAGGCATATGCATAAAAATAAAACAGATTTCTACATGTACCTGATACAAAACGATTAGTAGTCATTTAAAAAACATTTTTGAGCAGTGTTACAATGTTCTGTTGCATTTCACAGGAAAAAATAAAGTATTATGTTTTAAGATTATTTTGGAGTCACAGAATATCTGACAAAAGAGTATACATTAAGCAAAAAAGGCAATTATTTTTTTCCTATAGCATGAAGTCTAGAGGTAGACAATCTGTTTTCAGTGAGGTTATCAAGGATATGGGTTCCATTTCTCCATTCTTGTTTTTGTCACCTCATGATCCCACAGTTGCCTTCAAAGGAGGTGGAAGTGTTAGGGGGTAAGGATAGGCAAGAGTAAAATTTGACTGTTTTGGAGTGGCTCCTGTTTTATCATGAAAGTTATCATGTGCCACAAAAATTCAAGTCAGGAGAAATAAAAGGGTATTCACATCAAGACATGTTGTGGTCAAATGCAGACAAAAAGAAAATCTTAAAGCAGTCAGGGAAAAAATACAGATTACCCACAAAGGAAAAACAGACTTATGGTAATATTTATTAACAACAATGATGGATGCCAGAAGGCAGTAACAATATCTTCGAAATGAAGAGAGAAAATAATTGACAGCCTAGATTTCTATACCCAGCAAAACTATCTTTCAGGATGGAAAAATAACATTTTCTGACGAACATAAAAAATGAAAGTTTACTATTACTCACTAGAGGAATTTCTACAGGATATATTCCCAGGATGAAGAAAACTCATCCTAGAAAGAAGGTCTCAGATCCAAAGCAGATAGCAAAGAAAATAATAAACACATGGGTAAATCTAGACAATCACTGTGGTAAACAACAGTTGTAATATCTTAATAATAAGGTTAAAAATGATATACAACTAGAATGCTGGTAAAAATGGCATATAAGTTGGGAGTTGATAATTAGGAATAAGGCATTTGAAAGTCTATACTTTGTTCAGGAAGGTAAAACACAACTAACTTCAAGACTTACTAAACTACACACTTTATTAGTTATATATTTTATTAAATTACACAGACACATATATATGTTAAAATTATAGGACACCTAGTAAAATATTAAAAAATAAGGTATAAGCTCCAGAGATAAACAGATTAAGAAAAAAAACCCCACAAAACAATAAAAAAGTCAAGAAGGTAAAAAAAAGAATTTAAAAAAGCAGAACAAAAAAAAATTTTAAAAAGCAGAACAATAGAATAAATAAAATAAAATAGTAGAAGTTAAATTCAAATAATTAAAATAACAATAAGGGTAAGTGAGTCAAACTTTTTATCAGATTAGATAGAAAGCAAAATCTTGTTACATGTTGTTTACATGAGACACGTGTAAAACAAGTTCACAGAAGAGTTACAAGCAAAAGCAAACAGCAATGAAAAGAAAAAAGCAAACAGCATTACTAGAGATAGAGGTTTATTACCTACTAAGGAAGGTCCAATTCATTAGAAAGATGTAAGCAATTGTAAACTTGCATACTTCTAATAAGATAGCTTCAAAAAATGTCAACCAAAAAAAATGATAAAACAAGAAAAGGAAATTGACAATACACTATTATTGAGGTAGACTTTAATAAATCGTTGCCAGAAATTGACAAGATAAAAATATCAGTAATAATAGGGATGATTTGACCATCACAATAAATAAACCATGTCTAATAAGCATATATAGATGCCTATATCTAAGAACTAGAATACACTTTCTGTTCCCAGGAACAGTTATAAAAATTGACAATGTATCAGCCGATAAAGTAAGTCTTACCAGAGGCCAAAGAATCATTATCATGGAACACGTTCTCTGATCACAATACAATTAATAACAAAAACATAGCCCCTCCCCCCCCCCAAAAAAAACCTTGGAAATTTAAAGCATAATTCTAAATTGTTCATGGGTCAGAAAGAAAGCAAAAGCAAATAAGAAAATTAGAACCAACAATAACAATTCTATAGGAAAGTTTATGAAATACAGCTAAAGTGGTAGATGGAGGAAGTGATAGCCTTATAATATTTATATTAATAAAAAAAGAAAAGTTGAGATTACAAAAAGAACAAAAAATCTAAATAGAATAGAATAAAGGAAATAATTAAAAGAGCAAAAATTAATGAAATACATTCAGTAAAAAGGATTAACAATGAAAATGTTGATTCATTGAAAAGAAATTAATAAAATTGACAAACCCTTAGCAAATTGATGGAGAGAGCAGATACAATTTTAAGAATGGAAAAAGAAATCATAAATACAACAGCAACTACAAAGATAAAATATTACAAGAAACTTATCAATAACTTTAAAAACAAGTAAAATTGGCAAATTTCTGAAAATACAAATTTACAAAACTCACCTAGAAATTTAAAATCATAAATAAGCCTTATATTTGGCTTATATGCAATTCTACATCTATACTGTTCATGTAGGGCCATGGTCAGTTTTGATTGATTAGTGTAACCATTCTAATAGATTGTTAAATAATTTGATTACCATCTAGCCTATAATCATTAGTAAAAATTTTCCCACAAAGAAAACACTAGGTCCAACAGTTTTATAAGCAAGTTTGCCAAGATACAAGGAAGAGATCATTCCAATTGTAAACTCTTTTAGGGAGTATAAAAGGAGGAACATCCCCTGACTTTATAAAGCTAGTATAACATTATACATAAAACCAGACAAGAAAAAATTACAATACAACTTCAATCTTCATCATGGAGGCAAAAATCTTAAACAAAATAAAAGCAACTGTATCAAATGATATATATACAAAGATAATGACCAACTGAGTCTACAAGGAGTCGAGATTGTTGTACCATTAGAGATTTATTAATGCAATTTATCCCATAACAGATTAAAAGAGAAAAATCATATGGTCATTTCAAAAGAGGTAGAAAAACATTCAAAAAAATTTCACAAGCCATTTATAATAAAAACAAACAAAAAATTGTAGCCAAAAAGAAATAGAAAAGAACATCCTTAGCCTACCTAATAAAGGATATCTGCAAAAATATCTCCAGCAAATGTAATACTCCATAGCTTCAAAGTTAAAAGCATTTCTTTTAAAAAAAAGACTAAGGCTAGGAGATAAAATGTTTTCATTCCTAATTACTTTATGCTGGAGTTTTAGCTATTGCAGGACATCGAAAAAAATAGTAAAGGAGTATACGGATTGGAAGGAAGAGACTAAATTGTCATTATTTATAAATTAAATAAATGTCTATATAAAAAAACTCAAAGATTCTACCACAAATTATAATAAAAAATTATCAAAAAATGATTGCTAGTCATAGGATCAATAAATCAGAGTTAATTGCATTTCCATATCCCATCAAAAAAACAGTTGCAAATTTTAATTTTAAAGGATACCAGTTACAATAGTACAAAAATAATATATCTAGTAATAAATCCAACAAAAATATTTAAGAAACTTCATGTAGAATGCTATAAATATTTACTGAATCAAGAAAAAGATGGGCAGACCCACTATCATCATTATTTATCCAACATTATTTTGCAAGTGCAGTGAGATAAGGAAATAATTAATATAAATTTGTTAAAGAAGAAATTAAATTATCTGTTTGTTGATAATATGATTACATATTTATAACCCCCAAGATAATGCTTTCAAAAAGGGCCTACTAGAATTAACATGATAATTGAATAATGTAACTGGACACAAGATAAATACAACAGAGACACATATACATATACCAATATACATACAGATGTATGTGTGTGTGCACATTGTTCTTTATATGGTAGAAGCTCTTTCAATTTACTTCTACATAAGTGCAAGATTTACACAAGTTCTCATTTTCATCTGCAGTACTTACAGACTATTACCTATGGCAGGATAGATGCCCTCACCTTGTGAGATAACCATCTATCCCACTTTCACTGGTTGTTCTATGCTTACTAATACCCAGTTGTGTTTTCTCTGAAACGTTTTTTTTCTCCAAAACTTTTTTATGACAGTTGTACTGCTATCAAAACTAAGTAATTTAAATAAATATTACTGAATTCAAAAAACAATAATGTGAAAAGAATGAATTGTTGTTTTTATGAAAACTAAGTTGTCTGCTTTAAAAAGATTCAAGGTGTACCTGGGTGGTATAGTCAGTTAAGCATCCAAATCTAGTTTTGGCTCTTGTCCTGATCTCAGGGTTGTGAGATCCAGGACCACATCAGGCTCTGCACTCAGCATCGCACTTACTTAAGACTCTCTCACTCTCAGTCTGCCCCTTCCTCTCTCCCCCACCCCTGCACTCTCTCTCTAATAAATCTTTTAAAAAATTGTTTGGAAAGATTCAGTAAAGGCAAGTTATAAGCAATGCTGTTGGTTTTGGTGTGACAATTATAGAACAGGAGGGGGAAGTTGTAAGATTCTGCATTTACATTTTACTGCTAGTATAGTTCTTGATCCATGGTAAAGAAATCTAAACTGCAAATTGTATAGTATGCATTATGAATGTGGTTTATGCAGGAAAAATATCATTGTACTCCAAATCATGGTACTCCAAATACTTAAAGAACTTTGTCCCAGATAGCAATATGCATAAGTGAATATATATATCTATATAAACATTCATACACACACATATATACACACACATTTATTAAAATATTTAAAATATGTAGGCTGTATTAAGATAGGCTAGGTTATACTGCAGTAAAACCAAAAAGAGGCCTCCAAACCCCTTAACTCTCAGTTATTTAAAACCACAAAGAGCCTCCACCTGGAAAGCATCCAGGGCAACTATCTTCTGCATTATGGCCCAGCATTGTAGCTGCTTTGGTCTTTTGGTACTTCCATATCAACATACACAACCATAATCACCAGGACAGCGAAGATATTATAAAGACACATGCTCTAACTCCTCAATGCTTACATGCAGAAGTGAAAAATATCACTTCCACTCATATTTTCATTTGCCAGGGTTAGTCACACAGCTATACCTAATTTTAAGAGATTAAAAATAATCTTGTTACATGCTTAGAAGTAGAGGAAATAGGTATTGTTGAACAGTGAGGTCTATTACATACATATTATTTTCTAGGATTTCTCAATCTTGCCAACTAAAAAACCAAACACTGTGATAGTTTGTACTACTGATCAGAATATTTGCTGTCCTTCATGTTGGAGTACTATTTCCATCCCATTGGCATTGTGACCTGAAGGGCCCCTTCCTGTGAAAGGATTGTGGATTTCTGACACTTCAATATCAGATATGAGCATATACCTTTCTTTGGCTTATGAAATGTGAGGGTATGGGACGAGGGACACTTCTTTATTTTTTTTAAAAGATTTTATTTATTTATTCATGAGAGACACACAGAGAGAGGAGCAGAGACATAGGCAGAGGGAGATCCCAGGACCCTGGGATCATGCCCTGAGCCAAGGGTAGATGCTCAACCACTAAGCCACTCAGGCATCCTTCTTTGTAGAAACTTTATGAGCCAGGAGATGCAGTGCCTTGATTTCCTTCCCTCTACTACAAGGGTGCAACGTGCTTAGCAATTACTCTGTTAGCCTGGGTCTCAAAGTGAAGATAGTGTGAAGCTGAGCTGCTGGCAGCTTGTGATGGACACATAGTATGAAGAGATTGTCGTTACAAACCACTGAGAGCTTCAGGTTGCCACTGCAGCATAATTTACCCTAACCCAACTATTATTCACATCATACGGCAAGAATGCTGATAGGAATAGTCAGATAGAAATATGCCTGGGTGGCTCCGTCAGTTAAGCATCTGCCTTTGGCTCAGGTCATGATCCCCGGGTCCTGGGATGCAGTGCTGTGTTGGGCTCTCTGCTTACAGGGAGAATGCTTTTCATCTCCTCCCTGCTTGTGCTCTCTCTCACTATCTCTCTCTCTCTCTCAAATAAATAAATAAAGTCTTTAAAAAGAAATAAAAATGGAAAGACATTCCATTTGTAACAGTGATAAAAGTACAAAATATTTAAGGCTAAATTCAACAAGACAGCTTTAAGACATATGGAAAAAATTATAAAATATTATTGATGGATATATATAGCATGTAAATTTTCCCAAAATCAATGTATAAATTTTATGTAATTCCAACCATAATCCTAATGGATTCTTTTTAATTTGATAAAAGCATTTTAAAGTTCATGTGGAATAACAGAATTGACCTATAATGTTGCTGCCAGGATTAAATGGGCCAAAATATGTAAAATGCTTAGGACAGTATTTGGCACATACAGGCATAATAAATGTTAGCTAGTTTTGCTGTTCGGAAAACTATTTAGATCATTAGAATGGAGAGTCTCAAAATGTATCTTAGTGTAAATGGGATTTTAACATAGCCCCTAGAAGAAAATAAAACTAGACTCCTCTCTTAATCCATATTGAAAAATAAATTCCATATGAATTAAAAACAAAGTGTTAAAAATAGCATTTTAGAATAAAATTTTAGAATAAATTCATATACTAGGGGCTAGGGAAACACTTTCAACTGAAATAGCCAGGGTGTTGTAAAGGAAAAGAGACATTTATTTAAAACTGTATGAAGCACCTGGGTGGAACAGTAGGTTAAGCATCCAACTCTTGGTGTCAGCTCAGGTCGTGATCTCAGGGTCATGAGATCAAGCCCCACATCAGGCTCCACACTCAGCAGGGAGTCTGCTTGAGATTCTCTCTCTCCCTCTGCCCTTCCTGCTCATGCTTGTGTGTATTCTCTCTCTCTCTCAAATAAATAATCTTTTTAAAAAATGTATAGCTTGAAGATACCAAAAGAAAAATATTACAGCAGATTATGAGAAACATTTGTAATGCATAAGACAAAGGTTAACATTTTTAGTACATGAGCACGTACAAATTTATAGGAAGAAGATGAAAAACTCCATAGAAAAATGAGCAAAGGATGTGTGAATAGGCATTTCCAGGAAAGCAAATCTAAACAATAAATAAATATGAAAACCTGCTTTATCTTACCAGCAATCAGGAAGAATTACACTGAAGTAACAATAAGCCATCACTTCTCACTCATCAGGTCAACAAAAATTTTAATTGTGGGCAGAAAGATGAATTTACACATTCTGAATCACTTTTTACATCTATTTTTAAAAAAGGATGTCTCAGAACAATCATTTAATGAATATAGTGGTAAAGGAAGAAATTATTTTGTATTGCAATTAGTCATACACAAACTATTTTAAAATTTTAGGTTCCCATGGAATGTATTTTGACCAGATTTTGACTTCTGTTGCTCTTTCTATCTTCCACACTGTAGGTCCTTCTCTGCTTTGAAGAATTTTTCAACTACTTTTGGACACTGGACAGTATTTTTTGTTTTTTTAAATTCCAGTTAGTTAACATACAGGGTTATATTCATTTTAGTTGTACAATATAGTAATACAACACTTCTATACATCACTCTGTGCTCATCACGACAAGTGCACTCCTTAATCCCCATCCCTGACTTAACCCATCCCTCCACCCCTGGGACAGTGTTCTCTTGACTTCAGTACCACTCTGACCCAGGGCCACAGAGAAGCCCTAGTAACACACTCCTGAGTGCCTTACCCATGCAAGTTCTGGCCGCCCTGGTGGAATCCTGGCTAACTATACCCTTTTGTATCTGTGACTTGTATGTTTCTTCATCTAGTTTCTCACAGCCCATTCATTTCCTAGTTAACTCCTCATTCTCCACCTTCCCACATTCTAGAATCTCTCAGCAGGGTGCTAGGGCCAAGGCAGTCTTAAATACTTACTGTAGGAAATAAATTAGACTCAGTGCTAATTGTGCCTTGGGGCTCATTTTATCCAGTCTGGACCACCAGACTTTTTCTTGAAAGATGCAGTCATTGTTTCTTGAGTCTACTGTGGTGAGAATGTGGAGAAGGATCAGGGAACAGGTGAGTGAGGAGAGGAGAAAGGCAGGCAGGCCAGCTGAAAGGCTATGACTATGTTCCTAATGAAAGGTGAGAGCTATAAAAGGACACAACTAGCTCCAAAACAGATGGGGAATATGGAGTTTACAGGCCAACAAGGAGAGGCATGTGAAAAAAACAAGAAGTGCAACAATGTGTTACAGACCCTGTGACACTTCCTGTATGCATATGCAGTGGGGCACAGATCTGTCCTCTCTGGAAGGGGGAAAGCACAACAGTAGAGCAAGTCAAGAAAGGCTGCATCAGAGGAGTGATGCTTGTCCCGAGACAGTGCAACAGAGCCTTCCAGGAAAAGGGGAGGACAGGAGTCAAAGTACAGGGGCATGAAACTTCATGACATTTTCAAAGAATTCCAAGTAATTTAACGTGACCAGAGTAAAGGATTTAAGAATGAGATGACATTCTTAAAAGTCAGGTGACAAAAGGCCTGTTTGCCATTCTAAAGAGTCTGGAATTAATCCTGTGGGGCAGGGAACAAGGAGCTGAAATAATAGATTTGAATTTGAGGGGACAAACGTCTTTGGCAGTACTATGGAAGATGGTTTGGAATAAGGCAGGGAGCTCTTCTAAAGACCCAGGCATGAGGCAATTATTCTGTTAACCATTGTCAGGCAATTTCACTGAGGTATTTGAGAAATAATGCTTTCTTTTCTTGCTGATGTAAAAACACCTAACTAAAACAATAAACAAACAGGTCTTCTTTTTTTTCTTCTATGCTCTATTGTAAACTTAGTTGTACACTCTAATTTAATAAATGGAGTGAGGCTGAATAGCCTTTGGCATCAATCCCAGATGCTAAAACAGTGAGAAAACAACAAAACATGGAACATAATATCTATCCATAGATCCAATTGTATGGTTAGGGTTATGGAGCACTTTAAGAGTTATGATTTCCCTGGCAAAGTATCAAAAAAACATACCTTTGAAAATTATTCAGAACAGCCATTTGGCATCCTACCATGCTGACAGAAATGAAAAATGCGAGTAAATAGCCTACGTGTAATTCGCCACTCCTGAAGTAAAGGAAGGATGTTTCCTAAGGCTTCAGCATGACATATTTTATGAAATAAAAACACGGTCATGAAAAAAGCCAAGAGAAAAATGTCCCAACTTACTTAGAAAACAGCGTCAATCTATTTTTTTAAAATAGATATATTTTGTCATATAAAAGAATACCTGCAAGGCAATTCATTTCCAGTGATTCTTTGTGCTCTGGATTCCATTCTTTTTGCCCTTTTGTGTTTTCTAATTTTCTATACTGCGCATGCATTGCTTCCATGAGGAAAAAACAAAAAAACTCAAACCGTACAATCAGAATGACTTAGGCTGTCTTTCTCAGCTTTTAGATTCTAAATCAGCCTCCTAGTTCTGAAGATGATTAGCATAAACTGCTTTTGCAGTAACCTCCTAGTAGTAGCTTTGAATAAGGCAAATTTTCTCTCCTCCAGTTTTTTAAAAAAATTTTATTTATTTATTAGAGAGAGACAGAGAGAAAGAGAGACAGAGACACAGGCAGAGGGAGAAGCAGGGTCCATGCGGGGAGCCCGACATGGGACTTGATCCTGGGGCTGAAGGCAGTGCTAAACCGCTGGGCCACCAGGGCTGCCCTCTCCTCCAGTTTTTAATGGTCTTCAAGGAACAAATTTTTGAATTTTCAAAAATACAAAAGCTTCCCCTCAATTATTCTTGCCAGTGGAGGAAAATATTGACCCTACTATCCAAAAATGGCATCTGAATAAAAAATATCAGGTATATACATATATTATTTTAGGCTCTATATGCAACTATATGATGGTTTGGGTAGATCTGCCTTCTGAACTAAATTTCTCTTTAGCTAGTATTTTTTTTTTTAATTTACTTATTTATGATAGTCACAGAGAGAGAGAGAGAGAGAGAGGCAGAGACACAGGCAGAGGGAGAAGCAGGCTCCATGCACCGGGAGCCCGACGTGGGATTCGATCCCGGGTCTCCAGGATTGCGCCCTGGGCCAAAGGCAGGCGCCAAACCACTGCGCCACCCAGGGATCCCTCTTTAGCTAGTATTAACATGACTCTATGCTTCTTACATGTTGGCTGGTAAATGAAGGGTAATAGAAATGGGGCTAGAATTTAAATTTTGTTGTGTGTAATCTACAATTGTATGCTCCACAAATATTCTTCATGATGAAAATATAAACCACTTTTTCAAATTTACAGACCTGGAATAGGACTATGAAAGCAGAAAAAACGGAATGCTAACCTCTGCTGTGTCTGATGCAACGCAGATGTAAAATACTAAAACAAAACACCTGGATTCAAGAGTCCACTTTAGTACTTACTCTCAAAATCCAGCTTGTCATATTCAGAGGACACTCTTTTAAAAGTAGCTCCATCTGAGATCATAGTCAGCAAGTATTTCAGAAGAAATATGAAACACTCATCTCATAGGGTTAAAGAAAAGTGTCTGTCAAATAAACTGGGTGTAAAGTATTTCTCCATCCCTTAACACTTAGGAAGGGACTTGCAAAGAGAGATGTGTAAATATGATTTATCTGAAATTAAGTACATTGAACCTTCCCCAACACGACAAGAATTTAGATCACTTAAAGAAGCGTTGGATGTACTATTTATAATTTATAGATTCTTTTCAGGTGTTCTGAGACATAGTAACTTCCTTATGTTGAGATTTGTACCATCCCCTCATAAAAGCTCCCTCCCCAACCTCACAGGGGAGCACAGTATCTGAAACTTACACAGCCATACAATGTTTTAGTTAATAGGTACTTAGATTATGTTTTACACAATTTTTACACTAATTATTTCTCCCTCCCCTCTCTCAAAAAATGGAGCTCTCATGCTTCTCCTACCTTAAGCTCTGAGGGAAAACCATTGCCACCAACCCTTGTTGCCAGACCCTCTCCAAATTCCCCCATTCTGCTTTCAGAGCTCAAAAGAATCTATCTGGCTAAGAACTGTCAGAGACCAGGAGGAAAAAAAAAGACCAAGCAGGACTGGCCAGAATTTGTAGCTGGATGGGGGAGGAGGAAGGTTGGGCACATCACACACACACACACACACACACATCTATGGCTCCTTACATTAGCGGATGTCAGAATTGTAGACTTTTTGGTGAGGTGCCAGTTTTTGTTGAGTCTAGCCCTGGGGGAAAGGGGATAATTGGAACCAGACAAGGATTTAGGGCCTCAGCTTATAGTGCTGAGTTATAAGGTTGGGCTTCAGGCCCAGGAAGGTGCTTCCGGAAACTTCTTCAAGTAAGTTTTCTTGGATCACCCATATCCACCTCCACCTTTTTCCCAACCATATTAGCCTAGCCTTGCCGATTAGCCACAACTCTCCATTCATCTGTTCTTTCCCACACTCCTCATTCAATAAATACTTATTGGTGCTTTCTGTGTGCCAGGTACAGATACAATAACGTGTAAGGTAGAGCCCTGGAAGGTTGTTGAAAAGAAATAGATGTGGAAACAGATGAACACAACTAAGTACTAAAGGTTATGGTAGTGTATTGATTGCATCAGGTGCGTAAAGGAGAGAACCTTGACTTCTTTATCCCACACACTCCTCTGGTACCATTAAATGCCCCTGAACCTGCTACTCACTGGTCTGCCCATCACAAATCCTGCTACTAAGTCCCTCGGAACATTCAATTAGACTTCCCTAGCTTATTGCAGCTAGATTTCCCAGTATTTTTTTACTTTTCCACAAGCTCTCTTCCCTCATCTTAGCCCTTACTGAAACCCAACTTTCTCCTAAATGATGCCACTTTCCTCAAAAGCCTGTGCAATGGTGACTACTCTTTTTCCCACATTCCCTAACTCACAGGGTAAGAAAAATGTCAACACAACTTCTTGCTCCCAACTTTACTGCTGGATCATTTATCACTCAACTACCTCTTTGAAATGCATACATTTGCTTTATACCATACTTGCTTTACTTTTGAAAGGATGAGGACTCAACCAAAGCCGTGGGCATTTTTCAACTCATCAAGTTTTTACACCAACCTGGGCTGTAACCTCTCTGTATTCATTCATCCACTCTCACCCACGTTTCAATAGCAGCCTACATTCTAGATGGGTTTCTTCTGATGTTCAACAACATGCATTCAACAATTATTTCTGCCAGAGACGTTTAAGAGTAAAGTCAAGGAAGGCAACAAAAAATAAAGTAAAATAGAGTACTTGTGCTACAATGCACATGAGCCTGTTTCTCATGTGAAATGTGGATAATAGTAGTACCAACCTCATAGAATAATTGAGGATTAACTGAAACAAAAAATGGTAAGAACTAAGAATAGGGCATGACATACACAGATGTTAACAATTACTAGTAGTCTATCCTCTGAACTGTATTACATAAAGCCTAAGTAAACATATTAAACCATTCTAATATCAAATCTAACTTAAATCTTTAAACTACTTTAGCATATTCAACATGACTTGTTTTAGTTAATGCTGTAACAAATCTTTTTTAAAAGGATATAAATATGGGTGTGTGTATGGCTCAAAATAAGGCATTTTTTTCCTCCTTGCCGCTCTCCTGAAATTAAATCATGTCAGTCACCAAAGATCTATTTCCAAGACTTCATGATCTTTTTAAAGCTTTTAAAAAATTACTTTCTAACCTTTCTTTTGAATTATTTTCAATTTCTCAAAACTCTCTTTCCTTTTGGATTCTATGATAGCACTTTGATTGATTTTCCTTCTGCCTCTCTGATATCTCTTTGTCTCCACAGCAGGCTCTCCTTCCAATGGTTGCCTTGTGAATGGTTGCCTAGTATCCTAAGGTCCATCCCTACTTTTCACTGCTTCTCAGTCTCTCCAATATGCTATGCTACCTTTCTACCCTTGTCATCTCTACTGTGGACTACTGCAACACTCTAAATGGTGTGCTGGTTCCTAGTTTCTCCCAATTCCAGTAATATTCTTCATGCTGCCACCAGAATAAAAATTTTTTTAATGTCAAGTGTTTTTGAAAATAATTCCATTATTGCCTATTTTCTTAAAAAAAAAAAAAAAGCCTCAAACCTCAGTACACCTTACGGGCCCCCTTTGTTTTACCCCCAAGCAATTTCTCCAATCTCATGTCATCTCGTTCCACCTACCCCCCCAGAACTTCAACCACAAGGAAATATTCATTGTTCATATTACAACATGCCCTTTTTGCAAATCTCTGCCTTTCCACATTTCCTCTTCTTCAAAAGCCTCTTTTCCCCCCCGTTCCCAACCATTTCCTGATCCAACTCCTTTCTCTAATAAGCATTTACCACGTCTATCCCCCCAGGAAAAGAAAAGCATCTCAAGCATAGGGAACCTGCCTTTTCTTCTCTTTAGCTCTAGAATCAAATGATCAACAAAAATTTAATGACTAAACTGTAAGGAATCAACATCAAAGTGATTTCTTTCTAAGAGTTGCAGTTTTAAAATTTCTCCTTAGGTGGAACTGAGTGAAAGGAAAAATGCAAATGAAGCATGCAAACTCAAATCTCAAGGTGAATATGGAAGAGCCAGAGAAGATAAGGATAGCAGTGCAAAATATTCAAAATTTGGACTCTCCTGAAACTTTAAGGTTGTAGGACCATGGCTGTAGATACACATAACATGTCTGACCTTATCACCTCCCTCCTTAGAAATCCTTCAATGACTTTTTAAGGTAAACCGTCATCCTTAATTGGGTAAGGGGCCTCCATAATAAACTTGCCTCCATCAACTTACAGCGTTATCTCCCACTCTCTATCTTACTTAACTTTAGCCACACAGACCTCCTTTCCCACTTTTTTTTTTTACCTAAGCAAATTTGCCAGTAATCTTCTTTCATATATTCTATCTCAAATGACCTCAGTCTATGCTTTCACTATCAGCCCAAGGATTCCTTAAGTTACCTCCATTATATGGTGAAAACGAGTCCATTTTATCACATTTTATTTGGAAGGCAACACAGTATAATGTGGACAATGAATTATGGGGTCTTGGGCATATTTAACCTCTTTTGTCTTGCTGCCTGACCGTAAAATTGAGACAACAGTAGTACCTACTTCATAAGATGATCGAAGGGATTAAAGGATAGTTCAGGTAAAGCACTTAGGATTGTGTTGCTGTACACAAGAGCCCAATATGCGTGGGTAATTATCACCTGTCCTCCATTCCATGCCCCCCTCCTCCCCACCCCAACAGCTCCACTGCTCCTCCAGCCCAGGAACCACATAGGCCTGTCATTGCTGCATTCTTAGCCTGGGCACAGGGCTCTGGACATAGCAGGCCTTCGACATATTTATTTAAAAAAATAAACTGGCAGAGCTTCGTGCTCTACTTCTGCCTTACTAGCTGAGAGACTGTGAAGTATGCTTCGTTTACCCTCACGAAAAATGCAGTATCTACCTCAAGGAGGTTTTGTAGTAAATAACGGGATACACCCACCAAAGCACATGGCACACCTTCAAATACGGTACCAACGGCAGATGTTTGTTATTAATCAGGCGGAGGTCGGCGTCCTCCCTCCCCTCCGGCACGTCTCGTCCCGACCCCAACCTCCTTCCAGCCCACACCCTTACTGCGCCCTTGGCCCCCGGTCCCTCGGGACTCGAGGCGTGGGAGCTCCGGCCCCGCGCGGCTCCCTCCCCGCGCCCCGCGCCCTCCTTCCTTCCTCGCCCGGACGGACGCACTTCCGGCGGATGTGGGGGGGCAACCCCGGAAACGGAAGTGAGCGGCGGGGCCGGCTGACGGTAATAGGGCCGAGCGGCTGTTCACAGAGCAAGTGAAGATGGTGAGTGAGAGAGACCCTGGGCGACCCGTGTTCCGGGCGGGCTCGGGACCCTGGCCCGGGAGGAATGGACCGCCTACCCCTAGCTCGTCCCGGGGTAGCGGCGGCGGCGGGAGGATGAGGTCGGCCTCGGGCGCCATGATCTGTCGAGTCACGGGGTTAGGGGGTTTCGTGGCTTGTGGCCCGAGCAGGGCTGCCCGGCGCGGCTCCCGCGACTAGCGCTTGGGCTTCGTTCCCTTCACTTGTCTCTCTCGATTTGCGCCGTCTGATCCCCAAGCTCCGCAGCACGCCGCTACCCGCTTCCCCGTAGGTGGCACCGAGCTGGCCAGGACAAAGGGAAAGCGCAGCGTTGTTCTGAGGTGCGGCGCTGCTGGCTGTCCTTCGCAGGAGGTTGCGAACCTCGGGGGCCCAGAGCCCTCGAACCCTCGAACTCCTCACTCACCCCTGACCTCGGAACTGCTTTGCTAACAAATCCGACTGTAAAGCCGCCTTTTTAACTCCCACGTTTACACACATTTTTGGGGAACTTGTAGTATGCCAGAAGTTGGAGAGGGGGAAAATCAGATGCTACTCCCTGTTTGTCAGTGTTTTTAAGTGCATCCCTCCCTCCCCCTTTCTCTCTTTTTAACTTAAAAGTTGTGATGCTTGGGAAAGACTCCTGAACGGCCGTGGCCCCTGACTCTGATATGAGGCCATCTAACTCTAGAAAGCCTCTAGAGGTGGTAGTGCTGATTTTTGGGAAGAGGTTTTATAAGCACTGAGGTCTAACTAGTGAGACTTAAAACTTTTCAGAGATTTGTTTTCCTCTGCTGGTTTAATAGAAGCATCAGGTACCAATCCTGACATTTTACAGAAGGAAATTAGGAGAAATAACGGTGAAGCCCAGAAATCAGAATTCTCCTTTTCTTTGTGCATAGAAGAAACTTTTTTTCTGTTACTTTATAATAAAGCAGTCTGGGAGGAGGAGAATGTTGATGTGGGGAAGTACTAGGAGATGCATTTGGAAAGGTACAGTCCTGTAACTCTAGACCTGGAAAGAGTTCAGGTACCTGGAAGGATGAGTAAAGGGGGCCAGAGAGATTGTATGCCTTGATCATAGTCGCATGGTAGGTTAGAAGCAGGCCACCCTAGATTCCAGATTCTTTTCTGGATCAACCTTGACTTCTGTGTAGGGGAACCTGTTTTGTAGGTTCTTGAGTTTCAGGTTAATGACGTTGGACTTTATTTTTCAAGACATTGATGAGTCCGTAAATGGTTTTTTAACAGTTTGGTGAGGGAGATTATATGTTTTAGGAAAACCTTGATATGCAAAATTGTAAAATGGAAAAGTCTAGACACAGCAAGACCCAGTCAAGTGCTGTAAAAGTTATCTAGGTGTGAGATCCCGAAGTAGAGTGGTAGATTGAAGAAACCCTGAAAAGATTAAACCCTGAAAAGTCTAGACACAGCAAGACCGAGTCAAGTGCTGTAAAAGTTATCTAGGTGTGAGATCCTGAAGTAGTGGTAGATTGAAGAAACCCTGAAAAGATTAAAGATTAAAAGAAACCCTGAAAAGTACCTGACCTAATAAAATACAGATATATTAAGAAATCAATTTATTTATTTATTTATTTATTTATTTATTTATTTATTTATTTATGATAGGCACACACAGAGAGAGAGAGAGAGAGGCAGAGACACAGGCAGAGGGAGAAGCAGGCTCCATGTACCAGGAGCCCGACGTGGGATTCAATCCCAGGTCTCCAGGATTGCGCCCTGGGCCAAAGGCAGGCGCTAAACCGCTGCGCCACCCAGGGATCCCAAGAAATCAATTTAAGTGTTGGTTTCTCAGAATAGTTTCCTCTAGAGTAGTGTAAGGGTGGATACCAAACTACCAAACTTTATGTTTTTCTGCAGAATTAAGGGATATTGTACTTGAACAAATGATTAAAAATTAGCTTTTGTGTTTTAATCTGTTGTAACATTTATTGCATTTTATTTGCTTATTTATCTTCATTAGACTAAACCCTGAGAGGTAGATGTGTGTCTTCAGCATCTACCAGCATAGTAGATGTTTAATAAATATTTGGTAATTAAATGTTTTATAGTAGAGATGTGTAGGGTGATAATACACTAGTGTCAGATATACTGTGAGTCTTTGTTTTTGTTCTGCTATGATGATTAATCATCATAGGGAGTACCTTGTTATAGAAACCAAATACTTTCTGAATGTCCTTTTTTTTTTTTTTTTTTTAAGCTTCTTTCCCATATTCTTCTAGCTGTTCTGTTCATTCTTAATCCCATTTCCTTATTCTTCCTTAAGGGATAGTATTCCCCAGGATTGTGTCTTCAACTTTTTTCATTTTGTGCTAATCATTACAACCTAAAGGGAGGGATCTTTCCAATGAAAGTAAATCTGATCATGCCATAACCTTCAGAGGCTCTCTATCAGTCTCAGAATAAAACCTGAATTTCTTTGCATTTTAAGCCTTTTTGTTTTTTTCATTTTGCCAACCTTTCCTTTGCCTCACTGAGACCTCTAGTTAGCTGGTCATGTCAAACTACTTGTAGCTTGTTCATTTATATCTTTGTACCTTTAACCGTGTTTTTTTTTCTTGGATTGCCTTTCAACATGACAATATTCAGCGATCAACTCAGGAATGCTTCCTACTCCCAAATTTGATATTATTTAGTGTACCATGTATAATTAGTCTATCATAATGCTAAGGCTCATCATAATTGTCTAGACTGTGGGCTCTTTGAGGGCAGAGACGGCTTTATTTTTTTGTCTAATGTTTAAACAGTGTTTTTTATATAGATGTTTAGTGTGTTTAGTGTGTTTAGTATTTAATAGTGTTTTTATTTGTGTTGTAGAATGCCAGAGGACTTGGATCTCAGCTGAAGGACAGTATTCCAGTTACTGAACTTTCAGCAAGTGGACCTTTTGAACAGCATGATCTTCTTCGAAAAGGGTATATGGGAGAATTGTGACTTTGAGTTGGTTATAATAAAATATTTCTGTGAATTCTTTTTCACAATATTTAAAAAATGTTTTGATAGGCCATAAATATATATTTAATTTGGGACATAGCAAGTAACATACCTTAGACTGAGGGAGGATGGGAGTGGATATTTTCTATAATGGAAGACATGTCTTAGCAGTAGTGGGGTTCCAGGAATAGGACATCCTTCTAGGAGGTGTTAGCTAGTAGCATGATTTGGTAGGCTTCTTTTTACTACTGCTAACTTGGAGAGCCATTTGTTTCCTTATCTTATTGACTACTGGAGTAACTCTCTGGGAGACAGTAGAACGCAGCAGTTAAGAGCACACTCAGGAGTAGGTTGCCTGGGTTTTGATCCTGGCTCTGCTTTTACTAGATATATGACTTTGGTCAGGTTACTTAATTCCTCTACGTCTCAATGTCTGTATCTGTGAAATGGAGCTGTTAATAGTGTAAATCTTATTTTGAGAAATAAGTGAGTTAATACACGAAAAATACTTACAATAGTACCTGACATTGAAAAGCTCTCAGTAAGTGTTAGCTACTGTTACTTTACTTTTCTAGCTTCAGTACCAGTTGTACCCCTTCCTTGGTTTCCTCCATGTTTCTATATATTGAGGTCTCAATTTCTGGTACTTCTTCTTGGCAAGTGGCTTTTCTGCTTAATCAGATAAGGGTAGTGCCTACCCCTGTAAACATCTGTTTTGAATTTTTGAATTTTATATGTAACTTTAAGTACTTTGGTCTCACTTTAATAAAATGTCATTCTAATATTGGTGTCTAGGGACAGACATAATGCCTCATTATTGTCTTTCCATTTTCTGGTGAAAGATACAGTTTATAGTCTTTGGAATTGGAGATATAATTTGATTTATGGTATAGTATAATCAAATTTGTAAAGCTAGTCAGGTTCTGGTGATTTGTTATTTATTTATCTTTTTCTAAACAAAATGCTCCTTTTTCTTCTCAGGTAGACTTTTAGATTGCTGTAAACAGAACCATTTTCTTTTTTTTTTTTTTTCAGAACCATTTTCAGATTCTGCTTTTCTGCTTTTAGGATAATATTCTGTACAAAGATAATATTCAATAAATGATTATTGCAGGATTTCTGTGGTTCCTCTCAGCTCTCCAATCTTATTTTGGCAATAAGGATAGTCCTCTTTATATATTTAGAGTGATAAAGATCAGTGGTCTGGTTCTAGCAATGTATGACCTTATATAGTAGCTGTTCAGTAAATGTCAAACCTGTTGTTCAGCATGTGTTTATTAAAGGTATATTGAATATGTATAGACCTGAACAGAAGAGGCATAGATTTTTTTTTTAAGATTTATTTATTTATTATTTATTTATTTTTATTTTATGAGAGCGAGAGGGTGGATGTGCGAGTAGGAGATTGGGGGGGGGAGAGTATCCTCAAGTCAGCTCCTTACTGAGTGCAGAGCCTGATGTGGGGCTCGATACCCAGATGCAGAGGTCCATGGACCTGAGCCAGAACCAAGAGTTGGACATTTAATCGACTGAGCCATCCAGGTGCCCCTAGATTTTTTCTATATAATACAGGAAGCATGTCCTCAAATAATAGTAGTTTTAAACATACTTTTTAAAATTTTTTCTAGATATAGGGTATCATTTAATACTTTTTTTTGAAGGGTTCACCCTAATGAATTGACCACTAGTATCTATAATCGGTCCATTTTAAAAGTTACCATATATAGTAAATTTGAACCTTTCTTTAGTGTTACATAATGCATTATGTTATAATTCATAGTTATATGAATTTTGATACATATGTCAATTGCTGCAACCATTTCCCCAATCAGGATACAGAAGTGTCATTGTTCCTAAAAGCTTCCTTGTGCCATTCCTTTATAGTTACACCTATTGATGGATGCAATTTTGAGCTTTAGGTATTGAGTGGTTTATAATCTCCCTTTTAAATTTTTTTTTTCCAGTCTGCCTTGTGTGAAAAATGAACTTTTGCCCAGTCATCCTCTTGAATTATCAGAAAAAAATGTAAGTACATTACCCATGTTTTTATTTTTATCCTCTCCTAGAAGTATACTTTTAGTAATACTTAATGTGATTTCATTTATTAAGATAATTTTGATGTTGAGCATTTGACTGTGAAGAATACAAGG
The DNA here is from genome assembly GCF_048164855.1 of Canis lupus baileyi. NCBI lineage: Eukaryota > Metazoa > Chordata > Mammalia > Carnivora > Canidae > Canis > Canis lupus. The sequence goes on along the minus strand of NC_132861.1, from coordinate 12,751,191 downwards.
ACTTATTTTCAATATCCTTGTAGAGTAGGCTTTGAATTATCATTATAAGCTTCCCTAAAGCTCCTTTTCTACACTTTTCTTTTGTCTTTTTTATGGACTTTTTTTTCTTTTAATTTTAACTAGACTCCACTCCCAGCATAGGGCTTGAACTCAAAACCCTGAGATTAAGAGTCACATGCTCTAACAACTCTTAGCCAGGTCCCCCTTTATGGACATTTCTAAAGGCCAGTCTCCTTTTTCATTCCTCTCATAATACTTCCTCATTTGATGAGCCTGTTTTCTTTTATATCTGCCCTCTGCCGTGTTAGCTGTTGACCTCCAAGTCCATATCTCTAGCCTTGACCTCTTTCTCAAGCTCTGCATTTCCCAAGTTACTGAGGGACATATCTTCTTGGTAGGCACAGTAGGTACACAGATAAACGTGACATAATCCACAACCTGGAGGGGCTGAAAATTTAATGGGAGGACAAGCTGTGGATAGGTACTTATAAAATGCTATAGAGGACCTATGCAACCACCTGTGCATAGGGCTAGTGGAAGGCTTTGTAGAGGAACAGACATTTGAATTGTTTCAGATCAGTATTAACTAGATTGATAGGGAAGGGTCACCCCCAAAGAGAGTATATAGCCTATACGTAGGAGAAGATCCCTCCCAAAGAGGGTATAGCCTGTGTACATGCTATAAATACAACTTAAAGAGTTTCTAAATACATTCAGAGCAAGAAGAAAAAGGTATCTTACTGCTTCAGGAAGATGGTACAGTGTTGTTATTGATAAGTTGGGGCTCAAATTAAGGGAGATTATAGTCTCACTTTTCCAATTATTAGCCTGGCCATTAGATTTGGAATATTGGTTCAGTTCTGAGCAATACATGTTAAAGAGAAACTGACAAATCTGAGTGAGACTGACCCAAATGGTGAAGAGTTTAAAAATTGCATAAATCATTTGAGACTCCGTTTACATCAGCTGCTTCTCTGTAGTCTCCTTAATCACTTCACCAGCCAATGGCAGTCTCTCAAAATTCTGTGGCTTATTATCTATTGTAAGTCCTGTAGTGTGGGTTGTATAATTGAACTATATAGATTTAGATTCTTTTTTTTTTTTTTAAGATTTTATTTATTTATTCATGAGAGACACACACAGAATGAGAGAGAGACAGAGACAGAGACACAGGCAGAGGGAGAAGCAGGCTCCATGCAGGGAGCCCGATGTGGGACTTGATCCTGGGTCTCCAGGATCATGCCCTGGGCTGAAGGTGGCATTAAACCGCTGAGCCACCCGGGCTGCCCTAGATTTAGATTCTTGACACCATACTTAGTAGCTAAGTGAATTTGGGCAAGTTCCTTAATCTCTCTTTAAGTCTTAGTTTCCTCATTTGTGAAATGGAGTTAGTAATAGCCCATACCTTGCATATGCTGGCTTATAGTAGCTCTCCATGATTGGGAGCTGTAGTGGTGATGGTGATGGAAGATGACCATCATTATTTATACCAGTGGTTCTCAACTAGAGATGATTTTACCTCTTCCAGGGGACATTTGGCAATGTCTGATTGTCACAAGTGGTATTGGGAGAGAAGGGTCTTTGGTACTGGCATTAATTGGATGGAGGCCAGCGATGCTGCTAAATGTCCTACAATATATAGGACAGTACTCATCCACCACCACAATTATGTAGTCCAAGGTGTCAGTACTGCCAAGGGTTGAGAAGCCCTGGTCTAGTTGTAATATCTTCCCAACTAGATTATATAACCTCCTCCATAGTAGACTGCTTTCTGGTATATTACCACAGAGCTTAATTGTAATTTTGCATGTGGTCGTTAATAATTTATGTGTTGATTGATAATTCCAGTTTGACATCATATTATAAGGTAGATATATATATTCATCAAAGTTTATAAAATTGAATTTTTTATGTAACTTTATGAGGATAATTCAATATTTATTTATTATTATTTTTTAAGATTTTATTTATTTATTAATGAGAGACACACAGAGAGAGTGAGAGAGAGAGAGAGAGAGAGAGAGAAAAGCAGGCTCCATGCAGGGAGCCTGATGTGGGACTTGATCCTGGGACCCCAGGATCACACCCTGAGCCAAAGGCAGACGCACAACCGCTGAGCCACCTAGGCATCCCATAATTCAATATTTAAAGGAAACCCTTCAATAAGAATTTCAGATTATATATATCCATAATAAAATATTGCATATTTTCCCTAAGAACCGTTTGTTAAAATTTTATACTCAACCTAAGTAATTGAAAATCATATTGTTTCGTATCTTACCTCAGACTTAGTGTATATGGGCCCAGGTCATGTCTAAACTGAGCACTAATCTCTCATGTTTTTGATTGAACCCCCCCCTCCCGCCCTGACCTAAAATCTTATCAAGAGATTGTAGTTTAATAAAAAATGATCACAAAAGTCACTTTACCTTACTATAATTAATGTTAACTCAGACAGACCTTTGTAGCAGTCTGCAAATCCTATCCACTACCCATTTTGGGAAACTGTATGATTAGAATTCATGAGTCAAATTGATTCATTGTGCCTGAATTACATTAAATTGCAGTAAAAGTTTTTTAGAAGTAATATTAGTGTTTAGTAAAAGTATGATTCTAGAAAAAACAGCTTATTAAGACCCACAAACTGGACAGGTATTAGAGTTTTGGGTCCCCCTGCCACCTGGTGAACCTCTTATCCCAAAAAGTGGAGTTTAAACATTGTAGCTTAATTAACAGGGTGGTATAATGAGTTTGACTATTTTTTTAATGAAGTCTTTTGAATTAATATACTTTCATATTTAGAAATTCACTATTTTTATCACTTGTATATAGCTTTCTGGATCTCATTTTATTTATGTCTTTTCTTTGTTTTATCAGTTTTGTGGTAATTTTAATCCAAAACACTAAAATATTTTGTAAATGTACTTTTGCAATGTGAAAAACATTCCTTAATTTAGCAGTTTTGTAAATCCAATTTTAGGTGTTAATTTCACGTTGGGGAAGTACAACTGTGTGCCTGATAAAACAAAGACATATATATTCTAAAATTTATTGAAATTAATAAAAGTACTTTGTTTTTATTTCAGTTATGTATACTAAAATTCTTTAAGTGTTGTTGTGTTACATATGTATCAGTGCTGTTTTGAAAGCAGAATGTTGAGTGTAACATTTGAAATTATATTGTTTGCCTTTGTAGTTCCAGCTCAACCAAGATAAAATGAATTTTTCTACACTAAGAAACATCCAGGGTCTGTTTGCTCCACTAAAATTACAAATGGAATTCAAGGCAGTGCAGCAGGTGAGCTTATGGATGTCAGTTATGATATGTTCCACATGTGGGTTGCTATGAGTTAGAAGGAGTCTTCTGCAGTACCTAAAGCCTTACCTTCTCTTCTCCTCCATAGCCTATTCTACTTTGTCCCTTTTCAGGGTATGACCTGGATTCCTACTTTAAAGAGAAAAAAGAAGGCCTTAAGTGGTAAACTTCAAATTATGAGCTTAGTGCCAAAGCTTATCTGTATCTACTTTCATGTTTTTCTGTCTTTAGGGGGTTACATTGAAATACCTCTAGGAATATTCAGGTTGTGGTATGTTTGTATATAGGCAGTTTGTATATAGCTATGTATACCTGTTGCTCAGGAAAAGATCTTCAGAAATGTCCTTGAAGGTGTTTAAGAACTGTCCTCGACCTGTGCTCTAGATTCTATCATGTCACACTATGTCAGGGAGTAAGATCTTTTCATGGATCCTTTCTATAACCGATATCTTCATCCTCTCTCTGCACTTGGACAGACTCAGCAGTGTTTACATACATTCTAACTTTTTTTGTCTTTTAAAACAAAAATTGTGTCAGTCTCTTTATTGTACCTTCTTTACAAGTGTGCTTTTGCAGGTTGAGTGTCTTAAAGTTGCCTCCATTTGCTATATGCCCCTTTACCTTCTATTCATTCAACCCACTGTTCTCTGGCTCTCATCACACCAGTGAAACTGCTCCTGTGGTTATCTGTATGTATGCCTTCCTTTTGTTTGATCTCCCTGTGGTGTGTAACACCAGTAACTCCTTTTTTCCTTGGCTTTTAGAATACCACACTTTCCTGTTATCCCTGTTTCTGAGACCTTATTCTCAAGTGTTTGTGTATAGGTTCCTTTTGCTTTTTTCATAACTTTGAAATAACAGTTTTGTAGGTCCCATTTCCAGTCCTCATCCTGTTATTTCCTGTTTATTCCTATAACTTTTGGTATCATTTGTATGTTGATGACTTCCAAGTTTTAATTGTCATGAGCTGTAAACCTGTAGACTTCTTCAGTTGGACACTGTGAAGTTCCACAGGCACTTCACATTTCACCTTTGTAAGTACAGGGTAACTCATTATTCCTCACATACTCCGCATCCTGTGTGAATAGGTTGCTTCCTAAGGGCAGAGATTGGAACATGCATGAGCCTTGGTTGTCTCACACCGCACCTCATCTGTACCTCCACCATCTAGTCAATTACATGTTTTCACCAGTGCTACTACATTGGTTTTGATCACCTACTATGCAACGTCCAGATCACTAATGCCGAGCTTTGTTGCCCTCTGATCCATTGTACGTGTTCTAGCCACAGGAACCTTTGTAAAATACAGATTTGATCATACCTCTCTCCTTACTTTGCCCTCAAATTAAAACTCAACTCTGTAACATGGCTGTTTATGAATTGACCTCTCCTTCTTCTCCACCATACTTCATAGCCTCCTAAAACTGCTTGCATATCCCGGCTGAGTTTTTTCTCACCTTTTGGCTTTTGCACGTGTTCTTCCTACTACTGTGTCTTTTTCAGTAAATTCTATTAATACCCTCAACTGTATTGTCTAAGTCCTCCTGGAATCTATGTCAGAACTTTTTCTAAGGATCAAGCTCTAAAAGAGCATGTGTGGCTCTTAAGTCAGAATAACCTGGATGTGAATCTTGGTTCCACCATCTACTAATCTTAAGAACTTACAAGTTAGAGACCTTTCTGAGCCTCAGATCATTTGTTTGTTTTTAATGTGAAATGGAGTTAACCATAACAACAGTGTAGGGTTATTAGGGTTATTCTGAAGATTAAATGAAATAATGTGTTTGGCACAGAATCGTTAGCTTCCCTTTTATTTTCCTCCCCACATTCCAGCTACATATGGCTCATATTTCAGGCCTAGTTTTAATCCCGTGTAATTCACACATCCTTGCCCGGGATTCTGCCTCCTCCCTTGTCCCTGTGCTGTCGCAGCTCTTGCTTTTGGGTGTGTAACAGCTGCCTGCTCATCACTGTTCATCACGGGTGCTTTCACAGTACCTACCAGGTACCTACCAGGTATCTACCAGGCCCCGTGCTCTCTGGTTTAACTTATAAGCTCTGTTTTTGTTTCTTCCACTCCTCCTTACTTTCTTTTTAAAGGAAAAAAATATATATATGTGTGTGTATAATACATATGTATATATTTTATATAATTTTTGACAACTTGGAGAAATTTTTTCATCCTAAACTCTATAGGCCATTACTAATTAAAAATATTATTAGTCTAGATATTTTTCTTGGTGGAAATTATTCTAACAGCATCCTTAGATTTCAAAGTTATGATAACTTTAAAATACTAGTATCCTGTAGTTATTGACTAGCTATTACTCTTAGCATTCTTTTGTCAGTATCCAAAATAACCTGCGTTGTTTCTGATTATCATTGCTAGACAACTAACAGAGAACACAGAAACTGAAAATTTGGTTTGGCTGTATGAAAGTTTATTGAATACTAAATATATGCCAACGACTATACTATATACATACTTCACACCACACCATCCTGTTTGTTTGAGAGGAAGGTGATACTCTCTTGTTTCACAGACAAGGAAAATGAGAGTGAGAAGATCAGGTAACTTAAACAGCCATAGTATTGTTAAGTAGTAAAACAGTTTGACTCCCGGTCTCTGACTCCACAACCCATGCTTGCTCCACTACATACTTATATACCAGTCTGCGGTATATATATTTAATACTTAAAAAAGGTAGATACTACTAGTTCAGAATGGTTTGTGTAGGAACACCTGGTTGGCTCAGCGGCTGAGTGTCTGCTTTCGGCTCAGAGCATGATCCCAAGGTTCTGGGATCGAGTCTCACGTTGGGCTCCCTGCACGGAGCCTGCTTCTCCCTCTGCCTGTGTCTCTGCCTCTCTCTCTGTCTCACACAAATAAATAAATGAAATATTAGAAAAAAAAAAAGAATGGTATTGTGTATTTTGAAGGCCCTACAAGTGACTTTGGTCTTTCTTTCTGGTTACCAGTACTGTTTGAAATGGTCATAACTTAAGCATTTACGATGAGCAATACAAAACAACATAACAAAGTGAAGTAAACAGTTTACTAAGTAGAATAATGCTCTTATTGAGTTGGAATATCTTCAGGAATTTGATCATCCCACCTTTATTAGGAACTAGATATGACATTAGGCTCTGAGATTTTTGCATTTCATCATATGTATTGATGTGGTATGCCTGGGAGCAGAAGCAAAGCCCCCAAATATGTACAAAGCTGATGGGATTATTATGTGTTAATAAAAGCCATACTTTTCAGTGTCTTTATATATTTTGAATAAAGCTTCGAGGAATTTTAAAGTTTGGTTTGGGTCTAAAATAGGAACTGGTGTTTTTTTCCACTGGTTATTATCGTTTCATTTAGTTTTGTGAATTTTACAAATAAAGAATAAAGAGCATGAAATTAGATTATGTATTGGTTTCTTTTTTCCCCCTTGGTTTTCACTAATCTTACCCTTTCATATTTTTCCTGAAGGTTCAGCGTCTTCCATTTCTTCCAAGCTCAAACCTTTCATTGGATATTTTAAGGGGTAATGATGAGACTATTGGATTTGAAGATATTCTTAATGGTGAGTGTCATTCAGCACCTTTTTATGGAGACCTAATAATGAAAAGGCAACAGAAGCAAACAAAACCGACAGCATCCTCATCCTTATGGAGTTTATAGCTCATTGGGTTTACTTGTGTTTATTGCAATAAGACAAAATTTAATCATAACAACTGTTGTTTAACTGATTTTAAAGGTGGAAGTTAGTTATGGAATTCTGAGGTGATAGTCACTCAGTAAAGGATGGTCCTTCCCATTTCACGTCCTGTGGTTATAGTCTAAGATATGAATAAGTCTAAGGTGTGAATCTAATAGAGTATATAAGGGTAGCTTAAACAGCAGTTGTTGTTTCAGTATTCAAAATATTTGTGGGATATGACTAGTTTTTTTAAATGACTAGGAAAAAAAGTTTTCTTAAAAAAAAAAAAAAAAAAAAGCTCCCACCCCTGAAGAAATTTTGTGATTCTATAGGTAGTGACTAGAAAAGAAGAATCTGTAATTTTTAATAAAATTCCTTGGATACTTTTATTATGTATGAGATAAATAACTTTTAAGTAAGAACAATACATGCAGCAGCCTCTATTTTTTCTGATCTGAGAAAGATAAACAAATAGAATTCTGTTTAGCATTGCTTCTGCTCATTATGCCCCAGCAGTTTAGGAGAAACAGAAAAACCCAACAGGATTAAATTCTATTAGTTTTGCTTGGCTGCTGATGTCTGGTAAGGAAATGCTATGGACACAACAGAAGTCTAGTGAGCCTCCCCTTTGAGAATCTTCCCTGAGGGAGTTTTTTCAATGCAAGAAAATCTGGAATTCTAAACTTTTTATGTTGCACTTATACCTCGTTGTAAATTAGCGAAGTGATAGTTCATGTGTCTTTATTTTTATCTTTATGTTAGTTACAAAAATACATTTATTTAAAAATCAACTCCTGCTTTTTTGTAAAGAAAATGAGTGGTGCTTGTTAAGCATTTACTCAGTCAAGTATTTATTATGTGTCCGGCACTGGGCAAGCTCTGAATATACAGCAGTGAAAAAGCTTTTCTACGTGGGGTGATAAACAGATAAAAGCAAACATAAAATTACAAATTGTGATAAATTCTAGGAATAAAAAGGGAGTGATACAGTTTGTTGTTGAGTGGGAGAGACAGGCACTTCTGGGAATATGACATAACTTGATTGCTAAAAGATGTGTGAATTAGTTAATCAAAAGTAGAGGGAAGGGATCCCTGGGTGGCGCAGCGGTTTGGCGCCTGCCTTTGGCCCAGGGCGCGATCCTGGAGACCTGGGATCGAATCCCACGTCGGGCTCCTGGTGCATGGAGCCTGCTTCTCCCTCTGCCTATGTCTCTGCCTCTCTCTCTCTCTCTCTCTCTCTGTGTGACTATCATAAAAAAAAACAAAAAAAAAAAACAAAAAAAGGAGAGGGAAGAATATTTTAGGCAGAAGAAGCAATATGTTGGGGAGTTTAACCTGAGAGACAGCTGAAGAACTCTGAAGGGGTTTTAAGAGGTTTTCTTTACTTTTTTTTTTTTTTTTAGAAGATTTTATTTATTTATTCATGAAAGACACACACACACACACACAGAGAGAGAGAGAGAGAGGCAGAGACATAGGCAGAGAGAGAAGCAGGCTCCATGCAGGGAAGCCCGATGTGGTACTTGATCCCGGGACTCCAGGATCACGCCCTGAGCTGAAGGCAGATGCTTAACTGTTGAGCCACCCAGGCATCCCTAAGAGGTTTTCTTAATCTATAAGCTAAGAGGTTAGCTTGCTGTGGTTTTATGGACCCCGGCAGAAGACACGACTCCAAGAGTCAAAGAACAGTTGATTACCCACAGCAGTAGAGGGGCTGGAGTATCAGCTTTCCTGTTGGTTTCCTGAACCCTAGCTCTCACAGAGCAGCAAGAAGAAGGTCAGATGATGCCACATATATAGTTTGAGGAACACCCCCTCCCCCCACCGCCCCGATCAGGACATCTGAATCTTCTATAATAGTAAAGAAGCCTTCCTGTTCTGTGCTCTAGAAGAGTCATGATCTTGGTCTTAGGCTGTTCACTTTAGAAACAGCTTTGGAAAGAGAGTCTAGAACAAAGGCAGGCAGTGTATCCAAGACTTACAGAATTGTAAAAGACTTATATAGAGAATTGTCTCCCAACACACATGAGTGTGTTAAGAAGGCCCATGTGGCTACAGGGTTTTGAGTTAAGAGTTGGAAGTGATACGGTTTTCCTTCTCATCAGGGAAGTACTTGGTCAAGAAAAATCTGTGCATTTTACAAGGAAGGGAAGGGACTGAGGAGGGCAATAGTAAAATCAAAACTAGACTTTCAGTGCTAAAAGAGATCTTCTGTTTACTCCAGTTACCTCACTCTAAGGTGGTTAAACAGACTGATGGAGAGAGAGGCTTAGTCCTCCCTCTTGGTCTCACAGGAAGGTAGCGGCAGAGCAGAATCATAAAGGCCATTGCCTTGCTGATGTGGTGTGTGTTTTTCTGGTATAAGTGACTTATTTAATAAGCATGTACTTTATTAAAGTTAGAGCTTAAAGCAGAGTTTAAAAGGTATATATAAAAGTTATATAAATTAATATATTCTTTGTTTAACAATTTAAAACATGACAGCTGAAACTCAAGCCCTCCATGATTATCCTCAAACCCATTTCTCTCCCTTATTCTTCAGTTACTTGCTTTTTACATTTATTGTATTTCCTTTCAAACTTTTTTTCTGTGTGTCTTTATACTGAGTCAGAAATTTGGCATTGCTTAGTGGTTTGTTTTTTTAAAAAACACAACTGGGATACTGTGTATATCTTACAGTATGTGTGATACATCAGTGCATTTATTGCTGGATGCTTTTTTCACTTTTTTAAAATTTAATTTTTGAGAATATCTGTGTACGTGTGGATGGCTATTTTTACAAACTGATTTTACGGTTCATTGTTTTTTTTATTTTTTTTAATTTTTTATTTTGGTTCATTGGTTTTTTAATCCTATTTGAGGAATAGAGGGCAGAAATGGAAAAAGGCTTTAGCTTACTATTAGCAGTAATTTTAAAAAGCTATTCTAAAAAAAAAGTTATTCTATGTGTATTGTACAGTTAAAATAAGACTTGTCTATTTGCTATCTAAAAATAAGATAGTAAAGATTTTAAAGATTTTCTTGGTCTCAAATTCTGATTTATGTTTGTGTATGTAACAGCACAAAGTAGAAATAAAATGTTTTTGTAAACTAGATTAAGAGACTGCTCAATCTTTTAATTAGAAATTGTTTCCTAGAGTCATCTGGGAAGCTTACTGGAAAACCTGAGTTTTGAAAAAGGAGAACTTTTTCAATCTGTTGTCTTTTTTTTTTTTTTCCAGTCAACTGTATTGAGATATAGTTGACATACAATAGAATGTACTCATTTTAAGTGTACAGTTCTGTGAATGTTAGCAAATGTGTACTACTGTGTAATATCCCCCCAGTCAAGGTATTTATCACCCTATAAAGCTTCCTTGAACCCTTTGTAGTCAGTTCCCCACCTTTGGCCTCAGGCAGCCACCAGTCTGTTTTCTGTCACTTTTAGTTTTGCTTGTTCTAGATTTTTATGTTAGTGGAATAATTGATTTTATCTTTTTTTGAGAATCTTTAATATGTTTGTTTTTGTTTGTTTTCAGACCCGTCACAAAGTGAACTAATGGGAGAACCACACTTGATGGTGGAATATAAACTTGGTTTACTGTAATCTGTTGTGCTGTTCATGAAAATAGAGGGGCTGCATGTTGTTTATAGTCATCTTTTTACTATAATTTGATGTATACAACATTAAAAGTACTGACACATGAGAATTTTTGCCTAAATAGTATTTGTGATCATTTGAAATGATTTAGTCTTTGGTTTATGGCCATGTGACAGTTGAAGCACTAAAGGAAGATGATTTTAAAACTCCCAATTTATATGAAAACAATAGCCTTCTATATGTCTTTCAAAAATTGTTGTTAATGAGTATTTTAAAATTGTACAGGTTTCAATCCAGCCTGTTTTCTGGGTATCCCATAAATTTAATTTTGATTACCATTATCAGCATTTGAGTCTACAACCTTCATAGTAGCATCTCAGAATAAATATCTGTAATTGATTTCAGTGGTAACACTTCAAATTAAGTACAGAGTAGGGTATTTATATTTTACCTTGTTTCACTATAGCCTGTTGATACTTATAAGAAAAATACTGGGTTTATTGATGCTATTTTAGAATTGTAGCTATTTGATTCTTTCAATTTGAAAAGTATAAGTTCAAAGGTTTTGATTTTGGTCTTGTCTTTAAAATGAAAAATCAACCAGCATATGTTGATTACCTTGTTGTAATGGATAGATTTATATATCACAAGATGATTAAATAGAAATAAATTACAATATTCATGTACACACACTATGTATCCCTGAACAGATTCCATAATTATTTAAAAATAAATCTTCATTATAGTTGTTCTTTCTTATGTTCCTTATGAACTTGGTATACAAAAATTCATGAATTTTAGATTTAATCAGTAAATGGGTCATCTTTCACTAATTAAAAAATATTTTTTGATTATCAATTTTTCAGGAACATCTTAATTGGTTAGGTCACTGATTTGCAACTGAAGGCTTTATTGCTTCTCCCCTTTTAGGGGCCAGGGAGGAGGGCATCTAATAATATGTAGAGATGTTTTTGGTTTTCACAACTTTGAGGAAGGGCTGCTACTAGCATCTAGTAGAGGACAGAGATGCTGAAAAATTCCTACAACAGAAAAGACAGAGTAACAAAAATACTAAAGGAATATAATTTTTAAAACTCATAATTTATGTTGAAACAGCCTTCTATGTCAAAGTTATTACTGAATATTGTAAAACTGTTTACATTCAGAGTTTGCTCCCTGCAACCAAAAATCATTTGATTTAAAATCTCAATAGTGGAACGCTTGGGTGGCTCAGTGGTTGAATGTCTGCTTTTGGCTCAGGGCATGATCCCAGGGTCCTGGGATCAAGTCCCACATCGGGCTCCCCACATGGAGCCTGCTTCTCCCTCTGCCTGTGTCTCTGCCTCTCTCTCTGTGTCTCTCATGAATAAATAAATAAAATCTTTAATAAAATAAAAAGTAGTGTCAAGGATGACAAACTGAAATAAAACCATATGACACATTTTTAAAAATTACTGTTGAGATTAAGTTGAAAACATTTTTGCCATTATAGTATTTGCCAAATCGTTTTACACTTAGGTTATGAAAAAAAAACAGAGAAATAATGAAGGTTTGCTAATTGCTTCTAGATATAGTCTCTTTCAACTAATTAAGAAAACAGGAAATTTCTTGTGACCATAGTTCTAAGAATATTTCATACCCTTCCTGACCAGTAGAGGGTACTGTGAAATTAATAAGCATGATTTAATTGGAAAAGCAGATGCTTTAAACAGAAATTGGTAATTGTGATTAATACTTTCTGAAGGTCTTTGCTTCCTCTCTTCCTCTTTTAACTTCTTTGTATTTATACTAGTGATCCTCATTGCTAGATTCACAAATCACCTGGGAATCTTGTGAAAAAATTTTGGTATTGGATCTGAATCTCAGAAATTCCAAAAGGACTGGTCTGGGGTGGATCCCAGGAAGTGTACTTTTGAAAAGCTCTCCAGCTTTGAGAACCTTTGTTTTGTCTTTGCTTGCTTTTGCCCGAGTATTAGCAAAAGTCATTAGCATCACTTAGTTCTGGCCTGTATCTGTGCTGCATAGTTTGCTGTTTCTTAATCTCTGCAGTCTTTAGTGTGTGCTTGAAGTTGGCATTATTTGGATTTCTTCATAAGACTCGGTTGCAGATATGTCTGAGTTGCTTGCCTAGGTGTCAAACTAGGCATTTTTCCTTCAGATGCTGTGGCCTTATTGAAGAATTAGTTTAGTATTTTCCTTGTTTCTGTTTGCTTTTGAAAATAGCTTTGGGTTCAAGAGGAACTTTGTAGGTTGGTGGCTGATTAAAATATATTTTATTAAAATTAAAATGATAAAATTCACAATAAAGGATAGAAACATCCTTGTGTAGAAACATACCAAATGAGGGTGCAGTCTAATTCTATATTAAGCCTTTTGGTAGGTATGAGAATAAAGGAATTTGTGGATTTTATTGTCTGGAAGTGCTGAGGGATTGGCAAAAAAGTAAGCACATATTTGACACACACACCATGGGGTGGCTTTTGCTATAAACAACACCGTTTCACTCTTACCCTCAATACAAAATATAACTGAAAGGTTTACCATTTTTCATAATTTTGTCCTTTGCAATGAGTGTTATCCCTCTTTCAGGAGTACATATAAATATAACCCAGAGCTCCTCTGTACTTTGTTATTCTTTTGAGTGTAGACATTCAAAAATATAAAAGATCTGAACAAGTAGATTATTTTTGAAAAACAGACTGTTTATGATCTTCCACTAAAATTTATAATTGGTTTAATTTTTTTAAATCAAATACATAGAATCTAAGTATATATTAACTAAGTTTGACTTGCTTTTCAGTAAAGCAAAACCAAAAGTGATGTGACACTTCATGGGATTTCTTATTTAGCTCATGATTTCAAAACAGATTTAGATTACTTCATGTACAATAAATGCTTACATAAGAACTTATACTTTTAGTTTGTTATATTGTAGACCCTTAAGTCATATTAAAGAATAAGAAATAAGCATTCATTGGTTTTTAAATCAAATTTCATCAGGGATTGTTTAGTTTCCTGATTGAAAAAGTAAAGGACTTTTTAACATGTTTTTTTCTTTTAAAAATAAATCAAGTCTTGAAAATTTAGTTTGCTTCCAGATCTCAGATTTATTTCTGGAGTCAGTAGACGTGCCTTGTCAGTTGTACTTTGTCTTTTTGCTTCTCTTCAGTGTCTTGACCTAGTGGAGACAGGAAGAAGCTATATTGTTCATCTCTGTGACCAAATAGAGGTCACAGAGGATATGGCTTTGGGTCAGTAAAAGACCAGGCTGAATGCTGCTGCAGTTTTGCCTGGGCTTTTTTACTTTTGGAGAGTGGATTGATTTTAACCCATGACCTAAACCACCATTTTTATTTGTTTTCTGTGTTATATAGAAATCATACAAAACGTAAGTTATGTTTTCACCAACTTTTTATTTTGAAAACGTTCAAACTTAGAGAAAAACTGAACAAACGATTTAGAAACACCCAACATAACATAACCTTCACGTAGATTCACCAATTATCAGATTGCTTCATATTCTCCTGGGTAGATTCAGGACGAATTTTGGCAAGAAGTCTACAAATATAGTGATATGTACTTAACTGCATCACATCAGGAGCCGTAAAATATTAGGTTGTCTCATTTATTGGTGTTGCTAAGTGTGATCTCTTGGTTAACAGGTGGCAGCTGCCAGAATTCTCCATTGTAAGAGTATAGCTTTCCTTTGTAATTAATCTGTGAAGTAGTAATTTGAGACCTCATGTATGTCTTGTTCCCCAAGAACCCTTCGTCCAGGGATTTTTTTTTTAAATGTATTTATTCATGAGAGACAGAGAGAGAGAGAGAGAATGGGGCAGAGACACAGGCAGAGGGAGAAGCAGGCTCCACACAGGGAGCCTGATGTGGGGACTCGATCCCGCGTCTCCAGGATCAGGCCCTGGACTGAAGGTAGTGCTAAACCGCTGAGCCACCTGGGCTGCCCAGCCTAATCTTTTTTGTTGTTGTTGTTTTGTTTTGTTTTTTTAAAGATTCTATTTATTTTAGAGAGAGAGGGTTAAAAAAACTTTAGCAGACTCCATGCTCAGCACGGGCCCCATGAGGGCTCGATCTCAGGACCCCAAGATCATAACCTGAGCTGAAACCAAGTTGGACACCTAACCAACTATGCCACCCAGGTGCCCCTAAACCTAACCATTTTAGTGAATAGATAGACCTTTAATTTGAAAAGAGAATTACATGGTGGTTAAAGTACTAGATTTAAATTTTAGCATTCCTAATGTTATTTCACAGAGTATTGAATATACTTACAGTACTTTAGTTGTCATAGTCACCATAAACAGTTATCAAAGAAGTTATGACCAAAGAAATATGTTAGTCATAGGCTGAACGCTGCTGAACTTAATACTAATGATGTCTTGCCTGATCATGTGAGAAAGTCACAAGATCCAGAAAGGTTAGGGCGGCCATGGCCTTGCTCTGTTATGTGCCTTGCCTTCCAAGTAGTATATTAGCAGTATATTAGAGAAATTGAGAAGATAAAAGGACCTGGTAAAGCACAAGAAATGGTGTATTCTTCTTTTTAAACTGTTTATTATGGAAATTTTCAAATATCCAAAGGTAGGTAGAAAAATACAGTATAATCTCATAGTCCTATCATCTAGCTTCCATAATATACTTATGCCCAGTCTAATTTCATCTAAGTTTTTCATTAATTTTCCCCCTCAATATTATCTTGAAAAACTTAAGACATCATTTCTGTGCTGAAATATTTCAGTTTATAATGCTGACCATAACCACAATATTACTATATCTAAGTGAATGATAATTCCTTGTAATTGAATGTCCAGTCAGTATTCAAATTCCTGATGGTTCAATGAATGTAAGAATTTTTTTTTTTTTGCAGCTGTTTTGTTTGAATCAGGATCCAAGTAACTCACATTATGATTGGTTTTTGTGCCATTTGTCTTTTTTTTTTTTTTTTTTAAAGATTTTATTTATTTATTAGAGAGTGCACACAAGTGTAGGGTAGTGGGAGAAGGAGAAGCAGGCTCCTCGCTGAGCAGGGATTCCCATGCAGGACTTGATCCTAGGATCCTAAGATCATGACCTGAGCCAAAGACATTTAACCGACTGAGTTGCCCAGGTACCTGTACCATTTGTCTCTATTTATGGGTTCTATTTCCATCTCTTGTTTTTTCTTGCTATTTGTTAAAGAAACAAAGTTCTGTAGAATTTCTCACAGATTAGATTTTGCTGTTTGCATCTTTGTAATGTAGTTTCACATGTTCTCACCTACATTTTCTATAAATTGCTAGTTGAATCTACAAATTTGATCATGTTTAGGTTTATTATTTTTGAAAAGATCACTTCATAGCTGGTGTGTTGTCTCAAAAAGATACCTAATGCTTAATGGGCTCTCATTTTCTTTCCTTTTTTTTTTTTTTTAAAGATTTATTTATTTATGATAGACAGAGAGAGGCAGAGACACAGGAGGAGGGAGAAGCAGGCTCCATGCTGGGAGCCCGACGCGGGACTCGATCCCGGGACTCCAGGATCGCGCCCTGGACCAAAGGCAGGCGCTAAACCGCTGAGCCACCCAGGGATCCCCGATGGGC
The DNA here is from genome assembly GCF_048164855.1 of Canis lupus baileyi. Lineage (NCBI taxonomy): Eukaryota > Metazoa > Chordata > Mammalia > Carnivora > Canidae > Canis > Canis lupus. The sequence goes on along the minus strand of NC_132861.1, from coordinate 12,735,003 downwards.
TCTCATTTTCTATTATAAGTGGCCACTGATGCATTAATACATATCTTTATTAGGGGTTGCAAAATGGCAATTCTAAATCTGTCATTCCCTCTTCACTTTTTTAGCTAAAATATTTCCTTAGAAGGAAACTTAATACAATCTACAATTTGGTTACATCCAGGAGTAGAGTTGATATAGGACAGACGAGGAAAATAACGGTTTGTTTTTAGCCATTTTGAAAATAAGGTGATTCTTCTGTTTGTTTCTTAAATATTCCATAACAGGGTTTAGCTTTGGGGAAAGATAGGCAAGGTTAGCTTTATTTCACATTCCATTGCCCTTTATTTCATCTTCCACTTTGTAGAATTCATTTGTCTGATTTTGGCTGTCTGGCATCCATTCACACTTTCTGATCTCTCTGAGTTCCTGAGGTGAATCACCTTTCCTCATTGTGTGTTGTCTTGGGGGAAGATCGTGCATGCCTCCCTCTCTAGACTTCTAAGAGGGCATGCCTCACTGCTCCTTGTTCCCTTGTGGGCCAGGTATGTGTCCTGAGTAAGCCAATCAGACTTCTTTCCTGGACCTGGACTCCATTTCACAAGGGCTTGATGAAGACAGGTGAGTCATCATCACTGGCAGAAGCAATGCCCTTTGTGCTGCATGATTATTGCTGCTTTATCTCTGTGGCTGCCTTTGGCTAACGATTGTCTTCTTACCTATTCTTTGGTTTTTATTGAAGCTGTGAGCCTCTACTAGCATCCCAGTAAATCCAGTGTGTTTAAGACAAGCAATACAGGGATCCCTGGGTGGCGCAGCGGTTTAGCGCCTGCCTTTGGAGTCATGGAGCCTGCTTCTCCCTCTGCCTGTGTCTCTGCCTCTCTCTCTCTCTCTCTGTGTGACTATCATAAATAAATAAAAAAAAAATGACAAGCAGTACATTTTGTTGCTTCCAGTCAGGATCTCTGAATGCTGCCATAATTGGCATCAGATAGTTGGTGTTATGGGGAACACATGGCCAGAAAATTGTGGAAGTAGAAATTAGTTATCTGATTGAGATAGATTAGGCAGTGGCTCTAGGTAGGAAATCTAGCTGTTTTCGGCTGGCAGTTGTGAAATAGCTATCCTGTCTGGTCACATGAAATCATATGCCCAATTTACAGCAAGGTTCTGGACAACACAATGTGAAAAAATCAGGATTGTGGAGTGGTTGCTTCTGGGTGTATTGGAGAGTTTAAAGTAAGTAAGTAACAATTTCAAATCCACAAACCAACCTACAGAATCCTGAAGAATGCCATTTCTTCCAGGTGTAATACTTAGCAAAAACAAATCTTGAGTCTCCAGAATTGGCACAGCTGTTGAATTCACTGCCTTACAGGATCTAATGTATGAAAATCGGAGCACTGATAGGACCCTGAGAATTAAGTGAGAATATGATTGAGGAAGGAAGCAACTTCTTCACTTAGAAGGAGGATGTTTCTTTCTTTCCTTTTTTTTTTTTTTTTTTTTTTAAGATTTTATTTATTTATTCATGAGAGAGAGAGGCAGAGACACAGGCAGAGGGAGAAGCAGGGTCCATGCAGGGAGCCCAACTTGGGATTCAATCCTGGGTCCCCAGGATCAGGCCCTGGGCTGAAGGCGGCGCTAAACCGCCGAGCCACCCAGGCTGCCCAGATGTTTCTTTCCTAAGACATTTTTCACTTGAGGGGGTCTGTTTACCAGAAAAAACTAATTACTCTTTTGCCACTGCACTCTATTCCCAAACCCATGGCTAGTGTTAAGACTCCAGCATGCCCTCTGGAGGCCAAATCCAAAGAAATCTAGCTTGTAGGAAGAATTTAGGGACTGCTAATTTATATCTTCAAGAATTTCAGGAACATGTGAAAGAATGGATTTTGAATGTGCTTTTCAAATATCAGTATGATCCCCTTATACAAGGTAATTCTAGATACATTTAATTCAAAAAGATGGATGTGTGTGTGTTTTTAAGATTTTATTTATTTATTTATTTTTTATTTTTTTATTTTTTTAAGATTTTATTTATTTATTCATGAGAGACACACAGAGAGAGAGGCAGAGACATAGGCAGAGGGAGAAGCAGGCTCCCTGCAGGGATTCCAATGTGGGACTATCCCCAGACTCCAGAATCACGCCCTGAGCCAAAGGCAGACACTCAACCACTGAGCCACCCAGGCACCCCAGTGGATGTGGTTTTAATAGTTTGCAAAATTGGATTCAACACAGGCCCACACTAAATGAAGCTGAGATGCTAGAGGTCCTTAGTATTGTGTAAAGCCGTGATTCTCGGGGATCCCTGGGTGGCTCAGCGGTTTAGCGCCTGCCTTTGACCCAGGGTGTGATCCTGGAGTCCCGGCATCGAGTCCCGGCATCGAGTCCCGCATCAGGCTCCCTGCATGGAGCCTGCTTCTCCCTCTGCCTGTGTCTCTCCCTCTCTCTCTCTATGTCTATCATGAATAAATAAAAAATCTTAAAAAAAAAAAAGGCCGTGATTCTCAAACTTTTTCTGTGCATCAGGATTATGAGAGGGCTTTTAAAAACACAGACTGCAGGGCCTCACCCCTAGAATTTGTGATTCAGGAGGTTGGAGTTTAAGTCTGAGAATTTGCATTTCTAATAAGTTCTTAGGTGATGGTGATGCTACTAATCCAGGGACCACACTGAGAACAGCTGGTATAAAAGGAGGAAGTCATACTATGAGAGACAGGAATTTTGGATTTTTTGGTTTCCTTATGTAAATCACCGGCCACCTAATTGGCCTTACCTACCTCAATAGGTTAGGTAATGATACTTTTACCAAGGGCCTCAAACATATATTAGTGCTGGCTTTAGAGCATCAGTTTAGGCTTTTGATTTAAGGTTATTGAGATCTAATTTACATAAAATGATGGATATCCTTGACTTATTCCCAATCTTACAGGCAAAGTGTCTAGTCTTTTACTGTTAATGCCTTTTATCAGCTTGATCCTAGTTTCTTGAGAATTTTTTTTTTAAGATTTTATTTATTTATTCATGAGAGAGACAGAGAGGCAGAGACATAGGCAGAGGGAGAAGCAGGCTCCATGCAGGGAGCCCAGCATGGGATTCGACCCCAGGACCCTGGGATCACACCCTGGACCGAAGGTGGTGCTAAACCGCTGAGCCACCCGGGCTGCCCCGAGAATTTTTATCATGGATGGGATTTTGAATTTTGTTAAATTTTTCTTTTGCGTCTATTGATATAGTCATGTGTTTAAAAAATTTTTTTAAATTTCCTTTAGTCTGTTAGTATGGTGGATTAAGTGATTTTCAAATGTTGAGCCAGCCTTGAATTCTCTGAATAAATTCCACTTGGACAGATGTGTTATCTTTTTCATATGTTGCTTGATCTGTTAACATTTTGTTGTGAATTTTTTGTTTATGTTTATGGGAGATGTTAGTCTGTAGTGTTGAAATGTACCTCTGTAAATGCTCTACTTATCCAGAAACTCAGTATATCCAGGCAGCCAATCTCTGAGCCAACCCTGGGCTCTTTATTTACTTCCTTCTTCCCTACTCTTTTTTCTATAGAAACTTTCTGCCTTCCACCCCATTTTGCCACTCTCCAGATATAGACCCATCTTCATGAGGTGTTAAGGGTGTGTCACCTAACTTTACCTCTTTGTTTTTTTAAGATTTCATTTATCTATTCATGAGAGACATACAGAGAAAGGCAGAGACACAGGCAGAGGGAGAAGCAGGCTCCATGCAGGGAGCCTGACACGGGACTCGATCCCAGGTCTCCAGGATCACACTGGGCGGAAGGCGGCACTAAACCACTAAGCCACCAGGGCTACCCTGACTTCTTTATTTATAAACAGTAGTTCACTTTTCATGTACAGACAGTCACCAGCTTAGGATGTTAGACTTAGGATTTTTTGACCTTATGATCACGTGAAAGGGATACACATCCAGTAGAAATTGCACTTGGAATTTTGGATTTTGAATTTTTATCTTTTCCCAGGCTAGCATTATACAGTATGATCCTGTTGATGCTGGGCAACAGCTCCCAGTCAGCCACATGACTATGAGAATAAACAACCAGCACACTGATAACCATTCTTGTTTTTCACTTTCAGTACAGTATTCAGTACATGATATATTCAGCACTTTATTATACAGTAGACTTTGTGTAAGATGATTTTGCCCAACTGTAGGCTTATAGAAGAGTTCTGAGGAACAGTTAAGTGGGTTAGGCTAAGCTATAAGGTTAGGTGTATTAAATGCATTTTTGACTTAGGGTATTTTCAACTTATGATGCTTTCTTGGGATATAACTCCATCATAAGTCGAGGAAGATCTGTAATTTCTTTGGCTTTGCATCAGGATGATGCTGACCTCATAAGATGGGTTGGGAAGTGTTCCGTGCATCTATTTTCTGGAAATTCTTGTGTAGAATTGCATTGTTTATTCCTTAAATGTTGGCAATGAAGCCACTTGGGCTAAGTCCCATCTGGATCATATTTTAGCTGTATATCATCCCCAAGAAAGCAGTCCCTAAGTAACAATTTGAGGCTATGTACATCCACAAACTTCTGTCCGCACAACCAGAATCCATCTGGTTCACAGGACTGTCTTGTGCTAATCAAATGAGACTGCTTTTCAAGCCCCCACTGAGTCAGGAATTGTACTAAGAATTATATATTTACATTATTTTATTCATTTTGTGATTTGAAATGCCAATATTTACAATGAAGGACATAGTTCTCCAGTTTCCAGTAACCAGAGTACGTGTGTTCTCCATCTAGAACTTGGATTCTGCAAACTACGGCCAAATTCAGCTGGCTGCTTGTTTTGTTTATTGGAGTACAGCTATGCACAACTCACTAATGTATGGCCTGTGGTTGCTTTGTGCTACAATGGCAGGAAGGTAACTGTGACAGACAGCACAGCCTAAAATACTTATTCTCTGGCCATTTACAGGAAAAGTTTGCTGACACTTCATCCAGGGCAGTGATTCTAAACCCTGTCCATGTCTTGGAATCATCTGGATAACATTTGAAAAAATACCGATGCCTTCCCAACCATCCTAGAAATTCCAGTTTAATTGCTCTGGACTGAGACCTGGGCACTGGCAGTATTAAAAGCTTCCTAGGTGATTCTCCATGGCAGCCAAGACTGAAAACCACTGGCCCATGAAGAGACTTGTTATTTGTGTTTATTTTACTGCCTATGCCACGATGATTATTCTAATGTGCAGGAGGGCTGAGAAGCACTCATCAAGGGCAGTAGTTTCCAAATCTAGATGTGTATCAGTCACCTGGGAAGTTTTAAAAAAGGATTCTAAGACCCCACTCTAGACTGACTGGATCAGAATTTCTAGGGATTAAAAAAAATTCCTTGGGTGATTCTGTTGTATAGGCATTTCATTAAAAGAGAACTGAACTTAGGATACCCTATTATCATCAGAGGATTTTTGGACATTGAATGAGTAATCAGAGGTTTATTTAGTGAGCATAGGAGTGGAGAAAAGGGATTTTTTAAAGAATTTAAATTCAGCTACAACACATAGTACATCATTAGTTTCAGATGTATAGTAAGTCATCCATTCCATGTAACAGCCAGTGCTCATCACCTCATGTGCCCTCCTTAATGCCAGTCACCCAGTTACCCCATCCCCCTACCCAACTCCCCTCCAACAACCTCCATTTTGTTTCTTCTGGTTAAGAGGCTCTCATGGTTTGTCTTCCTCTCTGATTTCTTTCTATTCAGTTTCCCCCCTCTTCCCCTTTGATTCTCTACACTATTTCTTATATTCCACGTAAGATAATGGTCTTTCTCTGACTTATTTCGCTCAGCATAATACCCTCCAGTTCCATCCTTTTTGATGACTAATATTCCATTGTGTGAATATTACTGGAATGTGTGTGTGTGTGTGTGTGTGTTATACACACACACACCCCAATCTTCTGTATCTATTCATCTTTCAATGGATATCTCAACTCTTTCCATAGTTTGGTTATTGTGGACATTTCTAATATAAACATTGGAGTGCAGGTGCCCCTTCAGATCACTGCGTTTGTATCTTTGGAGTAAATACTTAGTAGTGCAGTTGCTGGGTCGTAGGGTAGCTGTATTTTTAACTTATTGAGGAATCTCTATACTGTTTTCCAGGGTAGCTGTACCAGCTTGCATTCCTACCAATAGTGTAAGAGGGTTCTCCTTTCTCCACATTCTTGCCAACGTTTGTTGTTTCCTGACTTGTTAATTTTAGCCATTCTCACTAGTATAAAGTGGTGTCTCATTGTGGTTTTGATTTGTATTTCCCTGATGCCAGGTGATGTGGAGCATTTTTTATGTGTCTGTTGGCCAGTTGTATGTTGTCTTTGGAGAAATGTCTGTACATGTCTTCTGCCCATTTCTTGACTGGATTATTCATTTTTTGGATGTTGAGTTTGATAAGTGCTTTATAGATCTTGGATACTAGCCCTTTATCTGATATGTCATTTGCAAATATCTTCTCCTATTCTGTAGGTTGCCTTTGAGTTTTGATTACTGTTTCCTTTGCTGTGCAGAAGCTTTTTATCTTGAAGTCCTAATAGTTCATTTTTTCTTTGGTTTCCCTTGCCTTTGGAGACATGTCTCGTGAGAAGTTGCTGCGACTGAGGTCGAAGAGCTTGCTGCCTGTGTTCTCATCTGGGATTTTATTGGATTCCTGTCTCACATTTAGGTCTTTCATCCATTTTGAGTTTATCTTTGTGTATGGTGTAAGAAAATGGTCCAGTTTCATTCTTCTACATGTGGCTGTCCAATCTTCCTAACACCATTTGTTGAAGCAACTGTCTTTTTTCCATTGGGTAGTCTTTCCTACCTTGTCGAAGATTAGTTGACCATAGAGTCAAGGGTCCATTTCTGGGTTCTCTGTTCTGTTCCATTGATCTATGTCTGTTTTTGTGCCAGTACCATACTGTATTGATGATCACAGCTTTGTAATACAGCTTGAAGTCAGGCATTATAATGCCACCTGCTTTGGTTTTCTTTTTCAACATTCCTCTGTCTCCTTGGGGTCTTTTGTGGTTCCATACAAATTTTAGGATTATTTGTTCCAGCTCTGTGAAAAATGTTGATGGTATTTTGATAGGGATTGCATTGAATGTGTACATTACTCTGGGTAGCACAGACATTTTCACAATATTTGTTCTTCCAATCCATGAGCATGGAATACTTTTTCATCTCTTTGTGTCTTCCTCAATTTCTTTCACAAGTATTCTGTAGTTTTTGGAGTACAGATCCTTTACGTTTTAGTTGGGTAAATTACTAGGTATCTTACAGTTTTTGGTACAATTGTAAATGAGATCGACTCCTAAAGAGAAAGGGAATTTCTTGAAGCTGTGCAATGCAGGCTATAAATGATCCTATTGAATAGTCCAGCTTCTTAGAAATATCCCCTCTGTAGTGATAAGAGTATTCATTACTATTCGATATGGTTATGTGTAACCCTTCTTGTACAGTGCTAGATAAAAAGGAACATGACTTTCCTCTTTGTTCTCTTTATATGGACTCCACGGAGACATCATTTCATTATTCTTCCTTCAGATAATCAGATAATTAGGTCACATTATGGGAAATTAGGTGGCATCGTTTCTTTCTTTTTCATTTCTGTAGACTATACCCCCATTGGCTTTGTTTCTCTAGTCTCATTACTTTCACTAATCATATCTTAGGCTAGGTACTTTGGAGATGGCTAAACTACTTCATGCTCTATTTTTACCCTGGACAGTCTCAATCCAGAGCCCTGATATACTGCATCTCAAATAGTTCTTCCTCAAATATGAAACCATCTATTTATCTCTTAGCTGTATGAAACAATATCATCTGTGCTATCTTCAGTTTAGATGAATAGTGTAAAATCATGGAAGGTGGAGGTGAAAGGTACTTTAGACCATCATATCTAACCTTAAAAAAGGCAATATTGTAGGCAGTCTGGTTGGGTACGGTAGTACTAATGTATACAAAACACACTAATGTGTTTTGCTGGGCAGGTCACTTCATACTCTTACCTTATACAATTATTATTATCAGATTTACAATCTGGGGATCCCTGGGTGGCGCAGCGGTTTGGCGCCTGCCTTTGGCCCAGGGCGTGATCCTGGAGACCCGGGATCGAATCCCACATCAGGCTCGCGGTGCATGGAGCCTGCTTCTCCCTCTGCCTGTGTCTCTGCCTCTCTCTCTCTCTCTGTGACTATCATAAATAAATAAAAATTAAAAAAAAACATTATTTCTTAAAAAAAAAAAGATTTACAATCTGTAATGTGTATACCTTACCTATGAAGAATCTCAGCAGTGCAAAGACCATCTCTGTGTAATGCTACTGCTTAGTGGTAATTGAATAACCATGGTGAGTGAGGTCTCTCTGATACTTGTCTGTAAAATGAGGAAAATAAATATCCACTTTGCCAGGATTATTAAGAGAGTATATGATAAATTGATATAGAGGAACACTTTGTAAACCATAAAGTACTTTTTTGGTGGAAAGAGCATTGAATAGGAAGAAAAATAAATAAATATAGAAATCACTCAGTTCTTACACAAGCTTCCAGCCCAGAAGACATTAGGTAGACTTAAAAGTAGTAGTCTTGGAAATAAAAATTTATAGTATTTTACATTGAGTGTTCTTGGCTAGTCCAGTGATCATTGATTACCCTACAGGAAAAAGTTGTAAGCAGTGTTGTCAAATGGAAAACTCTGCGTTTAAGAGATTACAAAGAATCATCTAGTTGTACTTAAAGACATTTGCGTTATTACATATGGTAACTTAGAAAATCGAAGATATTCAAAGACCGGTAAAAATACCATGAACCAATTTAAAAAGTGTATGAGCTAGCATATCTTTTAAAGCTGGCTGTGGCATGCTATCAGTGGTTACATTCATGACGCATGAAATATGTAGCTTTAAATTATTTTCACAAGTAAAAACAAATTTATATATTCAGTTCAACAAACATTTATTGAGGATAAAATGAATCAAAGACTGTCCCGTCCTCATTGTCAGGTAATATTAATAAAATAAATATTATGAGACAATGGAATCTGCTTGGATGGAAGTATACACAAAGTGCTGTGGGTGCCCTGCAGAAGTTGGGGGATTACAAGAGTAGGCAAGAAATGTCAAGAAGGCTATTCAGAGAAAGCAGTGTTTTGGCTGAGATTCTAAAGTTTCATGGTCCGAAGGGAGGAAGGGGAAATGGGACAATGTATAGAAAGATAGGAGGCATGAGAGAATGTGTTTTCAGGGACCAGGGTGGGTTTCAAGATAAGTTTAAGGCTGTAAGAAGTGGCTATCCCTTGATAAAAATAATGAATGAATATTGTACTGTCACTTCCTGACTGGCTGCTTACTCCGTTTTTGCATTGCTTTGTAAACAATTTCTTAATGATATTTTTTTCCAATCACTCCTGTGTTACCTATATAAATATTATCATGCTTATCACTGATGAAACATGTTAGAAATAGTGAAAATATGCATCCTTTAAAGTGATTCCATTTCAAAGTTTTTGCATCTATTAAAAGCTTTCCCTGTCATACCACCTTGATGGGATCTCTAAAACAAACTATTTTCTAAGCAGAGGTACGACTGCACTTTAAATATTTGAAAGTTTTATCATTGTTTTCCTATCAGTGAATAATTCATCATAATTTTGAATAGTTATGCCTTCAAAATCTTCCAGAGGTCAGAAACCCATTTGCAGATGAAAAAACTGAGGTATAGTGTTCTCCTTGGTCCCAAAAGGAAACTGAGTATGTCAGGGAAATTATTGCTTTTGATTGTGTCAGGTTTCTCAATCTCTTTATACTGTGAAGTTTCAGTTTCATTCCTAAATCCCAAGGTGAGAAGTGTTTTGAGATTTGTTTTTCTATCTATGGAAATCTATCACATGATGTTCATAAAGTGCTCAAAGTGCAAAATACTTTAAGAAGCTAGAACCAGGAGCTAGTTCTCTCCTGTTCAGTTTAGAAGAAAGAAACTATGACATTGATTATTGATGAAATATTGATTATGGAACTCATTTACAGTCCTCAGAAGTCAAAGCATAGGATACATGTGTTTAGCTGTTTGTTGTTTTTTTTTTTTAAAATCACAATTAATCATCTATCTGAAGTGTCTTCACTGGATTCCTCTTGTGTAAGAAGTGCATAGCTGCCTTCATTCCAGCTGGTGCACTTGACCACACTGCAAAAGCAAACAAGACATTTTAAAATTGCAAATAAGGCAACCCATAAATAAATAACCTGTCTTTCCCCTGGTACATGGCTTCTGATAAATTATGCAAATTATACATAGAAGGAACATAATAGCATTTTGAGTCCAACTGACTTATTCTGAAAATAATAAATCTACAGTTTTTTCCTCTTCCAGATACCTAAAATGTCCATCCATCCTACTGTTTATTCTGTAGTCCACAAAAAGTAGTATGACTGTGGATATGGCTGAAGTTCATGTTCAATATCTGTAACTGAAACTGGGACAAGAAGATATCTGGAATTAAAAAAGCATGTAATGGGAGGCACTTGGGGGGCTCAGTTGGTTAAGCAACCAACTCATCTCAGGGGTGTGAGATGGAGCCCCACACCTGGGGCTCAGAGCGGAGTCTGTTTAGGACTCTCTCTTCCTGTTCTGCCCCTCATCCCCCCCTCCCCCCCTCCAATAAATAAATAATCTTGGGGAGAAAAGCATATAATTTTATTTTAAAGATTTTATTTTTTCCAATCACCCCAGTGTTACCTATATAAATATCATGCCTGTCACTGATTAAACGTGTTAGGAAAAGTGAAAATATACATCCTTTAAAGTGATTCCATTTTAAGGTTTTTGCATCTATTAAAAGCTTTTCCTGTCAATATGACCTTGATGGGCTCTATGAAACAAAGCATTATCCAAGCAGAGGAACAATTTTATTTATTTGACAGAGAGAGAGCATGAGCAGGGGGTGAGAAGGATAAAAGGACAAGAAGACTTCCCACTGAGCAGGGAGCATAAGATGGGGCTTGATGTGGCACCTTGGGACCTGGAGATCATGGCCCAAGCTAAAGTCAGACACTCAATGGGCTGAGCCATCCACATACCCTGCGTATAATTTTATTTTTTAAAAGTATTGAACAGGGGCACTTGGGTGGCTCAGTCATTGAGCATTTGCCTTAAGCTAAGGTCATGATCCCAAGGTCCTGGGATTGAGTCCTGCATCAGGCTCCCTGCAGAGAGCCTGCTTCTCCCTCTGCCTGTGTCTCTGCCTCTCTGTGCTGCTCATGAATAAATAAATAAAATCTCAAAAAAAACTGAATATAGGGTTAAAAATGTCTTAGAAGACCATCTACATTACATTAGCAGCATTTCTTTTAAAGATTTTATTTATTTATTCATAAGAGACACACAGAGAGAGAGAGAAGCAGAGACACAGGCAGAGGGAGAAGCAGGCTCCACGCAGGGAGTCCAATGTGGAACTCAATCCCAGGACTCCAGGATTGTGCTCTGGGCCAAAGGCAGGTGCTAAATCACCACCCAGGGATCCCACATTAGCAGCATTTTTAAAAGGATAATTGTCCTAGCTAGCTGCATGTGTGTTCATAACAGGTATGTATAAATATATGAAGAATAAAATTAAAATTGCCCATTATCCTACTTCCCAATTCTAATTAATGTTATTTTTCATGATATGGATGCACCATCACTTATTTAGCCATTCTTCTAGTGACCATTTGGTCATTTAAAGATTTTTTTTGTCTTTATAAATTGCTTTCCAAAAATGATAGTGCCAAATAATACTATCAGCAATGTATACGACTGTCTCATCATGTACCCATTAGCGCAGCATGTATTTTTAATTTTGCCAGTTCAATAGTCTTTTTAAAAAAGATATCTAGTACAAATAACTTTTCATCAAAATTATAGAGGAACTGTCAATACTTGCATAGATCTAGGTATCAAAATTCCAAATTCCTCTTAGGAATTATCAATAGATGTTTTCATGTCTAAAAGTTATTGAGAAAAGTACATTCTGAGGCAAAACTTTGTTAACACAGAACCATAGGCCCAAAATGGCGTCAGGTAGGCCAAGTTGTCAAACCTGGACTGATGTAAGTTAACTGCAGTTCCAGCCTCCCTCAGAGACAGTCTTCACCAGTCAGGCAGGCGTTTTCTGATCAGCACCAGTGAGCCTACCAAATGGGTCCTCTCCATCCCCCAAAGGAAGATGGGGTCATCTACCTGATAAGACTCCCTGCCCTTCCCCTTAGGGGAAGGTGACTCTGCCTGAAATAATTATTTCTTCTCTTTTGCTAATAACTTCTTGACCCCACCCTCCATTCTGTGAAAACCTTTCACTCAGCACAGCTCCTCAGAGTTCCCCTCTACTTGTTAGATGGGATGCTGCCTGATTCATGAATCAATTAGTAGAGCCAATTAGATCTTTAAAAGTTATTCAGTTAAGGGGGGGCCTGGGTGGTTCAGTCGGTTAGGCATCCAATTCTTGATTCCAGCTCAGGTCATGATCTCACAGTTATGAGATCAAGCCCCACATCCGGCTCCTCGCTGAGCTCAGTCAGCATGGAGCCTACTTGAGATTCTCTTTCTCTTTGCCTCTCCCTCTGCCCCTCCCCACCATTCACTCTCTCTCTAGAAAAAATTAATTAATTAAAAAAATTACTCAGTTGCATTTTGGTTTTTAACTACTTTAACAGTCTATGTAATTTTACTGGTAAGATTAGGGAATTCATTTAATCCCGCTATCCTTTGATAAAATGCTTAAAAATAATGACATACCATAGACTGACGGCTGGAATTAGTAATAGAACAGCAGACAGCAGAAAGGTGAAGCCTGGGTACCAAGCAACGGTGGCTGAATAAATTCCGTTAAAAGTAGAAACTGCAGTGACTCCACCAAGTGTTTCCAAGAAAGCAATGCAAGCAAATAGGGTGCCTGTTTGGGGTCAGGGTATGGAGAGAGAAAATGAAATGGCTGTATAATAAAACAAAGGGAGAAAATCGTTCCTTATTATTAAAAGCAAACATAGGGCACTGCTTGGTGAATGAAAGCTATTCCCTCTAAATCCCTGAGAAGCCAGTAACCGATTTTGTAGGTGAAGAAACTCGGCCATTAATTCTTGACCTGATGTGAGGGAAGTTGAAAACACAATACTTTGTATGTCAGTAGGGCAAATGTAAGAGGCAACAGCAGCTGACACATTTGAAATCCAGTCTTCTCTCCTGCACAGACACACACATAGCCACAATTACTATTGTCCTTCAAGATTAAGAAAGAAAAGGCAAGCTTGAGGGTCACCTTTCATAGCTGGATTACGGTTTATGCGTCTACGTTCTAATTTTCCCCATGGTTTTGGTCTAGTAGACAGTGTTATATGTTCATTTTTATCTCTTTAAGCTTTTTACCCTAGTATACATACTCTCATATGTTGCTTCTAAGTCTTCACTGAATGACAGGTCACATGTTCATAAAACATAAACATATCTGAAAAATATTGTATTTTCACATGTGTCTTCTTTTAACTAAAATGAAAGCTCTGTTCATGCCAGGTGTACATCTACTTTGTTTACTGCTGTGTTCCAGAGCCTATCTGCCCTGGCACATGGTAGATATGTTTAATCTATACTTGTCAAACGAATAATTCAAGAGCCTAGTTATCAATCAGCAAGTAGCATAAAGACCTACTGCCTCCATGTTTTATGATAATTCTTGAAGTCAGTTTAATTGGGAAGTAGTACTCCTCCCTCCCTCCCTAAGCTACTATCTTCTTTTACTTCTGATCTCTTGCTACAGCTAGGCACAGTGCCGTGGAAGATAGACTGGATTGTTCTAGTTCTATTATGCAATGGCTTAAATCCATTCTTGATGGAAAGTTGGTCAGGCAGTATGTCTGTCTGGCATAAACAACCATACGGCTACAAAATAGGGTTCTCACAACAAATGTTGGAGAGGATGCGGAGAAAAGGGAACACTCTTACACTGTTGGTGGGAATGTGAACTGGTGCAGCCACTCTGGAAAACTGTGTGGAGGTTCCTCAAACAGTTAAAAATATACCTGCCCTACGACCCAGCAATTGCACTGTTGGGGATTTACCCCAAAGATACAAATGCAATGAAACGCCGGGACACCTGCACCCCGATGTTTATAGCAGCAATGGCCACGATAGCCAAACTGTGGAAGGAGCCTCGGTGTCCAACGAAAGATGAATGGATAAAGAAGATGTGGTTTATGTATACAATGGAATATTACTCAGCTATTAGAAATGACAAATACCCACCATTTGCTTCAACGTGGATGGAACTGGAGGGTATTATGCTGAGTGAAGTAAGTCAGTCGGAGAAGGACAAACATTATATGTTCTCATTCATTTGGGGAATATAAATAATAGTGAAAGGGAATATAAGGGAAGGGAGAAGAAATGTGTGGGAAATATCAGAAAGGGAGACAGAACGTAAAGACTGCTAACTCTGGGAAACGAACTAGGGGTGGTAGAAGGGGAGGAGGGCGGGGGGTGGGAGTGAATGGGTGACGGGCACTGGGTGTTATTCTGTATGTTAGTAAATTGAACACCAATAAAAAATAAATTAAAAAAAAATAGGGTTCTCCTGTTGTTTAACTTCCCCTAGCAGTTCAACTTGTTTAATAGTTACCAGAGAAAACTGGACTAAATAGTAAGTACAGTTTAGTTTCTTTTCTATACCTTTTTCCAATTCAATAGACCTCAAAAGTCAAGTCTGTCCTTATGATGTTCCAATTTGTAATCATAAGGAGTGTGCAGGTAGTGACAAGGTAAGAGGCAGTCCAGGGTGGCTTTAGCTGTGAGTTTCACAGCTGTACAAAGCACAGAAATTCCAAAATAATTACCCGAATTTATTTTCTCTCCTTTCACTGAGAGTCTAGTGGAAACCAATGCAGTATTTCCCCTTCTCTCATTACTTTAAAGTGCGTAACATTTTCATAAAAAGATTCCATTTTTAAAAAGTAATGAAGGGGGATCCCTGTGTGGTGCAGCGGTTTGGCGCCCACCTTTGGCCCGGGGCGTGATTCTGGAGACCCGGGATCGAATCCCACATCGGGCTCCCAGTGCATGGAGCCTGCTTCTCCCTCTGCCTGTGTCTCTGCCTCTCTCTCTCTCTCTCTGTGACTATCATAAATAAATAAAAATTAAAAAAAAATAAAAAAATAAAAAGTAATGAAGGATGGGAATATATTCAGTATGGAAATTCTGACATCACCAAAAGGATTCCGTAGTTTGCAGTTAAAAACAAAGTAATTATACTATCCTAGAACAATAGAAAAACAATTCACGATGTTACAATTCAGAATATGAAATGCCAAAAGGTAAACAAAACATTTTGAAATGTCACTATATTTAACAGTATGAAATGACTTTAAAAAAGCCTTTATAAATAAACTAAACCAAATATAAACAGAAGCAAATTATATACTCTGAGAAGTCTATATTAGTTCCAAGTTAAAGCAGGTATAGATTTTTTTTTTTTTTTTGCTGAACAGCTTTATTGAGATAAAATTTGTAGACCTTAAAAGCCACCTCCTTTAAATTGCACAGTTCACAGAGCTGTACAGTCATCACCTCAGAACTGTACCCATTCCCAGTCACCCACTAACTCCCCAGCCCTGGACAGTGCTTCTTTGATTTCTGTCTCTATGGGTTTGCCTTTTCTGAACATTTCTTCTAGATGGAACCATATTCATATATAGCCTTTTGTGTCTGGTTTTTTTTCATTTAGCATTATGTTTTTAAGGATCCCCCTCTGTGTAGCAGGTACCATCAGGACTTTATTTTTATTGCTAAATAACATTCCATTGGGCAGATACACCAAAATGTGTCTATCCGTTCATTAGTTCATGGACATTTCCATTTGTTTATACTTTTTGACTATTATAAATAATGCTGCTGTGAACATTTGTGTATGAGATCTTTGTGTGGGCATATGTTTTCATTTCTATTTTAATTTCAATTCCATTCTATTGCTACAAATGGAATTGCTGAGTCATAAGATAACTCTAACTTTCTGAGGAGCTACCAAACTGATTTTGCAAAATAGGTGGATCATTTTATGTTCTCACTTGCAGTGTAGGGGGGTTCCAGTTTCTCCACATCTTTTTCATTTTAGCCATCCTTAGTGGGTCCCATTATGGTTTTGATTCGTATTTCCCTGATGGCTAATGACATTGAACATTTCTTCATGTGCTTATTATTGGCCATCCATATACCTTTTTGGAGAGATGTCTCTTCAGATCCTTGGGTTGTCCTTTTGTTGTTGAGCTTTTTTTTTTTTTTTTAATTCCAGTGCAGTTAACATACATATATTAGTTTCAGGTGTACACTATAGTAATTCAACACTTCCATATATTACTCAGTGCTCATCATGGTAAGTGTATTCTTGATGCCCTTCACTTACTTCATCCATCTCCCTGCTCACCTCCCAAGTTCCTTATTAAGCATATTATTTACAAATATATTCTGATATTCTTTCGGTTGTCTTTTCACTCTCTTGATGGTGTCCTTTGAAGCACAGAAGTTTTTAATTTGCATAAGATCTAATTTATCTATTTCTTCTTTTATGTTGTGCCTTTGGTGTCATATCTAAAAACCATTGCATAACCCAAGGAAGCAGGTAGGTTTTTACATACTATAGTTATACATTTTTATATTCCTAAGTCATTTTCCAGTTAATCATCATTTCATAATCTATAAACAGCTGTGTGAATATATAACTGCATCTAACGAGTGGAAGAGAACCAAGAAATACGTTTTTAAATGTATTGATTTGTGCAGTCTTCCCCAATGTTAACTAAGCTGCCATAAATAAAATAGCATAATTATGAATGATCCATCAACATATGAATATGTTAATATGAATATTGAATTAATATGAATGTTGGCACCGGGCTGAGACATGAAACAAAAGAAAGCTCCAAAGTCTAACAATATTTATATGATACAGAGAGGAAGGAGGACAATCCCATATGCCGGATATCTAACTGGTAACGAGTTCTAACCAGAAATTTAATTGTTTTGTCCTTCTGTGTTGCTCATTCTTTGCCTTCCCCTTCACTGTTTAATCTCCTGTGTTTGGCTCTGTGCTTGGGAGGCTGACCCTTCAGATCATATGACTTGGATTTCCTTGCTAACCTGACTTTCTATTGTGCTTGGTCAATGGGATGAAGGTGGAAAGAAAGGTTGTGGTGTTTCATCTCTGCTCCCTCCTTATTTGGGTCATCTTCTCCGGGTGCCTTTGCCACTGCCCACTCTGCCACATTGCTGCCCTTCATTAAAGTTTCTATTGAGCCAGCTGAGTGGGATCCTGTTTTTGCTAGGACTCTAATTTAAGCCCAGCTCTAACATTTGTGGGGGCCAGTGTAAGAATACAATTAAAGGCCTATATATATTATATTGTAAGTATTTAAATGTTACAGTTCTATGAACAAACTGTTCATAAAGATACATTCTCTCTCCCTGCTCTGAAAAAATATACCTTATATATCTTCATGATGTTTGGAAGGTCAGACAGAAACTTAGAATTTTCAGACTTTTTGGAGTTCTATGTAGGCACATGACAGCACTGGCAGAGCTAACTAGCTCTTGGCCCTCAGTTCCCAGCTGCAGGACATAGCCCACGCAAGTTCTGTTCTACCTCTTCCTCCATCCAGTTCAGAAAGAATCATTTACACATGGCTGTAGACACCCCACTCTGCAATGCCAAGGTTGGGCCACGTCTCCCATAAAGAGTCATGGCTTGGCTACTCCTTTGGTCTAGAGGGGAGCACACTTGGGTCACAGTACACTCTCAGGCCAAAGGGTCTAAGGAACAGGACCGACCAGGCGCTCATGGACATGAACCCAGGGCTGTTTGGCTAGGAATTATGGGGATCCAGGTACCCAGAGTGTAGTCTAGAAGAGGCAGGTGTGGTGGGCTCCCAGTGGGCATCTGCCTAACTCTGAGCATTCCCCTCCTCTTGGGGCTGGCCCTGGCTAGAGCAAGCCTTTGAAAGCAAGAGACCGTGGGCAGGGGCACCTCTATCTGAAGTAGGCCTCTTTCTAACACAGAACTTACCAATTAAATCAAAAGGAGTTCTGAGCAGAAAAAAGTTTGTAGAATATTCTGAAGAATGAAACATTGGTCATACATAGATTTGAGTTGGTATAGATTGTAGATTCATTATTTTCCTTAAGCAAATGAAACTCACCTTGTTCAGTGGAACGAACCGCTTTTGATATCATGGAGCGTAGAACAGAGAGTGGCACAATAGTGAAAAGGAAAGGCAGCCTGACTGTAAGAGAAATGGTGAGAAATCAGAAAACCAGTGGTCAATTTTAGATGTGAAATATGTTCTCTCTAAATATATTCATTTTCTATAAGTGCCCTAACTCATTGCATCAAAGGACTGAATTAATTGTAGACTTCTGTTTAAGGAATGAAGATGCACTGCAGACAGTTCAGTTCTAGGTTTGCTTACTCTTGAATTGCAGTGCTAAGAACAAGAGTTCAGGGAGGTGTTAGGGTCAGATCTGTATAATCTGCCAATTGGGACTCATCTGCTTTTTCCCAGATTATTATAGTAACCTCTCATTTAGCAAAGTTGGGACTTAGGTTTTTCATTTGTTTTTTGTGTTTACTTTTTTAGACTTAGCATTTTAGTGTCAGCATTCTTTTATTATACTGATACACTTATTGATAAATTGGTTCTTTATCTTTCTGCTTGTCCATCTTTGGAATAATTTCATGAACACCGATTGCCTCTCCTCTTAAATTATGACCCCTAATAGGCACTAGCATTTCCAATTATATGATAAAATAATAATATATTAATTTTGCAGAGGACTTTAAAGTTTTCAAGGTGCTTTCATGTATATCAACTTACTTGGCCCTGGCAACTCTAGGGGAAACTAACATTAACCCAGCGTGAGGCATTGTGCTAAGTGCTTTAGAGTGATCATTATAACCTGGTGAATTAGGTGCTACTGTGCCCATTTTACAGATGAGTAAATGAGGACCCAGAGTAGTTAAGTAACTTTCCCAAGATCATCTGGCACTATAGATGGACATTAAGCCCAATTCTCTTTGGTCACCCTACTTCCCTGCAAGGTAGCAACAGGCTGACAGTACCTTAAAAAAATGAAATTGGACCTTTCTCAAGGTCCCACTTTACAGATCCCTTAGCTTTTTCAAATGCAGCATCTCACTCAAGCCCTACAGAAACTACTTATGGGGTAGGTAGTTAAGGAAGCAGTCTGTTAGGCAAAAATTGATTTATCAAAAACCAATTCGTGAAATGACCAATTTGCAAAATCTTGTCTTAAAGAATTTTTTTCTTGAATATATTCAATAAATATGAATTTTATAAATCTTTTGAGTCTACTTTATATAATGCTGTTTAAAATGTTTATGCAAAGTAGTCTTCTTAGCAGCATTTTTTAGGGGGGCAGAGGGAAAAGAGGACACAGGCTCCATCTCACAACCCTGAGATCATGACCTGAGCCAAAATAAAGAGTTGGACACTCATCTGACTGAGCCACCCAAGCGCTCCAACCTTCTTAGCATTTTAAGAAATATTCAAGTTGGTGAAAGCTCTACTGAAGAACTGACTCACAAGAAGAATGTTCCTGAAATCAAATCTTTTGGCAAGTATGCAAATTTGGAAACTGTGATTATTCTGTGAATTACTGTTTTAAAGCAACTTGGCTTTCAGTTTCTGGCAAACTAGCTTTTAACAAAGTGCCTTAATTGAACTCGAATGCATTAAATAGAGAATATTATATTAAAAGTTTCTCAACCAACAGACTAAATTCATTTGCTTATAAACATCAAATACATGGTTAGTTCTAAGGCTACATTTGTAATTTACCTAAAAACATCATCGGTGTTGTTCTGGCAAAAGCAGTCATAACCATCCCTGCCATGGTGGTAACGATTCCAATGAAGGCCATGTGAATGTCTTCCATACAGTAAGAAAAAAGCCATATTCCTAGGAAACTACTAAAAAAAGTGACGCTACCCAGAGCTGATCCATAACCTATAAAAACTTCATTCCAGCAGAGTGGTGAATCCAATTCATAAAGGATAAAAATGGGGGAAACACCAATTATCACAAAAAAGTAAGCGATCATTGTAAAAAGTAACAAACAGAGAAAATACCGTTGCCTACCAGAAGCATTTTTAAAAAGCATGTAAGTTCGGTAAAATAGGTTTTTAAAGCCTTCACTGCAGGATATGGAAACATTCTGAGATGAAGTTTCTTTCAATGAATCACCAAGAAAAAATGAAATATAAATCAAGTTAATAGCATGAGCCATAGCAATAATAAAAAATGACCACATGAAACCTAATCCTCTGATAAAATAGCCAGAAGACAGTCCCGTGAGTCCAGTGACAAGTCCAAGTATGAAGTCGATTATAGCTATTCGAATTGTTCTTTGTTTCTGTTCTGTACATTGATCAACTATGTAGGCAAAACAAGCTCCTAAGAAAGTGGTGGAATTGCCACAAAGTGCACCAATGAAGGTAGATGCAATCAAAAGCTGGAATGGAAAAGCAAAATAGGAAAGCAAACAGAGCCAAACACTGGTTGCAAGAGAACCAACAGAAGACAAAATCAAAGGGAATTTTCGTCCTCGATGATCACTATGAGACAGAAGTATGAAAGTAGACACTAGACCAGGAATTAAACCACTTATGTCCATCTGCAGATTGAAAAGAGATACTTTCTTCTGAACTTCCTGCAAATAAACAAAAAGAAGATAATGTGTTTACAGAGATATAGGCAACATGCACAGAAATATCACAGAGCATACTTTTCTTTACATTTCTAGTAGGTCACCAATAAGGAATCTCTGGTGCATGGATTTGATACAGCCTGAATCTTCCGCCGGTTCACAAAGCAAACATCAAGAGGCGATATAGTAATGAAAGCTCATGCATGATATGCAAGCACTGTGGTGGGGACTTGAACACACCACTGTGTATTGGTGTGTGTCTGTTTTATATAGAAGATCCACAGACTCCAAGATATCTGGGACTGGTCATGTAATAATTTTGCTTTCTTCTCTCAACAGCTTAGCACTGAGCTCATGACCACTGTTGTAAAGCAAGAGTAATATCTTTTCCTGTGATAGATCTTTCTGTCTACTTAAAGGGGAATGAGTATCACATGTAAATGACATATTTGATAGTCCCCCAAGGATCAAAACCAGCAGGTACACACACAAACTGGAAGATGTTACAATCCTTATGCTAGTTATTTGATGGGAAGGATTTTGGGTGATTTAAAAGCATTTTCTATTTGCTACTTCTCTCTGTATTTTCCAAATTTTATATAAAGAGTGTAATTTTTATAATAAGGATTGCCAAACTAATTTTTAAAAATAGATTTATTCATGTGATATTTAGAAAGCATCCTAAAACAAGTGATGAACCACAAAAATATCAACTACTGAAATTGATGAATTTTTTAGAGTGAGCCTATGTTTATTTTTATATATTCAAATAATGCAAGCACTTTCATCAGAAAATGTTCTAGTCACTCAGACTCAAAACTCAAGCCATCTTTGTTTCTGGACTTTCCCTTCACCCATGCCCACCAACACCCAGTGCTTCTCATGTCTTTTAGCTCTTTTCTGTCCCAGAGCTGCCACTGGAAGGATAAGGCTCATAGTTTTCACCTGGGCTGGCCTGGCATCTACTTAGCTCTGTCCTCAATGCCGTCTGTGATGCCAGCCTCCTCGCTTTGCAGATCATAGACACTAATGGTGGCAGTGTCTTACAAAACACACTAGTGGCATGTCTTTCACCTGCTCAGCCCATTGCTTGTTAGAGAAAGTTCACACTCCTCATCTGTTACATAAGGACACCAAGATGCGATCCAACCCAACTCTTTAGCATTAGCTCAACTCACTCCCCTAATACTCTATGTTACATTCACAGCCCACAGTCAAGCCCAACTTGGATTTCCCTGAAATGCCCAAACAGATGTAATCTCTCCTTCTGCTGAACCTTCTCATATGGCAAGTATCATTCCCCAGGTGTGCTCTTTGGTATAATGATTAAGAGCTCTGGAGTTAGGTCAATCTAGATTCAGATGTAGTCAGTTCTTTACACAGCAATTAGAGTGATTTTTTTTTTTTTAAAGATTTTATTTATTTGAAAGAGAGAGAGGAACACAATTGGGGGTGGGGCGGTTCAGAGGGAGAAGGACAAGCAGACTCCCCGCTAAGCAGGGAGCCCCATGTGGGACTCAATCCTAGGACCCTGGGATCATGACCTGAGCTGAAGGCAGACACTTAACTCACTGAGCCACACAGGCGCTCCTAGAGTGATCTTAAAAGCATTTGGCTCATGTCATGTTACCCCGCTGCTCAAAATCCCCCTGTGGTTTTCCTTATAGGGAAATAAATCCAAATTCCTTGCCATAGTGTGGGTGGCCAGACACCATGACTTCTCGGATTTCATCTCCACTTCCTTGTTCCCCTCAGCCGCATGCCATTCCTCAAACACTCCATGCTCATTCGCTTTTGTATTTGCTGTTCCCTCTGCCTGACAGTCACAGAGCTCACTTCCTCAATTCAGATGTCACCTCCTCAGAAGCCTTCTGTGACTAATCACACAATCACTAATCACACAATCCAAAGCAACCCCACTAATCCTCACCCAGTGCTCTATGACTGTAGCTGAGTATACTTTCTTTAGAGACTTGTCACTCCTCGACAGGATGAGTTACTTTAATTGAGCTGCTTATTGTGTGCCCTCTCCACTACAACCTAACCTTCAGGAAAGCTGGAACCCTGTTTTCTTCCCTACAGTGTCACCAGTTCCAACAACAGTGCTTCACAGGGCATGTCATAGATAGTGGTTACATGAATGAATAAGAAAGTAAAATAGGCCCTGTAACTGGCTAGCTGTGTGTGACCCTGACCAAATTATGTATCCCTGTGGTTTCATCTGACAGGAGGTGGGTAACAAGAGTCCCTGTCTTGCAAGCTTTTGTAAGAGTTACATTTAAAGTCCCTATGTCCATTTAAGGTATATGGCACAGATCCTATTATGTATTAGCGCTTCATCAACTTTGGCTGTTTTCATTTTTACTAGGTTAGGCTTCTTGAGCACATCTTTGTATCTCTACAGATAAAAAAGCCATCAAGTAAATACTTATTCAGTCTGGGATTCCTCCTCCTAATCCCCCCTCCCCTCCACATCCTGTCTTTTATCTAGTGTCATTCCTAATTCAACCTTTTACACAGACTCCTCTCCTCATATGTAACCTATACCTTTAACTCTGGAAAATTACAATTATATACTAGATAAGGGTTGATGGGAGAAATCAGAGTAAAGTGTGCTATTTCCTACACAAGATTGACAGAATAACAGTATACTGAGACAGGAATAAATTAAGGAAAGGAATATCAATTTTTAAAAAGTCACAATTTCATAGGCTAAAATGTATAATTACAATTGGGTAGAAATATTCCCTTATTAAAAGGTTTATAAATAAATTATTGAACAACAACAACTTCATGATCTGGTTAATGCCAACTTGTTTCCCCAAATAGCAGTGATGTGGGAAACAAAAGCAGAAGAAAAATTATTAAATTAAAACTTATTAAATTTCCTTACTATCTACAGCCTATTGACAAGTCCTTGCAAAAGGCAGAGTGACATTCCCTTAGGGACTCAGCTGCCTCGATGTTAATACTTTGCTAAGGTCAAAAAGCAATCTTAACTTAGCCCAACCCCCAGCTTTAACGTATAAAAATGCTTTGGAAATTTCTTCTATCTCTAAACCGCCAAGATACATGTTGGCAATCTTCCCCCAAGCATATGGTCCACTATTACACATTTGAGGAGCCTCATGACTAAGGTTTTATTAGACGGTAATAAATGACCTTTTCCCAACAATAGCTGAAACTTTGCTTCCAAAATCCCTTAGAGACTTTCATTATCCCTAACCCCCTCCCAACTTGAAAGTATATAATGGGCCACTCCACATGACCCCAGGGAAGCTCTTCTGCCCATGGGTCCTGTCCTTGGTGCTTTAATAAAACCACCTTTTTGCACCAAAGACAGGTCGAGAATTCTTTCTGGGCCTTCAGCTTCAAACCCTAACATCTTTTCTTACATCAGCAGGGTCCTATCTTGAAAGTACCTGAAGAGAACAGACCACAGGGGCCAGTGTAATACTTCAAAACAAGTCCTTTAACCTGGGAAGGGGGATGGGGTGGGAAAGAGAGGGTGGCAAGGGGTTTAAAAAGCCCTTCCTCTGCAGAAGCCAACAGACATGCCTAGAATTCCCTACCTCTTCTCCCTCACCCAAGAATTTCCTGCCCACAGGCTTGCCATTTTGTTAAGACATCCTTTAGAGACTAATTTTGCTGGAGAGAAGTATGTAAGTATATCTTAAGAGTCACAAGACTCAGAAAACTCAAAAGGTTTGAAAATCAGGTTAGATGGATATTTATTTATATGGACATATGTATTAACCCCAATGGGTTGAAAAATAAGACTTTCAAAATGTCAAGTATAAGTGAAATAGCTCAGTTAATTCTTATACCTGAACCCTGAAATTCATATTATGATCTTGCATTGCAATGCAGCTGTCCATGTATTTGTTTTATAAAAGGATAAATAATATAGTATAATAGCAAGAAGTTTAATACACTATTTTGTTATGCACTCTTATATAAATAATTGGTCTTTTGGGGGAGTGGCAAAGAAAAATCTGAACTGAAAAAAAATTATTTATTTTATTAGGGACTGACCCTGTGCTCTGACATTTATTTTTAGGGTTATAAAAACAGTTCTCAAACTCCTAAATTTTTAGTGAGCAAGTAGTCAGCACCCACCAACAGCTGGGAATTGAGAAGGAAGCTCATAAAACAGGGAATATTTATTTGTCCTTGGATTGAAAGGTAAGAGAATGTTCTTTCCTCTTTCTCTTTCTCTCTCTTTCTTTTCTTTTCTTTCTTTCTTACATTTTATTTATTTGAGAGAGCAAGAGCATGAGCACAGGTTAGGGGCAGAGGCAGAGGGAAAGGGAGAAACAGGCTCCCCTCTGAGCATGGAGCCCAGTGCAGGGCTGGATCCCAAGACTTTGAGATCACAATGTGAGCCAAAGGCAGACACTTAAGTGACTGAGCATGGCACCCCAGGTAAGAGAGTATTTTTATACTGAGCGGGAACACTGTCCAGAAAAGCGGACAGATGGAAGTACTGAAGGTGATGCTGGTGCGTCCAGGGAAGCAAAAGTGTTCCTCTTTCCTAAGGAGCAAAAGGTGAGTGGCCCACCTGACCTGTCCCAGTTGTGGGTGGTGACAGTGGTGCTTTCTAGCTTCCCAGTCCGAGAAAAAGCACCTGTAGCTCTAGAGCACCACCTTTAAGGGAAGGGATTGAATATTAATCTAATTAATCTTGAATATTAATCTAATAAAAAACAATTAATGAAACAATAATCAACTTAGACATTTGGCAAAAATCTTCAAAATGAGACCACTGCTCTGGGCAGTGAAGGGCTCTCAGCAACTACATAAGACCAGAGGGGGCCAATACTCATCACCTGCACAGTCACAGAGGCTACCACAGTGACTGAACCCCAGCCTATCTCCTCTCAGGGAGGTCAAGGGCAGCCAACTTTTCCAGACATTCCATTGTCTCCCCCTCTGTCCCTCCCATTGCTCCCAGGTGTCTGGTGAGGGAAAGCAGAGAATCCAATATAGAAACTAATGAGCCTATTGAACCTTGTCACTCACTGGGAATGACATTATATATCATAGGAAACATTCTTGTAGTCAGGAGACACAACCACGAGGTGAATCCCTTGGCCCTTCTATTTTTATGACCTCACCTGAGGCCAGAACCTGGATGCCTGCATAGCTTGCCAGTAATTATGAGTTCCAAGGAAATTTCTCCCATGGAAATGAGGAACAGCAGAAACTGTGCCAAACAGCCAGGCCTCAGCCCAGCAAGGTTATACCTGACACCTCAGGAAACACCTCCGGAAATGCTAGAGCTTTCCTTCTGGGCCCTTTGCCATTTCTTCCAGGCCTCAGACTCATCTCCCCAGTGATACCTGAATTCTCTTCCACTGAGGAGAAAATTTTAGAACCAGCTGGCAGGTGATTCGAATTCCCTTAAGCTCTTCTTGTCCTTTGACTATGGTGGCAGTGCCACTCTTTTGCCATCACTAAATATCCTCTAGGGGAATAGTTCAAAGTTTATAAGTGTGGTCTGTTTTTAAGGCTTTTTTTGGAGCGGGGGGGATTGCAAATCTGAATGCATCTCCTTTGCATCTGGACATTGGCAGATTTTGATACAAACTGAGGGAGCAGGGGAATGGCGATGTATCACCAGTTTTAAACAAAAAATTGGGGGAGGAGGCCGGAGAGGCAGAAGGAAAGGTCCTGTAATATCTGGCTAAACATTCTCAGTGTCCTCAGCGCCAAAATAGATCTCCTCCTCAGATAATCTCACATAGCTCCTCAACATTTGGGAGTCAAAGCTGACCTGATAACAGCAAATGAGGAACGCCAAATGCTGCCCCCTAGCAGCCCATGATGGACACTGGCCCCAGGGCCCATAGTGTTCAGTAATGGGCTCCTTTGGGGAGGGGGGGGTGTCCATGAAAACTGGGTCATGTATGTGAAGCAGAAGGGGGGTTGGGAGGAAGCAAGCAAGGGAAGGGCAGAAACACCCTGTTTCACCCCCATTGAGGCCACCCAGTACTCATTCCAGCTAGCCTCGGTCCAACCTTCAGGTTTTTGGGGGGAAGCAGGAAGGGGACAGCCATTGGGGAGATGAGACTAGGCTGAAACTTTCTGAGAAAAGAGAACAACCAGTGTCACAGAAAAAGAAGGGGGTTTTACTTAGAAGAAGCAGATTAAAGGTGTCAGGAAACTTCAAACAAGAGAACTGAATAAAGGCTCTTGTCTTGGGATTTAAGAGTTTTCAGGTGACCCTTGAGAGACCAAAGTACAATGAGTGCAATGCCCTGTTTCATTGAAAACCTCATGACACATTCTCCTTCTATTACCTTTTAGGGATATGTTAATTTCTTACCTCCTGGAATGCAAAAATCGGACTGCTTTTGTTTTTTCCACACTCAGAAATATTGCTATCAGATACAAAACTGTAGTTGCTGGTTTCTTCCCATATTCTCCTGTACACATACTGTGTGGTCAGTGGAGAAGTCAAAGTCATAGCAAATGCACTAAGGCAAATGGCAGGTTCTACAAAGAAGATCTTCATACTGCCTGGGTAGGTAGCTGACTTCTATTAAAAAGGACGAGGGGGAATCCCTGGGTGCCTCGGCGGTTTAGCGCCGCCTTCGGCCCAGGGCGCAATCCTGGAGTCCCGGGGTCGAGTCCCGCGACGGGCTCCCGGCGTGGAGCCTGCCTCTCCTTCTGCCTGTGTCTATCGTGAATAAATAAATAAAATTAAAAAAAAAAAAAAAGAACGAGGAAGTGAGAGGGCTTCGGTGGAGAAAACAGGCACACTGGGGAGGAGAAGGCAGCAAGCACTTCCCAAGAGATTGTTTTTTTACTTTGGGTTGGGGTATGCAGTAAGCCGGAGACTGTCCTACTTTCTATTTTTAAGAAACAGAAAGGGCTCAAGCCGCCTTAAAATAGTTCTAATAAGTTGTCACCCATTTTCGTCGGGAATAATCGCACTAGAGTCCCCACACTGTGCCGCCAGCCGCTTTTCAGAAGGGAAACCGAGAGGCTCCCCGCGGGGACGCGGCGGTTACGCAACTGTTTGTCATGGTTATTTTGCTGCTTGTTAACGGGACAGGAAGGAGGACGTTCACAAGCGGCTCCCAGTCGGAGGGATTTGTTTCTTCTCGTTTAGACTCACCCCGCGGTTACAGTCCTCCTGCCGGGCTAGGCGCGGGTCCGAGCATTTTCGGGGCCCCGAGTCCCTGGGGGCGCCTGCGCTCCCGGGCACCTGCCCGGCGAGTGTCCCCGAGGCCGGGCGGCCGCGGCGGTCGGGCCGGGAGGGAATTTCCGTTGAATCCGACCGATGCACCTGTCGGGGAACCTCAAGGTCTCCTCCCACAGCAAACCCCTGAAAGCTCACTCCTGCGTCCGAGTGACGACGGCGACGTCCCCGCGCAGCCCTCGCTCGGCGCCCGGTGGCCCTGCGGACGCGGCCCGGGGAGCTGCGGCGGGCCCGGCGCGGGCCGCGGTCTGTCCGCCGGGCGGGGGGCGCGTCCGTGGGTCCTCGGCGCTCGCGGCCCCCGTCGCCGGGGGGGCGGGGCCGCTGGGGGCGGGGGGGGGGCCGCGGCGCTGTCGCCCGCCCGCGCGGCTCTCCTGCCATTGGGCCCCGTGGCTGGCGCCCGCGCGGGGATTGGTCCGCTCGGCGCCACTCTCGTGAGCCCGCCCCCGAGGCCCGGGCACCCCGCGGCGCCCCGGCTGCGGGTGCTCGGCGGCCGGCTCCTGGGCTCTGCAGCAGGGAAGCGTGTCCGAGTCTTGCGTCCCTGTTCACGGAAGCACACCGAGATCACTGGCAGAAGTAACGTGCGTGGGACGCAGCTCCCCGTAGCATCCGGGTCGCAGGGCAAGAGGCCTAAGAAACGCAGACTTGGGGGAACAGGGTAGGGACCTCCCCAGGAGGGTGCGGGAAAGAGGGTGCCCCTGACGGAAGGTCTGAAATGCGGTCCCTGGCTCTTCCTGGCGGTGTGACCTGGGGCAAATGATTTCGTCTCTCTGAACCTCCATTTCTTTGTCAAGTGGACCTAACAGTCACACCAAATTTCATTAGAAACCCTCAACATGTGCATATACAGAATAGCCCTGGAGCAAAGGAGACCCTGTACATGCCTAGCAACAAGCCCATCAGGAACACACCTGAAGTGGGGTTTATTCATTCTGGTAAGGAGGAGGGATGCATAAATGGGGAACAATGGGGTATCTCAGTAGAAGTGCTAGAATTTATTATGGGATTTGGGCTTATGCGCTTGTGGGGAGAGTTCAAAAAGGCAAGGCCTGGCACTGTACTGGATGCTTTCAGGAAGTAGGGGTAATCCTATGATTGGGTATCTTAATTCTTAGTAAGAAGAAATGAACACTAGATGGAGGGTAAAGTCATAACTGATAAGGAAGCAGCTTATAGCAGACATTTTTTTTTGGTCATTTTTGTGGTTTAAACAATGTTCCTGATCTGTCTGTGTTTAGACAAGATTGTGGAGTGGTCTTGTTTTTGTCTTGACCATGATTATAGAATGGCTTTGTCTGATATTATTCGGTGAAATTGCTTTTAGTCCCCAGAATATGGTCCAGACAAGCTTATAGCAACGTCAAGGTCAGTACCTAGATGTCAGAGCTGCTTTCTCTTCCTTGGTATTCAGTAAATAATAGTTAAATCACTGAAATGTTGAGTTGGAAGGCTTAGATTTCAATCCTGATTGCTACTTGTAACTTTGGACTTGCCACTTAACATCTCAGTTTCTTCAAATGAGTGTTTATGAAGCACTTGTTTTGAGTCTGAAACAGTGGGGCATGGATGTTGGTTGGAAAGAAGGTATACAAAAATGAGGAGGACACAGTTTCCTAGGAAGACAGATCATATTTTAAAACTGCAGTACACTGCACTAAGTGCTAATTTAGGGGCACATTAGAAGTGGGCTGGGCAGTGAGAGCAGTGCACTGACCAGGGAATGTTGGTCTGGAAGGGAGAGGTAGAGATCTGATGACTTCCCAAGAACACAAGGGAGAAGAGATGAAGTAAGCTATGCAAAAATGCTCTTGAGGATTGTAAAGCACTACATAATTTTATTCTCACAAAAAATACTTATTTTCTAACTGCATTCATTTTCTGTTTTAGCCAGCTTAGATCCTTTTGATGAGATAGGAGTAAAATGACCACTTCCAGTGCTTGGTCCCTGTAAAATCAAGCAGGCCGAGGTCATGCCCCAAATCTCAGTATCTTAAAACAGCAAAAGTTTATTTATCTCTCGGTCTACTTGCCCATCTGGGGTCACTGTAGAGCTTTACCCCCCAACATTTTTATTCACAGACACAAATGGATGGATTCATCATCCTAATATTATCACTAGCATCAAGGCAGAGAAAACAGAATATGGTGAATCTGATACCAGCTTTGAAAGGTTTCTCCCTAGAAATGATATATATCACTTCTGCTCACATTTTGATTGGTCCAAACAAGCCACAGGGCCATGTGAAAAAGTGAAATCCTGTCACGCGCTCAGAAAGAAGAAGTAATGTTAGCAAATAGCTCTAATGACATCCTTGTCCCCAGTGCTGTGATTTCTCATGAAAATCAAGAGAAAGGAAAAGGCGTTTAAGAGATGTTCTGTCTTGTGGGAGGAACAACTAGTGGCCAATTAGTTCCATGCATTGCTGTCCCTTCCCTTCCACATGGAGAGAGCCAGGCCTTCTTAATTTACTCTCTGATGCGTATCTTTATGTGATAATAATTGCTATGCAAACTTTTTCTTTTTTTTGGAATAATATTAAGTGCTTGCGTATATATTAAGCTAAAGAAGCTTTAACCAACTGTTAACTGGAATCTGTCACTCTCTACTAGGCACTGTGGATGAAACAGAAAAAGTTAACATACCACAGTTAATTATTAAAGACATGCCTATTTATTTTTTAGGAAAACATGAAAACATGAAAGGAGTAAAATGATTCTAGAACGAAGTCTATGAATATAATCACAGGCCAGTAATTGTGATTCACCTTCTGCTGTTGTTGTTCCTCACGGAACTCAAGCCCACTTGCCTTAAAGACAGAAATCAAAACTAAAGTCTAGGCACAAAAGGAGGGGTGCCTGTCCATTGAACATAATCTCCCTGGCACGTTTCTGAAACATGAATCACCAGATCTCTGGAGGGTTTTGGTTTTTTATATTTTCAGTTCAGTGAACCTAGAAATTTTATTTTATTTATTTTATTTTATTTTATTTTAAAGATTTATTTATGATAGACAGAGAGAGAGAGAGAGAGAGAGTAGAGACACAGGCAGAGGAGAAGCAGGCTCCATGCCGGGAGCCCGACGCGGGACTCGATCCCGGGACTCCAGGATGGCGCCAAACCGTTGAGCCACCCGGGGATCCCCGAACCTAGAAATTTTAATATAAACATATTCTGAAATTGTATTGATGCTTGATTATCACCTGTATTTTTGTTTCTGCTTATGATCATACTGGTTCCAAGTAGAAGTACTTCAATAATGTCACACTAAAGAGAAAAGATGTGAACTAAATATATAAATGATACACTCAAGCTAAATGGAGACCAGACGATGTCCTATCAATGTTTTCATAGTATTCCAGGAAAAAGTGTGGGAGAATTGAGTCATCACCCAAATATCATGTGAGGAGATACACTGAACTCAGAAGAACCCATGTTTTACAGGGAAGTGCCATAGTCCAGTGGCAAAGCCAAAACAGAATATAGTAGTTATTAGATTTTGTTGATTTCAAGATCAAAGTGGCTTTTTCACTTCTGATAAAATTAGCAGAGTAAGAAGATGTGATGAAATGACCTTCCTTATACCAGTTACCACTTAGCAAGTGATTATAAGTACTTGCTGATGAGTCTAATTTTATAACTTTGAGCACAAATTGTTGAAAGGAACTGTAATCCGATGATATGACTTGATCAATAATACACCAAAACAGACCCGAATTAGTTTTATCTATCCAAGAGAGTCATAACCTGACTTCAATCAGTGGCTTTCTCTTCCTCTGTTACTTTGGATGCTGTTGAACAAATTCCTTCTTGAAATATTTTCTCCCTTCAGGGTCTATGACATGACTGTATCTTTCTACTACCCTAAGAGCTCCTTCTCAGCTTCCTTGGAGGGCTTACTTCTGAACTGTACTATTTCCCTGGTTCCATTTCAGCTGTCTTCTCTGCAATCACATCCTCACTTGTCACTCAACTACCAATACAGCCATCACTCCCAAATCTCAAGCTCCCTGCTACTTTTGAACTTGACACCCAGAGCTTCCACTTGAGTATTTTTAAAAACTACTGCATAGTTATAAATGTCCAAAACAGGTACTCTCTTTTTGTAAATCTTGCAAAGGGACTAAAGATTTCCCTAGTAAATCAGAAATCCTGGCTTTTCCGCTTTGGAGTTTCAAGTTACTGTAACCCTTCTGTTGTGCTGCGATGGTCCTAAATAAACTAAGTGGTCTGAAGTGTCCAATAATAGCCCTCAAGAAGAAATCCACCATAATGGTGGTGGTGGTGGTGGTGGTGGATGTGGAGGTGGAGGGAAAAGGCTGGGCTGGTAAGCCAAGTCAATGCCAGAGCCTGTCTGGTCTTAGGGGAAGGTCAGTTGGGAACCAAGTAATGATGTTGCATCCTGTCCTGACCACTATCTTGGACCTTGGGGTTCCAAGGCCCAGAAGCGGTTGATTTTCTGTACGTGAAAATACTTGTCACTGGAGTTGTAACTGGGTCTGCGCAGTGGTTAGGCCTCTAACCCTTAGACATGAGAGCTGGATGTACTGTTTTCTGTACCAGTCTCACAAAAGCAGAAGTAAGAAACTTAGGCAGTCAGATCAGACTTCTCAATTTTTTTTTGCCTGCATAACAGAAGTAAACAGGACTGACTCGTTTGGACAAAGTACACCTGAGGGGTCTTACTTTCCAAGGAAGAGCTCAGGGAATGATGAATAGACTTTTCAAAAATCAAATTTGCTTTATTTATGTAGTAACTTAAGTATGGTTTTATTTTCAACCACGGCAAGTGAAATAGGATATATGTGAAAGCTTCTAGAACAAGTCTGACACTTGGTGTGTACTCAATGATATTTGGATTTGAATCTAAATCTTCTTTATTTATTTTAAAAAATGTTTTATTTATTTATTCATGCGAGACACAGTGATAGGGACAGAGACATAGGCAGAGGGAGAAGCAGGCTCCATGCCGGGAGCTGGATGTGGGACTCAATCCCAGGACCCTGGGATCACACCCTGAGCCAAAGGCAGATGCTCAACCACTGAGCCACCCAGGCATCCATCCTCTAAATCTTGTTTAATAAGACATACATACTACTGTGTTTGAGAAATTGTAGGGCCTGGCTTCAAGTTGGCATTTCCTTCTGTGACCCCAGAGAGCAACTGTCCTCTTTCTCTCTTAAGAGGAATCAATCCCATTTTAAATAGGATTGGATTTGGGAAGGATTTGGAGTCAGCAGAGCCCGTGAAATTCATGCACGTGTGATTCCACAATATAGACCATGTTTATAGGATTAGTTCTTCTTCTGTGTCTATCTCCTTACCCCAGGCCTCCATAGTCTCTCATCTGCATTGCTGCGATAGTTTACTTGGGCACTCCACCTCTACTCTTTATTCTACACGCAGCAACAAAGCATGATCGTCTTTACATAGGCGTAGGATCACATCATTCTCTTGCCTGATACCCATCAATGGCTTCCCCCATTGAATTCTGAATAAAACTCATCATTCTTGCTGTGGCTTGAAAGGCCCCAAATGATCTGGCCACTATCCATCCCTGCACCCCTTCCCTTTATCCTACCATCAAGGTTATCACACTTCTTTCGGTGTTAACTTGAATGTCACCTGCGAAGTCTTCTCTGAACATCCTGTCAAACTAGCAAAGTGTGTTCTCTTCTGCTATTCTGTAGCTCAACAGCCTCTTGTTTAAGACTTCATATTCTATATTATTTTATCAATTTGTATGTTTCCCTTTTTTGTTCATCTATTCCTTGCACTAGAATTGTAAGCACAGAATCACGACTGACCCATGCAAAACTATCCATATCTACAGCAGCCATTGGAACTCAGTAAGTCTTTGTCAAATGAAGGAAATGAGATGATTTTGTTGAGTGCTCCCAAGTTATGGAATTGTACATAAAATCTGCCCCCATGAACCACAGAGAATAACTATCTGATATATTTATTTTTCCAAGGGACTGAGTTTCTGACTATATACATTCATGCTGAATACTTAAATACATACCAGAGTATTCAGCAAACTGTGGTTACAAACAATATCCAAATATATTATGTAATAATGACATAAATGAAGAGGTTCTATTCATAAAACCAGGCTAATATGTGTAACTTCAAAACTAATTGTAATTCGATCTGAAATGCTATTCTTTACCAAAAAAAGAGGGGGAAAATGTTCACTCTCACTAGTAATCAAATGAACTCACCTTAGGAAAACAAAGTGTCATCTTCCACATTCAAAATAGGCAGTCTTTATTTTTAAGGTAAACTTTATTTGGCCTGTCTGAGGCAAAATGAACAGATTATCCTACACTGCTGGTGAAAAGTCAATTGGTAAATGTTTTTTTCAGAAAAATAATTTAATAGTATGCACTAAAATAATTAATGTTTTGGATCTACATTGTCTGCCTGGCAAGTCCTTATTGGTAAAATACTAATGAATTGATAGAGAAATTTAGCT
This sequence comes from Canis lupus baileyi, assembly GCF_048164855.1. NCBI lineage: Eukaryota > Metazoa > Chordata > Mammalia > Carnivora > Canidae > Canis > Canis lupus. The sequence goes on along the minus strand of NC_132861.1, from coordinate 12,700,586 downwards.
ACCTGGATTTTTACAAGGTTGCTTGTAATTTGAAAAGTCCTAAATATATAACGCTATGTAACTATAACTATGTTGTATGAATAAAATAATAGAGGAATAGTGCATATATATAATGGTGTATTTAGAAAGATTATTATACTATATATATTAATTACATGGAAAAATTTTCCAACTATGGCATTGAGACAAAAAGGAAATTAAAAGTAGTAATTTTAAAATTAAAAGTTGTAATTTTGTTTATTTTTAAAAAAGATTTTATTTATTTATTCATGAGAGACACAGAGAGAGAGAGAGGCAAAGACACAGGCAGAGTGAGAAGCAGGCTCCATGAAGGGAGCCTCAAGTGGGACTCGATCTGGGAGCTCCAGGACCACACCCTGGGCCGAAGGCAGGCACTAAACCACTAAGCCATCCAGGGATTCCCTGTAATTTTGTTTAAAAAGCACAAGTGTTTTTTTTTTTTTTTTAAAGCACAAGTGTTAATAGCAATTATTTCTGAGTAATGGGATTACTTACAATTTTTATTGTATACTAAAATTATATAGACAGCATAATTTTCTGTATTCTCCACATTTTCAACAATGAACATTTATTAATTTACAATCAAAAAAGGAGCTTATTTTTATTTTTTAAAGAGTTTACTTAAAAAGAAAAGAAAAAAACAACCATGCAAAGTCACTTACATTTGTTACAAAGCTTTAGAAAAAGAAAACCCTCAGGACTTTTCAAAGTTTGATTCTTTTCCAAGCGGTGCTACATGCTTCAGAGTTGAATCAGTGACCACATGGCCAGCTGACATCCTTGGCCTGTCACAGGTATAAGACAGGATGCCCAAGATAAGACAGGATGGAAGCCAATTCCTAACAATTAAGAGTTCTTTCTCCAGAAAAATTCCTTGAGAATGAGATATAAGTGTTCTGAAATGAATGGAGGAGCCAGGGTGAACTTCTGGGTTGCCTGGGCCCACCTCTTGAAATCCCGACTCACTCAACAGTGGAGAATCAAAGAACATAGAGACCCTCCAGTCCAAGCTGTTAACCCTACCCATAAGACAACTGAAGCCAAAGTGAATGACTGTGTTATTCTTCCCACACTGATTTCCAGTTTGATAGTACAGTGTTCATAGAGGGATGGAAAGGATCTTCCTGGGATTTCCCACACCGCTGCTGCCAGTCCTTCCTCCATTATTTTTTTAAACAGAAAATGAACAGAGTTTTAAAGAAAGAGTATAAGAAGGCAGTTAAGAGGTTTAAGAAGGAGCTCTCAGCAGGAGAGGGTCCTGCCCATGCTTGTGCCCCAGGAAGGTCAAGTGTACTGTCTTATCTTTCCACTCCGAGGCCACTCCCATGTCTTTCAGTTTCACTACTGTGACCACCAGGCCACTGCACTCCCTGAAGTTACGAAAACAGCAGTCACACCACCTTGGCTGACACTGATGGGGAACCACCCCCATGAGTATCTTCAAGCAAAAGGAGAGATAACTTGTCTTGCCAGCCTTCACACCTGTCCTAAACCACTGGATTATAGTTTATGTTATTTCTTCCCTCCTATGACTCTGATAATAGATTTGTAAAATGCAGAAAACCTTCAGGTAATCAGAGCAAAATTTGCAAGTATGCAGAACATAACTAAGCACAAGTCTCTGTTAAGGTTTTTTTGGTTTTGTTTTATTTTTAAATTTTCTTTCCCTAAATATCTGCTATCCCACTGTATTCCCTAGTTTTCCACTTCTCACCCCAGCCAGACCTTGGCTTAATCCTTGCCTCCTTCACTCCACAAGTGTTCATTCAGACCTATTTACTATGCCTTATTCATTCAGCAGAAATGTACTGAGGGAGTTTGGGTTTCAGCTCCAATATGTAAAGAGTTTGCAAGGCATTGCTCACATCCTTAGAGCAAAAACTGCTGAACAAGCTGAAAATCAAAACCTTCTCTTGAACCTATCAGAGACTGAGGTCACAGGGCAGAGCTACATTCCACGCTCTGGAGAGACAGGCCAACCCAGAGTCACAGTCAGGATTTCTGCTCCTGTATAGAAGACACTAGAGCCATACACTGATGGGAGCACTTAGATGACAGTTTTCATAAATTGCTGGAGGCCCACTGTGGATTAGCCTGAGAGTAAGAAATTCCTGGTGTCTGCCATCTTTTTTACAGGGTGGGTGGTTATTTCTAGGAACCTCACCAGGTTCAGGATGAAGAGCCAAGAGTGATCCCTATATGGTTCTGGCAAAGGAAGGGGAATATTTACCATTTAAAAATATGTGTAGCCACAGCATCTTCTTGCAAGATACATCTATGAAGGCAAGGGAAACAAAAGCAAAAATGAATTATTGGGACTTCATCAAGATAAAACGCTTCTGCACAGCAAAAGAAACAGTCAACAAAACTACAAGACAACCTACAGAATGGGAGAAGATATTTGCAAATGACCTATCAGATAAAGGGCGAGTATCCAAGATCTATAAAGAACTTATTAAACTCAACAGCAAAGAAACAAACAATCCCATCATGAAATGGGCAAAAGACATGAACAGAAATTTCACCAAAGAAGACATACACATGGCCAACAAGCACATGAGAAAATGCTTCGCATCACTGGCCATCAGGGAAATACAAATCAAAACCACAATGAGATACCACCTCACACCAGTGAGAATGGGGAAAATTAACAAGGCAGGAAACAACAAATGTTGGAGAGGATGTGGAGAAGGGGAACCCTCTTGCTCTGTTGGTGGGAATGTGAACTGGTGCAGCCACTCTGGAAAACTGTGTGGAGGTTCCTCAAAGAGTTAAAAATAGACCTGCCCTATGACCAGGCAATTGCACTGCTGGGAATTTACCCCAAAGATACAGATGCAGTGAAAGACCGAGACACCTGCATCCCAATGTTTTTATTTAATTAATTAATTAAAAATTTTATTTATTTATTCATGAGAGACACAGAGGCAGAGACACAGGCAGAGGGAGAAGCAGGCTCCCTGCAGGGAGCCCAACACGGGACTAGATCCCAGGTCTCCAGGATCAGGCCCTGGGCAGAAGGCGGCACTAAACCGCTGAGCCACCGGGGCTGCCCCATCCCAATGTTTCTAGCAGCAATGTCCACAATAGCCAAACTGTGGAAGGAGCCTCGGTGTCCATCGAAAGATGAATGGATAAAGAAGATGTGGTTTATGTATACAATGGAATATTCCTCAGCCATTAGAAATGACAAATACCCACCATTTGCTTCAATGTGGATGGAACTGGAGGGTATTGTGCTGAGTGAAGTAAGTCAATCGGAGAAGGACAAACATTATATGGTCTCATTCATTTGGGGAATATAAATAATAGTGAAAGGGAATAAAAGGGAAAGGAGAGAAAATGAGTGGGAAATATCGGAGAGGGGGACAGAACATGAGAGACTCCTAACTCTGGGAAAGGAACAAGGGGTGGTGGAAAGGGAGGTGGGCGGGGGGATGGGGTGACTAGGTGACGGGCACTGAGGGGGGCACTTGATGGGATGAGCACTGGGTGATATGCTGTATGTTGGCAAATCGAACTCCAATAAAAAAAATACCAAAATAAACAAACAAACAAATAAATAATTTAATTAATTAAAAAAATATATATGCATAGGGACACCTGGGTGGCTCAGTCGTGTTAAACGTCTGACTTCTGCTCAGGTCATGATCTCTGGGTCCTGGGATGGAGTCCGAGTCTGGAACCCTGCACGGTGGGGAATCTGCTTCTTCCTCTCCATCTGTCCCTCCCCCAACTCATTTGCACAAGTGCTCACTTTCTCTCTCTCTCTCTCAAATAAATAAAAAATAAAATAAAATATGCCTAGAGCATTCAAATAACAAAAGCCACCTTTATAAGGGAAAGGACTATCCTATCTGGGAGGGCATTTCCCTGCCTCCAGCCCCCTCTAGCCTTCCTGTCTCACCTGAAGGAAGGAAAAAAAAAAAGGTAATAAATGCTAGTGAGGGTCACATCTCAGGAACACAGGTCCACTGGAAGACTGATATTTAATTATAAGATTACATATGAACACTTACCCTTGCCCACACTTTATCAGCACCAACAGAGCTCCAGTAAAATAGCAGTGGATTATTACTAGAAGAGCTTTAAGACACAGACTCTATTTACTTTGAAAACTCTGGCATTCGCAACTACAACAGAGATTAAGACAGCCTAAAAAAAAAAAAAAAAAAAAGACAGCCTAAAACCTGAGCTAGATTAACAGAAAAGCACATACTAAAGGCATGTTCACATCAGTTCCCTATTACCTGACCCATCATGTATGATTTTCAGAAAGCAAAAAAAGCATGCTAAAACACAAGCAAAAAACACATGCTAAAGAGCATCAGAACCAAATGAAAATATGGTAGAGATTTTGGAATGACTGGGTGGGCCATTTAAAAGAGCTATGATAAATATTTTAAGAGCTGTTTTGGGAAAACTTGCAAGAATAGTTGAGACTGGTAAGCGGCAAGATGGAAGCTCTAACAAAGCTTATTAAAAGGAAATCCTAGTGCAGCCCAGGTGGCTCAGTGGTTTAGCGCCGCCTTCAGCCCAGGGCCTGATCCTGGAGTCAGGCTCCCTGCAGGGACTACCTCTGCCTGTGTCTCTGCCTGTGTCTCTGCCTGTGTCTCTGCCTCTCTCTCTCTCTCTCTCTCTCTCTGAGTGAGTCTATCATGAATAAATAAATAAAATCTTAAAAAAAAAAAAAAAGGAAATCCTAGAAATCAAAAACACTGTAACAGAAATGAAGAGTGCCTTTGATGAGCTCCACAATGGATTGGACATGGCCAGGAGAAGAACTATTGCACTTGAAGACAGACCAAAATGTACTGAGTGCCTCTGTATGCCAGACACAAGGGGCAGTGGTGAACCAGACAAGGGGCCTGTGTCTTTCTAGAGGTGCCTCACTTACTGCAAACAGAGAATTCAGAATACATCCATTCATCTCAAGTCTACCCTATCCTTCCCATTTTTGCCTTCTACTACCATCTCCGTCCTGGCCTTTGCCTTTTTGAAATGTCCCAGATGACTCTCATACTTTTACATCTGGTCCTCTTACCTTTAGTTCTGCCCCATTCCAATTAATTATTGGCCCTGCTGCTGGGAAAATCAATCTCAAATATAAAACTGGCACTTTCTCTCTACTCTAGTGGCTATAGGTTGCTGTTGGGGTAAAGTCCAAATATAGCTTCAACTTTTACCACACCATTCCTAGAATTTTATGTACAGACACACTGAAGTGATTTAATGTTCTGATCTGCTAACTTCCCTCCACTTGATGAAACGTCCCTCTTCTTCCCTTATCTGCCTTCCCTTATCTGCCTGATTTACCCTTCAAGTCACAGTTCTGGAATTAGTGGCCACAGAAAGCTTTCCTTCCTCTCCCAACATATCAGTTAGAACCCTTTTCTGTTTATCAAAAAATAACCACTCTGTATCATAATCATCTGTTTTCTTGACTGTTCTGCCCTGGATGAGGCTGTGTTTTTTAAGGGTAGGGGTCATGTCTTAATAGACCATGTTTTCCAATCACCTAGTACTTTGGGATATAAAAGCAACCAGTAAATGTTTGATGAATGATGAATGAATGAATGATGAATGAATGAACAGACGAATGCAGAAGGTTTACAGCAGGGAAGAAATAGGTAAATATAAAAAACCAAACTACAGTAGGCATGTGGCTTAAAAACCAACTTCCAGGGTGCGTCAGTCAGGATTCATGATTACAAAGAACACAAGTCGACTTTGATTTACTTAAGCAGAGATGGAATTTTCCAGAGCGGTATTAGTTTACAGAGTTAATAGGAAGGCCAGAAAGTCATGGAAAAGACGTAGCCATGAATGTGGCGCAGGAATGATCCACTGAGGACTGAGGCTGGCGTAGCTGACCTGGCATATTTGCTGTGGTGCTTCTGCCAAGGCCACTGCTGAGAATCACAAATTGGTGACTTAGTTCTCTTTCAAGATTCAAAATCTCAGAGAGAGAACCTGTCTTGCCACACTTGGGTGAGGTGTCCATGATGTAGTTGTTACGGGTGGGAAAATGGAATAGCTTCTCTTCAGTTTCATAGGAATAGTGTCCACGTGCTAAGTAGCCAAAATGGTGACCTTGCAGATTTTCCTGGAGAGCTACGTGTGATAACAAAGCTACAGCTGTCATAACAAAGGACTACAACTGGATGACTTACAACAACAGAAATTTACTTCCTCACAATTTTAGAGTCTAGAAGTCTGAAATCAAGGTGTTGTCAGGTTTGGTTCCTTCCAGAGAATGCCCTTCTCTTAGCTTCTGGTGGTTACTGGCAATTCTTGACATCTTTTGGCCTCCAGATGCATCACTGCAAGAACATCAAGTAGTGTTCTCCCAGTGTGTCTGTGTTTCTGTGTCTCTTCTTCTTCTTCCTTCTCCTTCTCCTCCTTCTCCTCCTTCTCCTCCTTCTCCTCCTCCTCCTTCTCCTTCCTTCTCCTTCTCCTTCTCCTTCTCCTTCTTCTTCTTCTTCTTCTTCTTTTCTTCTTCTTCTTCTTCTTCCTTTTTTAAAGATTTGATTTACTTATTCATGAGTCTGTGTCTCCTCTTCTTAAAAGGACTCTAGTCATTTTGGATTAGGGGGCCACCTACTGCAACATGACCTCATCTTAACTAATTACCTCTACAATGACCCTATTTCCAAATAAGGTTACACTCTGAGGTACTGCGCATTAGGAATTCAACATGTCCTTTTGGAGGACACAGTTCAACCCATAACATCCTACGTCTTCTACATTGATGTTTCCCTTCTATATTCCATGGTTTACAAGATCATTGAAGGGGGAGTCTTCTGCCCCAAGTATAGACAAGGGGTACATTGTGAAGGATGTGAAGACATTAAAAATAACTAAAGGATGGTTGCCTTTTGTTGTCAACTTGGGTCAGCAACAGCTCTAAACAACATCAGTGGCAAAATCATTCTCTCCCCGAAATCTGTGCATGGGCTCTAAATAATTTCCATATGTGGCAAAGATATGTCCACGAATTCTTCAATATTCCTCCCTTCGATACGTGGAGCCCACTTTCTTTTTCTTGAATGTGGGCTGGACTTAATGTTCTTGTTTGGTTCATACGTGATGTATTTATAGAGTTTGAATTCTATCTTTAAATGGAAATTTCTTCTTTTTTTTTTTTGGTTAGTTGTTTTAAAACTAAAGAAGGAATCAAGCAGACAAACACAAAATTGAGTATTAACATAAAATTAGTTTTGGTAATTATCGAAAATAATTTTGTTTACAGTTAAGGGAACATAATAAAAATGACTCCTCTTAGTTGTCAAATAAGCTAGGTATTATGGCACTGCTTTTATGGCATTTGACCTTGAGACTCAGAATTTTCTGAGGCAGCATAAGGTTTGCACTGTGTAAAGGAGACAACATTTTCTTCATCATGGCTTTTTCTGATATGTTAGGGAGTTAGATCTTATGAAGAGTGAAGTCCTATCCATACTTTAGCTGATGAGAAACTTATCAGACAAATTCAACAGAGGTTTATTGTGTACCCACTGTGTGCTTGGCACACATCTGTGAACAAAACAGACTCTTGCCTTGCTAGTGGAGGGAGACAGCAAACATGAAAAGTATAGTGTAGGTTAGAAGTGGGTGTTTTTTTGGGAAGACAATAGGGTGGGAAGGAGAGCCAAGTGCATTGGGGCGAAGTAGAGCGGGGCAGGTTGTAGGATCATGTAAGTGGATGGGGCCAGGTCTCACTGAGAAGAGAGATAGGAGCCGAGACTTGGAGAAAGGGAGGAATTTTGCTATGCAGGGAGCTGGAGAACATTCCCAGAAAGGGACTAGCTAAGGTGAGGTCCTGCATGGATGTGTCCCTAGCCTGTTGCAGGGGAGATGTGAAGGCTGTGGGAGCAGAAGGAGAAGACAGCAGAGGCTGTCCCTGGGGATGGGGTATACTTCGAGTGAGGCAGCTCTCTTCTGAAGGAGAAAGCCAGAACTGCCAATTTGCCAGCAGCTGGGGAACCAAGGCTTCAGGCCTGCAAGTGGTCTGGGCAGGACTCTCGGCAGCCCCCACAGAGTGGGGTTTACGGAGCTTGAGTGGTTTCCTGTGGAGAGGGAATTAAAGGGGAATCCTAGGTTAGCGCACTGGGACCTGTCCATGTAATCCCAAGGCCCTTAGTTGACCAATCTCAACAGTTGCAAAGACACAAAATTGACATACAACAGTTTTGCATATGTCAGACCAAGATAGGGACTAAAGATGACTTTAAAGAGGGTGGAGGGGATCCCTGGGTGGCGCAGCGGTTTGGCGCCTGCCTTTGGCCCAGGGCGCGATCCTGGAGACCCGGGATCGAATCCCACGTCGGGCTCCCGGTGCATGGAGCCTGCTTCTGTCTCTGCCTCTCTCTCTCTCTCTCTCTCTCTCTCTGTGACTATCATTAAAAAAAAAAAAAAAATTTTTTTAAATAAAGAAGGTGGAGGTCATGCACTAAGGGAACTACAAAAGGCCTGAAATATTTCCTGGCTACATTTTTTTTTTTTCTGTGTCTGAGAACCATGACTGGACAGCAAACTTTAATGAGAAAGAAGTGAATTTTATATGTCTTTTGTGTGTATGATAGTCTGTTGGGGCTGCCCTAATAATATAGCCTGGGAGGCTTACACAGCAAACATTTATTTTCCCATGTTCTGAAGGCTACAAGTCCAAGATCAAGGTGTTAGTGGATTTGGTTTCTGTTGAGACCTCTCTCTGTGGCCTCTCACTGTGTCCTCACGTGGTCTATCCTCTGATGGCAACGTTGCTAGTGCCTCTTCCTCTTCTTATAAGGATGCCAGTCATACTGGATTAGGGTTTCATCCTTATGACCTCATGTAACCTTAATTACCCCCCTAAAGGCCCTATTCCCAAATAATCACATTTCACCTTATAAATTTTTTTTTTAATTTTTATTTATTTACTTATGATAGTCACAGAGAGAGAGAGAGAGAGGCAGAGACACAGGCAGAGGGAGAAGCAGGCTCCATGCATCGGGAGCCTGATATGGGATTCGATCCCGGGTCTCCAGGATCGCGCCCTGGGCCAAAGGCAGGCACCAAACCGCTGCGCCACCCAGGGATCCCTCACCTTATAAATTTTTGGGGAACACAATTTGGTCCCTAAGTGTATCATATTACCTTGTGTTCTTTTAGGCATTTAATGCCGTAACATTTTGGAGTTAAATGGGTTATTAGAAGTATTCAAACTTAGGGCAGCCCGGGTGGTTCAGCAGTTTAGCACTGCCTTCAGCCCAGGATGTGATCCTGGAGACCTGGGATTGAGTCCCACATCAGGCTCCCCGTGTAGAGCCTGCTTCTCCCTCTGCCTGTGTCTCTGCCTCTCTCTCTCTCTCTTGCTCTGTGTCTCTCATGAATAAATAAATAAAATCCTAAAAAAAACAAGTATTCAAATTTAATTTTCCCTCAAAGTTAGAATCCCTGGCAAACAGTTACTAATTCACTGGGGAACTGAACTTTTCTGGTTGGCAAGTTTAATATATGGGATTAATAATGTATACCAGATAAAAGTAAAAGGAGAGGAGTTGAGGGGGTGGGGAGCTGTTTAGGCAAGAATATTAAATTACAAGACAAAATTTATCTGTAGTAATAAAAGGACTCTATAGGAGGAAGCAATGATAATAAAAGTAGACATGACAACACATTAAAAACCAAGCCCAGAGAGGTAAGCATAGCTCCAAGTTTAGGGCAAGGATCCCAGGTGGCTGCCTAAAGTCCATACCCTGGCTTCCCCAGGGAGATGCCCGCCACCTGCAGGGTAGTCCAATAATTGAGATGTGGATCAGGAATAGAATGTGCAAAGCAGTTATCGGATATAGAAAATGTTACAATTCTGAGGAAGGTGACCGTATATTTTCTCTTCCAAACACGGACGTTTCTTAGAATGACAAGGATGCTGGTAGTAACTGTGCCAAGACAAGAGGTGCACACCAGGAAACCGGGATGTATGGTCACTCTGGTATTTACAGGATTATTGCCGGGGAAGGCTCAGTGGATACGCATGGTGTGGGCCCTGGGAATGCAAGATCCTCCCTGCCCTCTGAGAAATGACATTCTACATGGAATTCCACAGCTATCCTCCTGGGCCAAACTGGGGCCCAGTGCAAAGGAAGTTAATGAGATACACCTTTAAAATGTCAGTCTCTGTGTTATTCTGGCAATCCCAGAAAGGCCACCAGGACCCATCCCCCTCCGTCAACTTCCACACATTGAGTTTTAATTCTTCTCCAACTTTCAGATATATATTTTAACGATTCAATAGTTAAAATTCAGTACTTGGCAATACATTCTTCGTATTGATTCATAAAGAATGGAAACTTGTCACCAAACTCTGTGCCTTGGTAGTAGATTATGCAAAGTATCATTCTTCACAGGACATAACATAGAATCTGGAAAACAGAACTAGTAGAGTATCATGTTAAATGTTTAACAGCGTTGTTTTTTTTTTTTTAAGTAATCTCTGCACCCAGTGTGGGGTTCAAATTCATGACCCTGAGATCAAGAGTCATATGCTCCTCCAATAATAATCAACACAAGAGTGACAAAAGCCATGCACTACTCCTATGTGTGCTGAAATAGCTTCCTTGGCAGGGGAGAACAGAGGTAAAACTCTACTGGGAACAACTGTCAGATGATGGCCAAAAGTCACAGAAAAATGCTATCAGCAAACTACACATTTTGAAAACCCTGGACAGAGAGGCTGCTGCAAATGGGTTCCTCTCTCTGTCCACACCCCTCCTCACCACATACACATTTTTTTTTAACCTTGCTGTTAGAGCCTGAGTTTTGTTTATATATTTATCCTCCTCCACAAAAGCCCTAGGGTAGGCCTGCCATCCCTACTCCCAGCAACTGAATCATTATTGATCTCATTCAATCACTTCCTTCCTCTGCAATTACCTTAGCTCTGGGTGTGTGAGGTAATCCTGGCCCATGAAGTGCTCCCAGATAGCTGGGATGCTTCTCTGTTATAAGGAACTACGCAGAAGCACTTTTTTTTTTTTTTTGCCTCTGGAAGTTGTGGAACCTGGGGCAATTGCAGCCATCTTGTGACCATGAGGATAGCTAGTAGAGGAAAAACAAATGGCTAAGGATGGTGGCCAAGGCAGAAAGATAGGAAGTATTTAGACCCCTGAATGAATTGTTGAGTTGCTGAACTGCAAGAGTGAAGCAACCTTTCCTGTGGACTTCGCTTATTTTTTGAAACATAGCAGTATATAGTTGGTTTACAATTTGTACCTGATACATGTCTAAAAGTTTGTGGAGTTCTATTTCTGTGCTTTCTTATTTCTGCTGGCTTTTTCTTACAGAACCTTGTTTCCTGATTTGCCATTTATTTTGTGCTCTAGGAGAATACTTAGGGCTTCTGGGTGGTCAGGATAAAGGTGCTTCCTCCACAGAGGATTTGCATTTGCCTCTGCCGGATGCCTGGGGGCTCTACTGGTCAGTGACATCTTAAACCCAATACCTGGCTTGAAATTCCAAAAAGGAACTAGACCTGCAAATCTGCCCAAGGCAACGAAGGTGGGGCTGCAATCAAGACCTCTCCAGGACAGTTCTTTTTCTCTTTCTTCTTTTCCTTTCAGTTGTAGTCATCACCTGGCAACCTTCTGTGTGTTTCCCTAGGATCTTGGGGGGAAAGGAAAGGTTTGTTTCTGGTTCACACTTTCCTTGACAGGAGACCTTCTGGAGTATCAGTTGTAGGAGGCACTCCAATAAGACCCCTGGCTGGGCATTGATTTCTCCCCAGAGAAGGAAGGCATTCAGAACACAAGTCTGAAAAGCCCTTGTGCTTGTTGCAGCAAATGTCCTGGAGCAAAGTGGCTGAACATTCCCTCCTCTTTATGGATTCAGACTTTCTCTCAACTTTGGCCTAAGCATTTGCTACCAACTTGTCAGGTCTTTCATTTCTCAGGTGATGCCCTTCACGTATTTCATCTAGCAAAATGTTCTTTTCGTGGAGAGGCTTACTCTCCCTCTGCAGTTACTCTTATGTGAGACAATACACTCATTGCTGTTTGAGTCACTTGTGTTTGGAGTTTCTGCAACTTTCAGGCAACTAGTTCTTGACACCTTATCGCATTCTGGAGAAAATTCTGTCAGGACATCTGAAAAAAGTCCAAAGTCTTTAATAATAGGATTAGGGGATGCCATGATTCAGTAGGATTTCTTAGTTATTCTGGGAAAATCTGTATAAGAGAAGGAAAATTTGATTGATAAAGGAGATGTTGCACAATTATTACAGCAAGAAAGAAAGTTAACATTTATCGAGGGCTGGGAGTTGTTCAGCTCTTTAGCTTTTATTGCCTCTGGACTGAAACTCTGGTTCCTCATATTAAACAGTGAGATTCTGTTACTTAAGATGTCTAGATAATGTGACAGAAGAGAGAGGGAGAGCAAAGGGAAGGAGGTGGGGGCTGGAGAGAAAGAAATAAGGGGAGAGAAGGGAGAGAGATCTGTCCTATCTTGTTCCCACCTGGAACAAATTCACAAAAAATTATTCACTCCATATTTTCTGCTGTTTTGTGCCAGTCCAAGCATATTGTACTGCAATGAGTACCAAGAAATGAGTACCGAATCCTTGTGATTTTTCCTCACTGGGATAGAATCAGAGCACCAACTAACTCTGCCCAATTTACACACAGTGCAATTTATATTTGGCTTTGTTTTCAAGCTGGAAACTTTAAATTGTATCTAGATCTAGTGTGGTGTGATGTGGTGTGGTGACTGTCCAATCAGTTTTAGCTGGACGGGATTATCTTGGAGAGAACCCTGGAAGCCAGGATTTTGGGTCTTGATTTTCATGTTGCTTCTAGGTCTAGAGAGAATCTCAACTTCTCTGAGCCTCTTTGCCTCCAGCTTTTAAATACGGGGTTTGATGAGATGACCTTAAAGATGCCTTCAGATTCTGAGGTGCCTCTTTGTGAATATAAGTCTGTTTAAGATCTTAAAGCCTGGATTTGATAGCAAATCGCTGAGTTGATTCCCATAATACTGTCCCCATCCTTACTCTCTTTTCCTTGTAACCATCTCAGTCCTCACGGCTCATCACACTCTCAGGGGGCTTTGCTGCAGAGGATGCCATGGGGTACATACAGCCCAGACCCTGAAGGACCCCGGCCTAGCCACCCAGCAGCCAGCTCAGACCCTGCCTGGGAAACCTCAGGTCTCACACGTCAGGATGTCCCTTCCCAGAGGACAACTCACAGATCCAAACACTGGCCTGGAGGGTGTGTATAGTACAAAGTACCACAGACTGGGGCGCTGAAACTACAGACATTTATTTTCTCACAGTTTGGAGGCTGAAATTCCAAGATCAAAGTGCTAGTGAGGTTGGTTTCTTCTGAGGCTTATTTTTATGGCTTGTCGATGGATGTCTTCTCCCTGTGTCCTCACATGGCCTTTTCTCTAATTGCCCATCCCTGGTGGCTCTTTCTCTGCCTTTTATTTTTTTAAAATTTATTTTTATTTTTTTTATTTTTTATTATTACTTTTTAAAAGTATTTATCAAGCCCCTGTTCTCACTATGCCAGGCCTTAGGGCAGCAGCGGTGTGGTGTGGAAGATCAACAGACAGGGGCCAGGGTCTCACCTAGCTTCTGTTCTAGTTGTTAGTTTATAATCAGGGTGCAGGGGTGCTAGAGCATGTGGCTCCAGGGGGCCAGATCAGCCAGGGTCAGTCAGTCACCGCTGGCAAAATCCAAAGGCAGAGAGTCTAGGGGTGGCAACACAAAAAAGGAATTTAGTTCAGTCAGGCCAACACTGGGAAGACAGTGGACTCACCTCCCAAAGACTGTCTCCAAAGTGCTGAAAATACTTCCAGGTTTATGTAAGGAAAATGTGGGACAATGGTCAGTGGGTGTGTGTAGGCGGGCAGTGAAGTGCAGGCCAAGCAGGAGAAGCTTGCTGGCTCAGGGACTCCTTGCTGCTTGAGGCGGTAGTTTCAGTTCCCATCACGGGATGTCTTGCTCACTCTTTTGTCTGAGTTAAGAGATTAAACTGGAAAGAAGAACTTAAATCAGTTAGAAAGTACAGGACAGAGTCAAAATGGAGATAGTTGAAGTCCTCTTCCAGTTTTGTAATGAATATGTTTTTTTAAATTGGAATATATATATATATTTTTTAATTAAGTAAGCTCCAAGCCCAAAGTGGGGCTTGAACTCATGACTCTGAGTTGCATGTTCTACCATCTGAGCCAGCCAGGTGCCCCATGGAGCATAATTGACATACAACATCCTATTAATTTCAGGTGAATATCATAGTGATTTGATATTTTTATACATTATAAAATGATCCCCACAATAAGTCTAGTCTTATTAGTCTATCTAACAAAGTTATTATAATATTCTTGAGTATGTTCTCCATACTTATTTTGTAACTGGAAGTTTCTATTTCTTTATCTGTTTCATTTATTTTGCCTGTCCCCAACCACTACCCCTTCTGTAATCAATAGTTTTTTTTCTGTAGCTATGAATCTGCTTCTGTTTTTTGTTTATTCTTTTGTTTTGTTTTTTAGACTCTATATAAGCAAAATCATATGGTATTTGTCTTTATTGAACTTAGCATAATGCCATCTAGGTCCATCCATGTTGTTGCAAATGACAAGATTTCATTTATTTTAATGGCTGAGTAATATTCCATTATATATATATATCATATGTAGACATATTAAATAAGTAAGTAAGTAAATAAATAAATAAATAAATATCACATTTTCTTTATCCATTAGCCTATTGATAGACACTTAGATTGCTTCCAAATCTTGGCTATAAATCTTGTAAATAATGCTGTAACAAACATAGATGTGCATAGATGTCTTCAAAATGGCATTTTTGTTTTCTTTGTATAATTACCCAGAAGTGAAATTGCTGATCATTCTATTTTTTTATTTTATTTTTTTAATATATATATATATATATTTTTTTTATGATAGGCACACAGTGAGAGAGAGAGGCAAAGACACAGGCAGAAGGAGAAGCAGGCTCCATGCACTGGGAGCCTGACATGGGATTCGATCCCGGGTCCCCAGGATCGCGCCCTGGGCCAAAGGCAGGCGCCAAACCGCTGCGCCACCCAGGGATCCCCTATTTTTTTATTTTTATTTTTTTTAAAGATTTTATTTATTTATTCATGATAGACACAGAGAGAGAGAGGCAGAGCACAGGCAGAGGGAGAAGCAGGCTCCATGCAGGGAGCCCGACATGGGACTCGATCCTGGGACTCCAGGATCACGCCCTGGGCAGAAGGCAGGGGCTAAACTGCTGAGCCACCCAGGGATCCCCTATTTTTTTATTTTTTGAGGAACCTTCATACTCTTTTCCACAGTGGCTGCGCCAATTTCCTTTTCCACCAATAGTGCACAACAGTTTCCTTTTCTCTTCATACTTACCAACACTTGCTTTTTTTTTTTTTTTTTTTTTTTTTAATACTAGCCAACCTGAAGGGTGTGAGGTGATACCTCATTGTGGTTTTGATGTACTCTTCTATGAGTGATGTTGAGCATCTTTTCACTTGCCTGTTGCTGATCTGTATGCCTTCTTTGGAAAAACATTTCTATTCAGATTTGCTGCCCATTTTATAATCAGCTTGTTTGCTTTTTTGATGTTAGGTTGTATACGTTTTTTTGGTCAGAATTATTTTTGCTTGTTTTGTGTCAATTTGAAAATCCCAGATATATTTGCCTTAGTTTTGTTTGATTTTACAAATTGATAGCATTTTTAGTCAGTTGGTATAATTTAATTCTAATATGGTAGCGTGGCTATATTAGAATTTAGAATTCTTTCCATCTAGGTGCTCATTCATTCTCTTAGTCACCTGGTTAGTTGGCTTAAAAGAAATGTCACAAAAATTGGCCATGGATTTCTTAGCTTACTGGGATTTTTTTCAAGTTTTTTTTTTAATTTTTTAAATTTATTTATGATAGTCAGAGAGAGAGAGAGAGAGAGAGAGGCAGAGACATAGGCAGAGGGAGAAGCAGGCTCCATGCACTGGGAGCACGACGTGGGATTCGATCCCGGGTCTCCAGGATCGCACCCTGGGCCAAAGGCAGGCGCCAAACCGCTGCACCACCCAGGGATCCCTTTTTTCAAGTTTTCAACTTTAATTCCAGTATGATTAATATACAGTGTTATATTTGTTTCAGGTGTACGATAGAATGATTCAACAACTCTACATTACTCAATGTTCATTATGATAAGAGTTGTTTAGGTTTTTTAATATATTCTCAACATTAACCTTTATCAGATGCGTAATTTGCAAATACCTTCTCCCATTTAGTAGTGTGATTTTCACTTTGTTGATAGTTTCCTCTACTGTGCAAAACTTTTTAGTTTGATGTAATGTTATTCATTTATTTTGCTTTTGTTGCCCTTGCCCAAGGAGAGATTGGTTCAAGAAAATATTTCTAAGCTGATGTCAAAGAGCTTATGTTTTCTTCTACGAGTTCTATGGTTTCAGGTCTTACATCAAGTCTTTAATCCATTTTGAATTTATTTTTATATATTGTGTGAGATGTTGGTTCCGTTTCATTCTTTTGCATTTAACTGTCCAGTTTTCCCCCACACCATTTACTGAAAAGACTGTCTTTTCTCCATTGTATATTCTTGCCTTTTGTTATAGATTAATTGCCCATATGTATGTAGGCTCTCTATTCTGTTCCATTGATCTATATGTCTATTTTCATGCCAGGAACATATAGTCTTTACTACTATGACTCTGTAGTATAGTTTGAAATCAGGGAATGTGATACCTCCAGCTTTGTTCTTCTTTTTCAAGATTGTTTTGACTATTTGGAGTCTTTTGTTTCCATACAAATTTTAGGATTCTTTGTTCTAGTTCTGTAAAAAATGCCACTGAAAAAAATTTTGATTGGGGATTGCATTGAATCTGTACATTTCTTAGGGTAGTATGGACACTTTAACAATCTTAATTCTTCCAATCCATGAGTATGGAATATCTTTCCATTTATTTATGTTGTCTTTAATTTCTTTCATCAATGTGTTATAGTTTTCAGAGCACAGGTCTTTCATCTTGGCTAACTTTATTCCTAGGTATTTTATTCTTTTGATGTAATTATGAATGTGATTATTGCTTTGATTTTTCTTCCTAACAGCTCATTTTAAGTTTAGAAAAATGAATATTTCTGTATGTTAATTTTGTATCTTGTGACTTCATTGAATTCATTTATTAGCTCTAGCAGTTTTTTAGTGAAGTTCCTAAGGTTTTCTCTATATAATATTATGCTATCTGCAACCAGTGACTTCTTCCTTTCCAATTCGAATGACTTTTTTTTCTTGCCTAATTGCTGTGGCTAGGACTTCCAATACTATGTTAAATAAAAATGCTGCTGATCTTAGAGGAAAGGAATTCAGCTTTTTACTACTGAGTATGATGTTAGCTGTGGGTTTGTCACATATGGCCTTAATTATGTTGAGGTATGTTTCTTCTATACCTACTTTGTTGAGAGTTTTTATCATAAATCGATGTTGAATTTTGTCAAATGCTTTTTCTGCATCTATTGAGGTGATCATATTATTTTTATCTTTCCTTTTGTTATTGTGGTTTATCATGTTGATTGATTTGCAGATGTTGAACCATTTTTGCTTCCCTAGAACAAATCCTATTTTATCATGGTGTATGATCCTTTAAATGTATTGTTGGATTTGGTTCACAAATATTTTTGTGAGAACTTTTGCATCTCTGTTTATCAACAATATCGGCCTATAATTTTTTTCTTTGTGATGTATGTCTAGTTTTGGTATCAGGGTAATGCTGGCCATTTTATAAGATGTGTTTTCTCCAGTTTTCTTCTTATAATTAATTTCTAGTTTCATACTATTGTGGTCAGAAAAGATACTTGATATGATTTTAATCTTCTTGAATTTATTGACTTGTTTTGTGGCCTAATATGTGATCTTTAGTAAAATTTTCTCAAAATGCATAGATTGCTACAATTAACAGTGACTAATACTGGAGGGGATTCAGTGGAGGTAAATGGTCTCACTAGATGGTCTCTATGGTCCCTTTTGTAGACTTGCCTGTTCTAATTCATTGTCACCTGACAGCTCTTCCTTAAATAGTCAAAGGGTGCAGGACTCAAATAAAAGTGAAAGTTAGACATCATGTGCCTGATCTTGCTGTTCCTAGGCCAAAGTTAGTTTCTTTCCCTAGCTCCCAGAGACCCAAAACAGTTTCACTTTCTCTCTGCCTACCCTTCTTGTACAGACTAAGAAAGGATTTCAGGTCATCAAAATAAGAGAAATGAAAAATTACAGGGGAGTGAATTTAACTGAGAATTTACTCTTTATAGAGCATCTATTCTAAGCAAAGCACCTCATCCCAGGGAATAGGAAAGAAGTAAAGGGGAAAAAATCTGGCTCTAAAGTCATCACAAAGCAGATGGAGAGGTGAGTTACATTCAGACTGAAACTTATCATTATCATGGCAGTTGTGTCTAGAAAAGAGGCAATTGGTTAAATGAGGGAGGACCTGATGATGGAGGCCTTGCTTCTGGAAATCAAAGCAAAATCTAAGCCCTACTACCAAGGGTGACCCCAGCAATGGGAATCGATTTATCTCTCTTTATCTTGTCATTAAATGCAGCATGCCCTCCAAGAGGCACCAATTAAAGACTTAACGCTTAATTGCCCTGATTTTGCAAGTCAGTAACTTTGGAGGAAGATGTAGGGGAAGAAAAAATCTCCAGCTGCCCTAGACCAAGGTTTCCCAAACTGATCTTGGTACAACCAGTGGGTTGAGAACTCCTTACAAATTATCTGAAGTCTTTTGAACTCTTTGGAAACAGATACAGAGTAGACATAACGATTATGTTTGTAATATTAATACAAAAAGAGTAACATTTGTCAGTTGCTCTGTTCATACTGGTAGTTGCTATTGTTCACAGAACCTATAGCCTCAACAAGAAGTTAGTATATTTATGTCTGTCCTGTTTCCTCTAGGATCCTACATATGTGCCTAAGAAAAAAATATCACATTGAGCCAAAAACGTAACCTACGAAACAGGCACAGGAAACTCTCAAAGATTTAGAAGAAAACCTTTTCAGAATTAAGGAGAAAGCCGCAGGATTTCACTATTAGATCCATCCCCTGCCTTCTGTCGCCTCACAGTGGAGCCCCAGAAGAACAGTGTGCATTTTCCCCACCCTCCCTGGGAGTCTTATCTGCAGTAAGATGTCATGGAAGAATGAAGCAACCTGCAGAGCTTGGTACTAAGTCCAGCGAAAGACCACAGGGAGCCTGAATAGCACATGAATAGCTCTGAAGCTAATGCTTTGGAACTCTCACTAGGCAAGACCAGGCTGCCTAACATATTCTCTGGTCAAGGCTCAAGGCTCAGTGGCAGGGAGGGTTCTAGAAGTCCAGTGGGGGCTTCTTAAGGGGACCAAAGCAGATTTGGGCTGAGTTTGGATTTATGCTCAGAAGTGAGTTTAAAAACTTAAAAAGATTACACAGAAACTAAATTACCCTCTCTCGAGGATTCTCTAAAGCAACTCCAATCCTGGGTTAGGATTCAAAGTCTGAACTAGATTTGTCCTGCAAATCTAAGACTGGCTGATTTGTCAGATATTACCAGGTTCAGAATCCTCCTTGCACATGTAGAACGTACCTAGAGCCTTTTGATCCATGTACACTACTAGAGCATTCCCTAGGTGGTCACTATGTAGTGTTTGGATCTTTACTTGAACTGTACTTACCCCAGACCTTTGACAATTTAATACTCAGTTGAAGATGACGTCCAATGTCAAAATACATTCAGTTCTTTTTCATGACTTACATTTGTCTCTAAGTCTTCTGTTATTAGGAATTATTTTCTTTCACTTTTTTTTTTGTAAAGTAAACCTTTTTTTTTTTAACCTCTAGGGGGAAGTGGACCCTTTTCTGCATTTTCCAGTAAGTTCTGTGAGGAAGAATGAGTGCAAACTATTTACCTAATGATGTGTAATGATAATATATTGTGTTCCTATGTCAGATTTTCTTCCAAAGACTACCCCCAACCATCATCTGCTTGATTTTGTAGACATAAATAGACACGTGTGTAGATACACATGAGACCAGATTAATATGCACATATAAAGATATAGTTATTAAATATGTGTTCATTAATATGTGAATATGTAATATTAATATTGTGTATGTGGATGTATATATGTACATCAGTGGGTATACATAAGGGTGTTTGTATGTGTGTTATATGTAATCATAAAGTTTAAGCAAAGTGTAGTATAGGAACATAAATGTCAATTTTGTCCAAGACCAAAAAAAATGTGTTTGTGACAGACTATGGAAATCTTCTAGTGATGAATTTAAAATGCTCAGTTACTATTTTAAGCTATATTTGAGGAAATGGACTGCTATTTGTGTGAGCTTCCTGGGACAAATGCTTCCCTGGGATCCACTTCTCCCCCTAGTCCTTGAGATTATTTTTAACCATCCTGGAATATGGATCTCTGGCCTGTTTGAGAGGAGAAGCTATTTTGCACTTCTCAAAGCCTTCTACACTCTGTTCTTCAAGTAAAAGGGGGAGAAGTGACAGAGAAAACCTGGCATGCTAGGGGCAGATGCCTGGGATCCCTGGTAGCTATAGGCCCTCCTGCCTAGGGGTTGGGGAGGTCTCTGCAGGCTGCACAGAGGAGTAGAGGGGAAAAGGGTGGAGCGTGACAGTTGCCTCCACCTTTCGGTTCAACCAGACATCCGCCCGCCCCGCCCCTCAGGTCCTCAGGGCGTGGGCTCGGAGGTGGACAGCAGGGGAATGGGTAGGGTGGGAAAGCAGTGTTCCCATCTAGCTTGGGCAAGTGCAGCAGTGTAGACTATTTGACACCAACAGTGGTGTCCTCTACAAGACAAAACTTTCTACCACTCCTGGTCAGTCATTATTCTCTCTATTAAAAAGAATACATTTTTAATTTTAAAAATATGATCCAAATTTAGTGAGCTTTTCAGGTTATGAACTAAACTTTGTACATATCGGACAAAAATATTGCACTTCACTGCACAGCATAATTCTTACATTTCAAACACACATGTACAAAATTCTGTGTGCTTGTACAAAATAACAATATTGCAGTAACGCAGGTTCTGTTTTTTCATTTGTATGACCACTGGTCTATCATTGTTTATTGTGAATCTGTTGTTGAAACACAGGAACAGGGGCAGCACGGGTGGCTCAGCGGTTTAGCACCACCTTCGACCCAGGGCCTGATCCTGGAGAACCAGGATCAAGTCCCACGTCGGGCTCCCTGCTTCTCCTCTGCCTCTCTCTCTCTCTCTGTGACTCTCATAAATAAATAAAAAAAAATCTTTAAAGATTTCATTTATTTATTCATGAGAGACACAGAGAGAGAGAGAGAGGCAGAGACATAGGCAGAGGGAGAAGCAGGCTCCATGCACCGGGAGCCTGATGTGGGATTCGATCCCGGGTCTCCAGGATCGCGCCCTGGGCCAAAGGCAGGCGCCAAACCGCTGCGCCACCCAGGGATCCCAAATGAAATCTTTAAAAAAAAAAAAAAAAAAAAAGAAAAGAAAAAGAAACACAGGAACAAGCCATTTTATAGAGTTGAAGACAAAAAAAAAAAAAAAGGACCCAAAGCCAACCTAAGTGAGGCCACACTATTATCAATTTATTGTCAAAGGCTGCTTGTAGATGAGTCCATATAAGTCAGAATAATTGGGTATTCTCCAAATTAACCTCCATATAGAATACAGTGATTGTGGAAGGGTAAGTAATGCAAGTGTGCACATGCAAAGCTTACCTATATTAGTAAAATTCACCATTAACTGCAGCAGTTGTGTGGAGCCTATCACATGGGAAGATCTTTTATGGAGGTGCATCATGTGTAGAAATTTTGGTGCGTGTTGAGATAAAAAGCAGATTGACGTTAAGTTTGTTTTATTTATTAACATTTTTTGTTCCTACCAATGACACTTCCCTTTATTACCAGCACCTGGCTGTTGTTCACCCACCCCTTTGGTAATGGGAAGAAAGAGGGTGTCTGAACTTAGAAGATTTGGACTTGAGTATTCGTGTATGTCTTTGAGAAACTGGCCAATATTGTTGTGGTTCACTTTGCTTGTCTATAAAATGAAAACACCATTTCTCTACTTGACGTCACATTGTTTTTATGAAGATTCATACATGTGGAGCTGTGATATCTGTACAAATATAAATCTGCATGACTGGCCTCAGAAGCTGTGGTTTGCCATAGAGGGGCCTGGCTGTGAAGCTCCCCCTACCTTTTTTTCTCTCCCCATCACTGGACCTGCTTCCTTGTCTGCTTCCTAAACAGAGTAAGCATTTCCACAGGTTCTTTTTTTTTTTTTAATTTTATTTATTTGTTCATGAGAGACACACAGAGAGAGGCAGAGACACAGGCAGAGGGAGAAGCAGGCTCCATGCAGGGAGCCCGATGTGGGACTCGATCCCAGGACTCCAGGTTCACGCCCTGAGCCAAAAGCAGACGCCCAACTGCTGAGCCACCCAGGTGTCCCAAACCCCGAGATTCCTAAGTAGAGTACTTGGAATCAAATTTTTCTTCATGTGGCAGAAACTCATGAGCACTATTGTTTTAATTTCAAAGTCAACCAACAATGGAGACCATCTATGATACAGTAATACCTTTGGGGGCTATTTGACATGTAGGTCTGTATGTTCCTAAAATAACTGGCATTGCAAACAATTCTATGAATACAAGTGTACAAATATCTCTCGGAGACCCTGCTTTCAATTCTTTGGGTGTATACCCAGAAGTGGGGCGGCTGGATCATATGGTGATTTTATTTCACTTTTTGAGGAACCATCATACTGTTTTCCATAGCAGTTGTACTATTTTGCATGTTCACCAGCAGTGAGCAAGGGTTCCAATTTTTCTACATTCTCATCAATAATTATTTTCTGTTTTTAAATGTACATTGTTTTTTACAGCTGAGGAATTAGCTAGATTTTAGCCTGTGTTTCTCTGAACTTATGGGAGGATCACCTCAGAACCATCCAGAATGTTTGTATAAAAATTCAGACTCCTCACCCCACTCAAAGTGGGCCCTCTGAATGTGACTTTTTAAGTGAACTGCTGTGTATGCGCTACCACCTTCACTCATAGGAATGCTTCCTGCAAGTGAGGTCATAGGCCAGCTGACAAGCCTTTGAGGAGTTTTGAGAGGGAGAGCACTCTCTACCCCCTGAAAAACCGCAGTGCGTGGGAGAACTCAAGCTACACCCGTCAAGATCATCTCATCATGAGGATTCAAATGGCACCACAAGTTAAAGGATTACAGTCATTTGTACTTTTTTTTTTTTTTTCAAGTTTTCAGTCTTCTCAATCATGGTCCGCTAAAAAAAAAAAATCAAATTAAGGTCTGGAAACAGGACATTTTTAGCTAAGGAAATGGTCTTGATCAAAAACCAGATTTTGACTGGTGATCCTCGATGAAGTACCTATTATCAGCTTCCTACAGATCTCGTCAGAGCCATTCTCAGGCATTAGGGAAGCAATCTTCACAAGGGCCACTTCCCTGGCTGTAATGCCTACTGTGATATGAGTCATGCCTTTTGTCTTGTGCCTGGAATTTGGGGATGTTTACGAAAAGTTGTTGTAAATACGAGTCATAATTCCTCTTTTCACAAGATTCTTTATTTCAGAAAAATGAGTAGCTCATCACGTACAAACGTCATATCACTTCCAGTCCTATTGTCACCTGGAAGTAGTCTCTCAGTTTTACTAGTGATTATTTAAAGGCTTTTGAGAACAGTATGTCATGGAAATCCTCCAAAGAACATACCCTGGGTTGCCACCAATAATGTCGAAATACACATCTGCATCGACTGTACCAGCTTCATCTTTTGAAGGCAGAAATAGAGTCTTGCATTTAGAAGCAAATGCCAATGAAATGAAAACATCTTTTTAAGTGCAGGCTTCTTGAGTTTAAGTACAACATCTATTTACTTACTTCATTTAAATTCCCAAAGCAGGTGGAGTTGTAATTGATGCATCATGATAACATTTTCTGTAGCACAATAAAACCTTATTTTCAACTTAAACTGCTTGGACATGAGCATTAATATTTTAAGGTAAAGTGTGACAGTTCATAACTTTTTAGAAATGGAGAATAGATTACCTGAGCTTTCTTCCCCAGTGGCGTCTCTCAGTGTTCAGACATGGACATGAGACCAGACCAGATGGGCACAGTAAAGCAGGACATAGTCCAGACTGTCCAGCTAGTCTCAAGCAAAACAAACAAAGCAATAATAATGATAAAAAAAGACATTCCATTGAATCCTTGTCGAGAGAAATACATGTTATGTAAACTGTCACTTATCCTTGTTTGTACTTGGCAAATGTTGGTGGAGGGACAGAATAACGTTAGAAATAAGCCAGTCAGATGTGTGTGCCTCATGAATAGTCTGGGGCCAGTAAGTGTACTGGTAATGGAGGCAAATATTTAAGACTGATGTTTTTTTTGTAAGAAAAAAAAATTGTACTTTTAGTTTCCGCAGGGACATACTGAAATGGATTGTCTTTAGTGAGTATAATTCCATTCATGCAAATACAGACTTTAAAAAAAAAATTGAGGGATCCCTGGGTGGCTCAGTGGTTGAGCATCTGCCTTTGGCTCAGGGCGTGATCCTGGAGTCCCGGGATCAAGTCCCACATCAGGCTCCCTGCATGGAGCCTGCTTCTCCCTCTGCCTGTGTCTCTGCCTCTCTCTCTCTCTGTGTCTTTCATGAATAAATAAGTAAAATCTTAAAAAAAAATTGATTATAGTTGGCACATAATGTTATATAGGTTTCAGGGGTACAATATAGGGATTCAACAACTGTGTACATTATGCTGTGTTCACAAGTATAGCTCCCGTCTGTCACCATGTAGTGCTGTTATTGTATCCTTAACTATATTCACTGTGCTGTACCTTTCATCTCCATGACTTATTCATTCCATAACTGGAAGCCTCTATCACTCCCTTTTGCCCATTTTGCCCATCCCCCTCTCCCTCTGGCAGCCATGTGTTTGTTCTCTGTATTTATAGGTCTGATTTTGCTTCTTGTTTATTTATTCATTTGTTTTGTTCTTTAGATTCCACATAGAAGCAAAATCATATGGTATTTGTCTTTCACTGTTTTTTAAAGGCTCTGAGGCAGGAGAATTATTCACTTGGGGTTTGGTGTTAATTTGACTGTTTGACAACAAGATGGGAAAGAAGTCAGGCCAAGAAAAGTTGGTCCCTCTTCTTTATTCTGTTCAACAGAGAATGGTAGCAAAGGCTTCCTTCAGGAGTGGCTTACAACTGGAGAAGACAGCTTCTCAAACTTCAGAGTGCTTACATATCACCTAGGGACTTTGTTAAAATGAAGATTGTGGTTTAGCTGGTCTGGGGTGGAGCTTGAGACTCTATTTTGAAGAAAGTCAGAGGTTATGCTAATCCTGCTAAAGTCAGAGGTGGAGGGGTGCAGAGATTAGAGCACGATATGCAAACAGGCTGCAGAGCAGAAAGCCCTGAAGACAGCCCAAGCTGATAACCTTCCCCTCTCAGCTGTCCATCTGTTTGGCTCCGTTATCAGACTGAATCCTTGTTTTGAGACTTAAAAGTGTGCTCTATACTTTCTGGTGTGGTTGTAGAAAGCAAATGAGATTGGCATAGATGGTGGATAGCTCAACAGCTTCATCTAAGACAGTAGCATTCCTGCTTTACTGAGAAATCCAGGCCTCACATCCTCCTTTTGGAGGGGATGGATGGTGCCATGAATATGTCCCTCTCATGACGAGCCCTCAGTTTTCTTTCCATATTCCTGGTCCTGCCAGGGATTTTGTATTTCACAGAAAGTGTTAGTTGAATTTTATCAGGAATGAAATTTCATTCTGGCCCAGTATTCTGGCATAGAAAGCATGAGTGATTTTGGAAATTCAGTGAGTGATCAAGTGATCAAGGCCAAAGTCATAAAGTCCTGGTTGTAGAGGTTTTAGCCAAATGCCAAATTCTGCCAGCACAGAGTTTTTGCCTTTTTACCGGATTGCTTTAAGAATCATGAGTTATTATTTATTTTTATTTTTAATTTTTTTAAAGAATCTTATTTTATTAAGTGTCATAGGGCTGTTTACAAGATAGATTCGAATGTCTCCTCTACCTAAAATCCGCATATGCTTTTCCCTCTGAGACCTGAGGCCCCACATGCATCTGGCAACATCAGGATTCTATTACAGATTCTTCAACAGTGGGTTTCTGTTGTTCTCACCTCTCTCTAGTCACTGGCAACTACCAGCTCCCTTGCGTCTGTTCCCTGTGTAGACATCAACCTACTAAAACATTGCCTATCATCATCTCAAATTACTCTAAATATGAGGCCTTTAGTTTGAGATCCACAAAGTTAAAGGGGCCCTTTTTGATAATCACAAGGTCCTGATTTTGACATCAAGTTGCCTTTACTCAATGTCCTAGACATTTGGGCTCTACTTAAATAAACAGTCCACACAGTCCACACAGTTCTGTTCTCATCCTTTTAGTATCATGGAAGTATTTCCCTAGAGGGATCCTCCAGCAGCCAGCAGCCTGGGCCCCTGGATGGTGACAGTAAGAGCATCCCCATCGCCACATCCTGTAAACCACATTGCACATGTAGTATGAGCTACAAATAAATCTTTGTTGTGTTAAGTCATTGAGGGATGTGTGTGTGTGTGTGTGTGTGTACGTGTGTGTGTGTGTACGTGTGTGTGTGTGTGTGTGTGTTGGTGGGGGTGGGGAGTGATTGCTTCAGCAGTCTAACCTATTCTATCTTGACTGGTCCCCTGGCATTCAGCTGCTGGTGTCATCCATCACCTGCAAGTACAGAACTGCTAGGAAACAACTTTTTTGGTATGGTCTTCGTTTTCTGTTATAAGGTAGGTGGTGGGTGGGAGGAGCAAGTTCTTTCAAGTTGAAGGAAACAGTTATTATAACCACCACCAGGAATCACTTCCTCATCTCAAACAGCTGGCTCATAGTTCAGTTAAGAGCTGAAATTAGTTCTTGTTTTTTTTTTTTTTTAACATTTTATTTATTTATTTATGAGAAACACAGAGGAGAGAGAGAGGTGGAGACACAGGCAGAGGGAGAAGCAGGCTCCATGCAGGGAGTCTGACATGGGACTTGATCCCAGGTCTCCAGGATCATGCCCTGGGCTGAAGGTGGTGCTAAACTGCTGAGCCACCCGGGCTGCCCTGAAGTTAGTTCTTGTACATTGTAAGGACTTTATAAATATTTGTTTATTAAAAATTTATCTTTATTATTTTTTTAAGATTTTATTTATTTATTCATGAGAGACACACACAGAGAGAGGCAGAGACACAGGCAGAGGGAGAAGCAGGCTCCATGTAGGAGCCCGATGTGGGACTCGATCCTGGGTCTCCAGATCAGGCCCTGGGCCAAAGGCGGCGCTAAACCGCTGGGCCACCCGGGCTGCCCTAAAAATTTATCTTTAAATGTCTAAAATGCATTCCTATTCATACTTCCTCTCTCAAGGCCACACCCATAATGGATGCAGCTATTAAAAGATAAATACATGTAGTAAATCATAGGGTCAGATACACTCTTCCTTAGAAGGAGGATTAACTCAAGTGCACTGAAGTAAGCATTTTTTTTCTTTTGTGGTTGGAGGAATTAGTATTACAACAATTTGGTTAATTTATTGTTTCTGTCCTGCTTAGTGAATTTTGAAGCTGTGGTCTGCACAGAAGCTCAGGTTGTGCTTTGCTTCTTTCTTGTAGTGGCCTGCCACTTCTTTGACTCCATGACCAAACCCCCCTCCAAAATCTTCCACTCACCATGTCATTTCTGCTGACATCACCAGTAGCTGATAATGGAAAACCTGGCTATCTTGTGGGCATTCCCTGCCAAGTTTTCCTCCAGTCCTTCCTGGGTTTGAAATTAATGTGAATAAAGAAAACTTTCTTCTTGTTGCTTTTTCAATTGTTGACTTATTTCTGTAGGATACAGTTCAGAAACCAAATGGGTAACACTGAAAACAATTTCTTTTTCTACATGAGAGTTAGTATTAGGAAGTGATTAAGATTTTGGCTTCTGAGCTCAGGTTGCCTGGGTCTGAATTCCACTGTGGTGCTTAACTAGCAGGGTGGTCTTGGACAGCTTCCTGGGCCTCTCTGTGCCCTAATGTCCCCTCTGTAAGACGAGGTTGCAACGCTTTGTCTTTCATTGACTCTTGTGAGCATTCAGTGATTCAGTGAGTTAAACCTGGAAAATACTAGGAAGAATGCTTCTTTGCAAGTGCTTAGAAGTGTCAGCATCCTCAACAGCCCAGAAAGGAGGCAGCATAGCCAGCAGACCTCCTCTGTGGTCTTCTTCACCTGTCATGTGGGGCTGACATTAGTACCTCCCGTATGAGACTTTTTGTGAAACAAACATGAAATAGTACATGTAAAGGTCTGAGCTGGTAGTGCTGGGACATCCAAAATGCTCAATAAATACTAATTTATTACTATTATGGTGGTTAATTAAAATCTCTTTTTAATTCTTAGCATTAGAAACAAATTTGCCACCTCCTTCCCAGACATCCTATGCTTGCCTCTTCTTTTGGTGGAATTTATCTAATCGCTTGAATGATTGAATTCCTGGTGTTGCCTAATTTTTCTTTGATGGGGTAATTGCTTTGATCCAGGGGGATGCAGTGTTTATGCTGGCTGTCAACAGGGTAACGCCCAGGGATTATTTTTTAGAATGATCTAATGCAGTTTCCCAGAAATTCTCCATAAAATAAACATTATTCGGGGCAAAAGAAATTTGAGGCTTGCATTAGTTCTTTAACACACCTCATAACCCAACTCTCAGATGCTAACATTTTCCTTTGCACCCTGACCTTCTGCCAGAAGTTGCATGGCTCTGATACCTAAAATGAAAATTGTTTGGGTTAATTCAGTATATTTTCTTTTGTCTTTTGGTTTGAGGTATATTTTACCCTGGATGTTTAAAAAGAATTACCTTGTATTTTATATTTAGACTTCAGTGACTTGTTTTTCTCTCCTATATATTTATTCAAGTCTGTTTCCTTCTTTCTTTTCCAATTACCAAAAGAACATCACAAAGCTTCTTTTGTGAGATCTCCAAATATTTCAGGATTCAGCAGACATTATTAACTGTTCCTTCACACTTTTGAGAAACTCCACATTTCTCTCAGTTCCTCTATGAAAAACGTCTCTAAAAATATCTATATGTATGGAAATAAAATTACTACAAGGAAGGTAGCATTCTCTTTTTATCTCTTAACCCTTACAAATGTAAAATCAAATTTTTTGGTTTAAGACAAGTACTAATTTTGCTTCTCTTAAAATACTAGTACTAAGTTTATTCAGGAATAATGCTGACTCTCACATGTATTCAGAAACAAACAGCCTACATGGGATCCTGTTTGCTCCATTATTCTCATTAGGTCCTTTCCACTTTTAGCAAAGGGGTGGTGGGTCATTGCTTGGCTGTAGGCATATGTCTCACTTATAAGCAAGCCATGTGCTACAAAAGATCATCTATTTATTCATGACCTCACTTGTGGCTGGCCAGGGCTCCTCTGCAATACCAGCAATGTATTTGAAGCTTTTGACCAATATAAAAATCACCGAGAAAGCTTGATGGGCTCCCCATGGGACAATGCCGCTGCATTAGGTCTGGCAGGAGTCATCAGTAGGGGGCCAGGGAAGAGGATGTACCTCGAGCTGGGTTTATATCCGGATCAGAATAGGAGAGCCATGCTGGGGATTCAAGAGAAAGATGAAGCTGGGGAAGGGGTATCTAAGGAGCATAAGAGTAAAATATAGAGAAAGAGAGACATCTGCGTCTAGGGGAAGGGTGGAGCCAGTTAAATGCCATGGGAAGTCCGCTTTAGCTGAACATGAGGGAGTGGGGGAAGTATTCTTTAAAAGGAAGCATAGTGTATATATAGTAGCAGCGAGCATATTTTAACTAAGTAATTTGTCATTTGGGAAGATGGAGAAATGGTACGTGTAGAGGAAGTCGCATCTCTTTGCAACCACCTTGGGCTTGTACGCCCCCTTGCCCGCCCACCAAAGGGTTGCCTTTCAAGCACATGTCCACCAGGGGACACTGTGGTCCACGCAAAAATCGCTGCACTCTGGCCGGGGTCTTTCCGGTGCAGCTAGGAGCTAGATGGGGTTATGAGAGAATGACTTAATTTCAAGGGCTCAGTCCCACAGTGCCCAGTGTCTTAACTGGATGTCCCGTCCCCTGCCCCGAATTGTCCTGTCCCTTTTCCTACAGTGTCTGCAGGGCCCAGGTAGGCTCTTCCCAGGAGAGTGGAGCCCAGCCCTGAATCCAGTGCACATATGCTTCAGTAAATACCCTAAAGCTACCTGCCCCATTTCTTCCATCTGCTTCTGTGGTCCCCGAAGGGCTGGCCTACACTCCCACCTTCCTCAGGTCGCCCTTCTCTCCCCATGTCCTTCCTTCAAAGTCGTCCATCCCCGTCCCCTTCCTTTGTGCTGATAACATCTAGGGGGACAAAAATCTCTTTCAGCTTTTTTACTGACTGGCTGATCCTCCACACTGTGGCAAGGAGAGGTTATTTATTTTTTCTCAGGAAACCTCAGCATCTAGGTGGGAAAGGACTGGTTTCCTGGAAGAGGGCTTCTAGAAAGACCACCCCCCTAGGAAATGTCACAAACTTTTTATCTAGGTACTTCCTGTTTCCTCAGTTTAAAATACTCCTTCCCCTGGCCACAGTCTTGTAAAAAAGAACTTCAAAGGCTCTGGCCTTCCAGGTTAGGCTCATCAGCTTTTCTCTTTGAACTCTTTTTACTTTAGTTTGGGCATTTAGTTATCCTACAGAATGGTCTGTGGCTATTAAAGGAACATAATTATTAAATTCTGTTCAACCAATTTCTGTTAATACTCTCTTGAGTGTATCCAACCAAACATATATATTATGTTATTCTTGGGGTCTGGAGCTTCCGAGGAGGACACGTGCCTTGTTCAGATGTCATTGTAAGATGACAGGTACACAGTGGACAATATGTCACTTTTAAGTGTAAATATTTAGTGAATTATTTAAATTCGCAAAACTATACCCATGACACTTATCTTTGCAAATTTATGATCGTTTCTATTTCTTCATAGCTCAGCCTCAGTTGTCTTTGTAGTTATTCTCTTGGAGAGGCACAAAGTGCAATAGTCTTAAGATTAGAGAGTTATTTCTTAGACACAAATGTTGGCTTTTTTAAAAACTCCCTTTTATAGGGCTAATGCATGTTCTTGGAAGGAATATGTAAAGGAGTTGTCCATCATCGAAAACTCCTTATAAATTAGTCTACTAGAGATTGGAAGGATCTTAAGGAAAGGAGACCCAAGAAAGATGAGCTATAAGAACTTGGGCAAATGACCACCTCAGAGTCTTATTTTCCTTGTGGAAAGTTGGAATGAGAAACTATTTCACCAAGTAGTCTGAAGATCAAAATCCAAAGGAGATGAAAAAAAAAAAAGTTAACTCCCCTGGAATTCAAATAAAAACGCTTAATAAAATTTTAAAAAATTCAAAGGAGATGATAAATGAGAACGTGCTTTATAAAACTCACATGCAGTGAAATCCATGGCAGGCACTATTATGTTATTGATGGAGGCTGCAGGAGAGGAGAATGGAGATGGCGGAGGGATGGGGCAAATGTCTGGTTGTGGGAGCACCCCTGGTGTCAAGAAAGGTGGGAAAAGAACCGAAGAGGCCCTGAGACAGACTGGCTTACTTCGCAATCTTGCACCGTGTATGGCTCTGAGGGATAAGTGAGAGGTGGTGAGAGGTGGTGAGAGGTGATGTTTCCTAGGGAAAATGTGTGGGATTTTGTGTCAGAAGAGCTGGCACTGCCAGTTGATAACCTTGAAGACTTTGGGGGCAGTTTCTCAAGCTCTATATCCCTGATCTGTTCATGATGAATAATGATAAGTATCATGGTCAGAATTAAATGGGAGTCATCGAAAAACTGACTTTGAAAAATGGCTATGGTTATGCCATTGTAGAACAACAATAATTAACTAGCTCACTCTCTGAAGGAGGCAGTGGCACCTGGCACCAAACCATACTAGTAGCCATTGTAGTCTTTGCTACCATATACTCCTGGTACATAAAAACGCCTGTTTCACTTAAGAATGTCCTTGATGGAGAAGTAAAGATAAAGTTTACTAAAAACCAGCCCTTGACCCCCTGTGTTTTTAATAGTTTTGGTGCTGAAATGGAAGTATATTTAAAGCACTTCTGCTGTACACTGAAGCATGATGGTTAAGTGCTTCAGTTGTTCGAGATGTGAGTTCAACTAGCCACTTTTCTTTCCCCTGTGTAACACCAGTTTTATTTAAAGAATGCTTAAGAGCCAAATTGAATACCAGAATATTTCATATTCTTGAAAAGGAATGAAGTGAGCCTCTCATTTCAAAGCAAACAACTGACAGTATTTGTAGTGTGAATGGAGTTGCAATGAACATATACCTTTCAAAATCTTGTTTTCAATTCTTCTGGATATATACCTAGAAATGAAATGTTAGGTCACATGGTAATTTTATTTTTGACTTCTTGAGGGACTATTTTTAACAGTTAACTATTTTAGCAGTTGCACCATTTTGCATTCCTGTCAGAGTCCATGAGTGTACCAGTGTTTTTACTTTCTTGCCAACATTTACTTGTCATTTATTTTTTTGATAGTAGGGATCCTAATGGATGTGAGACAACATCTCATTGTGGTTTTGATTTGCATCTCCCTAGTGATTAGTGATTTTGAGTATTTTTTCATATGCTTGTTGGCTATTTGTCTTTGGAGAAATGTCTACTCGAGTCCTTTGTGCATTTGAAAATTCAGTTTTTTGTTTTTCTGTTCCTTTTGTAGGCGTTCTTTATGTATTCTGGATGTTAACCCCTTATCAGGTATATGGTTTGCAAATATTTTCTTCCCACTCAATAGGTTATTTCCACTCTTTTGATATTTTTTCAAGATTCCATTATTTATTCATGAGAGAGGCAGAGGGAGAAGCAGGCACCATGCAGGAATACCGATGCGGGACTTGATCCTGGAACTCCGGGATCACACCCTGAGCCAAAGGCAGATAGATGCTCAACCGCTGAGCCACCTAGGCATCCCAGCCTCTTTAATTATTGATTGTTACCTTGGACACAAAGAAGTTTTAAGGTTTGATGTAGTCCTGTTTACCTATTTTTTGCTTTTATTGCCTATGTCTATGCTTTTGTTTTCCGTTTCAAGTCCAATGTCATGAAGTTTTTCTCCTATGTTTTCTTCTAGGAGTTTTATAGTTTCAGTCTTATATTTAGCTCTAATCAATCTTGAGTTAATTTTTGTGGATGGTATAAGGTAAGGATCCAACTTCCTTTTTTTTTTTTTTTTGCATGTGGCTGTCCAGTTTTCTCAATACCTCTTGCTGAAGAAACTACTCTTTCCCTATTGTTGAAGACCAGATAGGTGAGGGTTTGTTTTTGGGCTCTCTATTTTATTCTGTTGGCCTATATGTCTGTCTTTATGTCAATACCATATTCGTTTGATTATCATATCTTTGTAATATTTTGAAATCAGGAAGTGTGAGGCCTCCTGCTCTTTTTTCCTCTCAAGATTGTTTTTACTATTTGGGGTCCCTTGAGATTCCATATGAATTTTAGGATTTTTCCTATTTCTGCAAAAAATACTCTTTAGATTTTGATAAGGATTGCAGTGAACTATAGATTGCTTTGAGTAGCAGAGGCATTTTAACAATATTAAGTTGTCCAATTCAGGAACATGGACTGTCCTTCCATTTATTTATGTTTTTAAAAATTTCTTCTTAAATTTAAATTTCAGTATTTTGTTTTCAGTTTTTAGTGTGCAAGTCTTTTACTTCCTTGGTTAAATTTACTCCTAAATATTTAATTTTTTTGATGCAACTATAAATGGGATGTTTTCTTAATTTCCTTTTGAGCTGTTTAATAGTGTATACAAATATATAGAAATGCAACTGATTTTTGCATGTTGATTTTGTATGCTGCAACTTTGCTGAATCTGTTTTATTAGTTTTAACAGGTGTGTGTGTATGTGTGTGTGTGTATGTGTGTGTGAGAGATCTTTTTTTTTTATTTTTTTATTTTTTTTAATTTATGATAGTCACAGAGAGAGAGAGGCAGAGACACAGGCAGAGGGAGAAGCAGGCTCCATGCACCGGGAGCCCGACGTGGGATTCGATCCCGGGTCTCCAGGATCGCGCCCTGGGCCAAAGGCAGGCGCCAAACCGCTGCGTCACCCAGGGATCCCTGTGTGTGAGATCTTTAGGGTTTCCTAAGATCATGTTATCTGCAAAGACAGATTTCTTTTTTTTTTTTTTTTAATTTTTTTATTTATTTATGATAGTCACAGAGAGAGAGAGAGGCAGAGACACAGGCAGAGGGAGAAGCAGGCCCCATGCACCGGGAGCCCGACATGGGATTCGATCCTGGGTCTCCAGGATCACGCCCTGGGCCAAAGGCAGGCGCCAAACCTCTGCGCCACCCAGGGATCCCAAAGACAGATTTCTAATTTAGATTACTTTACTTCTTTTTCTTGTCTAATTGCTCTGGAAAGGACATCTAGTATTGTGTTGAATAGAAGAGGCAAGAGTGGGCATCCTTGCTTTGTTTCTGATCTTCGAGAGAAAGATTTCAGTTTTTCACTATTGAGTATGACATTACCTATGGGATTTTATACATGGACTTCATTATGTTGGAGTAGTTTCCTCTCTTCCTAGTTTGTTGAGTGTTTTTATAATAAAAGGCTGTTGAATTTTGCATATGCTTTTTCTGCATCAATTGAGATGATTATGTGGTTTTGTCCTTCATCCTGTTAATGTGGTATGTGATAGTGATTGATTTTACTATTTTTTGCATTCCAGGAATAAATACCATTTGGTCATGGTGTATGATTTTTTGAATGTGTGTTGAATTTGCTTTGCTGTATTTTGTTGAGGATTTTTGCATCAATATTCATCATAGATATTGATCTGTAGTTTCCTTTTATTATAGTATCTTTGTTAGATCTTGTTATCATGGTGATAGCTGGCCTCATAAAATTAATTTCAGAAGTATTCTCTCCTGTTGCATTTTTTTTCTGGAAGAGTTTGAGAAGGATTGGTGTTAATTTTTCTTTAAATGTTTGATAGAGGGCGGCCTGAGTGGCTCAGTGGTTTAGCGCCGCCTTCGGCCCAGGGCCTGATCCTGGAGCCCTGGGATCGAGTCCCACGTTGGGCTCCCTGCATGAAGCCTGCTTCTCTCTCTGCCTGTGTCTCTGCCTCTCTCTCTCATGAATAAATAAATGGGATCTTAAAAAAATAAAAATAAATGCTTGATAGAATTCTCCGTGAAGCCATCTCTTCTTGGGCCAATGTGATTTTTAAATTATATATGTCTATGTATATTGAAGAATCTCTTATTACTAGTGAACCAAATTTTCCAACTGACATATGCATAATGTTACAAAATCATGCTTGAGTAAAAGTGCCAAAGTGCATGACAGACCAATTAATTTTAATGTAACAGAGTATGAAAATTTCACTGATATAATTTCAAACTCTACATTACACCTAATCATTTGTCATGATTTGGTGTAGTATCAAAGAAAACACCAACAATTGAGTGAAAAGATGATTAAAATACTTATATTTTTATAACTACATATTTGTGTGAGTTTAGATTTTCTTCAATATATTTCAATCAATCACAATAGATTGTGACAACAAATATTGTAATGAAAAAGGCATCTTTGCATTCTCTGGAGAGCTGGTCTAAATGACCTTTTAAAAATCTTCAATTCCAATCCTTAAATTCTAAGACCTCAATTTTTTTTTTTTAAGTAGTCTCCATACCCAACATGGAGCTCAGCACAGGGCTTGAACCCACAACCCTGAGATCAAGACCTGAACTGAGATCAAGATTTGGAAGCTCAATTGAGTGAGCCACCCAGGCACTCCTAAGGCCTCAACTTTTTAATTATTTTATTAAAATTTTTTATTTAAATTAAATTTAGTTAATAGTATATTGCTAGTTTCAGTATATTATATACTATATAGTATATTACTTGTTTCAGAGGTAGAATTTAATGATTCATCAGTTGCATATAACATTCATTTCTCATTACATCATGTGCCCTCCTTAATGCCCATCATCCAGTTACACCATTTCCCCATTCACTTACCATCCAGCAGCCCTCAATTTGTTTCCTATAGTTAAGAGTCTCATGGTTTTCCTCCCTCTCTGTTTTTATCTTATTTTATTTTTCCTTTCCTTCTCTTAGGTTAATCTATTTTGTTTCTTAAATTCTTGTAAATTTCAAATACAAGTGAAATCATCTTCCCCTGACTGACTTATTTCGTATAGCATAATACCCTCTAGTTCTACCCAGGTTGTTACAAATGGTCTATTCTATAGACCTGGATTTTGCAATTAATGAGAATTACACGTCACTTGTAATTTGTGATTTCAGTGGTGATTATATATAGAAAAATCTTTCTGGTTCTGGTAAGAAAATGCAAAGGTTTAAGTTATTTTTTCCCGTTAAATCACTGACAGAAGCACAAAGTTTTCCATATGGTTTGGTCTCATAATTGGCAAAATTAATACTTGTTCAAGATGTAAATTAATTTTCAGAGGCATAAAACTTCCTTTCCTCTTAGCACATAATTATATCCTTTGGGGTTAGAGAGAAATCAAGCTGAACCTATACCCCCAGCTCTATATTCTCTATATCCCCATCTCACAGCCACTGTTTTCTTTCTTTCTTTCTTTCTTTCTTTCTTTCTTTCTTTCTTTCTTTCTTTCTTTCTTCTTTCTTTCTTTCTTTCTTTCTTTCTTTCTTTCTTTCTTCTTTCTTTCTTTCTTCTTTCTGATTTTTTTCATTTATTTGAGAGAGAATGAGCAAGAGAGAGAGCCTGAGCAGGAGGAGAAGCAGAGGGAGAGGGAGAAGCAGACTCCTGGCTGACCAGGGATCCCAATGTGGAACTCGATTCCAGGATCCTAAGATCATGATCCGAGCCAAAGGCAGACGCTTAACTGACTGAGCCACCCAGGCACCCCTCACAGCCACTGTTTTCTTTTTTTTTTTTTTTTTTTTTTTGCCACTGTTTTCAAATGCCATTTTCCTTGAGACTCTGTGTCTATTATTACACAAGATAGCTCAAACCAAGGGAAAAAAATCTTTCAGTTAGAAATTTGGACTCTCTCCAAAATGCTGATTAATCCCAAATCATGATATTTGGAGGAAGCAGTTTCAAGTTTTCTGGCTCCAGGGAACACTGGTCAGACACCTGAAATACAGGTACCGCAGAGAGGGTGAGGGCAAGAGGAGGTGGAGCCTGGATGTAATGAGTCACCAACACCCCTGTGAAGTCCTTGGCATATTGGGGTGCCCCCTTCAGGACTGGCAGCACCAGCTAATGGGGACCTCCCAGGGGTGTGGTATTGTAACTCACTGGGAAGGGCTGTGATGCAAGCAGGTCAGCAGGGGGCCAGGCTGTCAGAAGCAAACTGACAAGTCCGAGAGCTGATCTCAGTGCCCAGCACTCACAAACTCTTCATGCCATCACAGATACCTAGGCCTTCTATGGGGCAATGTCTCTGGTTCTAGAACCTGGAACTCTGCAGCCTGGGGTTCAAAGCTTCTGCTCAAAGAGCTGGAGGGGGCTGATCTGTGTGTGTCAGATGTGGTGCTCCTGGGCACAAGGAACCCAGTGAGGAGGCCAAGCACTGGCTGAGAGAAGTTCCAGAGTGGACACAGCAGGTACATCCTGCCGGGGCTGGGTAGAGGTTTGCAGCAGGTTGAGCAGCAGCCTGAAAGCCTGGCAATAAAGTCCCAACAGGGGACATAGAGCCAGATGCAGCACCCAGTTGAGATAAGCTCTGGGACAGAGGGGGAGGGCAGCTTCTCTGTCAAGGCGGTTCAAATAAATTACATGTCCTAGAGGGGTGTCTGGGTTGACTCAGTCGTTTGAGCACCCAACTTTTGATTTTGGCTCAGGTCATGATCTCAGGGTCCTCGGATGGAGCCCCATGCTGGGCTCCATGTTCAGTGCTGAGTCTGCTTGAGATTTTCTCTCTCCCTCTCCCTCTGGCCCTCCCTTTGCATATGCTCTCTCTCTCTCTAAAATAAATAAATAAAATCTTAAAAAAAAATTCCAAGTCCAAGAGACTGACCCACATAATTCCAGCTGCAGTGTCCAAGCATGTCTCCTGAAGATATGTAAGGCAGTGTTCCTCAAAGGATAGGTCCCAGATGCAAATATCAGAGGCACCATCAGGTGACATCCTTGGTAAAAATGTAGACTTAGATTTGGAGATGGGCTGGGGCTTGGAGTTGTGTTTTTTTATTTTTTTAAGATTTAATTTGTTTATTCATGAGAGACACAGAGAGATAGAGAGAGAGGCAGAGACACAGGCAGAGGGAGAAGCAGGCTCCATGCAGGAAGCCCGATGCAGGACTTGATCCCAGGATCCTGGGATCAGGCCCTGAGCCAAAGGCAAACGCTTTAACTGCTGAGCCACTCAGGAGTCCTGAGGCTTGTGCATTTAAATAAGGACTCCAAATGCTTCCGACTTCATAAAGACTCCCTCCCTTTGAGGATGCGTATCTTAGATGTCAGGATAGGTAGGTAGGGGCAAAAATATTTAGACTGAGAGCTTAGTTGTGTTCCTCAAATTATCCTATTCTGGCTATTTACCACATTAAACCTTGAGAGGAAAGCATATTTTGGGGTGGTAGGGAGTTGCATTATGCATCTCATTCCCCTTCCTCCTCTCAGGCTCGACTCGATCCCTGAATTTCCAATGAACACCCCTAGCATGGAGTCATATGGCTATCACCTGCTCCCCATCTCCCCTACCAGGAAATGGAAATCTCATCATCAGGTACCTATTCTTTTTCTATGCTGCATAATAAATTACCACAAACTTAGCAACTTAAAGTAACACATATTTATTTCTTTTTAAAAATTATTTATTATTTGGGAGAATGAGTGTGTGTGAGCAAAGGGAAGGGCAGCGGGAGGGGATAGAGAGAATCTCTAGCAGACTCCCTACTGATTGTGGAACCTCATGGGGGGTTCGATCTCACGACCCTGAGATCATGACCTGAGCTGAAATCAAGAGTTGGACGCTTAGCCAACTGAGCCACCCAGGTGCCCCCTAAGTAACACTCATTTATCATCTTACCTTCTTCATAGGTCAGGAGTCCAGGCATGGCTTAGCAGAGTCTTCTGTTCCCCAAGGCTGTAATCAAGGAATCAGCCCGGCATTGTCCTCATCTGGAGCTCAAAATTCTATTCCAGGCTTTCTGGTGGTAGAATTTACTTCCTTGTGGTAATAGAGCTGAGGCGCCCGGCTCCTTACTTGCTTTTGGTTGAAGGCCACCTGCTGCTCCTAGAGCCGCTCGTCGTCCCCTGCCTCATTGTTTTCTCCATAGGCAGTCCACACCATGGCTGTCTGTGTCTTAGAGGCCAGGAGACTCTCTCTGTGTGGTTCAGATTGAGTCTTACTAACATAACCTAATCAAGGCAGTGATGTCCCATCACTTTGGCCATATTGGCCAGTGTATTAGTTTACTAGGGTAGCCATAATGAAGTATCATAGACTGGGTGGTTTATACAACAAAAATTAATTTCCTCCCCATTCTGGATTTTGAAGTCCAAGATCAAGGTGTCAGCAGGGTTGATTTCTTCTGCAGCCTTTTCCTTGGCTTGTAGCTCACCAGTTTCTTAAGGCATTTCACCACCTCCTTTCTCTTTTCTGTGTC
Source organism: Canis lupus baileyi (assembly GCF_048164855.1). Lineage (NCBI taxonomy): Eukaryota > Metazoa > Chordata > Mammalia > Carnivora > Canidae > Canis > Canis lupus. Next base: position 12,660,772 of record NC_132861.1, on the reverse strand, counting down.
TGTGTCCACATTTTTCCATCTTTAAGGATATCATAAGTCATATCAGATCAGGGCCTAGCCACACGGTTTCACATGATATTGGATCAGGGCCCATCCACATGATTTTACTTAATTACATTTTTAAAGGCTCCATCTCCAAGTACAGTCACATTCCAAGGCCTTAAGAGTTAGGATTTCAACATAAGATTTTGGGGTGGGGGAAAGACAAAATTCAGGCCATAACAAAGTGGGATGTGGGATTCACTAAAAAAAGAAAAAAATATGATAAATGCTAAAGCAAGGGAAATACAAGATGTTGTGGGGGAAGTTCCTGGAACTGTGATTAGGTGTTGGCTCAGACAGTCAGGGAAGCTTCCCTGAAGGAGCTTAGACCTAGGCTTGGACAGGAAGCATCCAGAGGACACAGAGGGGAGGGGCAGAGTGTCCAGGCAGAAGGAATCACATGGTGTCTGTTAAGAGATGATTTTGGTTTCAAGGAAGAGGTGCTGATTAAGGCTGACTTGAAGCAGCAGGAGTTTATTTCTTGTCACATCACACAAGGAGTTGGAGTAGGCAGCTGCTGGCATTGGTTCTGCAACTTGAGGATCTCTGGGAGTCTCTGCCGTTCTCTTGGCATTTCCTCACAGTCACAAGATCACTGTTGCCACCCTAGCATCATTTCTGTGTTGAAGGCACAACAAATGAGAAAGTGTTGTTAGCAATGTCTATCCTTTCAGTCAGGAAAGCAAAAGCTTTCCTAGAAGCTCCCTGCAGACTACGGCTCATCTTCCATGAGTCAGACAAGGTCACAAACAACCACCTCTGGCTGCAAAGAAGGCTGGGTGAAGGTGTTTTCTACTCTGGCTTCTGTAGTGGAAGACGAAGATAGATGGAGGCTGCAAGGGGATGTGTCAGCCAAACAGGGTGGCCATAAGCATACAAAGCTCAGAAGTTGGGGAATGTGGCTTGTTCAGAGAATTCGGGTAGCCAGTAGAGTTGGAGGGTGCACCGCAGTGAGGAAATGGCAAGACCTGGAGCTGGAGCAGGATGGGAGTCATTAAGGACAGATTAATAAGTTTGGATTTTACCTTGGAGACATTGGAAGATGTCCCCAGTTATCTATTGCTATGTAATAAAGCACTCTAAATTTAGTTGCTTAAAACAATGACCATTTTGTTATGTGCACAGAGTCTGTGAGTCAGGAGTTCTGACAGGCACAATGGTTGCAAGTTCCTTCTACCCTAACTTTGGGGCATCACTTCTGCCGCATTCTATGGGTTACAAGCAAGTCACTCAGACCAGCCCAGTTCCAAGTGGAGGGGAGCTAGCCTCTGCCTCTTGATGAGGAAGAGGCAAGGTGACATTACTAATGACCATGCGGTATGGAACATATTGTTGTAGCCATCTTTGAAAGATACAGTCTGCCCTGGGGGATCACTGAAAGCTTTTAAGCAAGGGGAGTAATAGGATCAGACTATTGGTTTAGAAAGATCATTGTGGCTGTAGTGAGAGAATTGGTTGGAACAGGCTAAGACTAGAACCAGAGAGATTGGTAGGAGTTTGTCTGTAGTGAAGATGGTAGTGTGGAATCTAGACAGACTAGAAAGATATTTTATAGGTGCAATTACCAAGAGTTAGGACTGATTGTTTGACAGTGAGGGGACATCAAGGTTCAGGCTTAAATAATTGGTAACTGGTTCCATTAACTGACAGGCACACAGGAGCAGGATAGATTTGGGGGAAGACAATGGGCTCATTTTTGGATGTTTGCATTTGGGGTTTCTGAAAAGCATTCAAGATCAAAGCAGAATTTTCTAATTGGTGACATGGGCTTATTTTCAGGAAAAAGAGATACTGATTTAAAAATCATCAATGTGAAGTTGGTAATAGAGATTTTTTTTGGGGGGGATGAGATTTACGAGAAAGAATACATGGAATGAGAAAAAATGGGGCTCAACAGAATTCTGGGGAGAATCAGAATTTTAGGTTCAGAGAAAGGAGCTTATAAACAAGGCTGAGGAATGGCCAAAGAGGTAGGAGGGTGTTAGGGATTTTGAGCTGAGGAGATTATAATGGACTTTCTATATGAGTGCAAAATGCCATTGCAAGTATCCTTACAAGAAAGAGGCAGAAGGAGATTACATGCATGTAGAGAAGATGATGTGAAGATGGGGACAGAGAAGAGAGTGATGTGGCCACAAACCAAGAAGTGCCTGGAGCCACCAGAAGCTGGAAGAAGCCAGAAATAGATTCTTCCTTAGAGCCCAGAGGGAGCATGGCCCTGCTGATATCTTTATTTCAGATTTCTGGCTTCCAGACTGTGAGAGAATAAATTTCTGTTGTTTAAAGTCAGCTAGTTTGTGGTAATTTGTTACATCAGTCTCAGGAGACTCACAGGGAAAAGTCAGGAAAGCATGATATCATGGAAGCCAAGGGAGAAAGGCTTTCAAGAGGATGAGGGTCAACACTTAACAAATTGTTATTAAGTGCATTCTATGTAGTAAGTCCTTTCCAAGATACTGGAGATACTTTCCTATAGAGCTCACATTCGAATTTCCTAAACACAACACGCACTATTCACTACTGCAAAGATGTTAATTTAAAAAGCTTAAAAATAGTTGTAGTGGACATTTGTTTTTTGTTTTTGCCATCCAGTATCCTTTCACCTTTATTTTTATTATAGCACCTTCATTTCTTTTTAGAGAACTTCCTCCACCATTATGTGCATTCTGGGTAGTCTCCTGGGACTTGGATCTTAAGCAGAGGTACAAGAATGGGAAATTCGGCCAAAGTTTGTTCACTTCAAAAGTGGAGCTGTGACCAGGCTGTTGAATTGTTGCTACTCTCAAATCCCTAGGGCTTTCCTGGTGTCTGCATTTCTTTTGGTCCTGGTCATCCAGGTTCCTGATGATTCCTGCTCTATTTCTTTCTTAATGATTCCTTGCCTGCCTAAGTCAGTTAGGTTTCTCTTACTTGAACATAAAGACTTGTAATTGATATAGACATCTGTTGGCTTTAAGCCAGATTATGATTTATTGAAGAGTATAGTATAAAGGAGGAGAAGGAGTACAGACAAGTGACAAAGAAAAAGATGGTATAATGGCTGGAGGAGGATGTGGCTTAGGAAAGTTTCCTTTCTCTTTATTTTCGGATACTGAGGAGATTTATGTGTTGGTGGAGGTAGAAGTTGAAGATACAGCACAGAGAGGGGGTGACTGATGGAGATGTGTCTGTGAGGAAAGAAGAGATGGGATTTCAAACAATAGAAGATCTTCTCTAACCGAGGGAAGGAGGTGGATATGATTGAAACTAAGTCTGTGGGAGAGGTGCAGAAAATTTATGAGAATCCTTTCTAGTATCTCTTATCTTCTCTGAAAAGTGAGAGGCCAGGTCATCATCCAGGAGTGAAGAGGACACTGGGGGAGTTAGTGGTTTAAGGAAAGAGGAGGGGACTTAAATTAACCAGTGTGGAAGATAAGAAGGAGAATCGACTAAAGCAACTTGGCAGAAAAGGCTAGAAAGGCTGTGAGCCCTGTTTGGGTCAGACACCATGAATTTATCTAATACAATCTGTAAAGTTGTGTGGTTTTCTTCCTCAGCATTTAAGAGCATCAAGAAAGCCAATAGTTGGACTAATCCTGGGTTTGGGTTTTATCAGGTGGGTGTGATGGAAAGACGATGAGGTGAGCTTATTGAGAATGCCAAGAGAAGTTTGACAGGGTGAAACGTTGAATCTAAGCTAGGAAGGGTGTGTTGACAGGAGAGATAGAGAGGGGTGAGGGAGAAGTGTGAAGGGGCTAGAAGTCTGGACAAGGGGAAAAAACTGATGCAGAGGAAGTAACTGGGTGATCCAATTGGGAGAATGAGGGTGTGGTCATAACATGGATGCTGGAGCTAGGATTCCAGGGGATGGGTAGGTCCGGGTGACAGGAAGGTCCAGGTCATGGCTGAGGGAAGGAGTGGAAGGGCCACTGAGGAGAAAGTTGATACAGAGACGGGGTCAAAGCAATAGAAGACTTAGGTTTTTGTACCCATGGTGCCCAGTGGGCCTCTCCACTGATGGCTGTTCAACCACAGCAGACCCTCACTGGTGATCCTGAGCCTTGTGGATTTAGACTCCAGCCTCCACAGACATCCACTCATCCTGATGTGGGTCCAGCCATATCCAGGACATGTGGAAGCAGGGTTCAGGCTTCTAAAACTCCTGGAATTCACCACATGTGCTTTACAGGTTATTGAGCACTCCAAAGAGCTTTTGTGTGTGAAGATTATAGTGATCAGTATTCACTATACCAGAAATTAAAACTGAGAAATGTTCAAAATCTTTAGTAATTTATTAAAAATATTAATAAGCCCATTATACATTAAACCAAATAACATTTTTTGCGTAAAATTAATATTTTCCAAACCAAAATAGCTTAAAAGAAGAATGCTTTTTTTTTTCACATTTTTGTAAATCACTTTAAAATCTAGATTCTCATATCTGCCTCTGTATTTGATCTGTTGTGATATCACACATGAGGTAGCCTCTGGACAACTCCATGAATGTTGTTGAGAGCATGAAAGTGAAAAAGTCAAAGAATGTCATATAATTATGAAAATTGTTTTGACCTCCTATGAAAGTGTCTTGGGGACTTCCAGGGGACAGCATTTTGAGACCCTCTCTTTAGAGGATCCGGCTCTTCCTGGGGCTGGAGGGGTCATGCCCCCTCTTCCTCAAAATTAGGGTTCCCCCAAAGACCTGTTGTTGACTCTGGGTCAAGAGTAAGTCAAGTTTCCAAGACTCAAAGGCATCATTGCTTACTGAGAACAGGTTGAAATAAACACTTTTTGTTCTTTTTTAGTGAGACACCTGCAGAAATCATGGCAGTGAGTTTCTTAGAGTAATCCACTAAAGAGGGATGGCAGGTGTTATTGGTGAGGGTGGATGGAGGAATCGTTTGGAGGCAACCAACAGAGAGGGTGTGGAGTGGTAAATGAGCAGCAGCCCCTTACGAGGGCCCAGGACACATCCATGTCCCCACTAAACCTAGGCAGTTTGAATCCTGTTAAGCTGTACTCTGGTTTTCTCCTTGCCTAATCTTCTCCAAAAATTTCTCCTTCGTACTCATAATGTGGGCTGATACATGGATTTACTAGCCTCTCCCCTTTATCTCTTGCTCCAGACTAACCTCTCTTGCTATCTAGTTGAAATCTTGCTAGCTGTGTGGTCTTGAGCATCACTCTAAACCCCGCTTTCCCAACTTGTAAAATGGGAGATTGTGGTGGTATCCATCCCAGAAGATTGTGCAGCCACGTAAGAAAATGCACGCAAATTACCCAGAGCAGTCCAAGTCTGGTACATGACAGACATTCACTTCCCATTGGCCATTATCAATGGGCATCTCTGATAAGGCCTCTGTGAGGTGTAAGAGACCATTGACCCTCCTTCTTTGATATAGGGCTTTAACTCTATATCCTCTCTATGGTTCTTTAAAGGCCTCCAACTGCACTACTAATTCCCATTTTGTGTGTATCAGGGGGTGGAAGTTTGTAAGCAGGTCCTTACTGTGCCTGTGCCTTCTGTATTTATCTAATTATCTTTGCAAACACCGGCCACAATAATCCTGTCAGCATATCTCTTTCCTTTCTTACTGTTTCTCCTCATTTGTCTTAAACTAAAACTGGCTCTAGGCCCACAGTAAATCCACTGTGGCTTACAAAGGAAGTTCAGAAATGCAAAGCCATTTCTATATGGATCATTTCTGCTGAGCCACTTTCACCCTCACTTGCCAGGCTGGGGTGGGGGTGCTTGTGGCCACAACAGCTGCAGCCCACCTCAGGGCTCAGTTCCTCCATGGCACAGTGAGCTGAACCATTCACTTGGTCCTAAGGTCTGTTTCACCTTTGCCCAACTGCTCAATTCTGAGGCTAATTTGGCAGAAAACAGGACTTGGATTTAGGTAGTGAGGACCAGGTCTTAAATACTCTTTTAAAGACTCTTAAATACTCTCCCCCCCCCTTTATTTTATGAGTTCATGTTTGTAAAGAAATAGACTATCTAAAAAATCCTGTTTCTTTAGTTTCTTATCCCATACTTGGATTTGACAACCAGATTATTTAGGGAATTGTATACCAATCCATGCATCCAATCTATTTCTTGAGAGCTTCCCATGTTATGGACTCAATTCTTGGTTCTGGAGATCCAGCAGTGAGCAAGGCGGACACAGTCCCTTCTCTGATAGAAGAGGATCAGGGGCAGAAAACGCATGAGGAAATAAAGCAGAAAGTAGTCCAGAGGCCCGGTGTACCAGGTAGAAATTTTGGGTCATTGCAATAGAAACTGACTTTGTTTTAACCAAAGGCAAAAGAAATATTCTACTGGGAACACATGGGAGTACACATAGCATAGAAGGAAAGCCTGAAGAACCAAGGTTTGGGAGCTCCCAAACCAGAGTCACTTGGAGGATCTAGGAAACTAGAAGTGTCTTTTCAGGATCCCTACTCAACTTTGTCAGCTCCTGCTGGTGTCTCCTTCTGGGTCAAAATACCAGAGAGAAGGTGGATGGCTGGTCCAGCTTGAATCATATGCCCACATCTTGGCCAGGCAAGGATGGGCCATCTGGATTGACAGTCCCCTCAAGGTTCTGTCCAATGAAGAGAGCGGTAATTCCCCAAAGGAAAGCACTGAGGTGCTGTTGCAGAAGTAGGAGAGATGGATACTGAGCAGACAAGAAGAATAGATGCTTCTGGTTGTAAAGCAGTTTACCTAGGCAAGGCCTGGGATGTTAGCTTATGCAGGTGTTCCAAAAATGGATGTACTTCTGGTTTACATTAATTAGATCCACCTAGGTTTCAAGGGTTTGCTAACCCCACAATCTCTATAGTGGTGAAAATGGGACTGAGGATATTGGATTTTGAGAAGGATACTGACAGTCAAAAATTTATTAGGGGCAACAGGATGGCAAAGGATCTGGAAAGCCAGATCTATGAAGAATCTATGCTGTAATAGCCTGGAGCTCCTAAAAAAGATGTTAGTTGTCTTACCCTGTGATGTGCTCTAAATGAGTTAAATAGCAAGTTTCATTCTCTCTTTAATGATACTTTATTATAAAATCTTAGTCTATTTGGAATGCAAACTGGTGCAGCCACTATGGAAAACAGTACAGAGGGTCCTCAAAAGGTTAGAAATATAAGTAGTCTATGACCTAGCAATTGCACTACTATCTATTTACCCAAAGGATACAAAAATATTGATCCAAAGGGACATATGCACTCTGAAGTTTATGGTGATACTATCAACAATAGCCAAACTATGGAAAGAGCCCAACTGTCCATCGACTGATGAATGGATAAAGAAGTTGTGGAATACATACATAATAAGCATTTAAGGAGGGCACTTGTTGGGATGAGCACTGAGGGTTGTGTGTAAGTGATGAATTGCTAAATCCTATACCTGAAACTAATATTACACTATACATTGACTAACTAGAATTTAAATAAAACTTGAAACACAAAAAAGCAACAAAACCAAAAATCTTAGTCTATCAAAGGAAAACTTTAAAATAAGTGTAATCTCTATTCTTGCACTTTTGCTTATCCCTCTATTAAATGAATTTGAGTCAGATCACCTTTGGGGTCTTCTTAACTTTTAAAATTCTACATTCTACAAATGTCATCATCTTTATTGATCCATTATAAGACAGCTCCATTGTAAATAATAATATTATTAATATAATTCCTTTACTTTCCAATATTTTTCTTACAATATTTTTGTTTATTCCAGGAGTGTTAAATTAACTTTCATCATCTTCCTTTAAGTAGAGAAGAGTAGATGAAATTTCTTCCATTTTAAGGATTAGGAAACAAGAAACAGCAGTTCATAGATAAGGGTATGGTACATTTCATTTTGTCTACTTATGCTGAAGTGTCTTGTCCCTTTTATAATAATCAAACATCAAACACTATTAGACAACCATGTTGTGAGGATTATTGTCAAACAGGAAATTTTATGTTTATCTAAAGTATGTCTATGGTGTAAGGTCTATTTGGTTACTTAGTTGTGCCAAAGTTTTAAAAATATTTAAGATAAAGTGTGAGCATAGGAACTCAATAATGAAATCTAAGATGTGTTCAAGAGTGAGAAGCAATTACTATTTGCAATTTAATTAGGAAAACACAATTAAAGGAATAAAGAGTGTCTATTCTCCTGCTAAATATTAAAGTTCGCCTCAAAGGAAACCCCCATGTGAAATGTAGTTGTGGCTAATTAGCTGGAGTACCTGGGTCTGGGACAAGTGCACTGCTCAGGGCTAGACAATGAACTCCTCAGGGACCAGAGACCAGTGATCATTTAAAAAGCAAACACTTAGAATCACAAAACTGAGACTGTGCCTGTCTATTTCACAACATGTAATGCCCTCCCCTGTATTTTCTCTTGACATCCGATTTGTAATTGCTTAGAAACATCACACACTTGGGCTTATTAATAAAGGATTGTTGATATGTTGACCCTGAACTGAATCCAAGGCAAAGATGACCACTCTCCGCAAATAAGCTAAGTAAGCTCCCAAGGTGCTGTGGGCCATAAGTTGAGTCCTTGGGGGCAGAAGGTCTAGCCTCCTGACCCTGGGATAGGATGACAAGCTCAGGTTGAGGATCACATGTTCAGAACAGCTTGATGTTGGGAAAGAGCCCAAGGATAAAAGTCAAGTGTCTTGGGTTCTAGTCTTCTAGATTTGGCTCTGCCACTTTGAACTGTGTGACTGTAAGATTCTTTACTTCTCTGGGCCATGTTTATTTCATCTGTAAATAGAATGAAGCAGTCACTCTCCAAGGGTGTTGTAGAGATGTCACAGATTTGGCATTGGGAGAATATAAAGGTACAACGTAAAGTTGGCATTCTTCATTCAGAGCAAATCTGCATCCAGGGAAAGGGATTTTCTTTCCCATTCCATCTGCCGATCTGACAAGTACGTTCTATAGGATCTGCCTGGATTGCTGTTTGGTCTTTACTTGGTCTTTTTGGTGGGCATTGCTACCATCAGAGAGTGGGTTGTCAAATCATTTATTCTCATTTTAGTATTGAGTGTTTACATGTGCTAGGCAATGTGCTGGGAGCTGGAGATACAGTCATGGACCAAAACCCCCACAAAAATCCTGCCTCTGTGGACATTCTAGTCAGACAATATATAATACATCAGGTGTTGGTAATAGTGGTCTGAAGAAAAATAAATATGGTTAAAAGATTGGACCCATGTGGGGAGGGGTGGTTGCTCTTCTAGTTGGGGAAGGCTTCCTTGATAAAGTGACATCTGATCTGAGTTCTAAATGAAGGGTAGAGGGTATCCCCAGTCTGGGGCAAAAGCAGTCCAGAGGGGTGGAAGTGAAAGACAAAGGTCCTGAGGGGAGAGTAAGCTTGGGTGTTTAAGAAACATTAGGAGTCCAATGTGGCTGGAATGAGGAGGCAAAGAGATTGGGCAGTGGAGGTGGTTTCTGTTCTGATGGTGGAAGGATCATGGGGGAGTTGTTGCCCCTTTACTGGAGAGCACACAGGTAATGGCACAGTCTGGATTTAGGGGTCCCTATGTTAGCACTGGCTGGACTCAGAGAGTAGGACTCCAGAATAGCCCTGGACAGGTATGTGACTAGCACAGTCCCACAGGGCCGCACACTCCAAAGGGGTCCCCACTTGGCTTTAAGGCTCCGTTGTAGTCATTTTGAAATGCTACTTTTATCTTTGCATTTGTGGTCTTTGAGTAAAGTTCTGTAGGCCAGTGGTACCTGTACCAGGGGCTTGGAGCCTCTGTTCATGCAGAGTTCTGCCCCTTGCTGCCTCTTGCCACCCTAGGTTGGGTGCTGGGTAATCCAGCTATCCTCCCCGAGGCTGGAGCTTGGTTGTGGGAGGGCCAGCAGGGGCCAGGCTGCACCCTCTGCCTGTCACAGGTTGGGGCAAGGATGGTCTACACCCACCCCACAGTATTACTTGGCCTGAGGGAGCTGATCCTAAATAACAAAACATAAGGTGACAGAGAGACTGCAGAAGAATGAAAAAGCTTTCTTCTTGGTCTTTGAACAAAGAATCCCTATTTCTATTTTGCAACGGCCCCTGTTACGCTTCTTGGTCAGGACTAGTGTCATCCCTCTGGGCTAGGACCTTGTTCTAAAACTCAGTAAACATCTTGGTGCAGTCCTGTGGGTTCTATTGCCCTCTGCTGGGCAAACTGGGCATTAGCTCTCCCTCAATTTGTGTGAAGAAAATGCTTCCAAATAAATTCAAAACCCTTTTGAGAAAATAGTTTATTTTTATTTTTATTTTTTTTAGAGAAAATAGTTTAAATAATCATTGATGTTCTCCCTCTGGGCTTTTGAAGGCTGTTGCAGGTTTGAACAGCCAATTCCCAAGTGAATTGCCTTGTAGGTAGGTAAGTCTTGTTTTAAAATGAGCTGTTGTGGCAGCCTGGGTGGCTCAGCAGTTTAGTGCCGTCTTCGGCCCAGGGCAGGATCCTGGAGACCCAGGATTGAGTCCCACCTCGGGCTCCCCGCATGGAGCTTGCTTCTCCCTCTGTGTCTCTGCCTCTCTCCTCTCTCTCTCTCTCTGTGTGTGTGTGTGTCATGAATAAATAGATAAAATCTTTAAAAAAAAAATAAAACAAGCTATCATAAAACCTTAGTATCCAGGTGTAAGATGTGAAATGCAGCAGAGACCACATTTTGAACAGTGGGTGATTCTGTTTTATTGGGGCATCATGTAATATTAATATGTATGAAATATTCCTTACAATAAAAAATTATTGTAATGGACCTATATGTTAATAGTAACTTTGTTCAGAATTTAAAGAACCCTAATTACTCCCATTTCCAAGTTCTGCATTCTGCATATCTGGAAATTTCTCATTTCATTGGACATAGGGAGACTATTTCCTTAGTGTTTGTAATACATCAATAATTTAATATTTAGCCATTAAGTTAGTGCTTCTAAGATAGACTCTCTTTTTGGCAAAGATGGTACCAAAACCATAAGAAAGAACACAGTTAAAATTGGTGGACCTCTGTTGTCTTTAGCTATTTTACTGTGTGTGTGTGTGTGTGTGTGTGTGTGTGTGTGTGAGAGAGAGAGAGAGAGAGAGAGAGAGAAAGAGAGATGTATGTGGAGCATAAGTGAAAGGTGATCATCCTCTGTGTCCTATTGTGTAAGGCCAGGTGTCATTAACACAATTAAAGGCCCCGTCTACATGGTACCATGTGTGGATTATGGCACAAACGTCATCTGACTCATCTCATTCAAATTTCACAGCAACTTTGCAAGAGAGGTATTATACTTCCCACAGAAAACCGAGCCTCACTAAGTTAAATAACTTACCCACGATCGTTAACCTAGTAACTGACAATTTGGACTCAGTGCCAGAGCTGTCTGACTCCAAAGCCCCATATCCTTCACTGTGCAATGTGACTGCCTCAGAAATGACTCTAATCCTGACTATATTTGCAGAGAATTACTAGTAGGGACATAGCAGATTGTGCAGTGGGAGGACAGGTTACAAGTTACAAATGGCAAAATTCCAGCCCCAAGGAATGAAGTGACCTGGCCCAAGGCTGGATATTAAGGAGGAGAGCTGGACTTAGACCCCAGATCCCCTTAGCTCTAGTTCAGCACACTTTCTGATATGTTGCATTGCCAGAATAGCTTAGTTTAGAAACTGGAGATAATGTATTTTATTTTCACTTTCCTATCTCTTAGGTGGCGGCATTTGGGTCCTCTAGTAACTACCTAGAGATATAGGTAGATATAGTGAGATATATAAAAGAATGACCTATACAAGATTTTGAATGAATGAAATATTGGTCAGGTCTAACTGAGAAAAGAAAGAGAAAAGAAGTTGACAAGATAGGCAACCCATTGTCATGTTAGTGTCACTCAATGCAACCTTCCAGTCAGTTGATCAATCAATCAACATTTACTGAGCATCTATGAGCCAAATACCAAAGGAGGTGCTAGAAAAACTAGAAGTAACTGCCAATGGGGGATTCACATTCAAATGGGATGAACAAACATGTAAAGAAAGTACATAGCAGTGCAAGTCCTCCAGGCATGCTGCCATGGGATTAGAGAGAGAAGAGCACCAAATCCCACGTGGGAGAATCAGAATCATTAAGGGACAGGCATCCACTCACACCAGGGTACCTTCAATATAGCAATGCTATTCACACAACATTTTTCTGGTTTTTTGAACAATGAAATGAGCATCCTTCAATTCCAACTTGGGCAAACAATAGGATCTAAAATAATCCAGGAACTGGAAGGAGCAAGAACTTTTTGGAAGACATTAAATTATTTTGGTTAATAAGATACAGAAATGTGGATTATTAGGAAAATTGTGGTGAATTTAAATTGTCTAGCGGGATTGAACAGCAAACGAAAGCTCAATTTCAGCTTGGTTAAACACAGAGTAATTGGAGTCGTTAAATTGGTATGCTAATTTAATTAAAAATTTAAAGCAAAAACAAACATGTTAGCTAAAAGTGTGACTATTATGTAATCTTAATAAGTTTTCGGTTTAAACATTTTTTCCAATTAGAAATAGGATTAATTTTAGGGCTCTCAGATACATTACACTGAACTCAGGAAAAAAAGCAAGAAGATCTAGGAATGATTAATATATCTCACTCATTCCAGATTGATTACAGAATTACCTATCTTTTAAGTCTTAGGAAAACAGAAAATGAAATTGATTATTAAATCTCAGAATTGGGAAAGATTGTTTAGGTTCAAAAGTAGTATACGTTAACAGAGGAAAAAAATGTACACATTTAATAAAAAATGAGAGTTTCCTTATGTAAAGTAAACACTATCAAAATACCAGACAAACATGGGGGGGAAATAGTCACAGCAATACACTAATAATTATATAAAATTAATTATAATTGTATATAAAGATTATATAAGTTAGTAATTACAAGAAATTGATCAGAAATTCTCTAACACCCTGATAAATAGATGTGTCAGTCAGCAGATACTACAATAACACTGCAAAACAAATCTCCTTAAAACTCAGTGGCTAACGATAGCATTTATTCTCTCGTAAGTCTGCTAGCCAACTCTGGTTTGATGGGTTTAGGTTGGACTGGGCTAGGTGACCCAGTTTCAGGGTGCAAGTTCATGGGGCTTGGCTCCAGGATGCAAATTGGGTACAGGTCTATTCCAAGTGTCTGTCATCACTCTATGACCAATATGATTTCTCAGGCTGGTTCTGATGGTGATGACAAAAGTGCAAAATATAAGCCAATCTGAGCAAGCACAGTTAAAAGCCTTTTGAAATCGAGTCCCTTCTTAAAAAAATGTCTTTATTAACACCAAACCCCTTTTTAGTTTTATGTTTCTCTGTCTTTACTTTTTATTTTTTGAAAGTTTATTTAATTATTTTAGTAATCTCTACACCCAGCATAGGGCTCATGATCCTGAGATCAAGAATTGCATACTCTTTCAACTGAGCCGTAAAGCCTTTTGCTTTATGTCATTGTCCGCTAAGACTCTGTTGGGCAAAGCAAGTCAATGTGGCCAAGTGTAATACCATTGGGGAGGGAATGGTATTCTATCCACAGTGAGAGGGAAAGTAAAATTAATCTAAGTGATTACAATGGGCAAAGGAAATAAACTGGTGAATCAAAAAATAGGAAACCCACAATTAAGATCTGGAAAGATGATCAACTTCTTCAGGAACATAAAAAATGGAAATTAAAATTGCAATGGAATAGCACTCATTACTTATTAACAAGAAAAATATTAAAGAAATCCAATTGCTCAATAGTAAAAATTCTTCCCAACAAGAATAACATGAGATCCAGATCGCTTTGCAGATGAGTTCAACTAAATTTCCCAGAAACCAGATCATTCTATCTGACGTAAATTCTTCCAGAGGATGGGAAGAGTGGAAATATTCTTAATGCATGTTATGGCATCAAAACAAGAAAAGAACACTAGAAGGGAAGTTACAGTTCATTGTCATTTTTAAACATGGATGTAAGAATCCTAAACAAAGTGTTCTAAACAGAATCTAACAGTGTATAAGAAAGATAGCACACCATAATAAATACCTCCAAGTAGCATGGCTTAAATAAGAAAGGTTTTAAAGTGTGGCTCATCTAGGCTGGTGGGACAGCTCTGCTTCTGTAGGTCACCTAGAGATCTAGGGTCCTCCCAGTTTGTTGCCAGGTGTCATTCCAGAGAGCCCTGTGGATCAATGTTGGGCCACTCCCACATCAATGTTATAGTCAATACAATGTGAGGAAAAGTTGAGTCCAGGGTAAGCAGCGTTTCCTTAAGTAGGAGCTACCTGGAAGCTGCACCATTACTCCTGGGGTGAATAGAATCATTGGACAGCTCTATGCCCAGGAAGAGGAGGATGCAATATTTGGGAGGCAATTGGCAACCTGTCACATGAGGAATAACTCTAACAAAAGGTGTTTGAGATCCATATTCAGAATATCATAAGATATTTTTGGAGGATATTAACACCCAAGAAAATGAAATGATGTTCATTGATGTTTTTAGGAGTACTCAATATCATGAAGTTGCTTATTCCCTCCAAATTCTCAAGAGACTCATATGCATTAAAAATTCAAATAGCATTAAGAGGATTGCAGCCATTTTCATTTTATTGCTGTTTTAGCTGTTCCTAATATAATTGCCTGGGGGAATTTATCTTGGGTCTAGCGACAGAAATTATTATTTTTGTGCCATTTATGTCATTTAAACAGTTCCATTTGAGGACAAACAGACTTTCAGGGAAAACACAAGAAGAGAAGGTACAACACTGGGGCAAAACCCAGGCAATCCAGGGGTGCCAGGGTCTTTTAGGGTATTAACTGCGGGAGTGTGTGGTTTAGTCAAATTATAGAAGATAGAAGTCTTTAAACTCTTGGATGTTACAGCCAAGTGCCAGTCATAGCAAGTTTCAAGAACAGCAGTCCACTAGGTAATCTGTCCTGAAGGGAGGTGGTGTTGATAGTGCTTAAAAACTGTGCATAGTGTTCAATGAACCATGCTGAGAGAGAGAAAGATGGATAATAAGGGCCAATTCCAGGAGATTCTGTCAGAAGACAGAGAAGTCTGCTTCTAGTCTCTAGCTCTGCTTTCCCTGCTCCGGATGAAAGCCTTTCCATTCTTCCCAGAGCCAGGTTGGAATTGCAAAGCACGTGGCAGAGGGATGAGGAGCAACTGGGAGGTCCAATCTTGTGTGAGGAGTAGGAGTAGTGTGAGGACCTCCTGGCCTGGGAAGGAGGCAGGGAGGATCCCACTGATCCTTGATGCAGTGGGTGCTTTTGTTATGAAACCATCCCTTTGCTTCTATTATTATTTTGATCATTGGTTACATTTAAAAAATTGTAGTGAAATATACATAATGTAAAATTTACCATCTTAACCATTTTTAAGTGTACAGTTTTATGGCATTAAGTACATTCATATTGTTATGCAACCATCACTACCATCCACCCCCAGAATTCTTTTCATCTTGCAAAACTGAAACTCTGTCCCCATTAAATAACAACGTCTCATTTCCCCTTCCTCCAGCCCCTGGCCACCACCATTCTAATGAATTTGATTCCTCTAGGTCCCTCCTATAAGTGGAACCATACAGTATTTGTCTTTTGTGACTGGCTGATTTCACTTATAATGCTTTCCAGACTTTTCCATGTTATAGCTTGTGTCAGAATTTCCTCCCTTTTAAAGTCCTGAATAATATTCTATTATATATATGTAGTACATTTGGTTTATCTATTCATCTATCAATTCATACTTACTGTTTTTTCTATCTTTTTGCTATTTGAATATTGTTGCTATGAACAGGGATGTACAAATATCTCTGAGTCCTTGCTTTCAATTCTTTGGGTCTACACCTGGAAATAGAATTGCTAAATCATATGGTAATTCTGGTTTTTGTTTGTTTGTTTGTTTTTAGGAACTGCTATACTGTTTTCTATAGCAACTACCCCATTTTACATTCCCACCAACAGTGCACAGGCTTCCAATTTTTCCACATCCTTGCCTCTGGTTACATTTTATGTGACAAAGTATACCACTGCAACATATCTGCTTCATTTTAAAGACCATCATAGCTGGTTTATTATTTTTTCTTTCCTTCTCTCAAGCATTTATCCTATGTCACGTTTTTCGTATCAAAAACCCAGGACTCAGCAGAGTTATGGTTTTGGGGGATGGGTGCAGAGATCAGCCAGCCAGGCCACCAAGAATAAGCCTTAATATTTATTCTCATCATGAATTATATTGTTATGGCATTTTGCAAAGTATAAAATGCTTTTTATATTCATAATCTCTTTGATTCCTGTCCTACAAGGGGGATTATGCATTTGTTATTATTCCCCTTTATAGATAGAAAAACAGGGCTCCCAGAAGCTAAGTAAATAAGTGGGAAATATCAGAAAGGGAGACAGAACATGGAAGACTGGAAGACTCCTAATTCTGGGAAACGAACTAGGGGTGGTGGAAGGGGAGGTGGGTGGGGGGTGGGGGTGACTGGGTGGCCAGCACTGAGGTGGGCACTTGACAGGATGAGCACTGGGTGTTATTCTGTATGTTGGCAAATTGAACACCAATAAAAAATAAATTTATTATTAAAAAAAACCTGCTTAGGTTGTATAGCCAATGTCGAACTGGAAACAATACCTTCTGATTTTTGAGACTTTCAGTGCTTTTCCTATTACACTATGAGAATCCTCTGGTTTCCTCCACAGACACATGTACAGGGACCAATGTCATTGTTCTCCTTCCAGATATGTGGGAGGACTGGCCCAAACACTTAAAACTGCTGTGAAATATAGAATTAACATCTGTTTGTGGACCTCCGTCGATCCTCTTGGTCTCACCATTTGCTTCAGCTGCTGTTGCAGCCACCAATTTCACAAGGCTTAGACCAGCTTTACTTCAATTTAACCAGAAACCAACTCATCTTTATTCTTCCCTGAGCATCTCTTGTTTTCCTCCCTGAAGGAACTTCTTGCATTATGGCCTGAGGTACCTGTAAGGACATTGCATCTCTCACACATGCACACTCTGGAAGAGCAGGTGAGTTAAAACTCATAGGATCAACTTTGGCCAAAAAGGAAATGGAAGCCAGCAAATAAAGAGAATCTCTGTTTCTTTTTCCAGGAGGACATATCTGAGATGCATTCCATAAAAGGTTGTTCTGGCAAGATCTAGTACCACTGACCCTTAGCAGTGGCCAACCCAGTAATGCATTCATTATTAGTTTTCTTTCCTTTCTTGTTCTATAATTCTTTTCCATATAATTGCTTCTGAGGATCACTTGCCCAATAAACTCTCAGGACACAGGCTCCCCACCGCCCCCCGCCCCCCGCCACTGGCTCTGGTTTCAGGGGATTCCATGCAATTCTGGAAGTGAGCAGATCCTCAGGATGGGATTGGGCTGGGTCACTTTTTTTCATCAGACAGCGATAAGGACACCATTGCTAGTCTAAATTGAGAATGACAATCTTGACATGCAGTCAGTAGTCTGACTTGCAGTAGAAACAAGCATGGGAAATGTGGTATATTTAGTGCTTACCAGTTTGGAGCAAAAATAATTATGAATATTGTGGCAGAAAAACAGGAGAGATTGAGGGGCACCTGGTGGCTCAGTGGTTGAGCTTCTGCCTTTGACTCAGGTAGTGATCCCAGGGCCCTGGGATCGAGTCCCGCATCAGGCTTCTCGTGGGGAGCCTGCTTCTTCCTCTGCCTATGTCTCTGCCTCTCTCTTTCTGTCTCTCATGAATAAATAAGTAAAATCTTAAAAAAAAAATCCCACAAAAAACAAAGGAGATTTAAAGCACAGCTTCACCTGATTTCTTATGTCAGACCCTAGTGAGAAACAGGTGGGGTCTGGGATTTGAGATAGAGATATTTGCATGGGCAAGAGGGAATCTTTTGAACCTCCAGACTTTCTGGAACTATCTGGACTGCTAGGAGGAGCCCCCTCCTTCTTGCTAGAGGGCAGAAGTTTCTGCTTGCTTGATTGCCAGTAAAAATTTCACCTAAGGCAAATGGCTCACAGAATTCTGCTATACTCCTTAAGATCCACTGACACCATCTCTGCAGTGCCCCCAAGCTGGTTTCCAAAGTCAACCCTCAGTTTAACCTGAGCAGAAAAATAGCACACAAACACATGTTGTTTTTCACAGTGGTATATGTGCTAAATGATTGGTTTATGTGTGATCAATAGCCAGAGTGTATTGGTCCAGGAACCATGTGGTAGAACCAGATCCTCTTACCAACACTCCTAGTGACCCACTCGTAATTTGTGCTTCCTGTGAAACCTTGATCTTTGCAGGATTAGAGGCCCTTATTCACTGTAATAGTTCTATTGACCTTGAAGCTACAACTATTATATGGTCACTTTGAGATGCCCTTGGCAATAGGCCAGCAGGGGAAGGAGTTACTGTTCTGGCAGGAGGTCCTAATAATCATGGTTATCACCAGGAGCTGGCACTGTTGCTGTGAGTGCAAAAGGGATTATGTCTGGGATGTGGGAGAATCACTGGGCATCTTTTGGTGCATCCATGCCCAGCAATAGCAACAAGTGGGCAAGTCTAGCAGTCATGGCTTCACACAGGCAAAAGCAACAAAGGGGCAGGCCCCTTAGGGAGGAGGAAGGTCGGGGTTACCTCATTGTGTAACCAACCTAGCCCAGTCAAAGTCCCAGCAAAGGTAAAGAAAATCTGGAATGGTAATTAGAGGAAGAAGATGCTAATTATCAGTGACCTTCTAGGAAATGCGTGCAACCAAAGAGACCGTACTTTGTTCCACTAATCGACTTGTCTGAAGTCTTCCTAGAGATTGCTGCTGGCCACCACTGTGAAGGGAAAGGGAATGCTGTGATCGACTGGACTTCATGGAAAGCATAAGAGATGTGAGTGGTGCCATGAGACATAGCTCAGATGCATTTTATAAGAACCCAGAAAGATTGAGCATAAGTCCTCTGGAGTCGTGACTAACTCTATAATGAGTCTAAAATTCAATATTGGTATATATTGTGAAATCACCACAATAAGTCTAGTTAACATCCATCACCACACACAGAGTTACAAAACTCATTTTTCTTGTGATAAGAACTTTTCAGATCTAGTCTCTTAGCAGCTTTCAGATATGCAATACAGCATGATTGACTGTAGTCACCATGCTGTACATGATATGCCCAGGACTTATTTATTTTATGACTGGAAGTTTGTACCTCTTGATTCCCTTTCCCCAATTCCCCTACCCTTGGCAACCACAATCTGTTCTATGAGCAATTTTGTTGTTGTTGATGTTGTTCAACAATGGGCTTTAATGTTGGTTTTCTTCCTTCCTTGGTCTCTTTGTTGCTGTCCCTTGGGATCACCTCCCGAATAAACTACCTGTGCATAAGACTCTCATGTCTTGCATTTAGGAGAACCTGGGCCATTATAACATAACTTAGTGCATAGTTAATCTCAAAAAAAAAATAAGAGAAATAGACCAGGGACTAAAGGAAAAAGACCACCAGAGCCAGAATGGTAAGCAAGTACTCAATGATAAGCAAATGAGTAGGCTGCCCACAAACTAGGGTTTACACTCTTTTGGAAGTGGTAGGTTAGGTTTGTGGTAAGTAGGTAGGTTAGGTTAGTGGTAGGCAGTAGGTAGGTTTGTTTAGACAGGAAGAGATATTGTAACTAAGACCTCTGCATAAGGCCTCTAAGGTCTACCTCGTTGTTAAAAGGCCCACCCATCCATAAAAGAAATCCAGAAGGAAACCAAATACAATTTCTAAATGAAAAATTATCAAATGTAGGAGGAAATCACTAACAGTCAGAGTAAGCAGAAAAAGCAAATAATATTATTAGATCCCTGAGGAGCTTCAGGTATTAGAATATAGTCAAATATATAAAACATTGAAGTATCCTTGACAGGTTTACCAAAAATAGGCAGATAATTGAAAATATGAGATAAGATTATAAAATAAACATACATTTGAAAAGGATCTGACTAGAATTTGAAGAAATGAAAATAGAAACATTAAGAAATGAAAAAGAATCAAAAAGAACATTAAGAAAAGTTTAAAGAATGAAACTGATGAACAGATGCTACTGATGAGAGTGGGTCAGCTGGAGTAGAGGTGTGAAGAAATGTAAAGGATCAGGACAGAGAGGAGAGAGCAAAGAGGAAAAGAAATGGTTAGTCAGAAAAACAGACTAAGAGACACCAGAAAAAGAAAGCATAACATGCATTCAATTGGAATTCCATAAGGATAGAATAGGGAAAATCAATATTAGAATATAGTATTGCAGAATATTCCAAAATTAGTAAAGGACAAGAATTCTTACATGCAGGAGATACAATAAATCACAAGCAAGAGGAATAAAACAAAAGCCACACCTAGACATAAAGAAGCAAACTGCAAAACAACAAAGATGATGGGAAGATGTTAATGGGATGAGCACTGGGTGTTATTCTATATGTTGGCAAATTGAACACCAATAAAAAATAAATTTATATATATATATAAAAAAGTAGATGGAGAGGAGATAGGTCATGTTCAAAGGAGTAACAACTGGAGTGGTAGCTGGCTTCACCGTAGCAGCAATGGAAGCCTAGAGAGAAAGTAACTGATAACCTAGAATCATAGGTGTGAATAACAACTGTGCAAGGATGGGAATGAAATAAAGAGTCTTTAGGAGGGGTGCCTGGGTGGCTCAATCTGTTAAGCATCTGCTTTCAGCTCAGGTCATGATCCCAGGGTCCTGGGATAGAGCCCCGCATAGGGCTCCCTGCTCAGCGGGAGCCTGCTTCTCCCTCTCCCTTTGTTGCTCCCCCTGCTTGTACTTGTTCTCTCTCTGTCAAATAAATAAATAAATAAATAAATAAATAAATAAATAAAATCTAAAAAAAAAAAAAAAAAAAAGATGTCTTTAGGAAACCAGACTGCGAAGTGTTTATTGCCAATAAGCATTCACAAAGGAATTTGTGGTGATGTACTCCAGAAAGACGGAAATTGATCCCAGAAGGAAGATCTCAGATTCAAGAAGGACTGGTAAGCAAACATTGACTATAAAATAATAATAACACTGTCTAATTTGCATTGTAAAAACTCCACTGAAATATTGCAGGGTATCATATGGGTAGGGAATAGAGTTGAAGTACTCAAAAGTCCTTTATTATTCAGGAGAAGCATGGAGACATAAAAAATTAGAATTTCTAGTTACCTGTACATAATAAGGTTTAAGGATAACTACTGGAAGAGAAAAAAATAGAGTGTACTACTTCTGTAGCAGGAATAATAATAAACAAGGAAAAATTTCCCTCCATCAATCTAAGGGAGACAGAAAAAAGAAGATGCCAAAAAAAAAAAAAAGAAAAAAGAAAAAAGGCCAAGACAGATAGAAAGCACAAATTTTTGGCAGAAATATGTTCGACTCTATAAATAATGATAAAATTACATAATAATTGAGGATGCCTGGGTGGCTCAGCGGTTGAGTGTCTGCCTTTGGCTCAGGGCATGATCCTGGGGGCCTGGGATTGAGTCCCACATTGGGGTCCCCATGGGGAGTCTGCCTCTCCCTCTGCCTATGTTTCTGCCTCTCTCTCTGTGTCTCTCTGAATGAATAAGTAAAATCTTTAAAAAAATAATTACATAATAATTAAGTAAGTACTTAAATGAGGTGTATTTACAAATGAAAAGATAAATGTCAGAATGACTAGAAATAATCAGAAATTGCAAATTTATAGGGAACATATCCAAGACAACACAGAAAGGTTAACAGACAGAAAAAAGATACATGATTGTTATTAACCCAGAGGAAGTTTCTATAGCAATATTTATATCAGAAGAAAATATATTTTAAGGTAAAAAGTATTAGTGAGAAAGATAGCCACTATTTACTTAAAATATATGATTTAGTAGGGCTATCTAATGTTTTGAAACTTGTTTGCACCTAATAACATAGCTTCAGAATATATAAAGCAGTAACTGATGGGATTGTAAAGGGAAATGGACAAATTCAGTATCATAGCAGGGAATTTTAATGCTCCCCTTCAATAATTGAGAGCTCTTTGGAGACACAATATTGGAAAAGATGCAAAACATTTGGACTCAAAATTTAAAAGCTTGACCTAGTGAACACACATAGAACCCTGAACCTACAGAAGATCGGCATTCTTCTGAAGAACATTGTGTATTTATGGAAAGGTTACAAACCAGATCTACATCAGTTTCAGAGTTGGTATCAAACAGACCGTGTTTTCTGGCCACAATGTAAGTAAATTAGAAATGAACAACAAAAAGGTATCTAGGAAAGCTTCATCTATCTGGAAAGTAAAAAGACATACCTCAATAACTCATGGGTCAAGAAAGTGATCCAAACGGAAATTAAGAACTTATGCGATTTAATGGTCTCAAAAGTACTGCATATGAGAATGTGTGGGGAATTTATTCGAAGAAAGAAAGACTGAAAATATCAATGAGCTAAGCGTTGAACTTGAGAAGTTAGGGAAAGGGCAAGAGAATAAACCCAAGGAACACAGAGGAGAGGAAATAATAATCAGAGCAGAAATTAATATAATTTTAAAATAAAATACAATAGAATCAACAAAGTGAAAGACAAAAGGGAGACAGATCTTAGGCAGGCTGAACTATAGAAAAAAAGGCACATCTACCCAATATTGGAAACAAAACAGATAAGACTACAGAAGTAGCAAGTGTTTAAAATTAATAAGAAAATACGTTAACTGACCTATGCTAGTTGTGGAGGACACAGAGATGGGTGGCCCTGGCTCCCCTTCAATGAAGGGTCTGGTGCCCCAGCTGCTGGGGATGCTGTGAGCGGCTGCCTCCAGCTGGCTCCTTCAGTGCCAGCAGAGAGCCCTCTGACCCAAGAGCACACCTTCTTCTGTGAGTGATATGGGTGCAGACATGGAGATCTGGCCACTTAGCCTACTCTGGGACAACAGTGACCATGTCATATACACATTGGTTGCTCTTAAATAATTAACACCAGGTTACTTGGGTGGGAGGTAGGAAACCCTGGTTTGCAGTGTTTGCCGATTTCTGTGGTGTGAACATCACCCTCGATGATTGCAAACTTCCAAAGGCATACATGTGGAGTTGGAGAGAGATCTCCGGTAGCCCACTATCATATATATATATATCATATAGCATTGCCACCCTGCAGATATGCTAGCTGCAAATACATACATACATACATACATACATGCATACAGGTGGCAAAGTAATGAGCATTTATTAACTTTATTTTTAATATCATGTATATAGAATTGTAAGTTTATACAAATTTTTTAGACTTTTTTTTTTAAAGATTTTATTTATTTGCTTTAGAGATAGAGAGAGAGTGAGTAAGCAGGGTGGGAGGGAGCAGAGGGAGAAGGATAAGCAGACTTCCCCCTGAGTACAGAGGCTGGTGTGGGACTCAATCTCATAACCCTGAGATCATGACCTGAGCTGAAATCAAGAGGTGGACACTTAACTGATTCAGCCACTCAGGTGCCCCTGTAAGTTTATATAATTTAATCTTTTTTCTTTTTGAGAGAGACAGGGAGAAGGAGAGAGAGAGAGAGAGAGAGTGTGAGTGGGGTAGGGAGGGGGAGGGGGAGATTTTTAAGCAGGCTCCACGCTCAGGCTCCATGCCCCAGTGTGGGGCCTGATCTCAGGACCCTGAAATCATGACCCTATAATTAAATCTTTCATAATAGCCGTGTTTAAAAACTGGTTCACAGAATTCCTAGAAATGGAACAATTCATGCTTGCAAGCTGGTACGAGCAGGCTCCAGTGCATCTCTGTAGGTGCTCCAGAGCTCTGCCAGGGTTTGGCTGAGGTATTGGGCTTGAGTTACAATCTGATTATTCTCTCAGTCCAATCCTGGTTCCTTTCCTTTTTCACAGGCACTGACCCCTTGTAATGCCCTGCTATATGGTGAACTGGTTACTGTGCTCTGAATGTTTACAGCCCCTCACATTCAAGTGTTGAAAGCTACCACCCCAATATCGTATTTGGAGGTGGGCCCTTGGGAGATGATTAGGTCACGAGGGTGGAGCTCTGGAGCACATACAGAGGTGTGCTGGAGCCTGCTTGTGCCACCTCACAAGTGCAAATTGTTCCATTTTCAGGAATTGTGTGAGACCTTAGGAAAGAGACTCCAGAGCGCTCCCTTACCTTTCCCATCCTGCGAGGAGACAGCAAAAGGACAGCTATCTAGGAAACAGGTCCTTACCAGACATCGAATCTGTACCCTGATCTTGAGCTTTCTAGCCTCCAGAATTGTGCGAAATAAATGTGTGTTGTATATAAGCTGCTCGGCATACGGTATTTTTGTTATAGCAGCCTGAATAGACGAAGACACTAGTCTCCTGCCAAGCATCCCTGTGACTTCATCCTTCAAACATCACTCTACCCTTTCGTCCTCTGTCTTTTTCCACTGGCATTTCAGCAATTTGGACTTGTACAAGGCAGATGCCTTTGGCCTATCTACATGCTCCCCAGTCTGGTCAGGTAATGGGAAAACACTCCTGAAACCCACTACAGCAGACACTTATGATGCCCTGCACTGCATCTCCCTGCCCCATAGCTCTGATGGACTGGGACTCAGTGTCCCACCTCAAAGATGTTGCAGTGAGTCACTCTGTGTTTCTGCCTCAAAGCCTCTGCTAAGGTCCTGGGTGCCTGGTAGTGTGTGCGAGTTAAAGCCCCTAAAACAGTTCAGTTCACAGAGAACAGGAGCCAGATGGTAAATGCTCAGCCCCATGCCCTTGCAGTAGACAATTCTGGGAGACCTTTGTGAGCTTTTCAGGGATCTCACTGGTGTTGAGGGCTATTGCGTAGAGCAGTAACCTTGATGACACACCTCTACATCGACTCTTCATACTTCCCTATCTCAGTATTTCAATATCAACACTGCTGCTTCCCGACTCACCTACTGGAATAATCTCCCTGCATCCAAGTCCTTCTATCAGGTTCTTCTTTGGGGGGAGGGATGGAGGAAACCTATACAAAGATACATGCTGATAATTTTTTTCCTCAAAAGAACTCTCTACTCTTCTGTTCACAATTTTTAAAAAAGATTTATTATTTATTTATTTGATAGAGGGAGAGAGAAGAGCAGGCAGAGGGAGAGGGAGAAGCAGGCTCCCCACTTAGCAGGGAGCCCCTTGCAGGACCCCATCCCAAAACCCAGAGCTGAAACCAAAAGTCAGCTGCCCAACTGACTGAGCCACCCAGGTGCCCCTTCACAATTTCTAAATCTAAGCATAACTAAATGTTAAAATGGGATTTGTTCGGAATAGACTGTTGGGAACTTTCCCAGCTTGGGACCTCTGAGGGGCAGATGCCAAGAAGGATTAGATGTGCAAAGGGATGTTGAGGAGACACCTGTGTAAGGTGGTGCAGAAGGGAGGAGGATGTTGGCATGTAAGTGAGGACAGTCTTTAGACTGTGATGCAGGGCTGATGCCTGTGAAAAGATAGAAGGGGGAAGATTAGGTGGGAAAAGCTTTAGGAGTGTAGCAGTATCCTGAGAGAGCCTTGGCAGGGTGATGGGGACTTCTGGAACAGAGGCGGAGCATTAAGATCATTCTCCATTAGGCAGAAATGGCTCAGTGCTAGAGCTCCCACTGTGCTCGGCCATGCAGGGGGACGGATGTATGACCTTGGTGCGAGTGCTGTGGTAGATCAGAAGGTGTAATAGCCAGAGGCTGTCAGCTATACTCTGGAGATATGAATGTCATGCCTCCATGGCTGACACAGAGATACCTCCACATCTTAAAGATTTAACAAAAATTTTATTTGAGAGAGACAATGCTCACAAATGGAGGGGGGGAGGGGCAGAGAGAGAGGGAGAGGGAGAAGCCAGCTCTCTGCTGAGATCATGAGTTGATGTGGGACTCCATCCCAGGACCCTGGGATCATGACCTGAGCCAAAGGCAGATGCTCAACTGACTGAGCCACCCAGGCACTCTCCACATTTTAAATAGGGGCATTGCATCATCCTCATGGGATTTACTGAGTAAAGGATCTGCTGTTTAAAGAAAGGGGACAGTGATCCAGAGAGAAAGTTGGCAATGAGAATTATAGGGAGCTGTGAGGGAGCGTGGTGGGGGGAGTAGTCAGCTACTCTATGCAAAGAAAGGCAGCTTCTGGAGAACTGCGGGGAGAACTTGGCAGGTTGGGGACGTGCTTGAACCCAGAGATGGCTGCTTGAACCCTACATTAGAAGCTTCAAGGAGAGAGACTCATCAGAGCCTACGACCAGCGAAAGGCGGGGAGGTGTGTACTACATGGCAAGCGACCTGTGCTTGTAGTTCGTCGGCGAAGTTGTCAAGTGATTTCTGTGGGTCAGCACGGAAGCTAGCTAGGTCAGCCTGCCAGAGCACAGTGACCCCACAGGAGGTCTGGGTAAGACCATCAGAGAAGAGGCTGAGCTGGAAGCCAGGGCCAGCGCGTGGTTCGGGAGAGCTTCCCGGCCTTGCTGTCCTGGCGGAACCAGCCTGCACAGAGCTGCCTGGGAGGACGCAGAACCAAGGAGGCGAAGAGGTTTCCCTCTCCCATGCAGACTTCTCGGTTTGGGTGGTACCCAGCTGGCAGGTGCTGGGCGGGGAATGGGGAAGGTTTCAGTGGAATGAGACTAAAGTTTTGATTTGGGTTGGGCTGGACTTTTTAACACTGGAGAATCAGCCTGTTTACTAACACTTAACAGCGGCAAGGCAAAGCTGTGAAAACTGTCCTAGATTCTTCCAAAGGGGAAGGGAGAGCTGACAGAATGATTTCAAAAGACAGTGTGGAAAAAAGGTGCTACTTCGCGATCCCCGGTCACCAAGTCGTTCAGCTTGTTTAAAAAGCTAACTTGTATAGAACACTATAGGTAACATGGTAGTTTGGGAAAAGACACCCTTGAAAAGAAAAGAAAAGAAAAGAAAAGAAAAACAAGCCCTAAATGGCACAAGGGGCAACATCACGGTTTCATTTTTTTTAATAGTAAACATTTGTTCCACTGCGGCTGAGCCAGAGGAGGAAGTTCTCTGATCTCAGTTGCCTTTTCAAACCTTCCAGGTGCGTTCCTAGGGAAGCCGGGGACAGTTCGGGTAGGGCTGGAAAGGTCTTGGAGAAGTCCATGCGTCTATTTATGAGAGTGGCCAAGCTCTCTGCAGGCCCGCAGTATCAGGCACAGAAGCACCGGCTTCTAGGACACGCCTGCCTTTTCTGCAGCCATTACCAGAGATTAGCTTTGGGTCCTTGTGAATCAGGAATCCTACTGCCCCCCCCCCGACCCCCCAAGTTTTTCCCACTTCGGATCCCAGATTCCTCCTGCTGCCCGGAATTCGAATCTTGTCTCTCTCTTCCGTCCCAAGAGGAAAAACAGCGGATCCCGTTCTCGGACGCCGCCTCGGTCCTACTCCGTCCTTCCCCGGGGCCGCGGGGACCCTCGCGGCCCCGCGCCCCCGCCCGCCCCCGCCCGCCCCCGCCGCCGCCGGCCCGGAGCCCAACGCGGCGCGCACGGAGGCCCCGCGGCCCGCAGAGGGCGCTGCGGCTCCCCGGCGGCGCGGCTGCGGTCGGCGGGGCCGGGGCCGGGAGGAGGCGCCCGGGCCCCGGCGTGTGCGTCTCGGGGCGGCCGGGAGGGGGTGCGCGCCTCTGCCGCCCCGCGCCGCCCTCCCGCGCCGGCCCGCTCGCCGCCCCGCGCTGTCCCCCCGCCCGCCCCCGCCCCCGCCAGCGCCGCGCGCTCCGAGCCTCGGGCTTCGCCGCCGCCCGCCCCGCCGCCCGTCTTTGTCCGGGAGAGGCGGCCGGAGCAGCGGTGGCCGCGGCGGCCGAGCCGGGCGTGCTGTCGGCGGGCGCCGGCCGCGGGCCCCGGGGGCCGGGAAGCGCCCGCCGCGGGGGCGGAGGCGGAGGCCTGGGCGGTGCCCGCGCGAGGTGCGTGCGGGGGCGGGGCCGGGGCGACGGTGCGGGCGAGCGCGCTGCAGGTGCGGGGGCGTCCCCGGCCGCGCCGCCTCCGCGGGCCTCTGGGGCAAGTTTGCCGCGCCCCTCCCCGCGGCCGACCTCCGTGGCCCGCCCGCCGCGTCCGGACCTGTCGCTAAATAGAAAACTCGAGCTGGAAGAGGCGGCGGAGGGAGCGGAGGAGGCAGCGCGTCGGCCGCGGGCCGGGACGGAGCCCCGTTGAGGGCAGCGGCGGCCTCTTGGACGGCTGCCCCCGCTCTTCCCACCAGGTGAGCGAGTCGGGCCGGGGCCACGCCCGCCGGCAGGTGGCCGAGTCGGGGTGACGGCAGCCGGGCTCGGAGCCGCGCCGCGCCGCGTTTACCTGGCTTTTCTGTGCTCGCGGCACTTCTTCCTTCCTGCCCGCACCACCTGCTCGGGCTGAGGTCTGGCAGCTCATTTGGCGCCTTCGCTGCTGCCAGGTCAAGCGTCCTGTTTCGGGAGGGGGTAGGTGAGCGGACCCGAGTCCTTCCCTCCGCCTCCAGCTTCGGGTAATTTGTTCTGTGCCTTCGTCTTAATTTAGTATGAATGTGTTATTTCCTTTGAGCTTTAGGATGATAAAGCAGTGAAGCGGTTTGCTACATCCATTTTTTTCCCCTTCTCATTCTGAGCCTGTGCACAGAGGAATTTCAGGCACAGAAGTGATGTTACTACCGTTCTATTTTAAATACAAACATGGAAAGAAGTACTCTTGGCAGGGTACCAAAGGCGCCTGTACTCTCTGTTATATAAGTACTTCAAAAAATAGTTGCTCATTGGTAAAGTTATAATAGTGATTACCAGAGCACCTGAGGAGAAGGGTTGAAGAGAAGTCAAAACTATTTTCAACCCCAACTTTACTTGAAGAGAAGCATGGTCTTAGCTTGAGGGATCCTTTAAGATGATCTAGGGAGGGCGCGTCCTTTGAACTCATTAGACAGAATTGCAAAGCATTAAAAAGTAAAAGAGGTTCTGTAAAGGCTATTGAGAAACTTCGTGAAAAATTTTGACTACTTATTGATAGAAATAAAAACAGAAGATCCCACAGATCTCTCTTATGGCTTTCAAACTACTGAATGGTTTTCTTTTTATATCTGGTAGAGACTTAGTAATTTTGAGCTATCGGTTATTAAAGATCCCTCCTCACTAAAACTTCTTGTATCCATGGTTATTTTCTTTTCAGGTAAGAAGAAGACAAAAATAGAAAAAGTCGGAAATTCTGATGTCTAGGCACCCCCTCTTGTGCCCCCACCTTAGTATTCCTATCTGTTTTTAATTTATATTATCATGGTTTGGGGCGATGCTGAGGCATTTGAAATGTTAAAAGCTCTCTTGCTGATTCTTGTGCAGCCAGGGCTGAGACCCATTGGGGAGCACTGCTCCTTTTAATTTTATCACCTTTTAGCCCAACATGTGGCTTCAGTGGTGTAAGGTAAATAAAAAAAAAAAGTGGTTAAAATTTGGGGGAGGTTATGCCTAGATGGCTCAGTTAGTTAAGCATCTGCCTTTTCTCAGGTCATGATCCCGGGGTGTTGGAATTGAGCCCCACATCAGGTTCCCTGCCCAGCGGGGATTCTGCTTCTCCCTCTTTCTGCTCCTGCTCTCTCTCTCCATCTCCCTCAAATAAATAAAATCTTTTAAAAAATGGGAAAGAAAAACAGTATTGGGAAGATGTGTCGAAGAATTATAGTATGTGCACTTTTGTATTGTATCCAGAGGTCTTCCTTGATTATTTTTTAAGCCTGCAGAAGTCCTTGTTGTTTCTCAGAGACCCATAATTCCAAGTAAAATATGTAGAGGAGTCCTAAGTGGGACATTTCTTTGTGCCGAGGTAATAGTGAAGTTGAGTAGTAGTGTCAGGGTTTTGCTTCTGGGTGCACGAAAAGATAATCCAGCCTTATTAAAAAAATCTAATTAAAAACTTAATGTAGACTAGTAAATTAAGTGTGAAAAGCTTTTTATTATTTTTAAGGTTGGAAATAGACCTGGCTGCTGACTCAGGGTTTTCTGTCTACCTTATGTAATTTCAAATATTCAGCTCTTATGGGTGGTTTATGAAGGCTTATGTAAGAACTATGCTTTTTCATACTCTGTTCAACTCTGTGTTTTGGCTATTACATAATTGACACAGTACTAGATTGTTAGAGCCCAAATAGGGGAAGGATGCACAACCCCAGGCCGGCACATGGACTTTTATAATGAATTGTGGCTGCCAAATTAGAGGGAACGGCAGGGATGGAGGTTTGTGAAAGAGAGATAAGAATAGCATCTAGAGGATTGATGTAATAGAACGCTGTTAAGCTTAGCGGTTTTCTAGAGATTTTAATGCTGCGGTATAAACCGCTCTAGTCTTTTATTTCTCCCAGCAGAGGCGGATTTACTGGGAAGCTAATGAATCTTAAACTTCAGGGCCCCTCACACAGGTTTCTTCCGAGCCCCTGGAAAGCCACTAGCAATGAGTTCACATGGTCATACCTAATTTTGTGTTTGCATTTTAGATTTTTTAAAAATAAGGATGACACTCTCTCCACCCCCCTGCCTCCCATCATATAAATGTAATGCTCTGCAAACTTGGAATCTCTTCTGGCTCTCAATTATTTTTGAATGTTAAGTTAACTTGTAAAAATGCTTTTTCTCCTTTTAACATCCCCAGTCTTCTGAAAAGACAAAATTTGAAATCTGGCCAATGGTGTAGTTGACCTACTGAAAAAGAGCAAAGTGCTATAACCTAGGGCTGTGTGGAGCTACTGAGATCAGGTGGTTACCTGGAGAACCAACTCTTTGCCTTGTGATTTTGCACAAATGGGGCTTTTTTTGGACCTGGGTGTAAGTCGGAGGTGGAGAAAAGCCAGGGGGAGGGGAAGGGAGGAAAGTGGGTTAAAGCCCTTCCACATCTCAGAGGCGGGCTGCTGAGGGGGAGAGAAGAAAAAATTAACTACCAAAGGAGGCTTCGTTAATAAAAAGTTAATAAGAACAGATAACATCAGCTCCATTAGGAGATCTTTTTGTAAACTCGTTAGGATCTGTCTCTAATATGAATTTTAAACAGAGGGCAAACTTAGGGCTGGAAAATATTCTGTGACAAACAAGTGCATGTCAGGAGGGACTCTGTTATGAACTGTTGACTTGACCTGTTAGCCTGATTGTGTCCACTGCAGGAATGTTCGAAAGGGGCTTGTTGAGAGGAGGGGAGGATTGTCCCTTTTCCTTCGACACGATTTCTACTTCCTATCTGAATTCAGATGCCTTCAGATCTTATCATCTTCATCCCTTTCTCACCAACCCTTATACCCATCCATCCAACCATCCCTCACTCCCCCAAACGGACTCTCTCTCCTTGACCAAACCTTAGTGGTTTGGGAGGACTGGGAGGACTCCTCTTGACCTCAGCCTCAGCCTGTAAGAACTGCAACTTTTACTACACTTTTCCCTACCACACCCCCCCACCCCCAATACATACACTAAGACACTTGACAAAGTCTAAAATGGCTTCTAGCAGCCTCAGGCATGTTTCTGGGATGACCCAGCCTTCCTTGAGTTCCTGTCTGGAAAAGCCCAAGGCTGCCAAAAGGATTTACCCTTTGTATCGGGCAACACTTGATTGTGGGCCCCTGACTTCCCTTTCATTGAGTGGTTATTAGAAAAACTTAAAATCATCCTTTCTCTGTCCCTCTGAGATGGGGATGTATCTCCTACAGGTCAGGAGTGTCTTTCCCAAAGATCTGAAAGCCTTTCCTTTGAATCGATCGTAATCATTAGGGGAGGATAGGGCCTTGGTCTCCCAGTCTCTGGGGGAGCCTGACTTTGGCAGTGCCAGTTAGCAGGCTCAGATGGCCTAATTGTCCTGACATTGAGCAGCCACCCTACCCACCTCCTTGACTTGTTCCCCCTCCTTTTTCCCCCATTCTTTTTTTAAGACACCCAGTTACCTCTACATGGATTGAAGGTAAGTTCTATACTGAAGTCTCTTTCCTCTTTTGCAGGGTGTACTGAATAAATTCTGTCTCTACTACTCTTAGTGTCCAGCTTTGTTTTTCTTTAAGCCTCCACTACATGCTCTAGAGTCTAGTCTATTTGTGCCAGAAGCTGTTCTAGGCATTAGGTATTACAGAGCAGTGAACAAAACAGGAAAACTGTGCCCCTGAGGAACTCAGAGTACAATGGATAAATTTAAATAAATATTCAGTATATCAGGTAGGGATAGTGCTGCAGAGAAAAGTAGATCCTAGAAGGAATATATGGCAAGAAATTGCTGTGTCAAGAAGGGTGGTCAGGAAAAAAAGAAAAAAAAAAAAAAAGGAAGGGTGGTCAGGGAAGGTGTTTCTGAGAGGGGACATTGAGTGGAACCCTAAAGGAGATGGAAGAATGAGCCATATGGATGGATATCTGGGGAGGAGCATTTTGCTCATTGGGGAACAGGTAGCGTAGGGCCCTTAGACCAAAGCTCTACTGGCACATGGGAGGAGCAGCAGGGAGTCTGGTGGTGCAGGCAGTTGTGAGGGATGCTAATCCTGATGGCCAGCGCTTCCCCACAACAGCAGCCTACCTCTGTAATTATGCAGTGGTGGTTTCTTGGGCCTACCCTAGGTCATTCCTCTGTAGCAACCTGAGGCTGTGTCAGGCAAGTGATGGTGTTGCTCTTGGGACTCTGGGTGGTGTGGTGGCTTGGGACTGGTTGCAGCTGAGCCTCTTAGGGACATGGAATCCAGTCTACACCATTACATGAACTGGGAGTTGGAGGGACATTGTTTGTCTTCATTGATGGTTCCTATTGCTTTTGTTATAAGAAAGGGGCCAGTAGGAAAGTTGCTTTTCTGCCTAGGTTCCCTGCAGTCCCCTAGGAACAAATAGAACTGCGCTAAGGATATTGACAATGGGAACCATACTACTGTTTCTTAGGGAATGTGGAAATGTTGAGAATCTAGAGCAACTTCTGAGGTGAAACTGAGCTGGAGAGAACCCTGTGGCTTAAAGGCATCTGGATTTAGTTAGGTTTTGAGGAGGGAGAATTGCTCTTTGGCTGATGAGGCTCCCATATGCCCAGAAGCTGCCCTATAGCTAGTAACCAAAACATACACTGTTTACATACGGCCATTAAAGGTAAGTCAGTGGTGTATGTGGTTAGGGCTAAGCCAGCATTAATGACAAGTGGATATTGACTTTGGGAACTTTGACTCACCAGCAGAAATGAAAAGCCAACATGGTGTATTAGCTTCTATAAAGACTATAATAAGGGAAATAAATTTGTGCAGAAACAGGCTAATATTGGTACAGTGATTTTAAATGCGTTACAGAAGTGCAGTGGTAAAAGCATGGAGTATAGAGCTGTGGATTACAAAAAATGACAATAAAACAGCAGAAGCAAATAATGAACACTTAATAGGGAAGTTAAATTTCCACACTTCACCAGACAATTACTGTAGAGTACTAATCCAAAAACCTAATATGAATACTATCTTTGTTTGATCCCAGTATAGGAGAAGTAATTTCAAATCATCTAGAATTATCTTTGTATTAAGCTCTTTGAAACTACTCACTCAAAATAGCTTCTCAAGACAGGTAGTCTTTCTCCACAACAGTTGTCTTAGGTTGGAAATGTTGCCACGTACTAAGCCAAACACATTTTTTTTTTTTTGGTACCTAATTCTTATATTTCTATCAATTCTTTTCTGGAGATGACAATTTAAGAACTGAAATCATGTAAAAGAATACTTCGGTTGAAATTAATATTTGTAAGCCTGATGCTTTTCTGTTAGTGTTGCATTAATATCTTAGGAAATTTGTATGGCAGACATACCAAACTTTACATATAAATTCTACAGACTCCAACAAGTATTTCTTTTTAAAAAATCCACGTTGTTTTAGTTTAACTGGCAACTACTAATGAGCTTTATGCTGAGAGCTAATATGCCTCTACTAGAAGACTTAAGTTAGTTTAATATAACTACTTTGTGCTCTACCCCTAAACTTCACACTGAAATTTTTCTGCGGATTTTGGGATTATCATTTTGACAACAGACCAAGATATTGTAATGAAATATAAAAGTGAATTAGAGCTAATATCTCAGTTTGGACAATGTGATCTGGAAATGACCTTTCTTTATGGTTGAGATTAGAGAGAGGCTAGTCAGACACTTGCCTCAGGTGTGGAATGTAAAGGAGTATCAGAAAACTGAGCAATAAAAATAAATGATATTTTAATGAAATTTAAAAAATAATAAGTGCAAAAATTCATGAGCAAAATACCAAATTTTTAAAAAGACAGGATCGGTGTTATTGATTTTTCCTTTGGTGACAGTCTCTAGTATGGCATGGCACAGCATTGTTACTGATCATGTCTTACTTTAAAATTTTGACATTCATATATTTTTTTAAAAAAATATTTATCTTAGAACCACATCTGGAATGTTAGAGTAAGGACTTTCTATAAATCTTCTCCAAAATAACAGTGAGTACAAAATTTCACTGAGGCAAATACTGTCAAAATAAACTATTTTAGAACTTCGGAATTGAATCCAAGAGTTTTGGCAATTCAAGAAGCATTTATTCAAGAAAAAACACTGACTTTCAGAATAGTGAACTTTGTGGCATTTACTTTTGTCACCCTTTTTTTTAAGTTCAATTAGCCAACATATAGTACATCATGGGTTTCAGATGTAGCATTCAATAATTTATCAGTTGCGTATAACACCCAGTGCTCGTCACATCATGTGCCCTCTTTAACACTCATCACCCAATTACCCCATCCCCCCACCAACTTCCCCTCCGGCAACCCTTAGTTTGTTTCCCAGAGTTAAGAGGCTCTCATGGTTTGTCTCCCTCTCTAATTTCTTGCCATTCTGTTTTCCCTCCCTTCCCCTATGATTCTCTGTGCTGTTTTTTTATACTCCACATATGAGTGAAACCATATGATAATTGTCTTTCTCTGATTGACTTATTTCACTCAGCGTAATACTCTTCAGTTCCACCCATGTCAATGTAAATGGTAAGTACTCATCCTTTCTGATGGTTGAGTAATATTCCATTATGTATATGTACTACATCTTCTTTATCCATTCATCTGTTGATGGATATCTTGAGTCTTTCCACAGTTTGGTTATTATGGACATTGCTGCTATGAACATTGGGGTGCAGGTGCCCCTTTGGATCACTACATTTGTGTCTTTTGGATAAATACCTAATAGTGCAATTGCTGGGTTGTAGGGTAGCTCTATTTTTAACTTCTTAAGGAACCTCCACACTGTTTTCCAGAGTGGCTGTACCAGCTTGCATTTCCATGAATAGTGTAAGAGGGTTCCCCTTTCTCCTCATCCTTGCCAACAATTGTGGTTTTCTGACTTGTTAATTTTAGCCATTCTCACTGGTGTAGTGGTATCTCATTGTGGTTTTGATTTGTATTTCCCTGATGGCAGGTGATGTGGAGCATTTTTTATGTGTCTGTTGGCCAGTTGTATGTTGTCTTTGGAGAAATGTCTGTTTATGTCTTCTGCCCATTTCTTGACTGAATTATTCATTTTTTGGGTGTTGAGTTTGATAAGTGCTTTATAGATCTTGGATACTAGCCCTTTATCTGATATGTCATTTGCAAATATCTTCTCCCATTCTGTAGGTTGCCTTTCAGTTTTGTTGACTTTTCTAAAAGCTTTTCATCTTGATGAAGTTGCAAGTTCATTTTTGCTTTTGTTTCCCTTGCCTTTAGAGATATGTCTAACAAGAAGTTGCTTCTCTCCTCTAGGATTTTGATGGATTCCTGTCTCACATTTAGGTTTTTTGTCCATTTTGAGTTTATCTTTGTGTATGGTGTAAAAAAAATAGCCCAGTTTCTTCTGCATGTGGCTGTCTGATTTTCCCAACACCATTTATTGAAGAGGCTGTCCTTTTTGCATTGGATATTCTTTCCTGCTTTGTCAAAAATTAGTTGGCTATAGAGTTGAGGGTCCATTTCTAGGTTCTCTATCCTGTTCCAGTGATCTGTGTGTCTCTTTTTGTGCCAGTACCATACTATCTTGATGATTACAGCTTTGTAATATAGCTTGAAATCTGGCATTGTAATGCCACCAGCTTTTGTTTTCTTTTTCAACATTCCTCTATTTGGGGTCTTTTGTGGTTCCATACAAATTTTAGGATTATTTGTTTCAGCTCTATGAAAAGTGTCAATGGTATTTGATAAGGATTGCATTGAATGTGTAGAATGCTCTGGGTAGCATAGACATTTTCACAATATTTATTCTTCCAATCCATGAGCATGGAATGGTTTTCCTTTTTCTTTGTGTCTTCCTCAATTTCCTTCATAAGCATTCTGTAGTTTTTAGATTATAGATCCTTTACCTTTTTGGTTACGTTTATTCCTAGGCATCTAATGGTTTCGGGTGCAATTGTAAATGGGATCCATTCCTTAACTTTTCTTTCTTTCTTTTTTTTTAAAATTTTTATTTATTTATGATAGTCACACAGAGAGAAAGAGAGAGAGGCAGAGACATAGGCAGAGGGAGAAGCAGGCTCCATGCACCGGGAGCCCGACGTGGGATTCGATCCCGGGTCTCCAGGATCGCGCCCTGGGCCAAAGGCAGGCGCTAAACCGCTGCGCCACCCAGGGATCCCTTAACTTTTCTTTGTTAAGTCTCATTGTTAGTGTATAGAAATTCACATGATTTCTGTGCATTGATTTTGGTATCCTGCCAATTTGCTGAATTCCTGTATGAGTTCTAACAATTTTGGGGTGGAATCTTTTGGGTTTTCCACATAAAGTATCATGTCATCTGTGAAGAGTGCAAGTTTGACTTCTCCTTTGTCAATTTAAATGCTTTTTATTTCTTTTTGTTGTCTGATTGCTGAGGCTAGGACTTCTAGTATTGTGTTGAACAACAGTGGTGAGAGTGGGCATCCCTGTCGTGTTCCTGACCTTAGCGGGAAAAACTCTCAATTTTTCCCACTGAGAATGATATTCACTGTGGGCTTTTCACAGATAGCTTTTATGATGTTCAGGTATGTTCCCTCTATCCCTACACTGTGGAGGGTTTTAATCAAGTAAAGATGCTATATTTTGTCAAAGGCTTTTACTGTATCAATTGAAAGGATCATATGGTTCTTATCCTTTCTTTTATTGATATGATGTATGATGCTGATTGATTTGCGAATGTTGAACCATTCTTGCAGTCCAGCAATAAATCCCACTTGGCCATGGTGAATAATCCTTTTAATATACCGTTGGATCCTATTGGCTAGCATCTTGGTGAGAATTTTGGCATCATGTTCATAAGGGATATTGGTTTGTAATTCTCTTTTTTGATGAGGTCTTTGTCTGGTTTTGGAACTTTGTGGCAGTAACTTTTTGTGGCATTTTGTGGCATTTAAACTTACTCTCATTACCTCTTTCTAGGCATAAGCCTTGAAAACTAAAAGCTAGTGGAAGGGTCAGAACGGAATCTGAAGTTTTCAAAATACCCATTTTCAGAAAACTGTCATTTTAGGACCTGTCTGGCAGCTACTGAAAACCTCCATTCTCAGAGCTTGTTTTTATTTTACCTGACTCAGAACTCATTCTGTGTGAACAGCCTTAGGCTATTTGTTAAAAAACAATCAGCAGCAGTTGTTTAACATTGCAGGTGCCTGAGGTGACTAAACCAGTTAGGATTGACAAGGGCTTGACCAAAAAACTTAAAGGAATAATTGGGATAGGAGATATCCATGGGATTTGAAAAGCTTTGATGTATCTTTTGGAATGTGTACATGTGCAGTTTTATACATGTGGCCAAGAAAGACTTGAAAAAGCCAAATATATCCCTCTGGATGACACTGAAGCTCTACAAAAACAGGAAGAAAAGGCTAAGGCAGAGTTGTAAACTGCATATCAGAGCATAGAAAGCATGTGTGAACACACACAAACAGCTCCTCAGCAAAAGTTGTGAAACATACTGGTTCAAAGCATTTAAGAACATTTCTGTTTTATCATCAGCTGACCGCTAAAGCAAACTGAGCAGAGACTTAAGCAGCTATATATGATAAACAGACTTTATAGAATTATTCCAAGGAATAGTCAAAGAGCATTATCATTAACAAAAACAACAAACAGTAACAACCTTTATGGAGAGTAGAATATGATTTTCATAGTTGCCATGTTATTTGAAATCTAGTTTTCAACACACAATGCAACAAAACAGGAAAATGTAGTCCATACACAGGGAAAAAAGCAAAATGTGTCCCTGAGAAAGTCCACATATTGGATTTATTAGATAAACATTTTAAATCAGTGATTTTCAATGTGTTTAAGGAGTGAAAGGAATTCATACCTAAAGAATTAAAGGAAAGTATGAAAATGATGTCTTACCTAATAGGGAATATCAATAAAGAGAGAGAAATTACAACAAAGGAAAAAACAGAAATTCTAGAGTTGGAAAGTACAATGATTGAAATGAATAAAAAATGACTAGATGGGTTCAACAATAGACTTAAACTGGCAGAACAAAGAATTAGTGATCTTGGAAGTTAATCAATTGAAATTCTAGAATTTTTTTTTTTTTTGCATAATGGAAGTCCCAGAAGGAAGAGAGAGAAAGAAACAGAATACTTGAAGAAACAATGTCCAAAAACTTGCCAAATTTCATTTAAAACATTACCCTGCATATCCATGAATGTCAGTGCATTCCAAATAGGATAGACACAGAGATCTACACTCAGTCAAGCTGTCAGAAAAAAAAAAGTAGCTAGAGAGAAGTGAATAATGGCGTATAAGGGATCCTCAATAAGATTAACAGCTAGCTTTTCTTCTGAAATCATGGAAGCAGAAGGTAGTAGGATGACATCTTCAAAGTGCTGAAAAAAAAGACCAATCAAGAATTCTATATACAGCAAAACTATCCATCAAAGAAAAATTAAGACCTCTCAGTAAAAACAGATAATTTGTCACTAGCAGACTTCCTTACCAAAAAAAAAAAAAAAAAAGCAAAGGGAATCTTTTTAGTTGTAACAAAAAAATGTAAACAATAGCTCAACTACATAGAAGAAATAAAAAGTATCATTAAAGGTAATTACATAGGTAAATATAAAAGATAGCATAAACCACTAAGAAAATAACTTAAAAAATATATAGTGAAAGAGACAATAGGGGGATTAAGATGTTATAATAAAATATTTAACATAAAAGAAGGCAGTAATGGAGGAATATAGGAACAAAAAGGTATAAGATATTTAGAAAACATAATCAAATGGCAGATTTAAATTTTACCAGTAATTAGGTATAAATGGACTAAACACTCCAATAAAAAGGCAGAGATTTGCAGAATGAATAATCATGATTACAGACCCACTTTATATTTAAACACAAATAGTTTGAAAGTAAAAGGATAATAAGCCTGAAAGAACTGGAGTGGCTATCCCAATGTTGGAGAAATTGACTTGAGGTAAAACATTATTATAAAGGATAAAGAAAGTCATTATGTATGGATAGAAAGGTCAGTTTACCAGGAAGACATTACAATTACAGATATATACACACATAACATCCGATTTCAAAATATATGAAGCAAAAACTGACAGAATTGAAGGGAGAAATAGAAAATTCAACAATAACAGTTGGAAATTTTAATATCCCACTTTGAATAATGGATTGAAACCAGGCAGAAGTTCAGCAAGGAAGTAGAAGATTTGAACAACACTAAAAACAAACTAGAACTAACAGACGTTCAGAGAACTCTGTACTTAACCAGAGCAGAATACACATTTTTCTTTTTTTTTTTTAGAATACACATTTTTCTTAATTGCATTTAGAAATTCTTCAGAACAGATTATATTAGACCATAAATGTATAATAGGCCATGGAATAAGTTTCAGTAGTTTTATTTATTTTAATTTTAAGTTTTTAAAAGATTTTATTTATTCATGAGAGACACAAGAGGCAGAGACATAGGCAGAGGGAGAAGCAGGCTCCCTGATGTGGGGACTCGATTGCAGGACCCCAGGATCACTAGTTGAGCCAAAGGCAGACACTCAACCACTGAGCCAGCCAGGCACCCCAATGATTTTAAAAGTATAGAAATCATACAAAGTGGAATGATCACAGTGGAATGATATAGAAA
This sequence comes from Canis lupus baileyi, assembly GCF_048164855.1. Lineage (NCBI taxonomy): Eukaryota > Metazoa > Chordata > Mammalia > Carnivora > Canidae > Canis > Canis lupus. The sequence continues at coordinate 12,620,760 of NC_132861.1, read as the reverse complement.
TCAATAGTAGAAGGAAATTCAGAAATTCACAAAATGTGGAAATTAACACACTTTTAAATAGCCAGTGAGTCAAAGAAGAAACAAGGAAAATTAGAACATATTTTGAGGTGAATGAAAGCAAAAACATAACATACTAAAACTTATGTGATGAACGAAATTGGTACTTAGAAATTTATGTGCATGCCTGTATTAACCAAAGAAAAAAGCCAGTAAAATGAAAAGACAACCCATGGAATGGAAAAAATGTATTTACAAACCATATATCTGAGAAGAGGTTAATATCCAAAATATATAGAGAACTCCTACAACTCAATAGGAAAAGCAAACAATCCAATTTTAAAAATAGGCAAAGGATCTGAATAAACATTTTGCCAAAGAAGATGTGAGTGGCCAACAGACACATGAAAAGGTGCTTAGCATAACAAATCATTAGGGAAGTGCAAATCAAATATCACAAAAGTCTGTTAGAAGGGCTGACATTAAAAAAAAAGATAAATGCAAGAATGTGGAGAAAAGGAAATGTACACTGTTGGTGAGAATGTATATTGGTACAGTCATTATGGAAAACAGTTTGGAGATTCCCCCAAAATTAAAATAGAACTACCATATGATCCAGCAATTCCACTTCTGTGAATATATCCAAAGGAAACAATTCCAAAGAAAATAAAACACTATATTGAAGGAATAGGATGTTCATAGCATCATTATATGCAATATCTAAGACATGGAAACAACCTAAGTGCCTGTGAGTCAGGATAAATGGATAAAGAAGTTATGATACATAGGAAAATTATTCAGCCATAAAAAGAAAGATGTTCTGCCATTTGCAACAACATGGATGGACCTTGAGGGGTTAAGCTGCATGAAATAAATCAGAGAAAGACAAATACTGTATGCTCTCACTTATATGTGGAACCTAGGAAAAAAACAATAAACCAAACCCAAACACCCAAGCTCATAGAAACAGAGATTAAGTTTGTGATTATTGGAGGTGGGGAGGTGGGAAGGGGTTAGGGAATTGGATGAAGGTGGTCAAAATGTACAAAATATACAAACTTCCAGTTATAAGTATTGCAGGTACATTGTACACTATGACCATAGTTAACACTGCTGTATGGTGTATGAAAATTGTTAAGAGTAAATATTAAGAGTCTTATCAGAAGGAAAAAATCCTTTTTCTATATCTATCTGAGATGATGGAAGTTAACTTATAATCAATTCACAATATGTGTAGGTTAAATCATTATGTTGTACACCTTAAACTAACACAATGCTATATGTCAGTTGTAACACAAACTGGGAAAGATCCCCCAAAACAAAGGAGAGATCACAAATCAATAACTTAACCCTCCACTTTAAGGAAATAGAAAAAGAAGAGCAAATAAAACCCAAAACAAGTAGAAGGAGGAAATATAAAGATTAGAGCAGAAGGAAATAAAACAGAGAATAGAAAACAGAGAATATCAATGAACCCCAAATTAGTCCCTTGAAAAAAGTCAACTAAATTGACAAACCATTAGCTGTCTGACCAGTAGAAAAAGAGAAAAGACTCAGTTACTGAAATCAGGAATTAAATGAGCATCACTAGCCACCTTGGAGAAATAAAAAGGATCATATTATGAATAATTTTATGTCAACAAATTATGATAACCTAGATGAAATGCACAAATTCCTATGAAGACATAGAGTACCAAACTACTCAAGAAGAAATAGAAACTTTGAAGTGACCCATTATTTAAAAAATTCCCATGAGGCAAAGCCCAGACACAGATGGCTCCACTGGCAAATTCCACCAAATGTATAAAGAAGCCTTAACAATCTCTTAAGAAAATGGAAAAGGAAGGACATTTCCCAACTCATTCTTTGAGGCCAGTATTGCTTTGTTTGTGTAATACTTGGTTACATCAGTTATAAATTGGACAAAATAGGTTTTTCTAAGTATACTGTTCTCACGCTAAAACAAATTTGTAGGTACCTGTCTGCTAATAGAGATGCACATTGACTCTCTGACTTTATGTCCTCTTGTTTAAAAATACTATCTGTACCTCAAAAATCAAGATCAGATTGATGTAATTTCTAAATTTGAAAATTTTCTAAATTTGAAAATTATGCTTTAGGGTTTTTTGCTCACTCCAAAACTGAACCATTCTGTGTGGGGAAGATGGTTGCTTGCAACTTCTCTGTTCATTTTGTCCTTTTATAGGAATTCAAAAAATATTTCTCTATTAATTTTATGACTATTCTAACTAAATTTCACTTTCTCTCTAAAAAATTATTATTCAAATATAGTTAGCACATAGTGTTACATTAGTTTCAGGTATACAATATATTGATTCAACAATTCTATACATTTCTCAGTACTAATCAAGATGAATGTCCTCTTACTCTCCTTCACCTGTTTCACCTATCTCTCTACCTGCTTCCCCTCTAGTAACTACCAGTTTCTTCTCTGTATTTAAGAGTCTGGGTTTTTTTTTTTTTTTTGTCTTTTTCTAATTGTTCATTTGTTTTGTTTCTTAAATGCCACATTTGAGTGAAATCATGTGGTATTTCTTTATCTGAGTGACTTACGTCACTTAACATTATACCCTCTAGTTCCATCCATGTTATTGCAAATGGCAAGATTTTATTCCTTTTTTTATGGCTGAGTAATAATCCACTCTGTGTGTGTGTGTGTGTGTGTGTGTGTATACACACCACATTTTCTTTACCTATTCATCTATCAGTGGATCCTTGGATTGCTTCCATATCTTGACCATTGTAAATAATGAGCAGTAAATATAGGGGTGCACATATCTTTTCAAATTGGTGTTCCCATTTACTGGATCATATGGTAATTCTTTTTAAAATTTTTTTTGGGGAGCCTCCATACTGTTATCCACAGTGGCTACACCAATTTGTATTCCCACCAACAGTGCACAAGGGTTCTTTTTTCTCCACATCCTCACCAACACTCATTGTGTTTTGTGTTTTTGACTTTAGCCATTCTGACATGTATGGTGGTGATATCTCATTGTGGCTTTGATTTGCATTTCCCTGATGATTAAGCATCTTTACATATCTGTTAGCCAACTGTATGTCTTCTTTGGGAAAATGTTCATATCTTCTGCCCATTTTTTAATTGGATTATTTATTTTTTGGTGTTGAGTTGTAAATACAGTCTTTTTATATAGGACTCTAAGGCATTAGGTAACACCTGCTCCCTTTGTCTTTTATGTCAACTTCCCTGTTTTGTTGCTTGCTGATGTTCTGCAGACCCTGCTCTGATCTCAGTGATAATTACCAGTGGCCTGGGGCTCTTCTGTGTGAGGTTGACCAGTTGGTTCTTAGGCAGCCTCTGGCTCTTCATAGAGTGACTTTGCTTGGTTATTTATTACCTAGTAGCTTCCACACATGTATGTATGTATAATATTCACATACCTTAGGTAGCACTCCTTAACTATGTTCACACTCTTATTTGATCACTGTATTAACATAATGTCATTTTCTAACTCCCTTTCACAATGAGTGGTGTAATTCCAACTGGTCTGTTAATTCCAGGCTGCTATATTTTCAGTAGCTCTTTATCTTTGGCTGTACCTATTATTATAATAATGATTTCCTTTCTTTGTTGCTATTAGCACTATCATTTAGCTATTGCTGTCATTAACACATGTATCTTCAACATTATGGTGGTCCACATTAGATCCTATTATCTTTGTTTTAAAAGGAAAGTCCATACTAGAACAGTGAAGAGTGCCTCTGATGGTAAGGTTTACTCTCCATGCATTTCCTCTCCTAGTCTTACATGTTTTGAAATTCTGATTGGATATGAACAAAACAGTAGCTTCTGCCTCACATGTCAACTGGGACTTTGCAAACAGATGCAGCTTTTGACCTTACATCTTTTCTTCAGATAATTAATTTTCAAAAATAGGGAATGTGTAATAGATAAATGGTCCTAACAGGAGATCAAAAAGTTTATTTTGCAGCTGGCTACTTGTTCTTGCAACAAGATAAAACAAAGCTTAAGGTAGGTTGCTCATTTTAATGAGTCTCTCAGTATGAAGTAAAATCATTTAAACAATTTCCACTCCACCTCAGAAGAAAATATGTTGTGTAAACAGGTAAATTTTTGTACTTAGGGTATTCACCATGGCTCTATTCTATTAGTTTTAGTTCTAGTACTGTTGTGCATGTCTGCATTACATCCATAGTGTTGGGGGTGGTCATAGCAATGGTGGGATGGGGTGGGAGTGCTGGTTGTGGTAGCTCCTAAGATAGATGGGTTACTGAATATGTTAGAAGTAAACTTTTCTGTCTTTCCATCTGGGCTTGGACCTGTTTAATTTTCTCAGTATGGTGTGATACTCAGCACTAAGTACTGGGTTAGTGAGTAGGCAGCCCTTCTGCTTTCCTCCTCCTGCCTCTTGTTCCTCTCTTACTCTGACATGCTTTCCCTTTGGCTGTCCCCTCTTAGAGATTTGTATTCTTACTATCACCTTTTGCCTTCCAGCCCTCAGCTGTTCTCTCTGCCACATTTGTATTCTTGGAAAAGGCTCTTAATTCTGCAAGGAGGAAGCTGAGAGGGAATTGGCAGTAAATATACTGGGTTGGAAAAAAGAATTGAGGAGATACAGTCAGGCCCTTCCAAATGTTGGAGACAATTCACTTGTCATCTTTTAGGTACCATGAAGATGTTAAGTTGTAATGGAAACCGTTAATGCCCAATCCAGTGGTGCTGCTTCAGAAAATGACACGTGCTGAGCAATAGATTATTTTGAAGATTTCGTTGTTTTCCAATTCTATCATTTTTTCTTTTTGCTTGGGAAAATGATGAAATTTTCAGGTTTTGAGGTAAATGATGGTTGGATATCACCAATTTTATATGACTCAACCTGATAATAGCAGGCATTCTAGGGCATCTATTGCAGTAGATCTGGGAGGAAAATTTGTATTTTTTCTGTCACCTAAAACTAATCTTGCTGGACAAGTTGGAGAGGAAAGTAATTTTTGCTGTTTTTTTTTGAAATACAGCTTTATTACAGATTTAATTAATGTTACTATTGTTAATATTGTGAGACTCGTGGGACACCTGGATGGCTCAGTCCATTGGGCTTCTGACTCTTGGTTGCGGCTTGGGTCTTGATCTCAGGGTCATGAGCTTGCGTCCTATACTGGGCTTTGTACTGGGCATGGAGCCACTTAAAAAAATACTGTGGGACTCATAGTCCTCTAGTTCTTTATTTTTTTTTTCTGAATAAGAAGAAAAGCATAACAAAGTATAAGTTTGGTGCCATTTAAGAAAATTAGGAATTACCAAACAGACATAATTATTTATGTATCAGAGGTATTCTTCCCCTGATAAGAGCCAAGTCTTAAGTTCTTAAGATATTTCATTTATATGGTGTATTTAAGAATCAGTTTTAAAATCATTAACTACTTGAGGGATTAAGAAATAAAGAAATTAGAAGTCATGTATTCACTGAGGATTAATCTGAAAATAAGATGAAGTATCTCTGAAATCCCAGACACAACCAATGGAAAAATGGCAAGTTCGTGAAACAGATCCACCTAAGAGTTTGATTGTGGTACAATTACTGCATAGATTCGAGCACTCCTGAACTAACTTCATTTTTCAGGGGGAAGCAGTATTACCATGAAGTAACTGGTTTCCTAAATATGGCTTCTTTCTTCTAACTTTTCCTCTGTCTTTTGCTTTCTAAGGTTTCTACACCTGGACCATCAACTAGGGCAAAGTTATCACCAATGGCAGTAAAACTCATTTTCTGGGGGTCAAGGTGAGTTTATGTGGCTCTTTATTATTATTTCATTTGAATTGGGTTCCTGTCATTCAAAGGAAATCACTCATGGTAAAGTTTTGGTAAATATAATCAATGAAAATCAATTAAAATGAATTCTGATATGGAAACTTACTTTAATTCTGCTTTTAAAAAAAATGTGAGGAATCTGGGTGTGAGCCAGGGTGGCTCATCAGTTAAGTGCCCAACTCTTAATTTTGACTCAGGTCATGATCTCCAGGTTGTGAGATCAAGCCCCATGTCAGGCTCGGGGCTCACTGTGGTGTCTATTTGAGATTCTCTCTCTTCTTCTCCCTCTGCCCCTCCCCCTGCTCACACACACACGCACACTCCCTCTCAATAAATAAATAAAATATTTTAAAAAATGTGAGTAATCTAATCAGATATTGATGAAATTCAAGTTCAGAGCAAAATATTTGTTAATGATGTTAAATTTGTGGAATGTGTCTATAATGGATATCTCTTTTCTAGTGGTAATTGATCTGGGACAGAAGGTTATCATTTTATTTTTAACATGTGTTTAGTAATATCAGTTGACAGAAATAGGACAAGAGGATGCAGTTAGTACTTAGGGGCTTGCTTTGAGGAGAGGATGTGCTTAATAGCTGAAGTTATTGAGAGAGAAAGCCCAGATTGGTGGGGTGGGGGTAGTTAATGCAGTACAAACAGAGTTTATGAAACCAAGAGCAGATGCTTTAGTGAACAGGCAAGACCACAGAAAGTTTCAAATGTTTGAGAGAAGCTTTTCCGAGGGCCGCTGCTGGCCCATATGGCATTTTGTGCAAATTAGACAAAGGCATCCCTTCCACAGACACTTTACTTCCATCTGATGGAAAATTATTGAACTATACTGATTTTTAGAACAAGACACTTTCTTGCCATATGTTGGAAAATTATAATGTAAATAATCAAATTACCCATCTTTAAACCATCAATGTTGCGACAAAAATACACAGTTTTTGAAAGTAGAGATGCTAATGATGCGATTTGTGCCCCCTTAAATGTGGTGGACTTGCATAGTGTACAGCTTAACCAACTGCCAGGCTGGCTTTGCTTCATTGGGATTAAATTCAGGATAGACTCTAGGGAAGGGAAGCTTGTTATTAAGTCTGGTCATTGAGAAACAACAGCATGGGGTATGCCTTTCACCGGACACTTGGGTGACATGGAATAAATTTATCAGAGGGACAGTAGCTTCTGTAGGTTTGTAGGCCAGAAGGGATAGCCTGAGCTTTCTAGGGATAAAACTAGGAAAGGAAACCTAAACTTTCATGTTTTAAATCAAATTTATGACTGAGTTCCTGTGTATTAGTGTTATAGAGTGTCTACTTTCCGAGTCACAACATTACTCAAGTGGGCTTTGTTCTGTAGATTACCACTTCTGAGATGGTCTTGTTCTCAAAGATTATTTAAACTTGAGTGTTTTTTTTCCTCCAGTAAAGGGGAGTTGCTTTCACCATGGTGAGAGTGTTCAAAATGGATGGTTCTTCCCTACTTTACAGATTTTTAAATCTTCTGATGAGACAAAGATGTTAAGTTGATGTTAATGGGTAGATACCAATTGTTAAATATAGGGTAAGAAGGATGCAGCAGTATTTTAGGCTGAGGGATAGGGCTGCAGGTGGAGAAGGTGGCTGATAATTTATGTGTTATTGAGGAAGAGAAGAACAGATATGGGAAAAAACTTAATGCAGTGCAGATAGGTGATAATGTTTGTAGGAGTGGTCAGGATGGTGGTGGCAGCTGCGGGGGCTCTGGTGGAGAGATGTTGACTCCTATGAGGGAGGGAATGGAAGATGGAAAAGATGCGAGGCCATGGAAGCAAAATACACGACCCGAGAAAAAGCTTTTGCTTCTTTGGTGATGATGATGTTTATTTCCCATACCCCTGCTTATGGCTCCCATTTCTTTTGTGTTTGTCTGTGTGTGTGTGTGTGTGTGTGTGTATGTGTATGTGTGTGTGGTGAGGCTTAAATACTGTGACTACAGAAGTAGAAGAACACGTGATCCGTGATCCATTCAGAGAATGATTTAGGTAATTCAGGGGAAGAGGCCCTGGTATTATTTACATATGAAACCCTTCTTCCCCACCCCTGTCACATATAAATGATCAATGTTTTGAAGAAAGATATTATGTGGATTTCTTTTCTTAATGAGTGGAGGGAGCATAAGGAAAACAGGGAGTGGATAAAGGAGGCTTTTATCAATCAGTACCCACTCCCAATCCCAGGTAATTGCTTAAATATCTGTTTCACTTTGTGGACATTATGTTGGATTTTTTTCTTTGCCTTTGGAATACCAAGGAAAGAGTGAGAGTAGGAAGATGTTTTGGGGTCTAATATTTGGCACCTGTGATATTAAGCTAATACTTTTGTGTTCCATTTTCCTTACCTTTCAGTAGGGAGAATGGTATTTGCTGTTATAAAATGCTGAGGAAGTCTTTGTGAAAACTCTAGCTTAAGAAATGTTAAAATGACACAGAATAATGTATTTAACAACAGTGTAGCATTCTCATTGTCACTAATCTCCATAATTTTTGGATTAAAACATTTTATCACTACATGATCCAAATAATTGCCTTGATTATTTTAAACATAGAGATATTTATGTTGATTATGTAAAAATGTACACACTCTGCTGTAAGATTTAGACATAAAGAGTAGCTTTTCAAAAAGGAATATTAGCAGGTTATCATGTGATGAAGGTTGTTTTATTAGGTATACAGTGCCATGTACTTAATGCATGCTTAATGGAGTGGAATGACTTTACAGTGTTTAAATGCTAATATGTGACACATAGTGCTGTGTTGAGCCCACCACACTTATTTTTCTCATTTCTCCTTAACACCCCGTGAAGTAGGTAGAGGTAGGTGGTGCCATCACTCTCATTCTCCAAATGGGGCTTGCAGCCAGCCATGCCCTTCACCATGAGGTTTCCTGCCCTGATTGAGATTCAGTAGACTCCTAGAAGGGTTTTTCCTTTCTCAGATTCTGTGTATTTCAGACTAGCCTTCTCATCCCTCATAATATGAAGCCTGATAGCTTCAGACACAGAATTGCTATAAAATTGAGCAAACAATTCTATCATTAGAGGGCAACAGCTGAACAAGGCCAGAGGAATCCTAAAAATAAATTTGCACCACATAATGAGATGTGAGGGGCTTGTTGGTTACAATTTGTTTCCCATAGACCTTAGAGATTTTTAAAGAATATGTTGAATCCCCCTTCAGCACTGCCAAAGAAGGTCCTGTGATTCTAAAATATTGAAATGTTAATAGGACTGAAATATCCTCAGATTTTTGAGGATATGAAGAAACTCAGCAATGTATGTGTCTTATTTTCTGCTTTAGCATTATTTTGAGGAATAGATTAGAGGCCCCAGGGTCTTAGAGTCCATTATTTCAGGGAAGACGAGGTTAATACTTTTCCATATCCATCTTTTCCTTAGATAGAAAACACAGGAGAAGAGGAGACTGGAAGCATTTTAATATTTAAATCCATAGATCCAGAGCCCAGAATTTTAGGAAATTGGTTGTGGAGGTGAAGGGAGGCAGAGTCAGTAAATGTCACATAGTTGATCTTGTTAAGATTATAGAAACCACATAGGTTTCTTTGTTGTCTGTTTTTACATGTGCACAGCCTGCACAATTTTCTATGCACTGCTCACTCTACTGTTAGATACGTACTATTATCTGGCCTCTCTAGCTAGGATTTAAACCTGTGTTCTGTGTGAGGCGAGGCCAGATTTTATTAAAGTAGGTCATCAGGGCACACACACAGAGGCCTGGATCTCACTGGCACTGTGTCATCTTGGTTAATTAAATGAGTAAGCACGCCAGTAGGCAAACGAAATGGCTTCACTCCTGCTATTAGAGGCAGATAGCAGGGAGCCGTGTAATACTTGAACACGCGTCCAGTTAATGATGAATTACAATGGGAATCCTGGAAGAGTTCCTGTGATACTCACATTATGTCAGATGAGTTCATTGTATTTAAAATTATCACAGAAATTACAGAAGAATTAAAAATGGATAGGTTATTCAAATGTTTTATGAGTTACTTTTAGTACATTTTAGTAAATGTGGGTTCCTTCCACCCCTCTCCTCTGGGAAGCACTGCGAACCCAAGCTGACATCAGCCATTTGGCAGAGATTCCCTGGGGCAGCAGCTTGCTTGGGACGTTGTGTAGAGAGATCAGTTGGAGATCCATTTCTTGTTCTTTTGAAGGTTGTATTTGGTTCTGTCTAATGCTAGGAGAATGAATTAAATTATGAGTTAAAAAATGGCTTTTGCAGATTTGCCTTTGCCTGAAAAGGATTTTGTATTTAAATTTGCATCATGTTTTTATGGTTATTATTCATTGTACTTATCATCTTGATCTTTTAAAATGCCGTGTGTGTGTGTGTGTGTGTGTGTGTGTGTGTGTGTGTTATATTCAACTGCTAGCATGAGGATATTCCCCTTAAATGCCAAGATGGGCAGAATGGCCTTTTCAGAAGTGGTTGTTGAGCTGCATAGACTGGGATGCAACTTAGGCCTGTGGGTGTGTGTGGGGGAAGCAAGGGTCTGCAGCATTTTCTGATCTTGCTCCTGGAAGACCAGCTCATTACTGGAATATAAGCTCTATAAGGGCTGATGTTTGTTTATTCACTGCTATTTTCCTGGTACCTTGATCACTGAATGCCTGACACACGCTGGGCATTCAGTAAATGTTTGTATGATGAATAAGGCAGCCTGGAAGCTGGTTACTCTGGGCAGTGGAATCCTTTTTCTTCCATCTCAGTTGGAGGAAAACAGGAAGATGCACGTAGTCCTTCTCTTATTCTTTCCACAGCAGAGACATAGTGAGAGATTAAGGCAAGACTTAGGTTTCATTTAAGAAACTGGAGAGAAGCAATCCTTTATTCATGGGATAGCACTTAACTGGTGCAAGTACTGGCTTTGCAAGAGGGTCCCTGATAAATTGGATTCCTCTTTATGCTTTTATGTATATAGACAGTTGTTATATTTGTTGTGTGGAACCACACAGGTCATGGGCAAGCCATGACAATGGATGCTGTGAAGTTTGGTGATATTCTGGGTTATATCGTAGCAGTTTGGAGTATGTGACCTGACTTGCATTACAGTTTCTCCCTGTAAAATGGGGTAGCACCTGTCCTGTAGTTCTGGAAGGATCCAATGAGGAATAAGGGAGAGCACCCAATAATGTTACAGTGCTGGCACAAAGGAAATGTTGCATTCCCTTGCAAGTAAGACCATGTTTAAAAGTCTCCTTTGAGAAGCTGACATTTCTAGACTTGCTAAACTTAAAAAAAAAAAAAACATACGTAGATTTTTCCCTGCTCCTTTCTCAAAATAGGGCATATTAAACAGTCCTGTACAGGAGTAGGGCTGCTCAAGTTATAGATTTGGCACCAAGGAGATTGTTTATGCATTTAATGACTATGCCAATCTGAACTAGTTTGTTAATGAACCAACATTCTTAAATGTGGAAGCCACAAGAGAGCAGACCATGGGGAAATCTAAACTAAGTTTTGAGGTCTACCAATCCAGGGCATCTTTCTCCTCAGAGTTTAATTTGTGGAATAGTGATTTTCTGTAATAACTAAAATGCATGAAAGAATTAGATTGGAAATGCTTGGCCAATTTTAAATTCTAAGATGTATTCAGTTCACTGGAGCATTTTAACATCAACCAAAATGTATGGATATACTTCTGAGCCCATCAAGTCAAAAGCTGTAGTGTCCTTTCAATATTCTGTTCTTTTTTTTCTCTTTAAGAGAAATTAAATTATCTGGGCAGGTTCATCCCCACAGATGATTATAAATGTGAAAATAATATGCCACTTACGGTGGATTTTTAATAGACTGCTTGTCAGAAGAACTCATGTTTTCTTCCGCTTCATGTAGAAGCAGTTCTTGTTATGCATTCAGAAAACAAAGCAGTCTTTCATTTATTAAGAAAATGCACACTTAACCAATGAATTTAGTAGGAGAAGGGTATTAGGTCTTCTCCTCTTTCTAAAAGGCAGACATAACAGAAATGATAGTCTGTGAAGCTTCTAGCTTTGCAGCACCTCAACTGTGCCTTGTGTGGGATGTGTCCTTCTATATCATGCTGTAGTTATTTACAAATATGTTATTTCCTTACTGGAACTATGCTCCTTCACTGGCATGATCCATATCTCATTCACTTCAGTCTTATTTGACAAAATGCCTTGCACGTAATGGGCTTTAGTAAATATTTGGTGAATGAAAACGTTGTCTGAGCAAAGCAGAGGGCTGGATTCATTGTTTGTGGTTCTCATCATTTAAGATGGGAATGGTGTGGGAGAGTTTATATCCTTAGATCCTGGGTGAGCTACTGCAGTGGACTGTATTTAGAATGGCAAGAGAAGTCTGCCAGGAACTCACCTAAGGTGACTTTCTTGGTAAAGTAGGAATATGTTGAAATAGACATGAATAGTTTGGATTTTCTGTAAATAGAGTCAATAGTTTTTGAATTTTTTGGTGGCACTTTCATTCTCCTTGTTGGATCTAGTACAAAGGAGAAGGTGGGGATGAGGGTGGAATCTACAGTTTTGCCTCTCAGAGGGAAGAGACGGGGAATATGGGAGCCCTGAGAGGGAAGAAGGACAGTGACTGGTCTGAAAGAGAAGGGAAAAGGACCCACTGCCAGGAAGGAGTCAGGAGAGTAACTCCGTAAGATATAGGCCTAGGTTAGATTCTAGAAGACATTAAAGGTAACTTTAGAGATTTTTAAATTTTTTTATTTATTTTTTTATTTATAATAGTCACAGAGAGAGAGAGAGAGAGAGGCAGAGACATAGGCAGAGGGAGAAGCAGGCTCCATGCACTGGGAGCCCGACGTGGGACTCGATCCCGGGTCTCCAGGATCACGCCCTGGGCCAAAGGCAGGCGCCAAACCGCTGCGCCACCCAGGGATCCCCAACTTTAGAGATTTTTAAGATGACTTTTGATTCTGTCACCATCTTCCTTATTATTTGCACTATGTCTTCTGTCTTGTTATTGTTCTGGCAAATGGTTGGGAATTGGTAAGGAGTTGGTAGGATGGTTTTGCTGGGAAGCCTAGTTTCTTTCCCTACATGGCCTAATTTGTCCATTTGCACTGTCTGAGGAAACCAGGCAGCTGCTCTGAAGATCGATGCCACTTAGAAGTTACACTTTCTAATGCCAGCGGGGTCCCATATCGTTCCAGCATCTGGGTGTCCACTATCTGCAAAGCTCAGCCTTGGGAGGAGAGCAGGAGTGAGAAGTAAAGCTAGGCTTTTTCCCATGGCAGACACTGGCATTTACTTCCCTGGGCCGCCTTCTGCCTTGGCAGGGCTCAGCCCTCATATATTTGACCACTCTGTATATAAGCCTACAGGGTAATGCTCTGAATCCTTAGCAGAAATGCAGGACTCTTTGCAACCTCCATGTTTTATCTGCAGTTTCTGCTACCTACTCTTTTTTGTAGTTCAGGTGTATAAGTATTCATCAAATGTTTGCTTGCTCTGTGATATTTACTATGTTAGATACTAAAAACGTAAATAAAATTCGGTTTCCATTTTCTAAGAATTTATGATCTGATGGGATAAGACCAATATGTAAACAATGTTTTAAAGTAATGTTACAGGGGAAGCATGGAGGTGAGACTCACAGGTCACCTCTTCTCCCTTCTTCCTAAGCCTCTTACATTTAGTATGTTTGGGCCAATCAGTATTGATTTGATATTGGTGTTTTATATCTGTAGTACTCTTTGACAACAGTTGCTGAACTGAAAAATAATTTTAGCTACTCTAAGAGCTGTAAGAGTCAAAAGAAATAAGTTATACACAGTGGTATCTAGTCTCGCAGGACAAGAGACTACTACAGTTGACCCTTGAACAACGTGGGGGTTAGGGATGCTGATCCCTCTAAGCAGTTCAAAATCCACAAGTTTAACTTTTGATTTCCCCAAACTTAGCTACTAATAGTCTGCTGTTGATCAGAAGCTTTATCAATAACATAGACAGTTGATTAATTTATGTTTTGTGTGTTATATGTGTTTTATGCTGTATTCTTACAATAAATAAGCTAGAGAAAAGAAAATGTTATTGAGGAAATCATAAGGAAAATGCATTTCTAGTACAGTGCTATAAAAAATCCACATATATTCTACCTGTTTTGACCTATATTGTTCAAGGGTCAACTATATTTTGGAAATATTTTCAATAATAGGGGGTGTGATTGTTGAGTTTAAAGAAAATTAAATTAGAAGAATCTTCTAGTAAGCTTTGCATTAATTATCACTTGACAGTATTCTTACCTTTTTCCCCCATCAATCTCTCTGCTATTGACAAAAGAATATTTTTGGCTTGAATGGTCTAGATCTCAATGAGGATACTTTTGCTCTCTCTCTCTCAGTGGACATATGGCAATGTTTTGAGACATGTTTGGTTGTCACAACTGGAAGTGCTATTGGCATCTAATGGGTAGAAGCCAGGGATGCTGCTTGTCATTCTGTAATGCAAGGAAGAGTCTCCCACAAAGGATTTTCTGTCCCAAAATACCAGTTGTGCTAAAAGTGGCAAAATTCTGGTCTGAATGAATAGCCTATATTCCTCATATTCACTAGAGAAATTTTTAGGATTCCATATCAAGTGTTCCCATCAAGATATTTAAAAAGATAATTTTGAACAAAAGAGGGTTAGAGGGCTACATTGCATGTGGGATGATTAGTAGTGATTTTTCACTGGTGACTTCTTTTATTTTATTTGGGCTTTTGCTGCATTTTTAAAAAATAAACTTCCTTAAAAATTGAGGCATTATTGACATATATTTTGTGAGTTTCAGGTGTACAACTTGGTGAGTTGATGTCTGTATACATTGCACGATGATCGCCTTGATAAGTCTAGTTATCACCTGTCACCCTACAAAGTTAACACATTTATTAACTATATTCTCCATGCTGTACATTAATTTCCATGACTTATTTATTTTATGACTGGAAATTTGTACTTCTTGTTCCTTTTCACTTATTTTGTATCCCCCCACCAACCTCTCTCCCCTCCAGCAACCACTAGTCTGTTCCCTGTATGTATGAGTCTGTATTTTGTTTCATTTTTTTTTTAGATTCCATATATAAATGAAATCATATGGTATTTGTCTTTCCCTAACTTATTTCACTTAGTATAATATCCTCAAGGTCCATCCATGTTGTTGCAAATGGCCAAGATTTCATTCTTTTTATGGCTGAGTAATATTCCATTGTGTGTGTGTATACATATACATATACACACCATTAATATAAATATACCAGTAATATTCCATTTTATTTATATATATATATATATATGAGCATATATATGCCACATCTTTTTTATCTATTCATCTATTGACGGACATTACAAATCTTGGCTTTAGTAAATAATACTGCAATGAACATAGGGAAGCACATATCTTTTTGAATTAGTGTTTTCATCTTCCTTGGATAGCTACCCAGTAGCTATATGGATCATATGGCAATTATATTTTTAATTTTTAAAGTAGCCTCCACACTGTTTTCCATAGTAACTGCATTCATTTACATTTTTGTAAATATTAAATATTTAATACGTAACTATTTTTTTTTTAATTTTTTTTTATTTATTTATGATAGTCACAGAGAGAGAGAGAGAGAGACGCAGAGACACAGTCAGAGGGAGAAGCAGGCTCCATGCACCGGGAGCCCGACGTGGGATTCGATCCCGGGTCTCCAGGATCGCGCCCTGGGCCAAAGGCAGGCGCCAAACCGCTGCGCCACCCAGGGATCCCTTAATACGTAACTATTAACACACTACTGCACAAGCAGTGGACCAAAAAGGAATTAAACAGCAAACCAAAATATATCTCAAAACAAAAGAGAAAGCAAAAATACAATATTCCAAAAACTATGGGATGCAGCAAAAGCAGATGTTAGAGTGAAATTTATGCTATAAATGCTTGTATTAAGAAAAAAGCTCAAATAAACAACATTACACCACAAGGAAGAGAAGAAGACAAAACTTAGCTGAAATTTGGTAGAGGATGGAAATAACAAAGAAAAATCAAACATATATAGAACAGAGATCAGAATAAAGAATAATATAACATTAAAAGTAATGACCAGGGCAGCCTGGGTAGTTCATCGGTTTAGTGCCTCCTTTGGCCCGGGGTGTGATCCTGGAGACCTGGGATTGAGTCCCGTGTTGGGCTCCCTGTGTGGAGCCTGCTTCTGTCTCTGTCTCTCTCTCTGTGTCTCTCATAATAAATAAATAAAATATAAAAAAAAGTAATGACCAGTTTAAAGCAAACAACAAAATTGGCAATGCTTTAACTACTTTAAGAGAAAAAGAAGACTCTTTTGTTTCTTTTGCCTTCTTGGATGTATCTTGCAAGAAGTTACTGTGGCCAAGTTCAAAAAGGGTGTTGCCTGTGTTCCCCTCTAGGATTTTGATGGAATCTTGTCTCACATTTAGATCTTTTATCCATTTTGAGTTTATCTTTGTGTATGGTGCAAGAGAGTGGTCTAGTTTCATTCTTCTGCATGTGGATGTCCAATTTTCCCAGCACCATTTATTGAAGAGACTGTCTTTCTTCCAGTGGATAGTTGTTCCTCCTTTGTCAAATATTAGTTCACCATAAAGTTGAGGGTCCACTTCTGGATTCTCTCTTCTGTTCCATTGATCTATGTGTCTGTTTTTGTGCCAGTACCACCCTGTCTTGATGACCACAGCTTTGTAGTACAA
This sequence comes from Canis lupus baileyi, assembly GCF_048164855.1. Taxonomy (NCBI): domain Eukaryota; kingdom Metazoa; phylum Chordata; class Mammalia; order Carnivora; family Canidae; genus Canis; species Canis lupus. The sequence goes on along the minus strand of NC_132861.1, from coordinate 12,604,210 downwards.
CCTGAAATCTGGCATTGTGATGCCCCCAGCTATGGTTTTCTTTTTTAAAATTCCCCTGGCTACTCGGGGTCTTTTCTGATTCCACACAAATCTTAAAATAATTTGTTCTAAAACTCTGAAGAAAGTCCATGGTATTTTGATACGGATTGCATTAAACGTGTAAATTGCCCTGGGTAACATTGACATTTTCACAATATTAATTCTGCCAATCCATGAGCATGGGATATTTTTCCATCTCTTTGTGTCTTCCTCAATTTCTTTCAGAAGTGTTCTATAGTTTTTAGGGTATAGATCCTTTACCTCTTTGGTTAGGTTTATTCCTAGGTATCTTATGCTTTTGGGTGCAATTGTAAATGGGATTGACTCCTTAATTTCTCTTTCTTCAGTCTTATTGTTAGTATATAGAAATGCCACTGACTTCTGGGCATTGATTTTGTATCTTGCCACGCTGCCAAATTGCTGTGTGAGTTCTAGCAATCTTGGGGTGGAGGCTTTTGGGTTTTCTGTGTAGAGTATCATGTCATCGGCGAAGAGGGAGAGTTTGACTTCTTCTTTGCCAATGTGAATGCCTTTAATGTCTTTTTGTTGTCTGATTGCTGAGGCTAGGACTTCCAGTACTGTGTTGAACAGCAGTGGTGAGAGTGGACATCCCTGTCTTATTCCTGATCTTAGGGGAAAGGCTCCCAGTGCTTCCCCATTGAGAATGATATTTGCTGTGGGCTTTTCGTAGATGGCTTTTAAGATGTTGAGGAATGTTCCCTCTATCCCTACACTCTGAAGAGTTTTGATCAGGAATGGATGTTGTATTTTGTCAAATGCTATTGGGACTTCATCAAGATAAGAAGCTTTTGCACAGCAAAGGATACAGTCAACAAAACTAAAAGACAACCTACAGAATGGGAGAAGTATTTGCAAATGACATATCAGATAAAGGGCTAGTTTCCAAGATCTATAAAGAACTTATTAAACTCAACACCAAAGAAACAAACAATCCAATCATGAAATGGGCAAAAGACATGAACAGAAATCTCACAGAGGAAGACCTAGACATGGCCAACAAGCACATGAGAAAATGCTCTGCATCACTTGCCATCAGGGAAATACAAATCAAAACCACAATGAGATACCAACTCACACCAGTGAGAATGGGGAAAATTAACAAGACAGGAAACCACAAATGTTGGAGAGGCTGCGGAGAAAAGGGAACCCTCTTACACGGTTGGTGGGAATGTGAACTGGTGCAGCCACTCTGGAAAACTGTGTGGAGGTTCCTCAAAGGGTTAAAAATAGACCTGCCCTACGACCCAGCAATTGCACTGTTGGGGATCTACCCCCAAAGATACAGATGCAATGAAATGCCAGGACACCTGCACCCCGATGTTTCTAGCAGCAATGTCCACAATAGCCAAACTGTGGAAGGAGCCTTGGTGTCCATCGAAAGATGAGTGGATAAAGAAGATGTGGTTTATGTATACAGTGGAATATTACTCAGCCATTACAAATGACAAATACCCACCATTTGCTTCAACGTGGATGGAACTGGAGGGTATTATGCTGAGTGAAGTAAGTCAGTTGGAGAAGGACAAACATTATATGTTCTCATTCATTTGGGGAATATAAATAATAGTGAAAGGGAATAGAAGGGAAGGGAGAAGAAATGGGTAGGAAATGTCAGAAAGGGAGACAGAACATAAAGACTCCTAACTCTGGGAAACGAACTAGGGGTGGTGGAAGGGGAGGAGGGCAGGTGGTGGGGGTAACTGGGTGATGGGCACTGAGGGGGACACTTGATGGGATGAGCACTGGGTGTTATTCTGTATGTTGGTAAATTGAACACCAATAAAAAATAAATTTATTAAAAAAAAAAGAACATAAAGACTCCTAACTCTGGGAAACGAACTGGGGGTGGTGGAAGGGGAGGAGGGCGGGGGGTGGGGGTGAATGTGTGGCGGGCACTGAGGGGGGCACTTGACGGGATGAGCACTGGGTGTTATTCTGTATGTTGGCAAATTGAACACCAATGAAAAATAAATTTATTATTAAAAAAAAGAAAGAAAAAAAATTAAAAAAAGAAAAAGAAAAAGAAGACTCAAAAACCAAAATGAGAAATGGAAGAGAAAACAATATAGCAGATAACCACAGAAATACATAGTGTGATAGCAGAGTTTCTATAAACAATTATATAGTAACAAATCAGATGACTTAGAAAAAACTCATTTCCTAAAAATGTTCAAGTTACCATGATTGCATCATGAATTTTGAATCCAAGAAATAGGAAATCTTCTTAGACCAATAATAAAAATGAAAGTTGAATTAGGAATAAAAAACCTCTCAGCACAGAAAAGTGCAAGACCACATAGTTTCATTGGGGAATTCTACCAGACATTAAAAAAATAATTAGCAACAGTCTTTATCAAAATCTTACAAATAATGGAATAGAAGGAACACATTCAGAATCATTCTATGAGTCCAATACTATGATGTCAAAGCAGGGTAAAAATAATACAAGAACAATAAAGTCTAGTTTGTATAAGTAATGCTACTCTCTCTTTTGACATCCATTTGCATGATAAATGTTTCTTCACCCCCCCACTTTCTTTTTTTTTTTAAATGTTTATTTATTTATTTTTTATGATAGTCACAGAGAGAGAGAGAGAGAGGCGCAGAGACACAGGCAGAGGGAGAAGCAGGCTCCATGCACGGGGAGCCTGATGTGGGATTCGATCCCGGGTCTCCGGGATCACGCCCTGGGCCAAAGGCAGGCGCCAAACCACTGCGCCACCCAGGGATCCCCACCCCCCCACTTTCAATCTGCAGATGTCTTTAGGTCTAAAATGAGTCTCTTGTAGGCAACATATAGATGGTTCTCATTTTGTCTTTATCCATTGTGATATTCTATGTCTTTTGGTTGGAGCGTTTAGTTTATTTACATTCAAAGTAATTATTGATAGAATGTATTTATTGCCATTTTATTACTTGTTTTGTTGTTTCTGGTGATTTTCTGTGATCCTTTCTTGTTTTTGTCACTTTTGGTCTCTCTTGCACTCAAAGAGTCCCCATTAAATATTTCTTGCAGGGCTAGTTTAGTAATCATGAACTCTTTTAGTTTTTGTTTGTCTAGGAAACTTTATCTCTCCTATTTTGAATAGGAGATAGATTGCTGGATAGAGTATTCTTGGTTGCAAATTTTTCTGATTCAGCATGTTGAATACATCATACCACTCCCTTCTGGCTTGCCAGGTTTCTGTTGAGAAATCCTCAGCTAACCTTATGGATTTTTCCTTGTAACTTAAGGACTTCTTTTGTTTTGCAGCTTTTAAGATTTTATTTTCATTACTATATTTTGCAAATTTAATAACACTGTGTCTTGGTATTGGCTTGCTTTTGTTGATTTTGATGTGAGTTCTCTGTGCCTTCTGGATCTCGATATCTGTTTCCTTCTCTAGATTAGGAAAGTTTTCTGCTATTATTTCTTGAAATACATTTTCTGCCCCATTTTCTCTCTTTTTCCTGGGATTCCTATGAGATGAATGTTATTACAGTTGATGGAGTCACTGAATTCCCTAAGTCTATTCTCAAGTTCCACAATTCCATTTTCACTCTTTTGTTCAGCTTCTTTATTTTCCATTATTTTATCTTCTAGGTCACTAATTCATTCCTCTGCTGCCTTTCCTTGCCTTCTAGAAGCCTACTATTCATTGCATCAAGCCTGTTTTGGATCTCATTTATTGCATTCTTCATCTCAGATTGATTCTTTTATCTCTATTATAAGGGTTTCACTGATGTCTTCTATTTTTTTTTCTCTAGCCCAGTGAATATCCTTATGATTGTTGCTTTAAATTCTCCATCAGGCATGTTACTCATATCCATTTCACTTAAATTTACAGACATAGCCATATCTTGTTCTTTCATTTGGGATAAATTCCTCTGTCTTGATATTTTGTCTAAGTCTCTCCCTCTTTCTCTGTGTTAGAAAAACCAGTTATCTCTCCTGGTCCTGAAAGTAAGGCCTTATGAAGAAGAGGTTATGTAGTGCCCAGGGCCTAGTACTTTAGGAAGTATCTTTGGTGTGTGCTGCATATGCTTTGCTATTGTGTTTTGGTTACTCTATCCTTCAGAACAGTTGTCTGCAGAGGCTTTCCTTGTCTTCTATGGGCCGTGTTTGGTCCCAGGCCTGAATGTGGCAACTTTTAACTAGGTGTGCTCTGGTCTGCTTGTAAAATGAGACCTGACACCAGCTCCACCAGAGCTGAGACCCTGCAGAACTCTCTGGTCCTGGCAGAGGCCTGGGCTGGTCTTCTGGGGAAGGAACTTGCCACACTGGGACAAAGTTAAGCTTGATTGAAACAGCAGTCACACTAGAGTTCCAGGGAGCAGGGCTCAGTGTAAGCAGGTTAGGCAGCCAGTGTTGGCACTGTGCTCTTTACTGCATGTGGCTCTGTGTTTATGCTGAGGAGCAGGAGAAATAAATGGTGCCAGCCAGCAATACTGTTCCTGGAGAGATGTCTCTGTGACTGTTGTCTCCCAGGAATACTCTCCAAGATGAGTAAATAATCTCCCCATTGTGTGTCCCTGGTGTTCTTCACATCACTGTTTCCATGCTGTCTGCCCCCTGCTCCTGGGTTGTTTGCCTGCCTTCTCTCCAAGAGTAAGGCAGTGTCCTCAGGGTTCTATCCTAGCCAAGTCTGCGGACCTTCAAAACTCCAGGCTTTAAGTTTTGCTGGTTGCAAGGACTCATGAAAATCAGCTCCTCTCATTTTCCCAGCCACTGGCTTTGGGGAAATGTTCTTGTGTGTTCCTCTATGTATTCTTCTCTCTCACACCCTTCTCCATGACCACAGCTCCCTCCCCTTGGTAGCACCTGTAATCTGATTCTCCCCTAAACAACATCTCTGCACTTCTTATCTTCTTTGATGTGGCCTCTTCTCTCCCATTAGTTGTGGAGTTTGTCCTGTCAGTTTTCAGGCCAATTTCTGGGTATTTAGATGATTTGATAGTTATCTAGTTGTTTTTCATGGGATCAGACAAGCCTAGGGTCCTCCTACTCCACTGCCATCTTCTCCTTTCCCACCTATTTACATTTTTTTACCAGCAATGCACAAGGGTTCACTTTCTCCACATTCTCACCAACACTGGTAGTTTCTTGTTATTTTGGTAATAGCCATTCTGAGTAGCGTGAGTTCATACCTCATGGTTTTGATTTGCATTTCTCTAATGATTAATGGTGTTGAGCATCTTTTCATGTACCTTGTTGACCTTTTTTTGAAAAATATCCATTCAGATCTTTGGCCGATTTTTTAATGGAATTGTTTGCTTTTTTGTTATTGAGTTGTGACTTTGTATATTTTGAATATTAACTCCTTATTGGATATATGACTTACAAATGTCTTCTGTTTAGTGGGCTTTCTCTTTGTTTTGTTGACCATGCAGATGCTTTTAATTAGATACAATCCTATTTTTTTTTTCCTTTGTTTCCCTTGCCTTTGGAATCAGATTGGGAAAAAAATGACTAAGATCAATGTCAAGGAGCTGATCACCTATGTTTTCTTCTAGGAGTTCTGTGGTTTCAGGTCTTATATTCAAGTCTTTAATCCATTTTGAGTTAATTTTTACATATGATATAAGATAATGATCCAGTCTTTCTTTTGCATGTAACTGTCTAGTTTTCCTCATACCATTTATTTTTTATTTTTTAACTTTTCAAATATTTTATTTGAGAGAGAGAGGGAGCACACACACACACATAAACAGGGAGGGGGAAGGACAAAGGGAGAGGGAGAAGCAGGGAGTCTGATGTGAGGCTTGATCCCACAATCCCAATATCATGATCCAAATTGAAGGTAGACGCTTAACCTACTGAGCCATTCAGGCACACCTTCCTTATACCATTTATTCAAGAGATTGCCTTTTCTCCATTGTGTATTCTTTCTTTCCTTTGTTAAAAATTAATTGACCTATATATATATGGGTTTATTTCTGAGCTGTCTATTCTGTTCCATTGATCTATGTATCTATTTTCATGGCAGTTTTGATTACTATAGTTTTATGGTATAGTTTGAAATCATGATAGCATGATTTCTTTGGGTTTGTTTTTCTTTCTCAAGATTGTTTTGGCTATTTGTGGTCTTTTTGTGGTTCTGTACAAATTTTATAATTATGCATTCAGTTTTTGTAAAAACTTATATTGGAATTTTGATAGGGGTTACATTAAATATGTAGATTGCTTTGGGTAGTATGGACATTTGAGTAATACTCATTCTCCCAGTCCACGAACACAAAATATCTTTCCACTTATTTGTATCTTTTACAATTTCTTTCATCAGTGTTTTGTAGTTTTCATTATATAAATCTTTTACATTCTTGGTTAAATTTATTCTTAAATATTTTTTCTGCAATTGTAAATGGGATTATTTTCTATATTTCCTTTTCTGGTAGTTTGTTATTGTATAGAAATACAGATTTTTGTATATTAATTTTGTATCTTGCAATTTTACTGAATTCATTAATTCTAACAGTTTTTTTTGGTAGAGTCTTTAGATATTCTCTGTATAGTTTTATATCTGCAAATAGTGACAGTTTTATTTCTTCCTTTCAATTTGGATGCCTTTCATTTCTTATTCTTCCTACTTGCTTGTGACTAAGGCTTCTGATGCTATGTTGAAGAAAAGTGAGGAGAGTGGGCATCCTTGTCTTGTTTCTGATCTTAGCTGAAAAGTTTTCAGCTTTTCACTCTATATTAGCTCTGGGCTTTTCATATATGACCTTTATTATGTTTAGGTACATTTCCTCTACACCTACTTTGTTGAGAGTTTTTATCATGAAAGGATGTTGAATTTTGTCATCTATTGAGGTGATATTACTTTTATCTTTTATTTTGTAATGTGGTGTATCATATTGGTTGATATGCAGATGTTGAACCATCCTTCCCTCTCTGGAATAAATCTCATTCAATCATGGTGTCCTTTTAATGTATTTTTGAGTTTGATTTGCTAGTATTTTGTTGAGGATTTTGCATCTATGTTCATCAGGGTTATTGGTCTGAAATTTTATTTTTTTGTGGTGTCCTTGTCTGGTTTTAGTATTGTGGGAATGCTGGCTTCAAAAGAGTTTGATTGCTTTCTTTTTTCTTCCATTTTATGGAAGAGTTTGAGAAGGATATGTATTAAATTTTCTTTGAATGCTTGAATTCACCAGTGAAGTCATCTGGTCCTGGACTTTATTTGTTGGGAGGTTTTTTTTTTTAAAGATTTATTTATTTATTATTTACGATAGAGAGAGAGCGAGAGAGAGAGAGAAAGAGGCAGAGACACAGGAGTAGGGAGAAGCAGGCTCCGTGCTGGGAGCCCGATGCGGAACTCGATCCCGGGGCTCCAGAATCGCGCTCCGAGCCAAAGGCAGGCGCCAAACCGCTGAGCTACCCCAGGGATCCCAGGTTTCCTTTTCTTTTCTTTTCTTTTCTTTTCTTTTCTTTTCTTTTCTTTTCTTTTCTTTTCTTTTCTTTAAAGATTTTTATTTATTTATTCATGAGAGACACAGAGAGAGGCAGAGACATAGGCAGAGGGAGAAGAAGGCTCCCTGTGAGAAGCCTAATGGGGGACTGGATCCCAGGATCTCAGGATCACAGCCTGAACCAAAGGCAGATGCTCAACCACTGAGTTACCTAGTGCCCCATGTTGGGAGGTTTTTATTGATTAAATCTCCTTATGAGTAATTGGTCTATTCAGGTTTTCTATTTCTTCATGATTCATCTTGGAAGATTGTAAGTTTCTAGGAATTTATCCATGTCTTATAGGTTGTCCAGTTTGTTGATGTATAATTTTCATAGCAGTCTCCTATAATTCTTCGTATTTCTGTATTATCAGTTGTAACTTCTCTTTAAGTCTGATTTTATTTATATGAGCCTTCTCTCTTTTCTGCTTGTTGAAGCTACTTGAAGGTCTGCTTATTTTATGTATATTTTCAGTGAATCAGTTCTTAGTTTTGTTGATCTTTTATATATATATTTTTAGTCTTTATTTCATTTATTTCTTCTCTAATCTTTATTATTTTCTTCCTTATACTAACTTTAGGTTTTGTTTTTCCTTTTTTAATTCCTTTAGGTATACAGTTAAATTGTTTGAGATTTCTTTTGTTTCTTGAGGTAGGCCTCTATTGCTATGAACTTCCTTCTTAGAACCACTCTTGCTGCATCCCACAGATTTTGGTCCTTTGTGTTTCCATATTCATTAGTCTCTAAGTGTTTTGTGAGTTCTCCTTTTGTTTGTTCTATGATCCAGTAGTTGTTCTGTAACATATTGCTTAATCTCCATGTATTTGTAGTTTTTCCAGTTTTTCTTGTAACCGATTTCTAGTTTCTTATCATGTGGTAGGAAAAGATGCTTTATATGAATTTGTCTAAACTTCTTTAGTGGCCTAATGTGATCTAGCCTGAGAAATATCCCATATGCACTTGAGAAGAGTGTGTATTTTGCTGCTTTAGGATGGGATGTTATGTTATCTATTATGTCCATCTGTTCTGATGAGCCATTTAAGGCCTTAACAAGCTTGCTTTTATTAATTAATTGGTAAGATAAATTGTTTGATTATTGATTAGCAAATATTTTGGAGAATATTACAAATGTATCTCTGGAGTCTAACACAAACCCTGTAATACTACACATTTAAATGCATTTGTTGGGTGAATGTGTGAATGCATAAATGTATATATTCCTGGAGATAATAGCATTCTATTTGGCTTCCAAATACTTTTTGTACTTTCACGGTTAGCTACATGGAAAATGTGTTGCCAAAGTTGACAAAAGTCATTTCAAAGATTCAAAGACAGTGTTAAGTCAGTAAAATAAGACACCTGGTTCTCCCACAGGGAGAAGCTAGAGAGTCATTGACTCTAAAATCAGCTTGTTTGGAAAGCTGAACAGGCAGAAAGCAGAGCAGAAGTTCATAAAAGACCACTTGGTCTACAGCCACAGAGGAATATAGTACAAGAAAACAGCTGTACCAAAAAGCCAACTCAACATAGACCTACAGTAGGAAAACAAGTGGGCATAATCCAGAATCCCTAGAGGAAACAAACTCAGCTTAATGATAGTGCTACCATCAGCCAGGGACACAGACTGAGGGAATGAGAGCAAGTTCAGAAAGCCCCTGCCCTGCCTCGTGGATGCCATCTGTGCTGGTTCTGCTGGGGAAGGCTCTTTCCAGTTTCTCTCTCACTTGCTTTCCTATATGAGCCCTTTGCCCCAGTCCAGATTTCCCTGCTTATTCTCTAAACATGCCTCCTGCCGCCTCTGCTTGGTTTTGTTTACCATGTTGTTCTGTCCAGAATCCAATTTTCATTCCCCTCTCCTACGTTTTTTTTTTTTTTAAGACTCAGCCCAAGTTCTGTGCCTTTTGTGAAACCCTAAGTTTGTCTCCATTAGAAATTTTTAACCATTTGAGTTCAAGTAAGTCCTGCATCCCCTTCATTCTTCCAAATTCAGGAAACAACTTGCAGTCATGGTTTAGGATCAGGATTTAAAGTGGACAGCCTTCAGCTTGTTACATGTGGAATGTGAATCCCAGAGTGAAGAGGTGGACAGAGATAAGGAGAGCATCCTGGAGGACTCCATTCTGTAGAAAACTCAGGTGTTTAAAAAAGCATTAATTTCAGAGAAATTCATCTTGTTAAGGTCATCAAAGTAGGCAGTAAGAACAGGAAGACATCCCTTTCTGTCCAGCAGAGACCCATTGGATGAATGCCCACTGGGCAAGGGACTTTTGGCCAGAGTCTGTGCACAGCATCCTGCCTACTGGCTTAAGATCTGCGTGAAGGTTGTGACAACAGTCCCTACCTGGACAAAGAAAGGGTGCCAAGTACTTTTAACTTGTCTTGTCAACTCCAGACTAAAATGTGAATGTTATCCTAACATTAGGCAGAGGTAATTTCTCCTATAGACAGGAACCCATTCTAATTTTTGGATACAGGTGGAAATCAGCCAGTCTTTGTTTCCTCAGAGTCCAGGTACGACATGAAGGCATGTGTAGCTCTTGGCTGTGCCCTGGTCTTGGCTGTAAGCTCAGGGAGCGAGGCCACGTTTTGCTAATTGGCCAGAGCCAACCCCGCTGGGCTATGTACTCCTGTCAGGATTACCAGGGACCCTTTCCCCAGCCAGTTTAGCTGGGAGTTTAGCAACATTGGATAGAATTCCCAACAGCAGTGGGTTTGATCACCTCTATATAGAAGAGCAATATTAAAAACATAAATTGCCCAGAGGGTATGCTTAACATTAAAATTTGAAGCAGTAGTAGGGAGAAGAGACTTATAAAAATGAAGTTTAATTTTGCTATAGAGAACTTTCATTCTTTGTGCAGCATTTCTTAGGGATGTCTAAACCATCCCTGAGGTCGGTCTTTAGACAGTTGATTCATTTTACAGCAAAATCTCAGCCAGATACATTAAAATTAAACCTCATGCTGGGTGTTAAAATTTCATTATCAAACCTGTCCTTATTACAAGTACTTGTTTTCTGTTCATATGAGAGCATTGGGTAGAACAAATTTACCTTGATTTTTATATTCAGAATATTCAGTTGCCTATTTACCATGGTTCCATTTATTTCTGGATGTAAATTTCCCCTTTTTGTGTGCAGCTGAGTGTATCTCTCAGTTGCCAAAGAGGAGAGAAATATCGCTATTAAATGCAATGATCACTTATTTGCAAGTTAAAACATATTCTGAAAAGGATGAAAGCTTATTCTTGCCTGAAGGTTGTTTGTTCTGCAAGAGCTGTGAGGTGTCTCTGAGGGTTGTTTCTATGCTGTATTTCTTCCTGTATCTTAGCAATAAGATGATTCCTGTTCCAGCAAAAGCCTTTATTTACTTCTGTTGGTATAGAAAGTAGAGAAAGGTGAGGAAGTGTATCTGGAGGAGACCTATGAACAATAAGAAACCCATAACACTTGTGTAATTTACATGCAGGGCTAGTGATTCTGAAAGATTCTAAATTGTATTTTTAAATACCATCATGCAAGCTCAAGCATATGGATATTGATATGGATGGAATTCATCTTAGATGACCAAGTGTAAGTGAAGCCCTTGGGTTGATTCTGATCTACAAGGAAATCAGACTACTTGTTTCAAAAACATTTTCAACTCCCCCCACATTTGTGTGTATGTGTGCGTGTGTGTGTGTGTGCGCATGTGTGCATGTGTTAAGTAATTTGGAAAATATTTATTGAGTGATTATTATGTATTGGATACTATGCCTATGTCATGGATACAAATGTAAATATGATATGTATGATACTGTCCTTGCCTTCCAGGAGCTTAGAGTCTAGGAGGAGATGTACAGAGCACTAGCTGTGGTACAGGTGAAAAAAGGGCTCTAACCAGAGTCCTGGAGTATATTTAATTCTGGGGATGCCTCTTAAAATTTTACCATACAGAAAGAGAATTTGGTAGAGAAATGAGTATTTACTTGGAAGGGGCTCGTGCAGATGGGGAGCCCTGATGGTTCCACCCCTGACCACAGGAGTTATCTGCAGGGTATGGCAGCTCTTGAGGAGGACCTAGTGCCCTGCTACCCCAAGGAGCCAGACTGGGGGTGTACATTGTTTGTACTCTGCTTCTCTAAGTGTCTTCTCCACAAAGAAGCCAGAGTGAACCCTCACAACTTTATTCAGTCAACATCACTGCTCTGCTCACCATTCTCTACTGGTTTGCCCTCACCTCAGTGCCTTACCCCCTTGCTCCTGATGTGCCAATTGCTGGCCTCCTTGCTCTTCTTCAAGCATATCATTCATTTTCCTGCCTCATTTTGCACATATTGTCATCTCTGCTTGCAGGATTCCTCCCCTGTGTTTAGTATACAGCTTGCTTCAGGGAGACCCTCAGAAGGGCCCCGCCTCAACCTGCCATCTGCAGCATGACCACATTCTTTGTCCTCTTTATTCTGACTTCTTTTCCTTTGCACATTGTCACCCTATTCCATAGTCCTTTGTTTGACTGTCTTAACTGCAGTGTAAGCTCTAGGAGGAAGTCTGGTTCTTTCTGTATTCCCAGCACCTGAGTGGGGTCTGGCTCATAAGAGACACTCAATAAATACCTGTTAGATGAAAAAGTGAATGTTGGTAATGGAGAAACATGGTTTGGGAATAGTAATTGGAAGGTTTGTCCTCATTGGCTCGTGAAAAAGGAAATGAAAATGTTGTCTTCTAAATATTTCAAAAGGCTATAAATAATATTTGTTTCTGAGCAACATAAATTTAGATTTCTAAATTCTTTGGAAAAAATTTCCCTGCCAGATTTCTATGGACAGGCAGTGGCAGATTATATGAAATAGGTCTGATTTAATGTTGTCGTTAACACCTATATTAAATATTTTGTTGTTTCAAATACCTCATTTGGGTTTACTTGGAAGTTGGAAAAATAGGAGAGGGAGGGAGAAGTGCAAAGTTTATGTGTGTGTGTGTGCGCACACACAGTATAATTTTAAAGGTTAGAAAATCCCACACAAAGTATTTTCTTTTACTAATTATGCATTTATTAAACTATTGAACATGCATTTGATGATGAAGGCAGCAGCATGTTGACTGTGAAAATGATCGCATTTTTTATGTTCTTGCAGGAATACACAGAGCCTCTTTTCTCACAGGCTGTGTCCAGAGTGGATGCCATGGGAAGGTCCATAAAATTCCTTTGGGGATGGAAGTTGGGACAGAAACTTAGCTTCTTTATATTTTGCTTTAAGGGTGGACGCACACAGCTTCACTTGGTCACCTGTAATGTACTGAACTGAGATATGCAGGGGGAGCAGAGGGAGGTCACATCTGGAAGGAAAAGGGAGACACTTCACACCCTTGTCCCTTTTGCAGGCTGCATGTGCAGGGTTAACTAGATTTACAAATTACGTTATCTAGTTTTAACTAAATTAACCTTCACAGAATAGATAAGTGGCTTAAAAAACAAACCATCCATGATACCAACAAGTGAAAGTAGAAATGAACATCAAGAAAATGGCAGAATTGATATTGTTTGTATTACTTGCATGAACATTTTCATAACCAACTAAAAAGTAGTGATAACCTAATCCTATTGGATAAGACTTTGGCCAAAAATTCAAAATCATCAAGAAGATTATTCAAATGAGGATTTATAGCTGTTATTGCAGCAGTGTAGCTTGTCCTAACTGGATAGGATGTCATGTTAGTTACTGGTCAGAATACATGTATCCAATTTATAACTGTATGTAATTACATATGTATGTGCGTGTACATGTAATTTATAGATAAGTATATAGTATTGAGGGATGCATGCTCAAAGTGTCTTTCTGTTAGGGGTGTCTACCCAAGAAAATTTCCTGCCTACAGTTCAAGTGGGCATTTAAAGTGTGGTCCCCAAACATGGGAACATTTTAGAAATGCAGAATCTTAGTTCTCCACATCAGACCTCCAGAATCTGAATGTGCATTTCAACAAGATTCTTAGTTGACTTTTATATAGTTTGGGATATGCTGGTTTAGGGCATTTCTATTCTATTCTATTCTATTCTATTCTATTCTATTCTATTCTATTCTATTCTATTCTATTCTATTCTATTCTATTCTATTCTATTCTTTATTCTATTCTATTCTATTCTATTCTATTCTATTCTATTCTATTCTATTCTATTCTATTCATTCATGAGAGATACAAAGAGAGGGGCAGAGACACAGGCAGAGGGAGAAGCAGGCTCCATGCAGGGAGCCCGATGTGGCACTTGATCCCGGGACTCTAGAATCACGCCCTGAGCTGGAGGCAGACACTTAACCACTGAGCCACCCAGGTGTCCCTAACAGGCCAAGATCTAATCATTAGACTGTAAAATGCTTAACCAACTGAGCCACCCAGGTGGCCCTGTGCCACATCTTCTTTCTCCATTCCTCCATAAGTGGACACTTTGGTCGCTTCCATGTTTTGGCTATTGTAAATAATGGTGCGATGAGCATGGGAGTGCATTAAACTTTTTGAGTTTAGTGTTTTTTGTTTCTTCTGTTTAGGCACCTAGAAATGGAATTGCTGGATCATGTAGTAGTTCTAATTTTAATTTCTCTTTTTCTTAAATGAAGTATATAGTTGACTCTATTTTTAACTTTTTGAAAACTTCCGTACTATTTTTGTAGTGGCTACGCCAGTTTACATCCCCATCAGCAGTACATGAGGGTTCCCTTTTCTCCAATCTTCGCCAATACTTGCTAATTTTTGTCTTTTTTTTTTTTAAATTTTTATTTATTTATGATAGTCACACAGAGAGAGAGAGAGAGAGAGGCAGAGACACAGGCAGAGGGAGAAGCAGGCTCCATGCACCAGGAGCCCGATGTGGGATTCGATCCCGGGTCTCCAGGATCACGCCCTGGGCCAAAGGCAGGCGCCAAACCGCTGCGCCACCCAGGGATCCCTAATTTTTGTCTTTTTGATAACAGCTGTTGTAACAGAAGTGAGAGGCTATCTCATTGTGGTTTTGATGAGCATGTCCTTGATGATGAGTGATATTCAGCACTATAGTCTGGTTTTATTTTTTTATAATAAATTTATTTTTTATTGGTGTTCAATTTGCCAACATACAGAATAACACCCAGTGCTCATCCTGTCAAGTGCCCCCTTCAGTGCCCGTCACCCATTCACCCCCACCCCCCGTCCTCCTCCCCTTCTACCACCCCTAGTTCGTTTCCCAGAGTTAGGAGGTTTTAATATTTGTTCTGTCACTTACAAACTTGACTTTAGGCATCTTACTGAACCTCTGAGACCCTGAACCCATGTCTGTAAAATGGATGTGGCCTCATAAATATTTGCAAGGATTGCATGTATATGAGGCATGAAGGGGAGGAGCCCAGTTATGGTTGCTTCAGTCCCTCCTTCCTCCCCTCTGCCTCCTTAGTCTGTGAACCCATTGAAGGAGGGAAAGCTTATCTTTATATTTCTATAAACTTTTTGCTTGTGTACCTCCTAAAAGAATTTGCATTTTAAATGTACATTTACATTTTTAAATGTAATAAACACTGACTCTTATAAGCAGTTGATAAATTACTGAACTTTACGTCTGAGACTGTATTCTGTATGTTGGCTAATTGAATTTAAATAAAAAACATTAAAAATGAACATAAGAAAGTTTGATCATAAGTTTCAAAAGTTGCAAATAATCCTAAGGTTCTTGCAAATATTGATATTTTAAAATAAAACCTGGTTACATCACTCTTTTCAGCCTAGCTGCTGGAATAAAATTACCAGGTGGGGTGGTAGATTCTCAATGGGGGTTGGCGAATGGGAAGAGCCAGAGTTCATTTCCTCTCCTTCCTTTCATCCTTCCTTTGCTCCCTCCCTCCCTCCTCCAACTTCTTCTCTCTCTCTTTCCCCTTCTCCCTCTGGCTCTCTCCCGCACAGACTTAGGTGGCATCCCCTGGTGGTTCCAGCTCCCACTGAATGGGCTCATGGTTCTAGCCCCATGGTGCTCGTCCAAGGCTGTGGTCTGGCCAAGGCTCCTTTTGTTTCTTGGGTGCAGGCTGGTGATGGCTTCCAGCAGTGGCTTCTCTGTCCTGCTCCACAGTTCCCTTCATTGCTCATCTCCTCTTCTATTTGTGTGACCAGGTCCCTGACTTGCTTCCCTCTGCAGCAAATACTTAAAGTGGATTTTGTTTTCCTGGTGCTGACTGATACCAGTCTTTATTGATATACTGATATTTGGAATTGCTCTGTTCTCACTGGAAGATTTCAAAGCCCAAATCCATGCACTGTAGAAAGAGTCAGGCTGTGTGAAGGGTGTGCTTGTTTTTGAAAACAGAACAAGGGCATGGGTAAGGAGGAAAGATGTTCCCAAGCAGAACAATCTGGGCGAAAAGTACAGAGAGAAGATAAGGATGTATAAACCAACTCCTTCTAAATGAGTACCCTTGGAAAGTCATTGTGTGCCCCAGTTTGGAGAATGCTGCCTTGCAAAGTCAGACACCTTGCATATAGCTGGCATCAGAAATGGTGTTTCGTATGGGGGACTGTGTAGGTACCCCAAACACAGATGTCCAGAAAGCCCAGCTAAGTGGAACGTGAACCGAATCTGCTGCATCCCAAGGCTGCGCTCCTGGCTGCTGGAGCGGGCATCTCCCAGGCCGGCAGTTGGCATGGCAGGGAGAGCACAGGAAGGGTGGGCGGCGTGTAGGCGGCGCGAGTGGTAAGAGCCATCAGCTGCAGGCGGCTGCTCTCCTCGCTCTGCCAGCAGCAGAGGCACTGCTGATGTTTGCAGTTGTGTGCATCTGCTGCCTGCCTTTGGAACTCTGCCGCTTATCTGGGGAAATCTCTTTGACAAATTTGTTTACAGAATATCAAATTGTGCATTTATTGGCTAGCTGAGTAATCTGAAAATAGCCTAAGGAGGATTTATAAAAGGACTACTTTCATTACTCATAGAACAGAGCTCCTCCCTATAAAGAGTACCCGTTAGCATCTTGATTGCTTTCTGCTGTGGTTTTGTTAAGTTGCACACATATCCTGAACTTTACTCCATATCAGAGTGGGACGAGGGAGTTTAAAGTACCAAAATAAAACAAAACAAAGAGGTGAAGGGGATCAAAGCAGAAACAAACCCCAAATCCAAACAAGTGCTTGTGTAGAAGGAGACTCCTGTCATTTATAGAGAGCTAACTGGGCGGGATGGGCGCTGTGCCCAGTGACCACGTTCCCCAGCACACTTAGTTCTCACCTTGAACTTATCCTGTGGATGCTGTTATTGAGTCCATTTTACTGATGGAGAAGCTGAGACTCATGTAGAGTTGCTTAGCCACACAGCTGTAGGAGGCATGGCTGTCATTGAACCAGGCTCCAGAACATAACTTGTTGTTTTTGTTATTGTTGTTGTTGTGTTGTTTGTTTGTTTGTTTGTTTCTTTCTTTCTTTTTCTTTTCTTTTCTTTTCTTTTCTTTTCTTTTCTTTTCTTTTCTTTTCTTTTCTTTTCTTTTCTTTTCTTCCTTCCTTCCTTCCTCCCTCCCTCCCTCCCTCCCTCCCTCCCTCCCTCTCTCTCTCTTTCTCTTTCTTTCTTTCTTTCTTTCTTTCTTTCTTTCTTTCTTTCTTTCTTTCTTTCTTTCTTTCTTTCTCTCTCTCTCTCTCTCTGTTTCAGAGATAGAATTTAGTGATTTGTTAGTAGAATTTAGTGATTTGTCAGTGATATATAACATCCAGTGCTCATGACATCAGGTGCCCTCCTTAATGCCCATCTCCCAGTTACCCCATCCCCCTACCTCCCTCCCCTCCAGTGACCCTCAGTGTGTTTCTTAGAGTTCTGTGTTTTTTTTTAATGGTTTGCTTCCCTTTCAACTTTTATCCTATTTTATTTTCCTTCCCTTCCCTTGCGTTCATCTGTTTTGTTTCTTAAATTCCCATATGAGTGAAATAATATGGTATTTGTCTTTCTCTGACTTATTTTGCTTAGCATAATATCCTCTAGTTCCATCCATGTTATTTCAAATGGCAAGATTTCATTCTTTTTGATGGCTGAGTAATATTCTGTTTTGTAGATATAACACATCTTTATTCATTCATCTGTGAATGGACATTTGGGCTCTTTCCATAGTTTGGCTATTGTAGACATTGCTGCTATAAATATTGGGGTGCAGGTGCCCCTTGGAATTACTGCATTTGTATCCTTTGGATAATTACTGAGTAGTGTAATTGCTGGACCATAGGGTAGCTCTATTTTTAATTTATTGAGGAACCTCCATACTGTTTTCCAGAGTGGCTGCACCAGCTTGCATTCCTACCAGCAATGTAAGAGGGCTCCTGTTTCTCTGCATCCATGCTAACATCTGTTGTTTCCTGAGTTGTTAATTTTAGCCACTCTGATGGGTAAGAATACAACTTCTTAGCCACTAAATCTAAACCTCTAAGCATCTGAGTACATCAGCCACTGAGTCTTATTTATTTATTAATTAGTAGGCTCCATGCCTAGTGTGGAGCCCCACATGGGGCTTGAACTAATGACCCTGAGATTAAGAACTGAGCTGAGATCAAGGGTCACATGCTTAACTGACTGAGCCACCTAGGCACCCCTAGCCACTGACTCTTTAAGGAGGTATTGATGTTGCCAACGGGGCTGGTCACCCATTTGCCTGGCTTAGCTGGAAGGGGAGGACCTTGGGGTTGAGTGTATTGAGGTAAGGTTAACTTTATAGCAATTAATACTGTGACAAGAGCCACCTTAAGTATAGAGTTTGTGCTTTCTCACAGGGAGTATTGAATCAATGTGAAAATTTGGGAAGATAACAGCTCTGAATGACAAAGACGAGCCTTATTCAACCTAGAAATTTCACTTTCCAACTAATGCTCCTTTTTAAAAAATCCAAACGATTAAAGTCATATAGTCTGGGAGCTTTCTGGTGGGATTAAAGATCAGAGATAAGTTTTCAGGAAGAGGATATATGGGACTTGGAGTCGTGATCAGATGAGAACAAAGTTGACGTGAATGAGAAGGTAAAGATATCAAACAGGTGGAATAGGAGAAAGAGGAAGCAAGAGGGCTTTAAACTAACACCAGGAGGCAGCAAGTACCAGGGCTGTCTTTTAGGGAGAGGGAGAAATAGATACTAGTTTTGAAAGTCAAACTACAGAGCTGTTCTTTTCAAGTGCTGCTTTAAAAATAAATAAATAAATAAAAAGGAATGAAAATACATTTGATAGAGTGCCGTGGAAGCAATGAGTGAGGGACTTGTTAATGGAACTCTATGATCCATAGGTAAAGCAGTTAGGGAATGAGAGAACACAGACAAATGAAGGTTAAGGGAGATGCCTACTCAAGTTCAAGTTTGCGTCTGCACAGAATCTAGCCTCAGTGTTTCACTTTGGTACTTCTAATGTTAGTAGTCATCACCTGTCCATCCATTTTTTCCATAAATACCTTTGAGACCCTGCTGTATGCTAGGGCCTATGCAGTAAGCACAGTAGAACACAAAGCCACTCATGGTGCCTGCTGTGTTAATCCCATTACAAGCACCAGTCTGCATTACCACAGCTCTAAGTGGTGCTCTGGATGGGTGCTGGGAAGATCCAGTTAATTAGAATGAGAAGAAAGAAGCCAGTGGGTGAGGCTGTGCCATTTCCCTGGGAGGCAGAGTCCTCATTTGTTTAGGAATGTAAGGATGTGTACATCTGCCCTGAGGTTGTGATTCTTTTATAGGAAGGATTCTTGAATGAAGATGTGCAGGGATCCAAAGGTTTTTCTACCTTGTGTCATATTACCCCACTACGTTTATAACAGGTCAATTATACCACAGTTGTGGCTTAAGGTAGGAACATTGAATTGCAAATTTGTTTTTTTCACTGACCGACTATATAAAATAATATGAACACTAACATTTACAGAGCAATTAATAGTTAGCCACGCCCTTTCATGTAGTTATTTCAACGTGTATCTCCATTTTATCCCCAGCCTTCTCTCCTTCCTCTCATTCACCTAGCTCCCAGGTACCTGCCTCCTAGGACAGGCAGGACAATATTATCATTATGCACTGTTTATCACAATACATTATCATTATGCCTTATTATTGTTATCCTCATCATTATGCATTATTATCAAAATGCATTTTGAGGATTCGCTGCATTGGACATTAGAAACCAAATTATAATATGTGCCCAGCATCTATGGAAAAGGGGACACCTGGGTGGCACAGCGATTTGGCGCCTGCCTTTGGCCCAGGGCTCAATCCTGGAGACCCCGGATCGAGTCCCATGTCGGGCTCCCGGTGCATGGAGCCTGCTTCTGCCTGTGTCTCTGCCTATCTCTCTCTGTGTGTATTTCTCATGAATGAATGAATGAATGAATGAATAAATAAATAAATAAATAAATAAATAAATAAATCTTAAAAAAAAAAGTACACCACACCAATTATGAAGTAGTCTTAAAAAAAAAAAAAAAGGAAAAGGGGACAGATATGTTCAAATATAGTATGTTGATATCTCTTGAGGCATGCACAAGGGTTACCAGAGGATGAGGCAGGGACCCCCAACTTGGAACGTGTGTGTGTGTGTCTGTGTATGTGAGCTTTCTGCAAAATTTTGAACAATGGATGCGATTTAGCTGGAAAAGGACAGGGTAGGGGGGCAAGCTCAGGGTAAGCTTTGCTGGACAAGTAGGTGGAAAAGCTAGAGTTGAGACCAGATCTTCTAATCTGTCTTCTGTGCTCATTTCCTGAACATAGCTGCATTCAGGTAGGTAGGGGGAGGGGAGAAGGTAGAGACCATGGCCTGTCAAGTAGGAAACCAGGTAGCAAGAGGGCTTTAAACTGATATCAAGAGGTTGCCCCTTCAGGCAAGAGGGAATGTAGATAGTACAAGATTTTTTTTAAGTCGCCATTTATGGAGCCTTTATGAAGCCTGGGTGCAGAGCTAAATCTTGTGCAATCATCGCATTTACTCTTCATACCGGTGTACCTGTGAAATCTCTTCCTGTGCACACACATTATTTCAGATGTTGCTGTTACACATGGGGAAAGATGTGACAGTGACACCAGCGCATGTGTCTCACTTTTAGCGTTGTGCACGTTATAGCTCTGCCCTCACTATACAGAGGGAGGAGCTGAGCCAAAGTGTTGGAATAGCACCCTGCGGTGCCCTGATTGGTTGTCAGTGCCTCAGGGTTGGGTATGGTGTGTGAGGACGGTGAGCTGCCGGTGGCATTGTCCTGGGTTGGACATCTGCAGACAATCCTCACAGTTTTCTAGCATGGCTGGATTCTTCACAGACATCATGAACAAATAGACTTCGGGGACTCCTTGGGGATCTCATCCCTCCGGTATAGTCATTTCTATGGAGAAACATGTTTACGGACCCATTTGTAAGCTGGGCCTGTCTGGATGGTATTTTGCTTTCTAGGACTTGGTGTTCATTAGGCATATGCTGGCTTCCGGAGGCCTGAAGCGTGTGGACGTCTGCCAGCTTTTTAAACTATAGTAATTAAAGCTTTTATGAGTTAGCAACACTCAAATGTAATGTGGAGCACAAGTAAGCTACTATTAAACGTAACTACTGAGGTAAAGCTTCATTTTTGTAAAACATACTGAACTTTTAAAGGCATGGGATAATCATCCTGTAACTGATTTAAGAAAGGCTACGTTTACTTAAGGAGTGTCACAGATAACCAGAACACTTAGAGAAAAGATACAGTGTGGACAATGTGTATGTTGCTTCAAGAAAATGTTTCTGTGGGATGATTAGACTCAGAGACCTGGCCTGATGATCAGGTGGGGAGGGGGGCACAAGCCTTTCTTGTAACATGTTTCCCCGGAAGCTGAGCTCCCTTGAAGCTTGGTAAGATACAGATTGTTGGGTTTTATTTCAGAATTAATCTTGCTGATCAATAAATTCCATTCTGCCTACTTGTGTTGCAAAACTGTGAGCTTGGGGGGAGGCGGAGTCAGGGAGAGGGGTTTAGCTTGCATTTAGCTGTGATCAGTTAGACAAAGTGGTAGATGTGTTTGACAAGATGGGTTTAGAATTTGCTTAATTGCTATTTGCTGTGATGGTCTGCCATCTGTAAGGAAATCTTCCTTTTGGAGAGATAATCAAAATAATATTTCTAGGTTTTATTAAGGGTTCTTCTCCCTTAAGCAAATACTGTTGCCTCTTCTTTCCAGATAATTATTTTCATTTTCTGTGAAAACAAGCAAACACTGCATTTATTGAAGGAGAACTGAGTCAGCACTCCTGGCATTACCCCTGTGCCAGCTTTTCACAGGAATTGGGGGATTTGATTTTCTTCCTCCTAAAAAAGAGAGGGTCTGAAAAGATGAGAGCAGG
Organism: Canis lupus baileyi; assembly: GCF_048164855.1. Lineage (NCBI taxonomy): Eukaryota > Metazoa > Chordata > Mammalia > Carnivora > Canidae > Canis > Canis lupus. The sequence continues at coordinate 12,582,422 of NC_132861.1, read as the reverse complement.
GAACACCCGAAGATTTATGTATCATCACTGGAGCTGAGAGGCTAGAAGGAGAGATTGGAATAGGGACGTAGGTCTTGACATTTTCAGATGCACTGTGAAAATGGGAGAAACCAGGGTAATTGTAAGAGCATGGAAAACCTGACTAGAGATGGGCTATGTTGCCTTCAATCCTAAGGAGAAAGCAAGCAGTATTGAGCATCTTAGCACATTACTATGTGCTGCTCATTTTGGCATAAAATGGAGTGTGTGCTAGGCTGATCCTTTATTTTTATTTTTTTAAAGATTTTATTTCTTTCTTTTAGAGAGCATGAGCAAAGGTGGGGAGGAGGAGCTGAGAGAAAGAGAGAGAGAGAGAGAGAGAGAGAGAGAGAGAGAGAGACAAGCAGACTCTGCCCAGAGCCCGACATGGAGTTCGATCCCATGATCCTGAGACTGAAACCTAAGCTGAAATCAAGAGTCAGACACACTTAACTGACTGAGCCACCCAGGCAACCCTAGGCTGATCCCTGTAGCCCTAAGTTGCTGTTGGAGTCTGACTGCTCCCTGCCCCCCTACTCCGTGTTTCTCTATCTGTGTGGATACTGGAGGAATTGGGGGCAGGCCATTCTTGTACTGCTTTAAGAGAAACCTGCTCAATGTGCCTGTGAGGTTTCATCCTGTGCACAGTCTTTCCTGACATTATTGTTACCCATGGGGAGAGATGTGACAGTGATGCAGCTGTGCATCGCATGTAAGGTGTGGTGCCCATTCTAGCTCTGCTGGACAGCTGTAGCATGACTTGGTAGTAGGAATCCTCCCTCCAGTGGCAAGCAGATGGTTCCTTGCTAGTTCCATAAGTAGCAAATGCTATTCTTATCAGGTAAGCAGTCTATGAAAGAATCTTATCAGTCTCAGAGCCCACAGACAGAGACATTTGAACCTCTGCTGCTCAGGTCTAGGGCCAGTCAAGGGCATGCTCCTTACCGGAGGGTATCTCTGTCAGCCCAGTCAGGGGGATGTTTTCTTAATGCCACAGCATAAACAGAGCAAGTAGTCCCCTGGCATTAGGATGACACATAAAATGGGAAATGATATGTGTCGGAGTGTAGTGCATTTGTACTTTTAAAATATGCATATAAGATTATGTAGATTAATTGCCTGTTTAATAAATGATTGCCAGAATTGTGTTAGAGAGTTAATTGCAGGTAGCTGCCCATCCACATGGAGCCCTATATGGTTAGCGTTCTACATGTATTTGGGAGGCCATGAGGCCAGGCAAGTCTGGTGTGGGTACAGATCAGTTGCTTACTAGTTCTTTGTAGGCATTTAGCTCTTTTAAGCCTCAGTTTCTTTACCTGAAATGGTGACACCAGCCAGCCCAAGGGTTGATTTCAAGATTAAATGAGATCATTGTGTATGTTATTAAATTTTTAAAATGCCTAGCACTTAGTAGGCAATCAGTAGGCAGTGTCTGCTATATTAAGGCCAAAATATGATCTTTGGGAGTACTCTTCACAAATAGTAATCTTGAATCTTCTCCTGCATTTTTTTTTTTTTGCTGAGCCTAGAACAGTGCCTGGCACATAGTGGACACTCAGCACATACTGGTGTATGGAAGGATCAGGGAAACTTAGAAGGCAAATATTCTCCTGGTTCAGTGACCTGAGGAACACGTGTTTGGAAGGGAATGGCTCTAGTGGTTTGAATGGAAGTATAACCACTTGGAATGCCTGTGTCTAGTTTTCTCTGGCCAAGTTCCCAGAGATTCCCAAAGAACTCCCCATCAGTTCTCTGGGCTTAGATTTTTGCTGTAACCCTCCTCCCTATACACACCCAGCCTCCAAAAGTGTGTGGAAAAGAAAACTCTTTTTATTTTTATTCTTAACATAGGAGAGAGAGGCTAACACTTACAAAAGAACTTCATCAGAAATAGACTCCCAACACACATACACACACACACACCCATCCACCCTCCTCACCCCACACAGGATTTTAATGTATGTGCATAAAAAGGGACTTCAAAATCAGTGGGACAAATCAATCTGAACAGAAGTCAATCTAAACTGGATTATTAACAATATTGGTGACATTGTTGGCTTGAAATTTGCAAAATATTTATTTACGGTGGCACCTGATAGAATGCCCAAATTTCATATGGTTAAATAATAAAGAACAACAATCCAACACTAGGAAAACTAGAAGAAAATATAATGTAATATTTATGAACTCCCTGGAGGATAGATTCTTTTAAGGACTAGTAGTGATCAAGGGTCTTGAGTACATAAAATAATCTCATGTGAAAACAGAACATAACCAGAGTAGAAAACATGTTTTCAGCCAGTATGATCAAGTATTAATATGTGTCTTATGCAAAGAGCTTATCCAAGTTGGTAAATAGTAGATAAATGGAAAAAGAAGAGAATAGCCAATTTGGAAGAAGTGGAGCTGGTACATGTATGGAAAGTCCATCTCAGTAGAATCAAATACATACAACTAGAAAGAAGCTATTTTTATGTACTAAACTCGAAAAAATCAATGAAAACAATACTTGTGTTGGCAAAGATAAACTCTTGTACATTTTTGGTTGCACTGTAAGTTAGTGTAAAACTTTTGGAAAGCAGTTTGACAGGCAATTCCCTGATCAATCAATGTGTGAATATCTAATGATTCGGTGTCCCACTTCTGGGAATTTATCTGAAGGAGCTAGTCCAGAAAGGAAACCCATCTACCCATGAGATGTTTGTTGTAGTTTTATTTGTAACAGTGGGAAATGGGAAATGTCTTAAAAGCTAAGGAGTGGGATACATCTCCTGGATGAATTCTCAAGTCATAAAGTGATTTTGAACATCACTGTAACATGGAAAAATTTGATATAATCTGAACTGAAAAAGAGGTATAAAAATCTTATATACAAAAAAAATAAAAACAAAACAAAACAAAAAAAATCTTATATACAAAATTACTTTAGCTAAATGTATATGAATTAAAAAAGAAATATATAACAGTAAATATTTCATATTATGAGGGATTGTGCTAATAACATTTTATTATTTGTTTTATGATTTCAAGTGGCATATATTTGTGATTATCTTAACCATGGGTGATCAGAAAGAAGAAATTACAGAAAAGACAGACATATAAAAGGCCATCCTTCACATGCTGTCTCCTCTCTAAACAACTCAATACCATGTGGGAGAGGGCTCTGGTAACAAAGCTTCATCTTTATCCAGAGATAGGGCTGCCAATCCCTTTGAATTCAACTTTTTGCTCTTTTTTCCTCCTTCTCCAACCTTTTTCTGTCTCCTGAGCAATTGGCTTCCTTGACTCTCAGGAGCTGCTCTATTGGCTGTTTTGTCCTGCAGACAGGCAGATAATTTCTTATTAAAATTCACTCCTAAAAAAAAAAAAAAAATTCACTCCTTTCCCTGACTCACAAGGTTCTGGTCATCTGCAGCCCTCCCACTCATACAGTTTGTTGGTCTCAGGGACACACCCAGCCCACTGGGAAACTGGTAATATGGACACAAATTGTGATCTAGCCAAGGTTCTCTGAGCCATCAGGAGTTTCAGAAACTACAGAGGCATTACTTACAAGTGTTCTCACTTCCAGCCTTGCAAGGATTCCAGCAGAGCTGTAAGTGGAGGGACTTTGACTTTAGATAGAAAAGATTGATACTAACAGGCAGCCATTTCTGCTCCTCAGCTGTGGGACCAGCATAACCTTTGTGCAGCTGCCTCTCTTTGCCTGGAATAGACTTTCCAGGGAGAGAAAGAGAACTCATTTTAGCAGAAGAATGTTTTGCAGGTGCCACAAGCATTTTTGGTTCTGCTCAAAATGGATGTGTTTTAACATAGTTGATTTTCAGCTTCCAGGCCCATACAATTCCTTCTCTGGAGTTCAGAAGTCATGGGTTAGAAATCACTAATTGTATCCCCATGACTCTGGTTTTCATCTTCTACCACTTTGTCCGTGTTTAAGAATCCATAAAAATTTATTTAGGTGAGTTTCTGACCATCTTCACCTCCCTGTGTATTCACAGATGCAAGAATCTCTCTTATGAACATAAAACAATTATGAGTTCACTACATAACAATTGCTAGCTACCTAGTAACCATAGAAAATATGTTAAAAGGGTCCCTGAAGGGGAAAGGGAAGTGGGATTGTTTTCTACAGTATTTTATGGGGAAGGCAAGGTTAACCTGGTTTCAGATTATCAGATTAATCCACATTGGTCAAAATTTGAGCTGTGATCATGTCTAGACAGGAGAGTTGGTGCCTTAAGGATGTATTATGTCATGGCAAATGTGTAGGACCTGTATCTGTTGGACTTCCCAGGCTTCCTGGCTCATGAAGCTGTTCAGGTGGTTGAGGCGAGGGCCATCTGCTGCAATTCACCAGATTTCTACTGTTGTCATTGCTAACTAGGTCCTACTCAGCACCTGGGTGGCTTAGTGGACCTGAAAAGCTGAGAGGATAGATGTGGGAACAGGTGGTAGCGGTAGGATATTCAGGTGTCTGAGACACTGAATTCCTTTATTCATTACATATTTATTGAGTTCCCATTTTTCGTCATCACTGACATTCTGTTTCTTTGTCAATATCCTGAACCCAGCTATAAGCAGGCCAACCTGATTAGGTAAAAAAGGGTATTGGTTAACTTGCAACTATATTCAGGCCTCATTTGAACCATTTCAAAGCCTCTGGAAGTGTCATGCTCCCAGGCAGTATCTTTCACTCCAGCTAGCTGTCTTGCTAGTGGGTACTGTTGGTCACCAGGTGGCCCAAGTTAGATAGTGGGTGGCTTAGTTCAATTAATCATCATCTCTGGATAGTATATGTGATGTTTCTGTTGCCTTTTTTTCCTCCAAGAAGAGTAGCCACTTGATTTAGTATTCCATTTCAGAATAATATAATGGAATAAGGATTTTATGTTTCGTTGGGTTCATTTCTTTTTTTATATAATAAATTTATTTTTTATTGGTGTTCAATTTGCCAACATACAGAATAACACCCAGTGCTCATCCCATCAAGTGCCCCCCTCAGTGCCCGCCACCCAGTTACCCCCACACCCCCGCCCTCCTCCCCTTCCACCACCCCTAGTTCGTTTCCCAGAGTTAGCAGTCTTCCATGTTCTGTCTCTCTTTCTGATATTTCCTACCCATTTATTCTCCCTTCCTCTCTATTCCCTTTCACTATTATTTATATTCCCCAAATGAATGAGAACATATAATGTTTGTCCTTCTCCGATTGACTCATTTCACTCAGCATAATACCCTCCAGTTCCATCCACGTCAAAGCAAATGGTGGGTATTTGTCATTTCTAATGGCTGAGGAATATTCCATTGTATACATAAACCACATCTTCTTTATCCATTCATCTTTCGATGGACACCGAGGCTCCTTCCACAGTTTGGCCATCGTGGCCTTTGCTGCTATAAACATTGGGGTGCAGGTGTCCCGGCGTTTCATTGCATCTGTATCTTTGGGGTAAATCCCCAACAGTGCAATTGCTGGGTCGTAGGGCAGATCTATTTTTAACTCTTTGAGGAACCTCCACACAGTTTTCCAGAGAGGCTGCACCAGTTCACATTCCCACCAACAGTGTAGGAGGGTTCCCTTTTCTCCGCATCCTCTCCAACATTTGTGGTTTCCTGCCTTGTTAATTTTCCCCATTCTCACTGGTGTGAGGTGGTATCTCATTGTGGTTTTGATTTGTATTTCCCTGATGGCAAGTGATGCAGAGCATTTTCTCATATGCACGTTGGCCATGTCTATGTCTTCCTCTGTGAGATTTCTGCTCATGTCTTTTGCCCATTTCATGATTGGGTTGTTTGTTTCTTTGCTGTTGAGTTTAATAAGCACCCAAAAGCATAAGATATGTAGGAATAAACCTAACCAAAGAGGTAAAGGATCTATACCCTAAAAACTATAGAACACTTCTGAAAGAAATTGAGGAAGACACAAAGAGATGGAAAAATATTCCATGTTCATGAATTGGCAGAATTAATCTTGTGAAAATGTCAATGTTACCCAGGGCAATTTACACGTTTAATGCAATCCGTATCAAAATACCATGGACTTTCTTCAGAGAGTTAGAACAAATTATTTTAAGATTTGTGAGGAATCGGAAAAGACCCCGAATAGCCAGGGGAATTTTAAAAAAGAAAACCATAGCTGGGGGCATCACAATGCCAGATTTCAGGCTGTACTACAAAGCTGTGGTCATCAAGACAGTGTGGTACTGGCACAAAAACAGACACATAGATCAATGGAACAGAAGAGAGAATCCAGAAGTGGACCCTCAACTTTATGGTGAACTAATATTCGACAAAGGAGGAACAACTATCCACTGGAAGAAAGACAGTCTCTTCAATAAATGGTGCTGGGAAAATTGGACATCCACATGCAGAAGAATGAAACTAGAGCACTCTCTTTCACCATACACAAAGATAAACTCAAAATGGATGAAAGATCTAAATGTGAGACAAGATTCCATCAAAATCCTAGAGAAGAACACAGGCAACACCCTTTTTGAACTCGGCCACAGTAACTTCTTGCAAGATACATCCACGAAGACAAAAGAAACAAAAGCAAAAATGAACTATTGGGACTTCATCAAGATAAGAAGCTTTTGCACAGCAAAGGATACAGTCAACAAAACTAAAAGACAACCTACAGAATGGGAGAAGATATTCGCAAATGACGTATCAGATAAAGGGCTAGTTTCCAAGATCTATAAAGAACTTATTAAACTCAACACCAAAGAAACAAACAATCCAATCATGAAATGGGCAAAAGACATGAACAGAAATCTCACAGAGGAAGACCTAGACATGGCCAACAAGCACATGAGAAAATGCTCTGCATCACTTGCCATCAGGGAAATACAAATCAAAACCACAATGAGATACCACCTCACAGTGGTGAGAATGGGGAAAATTAACAAAGGCAGGAAACAACAAATGTTGGAGGGGATGCGGAGAAAAGGGAATCCTCTTATACTGTTGGTGGGAATGTGAACTGGTGCAGCCACTCTGGAAAACTGTGTGGAGGTTCCTCAAAGAGTTAAAAATAGACCTGCCCTACGACCCAGCAATTGCACTGTTGGGGATTTACCCCAAAGATACAGATGCAGTGAAACGCCGGGACACCTGCACCCCGATGTTTATAGCAGCAATGGCCATGATAGCCAAGCTGTGGAAGGAGCCTCGGTGTCCATCGAAAGATGAATGGATAAAGAAGATGTGGTTTATGTATACAATGGAATATTACTCAGCTATTAGATATGACAAATACCCACCATTTGCTTCAACGTGGATGGAACTGGAGGGTATTATGCTGAGTGAAGTAAGTCAGTCGGAGAAGGACAAACAGTGTATGTTCTCATTCATTTGGGGAATATAAATAATAGTGAAAGGGAATATAAGGGAAGGGAGAAGAAATGTGTGGGAAATACAGAAAGGGAGACAGAATGTAAAGACTGCTAACTCTGGGAAACGAACTAGGGGTGGTAAAAGGGGAGGAGGGCGGGGGGTGGGGGTAAATGGGTGATGAGCACTGAGGGGGGGGCGCTTGACGGGTTGAGCACTGGGTGTTATGTTGGCAAATTGAACACCAATAAAAAATAAATTTTTATTAAAAAAAATAAACAAGTCCTGATAAAACATAAATTAAGGCATGCCTGGGTGGCTCAGTGGTTGGGCTTTCGGCCCAGGGCGTGATCCTGGAGTGTTGGGATCGAGTCCCACATTAGGCTTCCTGCGTGAAGCCTGCTTCTCCCTCTGCCTGTTCTCTGCCTCTCTTTCTCTCTCTGTGTCTCATGAATAAATAAATAAATAAAATCTTAAAACAACCATAAATTAATATTCATTAAATTAATAGCTAAAGACTATGAATTTCAAAATTTGATGATAGTAGTTGCAGTGACCAAATCGAGTGAAAAGAAGATTTGAAAGGTGTAGGTCTGAAATTGTGCTTGATTAAGAAGTTGTAGGGTTTAAACTCACTGAACAAAACCCCTGCACTTAGATTCCTATAGATTCTGAGCATCTGAGACGCTCACCAGTTACTTCTGAATCAGGCATTTTCACTGCAGTTCTCCACTGAGGGAAGAAATTGATTGATTCCCCAAGGAGGGAGGAGTGTGAATTGGTGTTGGGTGAATATGAACCATGGTTCTAAGTCTGATCAACAGTGCCTTTTCATTGTATTCTCTTTTTATTATTATTACAAATTTTTTTTGCCCCTATGCACATAGTTTACAGCTGCCAATAATTGAAATTTTTGGTCAGTATAGACACAGTAGCTCTTTAAGAATATGAAACCCTATTTGTGTACTTGACTTCAAGTTTGGAATAAAATATAAAATTCTTTCAAGTGAATATATCCACAGAGTTTGTGTGTGTGTGTGTTCAGCACTCTCTGAAGCAGTTGGTTGTTCATGGTGCAAATTAGAATGTGCATAAGAAATATAAATATAGGTTCCAGGGTCTGTGCACTAAGACTCTGGTTTAGTAGCTCTGGGTTGGGTTTCAGGAATCTACATTTCTACTGTTAGAGATTGGACTGCAGGTGATACAGAGGCCCATGATTTAAAGAGACATTACTTTAGAGTCTTGAACACAGAGCTCATGGAGTCCCTTTCATTTTCATTCTGGTTCTAACTCTTTCCCCAGTCCTCTGGGTCAGAACCTCACTTATGTGTCAGAATCAAATTAGAGTGATAAAACTCTCAAAATACGAAATCTTAATATTAAGTTGGCAACCTGTCATGCCATTCTCAGCCATTTGTGCTTCCAGGCGTGACTTTATGATTCCTCTGTAAGTGCTTGATAATGAGGGGACAAGCTTAGTTATGCAAATGGTTTTTAGTACCAAGTATCCATCATGGGCTGCACATTTTAAATGGAGAGAAAATGTAACCTGTATTATGTAACATTCAGGATTTTGGCTCATGATGAATCTCTATGCCTTGAGATGGATTGTGGTATTTCTAGGGTACTCTACTTAAAATGAGCCCATTGATTGGGCTGGAGCAGAAAAAGCAGTGTCAACAAGAACAGACCATCGGGTTTTCCCCATGGTGACATTATAGGGAGGATGGGGTGCACTAGAGTGATGATCTCTTGGACGCTCAGCTGCTGCAACTCTTTGTAATTATTTTTCTCTTGTGATTTCCTTGATGAATGAGCCAAACTGTTTTCTTGAAAACAATACTGGAAACAAACCATCTGAGGCTGTTGGAGAATTCTGCTTGGAGTTTCGATTCTTACTCTTCTTCATTTCAAAAGCTAATAAAATGTTTTTTGTTGTTGTCGTCGTCGTCCTTGTGTCTTACAAGTGTAAATGCAGGAGGAGGGGCGTCCATTGATGGTGTGTTTAATTTTTCATGAAGAGTGCATTTTAGTGCTTCCCCAGCTAGGTGGTTCTGATGCTAATTAGCAAGAAGATGTTCACTATCTGCACAGGAGCACATGTGTGCACTGCATTTTGTGCTTGTGTATGAGAGGGTGACTGCTGTGACTGGTGCCATTTACTCCACTAGTTCCTGTTTTGATCTCATTTGAGCTTAAATGTTAATTTAACCACAGCTCATCTTAAGCCGAGTGACCTTTTTTTCCTTCTGCTGCTGAAATTCAGATGCTTGGAGCAACATCTTCCTGAACTTCCAACAGTCGGGAAGCACAAATGATTATAGCAGTTGCAGGTAAGGGCGTGATGGGAACAAAGAGGGGTGTGCTGCTTCCTGCCTCTTGGCACATGGCTTTTTATGGATTTTTATTATTGATCCCTATGGCATCTGTGCTTCTTGACTGCTAGAAACTATGGGTTAGAAATATTCTGTATTAAAATACTAAAATGACTGATTTTGGTTCTCAGCTCAGTTTTAAAATTTGTTTTTAAATGGTTTGAAGGAAATGCTTAAATTTATTATAAGCTCTCTTCACATGTTTTTCATTTTAAAGATAGTTTTATATAAGGTTCAGAGGATGGCTGCAAAGAATGGTTTTTAGACAAACTGCAATTTCATTTCAACGTGTAGTAGTTTTAAATTAGCCCTTATTTTTGGTTGAGTGCTGGACATGTTTTTCTGCATTATATTATTTGATACAAGGACTGGTAGAAGGATATTTGGCTATCCTTCTGTATATGACTTCCATGCCTGCATTTTAAAGTTTCTACGTCCTCCTTTTAAAACATATCTATAGTTAAGGCTTGATTGAAATTATAAAAGGTATTTTAAAAAGCAGCTAAAAGTTTTTAAGGACAGTAATAGGATTGTGTATGAATCAAAATGCAATATATTGTACTTGCTACCTGAGCAAATGTTTAAATTACATAAATTATCCCTAAATCCCTGCAAGCCCAGGAAAACATAGGTAAAAGTCTTAAATCATTCCTACTGTACTTCAGTGGTAGATGGCATATGTAGGAGGGCAGATGGGTAGTGAGATCATGTGTCATTCTGATCTTGTGTAAGACAGTTATCAAGAATGGCCAAATGTTAGCTTCTGAAAGACCTTTGCTCTTTATATTAATCAATTATGCCTATTTTTGTTATTACGAAATAAAACTTGCTTGGGTCTTTAATCCTTTAGGGTGTGTAACCAAAAGCTCTTCTTCTTTTCTTTCTCACCGCCCCCCCCCCTTATATTTAATTTAACATAGATTTAAAAGTTTAAGAGAAAATTATAAGAAAAAAAAAAAGAGGAGGCACTATATTGACCAACAATACAAAGTGAAAGTTCTAGACCTGCTAAATGTAGCCAGGTGCTTCTGGAGGAGAAATGTCATTCAGAACTTCAATAAATCTCTTACACAAAGTTTTACCATTGATTTTTTTTCCTGCCAAATATCACTTTGTATTGCTTAGAAAAAAATCCAGTGGGAGGAAGGGCTAGTGTTTTTTGTACCAGAATGCTTGTATTTAAATTCTGTTATGTTTAAATTCTATTGTAACTCTTCCTCCATGTGTTGTGGGTTTTCTTCAATAAGGTGAAGAATGTTGGAAGTAACGTATCGGGCAGAGTGTGGTTTTCTCGTAAGCCAATCACTATGATTCCAGCAGGGCGGTTCTGTTCAGCTGTCATGAGGATGTAGGCCACCTTCGTGCCTGTGTCCTGTGCTTACTGTTTTTGGTTGAATGCTAGACATGTTTTTCTGTCTTATATTATTTGATACAAGGACTGGTAGAAGGATTTTTGGCTATCCTTCTGTATATGACTTCCATATACAGAAGGAATTGTATATATTTGCTACTGCTTCTATTGCTCCTGGTGTAAGACTTCCCATTCCCTAGTAGGACTCAGACATCATAGAGGGAAGAATTGGAATAGATCAGTACCTCTTTAACTTTTTGGGTTTTAGGGACTAGATGGCACAGGGGTTATTTTGCCAACCAGGTAAGTTAAAAAAAAAGAAAAAAAAAGAGACTTGTCATCCACCACTTTCATGGTCATTGTCTCCTTGCTTTTGTTGCCTGTAGAGAGTTTGTATAAGAAAGGAGATTTTAACCTCAGAAAAGTAGGAAAGCTGTAATCTCAGGCTATCTGTCCTTTAGAGATGGATTAAATTCAGCTTTAGAAGGAGGTCACTATATATCTTTATTTTTTTTTAATCACCATAGGCTCATCAATAGAAACTTTATTTCAGATCAGAGTTTGGGAAGCATTGGGCTGCATGATCTCTAGGACTCCTCTCAGTGTCCCTATTCCATGACTTGTGTGTGTGCAGGATGTTCTTGGTCCCCATTAGGTCTTGGGTGAAAAGAGAAGGTTGGTGAACATAAGTGCAGTACACAATTGCTAGAAACTTCTCTTTCAAAACCACACGTCATGTTTACACAGGGTTGATTTGATTATCTACAAATCAGCTGCAAATCCTTCTCAAAGGGAAGACACATTTAGAGCTGTTGAAGAGCTCTTTAGAATCTTGACCCCGCCTCCAACTCCTACCCTGGTTGGACCTCTCACTCTCTTAACTTGCTCTGGGTTTCTCACTCCTCAAAGCTAAGTAATGAAAGCTGACTCCCCCAGCTTTCAGTGAGCTTAGCTGGATAGCTCATTTCTTCAGATGACTTCACATTGGCGTTGCTCATAGGGCCCTTTCAAAGCTATTAAATTCCAGTTTATTTTAATTGGTCCTTAATATACAACTGCCAGACTTGCATTGGTCCATTTGTAAATCAGTTATTGTCATAAAGAAAGACTGTTTTCTCTTTCAGCAATAGTCACAGAGTTTTGTGAAAAAGCAGTAGTAAAACAAAAACTAATGGAGCAGAACCCTGTGTTTTATGTGACTGTTTTCTGTGCCATGTAGGAACTGTTTTGGTTATTATCAGGCATTTGAATTACTTTAAAATATTCGCTCTCAGGCTGATGTAGACTCTGATTTCTTCATACACACTTGTAAAAAGCTATGTGGAATTTTATTAGATTGAAGTTTTGACTTTAAAAAGAAACTTTGGTCTTAAGGTGGAATCCAAATCAAATACCTCTTATTGTTTGAGTAATAAAACAAAAACAGTCTTGATATTATTTCCATTATCTAAATGGCTGGACAAATGGCCTCACTGGGAGAAGCAGAGAGATGATGGATGTGGAAGGAGGAAGGAAGGCCCACTGGACCAGAGCTGCCTTCTTCTTCCATCAAGTTCCCTGTTGGGCTGTTCACCATCTTGTTCCATTGTTTATCCTCAGATATTGGTATCCCTGCCTCTGGTAGTGATTGAGCTTGTTGACTGGTTGGGATTTATCAAATTTGGTTTAATTTGCAACTGGTCAAGGACAGTGTCTAGAAAGACATAGGACTTTGTTAGAGCAGCACATAAGAGAAGTTGTAGGGGAATAAGGCATGGAGATTGTCTGGAAGGGAAGGAAGCATGTGACCTGATTCATAGTTTAAAAAGATGACCTTGGTTACGTGTGGACAGCAGACTATAGAAAGTCTAGTGAGGAGGCTCTTGAACAAGGAGTCTAATGTGAGATGGGTGATGGTGGGCAGCTGAGTAGGTTTAGAATATGTTTTGAGAGCTATATTGATGGATTCTAGGGGGGAATAGAGGATAGAGAGGAATTAAGGGGGCATTCTTAATTTTTTTTTTCCTGATCAGTTTTGTAGATGTGATGTTCCTAATGTAGTTGGGGAAGATTTGGAGAATAGTAGGTTTTGGAGAGAAAATCAAGAGTTTTGTTTTGGATATGTTAAGTTTGAGATCAATATTAGCCATACAGTGGGAGACCTGAGGAACTATATAAGCGATACTTGAAGAGTTAATAACTGAATTTTCCAAGTCTGAAGAAAGACATCATAAATTCAAGAGACTACACAAACTCCAAATACCTCTCCCTTTGACAAGTAGCAGTGAAACTGACAGGTGACTTTTTGAGAGAATCAATAAAAGCCAGAAAACAATGCACTATATGTTTAAAAAAACTAAAGGGAAATAAATACCAACCTACAATTCTAGATCTAGTGAGAACAACCTTCAAAGACAAAATAAAGACATTTTTCGACAAATGAAAACCTTGAAAAAAATGCATTGCCAGCAGACCAAAATGGAAGTATGGACATATAGGGAGGAACAATGTATTTCAATGACACATCTTTGAGATTCTTGAACATGCCACAAGGGAACATTTACTCCCTTCAAAGAGTCTTTAAGGCACATCCTCTTTTCTCTGCCTGATGTTTTTCTCATCTTCATTAAGTTAACCCCTCTGTTCATCTAGATAGAAGCACAAAGGGCACTTCTCTAGAAGCCTTCTCTGACACCCTATCTAGTTTGGAACGAGGTCAAGTCCTTCTGTAAAGAGTATCATGAGTATCCAAGTATTAATTATTGAAGTGTTTTACAGTGTTAAATAGGGGAGTTGTCTTTGTAACATTAAAATATTTGTAAATTGATAGCATTTAAATTAGCTCACACTTAACCTCTTCCCTTAACACTGGCATCAAATTTACACGTTTATTGCAATCCCTATCAAAATACCATGGACTTTCTTCAGAGAGTTGGAACAAACTATTTTAAGATTTGTGTGGAATCAGAAAAGACCCTGAATAGCCAGGGGAATTTTAAAAAAGAAAACCATAGCTGGGGGCATCACAATGCCAGATTTCAGGTTGTACTACAAATATGTGGTCATCAAGACAGTGTGGTACTGGCACAAAAACAGACACATAGATCAATGGAACAGAAGAGAGAATCCAGAAGTGGACCCTCAACTTTATGGTGAACTAATATTCCACAAAGGAGGAAAGACTATTCACTGGAAGAAAGACAGTCTCTTCAATAAATGGTGCTGCATGGACATCCACATGCAGAAGAATGAAACTAGACCACTCTCTTGCACCATACACAAAGATAAACTCAAAATGGATGAAAGATCTAAATGTGAGACAAGATTCCATCAAACTCCTAGAGGAGAACACAGGCAACACACTTTTTGAACTCGGCCACAGTAACTTCTTGCAAGATACATCCATGAAGGCAAAAGAAACAAGAGCCAAAAATGAACTATTGGGACTTCATCAAGATAAGAAGCTTTTGCACAGCAAAGGATACAGTCAACAAAACTAAAAGACAACCTACAGAATGGGAGAAGATATTTGCAAATGACGTATCAGATAAAGGGCTAGTTTCCAAGATCTATAAAGAACTTATTAAACTCAACAGCAAAGAAACAAACAATCCAATCATGAAATGGGCAATGTTTATAGCAGCAATGTCCACAATAGCCAAACTGTGGAAGGAGCCTCGGTGTCCATCGAAAGATGGATAAAGAAGATGTGGTTTACGTATACAATGGAATATTCCTCAGCCATTAGAAACGACAAATACCCACCATTTGCTTCAATGTGGATGGAACTGGAGGGTATTATGCTGAGTGAAGTAAGTCGATTGGAGAAGGACAAACATTATATGTTCTATTCATTTGGGTAATATAAATAATAGTGAAAGGGAATATAAGGGAAGAGAGAAGAAATGTATGGGAAATATCAGAAAGAGAGACAGAACATAAAGACTCCTAACTCTGGGAAACGAACTAGGGGTGGTGGAAGGGGAGGAGGGCGGGGGGTGGTGGTGACTGCTTGGCGGGCACTGAGGGGGGCACTTGATGGGATGAGCACTGGGTGTTATTCTGTATGTTGGTAAATTGAACACCAATAAAAAATAAATTTATTAAAAAACAAAGAAAGTGGATGGAGAACCAGCAACATTCGTATTCAACTGAGAATACCTGGTATTCAATAAATAGGGGGTGATGACATGATTAGTATCTGTGTGGCACTCTTTGAATATGAGAATAAATTATATATACAGATTTAGTCAATGTTTAGGCCATATTGCCAGTCCTTATTCTTTTATGTTATCTTAAAATAAAGGCCATATGTTAAAATAAAGAAATAAATTCTAAATCAATGTAAAAAAAAAAGACATGAACAGAAATCTCATAGAGGAAGACATAGACATGGGCAACAAGCACATGAGAAAATGCTCTGCATCACTTGCCATCAGGGAAATACAAATCAAAACCACAATGAGATACCACCTACACTAGTGAGAATGGGGAAAATTAACAAGGCAGGAAACAACAAGTGTTGGAGAGGATGTGGAGAAAGGGGAACCCTCTTACACTGTTGGTGGGAATGTGACCTGGTGCAGCCACTCTGGAAAGCTGTGTGGAGGTTCCTCAAAGAGTTAAAAATAGACCTGCCCTATGACCCAGCAATTGCACTCCAAAGATACAGATGCAGTGAAACGCCGGGACAGCTGCACTCCGGTGTTTCTAGCAGCAATGTCCACAATAGCCAAACTGTGGAAGGAGCCTCGTTGTCCATCAAAAAATGAATGGATAAAGAAGATGTGGTTTATGTATACAATGGAATATTACTCAGCCATTAGAAATGACAAATACCCACCATTTGCTTTGACATGGATGGAACTGGAGGGTATTATGCTGAGTGAAATAAGTCCATCGGAGAAGGACAAACATTATATGGTCTCATTCATTTGGGGAATATAAATAATAGTGAAAGGGAATAAAGGGGAAAGGAGAAAAAATGAGTGGGAAATATCAGAAAGGGAGACAGAACATGAAAGACTCCTAACTCTGGGAAACGAACTAGGGGTGGTGGAAGGGGAGGAGGGTGGGGCATGGGGGTGACTGGGTGATGGGCACTGAGGTGGGCACTTGACAGGATGAGCACTGGGTGTTATTCTATATGTTGGCAAATTGAACACCAATAAAAAAAATAAATTTATTTAAAAAACCCACTGGCATTAATCCCCATTCATCCTGTCAGTATGTTGTATTAACCTCTGGTTGGTAGTTGGATGTTTACAAACAATGCAGTGCCAATCAGTTCCATAGTAAAATCACACATATCACCAGCTATGCAGAATTTTATGAACTTGATGATATATGTTGAATTACTAGAAATGTATGTGTTGGTAATGACCAATACCTAGAGTCATTTGAGTTCATAATTGAGGAAGGTACAATGGATAATGAATGACCTTCAATAGATGATAATTTGGAAATCAAAGAACTACAAAAGACTGTAAGACAATTTTTTTTTTTTTTTACAAAACTCTCTTTATTATTACCCTATAAAAATTTGGAATGAAAATAGGCTTTTTTATTATGCTTTTATACAGTATTTAATCAACACTTGACTCATATTTTTATTTAAGAATGATTTTCTCAAATATTGGATGAAATAAACTTATTTTCCCTTACTATTTTTAAGGTAAGTCATTCAATTTATGTTGTATAATAAATCATACAAAACATAATGGCTTAAGACCAAGGACTCACTTATTATGTCTTATGGTGTCTATTAGGAGTTCAGGAAGGGTTTGGCTAGGTAGTTCTTTTTTGGAGTCTTTTAGATGGTGTGGTCATATCAGCTGAGGTTGCAATCATCTATAGCCATGACAATACTGGAATGGCTCACTCATATGCTTGGCTGTTTATCTGGAGCTTTAGTTGCTCTCCATATGGGTCTTTCTGTGAGGGTTTGAATGGCTTCATGGCATGGTGCCCAGCCTTCTAAAGAGTAAGTGTTCCAAGAAGCCAAGGTAGAAGCTACACTGTCTTTTATGAGCTAATATCAGGAGTCCCCATATTGTCACTTCCACTGACTGTTAGTCACAGGAGACCAACTCTGGTTCACTGTGGAATAGCATTATACAAGGACAAGAATACTAGGAGTCATAGATCATTGTAGGTAGTTTTGGGGGTTGGATACCACATAAATTATCCTTTCTTTTTTTTTTTTTTTTCAATTTACTGTGAAAACTTTGTTGTATGTTGATTAATTCTCAGGGGTCTTGGTTTAGTATCAATTATCCCGAGATAAGGAGGGTCTCCCAAACCATTCTTTTGTAGAAGTGCTTATCATAACTGTAATTTACATGTATTTATGAGGATTATTTTATTGTCTCCTCCCTAAGACAGTGTTTTATGAAGGAAAGATTCACCCCCACCAAACCAGTACAGTTGCACAATACCTAGCACATAATAGGTGCTCAGTAAAAATGTATTAAATAAATGAATACATGAATCCAGTTGAGTACTTGTTCTTTGTTGAAGAAACTCCAAACCTAGATTAAATACATACAATTTTTGTTTTGTTTTTATTATCCAGGGTATGCACTTAGATTGCTGCTTTACTATGCCTATGTGTTTAGTGTTCTCTATTCATGCTACTGTTTAATTTTTAAAGGATTAACTTAGTCTGTGCTACTGTGGAAGGAAAATATAACTCATAGGTAAATATGTGCTATTGGATTGATATGGATTTAGCATCTTCCCTGGGGAAAATTGTTCAGGTGAATTCTGTAATTGATCATTTGGTGTCACTCAAGAATATCAATGACCATTTCAACAACTTGGGGTTAGTAAGAAAGAGGAAACTGTATCTTTAAATGAAAAAAAAAGGTTTCTGTTCACTGGGGTTCAGAATATAACAGTAAGGACTTATAGCAATTTTTAAAGTGATTATTTTGTAGGTTTGCTTATTGTAATGTTCTAGAATGTTTTATTCATCACTTCTTTTGCCCACTAAAACCTGTTTAAAATGTTTTTTAATTTAAAAATTGATGAGCCTCGGATGGGTGGCAGAATGCCAGCAAGGCACCAATTCCTACGGCTGCCTGTGTACTGTTATTCTGAGATACTGTGTTGAAATCTTTTAGCTAACAGCTGAAACATGACTCTCCCACAGGAAGATTTTAGCACTTCTAATCTTTTGCCCCACCTCCGCCTTCCGTCAGAATTAAGGAGCCCAATTTTGAACATTGGATCAGTGTGTAGATTCCCCCCTAGATTATACATTCTGAAGCAAAGAGATTATACATTCTGCTCTTCAAGAGTATGGGTACATAAGAACATCCAGTTCAGATGAGTTAAATAATGAGATTTATTAGCCCATATAAATGTGGAAGCCTAAAGGTAGGGTAGGATTGAGTATGACATCATCTAGAGGTTCCAGCCACATTTCCATGTGCATGTCTTGGCTCTACCCTCCTCTAGCCATCCTAGGGATGGCTACAGCAGTTCCCAACCTCTCATTCAACATACTGCCCAGATGAAAAGGGATCTACTTCTTGGACATCCCACAAGATCAAGGAAAGTCTTTTTTCAGAAATCCCCAGGAAAGCACTCTCTGTGTGTCTAGGTTGAGTCATAGGCTCATTCCTGAACCCATCTTTGGTGACAGGAGTGGGATTATCTTTGGGTCAGTCATACCATCCATGGAAGTAGGAGTAGGGCCAGCTTCTGTGGGGGCTGGATGGAGGAGAGGTGAATACCTGAACAAAATCAGTTTTGTTAGGAAAGAGGTGAATGCCCCCAAACAATATCCCTTATACTTCCTATTATATTCCCAGTACCTGGAACAATGCTTGTACATTATAGGTTTTCAATAAATATTTATTAAGTGAATTTGTTCTCTTATCTTCTGATTTCATTTTTCAAACTCTGTGTTTGCTTTTTATGATATGAAATTAATTATTTATTTCTTGAAGTATAGTTGACACATATATTTGCTTTTGTTTCCTGGGATAGACACTTATACATAGCTTGTTACTGTCTTACTTTTGTTTTTATTCTTACTTTTAAATGCTATTTTAAAAACATTTAAATAGCCTGTTGCTATTTTGTAATTAATAGAATCATTAAAAATACTTTATAATTAAAATAATTTGATAGGTATGTGCTTAGATAATTTTGTTAGCATATCCCAGGCTAAGAGCTCATTTTTAGTAAAACTAAGAAAGCAAACCTGATCTGTTATTTATATTTTGTAAGCTGGTGGAAGTATAACAGAGAATGTCATATAATGATGACATATGGTAGGAACCATAAAATCTCACATTACTTGTCGACACCTGCTCAGTTTAAAGAAGTGAATTTAGTGCGAGATTACTATAAATCCTATAACTAATGTAGTTATGATGTTGCTTTAGTAAATGAGTCTGTAAGAAGATACACAGAAGCTTCCTACTGATCTGTAGCAATATGGGTATGTACTTATTTTATCTCCCAATGTCATAAGCTATAATTAAATTCTTAAATTGCTAAGGCCATTGGTGGTTTACTTAAATTTAGTATCTAGGCAGCACAGGCCTTGGAGGTGCTGGCTCCTCTGTTTCACTGCATCTCAAAATGTGTTTCCTTTGCATTTGGAAATGAAGCTACTGGCCTCCTAAGTATAGACCATGGCCTCTGTGTGTTTTCAATTATGGTGCAAGATTTGCACTTGATCCTTTGAGTAATGACTGTTGGATAAGGGTGCATGCTTTGTGGCTCTGAAAGATATTAATTGATATATGTGAGGATCAAACCTACTTTCTGGTGGCCTTTAGCATAATGGCCCAGAACACTTTCAAACATTGAGGTTGTGACTTAATAATGTATTTCCCCATGTGCCTGGTGGTGGCTAGGAAAACTCAGGTAGAATGGCCTTTTCCCCAGATCACCTCTGGAACCCATAGGGAATAAGCTTTAATTACTATTTAAAACCTACTTTTTTCTCCCTCCCCCCTACTTCCATGTTCCTCTGTTGTTAATACCAACTAGCACATTCAAATTTTAGAACTTAAATGTAGAGTTGTACGTAGTGTTAAAGGTGGGGCAGGGTCTGTGGGGGTACCATTTTGCTTCTTAGAATGCATGTTTTATTGATTGCCCATAGACTTTTCCTGGACTGTTACTTCATGTACAAGTGATATGAAATGTTGATGTTGAAAACTTGACCTGGGGGGCTCCCCTTATTTGAATACATTCTTGAAACATCATTGCTGCAAATCCAAGAGAGTGGATATTTCCTAGACAGGGTAGTATTGCCCTGTGTGTGTTAAGAGAGAGTTTTCAATCATCTTCATTGAATAATGGAGTCCATTGATGATCTAGCAGAGGTTGAAAATTGATTGGAGTGAGAACTCTCTGAAGTGAAGTAAAAGAATTTCCTTTTAGTGTTGTGCCCAGTGGGCATGGACGGTAGGGAGGTATCTAAACACCATTGGCATTGTTATGTGGTTTTTCAGGGTCAGTGCTCAAAAACCTGTGATAGGAAGGCAGTGAAGGTAGAGGTGATGAATTGATTCAGGTCAGGGAGGCAAGGGGTCAAGAAGGTGAAGGTATTTGTATTAATATCTCAAGTGATAGGTCATGAGGTGGAGGCAAAAAAATGAAGCTAGGAGGGATACGATATATTGAAAGAACACAGAGATTTGGTTACTGAAAGACCACCATTTTCAGCAGACATTTAGGCATCTTTTGCTGAAATTGTATTTCACCAACATTTGGTCTTGACATTTCTGTTGAACACATTTTGGTTAATAATATGATTTAAGGAAGAAATCTGTATTCATTGTGTTTAATTCACACCAACTCTGAAAAACATGAAAAAAGCACTTACTGTTGATGGAAGTCTCATTTCCCCCCTTTCTGCTTGTTATTATTTCCATTTCCATATTACTCCGGGCTAATGATAAAACATAAAATATACTTTATCAAGATCAGAATAAATCTAGCAAGGTTGATCCCTGAATATTTATGAAACACAGCAGTAAATGAATAAAGTAGAGCATTAATAAAATTGGTTGTTCTATCTTAAATTTTGTGAAATGGAAAAGCAAAATCCAGGACTCATGGTAAACACTCTGACATATTCATGCTAACAACTCAGTTAGTAGCATTATATTTACCAACCAAAAAAGCAAAGGTTAGAAGAAAAGGAAAATTAAAGATTTATGTATTTTATAAGAGGAAAAATAAACTTTAATATAACATGCATATTTTGGAAACGTATATTAAAAGGAAAAGAGAAACTAGTTGCCATTGGTTATACTACTCAACAATAATCACAGATTATGAGTATTCTTTTCAGATTTTGTCTTTCTGTGCATAGGCTGATGGATTAGAAATAAGGTAGATGAGAATGAGAGGCATCAAAAAAAAGACTCCAAAAGGGAAAGAGATGGAGTTGTGGATGTCATTGGCTGAGATGGGGCAGAGTGTGGGAGGGGCAGAGGAGGGGAGCTCAGTTTGGGATGATCTTCCCAGGGAAATGAGTATTATCTGTGTGTAAATCCTCACTGTGGCCCTTTTGGCCCTTTTAAGTAACCAAAAAATATGGTCCTTACTCAGGGAACTTGCTGCTAAATTAGGGGAGGTAAAGCATGTGTGAACTTAAAAAGTATATGAAGTGTGTGAGTGATACAGACCTAAGCTGTTTTAGGACTTTAGAGGAATGATTACCATGGGCAGAACAGTTTAGGAGTAGGCTAGCTTGGGTGAGGAACTGGCATTTCCCATGGCTTCGAAGTCCTCGCAGGGTTTAGCATGTTAGAAAGCCAGGAACCTAGTCCAGTGGGGCCCAAGGTACAGAAATCGGAATGTCTGGGGCAGGGAATAAGTTGTGTTGGCCAACATGAGGGTTAGAGTTGGAGGTTGGTGGGTTGAGGAAGGCTTTGGGTTCCTGCTAGGGAGTTTGGCCTTCATTTTGTAGATAATAAACCATGATTGAAGGGATTTGATTTATGTAGTTGGCCTGGTTGGATTATTGCCTTGGGAAGTTTAATCATTCTCATTATGTTTCCTAGAAGTAGGCCTCTTTGTTGTTTTCACTGTGCTTATTCTCTTAGCCTCCTCATTATCGACTATATTCTTTCTGATAAACTGGCCCCTTTTGGCCCCCTGGACACAACTGATTGCTGATTTGCCTCCAGTCTCTCTGACCACAGCTCTTTTCTCATTTACTCAGCAGATATTTATTGAGAGCCATCTGTGTGGCAGACCTCATGCCGGACATAGAGGACAAAGCTAGGTGGGTCTAATGGGGAATAGACACGAAATAAATAATTACAATACCACTGCATAATTTCAATTTTGTTAGGCCCTGTGAAGGAAAGCTACAGAGCACTGAGGAAGGGGGTTCAGTATGGGGTCCTTGAGACCTGAGCAATGTTGGGCGAAAGGAAGGGGGAAGCATTCTAGACCAAGGGTGAGTGTATGGAGGCCCTGTGATGGGAATGCTTTTCATGCTCTAGGAGAGGAAGCAAAGTCTAGTGTGACCACAGAGGTGTAAGGGAGTGTCTTCTGAGGTCTGTCCATGACCTCTTCTCTCATGCCAGACCCTCTCAGGGCTGTCATCTGGGCAGTGATTTCCACCTCTTCCTTCTCTCAAAACCTCCAGACTTCCTTACCAGGCATCTCCACTTGCATATGCTAAAGGCACAATTAACCTAGCGTGTCCTAAGCTCTGTGAAATATCTACTCACTTGGGGCTCTGCTTATCTTCATGTTTTTCTCCTTGCCCTACATACCTTTCTATCCTCTCTTTCCTATCAAAACACAGTTCATGTATTCCTCTTTGCAAAACCTTCTCTACCCATTTATCCCTACCCCTGTCTTCTGTGGCAGAACAAACGAATTCTGTGTCCTACAAAACACTGTCCATTCCTCTGTTAACACCATTGGTTTGCACTATTGACCATTGTATGCTTATGCTCTGAGTGGATTGAGTCTTTCTAGAGCTTAATTCCCTGGTTCCTTGCATATTTGGACTTATAGTTGTACTAAATGACTTTTATGAGCAAAATAAAAATAGATATTGAAACACTGATGAAAATGCTCTAAATAGGACAATAAAAGCAGAGAGAAAGGCAAGAGTCATGTCTGGTACAGAATGAAAGCATAGCCAGTGAAGAAAATCCATCTATCTGATTTCTCCTTTGGCATCTTAATCAGAGATGCTGTCAGTTGTTATTCTGGTTACAGGCCCTGCATAGATCTCATGAAATCTGAAAAGCAAGAGATATTTCAAGAGAGAATTGGTCCCTTGAGATAGTACAGTCAACCTTTGGGTCTCATCCTTTACATTTAAGATTGCATTGTCAATGTCTAGGGCAAAGGGTAAGGGATAAGCCACATCATTTGAAAAGAATCATTAAAGAAAAAGAAATAAAATTGCATGCTAAATTCACCATCTCCCAAGAAAAAAAAGCAATTGATCATGAAATCTGATAACCAAGAATCTACTTGGAAGTAATTAGTGTTTACCAAGGGTGCTTTATATAATCCATTTATTTTAATTTCTTTTTGATTCTTTGTGATGATGGAGGTGACAGGTTCATTGTTCACTTGTTCTGAGCTCTTCCCAGGGATGTAGCTTCTCATATGCTCCCCATTCGGTGACAGGCTTCAGAAAAAACAAAAAGGATCTCATGGTGGTGGTGTTCCATTCAAGGGAGGAAAAGAGGCATTTAGGGCTTCACTTGACTTGCAGAGATGATTGAATTAAGACATGCATTGCCTGCCCTGGAGAACTTAGACTCATTTGCACAGTGGTGTTTTCTCCTCTGTGCTAGGTTGGGCTTGCAGGTACATGCTCATTATTTCTGACTTTCTAATTATAGCTAAGTCATCACAGATTTGGGTGAGCTGCCTAGTTATTAGATAATTATTCTCACTCTGTTGTAGGGCGTATGAAGTTGTAATGAAGCCAGAATGTGCATTGATTATGGGTGTGTCTCGTTTTCAAGGCTTCCATGTTTTTCCTCAGTTTATGTATGTATTGCAGACCTATGGTAAATACAGAGCAGTGCTTTATGCTGTGCGCTGGGATTTGTATTTCAAAAGAAAGCGTGAGGGATTATTTTTTTCTCTTGAAGAGAAGGGTAGCCATGCCTGGTGAGACATGGGAAAAACCAGTATACTTGAAAATGTTCTAATTTGTCATTCTAAGTGTTTCCATAACCGGTAGCAAAATGGATCAGTCTAAAGAATAGCAAATGGAAACTTGGCATGAACTCATTAAAGTCCTCTCCCCTTTAGAATATGTTTGTGTTCTCTGCTCTTAAGTGGAATTTGAGCATGAGAGGGCATATATATTCCATATATAGTAGCGAGGGTGGGTGAGGTTGGGGTGAGGGGATGCAGGGTGCTAGGGATGCTCCAGTGATACTTGACTAGGATCTTGGCTAAATTTTTCCATACCTGCATTCCAGTGGAGGACTTAGTAGGATGGTTTCTGTACAATGTAGCAACTTTTTACTAGACTATAAAGCATATAAGTGTCCCTGGAACAGCATCTATTTTAGCCATGAAGCTTCACTTCTAATGATATGTACTCTGTAACTACAGAATGGCCTAAATTATAGGAGTTTTTGGTGGTTATATTGCAATTCTAGAAGCTGGACAGGAAGGGACCTTATCGAAACATCTAGACTTAATGATGAGACTATATTCATGATTTTTGTTATATTTGAGAACTAACATTATTAGTTATGTTATAGTATTTTCTCTAGATTATATCCTATGCTTGGCTTAGCTTCCTCCTAAGCATAATATCAGGATTTGATGATGTTGCTCCTTGGACTCTGGAGCCAAATTGCCTGGGTTCACATTCTTGCTCCACCTCTGTCTGGTCACAGTGACCTGGAGCAAATTATTCCACCTCTCAGTTTAATAGGGTTTTTATGAAGATTCATGGGGGTGGGGGGAAGAATGTAAAGCAGTTAAAGTAGTACCATGCACACATTAAGTGCACCCAAAAGCTAGCTATTATTGTCCTACGTTTTTGTAACAACCATGAAAATATTTATTTAAAAAATCACTTTATACCAGCTATGATTAGATCGCATTCTACTAATGGGATGTGTATTTTGCTTTGAGAAGCATTGATCTTGTCATCCAGTCGCATACATTTTTTGTGCTTGCTTCTCTACCCTGGACAGAGGCCACCCGGGGATTCCACCCCATGTTAGCCTCCGTGGGGCCCCACAGCTTCCTTTCATCACTTCCAGTTTACCCTTTGACATCACAGGGGCCAACTCTAACCTCTCTTCTCTGGTATAGTCTTTTACATATTTGAAGGGAGCTGTCTCATCTCTTGGAGTCCTCTTTTTCATTCCTAAAGTGTTGGCTTCTTTCTGAAGCGGCCCTGACTTGCTCTGCCTGTCTTCTGCTATCCCTTTACCGGGGAAGAAGCTGAGGGAAAAGAGGTTTGTCCTAGGACACCTGGCACACATTTCGCTGGTACTAATTAGTGTTCGTAAATTTTGTGAGCACCTGGAGCCTGGAAGCCTCCAGTGTCTTTTCAGATGCCAGAGTTGCAGGTAAAATGTGGAAGGAGCCCATATTTCCATTCAGAGCAGGGACATGAATTTAACGAAATCTTGGAAAACTGTACCTATGGTGCCTCTGTGAAGGGAAGGGCAGATCAACTTACTTTCTTTACTGTGTACCCTTTTATCTTTCAAGTGTTACAGAGTACAGTGTGTTACCTACTAAAACACATTGCATGCACATACAAAAGAGCAGAATCATAGACTACTGGCACCAGAAGGTATCTTTAAAAAATGACATAAATGAGTTTTGTAAATGCTTACCTCCTGGCTAAGGTAACAGAGGTGATATGGGCAGCCCTTTGAAAGGAGAAAACAAATAACAAAGGCTCACCTCTGGCAGGTACCCTCCTTCCACCACTCGCATATCCCATTGATTCTCATGGATTCTTGCTTTTTCTTTAAGACTCAGTTCAGGTATTATTTGCCCCTGGAAAGCGTTCCTTAACCACTCAGCCTCTCCACTGGGCTGGGCCCAAGGTCTCCCTTCCTGTTCCCTGAGCATCTTGAAGAAGTGGTACATGATTTTCAAGGACCACGTGTTTCTGGAGGACTATGAAATCCACAGTGGAATGAACCTGGAGCTTTATTACCACTAGAGCAGAATTCCTTTCCCCTGTCCTGCCCTGCCTTGCCCTCTTCTCTCCTCTTCTCCCCTCCTGTCCTCTCCTCTCCCTTCTTCTCCACCCTCTCCCCCACACTGATATGGATGCTTGTTTTTAAAAACTCATGTTAATAAAATCTTGAAGTTGAAAAAAAATGAGTGATTCCAGACTCATGAATCACAGCCTGTCATAATCACCTCTACCCTTCAAACTCTGTAACCCTGACTCTGAGGGAAGGGCTGTCTCATTAGTATTTATATTCCCAAAATCTACCTAATACCTACAATATTCCCTCTATGATGCCTGGCATGGAGAATGCATTGGATACACATTTATGAATGTGCACGCTCTGTGAGGTAGAGTTCAGGGCTGTTGCGTGAGGTGTTGTGAAGGCTTCATGGGGGGCAGCTGGTGCGTGAGCCATACTGAAGTCTCGCTGGACATTTGCCAAGCTGAGAGGGGAGGGGCAGCCCTCCAGGCAAAGGGAACAGCAAGTTCAAGGGCACAGAGGCATGGTAGATATTACCTGTTTAGAACAACCACCAACTCTAAAAATATATCTTAACCCGAACATATCTTTTAGAGCAAAACATACCTAACGTTTTACTCTGAGTTTATTCTTGAGTTCATTTATTTGAGATTATGTTTTGAATCATTTGCTATGGTTGGATGAGAAGTTCACAGGGTTGGTCATATTCTCCTTCCCGACCAACCTCTTTCCCTCCTTCTCACCTTCCTTTTTTCCTTCTCTCCTTGTTTCTGTAAGAACCTACTCTGTAAAAGACATATTCCAGACATTTGAGGGACACTCTTGAGGAGCTCATGGTCCAGAAATGAACCTGATGTGCAGGACTGCAATAGAGAGTGCTGCAAGCCACAGGAGAACACTTGCTGGGTCCTAGGAGGATTCACAGGGAGGAGAACGTCAATGCAGAGAAAGGAGAGATGGCTTCATGGTGAGGCTCACACTTATGCTGAATTTGGGTGAGTGTGTGCTTGTGCTGATGGTTGTGAAAGAGGTGGGTGCAGGTGGTGGGCATTCCCAGGAGAGAAAACAGCGTAAGCAAATGTCTCAAGGCAGGACAGCCTGGAATGTTCCAAGGAACCAAAAGCATTCCATATGGCTGGAGAGGAGAATGAATAGCAGCAAGTAACCTTGGAGGGTGAATTTGTGGGTGGTTAGGGAGGTTCCCGAATGCCAGGTGACAAGTTTGCACTCTCTTCTTCAGGCTGTGGGGGGGCCACTGCAGACATTTAGCATTCCTTTGATATATCGGAGCTGTAGTCAGAGTCAAGTATCCTAACTAGACAAAAAATCCCCCCAAAAACAAAAACAGAACCTACTTTGGAAAACTGCTGAGTAAGTGAGCTGGCAAGAGGTATTTATGTAGGGAGAAAGAACAGACAGAAGCAGGAAGTTATTCCTGGCCACATGATGCTTCCAGAAGGTCTTTCAGGATTCTTTCCACACCCAGTTTAATGTAGAGAGTGGCATAGGGCAGATAAAAGGGGGAGGACCAAAACAACAGTAAGAATGGTAATCGTTTCCCATGATCTAAAGGCAGAGCCATTGTCAACTGATCTGATCTATGGTGAAAAGAGTCTTACTGCTGCCACGTGTAGGCTGAATCATTATATACATTTCTGTTAGCTTTGGTATGCCTTAATTTTTCTGTGGTTTTGATAACAAGTAATTCTGAAGCTCTTTCTGAAATATAGGACTAGAAGTATCTCATGAAGCACAGGGCTTCCCGAGACACTGAGTCCCCTGGAGGAGCTCGGATTTTAGATGCATCAGAGAGAGACTGCATGAGTATCAAGATACCCTCCAAATGGTTTTTAAAGCTATACAGCTGGCCAAATGAGAAGACAGGTTAAACAGGCTTTCCATATGAATAGAACATGATTATAATTATTTATATCCTTGAGTTGTGAGGCTTAGTTTCTGCCATGTGCAGATTTGCAAATTTTTATGACTCAAAGAAATATATCGTAGAACTAGGATTCTAGAAACACATCATTTTGCCTTTGTTAAAGACTTGAGATTTTGCATGTACAGCAAGTAAGTCACACTTTATTTTTTCAGAGATGGGCAGAAGGCACATAGAGTAAGATGTTGTTGAGAACATTTAGGATTGTATCATTTCCTTTTGGGGGGCCACTCCTTACTGTTTAACTTTTGTCCTCATTATTGTCCTTACTGTGGGCTGAATTATATCTCCCAATTCATATATCGAATCCCCAACCTCCCAGGGGATGGTGTTTGGAGATGGAGCCTTGGGGGGTAATTAGGTTTAGTTGAGGTCAGGAGGATGGGGCCCTCATGATGGTATTAGTGCCCTTATAACAAGAGGCAGCAGAGAGCTTACTCTTTTTTATGCACCACATGAGGACATAGCGAGATGGAGGTCATCTGCAAGTCAGAATGAGAGTTCTTGCCAAAAACCAGATCGTCTGGCACCTTGGGCTTGGACTTCCAGCGTCCAGAATTGTGAGAAAATATACTTTTGGTGTTTAAGCTGCCCCATCTGTGGGTGTTTTGTTATGGCAGCCTTAGCTGACTAATATGGCTACCTCAAGTAAGACTTACAAAGGTACAGGGAAGGTTAGAAATCACGTGTTTAAAACATAAGAAATGCTGTACTATTTCTTTTTGAGGCTGTATTGATGCATTTTTAGCATTATGAATGTGATATAGACAGACTGAGGGTGAATACTGGGGTCTGTTTGTGTGACAAATTCTAGTAAAAGGGAGAACATACTTTGCTTTAGAATCAAAAAATAGCCTTGGAACCTGGGGTACTGTATGCTTTAGGTATGGAAACTCCCAGCCATTGGGGGATTTAACTAGCTTAACTTTTACTTAACTAGTGTAGCTAGCATAATGTTTTTTTTTCTTTTTTTTTTATTGGTGTTCAATTTACCAACATACAGAATAACCCCCAGTGCCCGTCACCAAATCACTCCCACCCTCCGCCCTCCTCCCCTTCTACCACCCCTAGTTCGTTTCCCAGAGTTAGCAGTCTTTACGTTCTGTCTCCCTTTCTGATATTTCCCACACATTTCTTCTCCCTTCCCTTATATTCCCTTTCACTATTATTTATATTCCCCACATGAATGAGAACATATAATGTTTGTCCTTCTCTGACTGACTTACTTCACTCAGCGTAATACCCTCCAGTTCCATCCATGTTGAAGCAAATGGTGGGTATTTGTCATTTCTAATAGCAGAGTAATATTCCATTGTATACATAAACCACATCTTCTTTATCCATTCATCTTTCAATGGACACCGAGGCTCCTTCCACAGTTTGGCTATTGTGGCCATTGCTGCTAGAAACATCGGGGTGCAGGTGTCCCGGCGTTTCATTGCATCTGTATCTTTGGGGTAAATCCCCAACAGTGCAATTGCTGGGTCGTAGGGCAGGTCTGTTTTTAACTCTTTGAGGAACCTCCACACAGTTTTCCAGAGTGGCTGCACCAGTTCACATTCCCACCAACAGTGTAAGAGGGTTCCCTTTTCTCCGCATCCTCTCCAACATTTGTGGTTTCCTGCCTTGTTAATTTTCCCCATTCTCACTGGTGTGAGGTGGTATCTCATTGTGGTTTTGATTTGTATTTCCCTGATGGCAAGTGATGCAGAGCATTTTCTCATGTGCGTGTTGGCCATGTCTGTCTTCCTCTGTGAGATTTCTGTTCATGTCTTTTGCCCATTTCATGATTGGATTGTTTGTTTCTTTGGTGTTGAGTTTAATAAGTTCTTTATAGATCTTGGAAACTAGCCCTTTATCTGATATGTCATTTGCAAATATCTTCTCCCATTCTGTAGGTTGTCTTTGAGTTTTGTTGACTGTATCCTTTGCTGTGCAAAAGCTTCTTATCTTGATGAAGTCCCAATAGTTCATTTTTGCTTTTGTTTCTTTTGCCTTCGTGGATGTATCTTGCAAGAAGTTACTGTGGCTGAGTTCAAAAAGGGTGTTGCCTGTGTTCTTCTCTAGGAGTTTGATGGAATCTTGTCTCACATTTAGATCTTTCATCCATTTTGAGTTTATCTTTGTGTATGGTGCAAGAGAGTGGTCTAGTTTCATTCTTCTGCATGTGGATGTCCAATTTTCCCAGCACCATTTATTGAAGAGACTGTCTTTCTTCCAATGGATAGTCTTTCCTCCTTTATCGAGTATTAGTTGACCATAAAGTTTAGGGTCCACTTCTGGGTTCTCTATTCAGTTCCATTGATCTATGTGTCTGTTTTTGTGCCAGTACCACACTGTCTTGATGACCACAGCTTTGTAGTACAACCTGAAATCTGGCATTGCGATGCCCCCAGCTATGGTTTTCTTTTTTAAAATTCCCCTGGCTATTCGGGGTCTTTTCTGATTCCACACAAATCTTAAAATAATTTGTTCTAACTCTCTGAAGAAAGTCCATGGTATTTTGATAGGGATTGCATTAAACGTGTAAATTGCCCTGGGTAACATTGACATTTTCACAGTATTAATTCTTCCAATCCATGAGCATGGAATAGTTTTCCATCTCTTTGTGTCTTCCTCAATTTCTTTCAGAAGTGTTCTATAGTTTTGAGGGTATAGATCCTTTACCTCTTTGGTTAGGTTTATTCCTAGGTATCTTATGCTTTTGGGTGCAATTGTAAATGGGATTGACTCCTTAATTTCTCTTTCTTCAGTCTCATTGTTAGTGTATAGAAATGCCACTGATTTGAGGGCATTGATTTTGTATCCTGCCACGCTACGGAATTGCTGTATGAGTTCTAGCAATCTTGGGGTGGAGGCTTTTGGGTTTTCTATGTAGAGTATCATGTCATCGGCGAAGAGGGAGAGTTTGACTTCTTCTTTGCCAATTAGAATGCCTTTAATGTCTTTTTGTTGCCTGATTGCTGAGGCTAGGACTTCCAGTACTATGTTGAATAGCAGTGGTGAGAGTGGACAGCCCTGTCTTGTTCCTGATCTTATGGGAAAGGCTCCCAGTGCTTCTCCATTGAGAATGATATTTGCTGTGGGCTTTTCGTAGATGGCTTTTAAAATGTGGAGGCATGTTCCCTCTATCCCTACACTCTGAAGAGTTTTGATCAGAAATGGATGCTGTATTTTGTTAAATGCTTTCTCTGCATCTAATGAGAGGATCATATCGTTCTTGGTTTTTCTCTTGCTTATATGACGAATCACATTGATTGTTTTACGGGTGTTGAACCAGCCTTGTGTCCCGGGGATAAATCCTACTTGGTCTTGGTGAATAATTTTCTTAATTTACTGTTGGATCCTATTGGCAGTATCTTGTGGAGAATTTTTGCATCCATGTTCATCAGGGATATTGGTCTGTGATTCTCCTTTTTGGTGGGGTCTTTGTCTGGTTTTGTAATTAAGGTGATGCTGGCCTCATAGAACGAATTTGGAAGTACTCCATCTCTTTCTATCTTTCCAAACAGCTTTAGGAGAATAGGTATGGTTTCTTCTTTAAACGTTTGATAGAATTCCCCTGGGAAGCCATCTGGCCCTCGACTCTTGTGTCTTGGGAGGTTTTTGATGACTGCTTCAATTTCCTCCCTGGTTATTGACCTGTTAAGGTTTTCTATTTCTTCCTGTTCCAGTTTTGGTAGTTTGTGGCTTTCCAGGAATGCGTCCATTTCTTCTAGATTGCCTAATTTATTGGTGTATGGCTGTTCATAATATGTTTTTAAAATCGTTTGTATTTCCTTGGTATTGGTAGTGATCTCTCCTTTCTCATTCATGATTTTATTAATTTGAGTCTTCTCTCTCTTCTTTTTAATAAGGCTGGCTAATGGTTTATCTATCTTATTAATTCTTTCAAAGAACCAACTCCT
Organism: Canis lupus baileyi; assembly: GCF_048164855.1. NCBI lineage: Eukaryota > Metazoa > Chordata > Mammalia > Carnivora > Canidae > Canis > Canis lupus. Next base: position 12,550,359 of record NC_132861.1, on the reverse strand, counting down.
GGTTCTGTTGATCTGTTCCACAGTTCTTCTGGTCTCGATTTCGTTGAGTTCTGCTCGAATCTTTATTAACTCTCTTCTTCTGCTGGGTGTAGGATCTATTTGCTGTTTTTTCTCTAGCTCCTTTATGTGTAAGGTTAGCTTTTGTATTTGAGTTCTTTCCAGTTTTTGAATGGATGCTTGTATTGCGATGTATTCCCCCCTCAGGACTGCTTTTGCTGCATCCCAGGATTTTGAACGGTTGTATCTTCATTCTCATTAGTTTCCATGAATCTTTTTAATTCTTCCTTAATTTCCTGGTTGACCCTTTCATCTTTTAGCAGGATGGTCCTTAACCTCCACGTGTTTGAGGTCCTTCCAAACTTCTTGTTGTGATTTAGTTCTAATTTCAAGGCATTATGGTCTGAGAATATGCAGGGGATGATCCCAATCTTTTGGTATTGGTTCAGACCCGATTTGTGGCTCAGTATGTGGTCTATTCTGGAGAAAGTTCCATGTGCACTTGAGAAGAATGTGTATTCAGTTGAGTTTGGATGTAAAGTTCTGTAGATATCTGTGAAATCCATCTGGTCCAGTGTATCATTTAAAGCTCTCGTTTCTTTGGAGATGTTGTGCTTAGAAGACCTATCGAGGGTAGAAAGCGCTAGATTGAAGTCACCAAGTATAAGTGTATTATTATCTAAGTATTTCTTCACTTTGGTTAATAATTGATTGATATATTTGGCAGCTCCCACATTCGGGGCATATATATTGAGGATTGTTAAGTCCTCTTGTTGGATAGATCCTTTAAGTATGATATAGTGTCCCTCTTCATCTCTCACTACAGTCTTTGGGGTAAATTTTAGTTTATCTGATATAAGGATGGCTACCCCTGCTTTCTTTTGAGGACCATTCGAATGGTAAATGGTTCTTCAACCTTTTATTTTCAGGCTGTAGGTGTCCTTCTGTCTAAAATGAGTCTCTTGTAGACAGCAAATAGTTGGGTCCTGCTTTTTTATCCAGTCTGAAACCCTGTGCCTTTTGATGGGGTCATTAAGCCCGTTTACATTCAGAGTTACTATTGAGAGATATGAGTTTAGTGTCATCATGATATCTATTCAGTACTTGTTTTTGTGGATTGTTCCACTGAACTTCTTCTTAAAGGGGAATTTTAAGAGTCCCCCTTAAAATTTCTTGCAGAGCTTGTTTGGAGGTCACATATTCTTTCAGTTGCTGCCTGTCTTGGAAGCTCTTTATCTCTCCTTCCATTTTGAATGAGAGCCTTGCTGGATAAAGTATTCTTGGTTGCATGTTCTTTTCATTTAGGACCCTGAATATATCCTGCCAGCCCTTTCTGGCCTGCCAGGTCTCTGTGGAGAGGTCTGCTGTTACCCTAATACTCCTCTCCATAAAAGTCAGGGATTTCTTGTCTCATGCTGCTTTAAGGATCTTCTCTTTATCTTTGGAATTTGCAAGCTTCACTATTAAATGTCCAGGTGTTGAACGGTTTTTATTGATTTTACGGGGGGATCTCTATTTCCTGGATCTGAGTGCCTGTTTCCCTTCCCAGATTAGGAAAGTTTTCAGCTAGAATTTGTTCAAATACATATTCTGGCCCTCTGTCCCTTTCGGTGCCCTCGGGAACCCCAATTAAACGTAGGTTTTTCTTTCTCAGGCTGTCGTTTATTTCCCTTAATCTATCCTCATGGTCTTTTAATTGTTTGTCTCTTTTTTCCTCAGTTTCCCTCTTTGCTATCTACTTGTCTTCTATGTCACTCACTCGTTCTTCCACCTCGTTAACCCTCGTCCTTAGGACTTCTAGTTTGGATTGGATCTCATTCAATTGATTTTTAATTTCTGCTTGATTAGCTCTAAATTCTGCAGTCATGAAGTCTCTTGAGTCCTTTATGCTTTTTTCTAGAGCCACCAGTAGCTGTATAATAGTGCTTCTGAATTGGCTTTCTGACATTGAATTGTAATCCAGATTTTGTAACTCTGTGGGAGAGAGGACTGTTTCTGATTCTTTCTTTTGAGGTGAGGTTTTCCTTCTAGTCATTTTGCTCAGTGCAGAGTGGCCAAAAGCAAGTTGTATTGGGAAAAGGAGAAAAAGAGAGGAGAGAAAGAAGGAAAGAAAAGAGAAAGAGGAAAAAAAAGGAAGAAAAAACGAAAAAAAAAAAAAAAAGAAAGAGAAAAAAAAAGAAAGAAAGGAAAAAAAAGGGGGTGGGGGAAGGAAACAAATCAAAAAGCAAAACAAAACAAAACAACAACAACAAAAAAAAAAAAAAAAGAAAAAGAACCACGGGGGAGTATCTTCTGATTCTGTGTACTTTAAGTCCCTTGACTTCCCCTGGAACTTGTCAGTCTGGCTGGTCTTCTGGGGGAGGGGCCTGCTGTGCTGATTCTCAGGTGTGAGCACTTGGGGGAGCTGCTGTGCCCCTGCCTGGTGCAGGGCTCAGTGGGGGTTGTTTACCCCGTGAGTCCCCAGGAGCAACAGCCCCGGTGGCGGGGCCAGCACTGGAGCCCTGGATTCAGCCCCCGCAGGAACTCCGGAGCTCTCCGTCTGCAGGGCCTGGAGGCTCCGGGGCGGGGCCGCTGCTCTGCTCAGCTCGGGGCAGGAGCGTCCTCGCTGTCCTGGGCCCTCCTGGCCTCTGCCTGTCCGGGGAGGCCGGATCCTGCGCTGTGTCCCGGCGCCCTGTGCTCCCTGGGCCTGTGCTGTTGGATTCGCGCTCCTGCCCCGCAGCCCTCTCTGCGGAGCCGCCGCCCGAGGCCCCCCCAGCTGCTCCCGCCCCGCAGCCCCCTCCGCGGAGCCTCTTCCTCCGCCCGAGCCACCCGAGCTGCTCCGGGTCCCGCCGTGCGCGCTGCAGCCCTTAGGGAGCTCGGCGTACTCTCCTGGGCGCGCAGTTGCTCTGTTACTGTCCCCGGGAGCTCGAGGGCATCCCCGCCCTCCTGGGTCCTGCTCCAACTCCCCACGAGCCCCTTTCCGCCCGGGAAGGTTGGTGAAGCTCTTGCGTCTCCGGGACGGGGCTCTCCTGTCCTGGGGACACTCGCCCCGGCCTCAGCCCGGCTCCTCGCAGGCCCCTCCCCCTTGGAGGCCTTTTGTGTCTTTATTTCTTTTTTCCCGTCTTCCTACCTTGAGAGAAGTGCGAACTCTTCTCACTGTAGCATTCTAGGTGTTCTCTCTTTAATTCTCAGGCCGAATTCATAGATTTTCAGGATAATTTGAAGGTTTTCTTGGTAATTTGGTGGAGACAGGTGATTTGGGGACCCTACTCTTCCACCGTCTCGCCCCTCCCCCTAACATAATGTTTAAATACAAAAGTTCTTGCATGTACCATGAGGTTAACAAATTAGTTATTTTATGAAAATGATCAGTTTTGGAGGTCCTATAGCAATAAAAGAAGTGCTTAAGATTAAACAATTTGAAACAGAGAAAAGGTCAAGAGAGGTGTGAAAGCATTTCAAAGAGCTAGAAATCCACCTGTCAGTTTTAGCTCTCCTAAAAATCATCCATCCTCAGTGTCTGAAAACCAGTCTCATGTGTGCCAAGTTCTGTGTAGCAAAACAAAGGGGAAAGGAGGAAGCAGCTCATATCTGTATGTGGAGGTGATCCTAGCTATGTTCTTGTTCCTCTCAGATCTGAAATATGGTGGGAGTCCCTAGGAGGTGGTTTCAGGGGTCTTTGAGGCTACAGACCTATTGGAAGAGAACATAGCATTAACCTTCACTGTCCTAGACTGATTTAGTACTAGGCAATATTTCATGGGTTTTATTTGACTTTTATTTTTTAATTTGTGCAGTAATCAGCTGTCCTTCTGTTGGAATTTTAGGGTATAGAAAGGTATTTTGAGGAATTCTATAATCAAAAGTAAAATATTTATAGGTATCTTAAATTTGAAGCCATACACTTCCCCAGTATTAATTTGAGCAGTTAGAGAGTTACCTTCATTTTTTAGATTAAATAATATTAATAGCTAGGATATAACTCCCAGGAATATTTAAAGCCATAGGCAGATTTAGATTTAGTAACTTACTGAAAACTGGTTTCCTTAAAAAATTTGATGTGCTTTCCAGGAAGGTAAGTGTTAAGTTCTTGAGAAATCAAATCAAAACAGCTGAGTTGTTCCCTGTGTGTATATCTCTGCACCAGGCCTTCTAGAAGCTACAGAGAAGCGTCAGCTTCTATGAATTCAAATTCTGACAGTGCTGTGTGAGACCATTTTCTCAGCCTTCACTGAATTTTAAACTATTTGAGATCCAGGACAAAAAAAAATGTGAAAAGGAGATGACAAAAGAAAATGTAATTAACATTTTATCAGCAGTGTCTCAGTGTAGTGTGATTGATTATTAGAGTAATTTTATAGGTAATGAATGATACAGGATGTGAGGCAGAGGTGGTCAGAGAAGAGTTGGGGTTTTTATTAAATGTTAAAGGAACTGGTTAGATTCTGGCAAGCAGTGATGAAGTGGGAGGCATTCTAGGAGAATGGATTCAAAGTTTTGTGGGGAAGGGGGCCGAGGGGTGACACTCTAAGATGTGTTTGAGGCAGGAGCTGTTGTATAATTTGTAGGATTTGGGACAAAATGAAAATTTGGGGTGTCCTGTTAAAAAATTATTAAGAATTTCCAGGTTGTGACAGCGGAGCATGGAGCCAAACATGGAGCTCTGGAATAGGATGCTTGTCTGTGAAGCTGGCCCTGGTTTGAGGGATGGTGAATAAGCTAGATTAATTAGGTCCTAATGACTTCTAAAGATGAGTATTAAAAAATGTTACCAAAAGCTCTATCAGAACTTAAAACTTTTGTCTCAGCTTTACCATCCCATGGTGTGAAATATTTATCATGGGGTGCTGCTTAGAGCCAGAATCCTGCTCTTCACCCAGTGACTTCTCCTGTCCTGAACACAGCACTGAAGATATTTTTTTGGACACAAAGATGAAAAGCTTAGTTACGTGACCAACCCCTTCATCTCCATTGATTGCAAACATCATCTCTTCAAAGAAAATGAATGATCAAGTTTAGAAAGAACCAGCTTATTGCTGTGCTAGCTAGGGGCTTGGCAGTCATTAGTGAGTTAACAGTTGTACCAGAACTTCTTTCTTAGGTTTAAATGCTCCAAAGCAATTTATCACTTCAAATAAAGCAAAATAGAAATCACTCTGGAGGCAATATATTTTTATTTTTGACATACTTAAAAAACAAACTGTATAGTCTATTGACTGGAAATTCTGGGCACTTGAGTCTGACTTCACATGAGCTGTGATGTATCATCTTTGGTTAAATGTCTCATCTATCAGTGATCACTTCCCTGTGCAGTAATGATTAGTTAGAATATTTGCCTAATATCTGGGTGGTTAAGGAGAATACTAGAATAATGCAGACTTGATGAAGTTGTAAGCTTTTTATTTAGCAAAGAATTCAAATTCTCTTTATTCCTATCTTTCCTTTAGTCCCTACTACAACCACCGTGGCCCAGCAAAGGCGGTGTCTCAGTTTTACTTCTTCAGGCAATAAACACATTTCTTCTTGGCATTGTTTTTTTTTTTTTTTTCTTGGCATTGTTTTTATTTTGAGATCAATGTACATTTACATGCAGCCATAAGAAATAACAGACATATGGTATATTATCCTTTACCTAATCTTCCTCAATAATAATGTCTTGCAAAACTGGTGTACAGTGTCACAAATAGGGTATCAGCATTGATTCAATCCACTGATCTTGTTCAGAGGTCTCCAATTTTGCTTGTATTTATTTGTGTCTGTGTGTTTAATTCTGTCTGATTTTATCAGATGTATAGGTTCACGTATCACTGTTGTAGTCAAGATTCTGAAGTTCATCATCATGAGGATCCCTCTTGTTATAACCACCACACTCACTGGAACCCACCCCCCCTCCATCATCCTTAACCCCTGGTAGCCTCTCATTGGTTCTTCATTTCCATAATTTTGTTATTTCAAGACAAAATAGTTCTAGTCATACAATATGTAACCTTTTAGGATTGTATTTTTTTCACTCAGCTTAATTCCCTGATTGTTAATCCAAATTGTTGTGTGCATTATTAATCTGTTCCTTGTACCACTGAGCAGTATTCCATGGTATGGATATACCGCAGTTATTTAAAAGTTATCTAGGGCATTTCCATTTTCAGGCTAGATTGCCAGGCTGCTGTATCAAAGTACCACAGACTGAATGGCTTAACTAACAGAAACGTGTTTTCTTACAATTCTGGCAGTTAGAAGTCTGAGATCAAGGTGTTAGTGGGGTTGGTTTCTTCTGAGGTCTCTCTCCATGGCTCATAGATGGTCATTTGCCCTTTGTGTCATCATGTGGTCTTCCCTGTGTGTGCCTGTGTCCAAATTTCTCTTCTTTAAAAACATCTGTCATATTAGGAGTCCACCCCAATGACTTTAATGAATCTTAATTAGTTCTCTACAGTTACTGTCTCTAAATACAGTCACATACTAAGATACTAGAAGTTACAACCTCAACATACAAGTTTGGAGGTAGGCAGAACTCAGTTCAGCCCATAATAGTCATGTATGGTTTTTCTGTGAATGTCAGTTTTTATTTTGCTGAGAAAATGGCCAAGAGTACAATTGCTGGGTCCTATGGTAATTGTATGTTTAGTTTTGTTGTTGTCGATGCTGTTTTAAACTGCCAAGCAGTGAGACAGAGTGGCTAAAATGAGCAATGTTTCTCTGCATCCTCAGCACCATTTGATATTGTCTAACTTTTAGTCATTCTGATAAATCCGTAGTGACATCTCATTGCAGTTTTAACTTGCATTTCTCTTTTGGTGAATGATGTTGAACTTCTTTTCATGTGCTTATTTGCCATCTGTATCCTCTGGAGAAAAGTCTGTTCATGTCTCCAATTCAAGATTGAGATTGTTTTCTTGCTCTTGGCTTTTGAGAGTTCTTTATATATATTCTAGATATGAATTCCTTTTCAAATGTGTGGTTTGCAGGTCATAGATGTGTAGCTTGTCTTTTCATCCTTTTAACAAGGGCTTTCCCAGAGCAGATACTTAAATTTTGATGAAGTTCAATTTATCAGTTTTTTTTCTTTTATGTGATTGTGCTTTTGGTTCAAGCCTAAGAGCTCTGCCTCGCCTTAGATCCCAAAGATTTTCTTCTATATTTTTAAAATTAAACTTTTACGGTTTTATTTTTTACAAAACAAAACAATATGGTCTGTGGTCCATATTGACTTAATCTTCGGTATAAGATGTGAGATTTAGGTTGAGGTTAAATCTGCCTATGGATGCCTATGGATGTCCAAGTGTTCCAGTACCATTTGTTGAAAAGGCTGTTCTTCCTCCATCAGATTGCTTTTACACCACTGTCAAGTATCTGTTGGACATATTTTCACGTCTGTTTCTGGGTTCTCAAGTCTGTTCCATTGCTCAATGTGTGTCTTCTTCTGCTAGTATGAAACCGTCTTGATTACTATAGGTCTTGATAATGGGTAGCATGACTCCTTCTATTATATTCTTGTTTTCCCCCCAAGAATGTTTTAACTATAATAGAGTCTCTGCCTTTTTGTATAAATTTTAGAGTAAGCTTTTTTATGTCTACAAAAAAATAAAACCCTCACAGAGACTTTTTTTTTAAGATTTTATTTATTTATTAATGAAAGATACAGAGAAAGAGAGAGAGAGAGAGAGAGAAAGAGAGAGAGAGAAGCAGAGACACAGACAGAGGCAAAAGCAGGCTCCATACAGGGAGGCTGACATGGGACTCGATCCCGGGTCTCCAGGATCACGCCCTGGGCTGAAGGTGGCACTAAACCTCTGAGCCACCTGGGCTGCCCCCTCACAGATTTTGATAGTAATTGTGTCATATTAATTTGGGGGAAATTGACATCTTTACTATGTTGACTCTTCCAATCCATGAAAATAATGTCTCTCCATTTGCTTAGATCTTCTTTGATTTCGTTCATCAGCATTTATAGTTTTCAGCAAAAAGATCCCATATATATTTTTTAAGTGCATACCTAAGTATTTCATTTATTCTGAAAAGATTATAAGTGGTATTGTATTTTTAAATTTTGGTTACTGCATGCTTTTTGTTAGTATAAAATTGATATTTATGTGTTGGTATAAAATTGATATTTATAAATTATAAATTGATATTTATGTGTAGGTATAAAATTGATATTTATGTGTTGATCTTACACTTGCAATTTTGCTGAATTCATTTATTATTTCCAAGAGATTTTTTAAGTAGTTTCCTTGGGAATTTCTACATGGCATATCATGTCATATGCAAATTTGGATAGTTTTAATTCTTCCTTTTTGATCCAAATTTATTTCCTTTTCCTGCAATACTGTGCCGGCTAGAACTTCAAGTATTGTGCAGAATAAAAGTTCTGAGAGTAGATCTTAGGATAAAAGCATCTAGACTTTCACTGTTAAGCATGCTATTTGCTGTAGGATTTTTGTACATACTTATTATCAAATTGAGGAGTTTACCCCTTTACTCCTAACTTGTTGAGAATTTTTGTCATGAATGGGTATTGGACTTTGTCAAATGCCTCCCCCCCCCCTTTTTGTTTTACATCATTTGTTATGGTTTTTCTTCTTTAGTCTGTATATAGAAGTGGATTACACTGATTGGTTTTTCACATGTGGATCAGCTTTGCATACTTGGAATAAATCCAGCTTTGTCATGGTATGAATTCTTTAATACACTGTTGGACTAAATTTGCCAGTATTTTGTTGAAGATTCTTATATTTATGAGAGCTATTGGTCTGTAGTTCTTGTGTTTGTTTTGTTTTTGTTTTTCCTTTTTTTTCTTTCTTTTTTTTCTTTTTGGTACTGTCTTTGTCTGGTTTTGGTATCAGGGTAAGACTGGTTTCTTATTTTTTTTTAGATTATTTATTTATTTATTCATGAGAGAGACAGAGAGAGTCAGAGACATAGGCAGAGGGAGAAGCAGGCTCCATGCAGGAAGCCCCATGTGGGACTCCATCCTGGGACTCTAGGATCACACCCTGAGCCAAAGGCAGATGCTCAACTGTTGAGCCATCCAGGCGTCCCAAGACTGGTTTCTTAAAATGAGCGAGGAAGTGTTCTCTTATTTTCTATTTTCTGAAAGAGATTGTATAAAATTGGTGTTAATTCTTTAAACATTTGATAGAATTCTCTAGTGAAACCATCTGGGCCTGGTGATTCTTTACATTATGAATTAAATTCTTATATAGTTATAGGGCTATTCAGATAATCTCTTTCATATTGGGTGAATTGTGGTGGTTTGTGGATTTTGAAGACTGGGTCCATTTCATCCAAGATTCCTTCTTTTATGATTTCATGACTTCCTTTGTATGAAGAATCTCCTTTAGCTATTCTTTAAGGATAGGTCTTTTAGCAATGAATTGTTTTACTTTTCCTTCATGTGAGAATGTCTGTTTATCTTTCAATCCTGAAGGAGAGTTTTTCTGGGTAAAGAATCTGCTATTGACAGTTCTTTTCTTTCAGTGCTTGAAAACATTGTGCCACTTTCTTGCCTCCACAGTTTCAGATGAATAAAACCGAATTGGCATTTCCCTATAGGTAATCTATTATTTCTCTCTGGCTGCTTTCAAGATTTTTCTTTGTATTTAGTTTGAGAAATTTATGATATGTTTTGGTGAGGATTTCTTTGTGTTTACCCTGTTTGGAATTCATCAGCTTCTTGATTCTGTAGATTCATGTTTTTTGTTTTTTTTTTTTTCCAAATGTGAGATGTTGTCAGTCATTATATGTTAAAATATTCTTTCTCCTTTCCTTCTGGGACTCCAAAAGATACGATTGTTGGATCTTTTCTTATTGTCCCACAGGTGCCTGGGGTGCTATTAATTTAGTTTTGTTCAGTTTACTTTCTCTATGTTACAATTGGGTAGATTTTAATGTTCTGTCCTCAAGTTCACTGTTTCTTTCCTGTCATCCCACTTTAGTATTGAGCCCATCCATTGAATTTTTTTATTTCTGTTATTACGTTTTTCTATTTTTTTCATTTTTTTAAAGAAAATATGTAATTACTAGCTGAAGCATTTTTATCATGGCTGCTTTATAATCCATGACGGATAATTCCAACATATTATTTATTTCAATGTTGATGCCAGTCGGTTTTATTTTCTCAAATCAAGTTGTAATTTTCCTGATTCTTGGAATGGTGAGTGATTTTCAATTGTATTTTGGATGTTTTGGCTATTTTGTTAGAATTTTCTGAGTTCTTTTTAAATATTTTATTTTGGAAGTCAGTAATGCTCTTTAGGTTTAGTACACAGATCCTGGCCTACTTTTTGGGGCTCTCTTTAAGTATGCTGAGTGTGTCTAGTGCCTCTCACTGGTCCCTACTGGTGCTGCCTGAGGGAATGGAAGTTGTTTACTCAGATCAGGACATTTTGTACCTCTAGATGTGGTAAGAGTGTCTCTGGTTCATGGGTATAGTGATGCTTCCTCTGCCTGGCTGTTTGTTCTGTTGAGATCCCCTTTATTGGTGCTTCCTAGATGTGCAGTATCTCTCAGTAGGGAAGCGAGTCTTCAGCCCATGGGAACAAAGTAGTTTTTCATGCTAGATAAGTTGTGGTGGTAGGATCCCCTGCCTGTGGATATACAGAGTACTTCCCAGGCATGATATTGTTGTGGGAGGATCCCTCTTGCCTATGCTGCTTGGCTCCCCCACTAGGTGGAGAGGGGAATTTTGGCCCTCGGGGGACAAAGATGGTTCCCAGCCACCTTCTGCAGTAGAATCACCCTTGTTGGAAGTACTTCCCCTTCCCGCCATTTTTTAATTTTTCAGTGGAGGTTAGTATTCTTGCCTAACTGGGAGAAGAATGCTTCCCTGGCTATTTACTGTCAGCAGGGATCTCTATCATTCCCCCTTGCCTGGCTCACATGGTGTTGTCAACAGGACTCCCTTGGGATACAGGGGAGAAATGAACCTACATGGGCTGCCCTCTGTTGCTGGGTTGAGAATCAGGAAATACCAGGTCTGGGTTGCCTTCAGCTTTTGGGTGGGCGATCCTAAGGCCTCATACTGCTCTGCTGTTCCTTTAGTTTTAGGGTCCCTAACCATCTAGCTTCCTTTGTACACCTTTTAGCAGTCTGCTTTGAGTAACCCTTGCTTTATTTCTGGGTTCACTACCAGTAACATATTGCAAAGCAGAACAGCTTGGAAAAGAGGATGGAAGGGAAGCGGAGGAGGGAGGGAAGATAAAGAAAGGGAATTAAGCTGATCAAATGGAATTTTTTCCTCTTTTTTTTTTTTTAATTCTTGGGAATTATGAAGTCCAAGCTATTGCAAGCATAGCTCATATTTAGTGGGGAAGGGCAAGGAGAAGTGAGTCTATGCCATCTTGTTTAGACTTATATATTTTCTGTTTAACTTTCACTTCCTTTCTATTTTGTTTTTCCCTCTTTTTGCTTGAAAAGCTTTGAGAGTAATCCTGCAGTCAAGCAATATCCTCTTGTTCTTGGGTACAAATGTATGGAGGCCTGCTGTATCTGACCAAGGTGACAACTCCAATAGACTGAATATATTTTGCTGATATAGACTTATTTCTTTCTAAAAATATTAAAACAAAAGTTTAAGTACATGTGCATTGGGAGTAAAAGAGAGGGAGGTCTGCTGTGTAGGGATGATGGGATAAGTTGGCACTGCCTTTTCCTCTCTGGCACCATGCTTGTGGCCAGTGCTTGTCCTGGCTGAACGGGATGTTGTGGCCATCTGGTCCCCCAGTTTCAATCACTTGAAGTAGTGCCCAGTAGCTCTCTGTCAGGGGACTATCTTTAGATTATTTCAAGGTAATTCTTGTACTTTGGGCACTGAAAAGGAATGGAAAAGTATAGAAATCACTTTAAGATTAGTGGGAATTAGTATAGGAGCAGATGAGATCTCTTCCTGATGGCCTTTTTTTCCTGTAAAAAAGGGCACATATATTGCCTTTTGCTTTGAGAGATAAACCAGAATCGAATTTGTCTTGTTAGGCAAGATGTGCCCCATCAGTAAGAGTGATTTCATTATATATTTTATTGCAAAGGAAAAGATTTCATTTCTGCTCCTTATCTTAGGTCCTCTTTCTAATGTTGAGATGAGAAGGAGATGAGAGATGCCTTGGTTGCCTTTGGGTCATAGCAGGATTTGGTCAAACAAGGTAAGTTTGGATCAGTTTTGCTTTTTACCCAGAATCAGAATGTTGTGCTTAATTATTTTGACACAAGAAGCTGTTGCCCATCCCTAACTTTGCAAAAGTCAATGGGATTGAAGTTTCCTTAAGAAGAGAAATTGAAGTACATTGATTCTGGCTCTACTCATTTAATGATGAAACAGTTAATGAATTCTGAGCTAAGGTCCTGTATTTTCTGTTTTATGTAAGACTAATATTTTCATTGAATAAATGGAAATGAATTTCATGCTAATGTACATGAATATATACAATCATTTAAAATATTTTAAGAACTAACATTTGTCCTTCAGGAAGAAATACTAGTTGTAGGCCACTTTTAAGCTATTTAAACATTTATGAAATATTTAGTACTGTATTTTCTAAATCCTAACTGCCATCTGGGCAACTTGGTGGGACTCCGTTTCTCTGTGGTGGGTCTTGTTTGTCCCATACTGAGGACCTCTCACACTGGTGAGTGTGGTTGACTCAGATCTGAGTCCATGGCATGGCATTGAATCCTGGTTCCACTGTTTATAAATTTCAGGCCTTGGACAAGGTACATCACCCCCAGTTCCTCAGTTTCTCATGTATATACTGTAGAAATATAGCGATGTTATGAGCATGAAATGGAACAATGTATGGAAAGCACTTAGAACAATATCTTGCTAATAGCAAACATATACTAGGTATTGTTCTTGTGATGCACAGTTACTGGTATTTTGAAACCAAAAGGAAGTATGTATGATTGTGGGAATTAAAGATAAAGCCATCTTGGCATTGTTATTCATCATCAAGATCTTGATACTCTGGATGAGTTATAAAAATGCTGTGTACTAATATTTAGCTTGATGCCATGTTGCCCTCCCTGAGTTGACAGTGTCTTACTTCTGTTGCTGTCTTTCCCATATCTGATACCCTGCCTTCCCCTTCTTTCCCATGGGTAGACAGTTTCAGATTCTCATTATTTTGTTCTTCCTAACAGTCAAGTTGGAAACAAGTTACTGAAAACACAAATCCATATCTGTTTCTAAAAGATATGGTGTAAACATAGTGGGCATTTATGACAGCTAATTTTGTTGTACTTTGTTATTTGGAGAAGATGATGTTAATGCCAAATGAGTAATAAAAAATCTATTAAATTCATTTAAGGAAATTAAAGTGCTGACAAGTTCATAATGGCTTTTCTGGTTGTTAAATGAGATTGACATGGATTAACAATTGGTAGTGGACAGAAATTTGCTGAATTTACTGAAGTATATTTCCATTAAAATGACAGCTGTGTAGAAGAGCCGTAACCAGGGCATTTAGTTATGGGACCCAAGAGTGTGAAGGAGAGAACTAATCAAATAAGACAAGTTGTACTTAATTTTAATTAGGTAAATTCCCCTTCACGTTTTAATCCCATAAACTCAGTCATGGATGGTGTAGAAGCTAGTGGGCTGCCATCTTATAGTGTAATGCTGGGTTCTTTTTCTAAGTTATTAAAAAAAAAAAAGGAGAATTAACTTTTGTACTTAATTATGCATTCTGAGTTAACCACTTTAATGAAAATAGTTTGTCTCAGTCACCTTTTCAATATTTGAAATTTTGTTAATAAACCCTCACAAATCATCTCTACAAAAATGTAATGAAAATTTTATATTTTCATTTTGCAATGCAAAATGAAACCTGATGTAAGGGATTTTATATCCGTGAAATTGTTTAGTTGCTGAAATAACAACAGTGTATTCTAGAATGTAATTTCTGTAGACCATTTAAGCTTTTTTAGTTTTATGTGTGCTTTTTGTTGTTCATTTCTTTGTTGTTGCAGTGTGGATGTAAAAGGGATTCTGATCTTTGTTGGTTCATTAGATTCTTGTTTTACTAGGATATTGGGGGCCAGGAGGTACCAGATAATCAAGATTTTATTATACTTGTGGGATATAACTAGGTGTTATAGTGTTGATAGTCATGAAATTTTCTTTAACTTAAATGGGCAGCATGTATAGCATATGATTATTTTTTGGTTGGTGTACATAGAAGCATAATATATGAATTTTGCTGCAGCCTGAGATTTAATAAACATTTTGTATGTATTACTGTCTTTGAATTGCTTTGCTAAACACAAGATGGATATAAAGAGGTATTTTTTTTAAGGCACTGCTTTTAAGTTCTCTATAATGGAAGAGGCAGACATATAAACAGTAGTACAAAGTACTAGGAGATTAGTTCCAGACAGAGATAAAATGATTTCAGTGGAAAAATCTAAGAAGTCCTGAAACTTGATATATGAGCCTGGCCTGAAATAAGGATTTTTTAAAAAGATATATTTATTTATTTATTCATGATAGAGAGAGAGAGAGGGGCAGAGGCAGAGACACAGGCAGAGGGAGAAGCAGGCTCCATGCAGGGAGCCTGACATGGGACTCAATCCCAGGTCTCCAGGATCACGCCCTGGGCTGAAAGCAGTACTAAACTGCTGAGCCACCTGGGCTGCCCTGAAATAAGGATTTTAAAAAGATTTTGTTTATTCATGAGAGACACACAGAGAGAGGCTGAGACATAGTTAGAGGGAGAAGCAGACTTTCTGTGGGGAACCTGATATGGAACTCTATCCTAGGACCCCAGGATCATGACCTGAGCCAAAGGCAGATGCTCAACCACTGAGCCACCCAGATGCCTCTGAAATAAGGATTTTGATGCATAGAAAATAGGTGGAAATATCCTTCCAGGCTGAGAGCCCAGGGTGGGCAAAGGTGTGGGGGTTTGTTGTATTTAGGGAGCAGCCGAACTTTGATATGAGACAGGGTATAAGAGAGGGAGCTTTATTTAGTAGGAACCAAGTCTGAAAACCCAGGCTTGGTTACTGGAACACTTCTCAGAATGTACTGGATGCCAGGTGTGTGCTGGCTGCATGGGCCAAGGTGGTCGTCACCGTAGATACAGCCCCTGCTCTCTGAGGAGCTGAACCTCAGGAAGCACAGGGTCTGGAGGAGTGTGGGTGTAAGGATAAGCCATTGTGTGCTTTTGAGGATGAGAGCTTCATGACAAGGGTTTCATGAAGAAAGGTCTGGTGAGCTGGGCAGGGGACAGTTGGATGGAGGAGGAGGAAGTTGAGGCAAGAAGAATGGAATGAGAAGCCTGAGGTGAGGAGATTAGGGGACAGAGCAGGGTGTGGAGAGGACAGAGCATAATTTCAGATAGCACAGAGATTTGGAAGGCCTACATCAGTCATGAGCCATCTCCTTTTTATATGAAAACCTTTCCAGGGAAAAAATGTGAACTGTGGCCTTCAATTTTCCCTTCTTCAGAATAACTTCTTTTTAGTTTGATGTAGTAAAAGTAGGTACATTTGTAACCAATTATCCATTGAAGGGAAGATTGTCTTTGAGGAAACCAGTATTGTGTTTTATCCACTAAAATGTGGTGGTCTGGGCACGACTGACCGGCAGCAGCATTGATTTTCTTATCACTTATCCTGAGGGTAGACTGAGGGCCTTCCCTGGAAGCTGGTTGGGATCCTGGGTAAGAACCCAGGGTTCTTACCCAGGATCCCATCCAGGATAAGCAATGGGTTGCTTATCTGGGGGTTGGATTGGGAACATGGTGAATACTGTGTGGTGGAGTGGATCCCTGCATGCCTTGTTCTCTCCCTTTGGGGCTGGGAATGGAAGGCAGTCATGATCTTCCATAGCACTTCTGTTTCCTTATTGAGTAGATGTAGAGTTTCAGAGTCCTTCTGTTTTGGTATGAACCAAAGGTAAGTGGAAGTGTATGGAAGAAGTCAAGGTGCAGGGAAGTGGTTGCTGACTTGATCAGGAAGAAGGTAATACTTATCTAAAGGATTTTTATTTTTAAAAACTTCTTTGGGCATTGATGGATTTTAATAAGACCAGTGATCTTCAGTTCAGTCGTTAGTTTTTGACTACTTGCCTTTTTTCCTGGGTAAAATTCTACCTGGATCATAGACTGAAATAGAGTAGAATATGAACATTTTTAATTGATTGGGTACAGTTAATGGTGATTAGTATTAGTACCAGGACACCTGAGAGATGGCATGCTTACAAGGACCATAAGACACCTATGGGATTGTGGATGGAGGATGGCTGATGGACCACAGCTGGCTGAAGAAAGTACACAGCTAATTGCAACAGCTCCTGCTAGTGAGATTGAGAATCATGGGCTTTTTAGAGCCACTTGTCTTCGAAGAATTATAACCATCAGGTACGCAGACATGGAGTTTGGTGGACCAGGGTCCTGCTTTTAACTGCCTGCTTTATAACTTTGGACAAGGTAATTGTGGTAGATGGTATAATTGAGTCCACCATTTCACTCGCTGTTGCTATGTTATACTTTTGGGCCATGGCCGTGTGTTGTTGGAGCATAGTCCTCTGTAGTCCTTGACCTTGGACATGGCCACCATGACTTGCCTTGGCTAGTGAAATATTAGCAAATGGGACACAGGTAGGGACTCGAACGTGCTTGTGTGCTTGGACTCATGTTCAGGTGATGTGTGTTTGGAAGATCATGGCATGGAGTGAGAAATGCAATGGACCGAGCCCACCTGAACCTGGAGCCCCACAGGCCCGGGGAGCCACTGCAACCATGGATGCATATGTGAGAAAATAAATGGGAGTCGTAAGCCACTGAGATCTGGGGACTTGTGCTGTAGTATCACTGTGGCAATTGAGTGCTAACACTCTATGCTTGTGCCCACATCTGTAAAACAGGAATAGAATTGCCTGCTTTTCACACTGTTGTTCTGTGCCTAAAATAAAACAGTCTTGTCAGTATAGTGCTCACCTCCTAGGAAGCAGGCAATAAATACATTGCAGCTGTGTTTAATAATTAAAACATAAGATATACAGGCAAAATAAGGGCATACTTTCTGCACAGTGGGGAATTAACCTAGTGAAGAGGTAGAAAGGTAAGCCTCTAACATTGTATTGTTTTTGTACTGTAAACTTGCTTTGGATCTGGGTGCTTTATGTTCATTCAATGTGCATATTGGTCAGGGTCCTGCAGAGAAACAGAGCCAACAAGAGATACAGGTCTCCACCACTACCCTCCACCCCCCCCCCCCCCCCCCCCCCCCGCTTTCTCATGACTGACTGGTTTACTTGTTTTAAAAACTGAGCTCTGGACCATGGGGACTGGCAAGTCTGTGGTCTGTAGGGCAGGGTTTCTATGGCAGCCTGGAGGTGGAAGACCTTCCTTGCTGGGAAACCTGTCTTTGCCTTTAAGGCCTTCAAATGATTGGATGAAACCCTCCCACATTATGGGTAAGCCTCTTTCTTTAAGTCAGCTGATTATAAATGTTAACCATACCTAAAAAAATCCTTCGCAGCCACATCTAGTGGTGTTTGACCAAACAACTGGGTGCCATAGCCTAGCCAGGTTGACACTCAAAATTAACCACCATGACATGCATTTATGGGCTTTCTGCTGTGTGACTGGGCTGGACACATAGAGATGGAGCCGAACAGCCCTGGTGCCTACTGGCCTGGAGTGTAGAGACCTGGGGTTCCTACTTTGTTTCATTTTTACGGCAACTCTGTAAAGATGTGTCTTATTTCCCATCATTTAGCAAAAGAGAAAAACCAAGGTTCAGAGTAGTAAGTTATTTCTCTGAGGCCACATATTTGTCTGATCCAGGGATCTTTCTTCTCTCTCTGTTCCCTGTGCTATGCCTCTGGGGAGATGTTTACCAGATAATAGTGACCACCCTTCTGTGAGAGGCAGCTTATGTGGGATTCTCTGGCAGAAATGGACTCATGATGCCTTGACTTCATGCCTGGATAGCTGTTAGTCAATTGGATTAATGAAATGGGAATTTATTGACATAAATTTTAAATGGAACAAATGCTGAAGGCTTTTATGTATGTGCATTTTATGTTATCAGATGGCATTTCCCAGGAGCAGAGTTAACAGAGCTAGACCTCGTTCTTCCACCATATACCATAATTAAGGTTCTTGCCAGAAAATGAAATAAATCTATTACACATGCCTGTAAACAATAAATTAATTGTGCGCTATAGTACAAAAGTCAGCCTAACGAACATAATGGAGATATATTGATTGTTAAAAGTTTATCCCCACCATTGCCTCCTGTTTTCACATGTTCTCTCCCTTTTGTGTACTCATTAACTGGTTTTATATGTTCATGTTCTTTTGTCTGTTTTTTTAGTTTACCTTTCTAGAGAGAAGGGCCCTTTCTGATTCACTCACCATTATGCTATAAGGACATGGGTACTGTTTAATGTTGTTGATAGCAGGCCATCTTTGTGGTGAATATGTTATGGGATTTGCTTTCTTAAAAGTTTACTTCTGAATTAGTCTTTAAAAAACATACGGTTAGGGGGTCCCTGGGTGGCTCAGCGGTTTGGCGCCTGCCTTTGGCCCAGGGCACAATCCTGGAACCCCAGGATCCAGTCCCTTGTCAGGCTCCCGGCTTGGAGCCTGCTTCTCCCTCTGCCTGTGTCTCTGCCTCTCTTTCTCTCTCTGTGTCTATCATGAATAAATAAATAAATAAAATCTTAAAAAAAAGCTTTGCATTCAAAAAAAAAAAACACATACGGTTAAAAAAAAGCATATGATAAAGGCACAGAACTTGAAGGAATGGCACAGTGAAATTTTACATATGCATAATCTGTGTAATTAGTATCCACATCAAGATATAGAATATTTCCATTACTCCAGCAGCTCCCTGGTGCCTCTGCCCATCCTTTCCCCACCTCAAGGTAACCACTATTCTATCGCCATAGAATTGTCTCCTCTGTGCTTGAACTTTATACAAATGGAATCATAGAGTATATGCTCTTAACGCGTCTGGCTTTTTTTGCTGAGCATTGTGTCAGCGCATATGGCGTTTGTTTTTACTTCATTACTTCAAGTCTGAATAGTTTGCACTTTATCCATTCTGCTGTTGAGGGACATTTGGATTGTTTCCAGGTTTTTTGGCTGTTTTGCATAATGCAATTATAAACGTTTTTGTACGTATTTTTTTGGTGAACATAAGTACTAATATCTCTTTGTATACACTCAGGAGTGAGATTGGTTTGTCGTAGGGTGCACATATGTTTAGTTTTAGGAGATTCTGACAAACAGGTTTTGTAAGTGGTTATTCCAGTTTATACCCTTGTCAGCAGTGTATCATAGCTCTATAGCAGTTCTACATCCTCCCCAACACTTGTTTTGGATTTGGTTTAAAAATTTTGTAGACAAAAAATTTTTGTAGATAAGTTCTCTCAAAGACATTTATGGAGCTGTATAAGTTGCTCTACTGACAGCAATAATTATCACATGCTATCCCCTTATGATTAGGTTCTTGAATTTTATGCTCTTCCTGGCAAGCCCTTTCTTTAAGTTTCCACAGATTATTTTCTGACGATCTTCCCTTGTAATGTTCCAAATGTTTGGATGCTGAGGCAGAGTTAATGTGCTTGTAATTGCATTTGCTTGCTTTCTGGGAAATACCTCAAGACCAGACATGGATTTTTTAGGCTAGATTTTGTATTAGGGAAATAAAGAGAGCTACTCTGACTTGACATTACTTCCCACTGTGTTCCTTTACAGCCCCTAGGAAGATTTTGCTAGATGCAATGATGCTCACAGGATTCTGTGATGTTAGCAGGGTAGTAGGTGGAACACATCAGCATTCTGACACCTTTACCAGCTCCAGCTCCAGCCCCTCCAACAAGCTTGAAAATCAACTTGATTTGTAACTCTTTTTCCTTTTACAGTTGTAATGCAGGCCTCCCTTGGCTGCATATTTTACTTGGAGATAAAAATGATTTCTCTAACTTTTGTCCTGACCTAGTTTTTGCCTCCAATTGTGCCTATTACCAGGAGTCTTTAGGGATGTTTGTGGCTCACAGCTATAAAGAGGTGATGCTGTGAACTTTTCCTTCCCTCATGCACCTGGGCCTTTTGGTGAACTCATTTGCTGAAGGCTTAGAGTGTCCAGCACGGCCTGTGGGAAGAGTGTAAAGCGCTTTCCTCAGGAACCAGGGTATCTACTCCTGCCTGGGTTCCCCTTTGACTCTCTCAGTGCAGACAACCTATCCTGTCTTGTAGCATTGATGGAAGGTGTGTGGGTATGGTAAGCTAGTCTCTTCCCCATAAGGTGTTCTCTTCTGTCACCTGAGGCTTTGTAAACCTGAGGGCTAAGAATCGACTAGGCTGTTTTCTTCTGTGATTTTGATCCTGGTTAGATGGTACAGAATGCCTGGATGCTTGAGTGGGACCTGGTGCTGGAGGAAGTGTGGCTGAGGGAGGGCAAGGGGAGCTTACCTGTTCATATTTTGTAATGTTATTTGATTTCACTTTCTTGGTAGTTCCACTCTGTTCCTATTCCTATGTGCTGTAAGAATATGACATGACTTTCTATGTACAATGTGGTTTTTTTTTCCTTAAGGAAGCTGTTATGAGAGTGGAAAGAATAGGTTGCATCAAAGAAGAATGGACAGGGAGCAGTTTCTTGTAATTTTAGATCAGGAAAACTAGATGGGTACCCAAGAGAAGAAAGCCACCGGATGGATTCCCTAGTTATCTATTGCTGACATCATCCTGGCACCAAGCCAAATTTTCCAGCTGTTTTGGGCCAGTGAAGGTGAACCACTGTGTGCCCTGGGAGCACGGCCTGGAGGGAGCATGGATGCAGGAGGCAATTGCTTTCCCTATGGCTGCAGAATATGGTTTCTGAGTCAGGGGCAGGGGAGGCTGCTGTATCCAGGGATGCCGGTGCTTGGAACTGCTGATCTCTAAGACCAAAGGCAGGGTCTTATAATATGTTTTGGGGAGAAGACACTAAGTTGAGGTAGACCAGGGGCCTCAGACACCTGAATCCTTTCAAAAAAAGGGCAACTTTTGTAGATGGCCAACCACTGACCCAAATCTCCCTCTTTATCCAATGGTTCTGTATGCCCAGGAATAAAGATGTTTCTCTAATCTAACCCCTGGGGCACATAGGCCACTAAAAATAGGAAAATTAAAGTTTAATTTGTTGTTAAACGTGACTGAATTCATTAAAAATGTATTTGTGTTTTCCTAAAGGATTTAGCAAGAGAAGGATTTCTCTATTCTTTTGATTTTTATGATATGAGAACAGTGAGAATGTTTTCTTGCCCTCTTTATCACAAAAAGGGTTAGAGTTTCTAGGAGTTGTAGTCTGGAGGAAACAAAAACATTAAAAATTTTATATTAAAAATGTTTTTTCCTCATTTTGCTTTCTTACTAGCATATGTAGTATCAAACTGAGATTCTCTCCAACATCCCATATAGGGTCTCAGTTCTAGAAATAGAAAGGAGTTTATTATTGGGGAAGTAGAGGTGCAGAGAGTCACAGAAAGGCCAAGTGGTTTTGCTTAACTGTATCACTAGATACTAAATAAGCCAATGGGATAAGTGATTTGGGCTACTAGAACTTTCCATTTTGGACATTGAAAGGCATATAAAATAATTTAATTTATTTTAAAATGAGAATCCTAAAAGTGAACACATAGTTTAATGCTGTGCTTTTCAAATTAACTCTTTACTTATTTCAGTAGTGTAGGTATATGGTAATAAGAGAGAAAGCATGAAATCCAATTTCTACACTTGTGATTTTTTTCCTTCTATTACACGTTATAAAAAGTTAACCAAAGTAATCTGGTATACTTTACCGATCTCTATATTCTTTGTCTAGCGGGTCTGTTTCTGTATTTGCATTTTGTCTTCCTCTCAACCCCTATAGTGTTTCACACTATACATTTGGCTTTCACTGTCTTGAAGTCTATGCTTCTCAGCTGGGCTGAGAATCTGGGTTGCTTGTGTCCAGCTGCTGTCCTATGTGTTATCACATCATTTCTTTTCTGTCAAATGTTAATTTTTAAATGTCAGTATCTTGTAGCTACTGTTATACTTGTGGGAGCAATAGATAGCTGGAAACTGCTATTTTGTTTTGTTTTTACTTTCTTTTTGTTTATCTCAAGTTTTTTTTTAAATAATAAATTTATTTTTTATTGGTGTTCTCAAGTTTTTATTTAAATTCTAGTTAGTTAATATATAGTGTACTATTGGTTTCAGGGGTAGAATTTAGAGACTCATTACTTATATGTAACACCGAGTGCTCATCACAAGTGCCTTCCTTAAGGCCCATCACCTATTTAGCCCATCCCCCTGACTACCCCCTCCAGCAACCCTCAGTGTTTTCTGTAGTTATGAGTTTCTAATGGTTTGCATCCCTCTCTTTTTTCCCCCTTCCCCTATGGTCATCTGTTTTTAACTTGCAAAATAAAAGGAGATAGGCAGCCGGTGGCTCAGTGGTTTAGTGCCGCCTTCAGCCCAGGGTGTGATCCTGGAGACCTAGGATCAAGTCCCATGTCGGGCTCCCTGCATGGAGCCTGCTTCTCCCTCTGCCTCTCTCTCTCTGTTTCTCATGAATAAATAAATAAAATCTTTAAAAAAAAATAAAAGGAGAAATACTCAATATATTTTTTCTGTGTGTAAAAGATTTTTCGTAATTTAATTCATGTAGCATATGTCTCTGGGACTGAGTTGCTTTTTACACTACTAATTATTTCTGTATTTCTCCTAAGGAAAGTTGAGATAGTCCTGAAAAAGCATCAATAAAGCAGTTTCCAGATGTTTATCAAATTATTTAAAATTGAATATTTGTTTTATATTCCAAAGAATGCCTTCCTCTTAATAACTTGTTGAAGATCAATTTTTTTATATTGTAACTATTCAAAATAAGACTTAAATTTGATTTAGACTTCTGCCAATGGCAAACTGATTTGCTACAAACTAGTATACCTGCTGAGAACTAGAAAAGCTAAAGAAAACAATAGGCTAAATTTAAACAAAACCTATATTTGTACATGCATCTTCATAGTGCTATTAACAATAGCCAAAAGGTGAATACAATTAAAATGTCCATCAGTTCATGAATGGGTAAACAAATTGTGACACACCCACACCCACCCACACACTATTGAATATTATTCAGCCATGATACATACCACAATGTGGATGAACTTCAAAAACATTTTGCTAAGTGAAAGAAGCCAGACATAGGAGGTCACATGTTGTGTGACTTCACTTATATGACTTAATAGTCAGAATGAGTAAATCCATAGAGACAGCCGATTGGTGGTTGAGAGTTGCTGAGGAGGGGTGGGCAATAAGGAGTAACTGCAAAAGCATTAGAGTTTTGTATTTTTTTTTGTTTGTTTTTTGCAGTGATAGAAATATTTTAGAACTCGGTAGAAGTGGTGGTTTTGCAGCATTATGAATGTACCTCATGTCACTAAATTGTTTACTTTGAAATAGTTCATTTTTATTGAATTTTACCTCAGTAATAATCGAAAGAAACAATGATTTTTGAAGTGCAGTAGAGGGCTAGCAGTGAAATAGCGAGTCAAGATCCCAGAGGAGTGAGCCTGACTACCAGCACCACGTTTCCGCTTGTGGCATATTCCTTTTAAACTCAGTAAAGTCTCTAGAAGTCTCATGGGTGGCAGAGCACAAAAATGCAGTTCAGAGCCCACCAAAAATGAGAGAGGTTCTGGTAAATACATGCTTTTATTTGGGACACTTAAAATATTATAATCTAAAAATATGGGCGAACAGGAAATAGACTAACTCTCACAAGAACAGAAGCCTAGCACAATCCCTTATTCAATCAAGCAATCTTCCCTATCTTAATTAACTGCTAGCAGCAAAAGCATGTTCCCCTCTGGTGAAAGAGAACAGTTCCTCAGAGTCTCAAACAGTTTTAACAGTTTTCTTTAACAGTTTTCATGCACAATTCCTAGCCTTCAATTAAAAAAAAAAAAAAAGAAGTATGGGAAAACATAGAAATTGACTGAAAACTGAGAGATAAAACAGATAAAAGAAACAGACCCTATTTTGGGGATACACTGTTATAGGTGTTATCAGATCCAGGCTTTAACTCTAATTACCATACTCAGGTGATAGAAAATTGAACTAGAACTAGGACTATCAGAAAATAGTCCTGGAAATTGAAAGTATAAAAATCTGGCTCTAAAAGATGAAGTGAAATTAAGAAATCAGCAGTGGGCATAAGTACAGGTTAGATATGGATGAAGAGATAAATGGTACATTGGAAATAGATTAAAATAATATCCAGGCTAAAGTATGAAGATGAAAAGGAATTAAGAAAGAAAACACCAAACAGGAAAGAATATAAGAGACATATATAATATGTTAAAAAGATTTCTTGTAGGTGTATGATAGTCCCAGAAAATGAAGGGGAGAAAGAGGGATGGAGAGACCATATAGAAAAAAAAGAAAGCTAGTGTAACTAAATTACTATCATCTAAATAGACTTTGAGACAAGGA
The DNA here is from genome assembly GCF_048164855.1 of Canis lupus baileyi. Classification (NCBI taxonomy): domain Eukaryota; kingdom Metazoa; phylum Chordata; class Mammalia; order Carnivora; family Canidae; genus Canis; species Canis lupus. Next base: position 12,525,913 of record NC_132861.1, on the reverse strand, counting down.
TCATTGCTAGAGATAAAAAGAGAATGATAGTTATTGTAGATAACTAAGAGTTATAAAGAAAAAAACTAAAAGAAATTGATAAAAAAAGAAATTGATAAATCCATTTTCATAGTTGAAAATTTTAACACCCCTCTGTCAGTAATTGATAGAATAACTATACCAGCAGTTCCCCAATATTTTGGTCTTGGGTCCCTTTTAGACTCTTAAAAGTTATTGAGGACTCCAAAAAGGTTTTTTGTGGGTTATATTTTTGAATATTTACTGTATTGAACAGTATAATAATGTGTATGCTGATGTACTATAGAAATTAAAATTTAGACATTTAAAAATATTTAAAACATAAATATATTTAAAACAAACACAATGCGTGTTCATATAAATATCATATTTTTATGGAAAATAACTATATTTTCCAAATAAAACTTTAATAGCAAGAGTATCATTATTTTATATTTTTGCAAATTTTATTAATGTCTGGCTTCATAGAAGAATAGAAGATATAGAAACAGAAGACAACATCTCTGATGGTTTTGATATGTTGTTTCAGTTGAAATATCTAAAGAAAATCCAGTTTTACAAAGATATATAGTTGGAAAGGGAGAACTATTTTAATGGCCTTTTCCATAATTGTGAATATTATTTTATACACCACATTGACAAATGATAATTTCTTAAAGCTTAGTTGCAAAGTGGAATCTGAAACCATTTCAAATAACTTTTTGTAATATATTACACTAAAATTCATTCATCTTACATTTTGAATGATCTTTTATTCATGCATGATTTTTTAACACCATGCGTGGGTTACTAGAAAAATATTTATCCACTGGACCACATTAAAATGAGGAAATTCTACTTAACAGAAAAAGATCATTGAGTTTGAAGTGGCAAGCCACAAGGAATATGGGCGACCTGATATTTGTAATACATGCAATTGACAAAAATATATCTACAATATTTAAAAACTCCTTTCATAACACCAACTCAAAAGAAATGTAGGCAAAAGACTTGACACACACTTCACAAAATAGGATATCCAAATGGCCAATAAAGAAAAGAGGCTCAACTTCATTAGTCAGGGGGAAAATGCAACAAAACCACAATGAGATACTAACACACACATACACACACCCAAGAATTACTAGAATTAAAAAGATGAAAATATCCATACTGACAGCAATACTACTACTTTGTTGGTAGGAGTGTAAATTGGTACGCCAATATATGAAACTGTTAGAAGCTGGATATTTGAATGCTCTATAGTCCAGCAATTCCATTCTTAGGAATATAGCCAACAGAAATGTGTCATATATAGCATTTCCCTCCCTTATCCATGGGGAATATATTCCAGATTCTCAGTGGATGCCTGAAATCGCAGATAGTACTGAACGCTATGTATGCTATGTTTTTCTTCTACATACATGTCTATGATAAAGTTTAATTCATAAATTAGGCATGGTAAGAGATTAACAATAATAAAATAGAATAATTTTAATAATATACTGTAATAAAAATTATGTGAATGTGGCCTTTCAAAATATCATACTATACTCATCCTTCTTGGGATGATGTGAGATGCCTGTGTGATGAAGTGAAATGAATGATGCAAGCATCATGATGTAACGTTAGGCTACTCCTGACCTTCTGAGCATATGCCAGAGGGAGGAACATCTTCTAGACAGTGATTGACTAAGGGAAACTGAAATTGTGGAAAGTGAAACTATGGGTAAGGATTGTGCATCAGACATCTACAAGAATGTTCATGGCATCATTATGCCTTACAGCTCTACACTGGAAACAACCCAGATGTCCTTTAGTAAGAGAATCAACCAGCAGTCTGTGGGATAGGCTTACAGTGGAATCTTGTACAGCAATCAGAATTACTTTTAGACAAAACAGTATGGATATATCCCATGACCAGTGTTGAGTGAATAAAGCCAGGCACACAAGAGTACATAATGTATGATTTCACTGTTTATCAAGGTCAGAAATAGGCAAAACTAATAACGCTGTATAACATGCCAGAATAGTGGTTCCTTGTAGGGAAGATGATGTAAGAGTGGGGGAAGATGTGGAAGGGCATATAATGAGACTTCTAGAGTGCTGGTAATATTTGATTTTCTGATTTGGGTGGTATCTGCACTGGGATGTTCACTTTGGGTTGATTTAATTATTCATTTTTCTGTATGTATTCTATACTTTAATAAAATAGTTTACATAAAGATACATTAATAGGAAGAAGCATAAATTAGAAAGTTACCATATGCGTATCACAAAACATTGTAAAGATAGTTGAACATGATACCCACAATCATTCTTTTGGCATCTTGGTTAGAATCCCTTCCCAAGCATTTACTAGCTGTATGATCTGGGCCAAGTTGCTTGTCTTAGCTTAGGCTGCTACAACAGAATACCGTGACTGGGTGGCCTAAACAATAAACATTTATTTTCTCATAGTCTGGAAGTCGAGAAGTCTAAGATCAAGGTAGCAGTAGTTTCAGTTCCCTGGTGAGGGCTCTTTTCTTGGCTCGGAGGGCATGTGCCTGGCATTGGTCTTGTGATGGGGACACAGAGATAAATAAGACGAAGTTAGTGAATTCGTGAAAGCCTCAGTCTGGATGTATGTGCTGTCCAGTGTGGGAACCACTATTCACAGATGGCAAATCAAATTAAATGAAAAGTTCAATTTCTCACTTGTGCTAGCTACATTTCAAGTGCTTCACAGCCACATGTGGTTAGTGGCTGCCATATTAGCACGGATAGGAGCATTTCTACCATTGCAGAACGTTTTTCTGAATGGCATTGGATAGGGCAGGTTGGTGTATGGTGATAGAGGTGGGTATTAACAGGTGTTCTGATTGAGGTGAGATGAGCTGTTTTGTTTTATATTTTTTTAGAGAGGGAGGAGGAGGAGAGAGAATCTCAGTTGGGCTCTCCACTAAGTGTGGAGCTACGATTTCATGACCATGAGATCATGACCTAAGCTGAAATCAAGAGTCGGGCATTCAACCAACTGAGCCACCCAGGCACACCAAGATGAACTGTTTTGAAAGATGATTTTTAGATGCAAGAATGGGGAAATGGTCAGTCTATATGGTGAAGCACAAAGACTGGGCTTTGAGAAACCTTTGACTGACCTGGAGATCATAAGTAGTTCAGTGTAGTGTGTCAAGAACACAGAATGCAGGGGTTAGAGGCTAGACATGTGATAAGAAGGGAAGGGTAGGGTTTGAGTTCCGAAGGGTGGGAGATTGCCCAGATATGGACCTCTTCTCTTCTCTTCTCTTCTCTTCTCTTCTCTTCTCTTCTCTTCTCTTCTCTTCTCTTCTCTTCTCTTCTCTTCTCTTCTCTTCTCTTCTCCCCTCTTCCTCTTCCTCTTCCTCTTCCTCCTTCTCCTTCTCCTTCTCCTTCTCTTTCTCTTTCTCTTTCTCTTTCTCTTTCTCTTTCTCTTTCTCTTTCTCCTCCTCCTCCTCCTCCTCCTCCTCCTCCTTCTCTTCTCTTCTCTTCTCTTCTCTTCTCTTCTCTTCTCTTCTCTTCTCTTCTCTTCTCTTCTCTTCTCTTCTCTTCTCTCTCTTCTTTTCTTTCTTTTCTTTCTTTTATGGAGCTTTTCTACCGGATGCTTAAGAGTGCTTTTTATCCATCACTTTGCTTACTTCTTGAGGGTAATGCATTTTTGTATTATTATCAATTTACCTAACAAAAATAAAAATGTCCTATTTAGTGAAGATATTTTCCCTAGTCTTTTTATGCTTCTTAAAAAAAACACAGTGGTGGTAAATTTTTTTAAAATTTATTTATTAATTAGAGACACACACAGAGAGAAGCAGAGACTTAGGCACAAGGAGAAGCAGGCTCCATGTAGAGAGTCTGATGTGGGACTTGATCCCGGGACTCCAGGATCACGCCCTGAGCTGAAGGCAAATGCTCAGCCGCTGAGCCACCCAGGCATCCCAGTGGTGGTAAATTTTTATGTAGGCAAGTCTGTGCTGCTTTTTCTCTTTAGTTTCTAAGCAAAGAAAGTGTCACCTTTAGAGGCTGAGATATTTTTAATTGTGTTTTATTTTTATTTTCTGATGGTTTTATTTTATTGTTTTAAATATGAAATGTCAAATTAAATTTTGTATATCTGTAATGGGGTGACTGAATTTATATATATATATATTTATGTATATGTATATGTATATCATGAATTGCTAGCTAGTATTTCCTAAACCATCTATTAAACAATGTGTCCCTTCTTGGTGATGGATTCTTTGTTATGTATTTTTATACATAATGAGGTTTATTTTTGCGTTATTCTGTTCTCTTACTTTCTTCTGTCAATGTAACATTGTTTATGCCACAAAATTTATTAAGTATCTGTGTATATAAATGAAAAATCATGATTAGTTTCTATGTTTGAAAATTGAAACTTACCTCAAATGCATTAAAAACTTGAATGTAAGAACAGAAACCACAAAACTCTTAGAAGAAAATATAAATAGTAAGCTTTTTGACATTGGTTTTAGTGGTATTTTTTTGACCAGTATCTCAGGCAAAAGCAGCAAAAGCACATGTAAACAAATGGCACTACATCAAATTAAAAAACCTTTGCACAGTGAAGGAAACCATCAATAAAATGAAAAGGCAACCTACTGAATGTGAGAAAATATTTGCAAATCATACATCTGATAAGGGGCTAATATTCAAAATATATGAAGGTATCATACAACTCAATAGCAAAGCAACAGATAATCCAGTTAAAAATGGGTATAAGATCTGAATAGACATTTTTCCAAGGAAGACATACAGATGGCCAACAGACCTATGAAAAGATGTTCAGCATTACTGATCATCAGGGAAATGCAAATCAAAGCTATGATGAGATAGTACCTCGCTCCTGTCAGGATGGCTAAAATAAAAAACACAAGAAATAAGTTTTGGCAAGTATGTGGAGAAAGGGAACAATTGTGCACTGTTGGTGGGGATGTAAATTGGTGCAGCTACTTTGGGAAACAATATGGAGGTTCCTCAAAAACTTAGAATGCATCATATGATCAGTAATTCTACTGGGTATTTATTTATCTGAAGAAAACAAAAACACTAACTTGAAAAGATAAATGTACCCCCATGTGTATGACAAGATTATTTACAATTATTTACAAGATATGGAAGTAGCTTCAGGGTTGTCCATGATAGATAAATGGATAAAATAGGTGGGGTATGTGTGTATATATACCACACATATACACACACTATGGAATATTACTCAGCCATAAAAAATGAACTCTTGCCATTTGTGACAACATAGATGGACCTTGAAGGTATTTTGCTAAGTGGAATAGATTATAGAAAGACAAATACCATATGATTTCTCTCATGTGGAACTGAAAAAGAAAAATAAAACCAGACTCTTAGACCCAGAGAACAGACTGATGATTGTCAGAGGAGAGGGAGGATGAAGGGGTGGGTGACATGGGTAAAGGGGATCAAGAGGTACAAACTTCCAGTTATATAAATAAGTCATGGGGATGTGATGCACAGCATGGAGAATATAGACAGCATATTAACTCCGTATGGTGACAGGTGGTGACTAGACATATGGTGCTCATTTCCCAATATATGTCGAATCACTATGTTGGACACCTGAACTAATATTGTATGTCAATTATACTTCAATAAAAAAGGAAAATTGAAATTCATGATTAGTGAGTGGCCTGAGCTGGCTAAATCCTACAGCTTGTCACTGAAATCCAGGCCAGCATGATATTTACTATAAACTACGTTCAGTTACGGTAGTTTTTTTTTTTTTTTTTAAATGTATGTGCTGGTCTTGTAGTAAAAGCCAGCTGTACCTCATGGATGGTGATTCATTCATTCATAGCTACAGGTAGTGGAAAGGATCCTCTGTAGCACATCATCCTTTGAGATTCAAGTTTTTATAGTTTAATATTGCCATGTTAATCTTAAATATCTGCTACACAGAAAAAGTTCTATTATTGACATTTGATCAATTGGAAGACTCAGTTAAAAATAACTGGCAGGTGGAGGATGCTTTAAATTAACTTAGCTAGAATTGCCAGCAGTGCTTTGACTTTTCCTGGCATTTATATGTGTGTGTGTGTGTGTGTGTGTGTGTGTGTGTGTGTGTATAGGTGCACACAAGCACATGCTAGGGAGTCAGGGTTGAAGGGTGTAGAGGAATAGGACTTTTGTGAGCTGTGAAATTCATGAATATAATTCTTCAGTAGATCAGAAGGATGTCAGGGCCTGGGTCTTGAGGGAGATAGCTGGATCAGCATTTTAAGCATACCTTAAATATGGAAAATAGCATCTGTGGTGTATCACGTGTTTCTGGTTTGCCTTTGGGCAGATTATTTATATAACCCGAAGATGTTTCAGAGTTTTGGAGGTTGCTATTAAGAATGATTAGTTATTTTCTCAATTAGAGATTCAGATATTATCACTTAGTTTAAATGGAATAGCATTTACGGAAATTAGTCAACCATTTTTAATTGTTGCCCTTCGTTCATTAGACGAGAACTATTCCCACATGGAAACTGCTCTCACTCGTAGAGAACTTTAGCATTCTCATCTCATATTCCATTTGATGCTTACAACATACCTGTGAGGTAGGTATTAAAATTAACTATGTTTTACAAATGAGGAAACCCGGGTTTACAGAGAGTATAAGAAGCATCCCCAAGCAAGAGTGATTTTTCCCTTTCTCACCTACCATGTGTCTCAGATTTGTCAGAGTTCTCCCAGAGCTATTCCTCAGGGTTTTCTATAAAATGAAAGCAAACAGAATCACTGTAATGATAATGACGATCCATTTGTCCATATTTTTCCTGTTTATAAAAATCGGTGATTTAACTATATTTAAAATTGCTCTTTTGAAGACCATGTTTATTTTAATTTATTATTATAAGTGCATCACAAGTACACAACTGTAGTGAAGACTCCTTGGGACATTTTATTCATAGAGATGATCTTTCCCTTAAGTTCTATGCTGGGGCCAGCTGTGAGTTTTGCTCTCTTTATTTTTCTTCTTGCTGTCCACCCATGGGTGAGGGGGTTTGCTACAGATGGCCCTGGAAAAGGAACCCCATGCGTATTTGAATCAGTTGCATGAAAGGGAATACATGATTTTATAGATCAGGCTGATCGGTTTTCCACTTTTAGAAAATTTCATGCTCTCACCACTTAATATTATTACCTCTTACTGAATTTCTCCTTAGGTGGCATTCACCATGTGGCCTGTGCGACTGCTCTTCTTTGTGCTTGAATATTCGCTTTGATGCTCTTGTATTGTGTAATGCTGAGATTTGCTTTTGGACTTTGCAAAGTGGGTCTCAAATTGAGATCTCTCAAAGTCCATGAATGTGGACATGTCTCTTTCATATTTTTGGTAGATATTGACTTAAACGGGTTGGATAATGCTTAAAGTTAACATACATTACACATGCACACAAGTCTGAAGGAAAATGCATGGTGAAGGGAAAGATTTAAAACACCTGGTAAAGTCTCTCTTAAAAGGGAATCCTTATTTTTCTTACTAGTGTCCTCTGTTGGGCATAAGATAGTCTCTCTGTGATGAATGGGCAACAGAGCAAACCTAATGCATACACAGTATGCATTCCCCCCCTCACTGCCCCCAGTGTGGCACAACTCTGTGTGCCTCAGTTAAATAGCTCTTTGGTGAAAATCCTGTTGATATTCAAGCCTGTTATTTTGCCCTTAGCTTAAACCTTTTTTCTTTCCTAGCAGGATGTAGGAGATACTTCTGCCCTCCCAAATTATGACTCCTCAACTAGCACCAGCTGGAATCAGTAATTCTGTGATCTTTTTGTCTTGACTTTTTGCTTTCTGTACATCACTGACATTTCCTTCCATCACTGCAGTCTGAGATGATGAAATGCCTCCATGGCTTCCATGCTGATTCAGAGCATTTGCCCGATGGAAATACCTGGGCAGCCCGGGTGGCTCAGCGGTTGACCGATGGAAATACCTGGATTGCTCACATTCAGTGTCTGTGCCTGGATGGTTGGGTTGAGTTGGTGTGATAGGTGAGCACTGGGTGAACTCAACATCTTAGAAGGATCTGTGGAACAAGATAGTCTCTAAAAGAAACTATATTGAAGTTATCTATCTGTATTTTTACTTAAAGACTGTGGCAAGATCTTGCAAGTTCAGTGTCCTTTCCTAAGTAAAAAGAAACACCTGAGTGGGAGTGTGGGCCTTGTGAGTTCATATTCCCAGCACCTTTTCAGCTGATGCTGCCGTTGCTCTGCTGGGGACACAGCCTTGAGAACTTCTGAACTGGGCAACCTCTGTCAGCTCTCAGTATCCCAGTGTCAATTCTTTCAGGTACACACAAAATTTCCCACCTGAAAAGGAAGTTTTATTACAATTTGGAGATAAAGTATTAGGCATGGGGATGCAATAAGAGTAACTGGTGCTATCATTTCTCTAATTGGTTTTAACATTTCCACTAAATATCAGTCATGTCAGAAAATATGTAAGTAACTGCTGTGTGCTTCTGCGAGGAGCCTAATGTGCTTCATGAAATGTAAAATGAATTAGTTATCCCTGCCCTCAAGGAGCTTATGATTTAATGAATACATAAAGCATACAAATGAAGGGATGCCTGGGTGGCTCAGTGGTTGAGCATCTGCCTTCAGCTCAGGGTGTGATCCCGGGGTCCTGGGAGTGAACCCCACATCAAGCTCCCTGCATGGGGCCTGCTTCTTCCTCTGCCTGTGTCTCTGCCTCTCTCTCTCTCTGTATTTCATGAATAGATAAATAAAATCTTTTTAAAAAAAGCATACAAATGAAGCCCAGGATATGGTAATCCAGATAATAGAGATACAAAACTATAGAGGGTTTATTCTTAGCAGGGGTTTGGGAGAGTTTTGTGGAGGAACTGTATTGATGCCAGACATTATGGAATGAGTAGGATTTGGACATGGGGCTGGGGGAGCAGGGCATTTCTAATGGAGACAGGCTGGAAAGATCCATGGGCCTCCTCAGACTGTGGTTTGGGTACAGTGGTTTACCTTCAGTCCTAGCATAGGACATAAAGATAAGATTAGAATGATGGGCTGGACTCAGATCATCTGAATCTGTTAGGTTCTTTCATTTGCTTTTTCAGCCCTGTGAACATTTATAATTAAGTTTTGAAAAGCTCACAAGTATTATTATACTTTCTCACTTATTTATTTATTTATTACACTCACTTTATTTCCTGAGCATTATTAGTATAGGAGATTGGGATAGCCTTCTCAGCAAGGTTTCTACAAAATTACAGAATGTGTTTTAAGTGTTAATGGTTTGTTGAGAGGTAAGGTTGCTTTACTGTTCTGATTTGCATTGACCCTGTGGATGACCTAAGGACTTTGGTCAGTGCGAACTAGGGACAGTCATCCCATGGTCTACATTAAAGGTAAGTGAACTAGAGCCCATAGGATAATCTGGCTTACCATGGGTCTTTGTGTGGCCTGTTAACTAAGAATGTTTTTACATTTCTAAGTGGTTGAAAAAAGAAACCAAAAACAGTATTTCATGGCAAGTGAAAATGATATACAATTCAAGTTCCAGTGTCCATAAGAAAAATTTTATTGGGACATAGCTGCAGTCATTTGTTTATGTATTGTCTATGCCTACTTTCGTGCTACAACCACATAATTCAGTACTTGAAACAGAGACCATAAGTATAGCCACAAAGCCTCAATTTACTATCTGGTGGATCACAGGAAAAGTTTGTCCCTTGTCTAAAGTAATGGCTCTCAGAAACTTGCCAGTACACCAAAGTTACCTGGAGGATTTGTCAAAACACCCACTGCTGAGCCCCACCCCCAGAGATTTTAATTCAGTAGGATGGGGCTCAATAATTTGCATTTCTAGCAATTCCTAGGTGATGCTCCTACTGCTTGTCCTGGGGCCACCCTCTGAGACCTACTGGTCCAAAGCAAGTGCTGTTTAACATGCTTGGGAACCACTTGATGATCTTATTAAAATGCATGTTTTAATTCATTGAGTCTGAGGCGGAGCCCAAGACCCTACATTTCTAATAGGCTCCCGGATCTAGTCTTGTATCAAACATGCATATTTGACCCTCTTGGGCAAGTGTGGCTCACTTGGTCCTTTTTGCCTGGGATTTTGGTGCAGCCAAAGGAGCAGACTTCTTTCAAGGGGGAGCAAAATTTATGTGAGTAGGTTGTGAGCAAGTATTTGAGGAGATAAAATTAATTAGAGGCTATAGGATGGTAAGTGAAGAAATATGCTGGAGCTGTTTTTTTGTTTATGGGAATTTTAATTGCCTCTGATGCCAGATATATATAAATCTCTGAAAAAAACAATAATTAAAATACTTAACTAAATATGTTTATTGTGATTGAGTTCACTCTCATTACTGTGGCTTACATACAGCTTAACATTACTTTATATGAGCATCCTAATGTAAGCGTTGAATTTGTTAATTAAAATTTAATGTTTTGGGTATTAAGCCATGCAGCTAAAAGGAGGGTCTGCTTCTTGAAAGCAGGGGTGCTTTGAAGGCCTGGCGCTCTGCTCCTAGGTGCCAAGGGATGGATACACAACCTCAAAAGGAATTAAAGATCAGGGCTGGACTGTCACTTTGGGGCACACGAGCCAGTGGTGATATTATAGAAAGGTACTGTTGAGAAAAAAAATGTGATTTTATAATTTTATTTTGAAAAAGAACCAAAAAATGTATATCTAACATAGTTGTGAGTGATTAATTAATTTAAAAAAGGAATCTCCAAAGTATCTACCAAAGTTACACGAGATCTTTTGGGTTTTGTAAAAAAAAAAGTTTGTAACTATTAATGGAAACAAATGACAAGTGAGCTCTTGTGGCCCAAGGCAGTCCTCTAGTAAAAAGCATTTTTTGAAGTACACTTTTAGTTTGTAAAGACTCCAGCAGCATAGCTGGTGCCAGTTAATGGACATTTAAAATGTTATATATATACCTATATGTGTATGTGTATATATATATATATGTATATATATACACACACATATATATGTATGTGTATATACACATATATATATTTTAAAGATTTTATTTTATGTATTTATTCATGAGAGACACACAGAGAGAGGCAGAGACACAGGCAGAGGGAGAAGCAGGTTCCATGCAGGGAGCCCGATATGTGGGACTCGATCCCAGAACCCCAGGATCACGTCCTGAGCGGAAGGCAGATGCTCAACCGCTGAGCCACCCAGGTGTCTCTAAAATGTTATATTTTAAGGAACACATGAGAACCCCGTTTTTGCCGTTAATTTTCCTTTTCATATCTTTCATCAGAAAGGAAAATAATAAATAATTGTATGCCACTCTTTCTTTGAGAAAGGATTGGATAGGGGGCTTTTGAAATCTTTTTTAAAAAATGGGAAGGAATTGGTTACATGGTTAAATTTTTACACAGACTTAAAAACACCTTCCTAATGTTAATTTGTTGGGGATGTGGGAGAAAGAAACAATTTATTATTCTTGACAGTTTTACATTTCAGTGAGTCGGTTGAAACTATAACTTGTTTTTAGAATATTGTTTATGCCTTGAGGGAAATTTTCTTTAGAAATTCAAACACAATTTACAGGCCATCTTCCTCTTGTTCAAAGATAACGGTTCATTTTCACAGCCTGTGAAAAAAGGCCATTGCAGTCAAAATGCAGTCAAAATTATTGAGCATGATGTTAACTCATTTTCATTAGCAAAATAATTGTACTGTACTCTGACTTCCTTCAGAGCAGGAACTCAGTGCTCATGAATTTCACTAAAAGACTGTTTACTGATTTGTGTGACTTACACATAACCTCCACTCAAATAATGTTACCTCATGATGGATAGGCATGTTTTCAAAGGATTCTAAATAACCTAGCTAATTTTATTTTTTTATTTTTTTAATAACCTAGCTAATTTTAAATTATCTATATTAAGAAGATAAGGCTCTGGTCAAGAGGTAGAAGTTAGAGGCAATTTTTGTTTCTATATAGGAGGGAACTTCATAATTCTTCAGGGCTGTTCAAAAATTAGAAAGGGCTGTCTTGTTAGTGACATCGCCTTTAATTAGAAGTGTCCAAGCCAATGGCAGGCACCTACCTGCCAGGATGCTGTGGGTGGGATTCACTATTAGGTAGGAAATCAGTCTTGTTGGCTTCTACAACTTTTTTTCTCATTTGAATATTGCCTGTTTCTATAAATCTCATAAAATTGCTGCTTCCAATCTGCTTAAATGTCAGAAGAGGCTTTATAACTTGGTTGGCAACATATTTTAGAGCATTGTGGTGGACATGTAACACATAGCTTTCATTATGATAATGTCAGCTGTTGCTCGTTTCACAGGTATTGGAGGAAGGGAAGGAACCAACTTTTCCTGGACCCACATACAGCTCTCTATTTTGTAACAGCTGTCCACTCTCCACTGCCCTACCTGGAGTTTTTGTATCATAAGCTCAGTGCAGATCCCAAGTTCAGGTTGGGGCTTCTCCTCACTATCCTGTTGGGGGACTAACAGGATAAATCTTAGAAGTTGCTTGAAGGGATGTGTGTGTGTGTGTGTGTGTGTGTGTGTGTGTGCGCATGTGTGCGTGTGGATTTTATAGGCTATAAAAGAGCACAGATATAGGTAGTAGGATATATATGTTTAAAAATGTTTTAATTATGAGATCATATACACATTAGGTGTTCTTTGGCATTTTTTTTTGTTTGAACTTAATTTCCTTCCATCACCCTAGGTAACCTTGTTAATTACCTGGTATGTATCCTCCTGTGCTTTCCTCTATGCCCAGATAACCACATATGAACATATAAACACATAAACATATGAGGATTTGTGAATAATTATTTCCTTTATTAACTGGTTATCATATTTAACATACCTTTCTGTATCTTCATTTTCTTATTTAAAAAAAACCTCATAGAAGTACCTCCAATTTAACTAGTATAACTCTAATTCATTCTTTTATGGCTGTATGAATTCCATGGTATAGACCCAAAATTACTTACTTAACTGTTACCCTATTAATAAATATTCATTGTGTTTCCTTCTTTTGGCATTAGGAATAGTGGTGCAATAAACATTTTTTGTGTATCCTTTTGTACTTTTTAAAGAAAATGTTACAGTAGTTGGAATCTCATCAAAGTGTATTTTTAGCAATAGATGCTGCTAGAATGCTTTGAATATTTCTGTAACAATTTATACTGCCACCAGCAATTTAGAAGAGTGTCCTTTCTTTGACATTTCTGTTAGTGATAGGTGTTAATCTTCCATGTAATTTTTGCTAGTCTGGGTGGAAAGAGTCTGAGTAGTTTTCCACATATTTGGTCTTTTAGATCTTTGCTTCTCTGCAGATTGCCTATTCATATCTTTTTGCACATTTTTATATTGGATTATTTTTCTTTTTTTGTATCTGTTTCTAGGAGGACTTTATATATTATTGATATTAGTATTTTAAAATGTTGATTGCAAATAGATTTTCCTAAATCTATTGTTTGTATCTAGACCTTGCTTATGATAGCTTTTACTCTACAGTAGTTTTAAATTTTCATGTAGTAGAATATATCTTTTGTTTTATATTCCTTTATATTCTTGAGTAAAAAGATCTCCATGCATCTTTAGGTTATTCACACAGTCTCCTAGATTTTCTTTTAAAAGTTTATTGCTTCATTTTTGGCATCTAGCCTTTGCCTTATCTGTAATTTATTTTTACATATGATGTAAGAAATTTATTTTGTTCCATATAGGCAGTTGAAAGTGCCAGTGCCATTTGTTAAAGTCCAAAAAAAAATACTGAAGGGAAAGTTGAGACTTCTCTTATCAGACATTAAAACATACTATAAAGGCTATTATAATAAAATCAATATGATAGACAAATCTATCAATGGGACAGAATGTAGACTTCTAAGATATCCCAATATAAATAAAAATTTAATATATAACAAAGTGCTATTTAAATTCAATTGGTAAAAAGTATTATATTTTTTTTACCCATTTTCTTAAAATTTCAGGGAAAAAAGTTTTCAGAGCACATTCATTTTTACTAATTATGCAGATAAATGTTTATGTCATTTGTCAATGAGTTTCACAGAAAAATACAGAATCTTAACTCAAGAAATTGAGTGTAAGTGCATTTCCAGGAATTTGATAGTGAAAGTCAGCTTGTTTTCTGGCTTCACACCATGAGTGCTGACAAGTCTGAGTTAAGATCCCAGTGTGTCAATTCTTAATTTCAAAGCATTGCAGAGGATACAGACTGCTCAAGTTTTCTGTGCTAAAAACAAAGTTGTCAGCTCCTGTTAGTTCTCCACCTGTTACTGCATGCTCCCAAAGTCTTTGCTAGCATATTGTAAGTGAACAAAACTGTACTGAATTAGGAGAGAGGATTTGTTATTCCATTTAATGTACTCATGATGACACCTATGGAGGCTGTGGCCCCTTCTAAGAGTTTCTGGATTGTTAGGAAAGACTTTATCTTGTTAGCATTACACTATATTGGCCAGAACCAGCCAAATAGGTGAGCAATCTCCTTGCAGACTGCAGGTCTCATTTGAATGGGGCTATGAAGCATAGGTATGATTTTGAACAGGTAATTATTTGGGGCATGGAGGAAGGCAGCCTTCCAGGAACATGAATGATGGAAGCAGATGTGTCAGTGGGATCGTTTGGTGGATCAGATGTTTGAGGAGAGGGAAGAAATGATCCGGGTAGGCAGAAATGCCTAGAGTTGGGGACTCATCCATAAGGCTGAGTTTGATTCTGAAAGTTCACCATGACGGTGGTTGAGGTGGAATATATCCAGAAGTCTCTTCATAATCCTGACTTCATTTGTTCTGTGCTCTGCTGATTGTCTCTAAAAGAGCTATCTTTCACTGAGCAATGCCAGGTGCCAAAATTCGTTAGGCACTTTATATACAAAAGTGCTGGAAAATCAGTGAATAGGTCCCAGTTTTACATGTAAAGAAGCAGAGGTTTGAGAAATGATTTTCCCAATGTCATGTTTCTTTGCAGAGGTACATTTCAGACTCTGGTCTGCTCAGGTCCAAAGGCTGTGTCCTCTGTGCCCTACCACATCCTCTCCTACATGTGTGTTATATCTGCATACTGGCCACCTACCTGGCTTTGAACAGTTGTTGTGAAGTTTCCCATCATGTGGCTTACTTCTCGAATAATACATCCCATGAACAATTAAATTGACTTAAAGATATAAATACAGGGACACCTGGGTGGCTCAGTGGTTGAGCGTCTGCTTTTGGCTCAGGGTGTGATCCTGGAGTTCCAGGATTGAGTCCCACATCAGGCTTCATGCATGGAGCCTGATTCTCTCTCTGCCTATGTCTTTGCCTCTGTCTCTGTGTGTCTCTCATGAATAAATAAAATATTTTTAAAAAGATATAAACTAAAAGTAGATTTGTAAGTATCTAGAGCAGGCTTTTGTGTAGCACAGCATTTAAGGAAAGCCTTTATCTTGTTAGCATTACACTACACTGGCCAGAGCCAGCCAAATAGGAATGTGGTGGCCCACTTAGGCTATCTTTAATTGCTCACTATAAATAGTTTAATGATGCTGCCATAAAAAGACTCTGATGTCACTGAGGAGCTCAGAGTGACCCATATATATGATGTTTTTCTAGGTGTCTGTGTCTGGGAAAACTGATGCTCATGTAAGAGATGGTTTTCACTGCTGAAATGAAGGCTTAATTTCTAAGCCAATCATTTCTTACCCCCACCTCCCTTTAAATTCCACAGTCTCCATCATTCCTTTTTGCCCTATCTGTGGTGAGGTTGACACCCTCTCTCTCTCATATCTCAGCCACAATTCCAGCACCCACTTGACCTGACCCTGGTGGAGAAGTGCCTGCCAGAGCCCAGTCTGATGTCTGTAAGAGGATTCCTGCAGGCTGTTGTGACATGTTCCCTCTCTGCTCTGGCAGTCATGGGAACCTAGATGCCTTGCTTTGTTCTAGACATTGATGATTTTTTAAAAAAATTCAAGTATGATTAACAGTGTTATATTAGTTTCAGGTGTATAATATGATGATTCAATGATTATATACATTCCTCAGAGCTCATCAAGGTAAGTATACTCTTCATCCCCTTTATGTATTTTACCAATTCCCCCACCCACCTTTCCTTTGGTAACCACCAGTTCTTTGTACTTAAGAGTCTGTTTTGTTTTGTTTGTCTGTTTTTCCTTGTTTGCTTTGTTTCTTAAATTCCACACAAGAATGAAACCATATGGTATTTGTCTTTCTTTAATGGTCATATTTCACTCAGCTTTATACCCTCTAGGTCTATCCATGTTGTTGCAAATGGCAAGATCTCATTCTGTTGTTTTTTTTAATCTCATTCTTTTTTATGGCTGAGTAGTATTCCATTGTGTGTATATATCATACCTTCTTTATCTCTTCATCTATCAATGGCACTTGGGTTGTTTCCATACCTTGCCTATTGTAAATACTGCTACAATAGACATAGGGGTGCATATGTATCTTCAAATTAATGTTTTCATTTTTTTGGGTAAATGCTCAATAGAAGAATTACTAGGTCTTATGGTATTTCTATTTTTAATATTTCAAGGAACTTCCATACTGTTTTACACAGTGGCTGCACCAATTTATATTACCATTAACAGAGCACAAGGGTTCCTTTTACTCCATATCCTTGTCAGCACTTGTTATTTCTTGTGTTTTTGATTTTAGCTATTCTGATAAGAGTGATATGATATCTTACTGTGGTTTTAATTTGCATTTCTCGGATAATTAGTGATGTTGAACGTCTTTTCACTTGTCTGTTGGCCACCTGTATGTTTTGTGAAAAGTGCCTGTTCAGGTCTTCTGCCCATTTTTGATTAATTGACCATAAAAGTGTGGGTTTATTTCTGAACTCTCTGTTACGTTGATCTATGTGTTCATTTTTGTGCTAGTACCATACTGTTCTGATTACTATAGCTTTGAAATATGGGAATACGATGCCTCCAGGTTTGTTCTTTTTCAAGATTACTTTGGCTATTGGGGTCTTGTGTGGTTCCATAGAATTTTAAGAATTTTTTGTTTTAGTTTTGTGAAAAATGTTTTTGGTATTTCGATAGAGATTGCATTAAATCTGTAGATTGCTTTGAGTAGTACAGACATTTAAAAAATATTGGTTCTTCTAATCCATGAGCATGGAATATCTTTCCATTTGTTCGCTTTATCTTCAGTTTCTCCCATCAGTGTTTTATAGTTTTCAGAGAATAGGTCTTTTACCTCCTTGGTTGTTTATTCCTAGGTATTTTATTCTTTTTGGTGTAGTTATAAATAAGATTTCTTAATTTATTTTTCTCTGCTTTATTATTAGTGAATAGGAACTCAACAGATTTCTGTACATTGTTTTTGTATCTCTAATTATATTGAGTTTATATATCAGTTCTAGTAGCTTTTTGGTGGAGTCTGTAGGGTAGGGTATTCTATTAATAGAGTATCATGTCACCTGCAAATAGTGGAAGTTTTACTTCTTCCTTTCCAATTTGGATGCTTTTTATTTCTTTCCTGTCTGACTTCTGCAGCTGGGACTTCTAGTACTGTGTTGAATAAAAGTGGTGAGAGTGGACATCCTTTTCTTGTTTCTGATTTTAGAGGAAAAGCTCTCATTTTTTTTCACCATTGAATATGATGTTAGCTGTGTGTTTTTCATATATGGCCTTTATTATATTAAGGTATGTTCCCTCTATATCTACTTCTTTGAGAGTATTCATCCTGAATGGATGTTGTATTTGTCAAATACTTTTTCTACATATTTTGAGGTGATCATGCTTATTTCTTACTTGTTAATAGACATTGATGAATTTTCTTGATTTGATCACTAGATCATCTCTGCTGTAGTTCTTACCAGCCTTTGCCCACTCTTATCCCCAGCCCCTAGGCAATAATTTCCCTTGAGGTCCCTCTGTCTGCACAGGTTGTTGTTCCTTACACATGAGTTAGAATGGTTGTAGCAACCCAATGCTCCTTCTCGTTTTCTCCCTAACCCACCTCTGCTGTATGTTGGTTTCCCACCTTTGTGTGGAGCATCCTACCAGGATTTGGTAGGTCTTTCCATCAAAGTCTCTCCTTTCAGAGAAAATGGAATCTAGTAGGATTGGAGATTTGAAAGACAGGATGACTGCCCTGAAAGGGGAGGGACTACTGGGTAGAAAATGTATAAATAAAGACCCAAACTCTAGGAACAGTATATGACTAGGAAAAAAAAAAAAACCAAAAAACAAACACCACCAACAAAGCAAACACCATAAGTTCGAAGATTAAAGAGAAAGAGAGGGAATGAGTGAGGGAGTGTGGGAGGCAATCATGGGATACTGGATAGATGAGCTGGTGGGAAGAAGGCCACCCTAGAGAAGATGTGATGATCTCCATGATCTGGAGCTTTTCATCTGCCTTTCCATGTGTGCCAAAAGATGGTACCACATTGCAAGAAGTTTGGATGTGGAGACACTGAGTTGATTCTAACTAGACCAAAAATCAACTCAATGCTTGGGTTCACAGATGATGGTAGCTTGAATATAGTATCTGGTATCTCTCCCTTCATAGAGTCTTCTCCTTATACATAAAAATCAATAACAGTAGTGGTATTTGCCATGGATTGAATATCCATGTCACTTGTGCGTGCAGGTTTTCTCTTTAAAAGGTTCACCAAAACTCAGTAAAACTGGGGTACTTTCCTTACATTAGGTAACTTGCTAAGGCTGCACAGGTGAATGTTGACCTCTGACTTTAACCCTCACACTCTTGCTTTGGGACCAGGTATTCTGTTTCAGGAGCATGGGTGTGCATGGACAGGCATGGGCCCTGCAGTGTGGTGTCAGGAACTGATTCCTTGTGTCATGGAACTCAGGAACATAGTGTTCTATATTTGGTATGTGCATGTGATATAAGGCATGAGGCTAAGCCCTAACATCAACCTTTAATCAATTATTTGCCTTGGTATACTGAAAAGACATGCCTCTGGGACATGTTTTCTGAGCACAGCACATTTCTGGAAACTTCTAACCCATTGTGCTAGAATTGTCAGCTTTGGCTATGCTCTGATAGTAATAAAGGAAGAACAAAAATGTTAAAGTGCTTATTAGGTATCCACATGCAACTCGATCCTCTTGCTTATTTAGCATAGTAGTTTAGAATCCTCAGTTTCCTGCTTCTCTATGCTCTCAGGCTGCCTGCCCTGGATGTTGGCACTAGGAGAGCATTTCTACAGCAGAGGCTGTGGTTGGCATGGGTCTTCTCTGTTTCCAAGGTTTACAGCTTGATGGTCTGGTCTCAATGAAGGTGACCTGAATCTACCCATACAGGAGCACTTTGTGTTATTTGAAATTATTTATTGTCTGACTTCAGTTACCTGGGATATTATAAGGTAACTGTAGATAAATCAGAAGAACATCAGAGTAGCCCAAATAGATGTTGGGAAATTTGTGGATGATAGGGGGGCGGGTGGGGGGAGAGTTTGTCATGCTTAGTCTGTTTACTATTGTTTAAAAATATCCCTAAAAGATTGGACTGCCTGGTTTCTCAGCCCGCACACTGTTAGAAGTAGCAGATTAGAAGGTGTGGGGATTCTCTGGAGGGAGTCACACTGCCAAGAGTGAGAAATGAAAAAAGAAACAGGCAGTCACAGGAACTTCCAAAATTGGGTCAGCAGGTACTATGTAATGTGACAGATAAGTGGCTTATTGCATAATAAACTTAAAGTGAGTCTGGGGGAATAAATATATAGCCATGGATGTTTGTGTTATGGAGCTTTGTCAAGAAGGTTAATTCATTTTAGTGGCCTATGTGCAGAAGGATGAGGGGAATGCATAGTCCACTTTAAAGCTATTTCTATATTTAAGATTTAACCAAAAAAATAAAAATTTTTAAAAATTTGGGTTTAAAAAGATAGACTGGAACTTTTAAAAGACTTTTGCCTCTAGACAGATGGCACAGCCATACTTTTCCACATTCTTCCCAAATACAACTAATAACTGTGTTTTATATAAAAAACAAACAGGAGAAGGGTGTCAAAGGTGGAGAGAAAGCGACAAGGCCCAATATGGGAATTGAGGAATGAGGCAGTGGTGAGTTTCCTGGGTTTTCTTAATTTACTCCTGTATCTTAGACTTGGGACGAAAAACCCAGCAACCCAGAATGGTCAGTGGACACAGATGAAAAAGGACCAACAAAAACCTGCTTTCTCTAGCCAAAAGGCCAAGAGAGGAGCACATAACCAAGGCAGAAAACCATTAGATAATAGCCACTGTTTTCAAGTCAAACACCACAGAGAAATGTGTGTCCTCAAACCCCCCCATACCAGCGAAAACTCGGTGGGGAGCCTAGACATTCACCATGTTTCTCAACACCTTTGCCAGGGTGGTATCAGAGAAGACTCAGCAAGGAGCCTGGGCTTCCACTTCACCTAGCAGTAATAAGTTCCCCCGTTTTGCTTCCCGATTATGATAGTGTCAGTGGAGGCCTAGTGGAAAGTCAGGACTTTCAGCACCTCCCAGTGGTAATGAGGCCATACATCCCTTCCATGGTCCAGTGGAGGCCACACGGGAAACCTGACTTGTAGCCCAGCCTGTCAGTAAAGTAATGAAGTATCCCCACCCCAACTTTGTTCTGCTGGAGCACAGACAGGAAGGTTAAATAAGAGGTTCTCATAACATAATACCCTGAATGTCCAGGTTTCAAGAAAAAGCTTTTGTCATATCAAGAACTAAGAAGATCTCAAGCTGAGAGAAAAAGAATCAATAGATGTCACTATCGAGATGTTAGAATTATCTGAGAAAGCCTTTAAAGCAGCCAACATAAAAATACCTCAACAACACAGGAAAAGATGTTCAATACTATTAGGGAAAGGTAAATCAAAATTGCAGTGAGATACTCCTTCATATCTATTCAGATGGCTGTAATCAAAAAGACAGTAAGAACTCTTGGCAAGGATGTAAAGAAATTAGAACGCTCATGCATTGCTGGTAAGAATGGAAAATGATGCAGCCACTTTGGAAAGCAGTTTGGCAGTTCTTCAAAAAGTGAAACAGTGACCAAGTGACCCAATAATTTCATTTATAGGTATGTACTGAAGAGAATTGAGAACATAATAATCACATGTAAAATTGTACATGTACAGTCCTAGCAGCATTATTCATAATAGCCAAAATTGGAAACAGTATGAATGGATAGTGTCATATGTCCATATAATAGAATATTAATCAGTCATAAAAAGGTGAAAAGTACTGATACATACTACAACACGAATGAACTTTGAAAACATTAAGCTAAGTGAAAGAAACCAGTCACAAAAGGCACATTTTGTTTGATTTAATTTATATGAAATGTATGGAATAGGCAAATCTGTAGACAGTAAGTAAATTAGTTATTTCTGGATTCTAGAGAAAGGGGAATAAGGAATGATTGGTAATGGGTATGAAGTTTTATTTTGGAGTGATACATATGTTCTGGAATTAGGTAGTGGTGATGGTTGCACAACTTTGTGAACATAGTAAAACTTTGGATTTTTCTACCTTTTTAAGGGTGAATTTCATGGTATGTGAATTATATCTCAATAAACACAATATTTCAAAGAACAATTATAAACACACTTAAATGAAAAAAAAGAAAAAAAAACTTCCCAAAGAACAAGAAGATATAAAGAAAAACCAGATGGAAATTTTCAAACTGAAAAATATAACAAGTAAGCACAAAGGACAGGTTCAGCAGAAGAAAGGAGGTGAGAGGGAAAAAAAATCAGTGAATTTGGAAGATAGAATAATAGGAATTATCCAGTCTAAATAAGAGACAGAAAATAGATAAGTTAGAGTTTCAGGGACCTGTGGGACTCCTAACAAAAGATGCAATATTCATGTTACTGGAGTCCCAAAAAGAAAGGAGAAAAAAGAGTGGGCTGAAAAAACACTTAAAGAAATGATGACTGAAAACTTCCTAGATTTGTCAGAAGACAAAAAGGTATAGATTCAAGAAACTGAGCAAATTCTAAGTATGATCAACCCAGAGAATCCAGCATACAACCCAGCATTGTTTACTCTAGGTGTGATGTCCTACTCCACCTCCCTGGAATATATTCATCTTACATTAGTGAAACTTTTTCTCTTCATTTTTCAGCTTCTGATCTTACTGATTTAAGTGTTAAGCTCAGAGATCCTCTCCTTAGCCGTGTCCAGTCTACTAATGAGCTCATCAAAGGCATTCTTCATTTCTGTTCCAGTGGTTTTGATCTCTAGCACTTTTTTTTTGTGTTTTTTTCTTCAGATTTCCATTTCTCTGCTTCACATTGCCCATCTGTTCCTGTATGCTGCAGCTTTATCCATCAGTGCCCTTAGCATATTAATCATAGTTGTTTCAAATGTGTGGTGTGATAATTCCAATATCCCTGCCATATCTGGTTCAGATGCTTGCTCTGTCTCTTCAGTCTCTTCAAATTGTGTTTTTTGCCTTTTGGTGTGCCTTGTGATTTTTTTCTTGATAGCCAGACATAATATACCAGGTCAGAAGAGCTGCTGTAAATAGGACTCTGGTGCTGTGGTGGTGACGTGTGGGGGGGAGGGCAACATTCTGTCATCCTGTCGTCCTGTCATTGGGTCTTAGTCTCTTAGTGACCTGAGTCTCTGCACTGTGAGCTTCACAGTTTTTTTCAGTTATTTTTTATCTCCTTAGGTGGGGCAGGTTGACAGGGGTTGGGTATTTTCCTTCCCCCAGGTCAGCTCAACTCTCCAGAATGCCATAGCAGATTAGGCTCTGGTTAACTAGTTTCCCTGAAGGACAAGTCTTGTTTTTTTTTTTTTTTTTTAATTTATTTTATTTTTTATCTTTTATTTTTTTTTTTTAAAAGACAAGTCTTGTTAAGAGCAGAGTGCTCAGGCTTTTCCTCTCCCCTTCCCAGAAACAAGAGGGAATTTTTCTGATATTTTCTATGGGAACCTGGTTGAGCTCCTGGAAGTAAATCTCACAGTATTTCAAGGGCCCCATAAGACTGGGTGTTCATGTAGTCTTTAATTCTTAGAGTTTTCTCCAGTGCACCTCCAGCAGCCATCAACTACTGTTGAGGTCTTCCTACCCAAAGCACTAGTTCCTGAGGGGGTTTCTGCCCTTGAATCCCGGCTCCAGAAAGTGGTGTTTGCCTGGCTGTCTCTCCGAGCTTGATTTCTGCTCTTGAGTCCCTACTCAGGGAAGTGGTTTGCCTGACTGTCTCTCCATTCTTAGGGGCTGAGGTTTTCCCTGGGTCCTCTCCCAAGTCATGGATCCAAGAAGAGTTGTGGATGTTGTTAGTGTGTTCAGTTTTTATTTGTTGTTAGGATGGAGTGGGAACTTCCAAGGTCCTTCCTTACATGTAAAACCAGAAACTGAATTCCCTAGCTGAAATTTTATGCCCATTGATTAGAAACTCCCCTCTTTCCATTCCCCCTTGACCTTGGCTATCACAGTTCAACTCCCTGCTTCTATAAGTTTGTCTATTTTTAGATATCTTCTATAAATGGAATCATGTAGTATTTATCTTTCTGTGACTGGCTTATTTCACTTAGCAGTATGTCATTAAGGTTCATCTGTTTGTCACATATGAGAGGGTTTCCTTTCTTTTATAGGCTGAATTGTGTGTATATATACCACATGTTCTTTTTTTAAAAAATTTTTTTATTATTTATTTATGATAGGCACACAGTGAGAGAGAGAGGCAGAGACACAGAGGGAGAAGCAGGCTCCATGCACCGGGAGCCCGATGTGGGATTCGATCCCAGGTCTCCAGGATCGCGCCCTGGGCCAAAGGCAGGTGCTAAACCGCTGCGCCACCCAGGGATCCTATACCACATGTTCTTTATCCACTCATCTGTTGGTGGACATTTAGGTTGCTTCTACATCTTGGCTATTGTGAATAGTCATACAGTTAACGTTGGAGAACAGATATCTCTGTAGGATCCTCCCTTCAGTACATTTGGTAAATACCAAGAAGTAGGCTTGTTGGATCATATGGGAGTTCTATTTTTAATCTTTCGAGGAGCCTCCTTACTGTTTTCCATGGAGGTTGCATGATTTTACAATCTTACCAGTAGTGTACGGAGGTTCCTGTTTTGTCACATCCTTGCCAATACTTCTCCTTATATGTTTTTGATAATATCCATCTTAACAGGTGTGAGGTGATATCTCACTGTGGTTTTGATTTTCATTTCCCTGTTGGATTAGTAATGTTGAGCATCTCCATTGTTCTTTTGTCTGTCTTTGGAGAAATGTCCTTGAATGTCCCAGTCTTGTCTTGGTCACTGTTGAGGCCACTATACTTAAGCAGTTCTTGGCATCTAGGAGGTACTCAAATAGTTGTTAAGTGAATTATAAAGGACAGTGACTGCAGGTAGGTCTACAGGGTTACAGTTGATATTGAAGTTAAATAATTCTGTTGCCACTTTCTGTGCATTGCTTTGGGGGGGCCTCAAGTGAATGAGGGGGTTAGTATTCTGTTCTGTCTGACCTTTGATCATGTACATGTGCTTTTAAGGCCTGCTTTGGGGTTTCAGAACCCAAATGCCCAAAGTCCCATACCTTATGGTAATGGCTGGCAGAATCACTATATCCCCAAGCTCAAGCCCACTTCATCTTGGCAGGGTCTCATGCTGTGCATGTATATCTGATAGTCCCATATGTTCTCTCATTTTTGATGTGGCTCTTATTTTAGAAACATGTGCTCTGTGTGTGATTGCTCCCTTTAGCTGATGAGCAGCACAGTAATTACAGTCACCCTATGGCATATGTGTGTCACTTTCCATTTTAGTAACAAAGTGGGAAGAGTCCCTTGTTATAACCACATTGTTGTAATGAGGTTCAAGGGGTGGTTGTGAATTGTCGTCTGTACTTTTCTAGTCCTTCCTGTCAACGTTATGCTTCTTTAAGGTTTACAAAGTTCTTTTAGTAAACTTAATCTTATTTAAAGCCTCTGGAAGTATACAGGAGGGGTAGCAGATGCCCCATTCAGTGCATGAGGAAGCTGTGATGTGGCAGTGAGATCATTTGTTCAAGTTCTGTCATTAGTGATCAATGGGCTTATGTCTTGAGTCTCCATGTTTGGACTTTAAAGTGAGTGTCTTCTCCTGTCTACCTGTCTCGGGTGTGCAGTGATTCCCATCTGTGGTATGCAACACGTCATAACATTGGTTATGAAAGAAGATACTTGGAAACTTCTCTGCATTGAATGTCAAAAGTTCAGTGTCTCTGTCATTGCATATGTCTGTGATTGGTTGTATTAGTTGGGTTTTCCAGAAAAATAGAATCAATAGGATGTGTGTGTGAATCTGTATATGTGTTTATGTATCTGTGTGTATATGTGTGTGTGTGTATATATGTGTGTGTATATATATGTATGTATGCCTGTATGTATATATGTGTATGTATATATACATATATACACACACACACACACGCACACACACACACACACATACCTACATACATACAGGCAGTCAGTAAATGCAGCTTGTATAGGTTTCCCTCAATGAAGATTATCCCCCACATCAAGAAACACTGCGTAATTTGTAAACCTGTGTTTATATTTATATATACAGGCAGACGGGGGACAGAATTCTGTCTTCCTCAGGGAGCCTCAGTCTTTTCCCTGAAGGCCTTCCAACTGATTGGATAGGGTTCACCTCATTATAGAGGATAATCTGCTTTACTCAACGTCCACTGATTTCAGTATTAATCTCATCTAAAAATACCTTTATAGCAACATTTAGACTAGTATTTGACCAAATACTGGCACCATGACCCAGCCTAGTTGACACATAAAATTAACGATTATACTGGCTAACCAGACAGTGCTCAAAGATGGTATTATTACAAAGAGAATTCTAGTATGTTTGATAAAAACAAAATGTTTATACTTATCCTAGCATTGTTAACCAAATAATAATAATGAAAGAATAATAATTATAAGCAAGGGCCTTTATTCATAGTTATATTTATGATACCCTACAAATAGTACTTAATCAGTTAGAAAGATGACCTCACCCTTTTTGTATCAGCACCAAAATTAGCAAAAAATTATTAATTCCTGGAAAATTGTGCAGCTGCTTAGAAGAATGGATTCTAATGGTCATAACTTCTTATTTTAGAGACTTGCCTGAAGATGTTGTTTACTTGCACATCTTTGATTTGGAAATTGGATTAAAATATTTTTTAGATAATTTTCTTTTGGTGTTTTAATTAATTCTTAACTCAAGAATTGGTTTCTCTGTTTTGAACATTTCCCAAACTCAGAAGTTGCTTAGTGCTTGGAATAACAAACGTGGACTTATACCCTATGGAAAAACTATCAACTCTGAAATATTTCAGAGGTTTATAAATTACAATAGTGATAAATTATCAAGAGGTTTCTTGATGGGGATAATTTTCTTCAGAGGAAATCTATACAAGCTGAATTTATGGAGAACAGTGGTAAAATTCCCCTTGATGAGGTGTGATAAATGTGAGTAAATCCTGAACACTTACTATGGTGTGCTGGCAGCAGTAGCATTGAATAGCAGTTCCATATGCTAGAAATCATTAACTGTGTCATGAAGCTCCATGTAAGACATACAAGGCACTATATTTACAATGTGTGGATGATATAGTTCAAGTTGCTATTGCATTAATCCTATCATGGGCAGGAATCAGTAGTGTCATTGGTCATAAAGATGGTTGTTATATAAAGGCATTTAACTTGCTTTCAACATATAACACACCCTGAGCCTGATTACTGTATTAATTTTCACATCTTCAACAGCTTCTGTTTATAATGGGACAGGGAAGGCATTTGCTGAAATTGTCTTATTCATAATCAGGAACTTTCCAGGATGGTTAAAGTAACATATGGTGTAATAATGGTTTATTGAATAAATCATTATGTGTACTCTACCCCACTTTTATCTTTGTAATCTTGCTGGTCTATTAAGAAACTCTTGATTTTACCCAATAGAAAACATGTTAGAGGAATTAAAGCATCACTGTTTATGTCATCCTTGTCATCATCACCATCATTATCATGAAAAAGCATCTTTCATGTTTTGAGTGACATTCTAGCTGTTCTTCACAAAAAGTACTGCCAGGCTGGTTGGCTCATAGCATTGGAAATCAGTGAAAATGGAAGTGGGATCTTGAGTTAGAGCCCTGAGGCCATTTTCATTTCTCTTTGCCCAAGCTATCCACTTCACACACATTTTCCCTTGACATCCAAATGACATGGTCTGTGCAAGACTTTAATCATCACTGGAAAGAGTATTTCAGTACATGTGCCAGGAGTCAAGAGTCTGTTTATATGGAGAGAGCAATTTGTTTCAAAGGAAGTACAGTTGATCATTGAACAACACAAGTTTGAACTGCTCAGGTCTGCTTGTATGAGGAAGCTTTTTGATAAATGCAGTATCGTACTGTAAATGTATTTTCTCATGATTTTCTTAATAACATTTTCTTTTCTCTAGCTTATTATAAGAATGCAGTGTATAATATATATAACATACAAAATATGCGTTGATCAGCTTTGTTATTGGTAAGGCTTCCACTTCACAATAGGCCATTATTAGTAAAGATTTTGGGAAGTCAAAAGTTATGCTTGGATTTTATATTCTGTGGGTGGCAGGACAGAACTCCTAACCTCCATGTTGTTTAAGGGTCAACTCTATTAAGTCATGGTTCCTGTATGTTATAAACATCATATTAAAAACATGTATGGAGGTGGGACAAGATGGTGGAAGAGTAGGGTCCCCAAGTCACCTGTCCCCACCAACTTACCTAGATAACTTTCAAATCATCCTGAAAACCTACAAATTTGGCCTGAGATTTAAAGAGAGAACAGCTGGAATGCTACAGTGAGAAGAGTTTGTGCTTCTATCAAGGTAGGAAGACGGAAAAAAAAGTAAAGAAATAAAAAAGCATCCAAAGGGGTGGGGCCTTTGGATGGAGGAGCCGGGCTAAGGCCGCGCTGAGAACCCCCAGGACAGAAGAGCCCAGCCCCGGAGAAGCAGGAGCTTCACTAATCTTCCCGGGCGGAAAGGCACTCGCAGGGAGCTCGGGCAGGATCCCAGGAGGGGCGGGGATGCCCTCAGGCTCCCAGGGGCACTAACAGAGCACCTGCGCCCCAGGGGAAAGCGCACCACACACTGCGGCCAAGCTCCCTAAAGGGCTGCAGTGCGCACCCGGCGGGGCCCTGGAGCAGCTCGGACGCAGCTCGGGCGGCGGCTCCGCACAGAGGGGGCTGCGTGGCCCGGGAGCGTGATTCCAGCGGCGCAGGCCCTGGAGCCCAGGGCGCCAGGGGACACAGCCCAGGATCCAGGGCTCCCCACCCTGGACAGGCGGAGGCGGGGAGGACACAGGACAGCGAGGATGCCCCTGCCGCCGGGCGCCCCCCCCCCCCCCGAGCTGTGCAGGTCAGTGCCCCCCACCGACCCCACCCCCACCCCGGGAGCATCAAGGCCAGTGCAGACTGGGAGCTGCAGTAGTTACTGCGAGAGCTGACTCTAGAGCTGGAGAGCTGGCCGCCGCCACTGTTGTTGTTCCTCCTGGTGTCACCTTGTACCTGGTACTGAGCAGGGGCCTCACAGGACAAACAGCTCCCACTGAGCCATGCACCTGGCAGGGGGCAAGGAAGCTCCCCCAGGTGCACGTACCTGAGAATCAGCACATCAGGCCCTTCCCGCAGAAGACCAGCTGGAAGGACAGGGGAAGAGCAAGTTCTTGACCACGCAGCACTGGAAAGTTCCAGGGGAAGCCTAGGGACTTACAGTATATAGAATCAGAGGATACTCCTCCTTGTTTTTTGTTTTCTGTTTGTCCCCCCCCCCACTTTTTTTCTTTCCTTCTCTCCTTTTTCCAGTGAAACTTGTTTTTAGGCAACCTGCACTAAGCAAAATGACTAGAAGGAAAACCTCACCAAAAAAGAAAGAATCAGAAACCATACTCTCTCCCACAGAGTTACAGAATTTGGATTACAATTTGATGTCAGAAAGACAATTCAGAAGGACAATTATAAAGCTACTGGTGGCTCTAGAAAAAAGCATAAAGGATTCAAGAGACTTCATGACTGCAGAATTTAGATCTAATCAGGCCAAAGTTAAAAATCAATTAAATGAGATGCAATCCAAACTGGAGGTCCTAATGACGAGGGTTAGTGAGATAGAAGAACGCCTGAGTGACATAGAAGACAGGTTGATGGCAAGGAAGGAAGCTGAGGAAAAAAGAGAAAAACAATTAAAAGATCATGGGAATAGGTTAAGGGAAGTAAATGACAGCCTCAGAAGGAAAAATCTATGTTTAATTGGGGTTCCAGAGGGCACCGAAAGGGACACAGGACCAGAAAATATATTTGAACTAATCATAGCTGAGAACTTCCCTAACTTGGGGAGGGAACCAGGCATTCGGATCCAGGAGAGAGAGAGAGAGATTCCCCCTAAAATCAATAAAAACCATTCAACACCTTGACATTTAATAGTGAAACTTGCAAATTCCAAAGACTGTAAAGAGAAGATTCTTAAAACAGCAAGAGACAAGAGATCCCTAACTTATATGGGGAGAAGTATTAGGTTAACAGCAGACCTCTCCACAGAGACCTGTCAGGCCAGAAAGGGCTGGCAGGATATATTCAGGGTCCTAAATGAGAAGAACCTGGAGCCAAGAGTACTTTATCCAGCAAGTCTCTCATTCAGAATAGCAGGAGCGATAAAGAGCTTCCAAGATAGGCAGAAACTGAAAGAATATGTGACCACCAAACCAGCTCTGCAAGAAACGTTAAGGGGGACTCTGTAAAAGAAAGAGGAAGTCCAAGGAAATAATCCACAAAAACAGTGACTGAATAGGTATCATGATGGCACTAAATTCATATCTTTCAGTAGTAACTCTGAATGTGAATGGGCTTAATGACCCCATCAAAAGATGCAGGGTTTCAGACTGAATAAAAAAGCAAGACCCATCTATTTGCTGTCTACAAGAGACTCATTTTAGACCTAAGGACACCTACAGCCTGAAAATAAAAGGTTGGCGAACCATTTACCATTCAAATGGTCCTCAAAAGAAAGCAGGGGTAGCTCTCCTCATATCAGATTAATTAAAGTTTATCCCAAAGATTGTAGTAAGAGATGAAGAGGGACACTATATCATACTTAAAGGATCTATCCAATAAGAGGACCTAACAATCATGAATATTTATGCCCCTAATGAGGGAGTTGCCAAGTATATCAATCAATTAATAACCAAAGTTAAGACATACTTAGATAATAATACACTTATACTTGGAGACTTGAATATGGCGCTTTTTACAATAGATAGGTCTTCTAAGCACAGTATCTCCAAAGAAACAAGAGCATTAAAGGATACACTGGACCAGATGGATTTCACAGATATTTACAGAACTTTACATCCAAACGAAACTGAATACACATTCTTCTCAAGTGCACATGGAACTTTCTCCAAAATAGACCACATACTGGGTCACAAATCAGGTCTTAACCGATACCAAAAGATTAGGATAGTACCCTGCATATTTTCAGACCATAATGCTTTGAAACTAGAACTAAACCACAAGAAGAAGTTTGGAAGGATTTCAAACACATGGAGGTTAAAGACCATCCTGCTAAAAGATGAAAGGGTCAACCAGTAAATTAGAGAAGAATTAAAAAGATTCATGGAAGCTAATGATAATGAAGATACAACCATTCAAAATCTTTGGGATGCAGCAAAAGCAGTCCTGAGGGGGAAATACATCGCAATACAAGCATCCATCCAAAAACTGGAAAGGACTGAAATACAAAAGCTAACCTTGCACCTAAAGGAGCTGGTGAAAGAACAGCAAATGAAACCCTCACCCAGCAGAAGAAGACCGTTAATAAAGATTCGAGCAGAACTCCATGAAATAGAGACCAGAAGAACTGTGGAACAGATCAACAAAACCAGGAGTTGGTTCTTTGAAAGAATTAATAAGATAGATAAACCATTAGCCAGCCTTATTAAAAAGAAGAGAGAAAAGACTCAAATTAATAAAATCACTAATGAGAAAGGAGAGATCACCAATACCAAGGAAATACAAACGATTTTTTTTTACAAACGATTTTAAAAGCATATTATAAGCAGCTATCAGCCAATAAATTAGGCAATCTAGGAGAAATGGATGCATTCTGGAAAACCACAAACTACCAAAACTGAACAGGAAGAAATAGAAAACCTGAACAGGCCGATAACCAGGGAGGAGATTGAAGTAGTCATCAAAAACCTCCCAAGACACAAAAGTCCAGGGCCAGATAGCTTCCCCGGGGAATTCTATCAAACGTTTAAGGAAGAAACCATACCTATTCTACTAAAGCTGTTCGGAAAGATAGAAAGTGTTGGTGTACTTCCAAACTCGTTCTATGAGGCCAACATCACATTAATTCCAAAACCAGACAAAGACCCCACCAAAAAGGAGAATTATAGGCCAATATCCCTGATGAACACAGATGCAAAAATTCTCAACAAGATACTAGCCAATAGGATCCAACAGTACATTAAGAAGATTATTCATCATGACCAAGTAGGATTTATCCCCGTGATGCAAGGCTGGTTCAACACTTGTAAAGCAATCAATGTGATTGATCATATCAACAAGAGAAAAAACAAGAACCATATGATCCTCTCAATAGACTCAGAGAAAACATGTGACAAAATACAGTATCCATTCCTGATCAAAACTCTTGAGAGTGTAGGGATAGAGGGAACATTCCTCAGCATCTTAAAAGCCATCTACGAAAAGCCCACAGCAAATATCATTCTCAATGGGGAAGCACTGGGAGCCTTTCCCCTAAGATCAGGAGCAAGACAGGAAATGTCCACTCTCACCACTGCTATTCAACATAGTACTAGAAGTCCTAGCCTCAGCAATCAGACAACAAAAAGACATTAAAGGCATTCAAATTGGCAAAGAAGAAGTCAAACTCTCCCTCTTCGCCGATGACAGGATACTCTACATAGAAAACCCAAAAGCCTCCACCCCAAGATTGCTAGAACTCATACAGCAATTTGGTAGCGTGGCAGGATACAGAATCAATGCCCAGAAATCAATGGCATTTCTATATACTAACAATGAGACTGAAGAAAGAGAAATTAAGGAGTCAATCCCATTTACAATTGTACCCAAAAGCATAAGATACCTAGGAATAAACCTAACCAAAGAGGTAAAGGATCTATACCCTCAAAACTATAGAACACTTCTGAAAGAAATTGAGGAAGACACAAAGAGATGGAAAAATATTCCATGCTCATGGATTGGCAGAATTAATATTGTGAAAATGTCAATGTTACCCAGGGCAATATACACGTTTAATGCAATCCCTATCAAAATACCATGGACTTTCTTCAGAGAGTTAGAACAAATTATTTTAAGATTTGTGTGGAATCAGAAAAGACCCCGAATAGCCAGGGGAATTTTAAAAAAGAAAACCATATCTGGGGGCATCACAATGCCAGATTTCAGGTTGTACTACAAAGCTGTGGTCATCAAGACAGTGTGGTACTGGCACAAAAACAGACACATAGATCAGTGGAACAGAAGAGAGAACCCAGAAGTGGACCCTGAACTTTATGGTGAACTAATATTCGATAAAGGAGGAAAGACTATCCACTGGAAGAAAGACAGTCTCTTCAATAAATGGTGCTGGGAAAATTGGACATCCACATGCAGAAGAATGAAACTAGACCACTCTCTTGCACCATACACAAAGATAAACTCAAAATGGATGAAAGATCTAAATGTGAGACAAGATTCCATCAAAATCCTAGAGGAGAACACAGGCAACACCCTTTTTGAACTCAGCCACAGTAACTTCTTGCAAGATACATCCACGAAGGCAAAAGAAACAAAAGCAAAAATGAACTATTGGGACTTCATCAAGATAAGAAGCTTTTGCACAGCAAAGGATACAGTCAACAAAACTAAAAGACAACCTACAGAATGGGAGAAGATAATTGCAAATGATGTATCAGATAAAGGGCTAGTTTCCAAAATCTATAAAGAACTTATTAAACTCAACAGCAAAGAAACAAACAATCCAATCATGAAATGGGCAAAAGACATGAACAGAAATCTCACAGAGGAAGACCTAGACATGGCCAACAAGCACATGAGAAAATGCTCTGCATCACTTGCCATCAGGGAAATACAAATCAAAACCACAATGAGATACCACCTCACACCAGTGAGAATGGGGAAAATTAACAAGGCAGGAAACCAGAAATGTTGGAGAGGATGTGGTGAAAGGGGAACCCTTTTGCACTGTTGGTGGGAATGTGAACTGGTGCAGCCACTCTGGAAAACTGTGTGGAGGTTCCTCAAAGAGTTAAAAATAGATCTGCCCCATGACCCAGCACTTGTACTGCTGGGGATTTACCCCAAAGATATAGATGCAGTGAAATGCTGGAACACCTGCACCCCGATGTTTCTAGCAGCAATGTTCACAATAGCCAAACTGTGGAAGGAGCCTCGGTGTCCATCGAAAGATGAATGGATGAAGAAGATGTGGTTTATGTATACAATGGAATATTACTCAGCCATTATAAACGACAAATAGCCACCATTTGCTTCGACATGGATGGAATTGGAGGGTATTATGCCGAGTGGAATAAGTCAATCGGAAAAAGACAAACATTATATGGTCTCATCTATTTTGGGAATATAAAAATTAGTGAAAGGGAATAAAGGGGAAAGGAGAGAAAATGAGTAAAAATATCAGTGAGGGTGACAAAACATGAGAGACCCCTAACTCTGGGAAAGGAACAAAGGGTAGTGGAAAGGGGGGTGGGTTGGGGGTTGGGGTGAATGTGATGGGCACAGGGAGGGTACTTGGCGGGATGAGCACTGGGTGTTATGCTAAATGTTGGCAAATTGAATTCCAATAAAAAATTTAAAAAATATGTATGAACATGATAATGTTAAAGACATGGGAAGATCTAAACTTTACTCTGTTATTTAAAACATTTATTGCTTTTTGGGGGTTATCTAAATAATGCTTATTGTTTACACAACTAGAGTATGCAGTAAATAAAAATTAACTGTGGTGCCATCACCAAGAGTATCTCTGCTAATATTAAGGCATCATTCCTTCATGTCTCTTCAAGTATCTTCTTGTTGCATAGTTACATATAGAGTATCTACAGTGTGACTCTTAACATGTTTAGCTAACATAGCATCTCAAATATCTTTCTCCACATAAAATTAGTATTCAAAAATTAATTTTTAATGTTTATATATTTTTAATAATTTGGATGAACCAAAGTATTTTATACCATGAGGCTAGGGCAAAGTACAAGTGGAGACTTCATACCATATACTTAAGTATTTAAAAATTAAACTAACAACCTGTTAAAAAATATGTTTTATTCCCTTTGACAAATATGCTGCGTGGCAAAATAAAAATGTGTAACATTATGATTTTTTATATGAATGAATATTAGAAAAATATAAAATTTGACTGAATTTATTATTTTATTTTATTTTTTTATTTTATTTTTTTTTAAATTTTTATTTATTTATGATAGTCACAGAGAGAGAGAGAGAGAGAGGCAGAGACACAGGCAGAGGGAGAAGCAGGCTCCATGCACCGGGAGCCCGACGTGGGATTCGATCCCGGGTCTCCAGGATCGCGCCCTGGGCCAAAGGCAGGCGCCAAACCTCTGCGCCACCCAGGGATCCCTGAATTTATTATTTTATAGTGTTACTATTACATGCAGAATAATGGACCAGTGTTTGAATTAAATCTTGATTTAATAAAGAACATAAAGTTCTGAGATTTTGCCTTAACCAGTTTCAAATTCAGACTTTGTTTTCATTAGATAATTTGCAATGTTCTGTTCACAAATTTTACGTAATGCTCTCTAGAAGCCAGATAACTGTATTTTAACATTTAAAACATTTAAACAGAATGCTTTTTTGAAGATTTTTAATCTTTTTCTTCTCTGAATTCCACTTTCACAATTTGTTTCCAAAACAGCTTTCATTTTACCAATCATCTAAAAGATTAAAAAAATAAAAATTGTATTCAAAGCATGAGAAGTGTAAATATATTTCATCAAGAAATGTAAATATATTTCATCAAAAGGTAAATAAAACTAAATGCAAACAATTCTAAATTAAAAAATTTTTAATTACCCTCTCTTCTAAAAGAATCAAATTATGCAGTGAAATTAAAAATCACAAGCAGCAAAAAGCAAAGAGACAATGGATTACATCAAACTAAAAACTTCTGCAGAGCAAGAGAATCTCAAGAATGAAAAGGCAGCCTCCAGAATGGGAGAAAATATTTGCAAACTATATATCTGAGAAGGGATTAATATCCAAAATATATCAGGGAGTCCTAGAACTCAATAGCAAAATAATAATAATAATAATAATAATAATAATAATGATAATAATAATATAAAAACAGTACTTAAATTATAAATGGGCACACAATCTAAATAGACATTTTTCCAAAGAAGACATACAGAAGGCTAACAGGTACATGCACAAATGCTCAACATCATTGAAATACAAATCAAAACCACAGTGAGATATCACACATGTTGGAATGGCTCTTACCAAAAAAAGAATGAGAGAAAACAAGTGCTGAAGAAAGGATAAAGAAAAGAAATGCTCATGCACTGTTGGTGGCAATGTAAATTAGTGCAGCCCAATGGAAAATAATATGGAGGTTCCACAAAAGATTAAAAATAGAACTACCATGTGATCCAGCAGCCCCACTTCTGGGAATATATCTAAAGGAAATGAAATCACAGCGCACCTGGGTGGCTCAGTTGGTTAGGTGTCTGCCTTCAGCTCAGGTGATGATCCTAGGGTCCTGGGATTGAGCCCCATGTTGGGCTCTCCCTCTGTCTGCAGCTCCCCCTGCCTGTACTCTGTCTCTCTCTCTGTCAAATAAATAAATAAAATCTTTAAAAAAGAAATAATGGAAATGAAAGAGATAACTGTCTCCTGTCTATCTCAAGGAGATAACTGCATTCCATGTTCATTGCAGCATTATTCACTATAGCCAAGACATGAAAGCTACCTGTTTTTCTCAGTGGATAAATAGATCAGGAAAGTGTGGAATGTATGAATATTATTCAGCCGTGAGGAGGAAGGAAATCTTGTGTTTGTGACAATGCGGATGGATGTTGAGAACATTATGCTAAGTGAAATAGGTGAGACAAAGACAAATACCATCTGAACTTACTTAATGTGGGATCTAAAAAAGCCAAACTTATAAAACAGAGTTGAGTTGTGGCTGCCAGGAGCTGAGGGTTAGGCTGGGGGAAATGGGGGGATGTTGGTCAAAGGGTACAAACTTTCAGTTATAGGATGAGCAAGTTTTGGGAATCTAATGTACATCTAGATGATTATAGTTAATAATACTATATTATGTACTTGCAAGTTGCTGAGAGAGTAGCTCTTAAATGTTCTTAACTATACACACACGGGTAACTAGGAGGTAACAGCGAGATGGCATTCATGTTAACCTTATTGTATTTGAGGTGGTATTCATGTTGACCTTGTTGTAATTGTTTCACAGTATATTGGTGTTATCAAATCATCATGTTGTAGACCTTAAACTTATACAGTGTATGTGCCAATTATATTTCAGTAAAGCTGAGAGAGGAAGAAAAAGCACTGGAGAGTGCCAACAAAGCAAAAAAGGCAAAATAAAAATTACACTTCATGGTATCAAATTTGTAGATAAAATTATTCTTCAATAAGGCAGGAGAGTAGTAATGACAGAGACTATGTGGACTGCAAAGCCTACGATATTTACTCTAAGTAAATATATTCACTATAAAATATTACTATAATATACATACTTTGCCCACCTCTGCTTCAGAACAATGAGTTAGAGCATGAAGAGGTACAAGACAATGGAGGCTTGATCCCACCAGGAAATCTTTTCTTCATGGAATGATTTTATTTGCATTATCTGAGAGGAAGGTTTTGAAAACAGAGTCTTTTCTCTACCTCTCTGCAACACCCACCTCCCATATGGGCAATGTATCCCCCAAACCCGCACTGCATTCTGGTGCTTTTGAGGCCATGAGGCTAGAGGTGTGCACGTCCATTTCCCTGGGGCCTGACCAGTGTTAGGTGGCCAGAGGAGATGCTTATGCTGAGGGCTCATGCTGAGGGCAGGAGCCAGACTGACAGCACCTCTGTGGCATTTTATCATGCCTATCTGTGATTTGCAAGAGTAGCTAATGCCAATGTGTAAGAACAGTATTCAGTATATGCTTTGTTAAAGTGTTTTATTTTTTTTTTTAAGATTTTATTTCTTTATTCATGAGAGACAGAGACAGAGACAGAGACAGAGGCAGAGACAGAGGCAGAGAGAGAAGCAGGCCTTCCTACAGGAAGCCTGATGTGGGACTCAATCCCAGGACCGTGAGATCACACTCTGAGCCAAAGGCAGATGCTCAACCGCTGAGCCACCTAGGCACCCCTTGTTAAAGTGTTTTAATCTGGACTGTGCTCCCGAATCAGTATTGTATGTTTCTCACCACCCCCTACCCACCAGAAAATAGAGATTAGTGTTGGATTTGGAATTTAAAAAATACTTTTTGATGCCTGGGTGGCTCAGTGGTTGAGTGTCTGTCTTTGGCTCAGGGCGTGATCCTGGAGTCCTGGGATCGAGTCCCACATCGGGCTCCTTGCATGGAGCCTGCTTCTCCCTCTGCCTATGTCTCTCCCCCTCTCTCTCTTTCTCTGTTTCTCATGAATAAATAAATAAAATCTTTAAAAATAAATAAAAAATGCTTTGGGAGAGCTTTATTTCAATCATTTGAAAACATTTGAAAGATATTTGGATTTAGAGTTGGGTTTTTGTTCTTGTTTTTTTTTGTTTTTTGAATAAGAACATTATACTGACTCATTATCCATAGTCTTTTTTCTTTAATGTTGATAAATTGAGGTCAGACATATGGTCCAGGGCCAGTGAAAGGCACCAGAATGAGCTCCTTCTTGAGGAAGACAATCCCATGATTTTGGCATGGAATTCCATGCATATTCTTTGATGAACCAGGGACTTAGAAACATGCAAAGGAATCCTTAGGAATTTGTTTTAAGAAGTAAACTGAGTGTACATTTTCTCAAGCTGAAAAATAAATTTAATAAATTCAGATTAATAGTGGAGAGATATGTTAAACCCATTAGGATTTTAGCAAGAGGAACTTTAGAAAAACTGAATGAGCCATTATATACAAATATAGAAATAACAACCTCATATGTTTATTTGCATTATATAATGGGGGTACAGACATTATGTATATTGCTGTTACCACTAATAACAGCACCATCTTGTGTTTTTATAGTGCTTTCTATTTTCCACAGGACATCCCACATACTTGGACTCATTTAGTTCTCATTAAGCATACAAGAAAGTGTAGACAAAGATACTGAGATTCTAAACAGTGAAGGAACTGCCCAAGGTCAGAAAGCCTTCCTGTGGCCAAAATGAGACATGCATATAGGTGTCCTTACCTCATTTGTCATATTTCTTTATGTGATACAGAAATTTCCTTTGTAAATAAAGTAATGGATGAAATTCATGTGCTGCATGTAAGTAGTTATGCTAGACAATTCATGCTAACACTGATCTCAAGTGTTGATAGCCAAGGTGAAGTCCAACATACAAATTGTGACTTTAATATTAATAAGAACTTCCAAATTTCACAGGATACAGATAGAGTTGAGTCTGGGGGTTGTAAAGATATTATATAACAGACTGACTATTGAGGAAAAAGAAATATTTGCTTAAATCAAATTGATTTTGAATAATGTGTGGCATCTTAGATTGGCACAAACAAAGCTGTCTTTGGAGGGCATGAGAGTATTGTCTGCATATAGGGACATGTAGGGAGATGCCAGCCCTTGGGATCACAGCAAAACAGGTACAGTAATGAATGGCAGAAGCCAACTGGTGAAGTGACCTTCCATCCCAGGAAACAGTCAGCATTATTAATCTACAAAGTAATTGGTCCCCACAAAGTCCTTCTACATTATTTTAGCAGGTGGCCTTTCAAGAAGTCAGCTAAAATCATGCCTATTCGGCAACAGGCAGCATTTCAACCACCAGAGTTTCCAGTATAAATAGCATGAATTTGGGAATAGAACACTTTAATGTCCCAAACTCCCAGATTATCTTAGGTTTTCAGAGGGTCTAATTGTAAAGAATTCTAAAAGCACAACTACTTTGGTTGGTTTATGATGCAGTAAGACCTAAGTCTGAAAGTCAGAACCTTTTATTGATGCTCTAAATTTTGAGAACTGTGATGTGTTCGAGTGGGACCTTCTCATCCTTTGAGGTTTGCTTCCTGTCTTAAGGAAGAAATATGTACCTTGAAAGGGTAATTCTTTAAAAATTATTTTTAAATTTTATGATATTTTTTAAGCACAAAAATGCTGACAATAATTCCTCTCATATGCATACTCAGATTTAAGAGCTGCTGGATTTTTTAGGTGTAGTGGTTGCATCTACTGAAGGTTTTAAAATATTTCATATACAGTTATAGTCCCAAATTCTTATTTTAATCCCTTCCCTACACCCCTTTCCAACAAAAACTGCTTTTCAGAAGTAAGTAAGAATCCTTTCTAAGCACAGTTTTTTTTTTCTAAGCACAGTTTTATCCTTTTACTGATATGTATGTATCCAAAGAAATACATAGTTCTCCTTTTTTGTGTTTAAAGTCAGCCTGCACCCTGCATATGTAATATTCTTTTTGATTCTTTGGAAGAAAACCTAATACTAACTGGAAGCTTTATCAAAATAGATACCTGGATTAAGTTTATTCATTTCTACTGCTCTATGATATTAACATGATATGAATATGGAATTTTAAATTTCCTAACTGCTGTGCTGAACATTGAGATTGATTTTTCACTTTTAGCGAAAATGATGCAACAAGATTTCTGATAGACATAAGATTTCCATGGATACATATGATAGGTAGCCTCTAGGCCAGTCTTTTTCAAACTATCATATATTAAGGCATCATGAAATCAATGTAATGGATTGCAACCAACATTGACTAGTATTAACAGTAAAGGTCATAATGTAATGTATTATATAAAATAAAATTTCACTGTACATTATTATAAGGGTAAGTTTTCTAATCAAACTTTTAGCAGGTGCACTGGGTTATGATGTCAGTTGTCTTTCTTACCCAGGATGATACTGAGAGAAGTTTGGAACCCACCATTCCAGGGCATGTGTGACAAATCCCACTGCTCTGCTGAGTCATGGGATATATGTATTTTCAACTTTACTGATTGTTGCGAAATTACTCTTGAAAGTGTGCCTTGAAGGGTACTGAAGACAAGTAATTTCTGAGTGTTGGAAATGAGCAGGGAGCAGGTGTATAATTTTTACTGTAGCACAGTATTGGGTAGTCATGAGAAAAATAATCAAGGTAAGTGCAAAGCGGAGGTTGGGGTCCTTACTAATTTGGTAGGGAAAAAGGCAGGTGAGAAAAATCTAATACTTTATTTGCTGTTAAGGACTTTAGTCTTAGAAAGGGACTAGAATTGTGGTGCTCTCAGCTGTCTACACGTGATGGGACTGGTATTGTAAGTACTGGTTACCATTGGTAAAAATAGATGTTCTCAGTAGCCTATAGTTTTGTATAACTGAGTAAAGTGTGCTGGGTGTATTTGCACACATAACATGTAGGACAGTTCTTTGCTAATGGAAAGTGAAGTGATCCAGTTACCTTGAGTCAGACATACCATCTCAGTCTGTCTTTCATTTTCCACCTGTGATACCTCTATGAATGCAGAGAACTAATAATGGGGGTGGTAAATGGTGGCCAACAGGTTTCCGGATTGAGAGAGAATGGGCAGTGGTGGGTTCTAGAGAGGGCAGGGCTGACTTAAAGGGACAGTGGTGACTCCACTGTAGGGGATTTTCATTTTGTGGCAATGTGAATCCAGTGTTGCTAAATCTTTTCATGTGTTTTCAAAGAGAAAGTAGAAATATTTTAAAAATTAATTTTGTGAAGCCTCTTGATTTTGTTTTTAAAATACTGACACCCACATTTTTTTGTTGTGTTTTATTTTTAGGAAGAGAGAAAGAGTATAAGCAGGGCAAGGGAAGGGGCAGAGGGAGAGGAGAGAATCTTAAGCAGACTCCATGCTGAGTGCAGAAGTGGATGTGGGGCTCGATCTCAGGACCCCAAGATCATGACCTGAAGCAAAACCAAGAGTTGGACATTTAACTGACTGAGCTACCCAGGCACCCCTACTGACTCATGTTTTAAAAAATTAGGCCAAGTAGATTATATCTGAATTTAGTCTGTGGGCTACTAATTTGCAATTTCTGTGTTAGGTGAACAGAATTGTGAATGGCTTAAAATTTTTAAAATCGTGAGAAGTACGGTTGATTGCTTATGCTTCATTTGTCATTTTTCTTGTTTCTAAGTTGATAAATGAGTATTGAAGGATATGTGAAATGCTGAATTATATTAGTCTTTGTTCTTCAGCAGCTAATACAGTCTTGTTGTATAGTAGGTTCATAATAAAATGTTTGTTGGGTGAACGCATAAATGAATAATGAAAACTTACAGCTCCTATGTTCTTTTAGAACTGACGATCTTAAAGTTAAAAGAAGATGTAGTCACTGTTTGTCAGTTTTGTGTTATTTTCTAAGGCTAATAGCAAAAGGAAGTTTCTGCTATACAAGACTCTCCACATGTCACACCCTGACAGTTTTACTGTTCACCAAAATGCCACATAGCTAATTCATGATTTATAAAGAAAGCTCAGCACATTAATAGATTAGATAGTCAGGAGAATGAATAATAAATGGCAAAGCTATGTATACAAAGAAAATATGCATAGCTTTTGGAAAATCATATAACGGGAGTTGGCCCATCTGGAGCCTTTGCTTCCCTAGGGGAAATGAGAGGCCTGAGTGATAATCCTTCAGTCATAAAAGAAGAAAATGAAGTTCCATATGGGGCATTTGATCAAGCCCAGGAAATTGCAGTGCTGAGGAAATTCTAGAACAATTAACACTCTTCCGCACTTAACTCAGTAGGCAGCCCAACTGGATTGGTGGCAGCAGAATGTCACTGAAATTGTTAGTGTTGAGTTTGGAGTTATTGCCATAGCCCTTTCCAACCCTAGCAGTGAAAGCCACCAAAATAAAACATGTAAATGTCCTGATTTTGAAATGAATTCAGAGCCATTTTTAGGTCTTTTTCCTCCCCATTTCCCAGTCCCCTAGTCCCCACTTCTCCCCCCACCCAACCCCAGGACCTGACCCTCTTCTGCAGCAGCCTCCACCTGCTCCTCTTGTTAACTGGTTTCCCTGCTGGCCCAGGTCACAGAGGCACCCATGTGGCCAGCGGGACCCTTGCCATCACTGTCCAGCTGTCCTGTCGGTCTCCTTCCCGATGCTCTAATGACTTCTTTAGGCTACCCATCAACAAAGGGTTTCCAGTCACATGCCCAGCACCACGGCCATCCCTGCAGGTTTGTCTTTAGGTTGGGAGCATTCTTCAGAGGACCATGGTCACAGCTTGGCCAACCAACCCCAGAGTCTTTTTCTTACCCTCCTTCTCCTTCTCAACACCATAATCTCTGTTGAGCGCCTTCAGTACACCAGAAGCTGTTCCAAGGAGTTGATACATATACTTTATTTAATCTTTATCACTACCATATGGGGAAAATGTCATTATCCCCAATTGTTGCAATGAGAAAACAGAGGCTCAGTCATATCTTGATCACCTTTGCCATTTTGAAACTCAACCTCTTTCTTGTTTCCATACCAGCTTGTTGCAGTGAACACTTCAGAGCATATTGGTGTTTTGTTATAAAATGCAGGGTTCCTTCCTTCCCACACTGACAGTGGAAGGAATGGTGGTTGGGTTGTGATTTCACTGTGACATCACACAGAAGACTGAGGGAGGTGCAGGCGGCTATGGAAGCTCATCATCCATTCTGAGTGTTTAGAGATATCTCCTTGGAGAGGTTGTGCTGGCGCTGTCTTGAATCGTGAATAAATAAAATCTTCAAAAAAAAGGAAACTCAGCTGTATTGTAGGAAAATATGTCCTGTGCAGTGTAATTACTCATAATAATATCCTTTTGTTGTAAGACAGCAGCACATCCTCTGGCACCAGTGACCTAATGGGCTCCTTCTTGGTTTTCCAGCCTTGTTTACCACCCCTCCTCCCCACACGTGACTGGCCACATGAACTCTACCACCTGCCAAGGTCTTTTCCAGGGACACTAGCAAAGGCTGTTAGGCTCTGACAGCTGAGATCACTGGAGGCCAGCCATGCAGGGTGGCACCGATCCTGGGACCTGCCACCTCATTTCACCCAGTATGACCTTTCCAATATGACCACTTTTTCTTTGGGCTTTGGAAAGCAACCTGCTCAGTAGTCCATGAATCAT
Source organism: Canis lupus baileyi (assembly GCF_048164855.1). Classification (NCBI taxonomy): domain Eukaryota; kingdom Metazoa; phylum Chordata; class Mammalia; order Carnivora; family Canidae; genus Canis; species Canis lupus. Next base: position 12,482,489 of record NC_132861.1, on the reverse strand, counting down.
TTAGAAAGGTAGCAAGTCTCTTCTTCCCCTACTTTGAAGAGCTTCTGTAGATGCTGGATCAGACATTGCCAAGAGCACCAGTGGGCATTTAGGAGGACTCCAGATCCCAGGAACTGAGATTAGACAAAAGCTTAATTGAGAAAGACTTTTCTAGGTAGGCAGTATAACCAACCGTAGTTAAGGACTTAAAACCTTTGTTAAGCACTCTGAATTGAGAGGTATGACTTCCATGGCCAACTTGTTATTGGCTTATATTTATTTTTATAAATTCAGCCAGAATACTCTCAAATTAGAGCTGCTTTATCCTTTCCCGGAAATCACTCTTAGAAGCAAAAATTATCTTTGAAAATTAATAGTACCTTTTCATCCTGAAAACATTATCAGGCCCTTTCCATTTTAAAGAATAAATTAGAAAAATAAGCAATACTGTGGATTTTTAAAAAGTATACTGTTTTTCTAAGAAAACAATCCTTTTAATTTTTAAAAGAAAATTTAGTTTATTATTATATAATAATATAAATATGAATTTATAAATCTAAATATGATATTATTATATGTAGTTTATGTCTTCTTTATCTTGAGGACAAGATTTAGAAATGAAGGGTTGGAAGTTAATAGAAGAGTTTAATGGTAAAACTTGTAGTCACCATCAATTTAGTTTTTTTGTTTGTTTGTTTGTTTGTTGTTTGTGGTGATTTTGGGGTCAGCCCTGTTGGGTCCCAAGTGATTCTTGGATTCAAAATGGAAAAGGAAAACAAAACAAAACAAAACAAAACAACAACAACAACAACAAACAAAATGGAAAAGGATTCTGGAGGAGTAGTGGGCTTGGATAAGACTCTGAATTTAGTGCCTTGGAAAATGCCCAATTTCTCAAGATCCCCTGTAGCATAACTGCCTGAAGGATGAGAGGCCTGGACACAATAATGGCTTCCACTGGCCTTGTCAGTAGGTGGGTTTTGAACTGGGGGCTTCAGTTACGTCCTCAGCTTTGGAATTCCTGTCTTTATTTCCTTGACCTTATTTTATTTGTAGATAGTTGCAGTGACTTATCCCTTGGCATTCATTTCTATCCCGTAACTACTGTCTTGAGCGGTTGACTTGGTTTAGCTTGGTCTGTAAAGTTTCTTCCCCTTCTTGAATTCTCTTTGCTGAGCTGGGATCACCTGTAGAGTTGCCAGATGGTTTTAACAAAAATACCAGACACTTTAAAAAAGTATAAACTGTATTAAGTGTGCACCCGTATGTCTGTACCCATTTATGTATGGTTGGCGCATGTATATATATATATATATATATATATACACCACACACTCATTTAGAGTACATTAGTGACAATCTGTGTCCCACTTTCATCACATTTGCATTTCAAAATATTCTTTGTGGGAAATGGAATGGCCCCTCAGAGAGGTACCGGTGAATACACTGTGTGGGGTAGCAAAAGGGACTTTGCAGATGTGATTCAGATTGTGGATGTTTAATTAAGGAGATTATCTAGAAGGTCCCAGGCCAATCACACAAGCCCTTAAAAGCAGAGAGCTTTCTGTGGGTGAGGTTAGAGGTGCAGAAGAAGGAGAAATCAGAAATTTAATACAAGCGAGGAACTGACCTGCCACATGGAAAGGATGAGGAGTATGAGCAGCCTATAGAAGCAAAAACCAACCCCCTACTGACAGACAGCAAAGAAACAGAACCTTAATCCTACAACTGCAAGGAATTTAATTTGGCCAATAATCAAGCAGATGAGCTTGGAAGCTGATTCTTCTCCAGGGTTTCCATTCGGGAATGTGGCCCTTGATTTAGGCTTTCTGGGAATCTAAGCAGAGGACCCCTTTGGGCCATGGTATCCCTAAATTTTAGCCAGTATGTACTCCTACAGATCTGTGAGATGATAAATGTGTGTGTGTTCTTAAGCTGCTAAGTATGTGGGGGGTTTTGTGGTGGTTGTTGTTAAAATAGCCAAAGATTAATATATTCATGTTTTGCACCCAGACACACTTAAAAATTAGTCTTATAAAATATTAAGAAATCTTACTGTGCTCATCACTTCATAGAACATTCATGATGATACAGTTGTTTTCATGATAACATTTAATGCACAAACTGAAACAAATTAATGTTTTTAAGTTTGGAACAACTTGTTGGGGAGCTTTATATTGATTCCACTTATCAAGAAACATTATTCCCTTAAAAGAATTGAACATGGCATCCAGAAGAAAATTAAATAGACACACTTTTTCTTTTGGGGGGACATATTTTAATTTCAGACATACCATCAGAAGGAACTTTAGTTGTGCTTAGCTAAACTACATGATGGATTTTGAAAAGGAAGTAATTTTTTAGATTACTTGAGGCCTTTGGGGGTATATTCAGTGTCTGACAGGTCAATTTATTGATTTTGTAAATATTGGAAATACATTGATTATAATAGTCCAGGCCTTCACACTTAGTTCTTTTCCCAAGGGACATTTTATCCTCTGTTTTTTTTTTTTTTTTCTTCTTTTTTCCTTTTAATTATTTGAACCCAGCACTATGCTTACACCATTGAAAAAATTTAAAGAGATATTAGAAGACTTACTGCCACCCCCATTCTGCCCTTCCCCTCCATCCTGTTGATAGTTGGGTCAGTGTGTCTATCTGTGTATATGCCTAGTATATCTGGGGGGGAATTCTTTCATATTTTTAAAAGATTTTATTTATTCATGAGAAACACAGAGAAGCAGAGACATAGAGGGAGAAGCACTCTCCATGTGGGGAACCCGATTCAGAACTCTATCCCAGGATCCCGGGATCACAACCTGAGCCAAAGGTAGACGCTCAACCACTGAGCCACCCAGGTGTCCCTGGGGGGATTTCTTTGTGTATGCAAACAAATGCAAACATGTTTCCTCCCCTCCTCTTTACAGGAAAGTTAGCACAAGCTATACACACTGTTCTTCCTTGTTTTCCTCACTTAAGGGTGCGTCCTAGAGCTCTTCCAATATCAGAACACAGAGGGTTGTATAGTAATTCTTTTGGGGTTAGGGAGTAAATTTGCCCTCATTAATGTGACCAGCTTTCTTTAGATGGCTACTTGGATAGTTTCTGATGTTTTTCGTTTACAAACATTGCTATATATTGCATGTGCATCTGTGTGATAAAATCTTAGAAATGTGATTGTTGGGTTGAAGGTAAATGTATTTGTAATTTTGATAGTTGTAATTTGATAGACCATAATATTGCTATTTAAATTTTTTTCTTTTAGTCTCTCACCAGGAATGTCTTAAGGAAATTATTTCCCTACAGCAAATGTGGCCATGTAGCTTATCTTTCAAACTTTGGAAAGTGAAAGTGACTCTATTAATAAGCACACTGGCGCAACTGGCATGAGCTAGGACTTTGCTGGCAACCTGGGACATATCTTGACTTAACTTGTAATGTTATCAACAGAATGTGCTGTGAAACTTTCACATTTTTCCCCAGGGACCTTGAATGGAATTAATGTTCAAAAATAATGAGTTAATGAGACCAGCCTTTTAAAGTAAAGTTACTGATGATGGCTGGGCAACAATGTGAATGTACTTAATGCCACTGAACTGTGCACTTAAATGTGGTTAAAATAGTAAGCTGTATGTTGTGTATATTTTATCACAATAAAACAACACTAATTAAGATACCAATACATGAAGCTATGTAGATCAATCTCAAGCAGTTACAAATAAGGAAAGAAGGCAATTTCAAAAGGCTACATGTCATATAATTTGATTCATAAGATATTCTTGGAAAATGTGAAACACTAGGAACAGAAAATAGATCAGTGGTTTCTAGGAGCTGGGAGCATTAGGAGAGTTGACTATAAAGGAGCAGAGGCAAGTCTTGGAGGGTGATGGAACTATTCTATACCTTGATTGTAGTAGTCATTACATGTATGCTGTGTAATGTGCTTGTCAAAACAGTTTAGCTATATACTCAAAGGGGTCTATTTTGCTATATGCAAATTATGCCTTGATCAAAATACATGAAAAAGAAATAGAATTTAAAAAGCAAAGCTACTCAGTATTGTGTCCCTTGCTTTGCTTTGGCAAAGATGTCATGCCCAATTTGGTATTTTGTTCTGGGCAAGGGTAGCATGACCTGAGTGGCATTTGCCACTGGGCCTTTTGCCCAGTGCCCATTTGTGTCGCTTGCATTTTTCTAGTTGGTGGTGGTCCTGTTGTCTCAAGAAAGTCTGGCTCTGTGCCCAGGAATCTCACATATGCCAGTGTTGGGAGTCTAGGGCCAGCCTGGCTGGTAAGTTTGCCATTGCAAGGCTCACGTGGGTACTAATAGATCTCCTCCTCTGCTCTACCTAGAAGGAGTGAGGAAGTCAGTGTGTGTGTGTGTGTGTGTGTGTGTGTGTGTGTGTGTGTGTATGAGAGAGAGAGAGAGAGATCTGAGGATTCTATCTCATGTCTCTTGGGGTTGGGAAAGGATTCATGTGCTCTGAACCAGTTTAGGCTATGACCGAGGGTACCTGTTGATGGTCAGGGTAGAAGAAGGGGATGAGGAGATAGTATGTAAAGGAGACAGAATCAGTTTGGGAAGATGAGAAAGTTCTGGAGATGGATTGTGGTAAAGGTTGCATAACAATATGAGTGTACTCAATGCCACTGAATTTTACACTTAAAAATGCTTAAAATGGTAAGTTTTAAGTTATGTATGTTTTCCCATAAAAAGAATCTTAAAAAATCAAGTCCTAGGAGAGTAAGGTGAAGCAGGTGTGCCTCAGCAGCAAAGCGCAGGCAGGGTAACCTGCAGCCTCCCTCAGGTGATCACAGGGAGGGCACCAGTGCTGCGATGAGGGCAGGTTCCACATCTGTGTATATCATCTCTCACTTCTTGTCCATAGAGGGTCGTGGCTAGCAAAGGCAAATGCGCTATAGTTCTCTGAAGTTGGGTCGTCTTAGTATCATGCATGCTGTCCTGGGGGTGAAGGTAAAGCCAACGTACTGAGCACCCTGGAGCCTGAGAGCAGGCTCTGCAGGCAGTGTCTGCTGGTAGATCTGTCCTTTTCTGTTTCTCTAGAGAGCCGTAAGTTGTCACTTGGTCCTTCTTGAACCACCCCCCCCAAGTCTTGCCCCCCGCCCCGGGGAAGGTCTTATGAATTGCAGATAGTTCTGGGGGCTTTTCTGCTCCTGCTCAGTCAGGTCTTGGCTGGCTGCAGCATGGGTCCTGTCACTACCAACTCACTCTGGTCTGAGGTGGGAAATGTAGGTGAGAAGCCTCAGGCTCACTCCACAGTCATCTGGTGCAAGACATGCCCCTTAATTTTCTTGGCATTGGCACAGGAGGGAGGAGGCAGTGGTGAATGGGTTGGGTCTCTCTTGGCTACACGGATTACCTAGTGGGGCTTCATTGAGCTTCTGATGCTGTATTTAACAAAGCCCCTGATTTAGGGTTTACTCATCTTACAGTATAATACTCTCATAATATTCTTAATACTGATAATACTCTTTCTACCTAGGACTTAAGCAAAGGCCATGGGCTGGGCTGGAGTCTACAACTCTGAGATTACACTCAACACTCTACACTCAACACTGTGAGTTCTAGACATCATGAGGGCCCATGGTGTCTTCTTCTGTCTCAGTGAAGTGTGAGGGCCTCCACTCTGCATCCTTTAGGATCCTGTCCACCTCTCCAGCCCTTCACAGATGTCTAACTTCTCTCATACATTGGGTGACTGTCACTTGGGCTCGAGCTAATCCCCCTGCAACATACATTGTTATTCACATACAGTGTCCATATTATATAATTGTGCTGTCCAATACCTACAGCCAGAAACTACATGTGGTTACTGAGTAGTTAAAACGAGATTCACTGCAAATACAAAATGCATACCAGATTCTGAAGACTTAGTATGAAAAAAAATGTAAAATGCCTCCTTTATTGAAATGTTGAAATGATAACATTTGGGATATATCGGGTGAAATAAAATACATTATTAACATTCATTTCACTTGTTGGATTTCACTCTTCCAAATGTGGCTACTAGAAAATCTAAAATTACACATATGGCTCACATTATATTTCTGTTCGTCAGCACTTTTCTAGGGCAGCAGTGCCACCTGGAAGCTTGGGGGAAAGTCAGATTTTTACGCCCCATGCCAGGTCCAAGGACTCAGACTATGGGGTGGGGCCCAGGGAGCTGTACTTCACAGGTGATTTTGGTTCATGCTTAAGTTTGAGATCAATGGCTCTAAAGCCACACTGTTTCAGTGAGTTTCTAGGTCCCTGGTTATTTTATTGGAAGCATTTACAATGGAAGGAAATGAATAAGAGGGAAGAGCCAACCAGTATCAGTGAATGGATGCTGGGTTATTTGTGGAACTACTGTCAGGGAGTGACTTTTATCAGTGGGGCTATACACATTGACTTTGGATCACAGCTCACTCCAAAATGGGCTGTATGATGCCCCCTAGAACAGCAGCATTTGTTTGGACTCTTGCTTTGCTCTGGGTTCTCTTGGTCTCTCTCTGCTCTTTTACTCATCTGGCCTGTGACCCCCTTTATTTCTCTTCTGTGTCCAGTCCCATGTTCAGGGGGCTTGATGATGGAGTTTGGCTTTCCCTTTTCTTTGTTCCCTGAAACGAAGGCTTGCGCTCATCCTGGGTTTTTCCTACTACTTGATGCACTTGAATTGATGATTATTGAGGAATCCTGTGAATTCGCTGGATTCTGAATGGTTTCTTCATTCTGCTTAGACAGAAAGGAAAAGAAGATGTTCAGAAGACTATGTTAAGGGAAGAGTGTGAGTTTGCAGTGATTTTTGAAATTTTACATAGTTAAGTCTCTTAAGGGAAAATCAGACTCCCCAAGATGTCTTTCCCTCCCTTCATTCCTCATGGGAAAAATTTGACTTCTTCCTAATAAAAGGGGTCCTTATGAGAGTTCTGCATCTGGTTTTGATGAGACCACATGTATTTTGAGCAAATCACTTGCCTTTTCAGTGCTTCCAACTCACAGTCTGCAAAACAGACTTAATGGTTTCCAGTGCTGCATACAGCTGGCAGCTCACTCCTGGATTGTGTGTAGAAGTACATCGTACATATGGTACAGTGGTTAAGGTTGCCCGAATTGCCTTTGACATCTAATGAAGCTAGATGGGTTCTTTTTGAATCTTGGTGATCTCATTTGTAAAAGGTGATAATGTAGGACCTAGTACTTTCTATAAGCCCCATGTGGCCAGATATGTGTAGTAATTTGCACTTTTTCAGATTTCTGGGTTGTGTCTATACTACAAGAAAATGACATTCCAGGAGGGCCTTGGGCAACACCCTGCAATCACATGCATTAATAGTTCTGAAATAAAACATATGGGCATCTTCGCTAAAGTGAGATTGAAAAACGACTATATATAGCTTCATACCAGTTTAGGTAATGTTTTGCCATTAAATGATTTATAAAAACAGTCAGTTGTCAGATCTTTTGGTATTCAGGATTGTGGATAAGGGATTGTGGACTTTGGTAGTGACTGTGTTGTTTGAAATAACGGAATAAACTCAGATTAGCAAATGCACAGCTTTGGTTTATTTTGGAATGGTTGAGGAATGCCCTGGGTTGGGAGGGGATTCCAAAATGCTGAGACTTATGTCAACCTTTAATGGTTGATATTGATGCCAGCAACCTAAGAATACTGTATGTCAGTGTGCAGAAGGATATATGGATGTTCCCAGACATTGGTGACTAATGTTGTGGTTTCTATTTTTAGATAGGAAAAAAAATCATTTGAATACATCCTTGAATCTGTGTATACATACGTGCTCTACAGAGTTTTACTTCTATGAAAATATAACCCCAAGTTATTACAAAAACACACAATGATAGGTTTGCTGTGATGATTGAATATGATACTGTGTGTACAGTGGATACACAGCACAATGGATAGCACAGTGTGTGGTCCTTAGAAACTCAATAAATGTTAACTGTGTATTATTTTGTTATTATAATTATAGATACTCATAAGTTACATTGCTTATTCTTACACCAAATAAGATTATTCTTTATCAAAATCTGCTTCTTATGTTTTAAAATGCTTTCAGCGAGGAGGAAATTATATTCTTATATTTTTTAAAGCTTATCTTAGATTTTCCCGGGATTTTAACTTCATGACCTTGGTAATTTTATGTGTAAACATAAATGGTGGTTAATTTTGTGTGCCAATTTGGCTGGGCTATGGTGCCCAAATACTTGGCCAAACATTATTCTGGATGTTTCTGTGAGGGTGCTTTTTGGACAAGATTAACATTTAAATTAGTGGACTTTGAATGAAGCAGATTGCCTTCCCTAATATGGGTGGGCCTCATCCAATCAGTTGGAGGCCTAGATAGAACAAATGCTTGCCCTCTCTCATCACCTCCCCCCTAACCCCAAACCCCTGCCCTACCCTCCCAGCCCTGGCAAGAAGGAATTCTGTCAGCAGATGGCTTTTGGACTTATGTTGCAGCATTGGCTCTTCCCTGGGTCTCCAGCCTACTGGCCTACCCTGTAGATTTTGAACTTACCAGCCTCCATAAATGCATGAACCAATTCATTAAAATCAACTCATCAGTCTCTCTTGCTGTCCTTTTCCATCTATGTCCCCGTGCATGAGCACACACCCTCACACACCTTTTTGTCCTACTGGTTCTGTTTCTCAAGAAAACCCTGATGAATGCACCTTCTCTTAACTTCATTTGGTTTCTTAACTTATACAATAAGAGGATGGAGGATTATTTCCAAGGTTTCCTGTAACAGTGTGAGAAGACATTTGGATCTAAAGCAGTTGGATTTGGTATTTGGAAGATGTCCAAGATGGCTCAGGCCATCCACTGGGAGGATGGGGCAGAAAAGGGAGTGGGGCCTTGGCCAGGGGGATGGAGACACTGAGCTTAGTTTAGAGCTGGTGATGGCCTGAGGGGAATCCATAGGGAGGTATCCAGAGGGCACTTGGGTTATTGTTATCACAGGATGATGGTGAGTTATAGAGAGATGTTCATTGACATAGGACATAGAACCTTACCCTGTTGCATAGAGCACAGTCCCTTGTGCAAACTCTGGGCAGGCGGAGCCAGCTTGCCTACATCAGGACCCACAGGGGAACCCAACAGCTGGGGCTTCTACTCAGTGCATCATAGTAAAGATGCATAGTAAATATCCCAGTGTCCTGGAGACTGTGGCCACAGGCCTGCCTCCTTACCAGATAGGAATAACTGGGACATAAGAATCCCTGAATATTTACTCTGGCCCCTGAGGAATGTTGATCACTTTCCTGAGCATAGGATCCTCAAACAGAACCGGCCTCAAGTGGCCTGAAGTCTGTTCCTCCAGAGGCTGATGCTCCACTGGAAGGCCTGAACTGGAGAGGTTTATTGTCATTTTTCCCTTTGTTAATAGTGGCAATAATAATAGCTGGGTTTACTGATGATTGTTTAGTTTTAGTCACTTTAGAGCTGCACTGTTCCACTGAGAACCACTGGCCCTAGGGAACCATTAAATTTAAAATTAATAACATTACATAAAATTAAAATTTTAATTCTTCAGTCCCATTGTCCACATTCCAAGTGTTCTGTAGTCTGATGTAGCACATGGCTTCCACGATGGACAACACAGGTAGGGAACATTTCCATTATCACAGAAAGTTCTGTTGGACAGTGGTGTTCTAATCTAGAGCATTGTACAATTCTCTCATACATTTTATTTTTTTATTTATTTATTTATTTTATTTATTTATTTTTTATTGATGTTCAATTTACTAAAATACAGAATAACACCCAGTGCCCGTCACCCATTCACTCCCACCCCCCGCCCTCCTCCCCTTCTACCACCCCTAGTTCGTTTCCCAGAGTTAGCAGTCTTTACGTTCTGTCTCCCTTTCTGATATTTCCCACACATTTCTTTTCCCTTCCCTTATTTTCCCTTTCACTATTATTTATATTCCCCAAATGAATGAGAACATATAATGTTTGTCCTTCTCCGACTGACTTACTTCACTCAGCATAATACCCTCCAGTCTCTCATACATTTTAATGTGGAAATTATTATCTTCATTTTTTTTAAGATGGAGCTTGAGCTAAATAACTGGCCTGAAGTGACAGCTTATAAGTGACAGAGCGAGGAACTCAAACCTCATCTCTCAGACTCTCCTGGAGCCCCTGAGAACCCACTGTGTTTGGACTTGTCAGCCTATGGGTTGTGGTGAGTGATGAACATGCAGGGAGTCTTCCCTTGCTGTGGGCCAAGGATGGAAGCCCTGTAAAAAGGTAGAGAAGAGAGGAGAGAGAGGAGGACATGGGAGTTCCAGAAGGACTCAGCCTCTGATACTACCCAGTGCAGTACAGGGAATTAGGGTGTCTCTGGGATTTGGTGGCATGAGGTCATTGATCTTTGCCAGGGTGGACTCAGTGCAGTGAAAGGGAAATAAGTTGGATCTCAGGGCTCTAAGGGCTGAATGGGGGATAAGGGAGAGATGTGAAAGAGACAGGGGCATCTAGAGAGAGACTTGGGATCAAAGGACACAGGGTGTTTTTAGGGCCGAGGAGGCCTAACCCTATTGACAGACCGATATAAAGCCTGTCTGTAGAAGCCAGGCTAAGAGTAACTTCAAGGGGGCACAGTGAGGATGTTGGCAACCCTGGGGCCCATGCCCTATCTGAATGGGCAGCAATCAAACTACCCCAGGTGACTGTTACCAGGAGGCCATGTTAACTTTCCCTGCTGGATACCAGACATCTGGATTCATGTGTGAAGTGTCCGTAATTAATAAGCACGTAAAAATGTGATAACATTTTTTCTCTGATAAACACATATCCCATTGCTGAGAAATGTGAATGTACTTAATGATGTAATCTACCATATACCTAAAAATGGTTAAAATGGTAAATTTTATTGTATTTTTAAAAAAGATTTTATTTATTTATTCATGAGAGACAGAGAGAGAGAGAAGCAGAGACATAGGCAGAGGGGAAAGCAGGCTCCCTGCGGGGATCCTGATGCAGGATTTGTTTCCAAGACCCCAGGATCACAACCTGAGCTGAAGGCAGACACTCAACCACTGAGCCACCCAGGTATCCCCAAGTGGTAAATTTTATGTTTCGTGTATTTTACACACCCCTCACCGCAATGTCCCTAGGCTGTTTTGACACACAGGTTAGAGTTTGTGCCTTTTGGTCTAGGGAGATAGGTCAGTGGAGAGCAGTGGCTCTGTATCTTGACTGAACAATAGAATCCTAAAGCCCAGGCCATGCCCTGGAACAGTTAAATCAGAATATCTGGGGGAGGGACCCAGGCATGTTTCAAATGAACACGTGGTTTCTGTGTTCAACCAGCATTGAGAGCCTCCAGCATAGAAGATGCAAGAATTGTTGGATAAAGACCCTGAAGAGATAGGGATAGCCTAAGAGCCCAGGTAGAGGGGACTTCTCAGCTTCTAGGACTGTAGGCACAACAGTGAGGATGTGTGTGCACATTATGTGTAAGATTAGCAGCAATAGGCTCTTACTGTAAAAGGACAGAGATTTCTATTATGTCCAGAATGGGAGTTTAGCTCTTGCTTAACTTCTCCAGTTGCATAGTGGGATGAGAGATGAACCTGCCCAGCCACATTGTCCTGTGTCTTTATGTTCCTACAAGTCCCTCTGCCATCTTAGAAACTAGCTTTGTATAAATGTGTTGTAAAGCCTAAGTGTCACAGCTCTTCGTGACAACCTTTTAGAAGTCCCTTTACCTTTCAGTGTCTATCCCAAGAAGCTACAAATTCATCTTGGAGAAAATGGAAAATCAGAGAAAAGAATTTGTGAGCGAAGAGATGAATCAGGATAAAGATTGAAGTCTAAACATAGCCACTGACAGAGCTCTTAGTGAATGGAACAAATCCAAAGTATTTACTGAATTTGGACAGTTATTTCAAAAAAATATAATTATCACTTTATGTACAAGAACATTAAATGTCCGTTAATTATTAAACATTCGAAGAGTGCATTTGGAGTAGACAAAGACCTGAGGTGTTCCTCAGAGAAAGCATTTTTATTAAAGGGGAGTATATTTATATATACTAAAAATTAGAGAAGGTTTTGGATAATTCGGGTGGGTGGAGTTGAATTTACCCCCTGAATGAAATGTGATTTGATGTAAGCTGATGCTTAAAATGCTAGTTTAGTATGAGAAGCTCCTTTACAGCATGAAGATGTTGCTCATTCAGCTTGCCTTGTAATCAAAAGCAATTGTTTGTGGAACAGCTTTGCCGTACTTTGATTCAATTGGTTTTGGACCAGATTCTAATCAAGGGATGCAAATACTTTCTTGTCAACAGTTTCATCGGCTTAGATATGTCTGCGAGGGAGATTTATATTGATTCCCTGTAATTTAAGATGCTTTGTCAGGCACACGTTACAAAATTCTCGAGGCCAGGAGAGCATGGGAAGCTGGGGTTCTATGTGCTTGGGCTAGCTGCTGGTTTCAGAAGGAGTCAGGGAGACTCAGCAGCACAGGAAAATCCTTGCTTGATAGTTAAGGCCTCTGGGGATGAATTCTCATCTTGCCCCAGACCTAACCAGTGAAAAAAGCTTATGGAAATGAGACCAAGATAGTGACACCTTTTTAGAAAAGGGATAAAGGTAGGAGGAAATTTTAGGGAAGCACATACAATTCAGATATACAGCTAAGAAGTTTTTAAAAAATTTGAGGACACCTGGGCGGCTCAGTGGTTGAGCATCTGCCTTCAGCTCAGGGAGTGATCCCGGGGTCCTGGGATCGAGTCCCACATTGGGCTCCCCACAGGGAGCCTGCTTCTCCCTCTGCCTATGTCTCTGCCTCTCTAATGAGTAAATAAATAAAATCTTAAAAAAATTTTTTTGGTCTCATTAATGGAGTCTGTCACTAGCTTCTCATTCCCAAGAAAATAACCCCCAGCAAACTCTTAAGATGTGGATGAGGCTTAGTGGTGTTAGTGTCGGGTGATGGGTGATGGGTGATAGGTATGGAGGAATCAGTGAATTGGGGTCATCACATGATAATGGTTGGGTTGTGTGTCCCAGAGGCCTCTGTTTGGGTGCCCACAGGGACCAGACGGTCACCGTGCAAGGGTCTTACTGGGAGGATGAGGATGGGTGGTTGCCACCTTCCACCTTCTGTTGAGGGGACAGTATGAGGGTGAGGATGGATAGGCAGGGGAGCGGTACTACTCCCAAAGAGGGCTGCTATGCAAAGAGGGCCCCCCTCAGTGGGCCTTCTGTGTCCTGTTGCCTCATTTCCAATGTCAGTCAGAAATCTGGGTGATTTATGGAGAATTCCCTGATGGATGTTTGTTGATAAATGAGTTTATGTCATTACATTGTGAGAGTCAAATAAAACACCTCTGTAGGACAGAACTGGCCCCCTGCCCTGTTTCTTAACTAGGGGCTTGTGGAAGGAGGACACCAGGACCTTCTGCCCATGTGGCATTGTGAACCTATTGGGAGATGTCTGGTGGTTTGGGGCTTCACTGAGTGATTCATTCATTTGACACTTGTTGACTAACCATTCTGCAGGCACAAGGTGGGTTGGGAGCATGGGGATATCAGACAAGGAGATTATAGAGTTCTAGGGCTTTGGAAGGAACTGGTATGTTCGCAGAGTGATGTGTTTCTATGGGATTAGAGAAAGTCCATGTGGGAGAATGGAGGTATGGAGAAGGGGTATGATATTGGCAAGTAAAATAGTGGCTTGAGAGCAAGGGCTTTGTGGTTCAGGTTGTGCTGTGTGGGCAAAAGGGAACCCTCTGCAGAGAAATGACATGATCACATTCACATATTTCAAAGAAGCCTCTGGCTGGTGCTGGGCAGAGTTGCTGGACGAGACATGAGGCCTGGCCAGCAGTCAGCAGGTGAGCTGGTGCATGCTCAGTTTAAGGGATAGATTTAAAAATTGGATTTTGGTTCATTTAAGACTGCAACTATGTTAACATGTGCAGTTGGGTTTGGTGGGGCTGTTGGTCATATAGGAGAAGATGTAGTGAATGTGGCCAAGCCCCGTGTGTGAGCCAGACTTGCCTGTGCTATCTGGCACAAGCCAGGCAAGTGTTTTTACTTGACTTCTGAGTATATTTTCTCTGGTTTATATCTTTACAGGTCGTATAGCAGTTATGAAACTCAGCTGAGCCTCTTCATTTTCTGGCATTTTATCTTGACTCTTAGCCTTTCTCTTGCTTTGGTTGGTAGGAGATTCCATCTTAGCTAATTTTTTACATTTTCTTCCCTCCTTCCACTTTGTGCAAATGTCTCGGGGTTGGAGGTGGCACTCAGGCAGGAGGGACTTCCCTCTGGTCATGGGTCTTAAGTCCACAGCAGTCACCTCTGAGAAGCAGTAGAGTCTCTTTGGGTTAATCACTCTGTTCTCTGTCTTCTGCCCTGGGAACCTGTCAACCTAAGGGCTCAGCCCAGGTCCCACCAAGGGCTTCCTTCCCAGGGTCTGCTGGCTTTAGAGCAAGGCCAGACAGAGCCCACCCTCCTCCAGGAACCCAGCCCTCCCTCCTTCGCAGGCATGAGAAATTTACTTTGGGGAAGTCCTTTAGTCACCCATGCCCATTGGCTATAGTTCTCACTGGGGGCTTCTTCTTTGCCTGAAAACTCCTTCCGTCCGTGGGTTTAGGATTTGGAAACAGAAGCTAGGAAGGGAAGTGTCTTACAGGCAGCACTTGCTCTCCTCCTTCCAAGTTACAGACCTCTCCTGAGATAGGACAGCATGGAGCTGGTGACCTGCCCAGGGGAGGCAGGCAGAGAGGGAAAACCAAGGAAATAAATGATTATTTTGACAGATGTGTGTTCAGTGGCTTATGGATGTAACCATTTCCTTTTGGAACCTTTATTTTTTTTTTAAATTTTTTATTTATTTATGATAGGCACACAGTGAGAGAGAGGCAGAGACACAGGCAGAGGGAGAAGCAGGCTCCATGCACCAGGAGTCCGACGTGGGATTCGATCCCAGGTCTCCAGGATCGCGCCCTGGGCCAAAGGCAGGCGCTAAACCGCTGCGCCACCCAGGGATCCCCTTTTGGAACCTTTAGATCCAAAAGGGAGCAGATATGAGGACTGGGGAGGAGGGAGAAGAAGAGGGGAATTCAGGACCTGCCTGGCTGAGCAGCCTTTGCCAGCAGATGGGAGGGGAGGGGAGTGGTCAGAGGGGAAAGGAGATGGTTTCCACCTGCTGCTCATGGACAGGAATGGGGAGATTTCACCTTGGGGATGGATGCTCATTAGGAGTGCTGGTGTCCTGGGCTGCCTGCCCTAGTAAAGAGATTTCCTCCCCTTACCTCCCCCAGGGCTCATAGGAGGGGAATGCCCAGCTCTGAAGGACAGTGTTCATAGCTGTGCATGCTGCCTTGCTCTTTCCTTAAGGGTGAGAACAGGTTGTGAGCTCCAGTGGGAGGCGGGAGAGGAAGGCAGGCCTTGGCACAGCCTCCTCCATATGCAGGGAATGAAGAAAACTGGATGTTAGCAGCACTGAAAACAGTAAACAGATTCCATGCCTGTCACATTTCCAGGAAGGTGCTAATGGATATTTCTTTCATATTTGTATTTTCAGTAGTTCATAGCCACTCCCATTGCTTGGCTTGAGCCTGGATGGTTCTAGGACTCTGTCTGGCTGTCAGCCCCCCACCAACCCACCCGTGCGCCTCTGGGCCTTTGGAAGACTCTAGACCTGGCTGCTTTTATCACACTCCTGCTGCCCCAGCAGAGCACTTACCACACTGTGTGTGAAGCGTCAGCATTACTTGGTTAGTGGCCTCCATTCCCTTTAATGGCTGGAAGGTCCTTGAAAGTGGAGGTGGGGCATCTTGTTTTCTGTTTTATACCCAGTGCCTTGCACAGAGATGAGCAAGCTCTTTCACAGTGTTGGAGATTAGCTTTCTGACGAGGTGGCACTTGGCCTGAAGGTGACTTTGGCTACTTATGTTCTGGGTCCCATCTTCTCTTTCCTCCTCAGAGACCTCACACATCAGTGATCTCCTGTCTTTCTCTTTGATGGCTTCCTCCTGTCAGAATTTTTTTTTAAGATTTTATTTATTTATTCATGAGAGACACAGAGAGAGGCAGAGACATGGCAGAGGGAGAAGCAGGCTCCCTGTGGGGAGCCTGATGTGAGACTTGATCCCAGGATCCCGGGATCACGTCCTGAGCTGAAGGCAGACACTCAACCACTGAGCTACCCAGGTACCCTCTAACAATGTACTTGATGCTAAACCCAATGGAACATTTTCAGGACTTATTTACTTAGCTTATGGGAAGTATCTGACACTGGTGCATGCTCTTCTTACAAATGCTGACTTCATTCTCCTGTGTTCCCCACAGCCCTCCAGCTGTTCTTTCTCAGTCTCCTTTGCGGACTTCTCTTCCCCTTCAAGAGTTCAGTTCTGAGCCTTCTTCTCTTTTCCTACTCCAGGCTCATCCTGGGTGGCTTTGCTGATTTCCATATTTAAATAACCTTCTGCAAACTGAAGACTTCCAAATACATGTTTCCAGTCAGTATTTCCTATCACCAGATTCCATACGACCACTCAACTTCCAGCACGTTGACTTGAGGATCTCCCACACTTGGCCTCCTCATGTCATACCCAGCCAGTCCTGCTGCTGAGTTTCCTATCAGGCTGATGGGCACTGCCCTCTTGGATACCCATTCAGTCATGTCAAGACCCACAGCTCATCCCTGACCTCAGATCCGAGCATCACCAATTTTTGATGTTTGACCTCCTAAATGGCCACGAATCTGCCCTCTCCTCCTTTTCTCAGCTATCACTGTCCTCTTCCATGCTCTTCCAAAATGTCTCTCCTCCTTGCCATGCTCATTCAATCCAGTCTCAGGCTGCAGCTGGAGCTGCCTTCCCAAAATGCACCCTGGGGTGTGCCCCGGCTCTGCTGAACACCCATCACCAGCTTTCCGTGGCCCTTAGGGTAGGATCAGGCCGCTTAATATGGGGACCAGACCCTTGCCCAAATGCACATATTCATCTCTCATTTCCTTTCATAGTCTTTGCTTGGGACACTGAACGGTGTTCAATTCCTGAAAAACTGCTTTCTTACCTCTGAGCCTTTGCCCATGCTTTAATTTCTTTCTGGATACTCGTCATGAGGCCTTTGGCTTTTACTCTGAGTGGGATGAAAAGCCGTTGGAGAGGTTTGAAGGAAGGGGTGACACAATCTAATTTGTATTTTAAGTCTCTCTCTGGGGTGCCTGGGTGGCTCAGGTGGTTGGGTGTCTGCCTTCAGCTCAGGTTATGATCCTGGGGTCCTGGGGTCAAGTCCCACATGGGGCTCCCTGCTCAGCGGGGAGCCTACTACTTCCTTTCTCTCTGCCTACTGCTTCCCCTGCTTGTGCTCTCTCTCTCTCTCTGTAAAATAAATAAAATCTTAAAAAGTCTACCTTTGTTTGCAGGGTTGAGATTAGACTGTAGGGCATGATTTGGGAGACCTTGTACGAGGCTGTTCTAGAGATCTCATTGACAGAAGACAGTGGTTCAGGTTGAGGGTGGCTGTGGAGGTGGGGTGAGGTGATCAGATGCTGGAACTGTTTTTGAAGGGATTCTTGACAGAACTGGATGACAGAGGTGTCTGCATGTTACCTGTCCTAAGTCAACTGGATGGATGCACTTGCTGTCAATGAATGTGCAGGCAGATGGTGAGTGGAGCAGATATGGACAGAGTGGTGGGGTTGGATGGGAAGAGAAGCAGCTTAGTTTTGGGTGTGCTGAACTTGAGATGTGTTGGATGCCTCTGTGGGTGTGGCAGGCAGAATAATGGACCCAAGGATGCTTATGTCAGAAGGTACTCTGCAGATGTGATTAAGTCAAGAATGCTGAGGTGGGGAGGCTATCCTGGGTTATGCAGGTAGGCCCAGTGTCATCACAAGGGTCCATGTAGGAGGGAGGTGGGCATGCCAGTCAAGGAGAGAGCTGTGATGACCAAAGCAGAGGTTGGGCGAATTGCTCAGAAGGTGGAAGAAGGTGACACAAGTCAAGCAATGCAGGTGGCCTTGTACATTTTCTGAAATCCATTTTCCAGCTTCTAGCTGGAGAAGCCAAGATAAATAGATTCTGTCTTGGAGTTTCTGGAAGGAGCACAGCTCTTGCTGACACTTTGATTCTATCCTGCAAGACTCTGACCTCTAGAACTGCAAGATAATAAATTTGTGTGTTGTTTTAAGCCACTAAGTTATACTTTGCTTCAGAAGCAGTATGAAACTAGTACAGTGCAGATGTGGAGGAGATATCCTTTCTGTCTTTCTCCTTTCCTCTCCTCTCCTCTCCTCTCCTCTCCTCTCCTCTCCTCTCCTCTCCTCTCCTCTCCTCTCCTCTCCTCTCCTCTCCTCTCCTCTCCTCTCCTTTCCTTTCCTTTCCTTCTCTCTCTCTCTCCTAAGATTTTATTTATTCATGAGAGAGAGAGAGAGAGAGAGCGCAAAGGAAAGCTAGAGGGAGCCCAAGCAAGAGGCAAGGAGAGGGAGAAGCGGCACCCCGGCCAAGCAGGGAATCTGATGCGGGACTGGGATCATGACCTGAGCTGAAGGCAACTGCCTAAATGACTGAGCCACCCAGGTGCCCCTGAGTAGATAGCCTTCTATAAAATTTGAGGCTTAAGGATTCTTGCCTTTCCGACCTTTAGCTGTCACTCATTGCTAGTCAAACCCTAGCCTAACTTGGATGCCCATTTGGCATCCTCAGCTGTCCTGAACAGTAAAAATCCAAGAATAATTTTTTTAGCGAGTAAGCTGAATAGATTCCACAAAATCTACAGGGTAAGTTTCCTGCCTATCATTGGAAGATAGGCATGCCTACAGCATAGTCAATAGGTAGTGTACCCATTTTGCTTTATACAGAACTTTAATATCTACTACAACATGGCTGCAGATTGTAGAAAACTAGGAAAAAAGTCATATTCTGAAGAAGGAATGGTGAAAGCTGCAAGACATTTTTAAGTTGTAGTAGGGAAGGGTGCAGAAAAAAATAAAGAGACAGTTGTATTGGAGATGATAGTTTAGGGGCAAACAAATCTTTAAACCACAGTGGTTAACACGATGACATTACCCCAATGACTGATGTTCATTTAAAATGACCAAGTCTACATGGAAATACTAAATTATTTTTGATGCACTTTAAGAAACTTTAAGAAAGTAGGAAATTTTACACTATATTTTATAAGCCATTAACATAATTCAAACTTTCATGTGCATTGGCTCTTAGATGTGCCTCAATTGCTAGAAAATTAACTTATGTGGAAAACCTAGTTCCCCAGTGATGGCGAGTAATAAGTGTCACTGAATTTTGGCTCTGGATAAATTCACAAACAGTAAGGCAAGTAAGCAAGATATTTAAAGATTAGGTTCTAATTGTGCATGGACCCTGCTGTAAAAGCCTTTCCCTACATAATTGCAAATACTTAAAAGCAGAGTGATGGTAGCTCAAGAAGAACAACATACTAGAGGTTCACTCCCCTTATCAGACCCAGAGCAACAGCTTTGCTATAGCAATTGGGATGGAGAGGATTTTTTTTTCTTTAAATTTCTTCAAACAATCATACTCTGCTCCCTGAGTACCTGGCATTTTTTTTTAAAGTCCTTTTCATATACTTGCTAATTTAATTCTCATAACAGCGACTCTGAGTTAGGTACTGTCATTGTTTCCATTTTACAGATGACAGACTGAGGCACAGAGAGATTAAGTAACTCAGGTTCACCCAGCTGGTCAACCTAGATTCAGATCCAGAGAGTCTGGGTCCAGAGTTGATGCTCTTAACCTTGCTCTGAGCTGGCCTTCCTGGATCTTTTTCAGCTAGCTTTTGGTTTGCCTGTCTCACGTGCTTCTGCCCCTCTTCCATGAAGTTCATGCAGAAGGAGTTCATAGGATTTGTCTTTAATGCTTTCTGTCCAGTTCAAGTCCCCATCGTTTGCCTGGCCTGGGCCACCTGTTGACTCTGCCCCTGTTGTTTCTGGGGTGCAATCCAGTTTCTGCAGGACTGCCTAACTTGGTTTCATTCTTCTTGTTCAAAATTATGCCAGAGTTTCTCCTCCCCTATAGCCTAGTATGGTATTTGTATCATTCTAGACTCCTGGATGTAAGCAAGATACATCCACTGTGGTGGCTTTGAGCAGCAAAGGAAGGGTACAGGTGAAGTCTGGGCAGGGCGGGCAGGGGCAGGGAGAGCAAGCCAGGCAGGCTGCTTTTGCTACCCCTGCCATTGCCCAGGCACCACCTCTGCTCCTGCAGCTGCTACTCACAGGGCTATCACACACACACACACACACACACACAGTCTTAATTGAAAAAGTATCCATGAAACAATACTTACTTACCCATGGCTATAATAACTCATTTTTTTCTATTACATTCTCATTTTTTAAAATGTGGGTCATGACTTTGTCAATTGATTCCACTTAAAAAATCTCACCCTATTGTGTTTTCTCTGCAGTGTATTCAAAATACAGCTGTTGAATAGATTTATGCACAAAATGCTTATTTATATACTAGACCTTTTTTTTACAGTTCTTTAAATGACTGTCACGTAGATCCTGGAAAAATAGCATGTATTACCTTGACACCAAAATAGGCAAAAAAAAAAAAAAAAAGAAGAAGAAGAAGTATGAATCTGCTGTATAGTTTCCAAACAATATCCAATTGTATCATCAGAAACTACCCAATATAATAGTTCAGAATGTTTGTGTATACAGCTTTCCAGGAAAGTTTAAATCTAGGACAGTTGCTAGAAAGTAACAGGGTTTTAATTTCTCATGCCTATTAATAAACAGGAATGTTCATTTCAGCAGGTATAACTGGGAACCTGCCCTGGATGAGGCCATTTGCTGGGGGTTTGAAGTATATAGAGATGACCTGTGCAAGGCTTGTGGTCTCAAGGAGATGAAACCATAGTAGAGAAGAAAAGAGAAGTGATGTAGAAAATAGTTATACCAAGTAGAAAGAGATCTAGGTCCTGAGAAAGGAATACAGAAAATGCATAGGGGACTCAGAGGAATGTCTGGTTCCTGCTAGAGAGTCTGAGAATAGAGGAATTGGAGTTCAGAGGGTAAGAGAGGAATCTCCCTGTCACCTGGTAGGTGCCCTGGTACAGTTGATGAAGTCATGGGGATGGTACAGGCTCGCAAACCAGAAAGGGGAAGGGCCTCCCTGCAGTGAAGATTCCCAGCTTTGCCTGTTCCTAGCACCTGTGTGGGCCTAGAGGGATGTGGGAGTTCGGAGGGTAGGGGGGAGTGCCAAGCCCAGCATCCAGAGTGGGGTTACAGTTCACAGACATGGCCTGGAGGGCAGTGCTTGCCCATTCCCCCCATCAGAAATCACGGATTTTATCTATGATTCACGAAAGTTTGTTTGAGTACCTATTACTCGAAAAGTCTGATAAAGGGATCTACAAATGCTGAAAGGCAAGAATCCTGCTCTCCAGAGCACCCAGGTCTTGTGAACAAAGTGGGGTGGGGAGGTGTGGGAGGTGGAGCACATACAGAAATAACTATTCACAATAAGGGATAGGTTCTGTGAGCAGGGCACAGTCAGAAAATGTAGGCCCATCGCCTCTAGCCACAACCAAGTAGGGAACTCAGCTTTGACAGGTGCACACAGGACATATTATGGTCTAAATGTTACAGTTACCACCCTGCTTCTTCCTAACCAAACTTAGCCTAGTGCTTAGTACATAGTATTCATCAGAGTACTCCCAGGTACTTTGAGACTCTTGGTAAGCACAGAATCTGCTCTCTAGGAATGTGCACCATGGAGACAAGTGTTGAAAAAGAATGATATTATGTCCTCTTTTCTTTCAAAATGAAATTATTTCTGTGTCCTGGCAGATGGCCCATAGTGCCAGTTCTTGTCTTATCTGATCATAGCCAATTATTTCAGAAATTAGAGTCTGTCTAAAGGACACTTCCATGTGCCTTACTATACAGGGAGCTAGTCTCTGGGAATGGAAACTTAATGTTCATTCTGTGTGGATGGGCTATGTAAGTTCTAGAGCAGGGAACAGAATGACAGCATAGCCAGAGGGTAGGTGGAGGTGGGAGCAGCTCTAGAACTGATTTAGAATGGGCAGAGAGGGGAGAGCAAGGGGAATGGGGAGAATGCTCAGAGCTGCTGCAAAAGTTAGGTGTGAACCCGGGGCATTCTGCCCAGGTGCTGATAGGAATAAGCAAGAGCAAACCAGACCTAAACAACTTCTTGTACCTATGGGCATTACCTTTTCTGTTGCCTAGTCAACCGTATAGTAATGAGGTTGTACGTATTTTTTTTAATGCAGTGTAGTAATAGTATCATTTATTTAATATCTACCACATGTGTTACATATCATACTTACAGCCTCCCAAGAACCTGCTACTACAAGCTGCTATTTTAGGCTACACTGAAATGCAGTTGAGGAAACAGGCTGAAATTGGTGAGTAATGACATAGCCAGAGGATGGCAGGTGCCGATTCAAAGCACAGCATGCATACTCCAGAGGACCTATTACTTGTTCCAGAGGACCTGAGTTCGGTTTGTGGTGGTCACATGGCAATCTGACAATAGGCAGATATTATCTTTGTAAATAATGATTCTAGGTAGCATGATGTCTGATAGAACATCCTGGTAATTTGGAGACATTCTGAGTTGCCACTTTACAGGCAGCTGGAAAATCTTAAAACTTGATTTAGCTGTATCAGAATCTATTACTCTCATCTCTAATTGAGACTTCCTTAAATAAGCTGAACATTCCTTCAAAATCTGCCTGTTGAGCTCAGACGCAGAAGGAATGCCCTCTCAATTCACCTGTTCAGGTCACTAGTGAATCTGGGGTATGCTGTTCTCTGAACAAGCCAGAATTATGAGTGTTTTTCCTCCTGCTGACTCAGCTCCAGCTTTAGCTGTCTTGTCATTTCAGTAAGAACAGCCAATCTGTTGGTTTCTGGGCTCCAGTGGAGTGAGATCGCCTTAGATCACTTAATTTTAAATTTAGATTAAAACTGAAAAGTCACTCTGTGGATCTTTTTAATGAGTATATAACTTTAGCTCTTTATTAAAATGTTCCAAATCTTCACACTTGGCTTCAATTTTGTTTAAATATTCCATAAGGAATCTGTGGTTTAATTTTTTTTAAACTTTCATTATAGTGATAAAAAGCTTATAACAAGAAACTGCATTCCTCTGCCCACCTTCTCTATTTCAAACCCTACTCCATAGAGGCAACAGATTTCAAATCATTTTGTGGTTTCTTCTGATCCCTGGCCCCACCATTGTCTGAATATTCTCTACTTTTGGGTCTTTTTTGGGTATCATCCATTGAGTTCTCCACATGGCAGTGGGGAGTTCAGACTCCCATGCTTTTCCTTTTCCCAGCCTTCTGAAATTTGGGTAAATCAGTAGTAACTCTGTACATGAATACCAGTAATTTACTGATGATCCCATTCATGTACTATGACTAATCATTTATTTCCTCATGTAGCCCCCTCAGATTAATACCTGTCATATGGGGGCATTGCCAGTTATTGTCCAACAACCATGTCCTCTTCCTTCTTGCTGGCTAGAGCCTGATTTTGTTTTGATGTCTGCACCTTTGCACTTGACTCAATAATTTCTGATATGGCCAACCCAGTCACCATGGCCCACTGCCCCTGCCCTGCAAGAGATAGCCTGTAGGGATTATTTCTGGGGAAAGTTTCTTTGTTCTTAGACAAAGAAGAAACAGCCTCCTCCGTCAGTTGGAGAAAATAATTCTAAGCTGCAGAATGCTTAGTAAACATAAATATCCAACACAACAGGGACACCAGTTGTGTTTTTCTTCCATGATCTACCTCCTATACCCATGTATTCTTCTGCTCCAGTCCAAACCAGTTTATCTCTGGGCCCTGGGTACCCTTCTCTTCTTGGGGCTTTCTTTTGGTCTCCCTCTCCTAGACCCCTGTCATCTTCACTTAAATATTCATTTTTCAGAAACATATTCCTTAGAGGCTTGAGAAATATATGTATTTGAATTATTGCACATTTGAAAATTAATTTTTTCTGTACTCACAATTGATTTGATAGTTTAGCAGGATATAGAATTCTAAGTAAAATCGTGATTGCTTGGAGTGTTAACATTGCTCCCCTGACTTTAGATATTTGTTATTGCTGTTTGGAAATCCATTGCCAGTATGATTCCTTTTATCCACAATCTAGTTTATCTTTCTGGAACTGCTCTTTATTTCTGGGGCACTAAAATTACATGATACTGTGCCTTGCCACATGCCAACTTTTATTTTCTAGGCTGCTATTGAGCCCTTCTAAACTTGTGCTTTTAGTGCTGAGAATTTTCTTGTTCTGTTTTTTTTTTTTTTGATAATTTACACCTTTGTTGGCTTTTCCTTTTTGTGTTCTAATTTCTGAGAGATTTCTGAGATTTTATCTTTAAAGCCTTATATTAATTTTTACATTTTAATTTTAATTGTCATATTTTTCATTTCTGTGAGCTCTTGTTCTCTGTCCCTTTCTTGTTTTATAGGGACTCATATCTGAGAGGGAATTAATTAGAACTTTGAGATGTTTTCTTCTGTGCTCCATTTGGTGAATGGATAAAGAAATTGTGGTACAGCTCATACAGTGGACTACCACTCAGCAATGAAAAAGTACAGACTATTGATACATGTAATAATGTGGACACATCTAGAATGCAATATGCATTCTACATGAATAACCATATTTGTATAATCACAACAAATTATATTAATAAAATACTATTATTAATAATACAGCAATGATGCTGTTGTCTACATTCATCCATATTAAAAGTGAAGGAACCCAGACTTCAAAGCTACAGGCTTTGTGACTACATTGTATAAGATTTTGGAAAAGGCAAAACTATGGGGATGGAGAATAGATCAGTATTGGTGGTGGAGGAGCTGAATACAAAGGGGTGACATGAGAGAATTTTGGGTCATACAACTGTTCTGTATTCTGATTGTGTTGGTGACTACTCTTGTGCATTTGTCAAAACTCAGAACTATGCACCCAGAAGTGGATTTTATTTATGTAAATTAAAACAAATTTTTAAAGGCTTTTATTCTCTTTTTGGTATTTTTTAAATGCTTTGTCTTTTTTATTGTATGCTTTCTTATATATTTGTTAATTCTTAGCTTCTTCTTCATATTAGGAATGGGATTGGCATCTGGAGCCGTGCATTATGTGTTATATGCCTTTGCTGTAGCTGAGGTGTTGAGTTCATGGGGATGAAAACCTATAATATGTTTCCAAATTTGGATGCGAGCACACACATGCATGGGATGCCAAGCAAAGAAGTAGTAAATCACTGCTTCCTAAATTTGCTACTTCAGTGTCCTTTAGGTTTTCCTTTTCTTTCTCTTGTCTTTTCTCCTCTAGCATCCTTGGACTCAAAATCTGTCTCTTGTTAGGGAATAGAGAATTTGTATCAATTGTCCATATTACTTTATTCTTTTCTCATTAACCAGATGACCTATCATAGAGAGGAAGGACCACTGTCCTTCCCTCTTTCCTGACAGGTTCTCAGGCTGCAGAGCTTCCCCTCTTTGGGCTAGTGCCATCTAACTTCTTTCCCTTGGAATTAGGCAGGTCACGACCATCAGCTTTCAGGAACTCTGTGTCCAGCATGTCTTCGTGGTCAGGAAGCTGCTGGGGAGAGGTAGAGGTTTTCTTCTGATTTGCTCATGGCATCACAACTCCTATTGAGGTCAGAGAGTGTTCCCATAGAGAGTAGTGTCAAACAGATTTTTTGTTTCTCCTCCCCTTTAGAGCTCTCTCCACACTTTAGTTAGGAAGGGTCCCTACCAGTAAACCTGGAGCAAATTTCTGTGTTCAGGGGGAGACTAGTCTGTGTGTAAACTTTCTAGTCCCAGAAATTGGATGGAGGACTGTTTGGGTCACTCCTGCAGCCTTGGAGAGCTGCCTGGGTCAGAGGAAAAGTCCCCAGGGACACAAAGGTCAGGAGCCTTCCTGGAAGCTGTCAGAACCATGCATCAGGGAGGGCAAATTAACACATCACTCCTTGGGGATCCCTGGGTGGCTGGCTCAGTGGTTTAGCACCTGCCTTTGGCCCAGGGCATGATCCTGGAGTCCCAGGATCGAGTCCCACATCGGGCTCCTTGCATGGAGCCTGCTTCTCCCTCTGCCTGTGTCTCTACCTGTCTCTCTTTCTCTGTGTCTCCCATGAATAAATAAATAAAATCTTTAAAAAAGTAACACGTCACTCCCTTTTCCCTTGCCACACAGATCAAACATATAAGAGGATGTAATTGTGAATCAATAAGTAGTTTCTTGGCAGTTTTATTTGAAAGATAAACATGAAACTTAACAGCATTTCTTTGAGAGTCTTTGATTAAAATAGATTTGGGGGTATATTGTGTTATTTAACAGTGCATTTCTAAATTGTGACTTTAGATCTTTAAAACATGCCCATTAAAATTCTGCTTATTCAAGTTTGTTCTTTCTGGGAATGTTTGATTTTTGTTGCTTATGAAATTTGTCTGTTTTGATCATTAGGATGCATGAAGCCTGTGCCTTATCCCAGAAATGCTAGCAAGTCAGTTTTCCAGCCTGGGATTATAGGTTGGGTGCTATTCAAATGCATACTGACATGGTACTCATTAAGAAAGAAATCTCGAATTTTGGGGGGAATAGAAGTATCTTCTTTTTTATTCTTCAAGTTCTAAGGAAATGGGAGATTCCTATAAGTCAACTAAAGCAATATTATTCCTTTATCTCAATTGTATAGGAAAAACTACTCCTTTTCCCCTGTGTATATTCATTTATTTCTCTTGCATGTTTTTGGGCTAAATTGGTTCAAAACTAAGTGATATATTCTTTCCTTTTCTGTTTATGTTCATGTCTCTATCTCTTCTTTAAAGATAAAGACATTCCAAGCATGGTGATCCAAAATGCCTTGCTCATTAACATAGTATAATTAATGAAAATGCAGAGACATCAAACAAAAAGCCCTGGGCATGAAAGTAAATATACCTTCTTGTTCAGTTGGAGGCTTTTGCAGTCACCATGCAGTTGATTTATTTGCTTTCTGGTTGTTTGCAAACTTTTTTTTGCTTGGGCTGCACCAGGGTGTTAAATTTTTAGCTTCATCATTCTAGCTAACTAGTTTATATGACAGAAGATAGGTTATGTGCTTCTGATGAAAGAAAAAATCACATTCCAGAAAGAAAACAATTTGAAAGAGTCCATTTTTAGTGACCTGGTACAGGGTTTTGAGTTGGAGGTGAGTCTCACTTTATCCCTGATGATGGTAGAAAGAATTCCTGCTTCCTTTCAGATAGCAGACAATCCAAGGTTTACAGCCTGTAGTCCTGCAGATAAATGAGGGTCATGTGCCATACCCATCATGAATGCTGACGTCCATTCTCAGGGCCTAAACACACACAGAACAGAAGAGAGTCAAGGATGTACAGCTCAAGTGTGCTTACTGTGTTGAAATAAACTCATTTGGAGAAGCTGGGTTGAGTGGAGCCTAACAGAGGAGTTTGAGGAAGTATTTGTACTGCCTTCTCAGCTTGAGTGAAGTCAGACCCTCCGAACCTCCCTACATGAGTCAGCCTCCAGTGTACCTGCTCAGGTAGATTTAAGGATTCTTCTGTAACTGCTTGGCCCATCATCCACATTATAGAAGCCATAAGACTAGTGGTAGGAAAGAAAGGAGGAAGTGGGTTTGTCAAGAATATTCACACGTAAGGTATTTGGTTAGAAATGGAGCACGAAATACATGAGGAATATCCCAGTGTTGCATCAGTATTTGGGCAGGTAAATAAGAAAAGATGCTCTAAGAGTAGGTCCTCAGGTGCCAGACAGGTGGCATAGGCAGTGAATCAACCAGGTGTGAGTTAAAAGGCCACATAGCCACTGGAGAAGGAGAAAGCACATGCCTTGCAAGCATACAGTTGAACTCAGTTTTTAAAATACCCCTCCAACAAGGCTGACTGGGCCCTTGTGATGCCAGTGGAAATGCCCATATGTAAATACATTCCATTTTCTTAAATCAAAAAGTATTTTATTTCATCTAGATTTAATGTCCGTGTCTCTCTTTTTAGTCTCCTATTAATAAATACAAGCACGTAATAATGTTGGAAGAGTTTGGATCTTGTTTAGTATTTTGTAGATAGAATATTAGTCTTCAATATATCAGTTTTTCTCAGTGGCCTCAAAGAATGGCAGAGAATTTATCACCAACTCTTGACAGATTCAGTTGCTCTTCCTACCTTTTGAAATTGTCAGTCTTTTAAACTAAATGACAACATTTTCTTCTTTCACCAGAACAGATAAGTCCCAGTTTTTCTGGTAAGTAGATATGAGATCCATCGATAATCCCCATGCCTCATTTCAGCTGTTTGTCCCTTTTCCCCACAAAATCCTTTTTGGAACAAGCAGTTTTGAATTTCATAGAAGCGTTTTTTCCTACCTTTTTTTTTTTTAGACTTGGAATTCTTTTCTTTTATTTTATCTAAATTCAATTAATTGACATATAGTGTATTACTAGTTTCAGAGGTAGAGTTCAGTGATTCATCAGTTGCATATAACACCCAGTGTTCATTACATCATGTGCTGTCCTTAATGCCCATAACCCAGTTACCCCATCCTCCCACCCTGACCCCTCTAGCAACCCTCAGTTTGTTTCCTCTGGTTAAGAGTCTCTTATGGTTTGTCTCCCTCTTTGATTTCATCTTATTTTATTTTTCCCTCCCCTCCCCTATGATCCTTTGTTTTGTTTCTTAAATTCTACATATGAGTGAAATCATATGATAATTGTCTTTCTCTGATTGACTTATGTCACTTAGCATAATACCCTGTAGTTCCGTCTATGTTGTTGCAAATGGCAAGATTTCATTTTTTTGATGGCTGAGTAATATTCCATTTTATATATAGACCTCATCTTCTTTTTCCATTTATCTATTGATGGACATTTGGGCTCTTTCCATAGTGGAAGGGCTATTGTGAACATTGTCGCTATAAACATTGGGATGCAGTGTCCTTTCAAATCACTATGTTTGTATCTTTCGGATAAATATTTAGTAGCGCAATTGCTAAGAGGCTTCTTTTTCTTAGCCTTTCACCACTGGGGGGAAAACAGGTAAAGACATGGTAGGAACTGGGTCATTGGGGAAAAATGGGGGGGAACATGTGACCCCAGCAACACCTACAAATCCTAAACCAGGCCTTGAATGCTGCAACAATTTCTGGTGCATGTGAGTGTCTAGTGGCCGGCTGGAGTCTTTGTCAGACTGTCTACACATGGACACACATACACACACACACACACACACACACACACACACACAACATACATGGACACATTCATAAATTGCAACAAGGGGCAAAGATCTAATTTTCCCAGCCCCTCATTATAATTTCCTTCTTGCTGTTATGTGGTGATTAGAATTTGTTTTTAACAGCATATTTTATTACACCCTGCCTTGCTTTTATTACTACAGTTATTAGCTGTGTATACAGTATATCTCCTTTCCCTCAGGAGATGGCAGTTTCTTTGAGGATTAGGACCTTTCTTTTACTTATCTTTTATTTTCTATTGTTTATTCTCTCTTTTTTTTTAAAATCAGTTGATGTTCAGTCAGTTGGCTGTGTCTCAGAGCCCTTTGAATCCTGTGTCCACATTACCTTTCTTCTCTCACCTTCCTTTTTTAAATTTTTTTTTTATTTTTTTTATTTTTTTCTCTCACCTTCCTAATGTGAGAGGCTGTTTCTGGGAGGCTGTAGAAGGTGGCTGAGTGCTAGTCTGGCCATGGGGAGCCAGGCCCCTGTGCTGTGACAGCTCTCTGCTGGTGGACTTGGACCACGTCTCTCTGGATTGCAGCTTCCTCATGTAAAATGAGAGGCTTGAACTAATTAATGTCTCTATTTCTTTCCATCTTGAATACTTAGTGATATTCTGTGATGGATATATGCTCAACAAGGCATTACCCAGAGAGCTAAGTATGTTGGGAAGAATTCCATTTAGCCACCATATATTAATTAACTCAACGGTACTTATTGAATGCCTACAGTGTGTTGACACTGTCATGGTCAATGGAGATTAGTGGCTAGTAGGGCAGATATGGTCCTTAGTCTCATAGAGCTTATGTCCCGTTGGGAGAGGAAGACAATGAACAAATGAACACAGAGAATAACTAATAAAGGCTGTGGAAGAATCAAGGACTATGGCTGGGGGCAGAGGATGAACCTCAAAGAAAGCCTGTCTGGTCAGGGCTCATTTAAGACCAACCAGATATGTAAGAAGGGTCCAGCCATGTGGAGAGCCAGGAATGGAGTGTGCAAGCAGTGAAGAGCAATGCAGAGCCTGTGGACAGGCTGCCAGGGGAGGAGTATGGGGGCTGGGAGAGGTTTCTCAGGGCTACACAGGTCTAAGTGAGGAGGTCATGGGAGGGTTTGTGGCAGTGAAATGACTATTCATATGCCAACACATCACTCTGGATGCTTTGTGAAGGGGAAACAGCTCATTAGAGAAGCAAGATTGGAAGCCAGGAGATCTGATAGGAGATTTGTAAGTGGCTTATGTGGGAGATGATGTGGTAGCAGAGAGGGAGAAAAGTGGATGGGCTGGTGATGGCTTTGGGAAGTCCATCTGATAGCCCTCGCTGATGGATAGGGTGTGAGTCAAAGGAAAGGACCAAGGAAGCTTTTAGGTTTCTAGCTTTGGTGATGAGATAGATGATGGCACTAATAATTATGAAAGGGAAAGCTTGGGATGGCTGGGAATGGACATTGTGAGGCCATTGGTAGTCTAGAGGTCTTCTGTCTGGCCCCCGTTCCCTGGGACAGGTCCTTAAACACAAATATCTCATTCTCTCTTGATAAAATCTGAATTCTGGAAATAGCTTGTCTCTCATGTTTGCCATTAAAAATAGGGTGTCTGGTGATTCAGTCTGTGAAGCTTGGACTCTTTTGTCAGTCAGCTCAGGTCTTGATCTCAGGGTCATGAATTCAGGCCCCACATTGGGTGTGGAGCCTGCTTGAAAAAATAACAATAACTTCACTCCAGAGATATGTAGATATCTCAAATATGAGATATGAGAGAATAAGTGCAAATGGCATATGAAATGCAACCTTACCAAAGGTAAAGTAGTAACAAAATAACAAGACTTTTTTTAGCCTTTCAATTTAAAAAAATGATGATTCCATGGAAGATTGGCATGATAGCTGGGGCTTCAGATTCCAAGTCTTCCATTTACTCTTAGAAGTTATTTCACTTCTTTCTGCCTCCTTTTCTTCTTTGATAAAACAAGGTGGTGATATCTAGCTGGAGGGTTGTTATGAATTAAAGGCAGCAAAGTGCTGAGAACAGCGCCTGGTAACAGTAAATGTTATTCAGGTGTTGAAAATGAATTCCTAGTGTTGAGTGAACATAGAGTGGAGAACAGAGGAGGAGATGCTTGCTCTCCCAAAGCTTATATAGGATGAGAGGAGGCAAGTAATAAACAGGTAGATAAACATAGGGATCAGGTAATCTTGGGTGGTGAGAAGTCAGTTCTAAACAGGGTGACTGTGTGTCCAGTTTATAGTTGGTGTGATGGTATTCTGCTGATTTAGCATTTTTGAACTTCCCCCTCTCCCCCACCAAGTGCTCCAGTTTCATACAAACACTTGTATGTGAATGTTCTCATATCTTCATTTGTAGTTGCCAAAACTTGGAAATAGCCCAGATGTCCCTCAGCATGAGAATGGGTAAACTGTGGTACATAGCCTGGAAACTTATTTAGCCATAAAAAAGAACAGACTACTGAGACACGCAACACCATGATGAGTCTCAGATGCATGGTGCTGAAAGAAGTCTGCACACTGTGTTAGTTACATTTAAATAACATTCTGGAAAAGGCGAAATCATAGGAACAGGAACCAGATCATTGGTTGCCAGGGACTGGGGATCAGGCAGGGAATGATTGATGTACAAAAGGGCTTTGGGGACTTTTTGGAGCTCATGCATCTTCTGTGTTTTGATTGTGCTGGTGGTGGTCACAGGATGGTATACATGTGCCAAAATTGCAGAACTTTGTAAGAGGAGTGAATTTTACTGTATATAAATTATACTTTAATTTAAAAATTGGGAAAAATCCTAAGCAAGAAAAAAGTGTCCCCATTTGAATGATAAATGATTGGGTCATGGTAGTTACAAAGTTTTGAGAGAGAGGAGATGGAGCAAGAAATAGGGAGAGGGATAGAATGAAGACTGAGACTTTTTTTCCTTGAGAGCAATATGTATTCATTTAATTACAGGACATCCAATATGTGCCAGACCCTAGCATATAGTCTAGGCATAGGAAACAAAATAAAACCTCTCAGAGTTGTGTATTAAAGTACACATATGCATACCTGTTTACACGGTAGTTCTGTTTTTAGGAATAAATCCTAAGAAAATAAGGGGTTCAATAAAGATAACCATTCAGCAATTTTCCATGAAAAATTATTTTAAAAGGCAAAAACTGAAAATGACTTAAAATCTAAATGATAGCGAGATTGGTGGGTAAATTATTGCAAAAGTGACCATTTTTAAAAATTATAAAGAATATTAATCCATGTATTTATGTGTGGAGATGTCCATGACATGCAAAGTGGAAAAATTGGAGTTATACTCATTCTCTGAGTATATATATAAAAAAAATCTAGGGTTCTAAATGCCAAACTCAGTTCTTAGGGTGAGAGTAAGGGACTTTGGTATGTTTGACCCCTTTTTAAGTATGAGATCCATTTTTTTTTTTATAATTGGCAATGTAAGTATTTCCATTTTGGAAAAAAAATCATGCAGGACAAAAACAAAGCAAAATAATTATTAAGCATAATAGGTAAGAAATTAACACCCTATATTTTCTGGGTAAAATTCTGTGCTGGAGGGGAAGGATTCATTTTTCAAATGAGAAAGGAGAAAACAAATACTTTTTGATGGTAGATGCAAATAAGGTTTATTGTAGAGAAACATGCAGCATTTTATTGGAGAAACTTTAGGTATCAATTTAATATTTTGCTTAAATGTAAGATTGTTGTAACCTATGAAAAGTGAAGTTGCTCCTTTTCTTGGCTCTCTGTAATAGGGCATATATCAGCATTTTATTTATATGTATATTCTTCTTTGCTCTTTTTATTGAAGTAAAAATAAAATAGTCTCTATTGTTGAGAAAAACACACATATATTCTTTCTGAGCACAATCTTGTTTATATATTAGAATAATATGTGATGTACTACTCAAGTCATGTACATAGATAAGGAGAGTAAAGCAGGCTCCAGAGAGTTGTTATATTTTTACATGATTTTGCATACTTTTGCCAAATTCAGCACCACAGATAGCTACAGCATCCCTGAACACGTATTTACCATTCCTCAACCAGAATTCAACTTTTAACCATTTTGTAGTGAAACAACTTATAACACATTTGATCTCTTGTGCATTAAGTTTTAGGATACCTATACTTGTGCCTGTTGAGAATAAACATAGCATTATGATAGGACCAAGAACCTGGCTATTGTTAAGTAATTACAATTGCAGAAAATACAGAGGTATGATTACCATGGACCTTTCTAAAGCAGATGAGTACATCGACTTGTATGTAACTATTTGCAAGTGATGTCGTATAAAATTAGCCTATTAAATGTAGTGAAATATTATAGACCTAAATATATGGTCCATAAAAATGTCAACTGAAATTTGAAATTTGGCATTTTGACTTTTCTGTTTTGTTGTATTTACTGTTAAATATTGGGCTCATAACTTATACAGTTCTCTGTATCCTAAAGTTTCTGAAGGATAATTTATCGCATGGTAGGAGTTGCAGCTGGAGCTTCTTTGGCAGATACATTTTATTAAGTTGGATGGAATTGCATTTATATTCAAAGGCATAGTGCTTGAACATTTATATGAAAATTCACACACTGATAAAGCATTCCACAGAAGACCTGGCAGCTAAAGAAGGCTGTACAACACTGTTTTGCAATCTTTTAAAACCCAGCCCCCTTTTTAATAACATGAAAATCCCCTGCATTTTATTTATTTTCAAATTAAATATTATAGCAAATATAAACCAAATAGTGATGATGAGAATGTATTTTTCTACATACTCTCCCTTGAACATTCTGGTACAACCCTCCTGTAGTGAAGGCGCCTAATCAGTTACTCAGCTGGGAAGGGTGGCTTTAGAATCTCCATCTTAAAAGACTGAAAAGAAAAAAAAATAGAGCCTGTGCTGTCCTGAAAGTGACTTGCCATTTTGAGCACCAGTTGAGAATAGATTGCTTCATTCCAAGGGTCTACTATTAGTGTGCAAAGTCCTGTCCCAGGCACTGCCTGGGAAACAGAAGTGTCTGAGCTGTTAGCTGATAGTTTAATAAAGAAATTAGACCAACATATGTGACCATAATAAAAATAAGACACATGTAACTGTAATAAAAAGGCATACTTAACTATAATAAAATAGGATGTACAAAAGCATAGTTTGGGCAACCTGGGTGGCTCAGTGGTTTAGCACCTGCCTTCAGCCCAGGGTGTGATTCTATAGACCCGGGATCGAGTCCCACGTTGGGCTCCCTGCATGGGGCCTGCTTCTCCCTTTGCCTGTATCTCTGCCTCTTTCTCTTCTGTGTCTCTTATGAATAAATAAATAAAATACTAAAAAAAATTAAAAAGCGTAGTTTGATAGTGTTAAAAGGAAATATCTGGGGATTCAGGGCAAGGAAAGACAGTATCTAGCCTCTTCACCTTTTTGGTAGGGGGAAGGGAGAGAGAATTTAGGAAAGTCTTCACAGAGCAGATGGCCTTTGAGCTCAGAAGGTGGAGTTGTTGGGTAGGTGTACAATTTTAAGTAGAAGAGTAAGGAGGATTAAATCTGGAAGCATAAATGGGCCTAGCATTCATCAGCCTTTGGATGTCAAGCTGAGAATTTTGTCAGTTAGCCAGGTTCGCTCATGATTGTGTTAGTGGTTGGTGCAGAGATGGTGGATCTCCTGAGTTTCTCTGAGAATGCCTTTCATGCTTTACTGACAGAACAAACATGCTAACAGGAAATTGAAGTGCCAAATGGATGAAGAGATTGCATATGAGCACAGAGATGTTATCAGTCCACTTAATGATTCAGAAATGTATACGCATTCAACTGAAAGAGTTCTAGATGAGATGGTCAAACCCATCATCAGAGACTGTGAGCTGGGGAGAGCTAAAGCCATGCCTGATTAACAAAGATGGGCAAAGACATTTTGTTTGTTGGCAAAGGGACGATGTAGTGCTCAAACTACATGCTAGTGAGTCTGATGCTGATCCCATGTTGGATTTTAAAAATCATTGGTAATTGTTGAGTTATGAATACTGAGAAAAATAAACAGCAGTCCTTAGAAGAACATTAGGTACTGTGTAGAACAGGCTGAGGCAGATTTCTTCACTTTAATTTACTCTCTTTTCTCTGTTTGAGGGAAGGTAATATTATAATTATTTCAGCAACATGATTGACAAGAGTTTCTCCTCTTAGAACATTCTCGTGGATGACGTGGGAACATGTAACTACAGGGCCCAGTGGGTAGAGGGTTGCATGTGTGAGTGTGCTCATGGAATGCTGAGGAGCAAGTGAGGACCATTGTGGAGAGACTTCTTCCTGGTGCCAGGTGCTGCTGCTTTGTCCCCTGACCTGTTTTGCTGACATTGGTATCAGTGAAATGAATGATAATAAGGAAGGCACACTTACCTCTTTGGAGATGGTATGAAAACAGAATGGAATGCAAATATTTTGTATGAAAAATTAAGAATGGGCCCAAAAAGTTTTAAATAGGATAGAACAATGGACCTAGACCAAAAAGATGAAGTTCCAGAGGTAGGTTTTTATGGTCCTACCCATGGATGCTAAAAACCAGCTATAGATTTTTAGGATTGAATCCCTCTAGATTAGCAGTGACTCCTATAGTACTTTGGCATTTCAACTGATAAAGAATTAACAGGATGATTTGTGCGGCCATGGAAAGGACATTCTTAGATCATGTAGTTAGAGGTGTAACTATGTGAATGGAGGTCTTGGTTTCACAGGACCCTGGATGATGCACCTAAAGCTGGAGTATTGTGTGCACCTGTGAGTAGCCTGTTTAGGAGAGACTTCAGGTTCCCCAGGGCATGGATTTAGATGGTGGGAGTTTTCTAAACATACTCCAACAGTTGGGAGAATATGAGTTCTTTAACAAGGAAAATAGGTTTGGAGGAGGAAGAGAGTATAGTAGCTCTTTACAGATACCTGAAGGGTTGTTTCTGGTGGAAGAAGGATTGTAATGCACTGCTCTAGAGAGGCAAATCTCCACTCTGGGCTAGTTTGGTGGTAGCCCTGCATGGAGGGCTGTTGGGTTGCCAAGAAAGTTGATGGATCTCCTGACACAGGGAGATACTGTGTAGATACTCCTACTCTAGCAGTAGGAGCAATACTTGGAAGACTATTAAGCATCATAGAGACTACAAGCCTATAAAATCTTTAAACTCCTTTTGGACCTAGAAGTTAATTAATGGATTTTTTCTAAGATAAAATACCATTTACTTCTAAGGTCATCAGTCTTAATTTTTTATAGTAACAGATGTGAAGCACATGAAAATTGCATGCCTCACTCTGGGAAAATGCACCTCACGTGGGTGCAGTTAGCACAGTTTGTTAACATATTTATATGTATTGTTTAATCATACAGTCCTGTATTATGAGTCTGAATTTGTATGATCATGTCGGGAGAAGAGTCCATATTCTGTGCAGATGGAAGAGTATAAAGGCCCCAAAGCAGGGAAGGAGGTGACCAGTAATGTGAAGGATGAGGACAGTGTGCCTGCAGTCTGGAGAGTAAGAGGATAAGTAGTAGGAGGTGAGGCTGGAAAGGTGTGTAGGGGCTGGATCATGCAGGCCCTGAAGGCTGGGATATGATTTCCTCCAACTTCTTATTTTGAAAGTGTTCAAAACTATAGAATAGTTCTAGGTGTTGTAGAGTGGGTCACCTAAATTTGCCAATTATTATCCTTTGGTATAGTTCCATTTTCTCTTTCTCTCTCTCTCATACACACACACCACACACACTTCTCTTTGTTGAACCATTGGAGAATAAGTTAGCACATGCCATGTCTAAAGCATGTCATGTTTAAAAGCACATATCTTCCAAGAGCAAAGCATATCTCGGATATATTCACAATACTAAGAAAGTTAACATGGATAAAATACCTTGACCTAATATACAATCCATATTGAATCCTTAATTGTTCCAATAATGTCCTTTGCTAACTTTTTTTTTTTTTTTTTTTGAGAGAGAGAGGGAGGGAGAGGAAGAGAGAAAATCGTAAGCAGATTCTACGTGGAACTTGAGGCAGGGCTTGATCTCACCACGCCTGAGATCATGACCTGAGCCAAAATCAAGAATTCTATGCTTAACTGACTGAGCCACCCAGGTGCCGCTAGCTTTTTTTTTTTTTTTTTTTTTTTTCAATCTAAGATCCAGTCAAGGAGCATGCATTGTATACAGATTATACACTGGCATTTTGGGGGTAAAGGCCAGTTATTTTGTAAAATGTCCATCAGTTTAAATTTGCTTGGTTACTTCCTCATGATTAAATTCAGGTTGAACATTTATAGCAAAAATACTACATAGGTGATGTAAGCACTGAGAACTACCTAACATCAGGAGCACATGGTATCAGCTTCTGTTATTGGTTTTAAAAATTGATCACTTGGTTAAGGTGATATCTACCAGATTTCTTCATAGTAAAAGTAAAAATTTTCCTTTTATAATAAAGTTATCTTGGGGTGCCTGGCTGGCTCAGTTGGTTGAGCATCCAGCTCTTGATTTCGGCTCAGGTCATGATTTCAGGGTTGTGAGATTGAGCCCTGCATCAGGCTGCCTGCTGAACATGGAGCCTGCTCAAGATTCTCTTTCTCCCTCTCCCTCTACCCGTCCCCCACTCCCAGCTCATGTGCACCTGCTTTCTCTCTTTCTCTCTGAAAAATAATAAATAATCTGGAGAATGGTACCTTAGGATTCTGTGAATATCCTGTTCCCCAACAATCATTCACCTGATGTTTTTCACAGCCATTGGTTGCAAGATAATTATTACTTTGGTGATTACAAAATGGTGACTTTTTTTCTAACGGTATGATTTTTCTTATGTTAGTTGGTATTATTCTGTGAAGAAGAACTTTTCCTTCTCCTCCAGCCTTTTATATCAGTATAAGTATGAACCTGTGGATTTTTTAAATTTGAATTTAAGATTTAATATGTTTTATAATCCATTTCTAACATTAATCATTTTATGTTTTAATTTCTCCATAGTTGGCCAGCAGGCACACTATCAGAAAGGTTTCGGAGAAATTTATGGACTGAGTGAATGAAATAATAATATGAAAATTATGAATAAATCTGTATTTTCCATGCTTTTTTCTCCTGAGAACCTCTATTTGTCAGTGCCAATAACATGATTTTATTTTTATTTTTCTCTAGGTCTTATGGACTAATTGGCTCTCATTCAGCAGGAACCTAACAGATAAGTCATCCTGCTGTATGTCAAGACAATGCTTGGTTTTAAGACTGCTCTGAAAATGATTAAAGTGGTATTGCAATGTGACATTGTCAGGGGGCAAGAAGCAGCTTGAGAATTTCCCATTAATCAAATAGCCTTGAAGGAAACTTCTTTCCATTAGGTAGGACTGCATGGCCAGCAGCCCCCACTGAAGGGTTGAAAATGAGTGTCCCAGTGGCTCCGAAGAAATCATGTTACGCTCAGTTGCGGGACAACAGAAATGGAGTGAAAAATAATAATGAGAGTATCCTAAGTCTGGGGGATACAAATGCCAATCAAATCATGTTGGAGGTCAGTTCCTCTCATGATGAGTCCGAGACACGTGACCTGACAGATGAAATTGGAAATGCAAATTCAAGCGAGCCAGAGAATAGTACCCATTTCAATAAGGAATTTCACCAATTTCAGGGCTTTGGGAAAGGATCGCAGGCTGGCCCTACCAGTCTGAAAGATTTTAAATTTTCCCTGACCGTCCACGGAGGACTACATGACGAGCACACAACGGAGAGAGGCACAGATATCCTCCAGACCCCTCGCAGTGTTCAGGGACCAAGTCTGTCAACTTGGAGGAATGTTATGGCTGAGGCCAGTCCAGAGGTTTTGGCTAAAAGGGATGCTGAACTTCCCCGGCATGCTCCTAAGGATAAGTTGGCAAAGACCCTTGACAATGAGGAATTGCGAAGGCATTCTTTGGAAAGAGCGAGCAGCTCTGCCGTTGTAGCAGATGTTCCCATGAAGGAGCACGGTGGGAGCCTTGGTGGGAGCCTGACCTGGCAGCGTCTGCAGCCTGCGCCACTGGACTCCCCTGAAGCCCTGCGTCCTGAGCCCAGTGGCAGGGAGGGGCCACAGAAGATGTTGACAGCCCCCTCTCGAGGAGCAGCTTCTCCTCCAGCTGACAGTACCTCAGAAGGAAAGAGCGTGTGTCATCCTAAACCATCTACCTCAGCAACCAAGGAGACCACCCCTGTAGAGACCCAGAGGGAGAGGGCACAGGGCCCAGACTTGAGCAATGAGAGCACATCACATTCTGCCCATCCAGAGCCTGGTCTGGATTCAGCCTCAGCACTGAAGGGGGTCCTGAGGAAGCCAGAAGCACAATTAGGTCAGGGGAAGGGAGAGCTCAAGCCGGAGCTGAAATTTGTCCAAGCCAGGGCTGTGCAGGAGTTCAAGGCAATCCAGGCCGAGTGTCTGGGGTGCCCAAAGGAAGGTGGCATGTTACCCCTCGAAAGAAAGGATCCAGGTGGGAAAGCACAGCAGGAGGCTGCCACCGGGGCACGTAGCCTGTCACACAGCAGTGTGCACCCCATTGGTGTGGGAAGAGGCAGGAGTGAGCAAGACAAGAGAGCAGGCCACCTGGGTGAGGAGGATTCTCTCCAGACCACCCCCACGCAAGGCCCGGCTTCCTTGGCAGCTGCTGATAAGCAGCCCTCTGGCAGCATTTCAGCAAGCACAGCTAGGAAGTTGGATGAAGTGGCGTCTGGCAGCATTTCGTCAGGTGATGGGCATGTATCTTTTATTCCCTATGACCTACCTGACAGCAGGCCCTCAGATGTCAGTGAGGAGAGAGTACTGGACAGTGGGAACGTAGTCAGTGCTGCGGCTTGTGCTTCAGACCCTTCTGTTGGAGAGAACAGCCCGGGGGTCCCTGAGCCCCTTGGCCCTCAAAGCAGCAGCCCAGAAGTAGGTGACCACAAAGAGAGCACGACATCTGTCGCAGAAGATAGGAACATTCTAGAAAAGGCAACTGAGACTGAAAGCATCCTGGGGAGAGCAGGGGCTCTTCTCAGTGGCCCGGCACCCTTCCATCCAGAGACAACTGTGAATGTGACCCACCAGCCTCCACCACCTAGTGGCGGTGTTCAGGACCTAGACGCATTGGGTGCAGATGCCAGGTCACCCTCAGCCACTGCACCCCCCACTGACAGTGCATGGTTGTTGAACACCCCCCTGAAAGTGCCTGACAAGAGCACCTGCCCCAGTGGGATCCCTGAGCCTGTCTTCCTGCATCCTGAGGACACCCCTTCCTCACAGGAGGGAGTGGAGAACCACCAGGTTGAAAAAGTAGAAGAGAGGACAGAACCCAAGCCCATCATTCTGCCCAAGCCCAAGCATGTGAGGCCCAAGATCATCACCTACATCCGGAGGAGTCCTCAGGCCCTCGGCCAAGTGGACACTTCACTGCTTCCAGTGGGGCTTCCTTATGCTCCACCCACATGTGCCATGCCTCTTCCCAAAGAGGAGAAGGCAGCAAGTGGTGAGCTAAAGCCGCCTGCCAGTCTCTATGAGAAATACAAGCCGGACTTGCAAAAGCCACGAGTGTTCAGTTCTGGGTTGATGGTGTCTGGGATCAAGCCCCCAGGGCACCATTTCAGTCAGATGAGTGAAAAGTTTTTACAGGAGGTAAGAGATTGTCATTGTGATATGATCTTTAAGTTAAACACTGTAAAGTTTGTAGGTGTTTTCTTTGGGAACTGTGAACACAATGTCCTCCCTTAGCAAATTGCAGATTTTGATGAATCCACTGGCACAGAAATGGATGTTCTTAACTAGAGGGAGGAGCTTGTGGACAAATGGACATTTTTGATGAAGAGAGTGTGATGATCGTGGTGAGGTACAGCTGACATCTAAGGAGACTCATTTAAATTCCACTCAGTATAATACATGTGAGGTTAATTAAGTATGCACTTAAATTGGCTTCCATGTTTAAGTGAGCATAAGTCTTGTATAAACCAGATCAGTGAGGAGAGGAGGGTAAGTCCAAAATAAATATATTGTTCAAAGTGGTCTGACTTCATGTTCTCAGGGGGAATATTTTCTTTATGGAAAGATATTCATATTCATACATGGGAAAAACACAGTGGGTAGCAAATAATGTGTTAGGCATGGGCTCTTTGTTTTGAGTCAAAATAATAATTACAACTGACATTTAGTTGAGCACCTACTATGCTTCAAGCCCACACAACATAACATTTCATCTTTATCTATCTTCACTAGTCCTTGTAGTGATTTTCTGGAGGTCGAGATTATAGTTTTTATCATTGTCTAGATGAAGAAACAGCTTTGGAGGGATTTATGTAACTCAGTTAAAGCCACAGAACAAGGATAGTGTGGAGATGTTCTTCTATGTCCTCCCAATTTTGTGACTGGGCTGTCCTTTACATTACTGGGTGCTGTGGTAAGTTGTCCTCCCAGAGCTCAGAAAGTAGGTTTGTCTCCCAAAGCAACCTCCTCATGGCAGCTAGGCAAGTGTTCAGTTGGAAGGAAAGCCAGGTCAGATCACTCCTCTCCCTAACATCCTTCAGGTCAGCCAGGCCACTCAGAACACAAGCTTAAGCATGTAGGATGGCTCAGCTTTTAGAATGGACTCAGTCTGTCTCTCTAACCTCCCCAACCCCCTCTCTTTCCTTGGCTCACCTCCTCTCCCTCTTCTGCCTCAGGATCTTTGCACTTCCTTGTGATTAGAATTTTCTTCTTCCAGATATCTCAGTGGCTGTCACCTTTATTTTCTATTTCTGTTCAAGTGTCACTTCATTGGAGAGACACCTCACCTTCTCTGAGACCCCTTTCCTTGTTGATTTTTTTCTTAGTGCTTATCTCCATCTGGTGTATATACTTTTTCTGTTTTTGGTGCATCAACTAGAATGTAAAATCCATGAGAACAGGGAATTTTTTTCTGTTTTTTTTTGTTTTGTTTTGTTTTGTTTTGTTGTTCTCTGCTGGGTCCCCAGAGTTTAGAACAGTGTTTGACATAAATACGTCGTCAGTAAATGTTGAATGACAGCAGAATTAAGAACTCGTGTATGTTGGCTCCAAACAAAAGGCAACTGAAGCTTGAGAGATAGAAAACCTAAGTCCAAAGTTGGACCTTAGGTTGATTGAATATACTGACATATTTACAGAGTGTACTGATTACAGTAGAAGTTGTCAGCTCTTACACAGCAAAAGAGGTGAATCTATTCTAAGCAGCAGATCTTGCCCAAGGCTAGCACTCACTTGCCCCAGCAGCTGATCATCTGTTTTGCCCTGGGGCAGTCTGTGAGCTCTAGATCACACAGCTCCCTCGCTGTCTCTGACTCCGGGCCTGCTGGAGAGAGGCTTCCCACCTCTCATCTCTGCAGAGAGAACACCAACTGGAGAGTCTGGGGACTCAGTCTTTTTTGCAGGGGCTCATTTCGCCATACAGGGCTGCATGCTGTCCTGTTTTATGTGGGCTTCTCACATAAGGGCCTGCAGCAAAAGGATGTTCTGGCCAAAGGACATGAAGGGTCTGGCTGTGTAGGCAGTGGCATGTCACACAGTGGACAGGTTGCCATTCTGGTCTTATACATCAGTCTCTGAGCTTGGTTAATGTGAGTTTTTCTCAAATTTCTAAAACCTTAACCATGACCTCCAAGGCTAAGGATCAGGCTCTCTTTAGGCTCTTTGCTAAGGCTGGGGTGCTCCTTGTGAGGCCTTTAAAAGGCAGACCTCTTATCCTCCCCAGGGCTGCTAGGACCAAAGCTGGTTAAATAACCAGACTCTCTTTCTTCTCATTGAATCACTGCAGAAGGAACCAATTTGTGCAAGATTAGGCCCTCAAATCTGGCATGATGGAATATCTCTCTGACAAGCACACCCAGGGAGACAGTGATGAGAGCTAACCCTCAGCTGGCTTCCCTATAGCCACTAGGATGACTCCCCTGGTTACCAAGCACATTGGAGTTACCTTTACCTTTTCTATAACTTGTACCAACACGCCCACCTAAGTTCTTTCATTTGTACCATTCCTTCAAATAAATTAATTTGGTTCCTTCCCCCACCCCCCCAAAAGATCCCCTAGATTTTTCTCTGCAATAATGCATTCACAAGAGAAATTTTATGTGGACATGTCGGCACACATCTTGTTACCATCTGCAGTTCTTTCTCTGTGACCCTTACTGATTTTGGTTTTGTGTATGTCTTTTCTGTATTGTTTCTGCTCCATCCATAAAATATAGAATAATTTTGGAGCACCAGGGTGGTTCAGTCAGTTGAGAGTCCTGGGATTGAGCCTATGGATTCCCTCTCCCTCTGCTGCTCCCCCTGTTTGTACTCACTCTCTCTCTCTCTCTCTCTGTCTTTTAAAAATAAACAGAATAATTTCT
Source organism: Canis lupus baileyi (assembly GCF_048164855.1). NCBI lineage: Eukaryota > Metazoa > Chordata > Mammalia > Carnivora > Canidae > Canis > Canis lupus. The sequence goes on along the minus strand of NC_132861.1, from coordinate 12,438,840 downwards.
AAGTTTTATGTATACTTTTCCCCCAAGTATTTCCTATTCTTAATCCTTTAGCAGCTACTTGAGTCTCAGAGAAACGGGACAGTGTGAATGCTTCTGTGGTGTTAGTAGTTCTGAGAGGTTTGGAGAGGCCCCATTGGTGGGGGCGACAGTGCCACTGTGCACCAGCCACTCTGTCTGGGGACTGTTTCCTTCACAATTGAAGTGTCCAAGGCCTAGGCCCTATCTACAGGCTACCAGATGGAGCAGAGAAGCCCCATGGGTCCTGGGCTAATTCCTGCCATAATCCTCTTTTAATCGATAGGCTGGCCCTTGGCCTTTGCTCCTAGAGCTGCAACTAGATGTAAGCCTGTGAGTCCCCTTCCTGTGTTCAGGCTTGGTGCAGGGAGGTTCCAGTGCCCCTCCCCTGCCAGTGTGCCCTGCCTGGTTACAGGATGGATTCAGCCAGTCTCCAGGGAAAGAGCACATTTTTGACCAGTTGCAACAGAAGTATTTTTCCATTGTAGAAGTCCTGTATCTTTTTAATAATGGGAAAGTCTTAACAGTACAAACCCAAACCAGCTTCAGATTCTTTCATAATTATTGATAGATTCCTGCTGCTTAGCATTAGTAGAAAAGAATAAGTCAGAGTAAGGGCTCTTCTGAGAGAGGGCATCCCTTCTCTGTTGACAGGAACAGTACAGGCATTTAGAGCTTCCTGAAGTGTCTTTGAAGATCACCTTGGACTTGCCCACGCCAGGAAGATAAAATGTGCTTACTTCTTTAGACCGTTTTCTGCTTGCACCTATCCTGAGGACTTTGGGGCATTTCTTCCTACTGATGCCTTGGGGAATCCCTTTTCATTTTTGGTATAAGGTGGTGGGAAGAAGGGAGCAGGGGTGAGAAGTCAGGGATGAGGTAGTGTACTTGCAACATGATCAGGGCTGGTCTCCCTTCCTACTCCCAAAATACAGGTACATATGTATGTATTATGTGAGTATCTATCCAGACTTGGAGGAACTGGCCTATCCAATTGTGGAGGCTGGAAAGTCCAAAGTATGCAGAGTGGGCCGGCAGGCTGGAGACCTAGGGAAGAGGTGACACTGCAGTTCAAGTCCAAAGGCCACCTGCTGGCAGATTTCCCTCTTTAAGGGGGGTCAGTCTTTTTCTATTAAGGCATTCAACTGATTGGGTGAGGCCCACCCACATGATAAAGAATAATCTGCTTTATTCAAGGTTTACTGATTTAAATGTTGATTTCATCTTTAAAATATAAACATCTAGAATAATCTTTAACCAAATACCTGAATCCCGTGCCCTAACCAGGTTGTCCAGATTAACCATCACAAGTCCACTCTCAGTAGCTATCTATATATGTGGCTTCTCAATGAAGCCTCCACATTTACCCTGTGTCTGCCCAGCCCAACCCACTGAAAGCAGGACAGGGAAAATGTGAAGGGGGCAATCTTGTAAGAATTTAACTTGTTTGTGTACCTTGATTAATTTTAGGAGTTTGAAATCACAAGGATTTTAGTTTGTTTTCAAAATTATTTCTCTAAAAATGTTCCATTAGAGAAGGAGGGGGAAAAAAACATTTGGAGTTAAGTGCTATGTGTTCATAACTGTGCAGGGCCACCTGTTGTATTTTGTCAATAGAGAAATGAGTGTGAAGTTTTTTTTGTAGATTCCCTTGTCTTATCAAAAATAAACAAATTAGGCATACTTTACACCTTCTTAAAGAATTTGTTACATCTTATCAGAGACCAAGCACCCAGCAAAGTGACAGGCTCTGAAGTGACTGAAATCATTAAGGTCACTTCTGAGCGACAGCATCATGAGTTTTTGACTCTCCAGTTTCAAAGAACTGAGTAATTACCAAAATCAGCATATTGCAATCCTGAAAATCTGACAGATGTAGGACAGAAATCATTTCTTTATGAGAGCACATGCTAGAAGCAACAAGCAGTGGCACCAGAATTTAAGAAACTACAATGAAAAAATAGAGGAACATAAATATAATAAAAAAACCAAAGGTCGATGGTAAAGAGGGTAAGCAAGGAATGCTAAAAATTCTATCAGAGAGCAGTAATAGAATGTTTCACAAAATGTAATTTGCTATGACCTGAATTCAGTCTATCCATTAAAGCAAGTATGCATATGTTACAATGCGATTATGATAAAGCTTTAAAGGCCTAATCTTTTTGTTTCAATAATGTCAGTTTAAGGAGAACTTTTGTATCTGTTTCAACATTAAAAGAGTATCAAATTAAGAGTTTTTCTCTTCAACAGCTTGGATCAAAGCCATGTAGCCCCTCTTACAGAATATTGTTAAATCCTTGTGATTCCTGAATAAATGTTTGACACATATAAATGTTTGACACACAAAATGCATTGTGATTTAGAGCAGAGTTAACAGATGTATCTTTTCGTAGATAGCCTCAAGCACTATTTTTTTAAACTTAGAGGAAATAAAGATTATTATCTTATTTTTTAATTTTTAATATGAGGAAATACTGATAATATGAACAGGCTTTGTCAGCATAGAATTACAAATATAAAAGGTATATTGGTTGTGTCCTAGCCCAAACTGTTAACTATAGGAAAAGTAATGGGATTATTATGTTATTAACTTTAAGTAAGAATAAAAACATGAGTCCTTTAGTGAATAAATATTTATTGACTTTATGTTCTAGGCACCATTCTAGGTGCTAGGCAGTTAGCAGTCAGTAAGATTCTGCCCTAGGATTTCCACTGTAGTGAAACTTGTCAAACATTCATGGACACCCCACTTACTGGGAAAGACAGATGAGGTGATTCACAGTCTCTGGTTTTAATGATGTAAACAGATTGTAGAGGTCTGAAAACATATTTTTCCATCAACTGGTCTATTTTTCCAAACAAGCTTTTCTCCGCATTAGCAGTGCGTATTTTATTTCCCAAGTAGCCCAGTAAAGATTTAACATAAATTGGTAAAGTTCAACTGCTTCAGAGTAGGTTGCCATAAAAATCATGCCTTTTCTTATTAGGAATAATGAAACTTTCATAAGTCTTTGAACATTTGCTAAACTATTTCCTCACTTTATTGAGATTATGTATTTATAGATTGGCTACTTGAGCAGATTTCAGTGATTTTGTAATAATCAAATTTAAAAATCTTGTATAGTAAGTTTTTTTCCCAGACCTGAGAGGTCATCCAGTTGTGTTGTTAACTTAGAGATGAAGACCCTGGAGCCCAGAGAAGATAAGTACTCCATGATGGAGCAACTCCATGGTGCCAGAGTGGCCATTGCTGGAGCCCTGCTCTCCTAACCACATTCCATACTCATCTCACGATGTAGGCTTCTCTGATTAAGCTTCTGGTCATTTATCATAGGTTACAGAACGCCCCGGAAAAGAAGAATTTTGTTCTCCTTCCTATACTCATTATGAAGTTCCTCCAACTTTCTATCGATCGGCCATGCTCCTGAAGCCCCAGTTGGGATTGGGTGCAATGTCCCGTTTGCCATCTGCAAAGAGCAGGATCCTGATTGCGAGTCAGAGGTCCTCAGCAGGTGCCATCCACCCGCCAGGACCCATCACAGCAGCTGCCAGCCTCTACAGTTCTGATTCTGCGGGTAAGTGATCCAGTAGTTACTACCTTTTCCTGCTGCACTTTTATTTTTTTATTTTTTTAAAATATTTTATTTATTTATTCATGAGAGAAAGAGAGAGAAAGAGAGAGAGGCAGAGACACAGGCAGAGGGAGAAGCAAGCTCCATTCAGGGAGCCCGACGTGGGACTCCATCCTGGGTCTCCAGTGTCATGCCCTGGGCTAAAGGTGGCGCTAAACCGCCGAGTCACCTGGGCTGCCCTCCTGCTGCACTTTTAAATAGTAATTATCTAAAATGGCAGTAACTGGCTGATATAAGAATGCCTCCCCTCGAAAGTCTTTTTCTGCTATTCCATCTGCCTGTTGATACAGGTATTCATCAAGGCTCGATACAGGTATTCATCAAGGCTCCTCCGTCTGCATCAGTCATCCTCCACATTATCTCTGAAAGGGTGGCCTTTGCAACCACCTCCTCACTTCTTGTGGTTTCTCCTTTCTCTGTTTGTTACAGCCTGTAGATCAGAGGCCAGAGGAGTTTTTCTGTAAGGGGTCAGATAGTAAATATTTTAGGCTTTGTGGGCCATTATGGTCTGTGTTGTAACTATGTAGCATGCAAGCAGCCGCAGACAGCACATCAGTGAATGAGTGTGGCTGTGTTCCAAAACAGCTTAATTCACAAAAATAGAGAGGGGGCTGGATTTGGCCTGTGGGTTGTAGTTTGCCAAAGAGATTTTCCTACAGCCCAGCACTGACCATGATCACAAATCTGGGCCACTCCATAATGGCTTACAGATAGGCTACACCACCTCTCCCAGCCCTGTTCTCCTGCTCCACCATGGCTGGCCAGTGTCACCCCCTAAAGTTCTCTGCACTGCCTTGTTTGCTGTCTCCATTCTTCTGCTCATTTGGTTTTCTCTAGTCTTTTTTTTTTAATTTTTATTTATTTATGATAGTCACACAGAGAGAGGGAGAGAGAGGCAGAGACACAGGCAGAGGGAGAAGCAGGCTCCATGCACCAGGAGCCCGACGTGGGATTCGATCCCGGGTCTCCAGGATCGTGCCCTGGGCCAAAGGCAGGCGCCAAACCACTGCGCCACCCAGGGATCCCTCCTCTAGTCTTTATGTATTATTTTACTATAGAAATAATACACTCCAGTATAAAACATTTTGAATATAGAAAAATATGGAAAAGGAAGTAATACTGTTTAACATATTTTTAGCACCCAGCCAGAATTACTAATATGGAGTTGTTGGTTTTTTTTTTCCTGGTGTGATCTTTTCTGTGCATTTTCCAATAGTTACAATGATACTGAATGTAAATTTCATTTTTTTCTACTAATAGCATATTATAGGCATTTCCTAGGTCATCTGTGTTTCAGAAATATTATGGCAGCATAATTCTGTTTTGTTCATTTATTTGACAAATTGGGGTACTTATTATGTGCCAGAAGTTGTAAATTAAGGACTGCAGTGGTGAAGAAACCAGAGAGCTCCTACCTTTATGCATCTTATAGTCAAATGTATGAAATGGACAAAGAAAGAAAAAAATAAATACATAATTATAAATATGAAAGCAGGGAATATATTGTTTTAAGAAATTGCAGCCAGAAGAATTATATGGGTGAGATGGAGGTGCTACTGGGACAGCCTCTTGGAGGAAGTGGGAAGAACAGGAGAAGGTGGGGAATCGTGTCAGAATTGATTTAGTCATTGCCCTACTGGCAGTTGAATTCTGCTTATCCCATACTATTTCAATAATGTTGTGATTTGAATCTTATGTGTATACTTATTTTTCTTCTTTCCTATTATTTTCTTAAGCTAGATCATTTGAAGTGTAATGACTGGATAAAAGTATATCTAAACATTTTTTTAAGGCCAAGGATTTTTTCTATAAAACTTGTAACAATTATTTTCATACCAATGTCTCTTGAAAGTGTTTCTTCTTGCCATACCTTTGCCAGTATTATTACCACTCCTCCTCTTCCTATTATTATTATTATTGCATTTTTTATTATTAGTGGAAGGGAACTTCTTAAAACCTATTTTCCATTATATTATTTTATGAACTTTCATTTACTGAGGTATTTATGGATGAATAATAATTTTTAACTCATTTTTTAATAGTTTTTTTGTAAGGACTTCCATAAAAATCAAATTATTTTTTTAAAACTGCAGTGGAAGGTGACCCCCTGACTATGGAGATGCTACCTAGAGAAGAGGAGAAGCTGGTTTAGAAGAGGAGGATAGGAGCTAATTCAGGACATGTTATAGCTGAAATGCCTTTAGCCATTCTATAGGATAAAGCATTGCATCTAGGACACCACAGTTGAGAGGACAGGGCTAGCTGGAGATGAAAGTATTAGTTGTCAGCAGATGGCCAGTCTTTTTTTTTTTTTTTTTAGATGGCCAGTCTTTAAAGCTATGATACTCTCCTCCACTAGGCTGCCACTCTTTCCAGCATTATTTCACCACCACCTTCACCAGTAACTTACAAATTTGATGCAGACTTGAATTATGAGCTTTGAAATAGCAATGATGTAACAGATGTTGTTAGTTTTACTTTATGCATAAAACTTGGAAAAACTTAAAATTACTAAAAAACTTAGTTGACATTTATTTAACAATAGTCAAGTTTTGGGTAATGAAAAGTCTTTAAGAATATACTACTTGCATAAAAATGCCATTATGCAGTATGGGCAGGCGGATTGAGCTCCTTCTGAGGATGACTTATTTGTGTTCACACATTTGTGATGAGGGTGACACTTTCCAGAGTTCAGCTTAGCACCCAGAAATATAAGGTACTCCTCCACCCCTGCTTCTTCAAGACTCCAACCCTTTTTCTAGGGTTCCTGGGTATCTTAATTTAGAGAGATGTGTGTCTACATGGATAATCATTAGGGACCTAGCAAAACCTTGTAATGATGATATGTGTCACTCCTACAGGACACTGAAAATGTGAAATTCTTTCTTAGTGCTGTTGGAAGAATCACCAGGCCTAGACTCAGAGACAGACAATGATAAGTTCTTACTCCAGAGACTGGGGAGCTTTGGTGGGATGACTGTGCTCTCACTAGCTCTTGGGCCCTGGAGCCAGGCCAGAGGCTCTTTGCTTGGCCTGCTTGAATTATTCCAGGTAGCAGGCCCTTTCTCTTCTTGAGCAACTTTGCTTGAGTCCCCCAGAGTACCAGGACCTGCACTAGCAATATACCTGACTCATTTATATCTTTTCTTCAGAAATCCTTCCATTTTTCTTCATGGGAAGAAAGAGATATTCCCTTTCTCCTCAAACACTATAATTTTTTAAAAAATTTCATGAAGGTCCATAAAATGCAGAGCCAAAGTCATTATATGCCCCCCACCAAAAAAAAACTATTAATAGTGTCTCTTATTTTGAGAAGTAGGAGGGCTTACCTTTCAGACTCTCCAAAGAAATGAAGGGAAATATCTACATACCATCCTTCTGGAGTAAAAAGGACAAAGAAAATCCAGACAGGTAGGATTCTGAATTACAGCAGTCTGAATCCTCACCTACTCTTATACCCTCCTGTTGACCACCTCTGTAATGGAGTCTCTTATTTTGTTCCTTCACTGCAAGACATATTCCAGCCAGGGGGAATGTGGTTCACTCAAGACTCAAATTCACAGAGCTATGGAAAAAGAGAAAAGCTCATTCCTTTGTTCTGTAATCCCTGATTGCACATTTACTGTGTTAGTCTAAATCACAGAAGTAAGCATGGACAGATATAGCTACATTAAAATGGACTTCTTTTTGTTTTGATGCACTCAATTAAATCAAGAAGAAAAACATCAAGATTCCAAAAGATTGATCATAAAAGGACATAAGCAATGAATTTAGGGGAGCCTGGGTAGCTCAGTTGGTTAAGTGGCCAACTCTTGGTTTTGGCTCAGATCATGATCTCAGGGTCCTGAGAATGGAGCCCTGCATCAGGCTTCATGCTTACTAAGGAGACTGCTTCAGGATTTTCTCTCCTGTGCTCCTCCCCTGGCTTGTGTGCATGTGTGCACACTTTCTCTCTCTCTAAAATAAACAAATCAATCTTAAACAAAAACAAAATGGGCATCTAGATGGCTCAGTTGATTAAGCATCTGCCTTTGGCTTAAGTCATGATCTCGGGCCCTGGAATTGAGTCCTGCATCAGGCTCCTTGCTCATCGGGGAGTCTACTTGTCCCACTCCCTCTGTCCTTCCCCCGACTTGTGCCTTCTCTCTGTCAAGTAAATAAAAATATTTTTTTGAAAAAAAATCACAATGAGTTTAAAAATAAGAATATAGAATTGAGAAATATATACAAGTCTGAAGATCCCAAATACATAGTTCTGAAATTCAAAACCTATGAGAACAAAAGGTTTTCATTCATTCAGTGGCACTACCTGACCATAACCAGGGTGACTATTTGTTTGTTCATTCATATTGCTTTGAATATCTATGCATCTTGCTGAAGAAATCTTAATGGAGTTAAGGGATGCTGCTGGAGGGTTATACAACACCTCTTGTGCCTACCTTGAGTTAGGTATGATTGTTGTTTTGTGTTAGAAGAGAAGAGAGTGAAACAATTTATGTCATGCAGCTTGTAAACTGTGGAGCAGAGATTTGACTCAAGACTGTTTCCATATTCATGTTCTTAGCCCCCACACTAGACTATAAACTTGAACTGCCTTTTAAATCTTACTACGCTGCAGTATTTTTATTTTTTAAAACAAGGATAAGACCAATGTTTGTGGATTTTTTGGCAAACCATGGTCCTTGGGCTGCAAAACTGTTTTGGTATATAAATTTTAATGGAACACAGCCACACTCCTTTGCTCTCCTTTTGCTTATGGCTGCTTTCAGAGTTGAGTCATTGTAATAGAGATAAGATGTTACCCAGAAGCCTAAAATATTTACTGTGTGACCCTTTAAGAAAAAAGTTTGTTGATACCTGCCTTAGTATAATGCCAGTTATACCATTTAGGCTAAAGACTTTACAACAATCAGTCTGCAAGGTTGAGTGTATTGAGACTAAAATATAAGCAGCTTTACAGCTGCCAACCATTAAAACCAGGAGAGAAACCATTAAAACAGGGAGCCTGTGTTCACATGCACAACTTCAGAGAACTAGACAGGAAGAACTCACCTTATGAAAATATGAGGGCAAGTAAAAGCCCCACCTGCCTCCAAACTTCCTCCTCTCCTTATCACCACACACTGACTGTAGAACCTGGACCCCTAGAGAACACAGAAAGTATTTTCTTTCTCTGTTTACCTCCCTTCCTCTTATTATATTATTACCATTATTCCTCTTATTTCCACAATTAGGTGCCAAATGCTACCTGTTTAGTTCAATAGAAGTGCAGAGCCTGGGTATCTCCTAAGTGAGCCCTGGCCCCAGATGGGACCAGTCTTGGTACAATCATTTAAAGAAGCTCATTTCTGGGGCACCTGTGTGGCTCAGTTGGTTAAGTGTCTGCCTTCGGCTCAGATCATGTCCCAGGACCCTAGGATAGAGACCCATATCAGGTTCCCTGCTCAGCGGGGAGCCTGTTTCTCCCTCTGCCCCTCCGTTTGCTCATGCTTTCTCTCTCTCTCAAATAAATAAATAAATTCTTAAAAATAATAAAGAGGCTCATTTCCATTACCAAGAGAATAATAAGGCATTCTACTTTATATTTGTTTTGTATAAAGCAAGTGACTCAATTCCTAACCACTTGAACAAACTCACTTCCCTTTTTTCTCCTAGTCTCTCCTATTCTACAACTTTTCTGGAGCTCTTCTCTTTCTCCCCAACTCTCAACTCCCAGAAATGTTCCCAGTCTCCCCAGTGCCCACCCCAGTCATTGCTATCAGAATATTTTCAACTCCCCCTGCCATATAAGCAGCCTCAACACCGCTGGACCAGAGTAACAGTCAGTCTTCATTTCTGGCTCCACACATGTCTGGAGTCCCCTCAGGGGAAGAATGGGGAAACTCTAGACTTTCCAACATTTTTCTTGAGAATCTTTGAGTGTATAATATTTGTTTCTTTCTGGACTCTCTGGACTCATCCTCTCATGAGGTGATGGCTTCCTATCTAGCTGCTTGTGTTAGAAGTGTGTTCCAAGCAGTAGAAACAGCACATATGAAAGCCCTGAGGAAGGAATGAGCTTGACATGGTCAGAGAACAGGGATAAAGTCAGCATGGCTAGAGTAAGTGAGAGATGAATAGTAGAAGAGAAGTAGGGAGGTAGACAATGATCAGATCACATAGGATCTTAGAGGCCCTGGCAAGGAATTTGGGTTTGAACCCAAGTATGATGAGTAGCCCCCAAAAGCTTTAAACATGATCTGACTTATGGCCTACAAAGGTCATGTTGGGGGACTCAATAGAGCAGAAAAGGTAAAACTATAGTGGGTGACCAGCTAAGAGCTAGTATTCTTGTACAGATGTAAGGTCCTGGTAGGTGGCAGTATAGAAGGAGAAAAGGATAGACTTGTTGGGATATATGTTGGAGATAGATCCAATATGATTGGACCTTGAGGGCGGGTGATGGGGAAAAAGTGGAGCCAGTGAGGACTTCTAGAATTTTGGCTGGATCAACTGAACTAGGTGGATGGTGATGCCATATATTAAGAGAGATTGACTAGCCAGGGAAGTAGTACAAAGAGTTCTGTTTTGGTGGAGTAGTCACAGAAGCAATTAGACATGTGAGTCAGAATCTCCAGGAGAAGTTAGCGCTGAAGGTTAAAACTTGGGGTTTAGCAGATGCTATTAAAGTCAAGAGAGTCAAGCCCATATTTGCAAGTAACTAGGAAGGTGGATCTTAAAAAGTTCTCATCATGAGAAAAAAAAGTTGTAACTATGTATAGTGACAGATGTTAACTGGACTTACTGTGGTGACCATCTTGCAACACATACACATTTCAAATCATTACTTCTATATTTGAAACTATTATAATGTTATGTCAATAATACCTCAATAAAAACAAAAGAAAAAGTCAAGGGAGTATAGCTAGAGAGCAAAAGACATCCCAGAATGAGCCCCTACATCCCAACATTTATAGAGTTCTAGCAAAGAAGAGCAGGAAGCAGCAACCAGGGTAGAAAGTAGAAATCCAGGAGAAGGTTGTGTCCGAAAGCCAAGAGAAGATAGTACATCAAAGAAGGAAGGAGTGGTCAATGATTTTGATCGCCACTGAGGAACCAGTTAGTAAGAGGACAGAGAAGGGAATAGTGAATTTGACAACATAGAAGTCATTAGTTATCTTTACAAGAGCAATATAAATGTAATAATGGGGACAAAGGACTGATTAGCCAGATAGACAAAAGAAGTGACCCACAAGTGTAGCCAATTCGTGCTTATGAAATGTAAGAAGCAAATAGCAGAAATGCTGGATGACACTTGTTATTTCGTGATTTGAGGGAATGAGAGTGATTTTGTTTTATGCAGGGTTCCTATAACATACTTGTAACAATTTGGGATCACTGCACTAATGAGCAGAATTTCCCTTAAAACTGCCTCTCTATTGAATACTGATCCAAACAGAAACAACACTGTCAGCTGACCTCAGATGTGTTATGGGTCACACACACACAAAAAAAAATTAACTTTGCAGGTAATTGTTACTTCTATCTTATTGCCGTCAATGTGCAAAATAAAAAATAGTATCTGGAATCATTTTCTGAGGTCTATTTCCTCAGTTTTAAGAAAATCAAAACAGCTAAAAGAGGAAGGCCTAGATAAGAAAGTTAAGTGAAAATGGTCCAGACAAATGAATAAAGTGTCTGGATGCCATACTGCCACATTTCAGAAGGGAAATAAAAGTTAAAGTTTTCTTTTCTTTTTCTTTTTAAGATTTTTATTTATTTATTCATGAGAGACACAGAGAGAGAGAGGCAGAGAGAAAAGCAGGCTCCCTGCGGGGAGCCCATTGTGAGACTCGAACCCAGGACCCTGGGATCACTCCCTGAGCCAAAGGTAGATGCTCAATCACTTAGCCACCCAGGTGCTCCAAGAAAGCTGTGTTCTGAACAGTGTGAGATGCCTATTGCAAGACTGGGGAGAAAAGCTACTGTGTAATGCCTTAGTGAAAGGGATGGCTTGTTTTAAAGCTGAGCTTGTATATAGAATTATTTTAACAACCTCAGTATAATGATGACAAAGATGAGAATTAACAACAGCAGAGTGATTTTTGTATAAAACAATATTTAATGTGCAAACAAACTTATGAGGTAGGTTTGTTGGTTTTTTTTTTTTTTTCATTTTCTTTTTGTGTTGTACAGATAAGGCTCAGGTGATTAGTAATATTCACAAGGTCGAAATCTAGTAATTCAGAGTAATAGCATCCAAAGTGAGATCTTTCTGGTAAACAATTCACATTATTAATCAGCAGGATGACAGAGCCTTGCCACTCACCTGCTGCTAGAGGGCCCAATTCACTCTTCCTCCGCCCCTCCCACCCCCACAGGAAAATGCCAGGATCCAGTTTTGGGGGGTTTGCATGTCAAAGTTAATATATCTTTGCATACTTGTTATATAATTTTGTAACCACAGTGATGACACTGAGTCTTCTATTCTCCCTGAAATTTCTCTTCAGCCCATTATCAGACAGTCTCCCTTCCTACTGCAAATACTGGTCTGCCTTCCGTCATTGTAGAAAATATTTTTAGACTTTCACATAAGTGGAATCACACAATATATACTCTTTTTTTAATAAATTTATTTTTTATTGGTGTTCAATTTGCAACATACAGAATAACACCCAGTGCTCATCCCATCAGGTGCCCCCCTCAGTGCCCGTCACCCATTCACCCCCACCCCCTGCCCACCTCCCCTTCAACCACCCCTAGTTCGTTTCCCAGAGTTAGGAGTCTCTCATGTTCTGTCTCCCTTTTTAATATTTCCCACTCATTTTTTCTCCTTTCCCCTTTATTCCCTTTCACTATTTTTTATATTCCCCAAATGAATGAGAACATATAATGTTTGTCCTTTATCCGATTAACTTATTTCACTCAGCATAATAGCCTCCAGTTACATCCACGTTGAAGCAAATGGTGGGTATTTGTCGTTTCTAATGGCTGAGTAATATTCCATTGTATACATAAACCACATCTTCTTTATCCATTCATCTTTCGATGGACACCGAGGCTCCTTCCACAGTTTGGCTATTGTGGACATTGCTGCTAGAAACATCGGGGTGCAGGTGTCCTGGTGTTTCATTGCATCTGTATCTTTGGGGTATATACTCTTTTTGTATCTGTCACTCAACATATGTTTTTGAGATCCACCCATGATGTTGCCTTTATCCATATCTCATTCCTTTTATTGTTGAGTATTGAATAGATGGATGTTCCCCAGTTTGATTATTCAATCACTACTTGATGAACTTTGTCATGTATTGGCCTGTATAACAAATGAAAATACCATGAAAGTTCATATACAGATATTTTTGTGGACATATAGTTTCATTTCTCTTGAGCAACTACCTAGAAGTGGAACTGCTGGGTTTTATAGTATATCCAATTTTAAATGAAAATGTCAAACTATTTTCCAAAGTGGTTTTCCTATCTTACATTGCTATGAGGAATATGTAAGGATTCCAGTTGCTTCATATCCACAACAATATCTGGTATTGTTAGTCTTTTTAGTATTTGCCATTCTAATGGGTATGCAGTTATATAAAACTATTTAGTTTTAATTTGCATTCACTAATAACTAATGATATTGGCTATCATTTTACGTGTTTATTTGCATTCATATGTGTTCTTTAGTGAAGTATTTGTTCAAATCCTTTGACCATTTAAAAATATGTTTTATTATTCAGTTGTAAAAGGTCTTTTATATTCTGAATACAAGTTTCCTTTTACATGTATCTTTCAAAAATATTTTCTTCTGCTGTTTGTTTTGACTTTGAATTTTCTTCACACTGTCTTTCAAAATGTAGGCTTTTAATTTTGATAAATTCCAGTTTGTAGGACTTTTCTTTTATGATTTATCATTTTTTGTTTCCTATCTAGGAAACTTTGCCTAACCCAAGGTATCAAAGATTTTTTTCTATATTTTATGTAAGTTCCAATAGTTTTATTTTTTTTTATTTTCAGGCCTTTGATCCATTTTGAGTTAATTTTATATGTGGTTTGAAATATGAATTAAGGTTCATATTTTTGTCACACGGATGTCCAATTTTTCCAACACCATTTCTTAAAAATATTATCCTTTTTCATGGAAAATAAACTGTATAAATTTAGTCTATTCTAGACTCTACATTCTGTTCTGTTGATCTACATGTCTCACCTTATGCCAATAGCACACTCTTCTGGATACTGTGGACTTGTAGTAAGTCTTGAAATCAGTTTGTGTAAATCTTACAGGTTTTTATTGCTTTTCATAACTGTTTGACTCTTCTAAATTATCTACATTTCCGTTCATATTTTAGAGTCAGCTTGTCAGATTCTAAAAAATATGTATGTACTTACTGTGGTTTTGATTGAAATGTGTTGTATCTAAAGATTAATTTGGGAAAAAATTTGAGATTTTTAGCAACATTAGATTTTTAATCCATGAACTTAGTATATCTCTTAATTATTTGGACCTTCTTTAATGTCTCTCAGCATGACTTTTTAGTTTATTGTGGACATTTTGGACATTAAAATAATCTTATATATTCATAGCATTATTCACAATATCCAAGAAGTGGAAGCAACCCAAATGTCCCTGTATCCATGTATGAATGGATAAACAAAATATACATACAATAGAGTATTTTTCAACCTTAAAAAGGAAGACATTTTTGACACATGCTACAACATGGATGAACCTTGAAGGCATTATATTAAGTGAAATAAGGCAGTCATAAAAAGAAAATTAGTATATGATTCCACTTATATGAGGTACCTAGAATAGTCAAAATCATAGAGACAGGAAGTAGAATGATAGTTGTCAGGGGTTGGAGAGGAAGAAATGGTTTTTTTTTTGTTTGTTTTTGTTTTTATTGGGTATAGAGTTTTAGTCTTGCAAGATGGAAAAGTTCTGGAGATTGGTTCCACAATAATGTGAATATACCTAATGCTACAAACTGTACATTTAAAAATGGGTAAGATGATAAATTTTATGTCGTGTGTATCTTACAAGTAAAAATCCTCAATGTTTTTTATTTTCTTTTATATTATTGCCAAGGTATTTTTTTATATTTTCAATTTCTAGCTATATCCTATAGATTTGGAGTATTTATATTTGTTATCACTCAGTTAAAAGGATTTTCTGATTTCTCTTGTGACTTTTTTTTGATTGTTGTGACATTTTAGTTTGTATTGTTAATTCTCCCATATTTGGGGATTTTTCAAAAACTCTTTTATTGATTATTGGTTTGATTCCATTGTGGCCACAGGACATACTTTGTCTAATTTGAGTTCTTATAAAGTCATTGAGGTTAATTTGATGACCAAAAATAGGCTTATGTTTGGTGTATTATTCTAGAAATGTTAAGAGAATAGTCATTTGATAGTGTTATTTAAGACCTTTATAGTTTTACTATAATTTATTCTATCAATTACTTAGGAATGGTGAAATCAATAAAGGTAATTGTGTCGTTTAAAAATTCTCCTTTCAGTTATGCTAAATTTTGCTTCATATTTTAAAGTGCTATTATTATTTGTATAAACTCATTTGGGATTTTCATGTCTTTCTATCAAACTTAACCCTTTTCATTATGAAATATACATCTTTATCCCTGATAATATTCCTTGTTCTGAGGTCTATTTTGTCTAATAATAGTATAGAACTCTAGTTTTCTTTTGATTAGTATTTAACTGATAATTTTTTTCCCATTATATTACTTTTAATATAGTTATTTTGGTTTTTCTATTTATATTCATTTTTTAATTTTAATTTTAATTTTTTAAATAATATTTATTTTTTATTGGTGTTCAATTTGCAACATACAGAATAACACCCAGTGCTCATCCCGTCAAGTGCCCCCCTCAGTGCCCGTCACCCATTCACCCCCACCCCCCGCCCTCCTCCCCTTCCACCACCCCTAGTTCGTTTCCCAGAGTTAGAAGTCTTTATGTTCTGTCTCCCTTTCTGATATTTCCCACACATTTCTTCTCCCTTACCTTCTATTCCCTTTCACTATTATTTATATTCCTCAAATGAATGAGAACATATAATGTTTGTCCTTCTCCGATTGATTCATTTCACTCAGCATAATACCCTCCAGTTCCATCCACGTCGAAGCAAAGCAAATGGTGGGTATTTGTTATTTCTAATGGCTGAGTAATATTCCATTGTATACATAAACCACATCTTCTTTATCCATTCATCTTTCGAGGGACACCGAGGCTCCTTCCACAGTTTGGCTATTGTGGACATTGTTGCTAGAAACATCGGGGTGCAGGTGTCCCGGCGTTTCATTGCATCTGTATCTTTGGGGTAAATCCCCAGCAGTGCAATTGCTGGGTCGTAGGGCAGGTCTATTTTTAACTCTTTGAGGAACTTCCACACAGTTTTCCAGAGTGGCTGCACCAGTTCACATTCCCACCACCAGTGTAAGAGGGTTCCCTTTTCTCCACATCCTCTCCAAAATTTGTGGTTTCCTGCCTTGTTAATTTTCCCCATTTTCACTGGTGTGAGGTGGTATCTCATTGTGGTTTTGATTTGTATTTCCCTGATGGCCAGTGATGCGGAGCATTTTCTCATGTGCATGTTGGCCATGTCTAGGTCTTCCTCTGTGAGATTTCTGCTCATGTCTTTTGCCCATTTCATGATTGGATTGTTTCTTTGGTGTTGAGTTTAATAAGTTCTTTATAGATCTTGGAAACTAGCCCTTTATCTGATACGTCATTTGCAAATATCTTCTCCCATTCTGTAGGTTTTTCTATTTATATTCAGTTAATTAACATATATATAGTATATTATTAGTTTCAGAGGTAGAGTTTAGTTATTCATCTGTTGCATATTACACCCATTGGTCATTACATCAAGTGCCCTTATTAATACCCATCACCCATTTACCCCACCCCGCTACTCCACACCCCTACAGCAACCCTCAGTTTGTCCTAGAGTTAAGAGTCTCTTATGGTTTGTCTCCCTCTCTGATTTCATCTTACTTTATTTTTCCCTCCCTTCCCCTATGATCCTCTGTCTTGTTTCTTAAATTCCACATATGAGTGAAATCATATGGTAATTTCTTTCTCAGATTGACTTATTTCACTTAGCATAATACCCTCTAGTTCCATCCACATCACTGCAGATGGTAAGATTTCGTTTCTGATAGCTGAGTAACACATTGTCTTTATCCATTCATCTGTCAGTGGACATCTGGGCTCTTTCCATAGTTTATTGTGGACATTGCTGCTATATATATTGGGGTGCAGGTGCCCCTTTGAATCACTATGTTTGTATCTTTCAGATAAATACCTATAGTGCAATTGCTGAGTTATAGGGTAGCTCTATTTTTAACTTTTTGAGGAACCTCTATACTGTTTTCCACAGTGGCTGCACCAGCTTGCATTCCCACCAGCAATGTAAGAGGGCTCTCCTTGCTCTGCATCCATGCTAACATTGATTGTTTCCTGACATGTTAATTTTATCCATTCTAATTGGTACGAGGTGGTATCTCATTGTGGTTTTGATTTGTATTTCCCTAATGCCAAATAATGTTGAGCATTTTTTTGCGTCTGTTGGCCATTTGTATGTCTTCTTTGGAGAAATGTCTGTCCATGTCTTCTCCCATTTCTTGACTATATTATTTGTTTTTTGGGGTGTGAGTTTGATAAGTTCTTTATAGATTTTGGATAGTAGTCCTTTATCTGATAAGACATATGCAAATATCTTCTCTCATTCTGTAGGTTGGCTTTTAGTTTTGTCAACTATTTCCTTTGCTGTACAGAAGCTTTTTATCTTGATGAGGTCCCAGTAGTTCCATTTTTACTTTTGTTTCCCTTGCCTTTGAAAATGTGTCTAGCAAGAAGTTGCTGTGGCTCAAGTCGAGGAGATGGTTGCCTGTGTTCTTCTCTAGGATTCTGATGGATTCCTGTCATATGTAGGTCTTTCATCCATTTTGAGTCTGTTTTCATGTATGGTGTAAGAAAATGGCCCAGTTTCATTCTTCTGCATGTGGCTGTCCAATTTTCCCAACACCATTTGTGGAAGAGACTATCTTCTTTTCCATTGGACATTCTTTCTTGTTTTGTTGAAGATTAGTTGACCATAGGGTTGAGGGTCCATTTTTGGTTTCTCTATTCTGTTCCATTGATCTGTCTGTTTTTGTGCCAGTACCATACTGTCTTGATGATTACAGCTTTGTAATACAGCTTGGTGTCCAGAAGTGTGATGCCACCAGCTTTTGTTTTCTTTTTCAACATTCCTCTGGCTGTTTGGGATGTTGTCTGGTTCCATACAAATTTAAGGATTATTTGTTCCAGCTCTTTGAAAAATGTTGATGGTATTTTGATAGGGCTTGCATTGAATGTGTAGGCTGCTTTGGGTTGCACAGATATTTTAACAATACTTGTTCTTCTAATCCATGAACAAGAAATGTTTTTTCACTTCTTTGAAAGCAGTTGTCTTCCTCAATTTCTTTTATAAGTGTTGTATAGTTTTCAGAGTACAGATCCTTTACCTTTCTTGTTAGGTTTATTCTTACATATCTTAACGATTTTTGGTGCAATTGTAAATGGGATTGATTTTTTAATCAATCTTTCTTTCGTCTCTTTCTTCTTTCTCTGTCTCTTGTTAATGTATAGAAATGCCACTGATTTCTGTGAATTGATTTCATATCCTTCCACGTTGCTGAATTCCTGTATGAGTTCTGAAATTATGGGGTTGAGTCTTTTGGATTTCCAGCATAGAGTATCATATCATCTGCAAAGAGAAAACGTTTGATGACTACTTTGCCAATTCAGATGCCTTTTATTTCTTTTTGTTGTCTGATTGCGGGGGCTAGAACTTCCAATACTATGTTGAACAACAGTGGTGAGAAGCAAAAAGCTCTGTTTTTCCCCATTGAGAATGATAGTTGTTGGGCTTTTTGTATATGGCCCTATGATACTGAGAAATGTTCTCTCTATCCATTCACTGTGGAAACTTTTAATCTAGAAAGGATGCTGTACTTTGTCAAATGCTTTTTCTGCCTCTATCAAGAGGATCATATGGATCTTGTCCTTTCTTTTATTAATGAATCATACTGATTGATTTGTGAATGTTGAATCACTCTTGCACCCCAGGAATAAATCCCACTTGGTCAGGGTGAATAATCTTTTTAATGCACTATTGGATCCTATTGGCTAGTATCTTGATGAGAATTTTGACATCCATGTTCATCAGGGTTATTGGTCTGTAATTCTCCTCTTTGGTGGGGCCCTTGGTTTGGGGATCAAGGTAATGCTGGCTTCATAGAATGAGTTTGGAAGTCTTCCTTCCATGTTTTTTTTTTAAGTTTCATAAGAATAGGTATAAATTCTTTAAGTGTTTGGTAGGATTCTGCTAGGAGGCCATCTGGTGTTGGATTCTTGTTTTTTGGGAGATTTTTGATCACTGCTTCAATTTCTTTGCTGGTTATGGGTCTTTTCAGGTTTTCTATTTCTTCCTGGTTCAGTCTTCTAGGAGTGCATCCATTTCTTCCAGATTGGCTAATTTGTTTGTATATAGTTGCTTATAATATGTTCTTATAATTATTTGTATTTTTTCAGTGTTGGTTGTGGTCTGTCCTGTTTCATTTATGATTTAATTTATCTGAGTCCTTTCTCTTTTCTTACTGATAAGTCTGGCCTAGGGGTTTATAAATTTTATTAATTCTTTCAGTCAGCTCCTAGTTTTGTTGATCTGTTCTACTGTTCTTTTGATTTTTACCTCATTGATTTTTGCTCTAATATTTATTATTTCTCTTCTCCTGCTGGGTTTAGGCTTTATTTGCTATTCTTTCTCCAACTCCTTTAGGTATAAAGTTAGCTTGTATATTTGAGGCTTTTCCTGTGTCTTGAGAAAGGCTTGTATTGCTATATACTTCCCTTTCAGATCCACCTTTGTTGCATCCCAAAGGTTCTAAAGAGTTGTATTTTCATTTCCATTTGTTTCCATGAATTTTTAAAATTCTTTAATTTTCTGGTTGACGCATTCATTATTTAGTAGGATGCTCTTTAACCTTCATGACCCAGTCTTTTGATACTGGTTGAGACCTGATTTGTGACCCACTGTGTGATCTATACTGGAGAATGTTCAATGTGCATGTGAGAAGACTGTGTATTCTGTTGCTTTAGGATGAAATGCTCTGAATATAACCGTGAAGTCCATCTGGTCCAGTGTGTCATTCAAAGCCTTTGTTTCCTTGTTAATCTTCTACTTAGATGATCTGTCCATTGCTGTGAGTGGGGCATTAAAGTCCCCTGCTATTGTATTATTATCAGTGTGTTTCTTTAATGTTGTTATTAATTGGCTTATATAATTGGCTGCTCCCAAGTTAGGGGCATAAATATTTAAAATTGTTATATCTTCTTGTTGGATAGACCTTTTATTATGATAGTGTCCTTCCTCATATCTTATTACAAGCTTCAGTTTAAAATATAGTTTGTCTGCTATGTAGGTTGCTACCCCAGCATTCTTTTGATGTCCATTAGCATGATAAATGGTTCCCCACCCCTTCACTTTCAATCTAGAGGTGTGTTTGGATCTTAAATGAGTCTCTTATAGACAGCATATGTATGGGTCTTTTTTTTTTAATCCAATCTTATACCCTGTGTCTTCTAATTGGAGCATTTAGTCCATTTACATTAGAGTAATTATTGAAAGGTATATATTTAGTGCCTTTGTATTACCTGTTATAACCCTGTTTGTGTAGATTGTCTCTGTTCCTTTTTGTTCTTTATTATTTTGGGCTCTCTTTGCTCAAAGGATCCTTGCAGGGCTGATTTAGTGATCATAAACTCTTTTAGTTTCTTTTTGTCCTTGAAGTTCTTTATCTCTCCTTCTATTCTGAATGACAGCCTTGCTGGATAAAGTACCCATGGCTGCATATTTTTCTTAATTAATACTTTGAACATATCATGCCAGTCTTTTCTGGTCTGCCAGGTCTCTTTGGCCAGGTCTGCTTGCCAGCCTTATCTTTATACCTTTGTAGGCTAAGGACTCTTGTCATGAGTTGCTTTCAGGAATTGCTCCTTATCCATGAAATTTGCAAGCTTCACTATTATGTGTCGAGGTATTGACCTATTGTTACTGATTTTGAGAGTGATTCTCTGTGCCTCCTGCACTTCAATGCCTGTTTCCTTCCCCATATTAGGGAAGTTCTCACCTATAATTTGCTCATATAAATCTTCTACCCCTCTTTCCTCTTCCTCTGGGACCCCAATTATTTAATATTGTTTCGTTTTATGGTATCGCTGATCTCTCAAATCCTCCCTTCATAATCCAGTAGTTGTTTACTCTCTTTTTCTCAGCTTCCTTATTCTCCATCATTTTCTCTTACTTTTAAAAAGATTTTATTTATTCATAAGAGACAGAGAGAGACACACAGAGACACACAGAGAGAGAGAGAGAGACAGAGAGAGAGAGGCAGAGACACAGCCAGAAGGAGAAGCAGGCTCCATGCAGGGAGCCCGATGTGGGACTCGATCCTGGATCTCCAGGATCAGGCCCTGGGCTGAAGGCAGCGCTAAACTGCTGAGCCACCTGGACTGCCCCATCATTTTGTCTTCTATTTCAATGACTCTTAAACCTTGTTTATCCTAGCAGGTAGAACCTCCTTTTTTTTTTTATTGCATCTTAGTAATAGCCTTTTTTAATTTAACCTGATTAGTTTTAATACTTTTATTTCTCTCATAAGGGATTCTCTGATGTCAACTATGCTTTTTTCAAGCCTAGCTAGTATCTTTATAGTCATTTTTTTTAGATTTTATTTTTTTAAAGATTTTATTTATTCATGAGACACAGAGAGAGAGAGAGAAAGAGAGAGAGAGAGAGAGAGGCAGAGACACAGGCAGAGGGAGAAGCAGGATCCATGCAGGGAGCTTGATGTGGGACTTGATCTCGGGTCTCCAGGATCATGCCCCAGGCCGAAGGCAGGTGCTAAACCACCGAGCCACCCAGGCATCCCATAATCATTGTTTTGAATTCTAGTTCTGACATCTTACTTATATCCATATTTATTAAATCCCTGCCAATGGGTACTGCCTCCTGTTCTCTCTTTTGGACTGATTTTTTCCATCTTGTCATTATGTCCAGGAAAGAATAGATAAAAGAGAGAAAATACATAAATTGCAACAATGACACCAGAAAACATATAAGCTAAACAAATCAGAATAGAAACCAGAGAGAGAGAGAGAGAGAGAGAGAGAGAGAGAGAAATGGAAAGAAAATTGAAGAATAAGTAGAGCAGAACACAACAATAAACCAGATCTTGAGTGTATTTTGGTCTGGTTGTTAGAAAAAACTAGATCCTAAAATAGGAAAGAAACAAAAACTTATATACATACAAAAATAAAATTAAATACAATGGAAGGAAACAAAAAATGAAACTCAAATTTAAAAATGAAAATTTAAAAAGTTAAGAAAAAGAATTTATAAAATAAGAAAATAACTAGAAAGGAAAAAAAATATAAAACTGAAATACTAAAGAATGATAAGAAAAAAACATTAATGCCATATACTGTGTTCCTCAAGAGCTGGAGTTTTGCAGTTCTCTATGATGGGTAAACTTGGTATTAGCCAGATGTTTCTGCTAGTCTTCTGGAGGAAGAGACTTGTGTTGATTCTTAGGTGTCTTCTGCAGCTGGAATTGCACTGCTCTTGCCAGAGGGCTGGGCTCATTGTAAGTGGCTTTGGATTAACTGCATGGCACTGTTTTGCTCCCTGAAGGCTTTCAGCACTGGTAGAGGGCATGAAGATGGTGGTGTCCCAATCTCTAGCCCTGGACCTGAAAGTTCACCCCCCTCTACTCTTCAGTGAGCCCTCACAGAAAAGCAGTCAATCACTCTTGTGATTGAGCATTTATATCTCAGGCACTTGACCCTGTTTGGAGTCTCCAAACCACAGACTCCTGCAGCAGGGCTGCACCATTCCTCCCTGGGGAGGGAAGGGGGCTTCTCACCATGATTCTGCCTCTTGCTGGGCCTCTACTCAGAAAGCAGTTTGCAGTTTATGGCAACACCAAACATAAAACCTGTGCCTAGCCTTACTATTTTCCTCTGGCTTTCCTGCTTCAGTGCTTGGGAACTCTGTTGCACTAAGTCATCCTCATTCTTTTTGTGAGCCCTGGGGATCCTGAGGCCATGCTGTCTCACCTGGGATTCTGCCCTGCTTCAGCCTGTGATCACCATTCAGGTAGACTTCTAAAACTTCTGGGCGATCCCTGGGTAGCTCAGTGGTTTAGTGCCTGCCTTTGACGTAGTCTTGGAGTCCTGGGATCGAGTCCTGTGTCAGGCTCCCTGCAATGGAGCCTGCTTCTCCCTCTGCCTGTGTCTCTGCCTCTCTCTCTCTCTCTCTCTCTCTGTCTGTCTCTCATGAATAAATAAATAAATAATAAAATAAAATAAAAGTTCTGATTTTGCACTCTACTGTTCATAACACTTTCCATTACCCAGTTTATGGAGGCTCCCTCCCTCCTTGGTTTATCTTTTGATATATTGCCTTGGATTCACTTCTCCACACCTCCTACCTTGCAAAAAAGTGCTTACTTTTCTATTTGTAGAATTTCAACGGTTCTTTTCTCATATCTATGGTTAATTTTACAGGTATTCGGAATGATTTGCTGACTATCTGGCTGAATTCCAGGAATCAGATGAAATTAGAGCCCCCTACTCCTCTGCCATCTTCTACTTTTAATATATTTATATTTTATATTTAAAATGGGCTTTTAATAATCGAATGTACTAATCTCTGCCCTTTAATTGAAGTCTTTAGATCAGTTATATTTAATGAAATTATTAATATAATGGGTTTCAAAATACCATATTACTTGTTTTTTATTTAACCCATATCTTCATCATTTATTTTTCTTCATTTGCTACCTTCATTTGGATTGAGTATTCTTTAAACCCCATTTTGTCTCTGTTGTTGGCTTATACATAGTTCTGTCTTTTAGTGACTGCCTTAGGCCATTGATTGACATATTGTTTGTTGGGTGAAATCAGTCCTGTTTATCTTTTACCTTGTTACTTGTTATTGGGCTTTATTTAGTGGTAAATAAAGATTTATTGGAACATAACCATGCTTTTTCCTTTATATATTATGTCCATGGCTGCTTGTATACAAAAATGATAGATTTATTTGTTGCTACATAGGTGATTAACTCAGAAAGCCTAAAATATTTACTGTCTTGCCATTTATAGAAAAAGCTTATCAATCCATACTCTGAGTTAGATATACATCTTTAACGTACCATAGTCTATCTTTGAATAATATTATGACTTTTCATGCATAGTGTAAGAATCTCAATGTAGTGTACTTCCATTTCCCCCTCCTATTCTTTGTATTACTATTTTTATACATTTTGTTTCTACATATATAATGATCTCCAACATAAATTGTCATTAATTTTGTTTAAAACAGCTATTATCTTCTTTAAAGATTTCAAAATGTGAAAAATATTGTTTATTTTTAACTACATATTTTACTATTTCTGTTACTCTTCATTTCTCTGCTTGATTCATATTTCTGTCTGGTATCATTTTTTATCTACCTTAGAGCTTCCTTTAACATTTCTTGTTGTGGACTTCTAGTGATTAGTTCTTTCATTGCTTTTATAAGTCTATAGAAGTCTACTAACTTCTTTTTAAAAACATTTTCAGTGGGTATTGAGGGGTGCTTGGTGGCTCAGTTGGTTAAGCATTTGCCTTTGGCTCAGATCATGATCCCAGGGTCCTGGGACTGAGTCCTTCATCTGGCTCCCTGATCAGTGGGGAGCCTGCTTCTCCTTCTGTGCCACCCCTGCTCATGCTGTCTTTTTCTTTCTCTCTCTCTCTCTCTCTCAAACACACACACAAATAAATAAAATCTTAAAAAACCATTTTCACTGGGGATTGAAATCTAGATTGAAAATTTTTTCTCAGCACTTTGAAGATTTTATTTATTTATTTATTTATTTATTGGAGTTCAATCTGCCAACATATAGCATAACACCCAGTGCTCATCCCATCAAGTGCCCCCCTCAGTGCCATCACCCAGTCACCCCAAACCCCCACCCACCTTCCTTTCCACCACCCCTTGTTTGTTTCCCAGAGTTAGATGTCTCTCATGTTCTGTCACCCCGACTGATATTTCCCACTCATTTTTCTCTCCTTTTCCCTTTATTTCCTTTCACTATTATTTATATTCCCCAAATGAATTAGACCACATAATGTTTGTCCTTCTCTGATTGACTGACTTTAGTCAGCATAATACCATCCAGTTCCATCCACGTTGAAGCAAATGGTGGGTACTTGTCATTTTTAATGGCTGAGTAATATTCCATTGTATACATAGACCACAACTTCTTTATCCACTCATCTTTTGATGGACACTGAGGCTCCTTCCACAGTTTGGCTATTGTGGACATTGCTGCTATAAGCATTGGGGTGCAGGTGTCCCAGCGTTTCACTGCATCTGTATCTTTGGGGTAAATCCCCAACAGTGCAATTGCTGGGTCGTAGGGCAGATCTATTTTTGACTCTTTGAGGAACCTCCACACAGTTTTCCAGAGTGGCTGCACCATTTCACATTCCCACCAACAGTGCAAGGAGATTCCCCTTTCTCCACATCCTCGCCAACATTTGTGGTTTCCTGCCTTGTTAATTTTCCCCATTCTCACTGGTGTGAGGTGGTATCTCATTGTGGTTTTGATTTGTATTTCCCTGATGGCAAGTGATGCGGAGCATTTTCTCATCTGCTTCTTGGCCATGTCTTTGTCTTCCTCTGTGAAATTCCTGTTCATGTCTTTTGCCCATTTCATGATTGGATTGTTTGTTTCTTTGCTGTTGAGTTTAATAAGTTCTTTATAGATCTTGGAAACTAGCCCTTTATCTGATAGGTCATTTGCAAATATCTTCTCCCATTCTGTAGGTTGTCTTTTAGTGTTGATTGTTTCTTTTGCTGTGCAGAAGCTTTTCATCTTGATGAAGTCCCAATAATTCATTTTTGCTTTTGTTTCCCTTGCCTTCATAAATGTAGCTTGCTTTACAAGTGTTGAACCAGCCTTGCACCACGGGGATAAATCCCACTTGGTCATGGTGAATAATCTTCTTAATGTACTGTTGGATCCTACTGGCTAGTATCATGTTGAGAATTTTTGCATCTGTGTTCATCCGGGATATTGGTATATAATTCTCCTTTTTGGTGGGGTCTTTGGTTGTAGAATTAAGGTGATCCTGGCCTCATAGAACGAGTTCGAAAGTATTCCATCCCTTTCTATCTTTTGGAACAGTTTAGTAGAATAGGTATTGTTTCTTCTTTAAGCATTTGATAGAATTCCCCTGGGAAGCCATCTGGCCCTGGACTTTTGTGTCTTGGGAGGTTTTTGATGACTGCTTCCATTTCCTCCCTGGTTATCGGCCTGCTCAGATTTTCTATTTCTTCCTGTTCCGGTTTTGGTAGTTTGTGGTTTTCCAGAAATGCATCCATTTCTTCTAGATTGCCTAATTTATTAGCGTATAGCTGCTCATAATAAGTTTTTAAAATTGTTTGTATTTCCTTGGTATTGGTGGTGATCTCTCCTTTCTCATTCATGATTTTATTAATTTGAGTCTTTTCTCTCTTCTTTTTAATAAGACTGGCTAATGGTTTATCTATCTTATTAATTCTTTCAAAGAACCAACTCCTGGTTTTGTTGATCTGTTCCACAGTTCTTCTGGTCTCTATTTCATTGAGTTCTATTCGGATCTTTATTAACTCTCTTCTGCTGGGTGAGGGTTTCTTTTGCTGTTCTTTTTCCAGCTCCTTTAGGTGCAAGGTTAGCCTTTGTATTTCAGTCCTTTCCAGTTTTTGGATGGATGCTTGTATTGCGATGTATTTCCCCCTCAGGACTGCTTTTGCTGCATCCCAAAGATTTTGAATGGTTGTATCTTCATTCTCATTAACTTCCATGAATCTTTTTAATTCTTCTCTAATTTCCTGGTTGACCCTTTCATCTTTTAGCAGGATGGTCTTTAACCTCCATGTGTTTGAAATCCTTCCAAACTTCTTGTGGTTTATTTCTAGTTTCAAAGCATTATGGTCTGAAAATATGCAGGGTACTATCCCAATCTTTTGATATCAGTTAAGACCTGATTTGTGACCCTATATGTGGTCTATTCTGAAGAACGTTCCATGTGCACTTGAGAAGAATGTGTATTCAGTTGCGTTTGGATGTAAAGTTCTGTAAATATCTGTGAAATCCATCTGGTCCAGTGTATCATTTAATGCTCTTGTTTCTTTGGAGATACTGTGCTTAGAAGACCTATCTGTTGTAGGAAGCACCATATTCAAGTCTCCAAGTATAAGTGTATTATTATCTAAGTATGTCTTAACTTTGGTTATTAATTGATATATTTGGCAGCTCCCTCATTAGGGGCATAAATATTCATGATTGTTAGGTCTTCTTATTGGATAGATCCTTTTAGTATGATATAGTGTCCCTCTTCATCTCTTACTACAGTCTTTGGGATAAACTTTAATTAATCTGATATGAGGATGGCTACCCCTGCTTTCTTTTGAGGACCATTTGAATGGTAAATAGTTCGCCAACCTTTCATTTTTAAGCTGTAAGTGTCCTTAGGTCTAAAATGAGTCTCTTGTAGACAGCAAATAGATGGGTCTTGCTTTTTCATCCAGTCTGAAACCTCGTGTCTTTTGATCGGGTCATTAAGCCCATTCACATTCAGAGTTATTATTGAAAGATATGAATTTCGTGTCATCATGATACCTATTCAGTCACTGTTTTTGTGGATTGTTTCTTTGGACTTCCTCTTTCTTTTACAGAGTCCCCCTTAACATTTCTTGCAGAGCTGGCTTGGTGGTCACATGTTCTTTCAGTTCCTGCCTGTCTTGGAAGCTCTTTATCTCTCCTTCTATTCTGAATGAGGGCCTTCCTGGATAAAGTATTCTTGGCTGCATGTTCTTCTCATTTAGAACCCTGAATATATCCTGCCAGCCCTTTCTGGCCTGCCAGGTCTCTGTGGAGAGGACTGCTGTTAATCTAATATTTGTCCCCATATAAGTTAGGGATCTCTTGTCTCTGCTGCTTTAAGAATCTTTTCTTTATCTTTGGAATTTGCAAGTTTCACTGTTAGATGTTGAGGTGGTGAACGGTTTTATTGATTTTAGGGGGAATCTTGCTCTCTCCTGGATCTGAATGCCTGGTTCCCTTCTCAAATTAGGGAAGTCCTAGCTATGATTTGTTCAAAGACACTTTCTGGTCTTCTGTCCCTTTCGGTGCCCCAGTTAAATGTAGATTTTTCCTTCTGAGGCAGTCATTTATTTCCCTTATCCTATCCCTATGATCTTTTAATTGTTTTTCTCTTTTTTCCTCAGCTTCCTTCCTTGCAATCAACTTGTCTTCTATGTCACTCACACGTTCTTCTACCTCGTTAACCCTTGGCCTTAGGACCTCCAGTTTGGATTGCATCTCATTTAATTGATTTTTAATTTTGGCCTGATTAGATTTAAATTCTGCAGTCATGAAGTCTCTTGAATCCTTTATGCTTTTTTCCAGAGCCACCAGTAGCTTTATAATTGTGCTTCTGAATTGTCTGACATCGAATTGTAATCCAAATTCTGTAACTCTGTGGGAGAGAGTATGGTTTCTGATTCTTTTGTGGTGAGTTCTTTCTAGTCATGTTGCTCAGTGCAGAGTGGCTAAAAATGAGTGGTATTGGAAAAAGGAAGAAAAAAAACAAAAAAACAAAAAAACAAAAAACAAGGAAGGGTATCCTTTTGTTCTATATACTGTAAATCCCTTGACTTCCCCTGGAGCTTTCCAGTGCTGTGTGGTCAAGAACTTGCTTTACCCTGTCCTTCCAGCTGGTCTTCTGGGGGAGAGGCCTGCTGTGCTGGTTCTCAGGAGTGTGCACCCAGGGAACTGCCCTGCCCCCTGCCAGGTGCACAGCTCAGTGAGAGCTGTTTATCCTTGAGGCCCCTGTTCCCTGGCGGCCTGGCTGGTTGTTCCAAGGAGGAACAACAAGACTGGCGGCAGCCAGCTCTCCAGCCCTGGAGTCAGCTCCTGCAGTAACTACAGCAGCTTCCAGTCCACACTGGCCTGGATGCTCTGGGGGCGGGTGTTGCTGATCAGCACAGCTTGGGGGTGCAGGGTGGCAGGAGAGTCCTAATTGTCCTGTGCTTTCCTCGCCTCTGTCTGTCCCGGGGAGAGGGTATGGTGCGCAGGATCTTGGGCTGTGTCCCCTGGCGCCCTGGGCTCCGGGGCCTGTGCCACTGGAATCACACTCCCCGGGTCACACAGCCCCCTTCGCGGGAGCTGCCGCCTGAGCTGCTCCCCGGCCCCGCGCGGCCCCTCTCCAGCCCTTTACTGCTTTCGGCCCACCGGGTGCGGTGTGCTTTCCCCAGGGGTGAACCTCCTCTGTTAGTGACCCTGGGAACCTCGGGGCTCCACTGCCCCTTCTGTGGTTCTGCCCGAGTTCCCTGCTCCCTGCGAGCGCCCTTCCTTCCGGGAAGAATCTGGTGCTGATTTTTAAAATTCCCACTTCTCCGGGGCGGGGCTCTCCTGTCTTGGAGGCTCTCGCCCCCGGCCTTAGCCCGGCTCCTAGCGGGGGTCCTCCCCCAACTGGATTCATTCATTCATTCCTTCTTTCTCTCTTTCTTTCTCTCTTTGTTTCTTTCTTTCTTTTCTTTTCTTTTCTTTTCTTTTCTTTTCTTTTCTTTTCTTTCTTTCTTTCTTTCTTTCTTTCTTTCTTTCTTTCTTTCTTTCTTTCTTTCTTTCTTTCTTCTTCCCTTTCTTTCCTTCTTTCCTCTTTCTTCTTTCTTTCATCTATCTATCTATCTATCTATCTATGTCTATTTATTTAATTTCCATCTTCTTACCTTGTTATAAGCGCAAACCCTTCTCTCTGTAGTGTTCCAGCTGTTCTCTCGTTAAACCTTAGGCCAAATTCGTAGGTTTTAGGACAATTTGAAAGTTATCTAGATAAGTTGATGGGGACAGGTGACTTGGGGACCCTACTCCTCTGCCATCTTGTTGGTTTCCCCCTGAAGGTTTTATTCCATTGTCTTTTGGTTTGCATAGTTTCAGACAAGAAGCCTTCTTTATGTTTTCTCTTTATCACTGGTTTCCAGCAGTTTGCTTATCATATGGAATGGATTAGTTTCCTTTGTTTATTCTGTTTGGTACTTATCAAGTTTCTTTGATATGTGTATTTTTTTGTTATCATATGTTGAAAATATAAATTATTATAAATTATATATTAATATTATATACAATATGTATAAAAGAAAAATATGTAAATATATTAAATATATGTTACATATCTTATACTGTTACAATATGTTGTATATTCTATATTGTTATATTATTTGAAATATTTAGTGTATAATATACAATATACTGTAAGTAGATATGTAGATACATAAATACGTGGTTTGGTAAATCACTGAGGCTCTGTTAATTTATTGTCATTCTGTTTTCTCTCTGTGCTTCATTTTTGATAGTTTTTATCTCTATGTCTTCAAGTTTACTTATATTTTCTTCTGCAGTATCTAATCTGCCTCTGATTTCTTCCAGTCTGTTTTTTCATTTCAGATATTTTTTATTTCTCCCCGATACTCCATTTAGGTCTGAAAAAAATGGTCTTTGAAATATGATTCACTTCTCTTAATATTTAGGCTTATATTTACCTCTTTGATCATATGCAGCCTGTTTTTAATAACTTTACGTGTCTTTTTCTGATATCCCATAATCTTTGTCATTTTTTAGTATGTTTCTCTTAGGTTTTTCATTTGTTTGTGGGTAACATTTCCTTCTTATTATTTCTAGTAATTTTGATTTGATTCTGGACATTTGGATCTTACCTTATTTGATGCCGCATTTTGTGCTATTAAAGAATATTGGAGGATCTCTGGGTGGCTCAGCGGTTTAGCACCTGCCTTTGGCCCAGGGCGCAACCCTGGAGTCCCGCGATCGAGTCCCACGTCGGGCTCCTGGCATGGAGCCTGCTTCTCCCACTGCCTGTGTCTCTGCCTCTCTCTCTCTCTCTGTGTCTATCATGAATAAGTAAATCTTTCAAAAAATGAATATTGAACTTTTTCTGGCAGGCAGTTTGGTTAGTTATTGATTAATTTGATCCAGTAAGACTTGTTTTAGGTTCTTTTGAGTGGCTGTAAATCATCTTTATTCTAGAACTAATTTCTTGAGTCTCTGTTGAGTACTCATATGTTCAACAAGGTCTCTCCACTCTGCCTATAAGGAAGTGGAACAATTTCTATCCTGTATAAATTCTGGGAATTGTTTTTCTTACAACTGTCTTGTAATTGTTCTTTCCTCAAAACTTGTTCTCAGTCTTGTGGGAATTTTGTTTCATATATGCACAGATTGTTGTTTATCCAAAATCTCAAGGGGAGAATCTAATTCAGATATTTGAAACATTTTGTTTGCTTATCTCCCTCTGCCCCTTAGAGTTTCCAAACTTTGATCTCTGTGTCTTCAGTCACTGTGGTGGATAGACTCTCTTGAGTTTCTCCTTCCTGTGCTATGGTATGGAAAGTGCTCCTAGGCAGCAAGGTCAGCAATGATAGGGCTCACCTCATTTGTTTTTCTTTTTTTGAGGGATCACAGTCTTGTGCCAGCTGTTGTATGACTTCTGAAAACATTAGTTGCATATGTTTTGTTTTGTTTTCTAGTTATTTATGGCAATTACCATATCAATTAAAATTTCATGGGTGGAATTTTTTTACATATTCGTCAGAGATTTTTAACATCAGATAGTGTTTGTTGTATCTAATAAAAATTTTCTTTTCATTTTGTGTTTACTCTTTCAGTTCTACATTATTTGTGTAATGGTTCTTTGGTTATTATCTTTTGGTTATTATAGCCAAAAATGGCTTTTTTGGTTATTATTTCAAGAATCTTTAAAAATGTGTCTGTATATGGTTGCATTTTGTGCTTACCTGCTATCTAATTTTCAACAGGTCAGGATTCTCTGTCATTCTTACTGTGGTTATTGTCATATCTTTATTTCATCTGGTCGCTTACCATCTCACGGGCAAATGAGAACTAGAGATAGGAACAGCCCTAATACTGCACCCTGTAATTTAGCATTTGTACTTTTCCAACCTCAAGTGATTTTCCTTATTCTGAATTCTAAGATCTGGTTTGATACAGGAATCACATATATTACATTTATTCAGTTCTCAGATATGAAAACTCTTAGGTCTCTAACAGGCAAGTGAGCTGTGACTTAGACTTTGGGAAGAATTCCTGATGTTTCCACTCCTGTATTGGCTCTGTGGGTACCATCAGGTACATCATGGTTTTAAAGTGCCCCAAGAACTGAACATGGCATAAGTACATGCTATCTCATAGTATATATTCTTCCAGAGTTTCAGTGTCATAAGTTAATGCTATTTCCTAAGACTCTTAAGTCTTACAGATCTTGATGTGACTCTGTCTGCTGAAGGATAATTGAATCTAAGTACTTCCTACATCATTTCTGTGTTTTTATGTACAGCGTTTTCTGACTTCACAGTCATGCATACAACTGAAGTTTTACTGTCATCATGCCTGTGTACAAAACTCAAGATACTGTTTCAGTGCTCAAAGTACAGCTTAGGTGAACATAAAATCTGAGTTGGTAAAACCTAAGATGATGTATAAAAACAATTTGTTATTAGGTCTCTGACTTCTAAGAACTAAAAAGAGAGTACTTTTCTGCACTCCTTTTTTAGTAGATCTCTATATATTTTATGTTCTTTCCTCAGAAAAATGTCTCTCATGACCTAAAACATTATGTAAAATACGTTAACCTATACAGTGTACAGCATGTTAGGATCTAATTTGTGCTCATGGAAATAAATATACCCAATTTTGCTGAGACCATGATATTTTTGTGTCAGCCAATGCAATCTTGAGAAAACTATGTTTTTTGAGAGGAATACTGTATCATAATAGTAGTTTTTGAGGCTAGTTGAGAATACTGCATTCTATAAATAACCAGAGGTGTTCAGTCATGTAAGAGAACATGGGACATGTTCTACTCTTTAAAATAGAGTATTTTACTCTTTAAATTCTACTCTTTAAAATAAATTTTATTGTGAAATTTAACATACTGTGGAAGGTTTCCTCTTTAATTTTTTTTTAATTTTTATTTATTTATGATAGTCACAGAGAGAGAGAGAGAGAGGCAGAGACACAGGCAGAGGGAGAAGCAGGCTCCATGCACCGGGAGCCTGACGTGGGATTCGATCCCGGGTCTCCAGGATCGCGCCCTGGGCCAAAGGCAGGCGCCAAACCGCTGCGCCACCCAGGGATCCCTCTTTAATTTTTTTAAAGGCAGGATGGACATTCCAAATTTTAAAATGCCCATAATGAAGTTAATGTAACATACCTTAAAGAGCAGCTAAACTTGATCAGAGCAATTTAAAACACAAGGACAGTTAGTATTTGTTGCAAAGTCTAAATGATCATATAATGTCAGTTATTTAGCAAAATTTAGGCATATGCTCATTATTTCTAAGATAAGAATTATAAGGTGGTGGCATTATTTTTCTCTTATGATTTTTTTTGCCTTTTTGATGCCAAAACTTATAATAATTCTTAATCTTCTTATTTGTGTTAGAAGACTAGTTTTAATTTTTAATGAATTTAGTGTCTAAAGGATTATTAGTGTGAAGTCTTTTGGATACTCCAGAGAGCAGCAGAACCTTCTGTGGCTCTTCTCATTCCAGCAGATTTCAGTAATAGAAAGAATGAGGCCTGGTGAAGCGTGAATTCATTCCATAAACATTTCCAGTATTATTAGCACTATGGCACTAATGGAAGCAGAATGTTGATAGTAATATTTTAAGCTTTATAGGCTATATAGTCTCTGTTAGAACTACTGAATTCAGTTTCTGTACTGCAAAAGCAGCCACAAATATGTAATTTACATATTTAAGAATATGTAAATTAATGAGCATGGCTGTGTTCCAGTAAAACAATTTACAAAAACAAATGATAGTATAGTAGTAGGCTATTTTGCTGACCAATGGACAGCTGTTTTAGAGAACTGCCAGTCCTTAAGATGATCAGATTCATTCTTTTATTCACTATATTATTCATTCAATTATTCAACTACTCAAAAATTTTTCTTAGGACCTATTATGGACTGTGGATTGCTTGTCTGTGTATTCTGAATGCACAGATTAAATGTATAGTCCATGATTTTGTGGGGATACAGAGAGATGAATTTGTGATTGTAATAAGAGGTGAGGAATGCTTGATGGACATGTACACAACCACATGAGGGAGGAGTACCCAACTCTGCTCATGCAGATAGGGGCTCTGACGATATTTTCCAGATGAGGTGAATTGAGCTGAATTTTGAAGGAAAATAGTTTTCCAGGCTAAGGAGTAAAAGTAGAATGTATACTCATTCTCAATCATCAGTTTGGGTGATTCAGATACCTTACAGGGACCAGTTGCTCAGTAAGAATGAGGAGTATTGGTGGACAAGTTATCTGACATATGCAGAGTTTGAGGTTCCTAGGGGACATTTAGGTCAAAATTATAAAAGGCATAAATTGGGACTGGAGAGAAGTCTAAGCCAAAGATAAAATGTGGGGGTCATTAGCCATCGGTATAAGTTGAAGCTGTGAAAAAGGATGAGTAGATTTAAGGAAAGAGAGAGGGAGAGAAGAGTGAAGAAAAAATCAAGAGGGAACTTTCTACCCACCTTTTTTTTTTAAACCTTTAAAGAGTGACTGAAGAAAGAAAATAAGAGACAGAACTCTGTGGGGAGTGTGCAGGGGGCTCCAGGAAAATGCAACATTTGAATCTAAGGAAAAGGGAATTTCCAAAAGAGAAAAATGGCCAAAGCTGTCTCACATGAGAAGAATAAGTAGATATGCAGAGAGGCTGTTGGGATTGGATATTAGGAAGCAGTTGGTGACCTAGTTTTGAATGAACAATTTTAGTAAAATGTGGGGGTGGCAGTCACCTATTTGCAGGCTGAGAAGTGAATGAAAACGGAGGAAGTAGAAGCAATGAGAATAGACTCTGCTGTTTCTAAAAATGTGCTGATGGAGAACAGAACCATGGGTGTTAGCTGGAGGTGGAAGCAGGGAGGGTTTTTGTTTTGTTTTTTTAGAGTGTGGTGGAAGAGATTGGAACTAGTTTGAAATGCAAGAGAGTGGCCTATGGAAAGGCTATGGAAAGAAGCTGGACAGAGGTGGTGATAACTGTTAGAAATACCCAGAAATAGTGAGATCAAGGTCTCATGCCTATGAGTAAACCTTGGAAGAGAAGTAGGACATTGATTCTTCCAAGACAAAGGAGAGGAATAGGTGAAGAACAGAGTGGGCAAAGTGTTGATGCCCGTGTTAAGAATGCGAACAGTTTGTTGATATCACCTAAGTGCCACTTCAGTATTTTTATCATTGTTTTACTTAATTTCATGTGAATGATAGCATCTACCAAGGAAAGTTTATATCAAATGTGAAAATAACCCTCCAAGACATACTGATGAATTACTGAGATAATAAAAGAGAATGTGGCCTAAATATAGTTCCTTTCGTGTCTCGATGACACTGGATGACTCTGGGATTTATCTTGGAGGCTGGAGAAGAGCCATTTGTTTTGAACCATTCAAAACATTCTGCTGTTTATCTTCATATATCTTCAACATTACCATTTCTACCTACTATTGAAATGGACATTGACAATGGCTGTATTTTCATTGTTCATCTGGCAAATAAAGCTGTGCTAGCTTTGACTTTCATTGTAACTGAACATGCCTAATAATGCCCTGGAGACATTTATTTAAAATTCTAGTTTCTTCCACCCAGACCCAGAAAGTCAACTTCATTGGCTCTGGGCGTAATTGTTCTTTCTTTTTATTTGGACAAACACTGTTTGCATATTTAATAAACATTTATTGAGCACTTACTGTGTGTCAGTTTGTTTTAGGCACTGAGGATACAACCCTGAACAAGATAGAAGAGATCCCACAAGCAGTTACAATACAGTGTGAACAAATACTGTTGATGGCGGTCTCCTGAGCTCCGAACTCGGGAGGGGAATGTAATCCTGAGTCAGTCCAATAAAGTTTCTCAGATGTAGTAAGGTATAAAGAGGTAAAGAATTTGAGGTGTGGGGTGAGGGATGTGGCAGCAATAGTGGGAGTGGAAAAAAAGGATATCTGAGGCAGAGGGAATGGTGCATGTGAAGATAGGTGTGGCTGGAATGTAGAGTGTCAGGGAAAGATGAGAAAAAAGATGTTGGTGCAGACATGGCAAGCTGTGTTAAGGAACTTGCCTTTTTAAAATTTTTTATTTTTTTTATTTTACTAAAGATTTATTTATTAGAGAGGGAGGGATAGAAAGAGAGCACATAGGAGCAAGGGGAGGGAAGAGGGAGATAGAGAGAGGGAGAATCTCAAGCAGACTCCCCGCTGAGCGAAAAACCCATTGCAGGGCTGGATCCCATGACTCTAGATCATGACCTGAGCTGAAACCAAGAGTCAGATGCTTAACTGAATTAGCCACCCAGGAGCCCCTTTCGTTTTTCATTTTTATTTTATTTTATTTTTAAGAGAGAGATGGGGTGGAGGGGCAAAGGGAGACAGAGAGTCTTAGGAAGATTCTACACTGGGTATAGAGCCAGATGCAGTGCTTGATCTCCCACCCCTGAGATCATGGAAGGAGTGGAAATCAAGAGTCAGCACTTAACAACTGAGCCACCTAGGTGGCCCAAGAAATTTGTTTTTTATCCTAAAAGCAAGATGGTGCCATAAAGAGTATTAACCAGTGCCTTGAATATGATCCTATTTCATTTTTTAAAATGTCCGTTAGACTGAAATTTGAAAAATGTTTTGAGGGACAGGAAAAGAGTGGAGTGGGATAAGAGGAATAGAAACAGAGACTGTTTAAGGAGGCTTCTGTTCCAGAAATGGTAGCCCATGTCAGGTGGTGGTAGGTGGGGAAGGGAGAGAAGTAGATGGGTCTGAGGTGGACCTGTGAGTAATGTTCACACCAGAATAGACTAGGGGAGGGGAAATAATTAAAGAACAAAAAGCAAGGAGGAGTATGCCAGCCCTAGCTAAACCTCCACAGGCAAAAAATCCACTACTAATTCTAATGAGACTTAGCCGAAGGGTATGGTCCTTGTGATTACCTGATCTATCTGTTTGCTTTTTAAAATGATAGTGAAGATGAAGATGCATAATCTAGATTTTATTGTTCTGCTATCTTTGACCTTGGTTGACATGGAATCTCAAGGCATGTGTCTGATTTATCATTTTGTATGAGTTCCTAGCACAAACCTTGTCTTACTAGATTTTATATAGTATGGCAAGGGGTATGTCCTCATCTTTATACATTCTTCTCTTTAATCCAAAACTATATAAAAACATGACTTCAAAGTACAGGTTCAGAAGTTGGGGAGCACTGAGTGGTATGGGTAGGTAGAATCTTAAACTAGAGTGAGAGAAGGAATCATGCAATAAATATTTTCTGGATACCCACTGTGTCCTGAGATTGTTATTTCAGAGTGTCTTTTTCTGTTTCTCCTGGTCTCCCGCTCTGGGATTTTCAATGCTGCAGCTCTATTGGCCTTCTCAGCTAGATGGTGTTCTTCTGGAACTTGGATGGATCCATGTGCCCCACCTCTTTGGTTTCCTTGCTTGTTTTGCTGGAATACATCCTCAGTAAATTCCTTACAGTTGAAGGAAAGCAAATTAGCAGAGTTTTTGCATTTCTGAAACCATCTTTAGTTTGCGTTCACTAGATTAAATAATATTTTCTAGGTTGAAAATGATTTTCCTTCAAAATATAAAGACTTCCAGAATTGCTCAAAAGAAACCTAATGCCAGTCTGAGAAATACTCTTTTGTAGGGGGCCTGATTTGTTTTTCCTCTCTGAAAGCTTTAGCATCTTCTCTTGCCCTTGGTGTTTTAGAAATTTCTGTGTGTGCACTCACATGTGCATGTGTGCGTGCATGTGTCTACCAGAGAGAGGGAGGGAGGGAGTGAGACAGACATATGAAGAGACTGGGACAGAGAAAGGAAGGGAAGGAAGGAGGGATTGATTGATTTATCTTGCAAAGCACTGTCAGTTTGGAGACCTGTGTCTCCCTTCAGCTTTGAGCAATCACCTTATGTTGTTGATTTCTCCTGCTGTTTTCTCTTTCGTGCTGCACTTTCTGCTATTTGGTTTGGGGACCTCCCAGAGGAATTATTCGTGTCTTCTTTTCCTTACCTGTTTTCTTTTATTTATTTATTATTTATTTATTTATTTATTTATTTATTTATTTATTTATTTATATTTATTATTATTATTTTTTTATTTATGATAGTCACACAGAGAGAGAGAGAGAGAGAGAGGCAGAGACACAGGCAGAGGGAGAAGCAGGCTCCATGCACCGGGAGCCCGACGTGGGATTTGATTCCGGGTCTCCAGGATCGCGCCCTGGGCCAAAGGCAGGCGCTAAACCGCTGCGCCACCCAGGGATCCCTCCAGTTCTGTTTATTTTATTTTTATTTTTTTATTTTTTTATTTTTTTATTTTTTTATGATAATCACACAGAGAGAGAGAGAGGCAGAGACACAGGCAGAGGGAGAAGCAGGCTCCATGCACCAGGAGTCCGACGTGGGATTCGATCCCGGGTCTCCAGGATCGCGCCCTGGGCCAAAGGCAGGCGCCAAACCGCTGCGCCACCCAGGGATCCCTGTTTTCTTTTACCTTATATTCCTTTTTTTCATTTTGGGCAACCTTTCTGGATTTATTTTTTAACCCTGCTATTGGGTTGTTCTTGTATTTTTAATTTCCAAGAATGCTCTCATGGTTTCTGATTGCTCCTCTCGTAACATATTGTTCTTTGTTTTATTGTTGTAATATCTTCCCAAATTTCTCTGAGGATGCTAATTAGATCTTTCTTAAAAGATAGATTTTGTTGCTTGAATTCTCTCTGTATCCTTAGGGCCAATTTTTCCCTTTATAAAAAATTTGTGTTGTTTGCTTTATGCTGGATGATTTCCCGAAAATCTTTGTATCATTCTTACTGAGTTGGATGAACTGGAAGTTCATTTCCTCAAACTCTTTAGAAGGCATTTTCCTCTTCCTCTGGGGCTTGGCAGGTCGTGGAGGGGCTGAATACCTGGGTCCTGGCCACTGCATGCCCCCCCAACCCCTGCGGCAGCTCCCGCACTCTGTGTCCACTGTCCTCCTCCCGTCCTGGGATCTGCATCCCGTGCCCCTGGCAGTCCAGGCTGGGAGGCCAGCAGGCTGCTTCCTCCACTGCAGCGCTGCTCTCATATCTGCTGCAGGCTGTGCTTCTCCTCTTCTGCCCAGCAGCCAGGGGCCTCCATTTATGTTCTGTGTCCCAGAATTGTTGAAATATCTGACTCAGTAAGTACCTGTCTCTTTTCTGTCTCTCATGTAAAGTGCTTAGTAGCAAGAACTCAATAAATGTTGGCTGTTATTGTTCATTGTATGTCTTAAAATTGGATTACACTCGTTTTAAGACATCTTTGGTTAAAGGGAGGTCAACATATCTGTGTTCTCTCTGCCACCTTGAGCTGGCAGTCTCCTTAAATCTAGTCACTGTGGATTACCAGCACCTCTTAGGGTTCAGGGTCGTAAAATGAATCCGTTTTATCAGTATTGTAAAAGCATTATGAAAACTGTGTTTTTAAATGCACTCCATGGAAAAGACATGTTATGTCATCACCTTACAATTTTCTGAGTTTTTTTCCTTAGCAGATAGAGGAAGTGCTTTGATTTTTCCTCTATTTTGAAATGCTAAAGACTTTCATCAGGAGACAGATGATTCAACTGCATTTGATCATAAAAATATTGTTCCTTTCGATTAGCTTTGAGCCTCTGCTGATTTCCCTGAGAATCACTAATAGGAACAGGATCCAAGGACATTATCAATCCACATTTATAATCCAGCAGTTGAGTGGCATTAGATTTGGAGTCAGTTAAAAATAATTAACTCTTCTAAATCTGTAAGATGTGTTAGTACAAGGTCACCTGTATTTGACCTCTTTTTTTAAACAGCTTCTATGTGTAAGCAGATCTATCCAGCAACAAAAGTATGACATTCGTAGTATTTACAGTAGTTGTCCCTTCCACTAATTGGCTTTCTGTTTGTAGCACTCTTATGCCTGTTCCTGACCCTACCCCTTTCCAAATCCCTTTTCTTAATGCAGAGGCTCTGATTCATTTATACATCCACCAAGTGTGCACATAGGTTAACTCTCCCTAGTGGTTGTTTTAGGCTAGTACAGTAGAAAATACATCACTGGAGATCCTGGTTATCCTGACAATCCAAAAATGCTTAGTCCCAGTTTTTTAGATTATTATAAGAAATTAAATCTTAAGATTTGGGCCTCAATTAAAGACACACTGCATAACTAGGATGAATCGTTTGGTTTTGCAGATTATTTATTGCTCATTTAGCATGGTGTTCTGTAATACCACCAATTTCTTCATAACTCCAAACACAGTAACATACCCAGACCAAGCAACTTTGAGTAGTTGCACTTTCTGTCCTGTGTAACAAATAAAGCCAGTTGAGTCACCACTCACTACCAGTTAAATGAGCTGTCCAACCCATCTGTAGGAGAGCCTTCCATCAGACTCTTCTGGCCAAAGCTTGCTTATATTCTTTTTGAAGTGAGAAGGATTTTCCTCAAATCCCTACAGATTATTGTATTTTCAGGTGTACATGATCTCAGTGGGGCATGGCTTCAGTCCTGTGGTTCCCTTTGAGATTTTGCAGGTATGTAGGTCTTGTCTTATTCCTGTAACAAAGGGGATTATTTTCCCTCACCCATGGCCCCCCAAAAATCTATCAGCAAGACCTGCTGGATTTTTAATGTGAATATATCCGTTCTACTACCTTCCTGCTCTCAGAATGTCAGGACTTCTCTCCTTACTTACTGCCTCCCAGTTGAGGGCCCTATATCCAGTTTTCCCATTTCCAACCCATCCTCTATACCACAAATGAAACCCATTCTCGAGACTTCCTTTAAAATTCTTTACTGGCTCTCCATTGCTCAGGATTGGTCAGGAGAAAAACCACGCACTAAGCACCTTAATGTCAATCAAGTTCTCCAGCCTCCCTCTCCACCATCAGACCTGGCTCTCCCTGCCTTGCTCAGAAGCTTCCTTCCTGAAACACCCTCTCTCCTTTTCCTGTACCTAACTCAACTTGCTCCCTTCATGATCTGGCTCAAGCTTACCTCTTCCAACAGCCCATTCTTGGTGAGCCCAGCCTGGGTTCAGGACTTTGTCCCCTTTGTGCTCCTACACAAAGCATATTTCATTGGGATTTTCTGCATATGAGTCTTGTGCCCATGTTAGTGGGGACTAGGCGTTACTTATTTTTATTTTGCGAGAGGTAGCCTGACACCTGGAGTATGTTCAGTGGATGTTTCTTGAGCTCAGCAGAACTGAATGAAGCTAGAGGCAGTGCAGCTCTCTTCTCTTTCTCTTCCTTCTCCTACTTCCTCAGTTTTACTCTCCTCAGGGCAGTTTTCATTCCTTGGCCTTTCATGGTCACGTCAGGTGGCTCTGCTACTTGCTGTTGCTAGAAATACCTCTACATTAGTCATCTCTCTTTTAGGTTGGTTGAGAAGGTCTGATCTAGTCATCCACCTTCTGCCTAATTTCTGTCTTTTGCCTCTTTATTTCCCTTTCCAGAAGCTAGTTAACTAGCTGGCTAGCTCTTATGCTCTCTCTCTTTCTCTGTGTTTCTCTTAATAACAACTTAAGTAACAGGTTTATTGCAATATAATTCACATACTATACAATTCACTCATTTAAATTGTAAATTCAGTGGTTTTAAGTCTATTGACAGAGTTGTGCAACCATCACTACAATCAGTTTTAGAACATTTTCATTACTAAAAAGAAACCTTATACTAGTTATCAAGTCCTCCTCAATTTTCCTAAACCCCAGCCCCCAGCAGCCATTAATCTTTCTTCTGTCCCCTATTTGTTTATTCTAGACATTTCACATAATGGAGTCCATAATATGTGGCCTTTTGTTGTCTGGTTTCTTTCACTTGCCTTAATGTTTTCAAGGTTCATCCAATTTGTAGTGTATATAAGTACTTCAGTCTTGTATGGGTTTGCTTCAACTGTCATAATAGAATATCTCAGACTGGGGGGCTTAACCAATAGAAATTTATTTTCTCACAGTTTTGGAGGCTGGAAGTCCAAGGTGTCAGCAGGATTAGTTTCTAGGAAGGCCTCTCTTCTTGGTTTGCAGATGGCTGCCTCCTCTGTCTGTCCTTAAATGGTCTTTTCTCTGTGCAATGGACACCAGTTCTATTGGATTAGGGCCCCATCCCTGTGATCTGTTTTAACTTTAAAGGCCTATCTCCAAATACAGTCACACTGAGCCTTAGGATTTCAACATATGCATTTGGGGGGAAATAATTCAGTTCATAAAAATTCCTTTTTATTGCTGAATAATCTTTTATTGTATGGATATGTAACAATTTATTTGTAAATTCATCACTGATGGCTATTTGGATTCTTTTAGCCACTTCTGGCTATTATTAATAATGTCACTGTAAACATTTGTACATGAGTTTTTGTATAGATATTTGTCTTTACTTCTTTTGGAATGTACCTAAGAGTCGGATTGCTGAGATATTGTAGGTAACTCCATATTGAACATTGTGAGGAACTGCCAGACTGTTTTCCAAACTGGTTGTACTACTTTACATTCCCACCATTCTGTGCTTGATTCTGCTTTCTCTATAGTGTCTCCTACACTTGTTATTATTAGCTTTTTAAATTGTAACTCTCCTCTTGATGTGAAATATATCTCATTACGGTCTTGATTTATATTTCCCTAATGACAGGTGATGTTGAACATGTGATTATGTGATTGTTGGAAAATTCACATATTAGCTATTCGTGTATCTTCTTTGGAGAATTGTCTACTCAAATCCTTTGCTCATTTTTAAATTGGGTTGAGTTTCCAGAGTTCTTTGTATATTTTTAATATAAGTCCCTTATTATGTATATGATTTATAATATTTTCTCCCATTTTGTGGGTGTCTCTTGACTTTCTTGATTGAATCCTTTGAATCAAAAAAGGGTTAAACCTTGATAATGTCCAGTTTCTCAATTTTTTCTTTTGTTTATGTTTTTATATCTAAGGAGGCTCTGCCTAACTCAAGTTCATGAAGATTTATTTATGTCTGTATTTCCTTCTGAGAGTTTTATAGTTTTGTCTCTTAAATTTAGATTGGTCTTCCATTTTGAGTTAAGTTTTGCATATGGTGGGAGGTGAGGGTCCAGCTACAATCCTTTGTATGTGGCTAATAAGTAATAAGTTTCCTCAGCACT
Organism: Canis lupus baileyi; assembly: GCF_048164855.1. NCBI lineage: Eukaryota > Metazoa > Chordata > Mammalia > Carnivora > Canidae > Canis > Canis lupus. The sequence continues at coordinate 12,395,851 of NC_132861.1, read as the reverse complement.
GGAACTTTTTTTCCCCAGTGTTAATGATTTGTTTTTGCTGAGATGATGAGATCAACATCAGAGAATTTACCCTCTCCTTTGGCTGGCAGCTCATTCCATATCATTACCATTGGCATATCTCCCTTGTTTTCATCATTCTTCACACTCTGGGATTCCACTTATATCCAGATTCACGGCTGTGCTATAAATGTTGAAGTTGCTACTTAAGCGTGGGAGTTATAAATCTATGGTGATCAGCCTTCCTGGTTTGCCTGGTGGTGCTCAGGGGTTTCCCAAGACGTGGGACTTTTATAGCTAAAACTTAGACTGTCCCTATGTAGAGCTGAGGCATCACTGAGCTGGTGGAAAGAATGCCCCACTGAACTGCCCCCCAAATCCAGAGAGTCAGATGTTAACTAATCTGCAATCATCTGAAAGCTGGAGGCCAGAGGACCCATTTCTAAGATGACTCACTCACAGAGCTGGAAAGTTGGTGCTAGCTGCTGGCAGGAAAGCCTCAGTTCCCCCCATGTGGGTCTCTATACAAGGCTTCTTGGGAGTTACCACGTGGTGCTGGGCTTCCCCCAAAGTGAGCAGCCCAAGAGACCAAGGAGCAAGCTGCAATGTCTTTGCAATGTCTTTCACACCCTCAGGGTTCTCGGAGTCACACAAGTCAGTGGGAGGGGACTCCATAACGGTAGGGACAAGAGGGAGGTGAAGATCATCACAGGGGAAGGCATCTTAGAGGCTCAAAAAGTTTAAGTCTGGCCTGAGATTATACCCTTGATGGGCAGTTGTATCAAACCCAGATCTTGAGTACAATCCTGAAACAGGTCAGTTCCCTTGCTTTGTTTAATTTTGTCCTTCTTTTCTCCTGTGGAGGAGTTGTGGCCCTCATACTAAAGAGTTTGCTCACAGTTTCCCCATGTGAAGGAAGCTTGGTAAAAACAGCTGCTGTTTGTTCATGGTCCTGAGAGCAAGGTGAGAGGAATTGTTTTTCAGCTAGCTGAGCAAAGCAGACCACCTCCCTACAGAAGATCTGCAAAAGAACAACCTGTTTATCAAAGCAACTAGGAAGATCTTAGGTTTAAAAAAAATAGTTCAGTTCAAAGAATACCTTTCCCTGGACATACAAATATGCCAGAAAAAACCCCTATGTTTCCCACATAAAATTCTAAGGAAAAAAGGCCTTGAAGAAAAACTCTGATTCATTTTACTTGATTTTACCTTAATTTAGTTCTTTTATTCCTATAACATTAGGTTCTGCCTCTGTTCTGGCCTTGCTCTCTCCTTTCTCTCAGGCTGTAGTGATTTCTAGTGAGTACCTCTGATTCAATAGGTTGTAAGCCCCACCTGGGGAAGCACTTTGTTTCTGAATTTCCCACAGCACCTCCTCCTGAAGTGCTTGCCAGTGGTATGCATCTGTGAATGCATATTGAATTGGATTAATATACATTTACTTTTTTTTTTTTTTTTTTTTTTACATTTACTTTTTTAAAGTCTGTTTTACTGCCTGGGATATCAAGTATGTTGGACAATGAAGAATGGACCTTTATCAATATAATATTGCACCCTTAAAAGCACGATAATATGGTTCTAGTTGATTGAGATATTGCAAGCAGAGATATTTATTTAAATATATACTCAAAGGAGAATCAATGCAAAAAGGAAAAAGGTAAGAACAAATCTAGTTCTTCAGTTTTCATTGAAATGTGAAGATTTGCATTCTTCAAAAGACTTACCTTTCAAAAGAAAAACAGTATTACTTTGAAAGAGCAGCACATCATTTCAACATTCAGTAGCAGCAAAATATCTTTTGTTGCTCAAACAGGAATTTTTATCTTTTTTAAAAAAAATGTTGCAAGAATATGAACCCTTGATAAACGTGAGTGAGTATCCTTCAGCTTCTATGGATAGGATTTGGATATTGAATCCTAGAGGGGATTTTTTTTAGATGTTTATTAATTTTGAAGTTATTTTAATTAATTTGTCCATTACTGTTACATCCATTTGGAAGGGTCTTTGATCTGCTCTGCCAAGTGTGTCATTCACTTGTCTGTTTTTTGGGGGGAGGACTCAAAATGATAGACCAAATTCTGTATCTGATACAGGCCTTTTGACAGTGAAGAGATTGGAATAATAGCCATTTCTCTACCGTAGTGTAAGCCTATTTCTGAACCAAAGACAAGAATTTTCTATTTTTTAAACTTTTGTTTTGATATAACAGCTTTATTGATATATACTCACATACTACATAGAATTCACCCTTTTAAAGAATACAGTTCACTAGTTTTTAGTATATCCACAGAATTATGAACCATCACCACAATCAATTTTAGAACATCTGCATGGGGACACCTGGGTAGCTCAAGTGGTTTAGTGCCTGCCTTTAGCCCAGGGTGTGTTCCTGGAGTCCCAGGATCAAGTCCCACATCAGGTTGCCTGCATGGAGCCTGCTTCTCCCTCTGCCTGTGTCTGCCTCTCTCTCTGTGTCTCTCATGAATAAATAAATACAATCTTTTAAATAAGTAAGTAAGTAAATAAATAAATAATAGAACATCTGCATGACCCCCAAAAGAAAGAAACCCTATACCCAGTATCAAATACCCCTCATTTTCCCAAATCCCAGCCTCTGGCAACCACTAATCTTCCTGTTTCCATGGATCTGCCTATTCTGGACATTTCAGATAATAGAATCATATAATATGTGGCCTTCTGAGTCTGGCTACTTTCACTTGCATTAATGTTTTCAGGGTTCATCTATATTGCAGCATGTATCAGTACATCATTCCTTTTAATGGCTAAAAAATATTCTAGTGTATTGGCATTGGCATTTCACATTTTGGCTATCCATTCATTTGTCGATGTATATTTGCATTTTTCTACCTTTTGTCTGTATGCAGAATGCCACTATGAATATTCACATGCAAGTTTTTGTAGGGATATACCTAGAAGCAGAATTATTCTGTCATATGGTATCTGTATGTTTAACTTTTTGAGGAACTGCTAGATTGTTTTTCAAAGTGGCTACGCCATTTTACATTCCTATAATTGGTATACAAGGTCCCACTCTCCATACTCTGGCCAACACTTGTTAATGTCTGTCTGTTTTTTTTTTAAGATTTTATTCATTTTTTTATTAGAGACACAGAGAGAGGCAGAAAGCTAGACAGAGGGAGAAACAGGGTCCTTGTGGGAGCCCAATGTGGGACTTAATCCCAGGACCCTGGGATCATGCCCTGAGCCAAGGCAAGACGCTCAACCACTGAGCTACCCAGGTGTCCTGTCTGTCTTTTTGATTATAGTTATTCTCGTGGGTGTGAGGTGGTTTCTCATTATGGCTTTGATGTGCATTTTCCTGATGGCTAAGGAGATTATGCTTCTTGCCATAGGCTTATTGGCACTCTGCATATTTTCTTTGGAGAAATATCTACTTAAATCCTGGCTCATTTTAAAATTTGATTATTTTTCTTTTCATTGTCAAGTTATATAGTTATTCATATATTTTGGATACTAGAAAGCCATCAGATATATATTTTATAACTATTTCCTCCCATTCTTGCATTGCCTCCCCTTTCTTGATAGTGTCTTTTGAATATAAAAGCTTTCACATTTTTTTCTCAGTTTTACTGAGAATTGACATATATCACTGTATAACTTTGAGGCATACAACATGATGGTTTGATTTACATATGTTATGAAATATTTGCCACAGAAGTTCAGCTAACATGCATCTTCTCACATAGACACAATAAAAACAAAAGAAAGAAGAATAAAGGAAAATATTATCTCCTTGTGATGAGAACTCTTAGGATTTACTTCCTTGACAACTTCCCTTGTATATCACACAGCAGTGTTAGCTGTAGTCGTCATGGTGTACATTACACCCTGAATACTTATTTATGGTATAATTGGAAATTTGTATCTTTTGACCATCTTTCTCCAGTTTCCCCTCCCCCAGTCTCCTGCTTCTGGTAACTACAAGTCTGATCTCTTTTTTCCTGTGTTCATTTTGGGTTTTATTGTATTTTTATTTTAAGATTCTCCATGTACGTGAGATCATACGATATTTGTCTTTCTCTAGCTTATTTCACTTGGCATAATGCCTTCAAATTCCACCCATGTTGTTGCAGATTTTCTCATTTTTCTCGAGTGAATAATATTCCAATTTGTGTGTGTGTGTGTGTGTGTGTGTGTGTGTGTAAAATAACTTCTTTATCCATTCATCTATTGATAGGCACTTAGGTTGTTTCCATGTCTTGTCCATTGTAAATAATGCTGCTATAAACATGAGAATGCAGATATCTTTATGTTCTTTGCCTTTGGATATATTCCCAGAAGTGGAATTGTTAGATCATTTTAATTTTTTGAGAGTTCTCCATAGTGTTTTCCAGAGTTGCTGTACCAAATTCCAAGCCCACCAGCAGTGTGCAATGGTTCCTTTTTCTTCACTTCCAGACCAGTATTTATCTCTTATCTTTCTGATGATGGCCATTCTAACAGTCATGAGGTGATAGCTCATGGTGCTTTTAATTTTGAAAGCTTTTACTTTGATCAAAATTCATTTTGTTTTCCTTTTCTTTTGTTGCTTATGCTTATTGTGCCATATATAAGAAATTATTGCCTAAGTTGAGGTCATGAGGTATATCCTTTCTTCTAAGAGTTTCATAGTTTAGCATCTGTATTGAATTCTCTAATCCATTTTTGAGATGTTTTTAGTATGACAAGAGGTCATACTCTAACATCCTTCTTACATATCTGTATACTCAGTTTTCCTAGGACCATTTATTGACAAACCATTTCTTTCTCCCACTGAATGGACTTGGCAGCCTTATTGAAATCAGTTGACCATAAACTGAATTTCTGGAAACTCAAGTTTCTTGTATTAGGCTGTTTCTGTCCTTATGCTAGTACCAAGTCTTGATTACTGTAGCTTTGTACTGAATTTTGAAAATTAGAAGTATGAGCTCTCTAACTTTGTGTTTCAGGATTATTTGGACTACTCTGTGTTTTTTCTTTTTTTGAATTTCCGTATGAATTTTAGGATCAGCTTGTCAGTTCCTGCAAAGAAGCCAGCTAGAATTTTGATAGGGATTGCAGTGATTCGTAGATCAATTCGGGGAGTAGTGTCATTTTAACAACAGTGAGTATTCTAATCCATGAACATAGAATGTTTTTCACTTGTTTGTATATTCTCTAATTTCTTTTAATAATGTTTTGTAGTTTTTATAGAAAAAGTTGTACACTTCGTTCAATTTATTCCTGGTGTAGCTGCTTGAAAATATAGATGAACTCCCAAATTTGTTCAAATTTCCATTTAGTATTAGGAAGATATTCAAGTAATTTGGATTTATGGTAAAGCAAAATGAAATATTACAGAGTAGCTTTTTCATGAAATAGCTTTATAGTCTAGAAGCTGTGCATGTTATACTTTCAAGCACTCTGGTATAAGTAAAACTCCTACGAAGCAAAACCCAAAAATCTCTACCTTCGTTCTCACATATAGTTGACTCTTGAACAATGTGGGGGTTAGGAACACCAATCTCCCTGTGCAGTCTAAAATCTGCCTGTAACTTTTTTCTTCTTAAATCCTTTACTACTGATAGCTGTTAACTTGAAGCCTTACTCGTGACCATAAGCAAACATATAGTTCTTAACACCTATTTTGTGTATGTCTTTATGTACTATGTTATAACAGCAGAATAAGCTAGAGTAAAAGAAAATGTTAAAAAAAATCATAAGAAATAGAAAATACTTTTAAAATACTGTTCTGTATTTATTAAAAAAAGAAAACATGTATAAGTGGACCCACACAGTTCAAACCTCTATTGTTTAAAGGTCAACTGTAATGAAAACTTTATCAGTAGAAGTGATTGCATAGGTACCTTAGACAATGAAATGAAAAGCCCTCATTTGCTTTTCTTTCCTAGCAGAGATTGATAATGCCACAAACATACCTCAAGAGGATATAAAGAGCTTTATTACCTAGATATTTCGTATTTCTGGGGAGAGCAGAGCACATCTTCCAAGGAGGTCCAAATGGCTTGAAAGAGAGCAAGGAAAGATTCATTTGGGAGTTTTTTTGTGGTTAGGGAATGGGGCACGGTGAGTGTACCATGCTCAGGGAGGTGTTTGAGTGGTTTGACTTTCCCACGGGTGCCAAGAGGGGAGCACCATACTTATGAACTTTCTCAGATGGGAGGAGCCAGAGAGCTCTGATATTTGATGACTAAAATGTACTATATTTAATTGAATTTGAACTTGTATAATAAGCCATTATAGTGCTCTATGAGGCTTGCAGCCTAAGTCTGTTAAGGAAGGTAGAAGTTCCATTGAATGCCTTGTTCAGGAGCATTACGTATTCTGAGAAGCAAAACGATTGCCTTGTTCACTATCAGTAATGTTTGGAAGTCCAAAACTCTGTCATGGTGAGAGCTTGTATTGTGGCTATAGGGAGTATAGAAACATGTGTGACCTTAATTTTATTTTTTGGGTCTCTGTAGCATTAAAAGATTCTTGAACTTTTTAAAAAAAAATTTAAACGTTAAAGAAGGCAACCATGAATATGGAATTGTTGCTGCCACTGGCTGGACCAGACTGCCAGGCCAATGACAATGGCCCAAGATTATAAAAACGTGCAGATGGGACTGACTTTGAGGAAAACATCCAGTGTTAGATAACTATTTGAAATTTGTCTGATTGTGCTGACCCTTGGGTTGCATCCTTTTCAGGAACATCTTCATTAAGGGATGGAAAACAGCAGCTCTTGACAAGCTCTATCATATGTGATGGCTATGGTCCCACTTGTAAAGTGCACAAACTCCTGCTTTTGCTCATCAGTTGATTCTAAGGGCTCTACAGGTAGCCAGTGGGTCTAGGAGAAGAGTGATCTCCTCTAGCACTGCCACATCAGGCAAGGGATGAGGACAGAGAGGCCACCCCCTTCTGCAGGTAGGCTGTGCCATAGGGCCCAGGTTTGGTTCCATTCTGTGGCAAGAAGGCCAGGCTATTTATGCTGAGTTTGTGGGATGCTACTTTTCATTGGGGATCTTGGTGTAAAGGGTCACAGGTTCAGAGCAGATGAGAGTTTTACTTTTCAGGAGAGATCAGTATGTGCCCAGTAAGTGCAACCTTACTGGTTAAGTGCAAATATAATATTGTATATTGCAGGGTCTAGGAGGACAGTTTCTTAGACCAGAAACCCATGAGCAACCTGTAACCATTATTGGTGGTCTAGAAACTCCAGAAGGTGTGAGAGAGGTTGCTAAAGCCTCTACAGTGAAATCAGCTCTGAGAGCACTAATGGAAGTATGTGTTGATTGCAGTTGGGACAGATTCTAGAGCCTTTGTTGGAGGGGATCCTACCAAAGGTGAGCCAGTTTGCAAGTAACAGCATAAATGGGTTAAAGCAAAATTTGATAATGAAGAATATTTTGCCTCCCAAGCCCAATGGAGTCTAAAAGATCTTGGGCTTCTTTTAAGATATTGAATGTAGATAGAATTGCTAGCTATTTCTTGACAGTATCAAGGGTAGAGTACCCTACAGTTTACCAAATAATTTGTAGGACTTTGGGCAGCCCGGGTGGCTCAGTGGTTTAGCGCCTGCCTTCAGCCCAGGGTCTGATCCTGGAGACCGGGGATCGAGTCCCACGTCGGGCTCCCTGCATGGAGCCTGCTTCTCCCTCTGCCTGTGTCTCTGTCTCTGTCTCTCTCTGTATGTCTCTCATGAATAAATAAATAAAATCTTAAAATAATTTGTAGGAATCTCTTAAGGTGGCAGGATTTTGCACAGAGTGCTAGTCAGTTGACCTATCCCTTTTTTTAAATGATTTTCTTTGTATTTATATGTCCTGAATGAATGTGCCATATAAATGTTCTCAAAGAAAGATATTATAATGTCAGACCTGTGCCTGGAGAAAGGTGGATCCAGGTAAGATCTAGCCTACAAAGATTGTTTGGGATGGGAAGACTGTTCAGGTACTCCGTGGGTAGCTGCTGTATAGAGGTGTGTTGTGTCCCTTCAGAAACCAAGGAAAAACCGTGACTGAGGGACAAAGAATGGTCCAGATTTCGTGTTAAATGACCAGCAGGGGTCTTGTATAATGGGTTTCAATTCTTGCAGGCCTCACTTTAATTTATAGCAAGTTATATTAGCTGCTTTAACTGGAGGTATGGTCTATAGGGTCCCATTTTGTCAAGCTAAATTTTTTATGTGTCAAAACTTTAATTTTCTTTAAATTTATTAATCACAGAGTGTTTATGTCCACTATGGGATATTTTAAGGCAATGGATGCTCTGAGTCTGGAAGTTGAGGCAAGATGGTACTTCTTGTGGTTAAGACGAGGCTTATTTATGTTTTATTTCTCGTTCAGTAATTCCCTTAAAATTATAGAGTATTATAGCAGAGATATTATCTCAATTTAATGAGATTCCCCAGGTATAACTATGGTTTGAGCCACAGTATTGATTAAAATCGTAAAGATTTGCCAATTAATACATTTAAGGGAATGTTAAGATGAATTCAGAAGCTATGTTATAGAGGTACAAAGTCCATGCCCTTTTATCTTTTGGGTATAAGTTCCTTTAGTAAATTTCGATTTCCAATGGAGTCCAGCTGTAGACCTTGGTTTCAGTTTTTTGTTTATTTTGCCAAATACAGGCTTCTTTCCTTCTCCTTCCTCCACCCCATATTCCTTTTATTTCCCTGTTGTTTATACTAGGGGTTCTCTCTCCTCTACTTATAGTTGCAGATTCCCTCCAGAGAGCTTCAGATCAGTATCACCAAGGTTGGAAGCCTCTCCCATGACACTGTTACTTTATAGGATTTAAGAACTCCAGGCTTAAGGAAGATTTGAATGAACCCCTTTCACTGTGCTACAGAGATGCCATGGGTGTTTTTCTCTATAACCCTAAGGATCAGGATTTTTTTTTGGGACAGAGGCATAGGCAGCAGCAACAACAGAGGTGTTTATGGGGCCTGCAGAGCCATTTGTTTTTAGGAGTGCAGACCTCACCACTTCACATAACTGCTTTTTCTCTTTTTGTGTGTGTGTTGTTTCTTCCTTTAATGACTACTTTTTCATGAGTGATCACCCAGGGGACCTGTATACAGCAAAAGGTGATCTTTCCCCTGAGCCTGGCATTAGTTACAATGGCATTCTAAGACATGCAGATAGGTACAGGCTAAGAACCATGACCCAAGGCCACACTAAGGGCCCTAGCCAATCACATTCCTGTCTCCAAAAAACGATTAGTGATTGAAACTGCCAATGTGGGACAGATTAACCTACGACAGGGGCTTTCTGTAGGACTCACTAATGCAGAGCAGAGCAGCATAGCTCAAAGCATGAGCTAGCTATTAAGCAGTAGCTCCAAGTGCATGCTTTCTTTCTCTCCTTAAAAAAAAAAACATTTATTTGAGAGAGCATGTGAGTGGGAGGGGCAGAGAGAGAGAAACTCAAGCAGATTCTGCACTCAGCACGGAGCCCAGCATAGGGCTCAATCTCACGACCCTGACATCATGACCTGAGCCAAGAATCAAACGCTTAACCAACTGAGCCACCCAGGTGCCCCAGTGTGTGCTTATTAGGCAGCAGAGTCAGCTAGCAAGCAAAACACGAAGAAAGGCTCCTGGTGATGGTCACTGTCTGAGCATCCTGGTCATACTACCTATTGTTGTGGTCACCCTGAAGAGTTAGGAAGACCTCCACCAAAATTTGGTTTGGATGTCAAGACTGATGATGCCATACACAAAGCAGTTTGTGAGGAGTTTATTACTTACATAACTGAGGTGACTGGGAGAGCAGTGCAGGCCTCTCAAACGTGTGAAATGACTTGAGAGAGCAAGGGAAGGATACTAACTCAATTTATTTTATTGTTGTCAGGGAGTGGGAAGGGGCTTGTGTAGTTTGACGTTCCTGCCAGCTCTAAAGGAGGCAGTACTGGGCTTTCTAATCTGCTTTCCCAGATATGGGGCAGTAGGGGGCTGGGCAGTGTAAAATGGGGCATGCGGTTTGAAACTTGATAGCTGTTAGCCATCAAACATTAAAAAAAAAAAAAAAAAAAAGGGAGTCCAGCCCTTTACTACAGTTGCTAAATATTTTATCTTGTTGGTGCTATTGTAAATTAAATCTTAATTTTATTTTTGGATTAGCTATTGCAAGTATATAGAAATACAATAGATTTTTGTATATTGAACTCATTCATTGTAATAGTTTTTAGTAGATTTCATAGGGTTTTCTATATACAAGATTGTGTGATCTACAGATTGTTTTGCTTCTTGTTTCCAATCATCATATCTTTTAATTTTCTTGCTCAACTGTCCTGACTAGGACCTTCCATAAAATACTGAGTAGAAGTGATGAGAGCAGACATTCTTGTCTGGTTCCCAATCTATGGGGGAAGCATTCAGTCTTTTTCCACTGAGTCTGATGTTAGCTATGGATTTTTTTTTCCATCCTCTTATCAGGTTGAGGATATTTTTCTATTATTCCTAGTTTGTTTAGTGTTTTATCATTAAATACCTTTGGAAGTTGTCAAGTGATTTTTCTGCATCTATTGAGATGATCATGTGGTTGTTCTTTGTTCTATTCATATGGCATCAGTCATTGATTTTTATGTTAAACCAATCTTTCATTCCTGGGGTAAATCTCACTTGTTTATAGTATATAATGCTTTTTATATGTTTCTGGTTTCTGTTTGCTGTATTTTGGTGAAAATTTTGTACTGTAAGAGTTTTCTTTTTTCATGATATTTTTGTCTGGTTTGGTTATCAAATGAACACCTCATAGCATGAGTTTGAAAATATTTCTGTGTCTCCCTCTCTCCTCCTTCCCTGGAATAATTTGTGAAGAACTGGCATAAATTCTTTAAATGCTTGATAGGATTCTTTGTTGAAGACATTTGAGTCTGGGCTTTTCTTTGTGGGAACTTTTTGGATGTCTAATTCAATTTCCTAGTTGTAAATATATTCAAATTTTCTATTTCTTTTTTTTTCTCTTTGTGTTTTTCTGGAATGTGTTCATTTCACTAGATTGTTCATAATATTCCTTTATAATTATTTTTATTTTTGCAAGATTAGTCATGATGTCCCTGTTGCATTCCTCACTTAACAAATTGAGTCTTCTCTCTTTTTTCTTGGTCAATGTAACAAAAGGTTTGTTGACTTTGTTGATCTTTCTAAAAACCAAATTTGATTTTGCTGACTCTCTCTTTTGCTTTTCCATTTTATTTATTATGATTCTAGTATTTATTATTTCCTTCCTTCTGCTTACATTTAGTTTGCTCTTCTTTCTTCAGTGTCATTAGATGGAAGATTACTTTATTGATGTAATATCTTTCTTCTTTTTTTAACGTGGGCATTGTAGAGTGCTTCAGAGATTTTCATTCTTATGGCCTACCTCTACCCTTGGGCAGATCTCTTAGTTATGACTCTAGTAGGGGGTGTGGTGGACAGTGATCTGTTCCTCGAGGAGTGACAATCCTGATTTACAGGTGGGTACTAGGCAGGGGCAGTAGCTTCTGTTTGTCTCCCTTTGCCTCTCCTGATATTGAACCGCTAGGGACACAGGGCAACAATGATTAGGGCCCCAGGATTTTTGGCTTGCTATGGTTAGAGTAGTTACTGCCTCTGCCCTCTTCCTTGGAGCTGCGTAAGAAGGGTTCCCTCAACTCTTGGCCTCTTGCTTGCATGTAATTCAGTCTCTGCAACGTGGACCTAGGAGGAGGGCATAGGGATGGGAAATGGTGGTGGCCTGCCTCTCCCAGTGAGAGATGGTAGTTCTTGACCAGGGGGAGAGAAATCCTGTTGCCTTGGTCATAACCACCCAGAGTAGAGCTTTTATCATGCTGAGATGGACAAGGTTGCAGAGTAGGAAAGGAATGAGTCAGGCTCAAGTGCCATCCAGTTTGACTATTCTTACAGAGATTTAGTATATTTTCATATATAAATGTTTCTTTATCCCCTATATGCCCTTAAAACAGTTTCTAGAAACTTTTAGTGATTATTGTGTTTTAAAAATAATTTTTGCTAATTATGGTTGTTTCACGGGAGAAAGTGTCCATGAAGCTCTTCGTGCGACCGTCACAGAAGATGTCTCTCTTATGTGTCTGCTCAGTTTTATTTAACATTGTTATCATTTGTTTAGGGAGGACTTCCTGTACACCTTGATATGCTATTTCCATCAATATACATACATATATATATATATATATATATATATATATATATATATAAAAATTTTATTTATTTATGCATGAGAGACATAGAGAGAGAGAGAGGCAGAGACACAGGCAGAGGGAGAAGCAGGCTCCATGCAGGGAGCCCCAACGCAGGACTCGATCCCAGTGTCTCCAGGATCTCACCCTGGGCCGAAGGTGGCGCTAAACCGCTGAGTCACCAGGGCTGCCCAAAATCTGTATTTTTGAATAGCCCAAGGACACTACGTACTTGAAAAAAAAATATTCTTCTGATATGTTGCACTTGAGAAGTCGTAGAGTGCACATTTTAATAATTAGATTCCTTTTATGAGAAATTAAGATTAAATTGAGGCACATTCAGTCAGAGCAGCTGAATGTAATGCTGAAGAGTACCTTTCCAAGGATGATATGGCATCTCCTGTTGATGTTTTTACCCCAAAGATATGTAAACTATTTGTGAGATATATCTCATAGAAAGAGACCATTGGATAATAACTTGATGTATAGATTAAATTTAGAAGAATTATGTACACAGAGAATTGGGGTAAGACTCCCACAAGTAGCCTACACACACACATACACACACACACACATACATACACACAATGTGTGAGTTTATTAAAAGGGAAAGCTGAAATAAGGGAAGGTGAAAGCGCAGAAGTCAGAGACTGACTTCATGTATACTTGGGGTCCTGTGTTATTGAGTTCCCTCTCCACGTGTTCCATGCTACCTTTCTGCCAATGACACCAGCAATCATTAAATATAGGTAAGGGTGGAATAGGATAATTTCCTCTTTGAACATTTTCAGTGCCTTTGTTGTCTTATGTAATGATTTAATAAATTTAGTTTTCATTTTTAAAGGAGTTTATTTGTTTGTTTGTTTAAGATAGAGCACACATACATGAGTTCCAAAGCAGGAGGAAGAGTAGAGGGAGAGGGAAAGAATCTTAAGCAGATTCTGTATTAAGTGTAGAGCCCAATATGAAGCTCGATACCACTACCCTGAGATCATGACATGAGCCAATATCAAGAATTGAATGCTCAACTGACTGAGCCACCCAGGAGCATCTAATTTTCATTCTTCAATAAATATTAAATGAATGTTTACTACATGTCAAGGTGTTCTTTAGGAATTCTGATCTTCTTGTCATTCTGAAATATGGGGTTTCTTTCTAGAAAAAAATGTATTCATATTCTTCTCACTTGTTTTTCTGTAATCTTAAGTCAGTTATTGATTAACTGGTTTGGGAAAGAAGTTATACATAACTGAAATTAGTATTAAAATGTGATGGATTTAGTGTATACTTATTGAAATAACATCTGATTTTTTAGCAACTTTCACTGTTTTACAGGCACTATCCAAAATTGAGTTGGTGTAGACTTATTTTGAAAATGTATCTGAAAAAAAAAAGAAAATGTATCTGATATATGGAGATACTTCCATTGTTCTGGGGATATTATCTAAAAGTAAGTGAAATGATAGAACAACATTTGAAGGCATTGGCCTGACATTTAATTGCTGATATAGAAGGGCCATTACTACTTATTAAACAGTGATCATTTCTCATCATATTTGAGCATTTTTTCCCAAGCATAAGGACAGAACTGAATTGGGAATATTACAGTCCAGATCCCTGTTCCCTCCTTCCTCTTCCCTCTGCCTCACTTGATTCCTCCTCCTCCTAGTCTTGACCCAGAAATCAAGAAACCATAGTTGTGCATATTCTACTTTCATCTGGATGTACAACTGGCTACAGCTTCACTCTTAGGGAGAACTCCTAGTAGAGAAAGAGGCACCATTGGATCAGTTTGGATCTATTCGTTCTTCACAGATTTCCAGACATAGATTTATTTCTGATGTAGATTCTTCATTGATTTCTAGGCATCAATTTTTTTAAAAAAATGAATGGCTTTTTTTTTTAGTTATTAGTCTACAACTTGTTTAATCTTTCAGTAGATAATAAAGAGTGAGGAACACTGCTGAAGGATCTGTATATATGCACTCACAGTAAATATAGCAGGTGAAAGTTGCTAAATGGCTTGACTAGGACAATTATACAGATTATTAAGAAACCTAGACCTTTTTCCTTTAAAGGAATATTAAAGAGCATTTGTGTGTGATAACATTATGTATTGAAAGACTTCTTAGGGTGTGGAGATTACCATGAATAGAGCCTGGTTCAGACAGCATAGTGTGATGTTTTATTATTTCAAAATTAGCTGGCTTTGCACATATCTGGGAACTAATTCTGAAGTTTGGTTTACTTTTGAATTTTAGTTCAACATAAAACCAAATCATGGAGAGAGGAGAAAAAAATCTTAGTGTTAATTGGAGCATCTATAAAGTTCTGTTACAAGCAGTAATACTTATATTAAATCTTTGAGGCCAGTTTTATCATCACCAGTCCTTTTATGAGACAAAACTGTAGTTCTAAAGTATTGGGTCAGGTGCCCAAGGTTATACAGCTAGTAAATAACAGAGACTGGATTTCAGCCTGGCCAGCTCCTCAGCTTGTCCTCACCTTTTTCCTACAACCAACAGAATGTTAGCAAAATGATTCCTTGTACATGCTTCCATGAATTATCACATATTGTTTATAATTGTTGATGAATATTTGCCACAAGGGCTCTTTGCCCATTATTGTATGTCAGATTTTAAGGATGTGTGTCAATTTCACAATTCTAGGGTAAGGTACAACGGTAAGTGTTCATTCCATCCAGCTTCCTAATCACTGCATACTTTTATTTATGGTCACATAATAATAGGACTAGTTGTCTGTTCTTGTGTCATCTGCCTGCTGCTTCTCCTCATACTTCAGTTCTCTGAAGCTCCCAGCCCACAACGAGGAGTCTTTCTTACAAAATTGTATTGTGAATGTGCTGAAGCACACCCTGCAAGATTAACTGTGGTCTGTTTATGATAGAGCTAGATTAATATTTATAGTCCATGTATTTCATATCTTGTTGTCAACCTTTTTTTTTTTTTTTTTTGGTTTGGTTTGGATTCATTATAGCAGATTTAAAGAAAGCCTCTGGTTCAAATGCTGCAAAATCCAATCTGCCAAAATCTGGACTTCGTCCTCCCGGATACTCACGCCTCCCAGCAGCCAAGCTGGCAGCCTTTGGCTTCGTGCGGAGCTCCAGTGTGTCCTCGGTCTCCAGCACCCAGTCTGTGGACAGCGCGCAGCCAGAGCAGAGCCGGCCGGCCAACCGTAAGTGGGCGGCGCCGGTGTGCTGTGCCCTTGCGGGGATTTGCCCCTTGGGCCACACTGGGTGGATCAGCATGTGGGTGTACTAATTTGATTTCTTTGTGTAGGAAAGATTTGATTTGACTACCCTCATCTACCATTGTTAAGACTTTAGAAAAGCATCTACTGAAGGAAAAAAAAAAAAAAAGCCTGTTTGGCCCTATCATTTTTTTCAGTTATGAGGAGTTTAAATGTTAGAAAAAAGACTTTTAAATCTAGAAAATGACTTATCCAGGGACTGAGACCAGGAGCCCTTTGCTCCATGGATTCTATGTAAGAAGTCAAAGAAAGATCCAAAACAGGTGTTGCATGAAACAAACTATGTATTAAATAGTGGTGGTGAGAATCCTTTTAAATTACCTGGGATTATCTGTAATGCCTTCATTTTGGTGGAGCACTTGGCTGGATTTCTAAAAGTCAACCAAATGATGCTAAAAATAGAAAAGGACAACTGAGCTTCTTTAACTCTGCCCAGAAAGGTCCCCATTAGCTGAATGGTGCTACTCTTAGCCTGGTTCCTGAGACTGATGTTGTAAGCTGTATTTCAAAGCATGAATTAATAGTCTCAGAGCAAGTCACAGCTGCTGTTCCCTAAAGAAGATCTGGAGGCTGCCCCATTCAGCTGAGCCTTTAATGACCAAAGCCCATCTCAGCCTGTCAACTTCAAAGTCATTGTTATTGGATCTGAAGCCCTGGTACCTCAGATCTTGGTTAGTTTAGCAAGAACTTGCCGGAGGGCTAGGAAAGTCTTAGAGGTTTTCCTGTGGCAGGCTCTTTGGGAGGGATTACAGTAGTTGAATCAGGCTGAAGTAGTGAGTGAGTGAAAGAGAGAGAGAACAAGATGGAGTGTCGAGGGTAGAGTTTGAAAATGAGATTGATTTATATTATTTTTTTCAATTTCCTTTCCCTGAGCGTGCTCTTTCTCGATCCTTTCTTGGGTTTGGAGAGATGAGGTGCCGCACATTTGTACCTTTATAGTCCTAGATTTTGCTCTACCTAGTTATTCCTAATAATAATACATTACATTTTCCTTTCTCTTGATGTATTTGTAAGCAGTTTCTGAGAGGTTTTTTGCTCACGTGGTTTCCTGAAAGTACTGCATCTCTGAGCTGCTTTTACACTGGGTTCATTTTAGGAATATCATTGTCATTACAGATTACATTGTGTCACAGTAGATGTCTCAAAATCTGAAATGTGTATATAATAAAGAACTATTTGCAAATGTGAAACTCAGATCTGTGTGTACATATTGACAGTCTGAAGATTTTTAAATACAGGAGCAACTATTTGTCATCCTTTTTAGTAGTAAAATTCCCAGTGGCTTGTTTCTCTTTCAGAGGGAGCATGAGTGATTTAAAAAAAAAAAAAAAATCTCATATGGGATGTATCTTTCTAAGGAAGATGTCAAAGCCTTGGTTTCTTAAAAAAAAAAAAATAATAATGTCAAGATGAATTGAGCTTTGTTCCCACAGCATCAACTTTTGCTAAAGGAGATCTGACAGTTGTGGACAGAATAATTCCAGGTGTATTTAGGGCATTTCTTCTTTACCTCTGCTTCAAAGGACACTAGACAGGGACACTCTGAGCACCCAAAAGAGCCATAACATGCCGGGGAAAATAAGTCTTAAGTTAAAGACTTCATAGTAAGGGTAATATGTATTCACACCAAAAAGAATAAGATACCTAGGAATAAACCTAACCAAAGTGGTAAAAGATCTGTACTCTAAAACTATACAACACTTATGAAAGAAATTGAAGAGGACACAAACAAATGAAAAAAGCATTCCATACTCATGTATTGGAAGAACAAATGTTAACATGTATATACTACCCAGAATAATTTACACATTTAATGCAATTCCTGTCAACATACCATCAACATTTTTCACAGAGCTAGAACAATAATCCTAAAATTTGTATGAAACCACAAAAGATCCCGAATAGCCAAAGCAATTCTTGAAAAAGAAAAGCAGGAATGCCTGCACGGGTCAGTCAGTTAAGCATTGGA
Organism: Canis lupus baileyi; assembly: GCF_048164855.1. Classification (NCBI taxonomy): domain Eukaryota; kingdom Metazoa; phylum Chordata; class Mammalia; order Carnivora; family Canidae; genus Canis; species Canis lupus. Next base: position 12,378,417 of record NC_132861.1, on the reverse strand, counting down.
TTCTTGATTTCAGCTCAGGTCGTCATCTCAGGCTTGTGGGATCTCACGTTTAAATAAATCTTTAAAAAAGAAAAAGAAAAGCAAGGCTGGAGGCATTATGGTTCCAACTTCAATCTTTATTACAAAGCTGTAATCAAAACAGTGTGGTACTGGCACAAAAACAGACATATATAGATCAATGGAGCAGAATAGAAGACTCAAAAATGGACCCACATCTATGAGGTCAACTAATTTTTGACAAAGCAGGAAAGAATATCTAATAGTCTCTTCAATAAATGGTGTTGGGAAAACTGGACAGCCACATGCAGAAGAATGAAACCGGACCACTTTCTTACATCATACACAAAAATAAATTCAAAATGGATGAGAAAAACCTAAATGTAAGACAGGAATCCATCAAAATCCTAGAGGAGAACATAGACAACAACTTCTTTGATCTTGGCCATAGCAGCTTTTTACTAGACACATCTCCAGAGGCAAGGGAAACAAAAGCAAAAAATGAACTATTGGGATTTCATTAAGATAAAAAGCTTCTGCACAACAAAGGAAATAATCAACAAACTAAAAGGCAACTTACAGAATGGGAGAAATTATTTTCAAATGACATATCTGATAAAGGGTTAGTATCCAAAATCTATGAAGAACTTATCAAACTCAACACCCAAAAAACAAATAATCCTGTCAAGAAATGGGCAGAAGAAAGAATATATACTTTTCCAAAGAAAACATCTTGACGGCTAATAGACACATGAGAGGATGCTCAGCATCACTCATCATTAGGGAAACACAAATCAAAACCATGATGAGCTACTACTTTACACCTATCAGAATGGCTAAAATTAATAACACAAAAAACAACAGGGGTTGATGAAGATGCAGAGAAAGGAGAACCCTCTTACACTGTTGGTGGGAATGCAAACTGGTGCAGCTACTCTGGAGAACAGTATGGAGGTTCCTCAAAAATTTAAAAATAGAGCTACCTTGTGGTCCAGCAATTGCACTACTAGGTATCTACCCAAAGGATACAAAAACATACATTCGGAGGGGTACATGTACCCCAATGTTTATAGCAGCATTATCAAGAATAACTGAACTATGGAAATGTCCATCAACCAATGAATGTATAAAGAAGATGTGGTACACACACAGACACACACACAGACACACACAGGAATATTACTCAGCCATCAAAAAGAATAAAGTTTTGCCATTCTCAAGGACATGGATATAGCTAGAGTGTATTATGCTAAGTGAAGTCAGTCAGAGAAAGACAAATACCATGGGATTATATTTATATGTGAATTTAAGAAACAGAATAGATGAACATATGAAGTCAGGGAGAGAGGGAAGCAAACCATAAGAGACTCTTAACTATAGAGAACAAACTGAGGGTTGACGGAGGGAGGTGGGTGGGAGATGGGCTAGATGGGGGATGGGCACTCATTGTGATGAACATTGGGTGTTGTGTGTAAGTGATGAGTCACAGTTTTACTCCAGAAACCAATATTGCACTGTATGTTAATTAATTCACATTTAAAGAAAAATTTGAGTAACTAAATAAATAAAAACTTGACAAGAAAAAAATAAAAGTAATATATGTTTAGAATTTTTTTCTATTTAAAAAAACCACAGTACTTAGAATTGTTTTGTAATTATCTGCTACCTAACTGTATGTAAAATATGTACTTCACCAATGAACCACAGAAAACCTCCTCACATATTTGAGTTGATATCTTAGTACCATTAACCATTCTGGTTATACTTGTTATTAGATTTAATGTCAAGAATAATTTTGTTTCTGTTCTTTAGTGGAGAGATGATGCTTTGATGATAAGGAGTAAGTAAAATATGCAGTTCTTGAAAGAGCTGAAAGTCCATAGATCAAACCCTAGGAGGAAAGCTTTGTTGGTTTAGCTCATCGAAACAGCTAGCATGATTATCAGCATTGGTTCCTTTTTCCTTCTTGGAACATTGATCTTTCTTCAAACGGTATGTTCAAATAGGATTCATTTTAGGAATACTACAGTAATTAGGAATTATAATGTGGCACAATAGATGTCTCAAAATGTGAGATATGACTATAATAAGGAACTGTTTAGAAGTGTGCAGCTCATATTTTTAGATACTCATGTGCCTATTAACAGTCTGAACAGTGTCCACAGTGAACAAAGCATGCTATATTTAGGGCACTTTTCAGAGATTCATTAGGAACTTGGTGTTTCCTGGGTGACTTTGGCTTACTTACAATTCTCTCCATGAAGTTTTCCTGGGTCCTCAGGGGCAGATAACAGTAAGCATGGAGAGGGGAGACCCCCAGCCCCCCCCCGGACATGGCTCTCACCTTTTGGATATAGAATCTGCCCTCTGCCCTGGGTGCAGGGAGGTAGTAGAGTGGTTGGGGAGTAGGAATGCAGCTGAGGAGGTGGACAGAGAGGTGACCTTGTATAAATAACCATGGCACAAGGATATATGTGCCCACAGCCTTAAAAACGATACAAAGCTGGAAAGATGTTCCTGGTTTGGGGTGGGGGGTTAATTTCTGATGCGGGTGATCAGGGAGTTTCTCAGTGGGGTTATATTTTGGGAAGCGGAGATGGGCTCTGGGAGATCGTTTGTAGGGGAGCTGTTGGTGCAGCCAGAAAACCTCCTGAATGTGAGGGGTTGCCATTTCTGGTACACCCTGCCAGTTCATCATTGTATCATCTGTCTTCTATACAGCTGGTGTGATTGAGCTCCCCAAGGTTTGTTCTCACAATGCATCTCTTCCAATTCTTTAAGCTTCCCCTTGCTCATCCTATCCATACTTTCATCTCTTAGCACTTTGGACGTACTACCACCTCCATAGCTGCAGCCCCTTCCTCTCTCTGGAACTACTCACCCTTTTCACATGCCAGACATCCCCAGCAGACTGACCCCAAGTTGCCTCAAACTGAACATTTACCCCAAATGAATCTTTTATTATCTTTTACAAACCAACACTTCCTCTCACAGTTGCTCTACCTGTGAATGATGTCTGTGATCTGGCTAGTGAGGCTGGAACTTTTAGGATCAACATTGCCTCTCACCTTCTTTTTGCCTCCCTTTCTAGTCAGTGATCAAATCTGGTCGGTTCTCACTCTCTCATGTACTCTTTCTTCTCATCTTAGTTTAAATCTATAGTACCTCTCACCTAAACCATTCCTAAGTATTTCGTAATTCCTTTTTTTTTAATTTTTTAAAAAGATTTTATGTGTTTACTCATGAGGGACACAGAGAGAGAGAGGCAGAGACACAGGCAGAGGGAAAAGCAGGCTCCATGTGAGGAACCTGATGCAGGACTTGATCCGAGGACCCTGGATCACAACCTGAGCCAAAGGTTGTTTCAACCATGGAGACACCCAGGTGCTCTAGTACTCTGTAATTCTTAAGTACATGGTCCGAGATAATTTTCCCTTTTACCCTGTTTTAATTGTTTCATGGTGCCCCTGTGCTTGCTTCAGTTCCTTACTGGATATTCCAGGGCATGGTTTTAGGGTTCCCTTCTCACCACTCCCACATCCCATCCCCTCATGTACATACACCCTCAACTGGCCAACCAGAATTGTTTGCTTTTCTCTCTGAGGGCTTTGTGCTTTCCTGCCTTTGTGTTCTTTGTGTTAACCGTTCATCTCTGTAACACTGTCCTCCTATTCCCAACCAAATTTCTCTGTACATCCTGCCATTTCCAGGTACAATTCAAATGCCACTTCCTCTAAAAAACTTCCTTCATCTGTGAACCCAAAGCAGTCTTTTTTTGGGGGTAACTCCAGTGTTCCTTGCTCACATCACTTTTGTGGATTATCATATACTGTCTGATTGTCCTGGTTTGTTTCTATGCTCTGTTTCCCCTACGGATTGTAAGCTCTTCAAGGAGAAGTGCTATGTCTTTTAATAATTTTAATATCCCTCATGCTATCTAGCATGTCCTTTACAGTAATAGAGTTTCAAGAGAAATCCTTTCCCAATAGAAATTTTTTTTACAGTTTCTCTTATGTAAGAGTATGAAACAAGAGAGACCCCTGAGAATTTATCTCATGAATAAATAAATAAAATCTTTAAAAAATAAAAAGAATTGGCCTAAAGCGCTACCATTGAGGCTTTTCATGGCTTTTCAAAGTTGTCAAAATCAGACCCCTCAATTAGAGAGAAAAGATACATTCATTAAATTCTGGAGTTTTATTTCTTATTTTATTTTTTAATAAGATTTTATTATTTATGAGAGACACAGAGAGAGAGGCAGAGACATAGGTAGAGGGATAAGCAGGCTCCTCGCAGGGAGCCTGATGTGGGACTCGATCCCTGAACCCAGGATCACACCCTGAGCTGAAGGCAGATGCTCAACCGCTGAGCCACCCAGGCGTCCCTATATCTTATTTTAATACTTAAATAAGTAGATGTTCTTTTAATTATCGAATAGGATTTGGGTTTGGGGGATAATAATCTGAAATGGAAAATAACTAGCCTTTTTGGAAGGTTAATCAATGAAAATAAGGGTTAATGTGAAAGCTTTTTGTAATGTTAACTTCAGCATTCATGCTCATGAATACCATAAAATACATTTACATAAATAATACATTTGATTTTCTGTATCTGAGATGAATTCTAAGTAAGTTCAGAGTTGCCAAGAAGTATTATTAATAACTCTTACCAAAACAGCTGTTAATCTATCTCATGTTCCTTTGGCAAAGAGGGTGTCATTTTTTATTCATGGAAAAAGGAACCCAAACGGACCTGAGAGGTCAGATTTCAGAGAAGCTCTTGCCTGTTTGAGATTAAGCCTTATTGACATTGTAAATTCCTTTTCAGAACACTCAGATAATGATCATGTCCACCCAGAGATGGGATTAGAATGTGAATGTCTTTTGTTTTATTTTAAAATTGACCATTTTTGGTTGAAAGTAAAATAAACTGAAATTTGAGGGATGAAATGGTAGGATTATGGTAGGAGGATATGGTAGTTGAATGGTCTCATTTTTTTTGGCTGTCTGGTTTCATGACCATCAGATTGTCCATTTCCCTTCCCTAATCCAGCCCTCTTTTAGCATCTGTTGTTGGGTAAGCGCAGAGCTCAGTGCTGCAGCTATTGTGACCAGAACACCAAGATCTCATTCTTGCAAAGTTAGGACCCAATGGGGAGAATAAATCCATGTAGGGAACTGTGAGTCAGGCTATGGCTGAAGATTGCATGGCATTTGGTGGGTGGGGAGGGGAAGGAGGTATGTGAAAGAGGGAGGGCAGCCTGGGTGGCTCAGCATTTTAGTGCCGCCTTCAGCCCAGGGCTTGATCCAAGAGACCCAGAATTGAGTCCCACGTTGGGCTCCTGCATGGAGCCTGCTTCTCCCTCTGCCTTTCTCTCTCTCTCTCTCTCTCTCTCTCTCTCTCTCTCTCTTTCTGTGTGTCTCTCATGAATAAATAAATAAAATCTTAAAAAAAAAAAAAACAAAAAAACAGGGAACACCTAACCCTCCTGAGTTGGGAGTGAGGAAAACCCTCATGCCCTTTACATTCTCTCCTGGCTATCTCAGCACTACTGCACCGTTTCTTCAGAGCTAATTATTCCACATTTCAAGTAACGGTGGTGTTCTTCTGGATTTGCTGTAAAATAATCTGGCACTGCCCCCTCAAAAAAAAAGATGAAAAAAGATAAGTAAATTTTTTATAATCCTTGAAGCTGGTTGATGGAGCTATGAGAGTTTATTATACTACTTACTTTACTTTTATTTGTATGTTTGGACATTTCCAGAAAAGAAAATTAAAATAAAATCTCATTTTCTCTCTGTACTGGCTTTCATTTCTTAAGAGACTATATGGCATAGTGGTGAAGGATATGGTTGTCTGGACGAAGGCTGCCTGGGTTTGCATCCTGCCTTTGCCATTTACTAGCTAGGTGACTTTGCGCAAGTTACTTAATCTCTCTGTGCCTCTGTTTTCTTATTGTAAAATAAGAATAAATAAATAAAAATAAGTGTAAAACACTACTGTGAGATTGGGAATATTTAATGGAATTAATGAATGCAGAGTGCTCAGAAAAGGGTCAGGCACAGTCATAATGACAATGGTTCAACCCCATTTCCATTCATTGGCCATGTGTATAAAGTTTATATGGAGAAGGATTTGAAAGCTGAGTAGGAAAAATGAGCATGATAGATTAACTGTATCTGGCATGGGGTAAGGAAAGTGGTAATGATAATATATATCAGGGCAATGATGTCTATTTCCATTTCTAAATTTTTATAATTCCCTCTGTCATATATATTGAATACTTCTCTGAACATTAAGAGGAAATATCTCATTTATGCAACATGAAGGTGCAGTTTGAGAAGTTGATTGGTAGATTTTCATGGAGTTCTCTTTTGGGCTATAAACTTCAAACTGTTTGGAAATTTATAAAATACATGCAAGCAAAGCCATGTTTTGTTTTCTTTATCTAAAACAGTTTTGCCATGCCCTCAGCATGTTATCATTTTAGGAAATACATTCAGTTGGGTTCCCTTTAAATGAAACATATTTCTGTGCAAGGTGACTAATACATAGCACATTAATCGAAGCTGATGGCATTTAAAACTTCTGCTCAAAATAGAAACTGAGAGTTGGATCTGATTTTATTTCTGTCCCTTTCTAATGTCTGTAGGAAAAAGTGGGAACATTTGATTTTGTAGTGTGTAAAGAGTTTCATGCAGCTACAGCTTCTCATTTTGCTAGTCTAATTTCCATTGTACTAGGGTTTTACTTTGTCAAATATCTCAGTCCAATTTAGGTGGGTGGGGAAAAGAGAAGAGTGAGAACAAAAACCAAAATAAGCTTTTGAGTTTTCTCTAGAAATGAGGAAGTCAAACACATGTCACCGATGGATTTAAATATCTATTTCCCTGTAATCTGTAATTATGTAATTTAAAGTATTCTGTATAAGGAAGAAATGAAATCATTTTCACTGAATCTTGCTGTTAATTTTTCAGATTCTTCCCACACATTCAGTTTTTTTTCTTCTTTCTTTGCTTCCTTCACACTCATTTACACAGAAGGACTTGATTCTTCTGAGTACTATGTTGCATTGCCTGTAAGTGAAAATATTTTCTTCATTGCCTTCGTAACACCTAGTTTATCCACCTAGACTCATATATGTGGGCTACACTGTTAGAAATCACATTGTCCCTCAAAGGTTTATAAGTGCCAGAGTCTAGCATATTCTAGCTTATTCAAGATATTTAATGAAAAATAGATACTTTGAACTATGGAAAAGGGATCAAGATAAGAAATATGCCACACTTGCATGTATAATATGCATCAAAATCAGCACTTATGGTAATAGAATAATATGGGGGAAAGTCAGTTAACCTCACTGGACTCAGATTTTTATTATAAAGTTGGAAGAGATTCAATTAAATGAATTGACCACTTTTGGCTCTCAATAGCTAGGATCCTGTGACTTCATTCTGTTAAAACTATGGAATCATTTATGATTCTTTAGTGATGCATAATCAGAAGTGTATTTGAGAACAATTACTATGATAATTGTGAGCCAAGTCATTTGGACAAGGGAGCCTGGGGACGAGTGATCTTAGCACTGCCAAAATTAGAGATGCTTTCCTTCTGGCCAGACCTTACTTTTGCTATTTTTTCCCTGTCATATGAGATAGAAATTTCAGAACACTAACAAACAGAGAGCAGCTCAAAGGTCTTACTGCCCTGCTTTTTAACTATAAAATGGAGGGCTATAAGTTTCTTGGAAGTCCCCTTCTTGCCCTTGCACTCTGCCTAATGCTGCGCATCTTGGATTACGAGTCAGGGGCTACAGGAGATGGGAAGTGTGGGTGCAGATGTTTTCATACCTTTTATTGCTTTTAGCTTTCACAAAAACGGTAGGTCAGAGGTAACATTCCAGCACGATTCTAATACCACTTGGGACAGTGACAGAGAAGAAACAGTAAAAAGCAACTGAGCATAACTTTTGGACTGATACTGACTTCTTACAGGAACTTTTCCAACGGTACACACTTTTTTGTATTGCCATAACACGCACAGACTGTCTTCTGGGAAGGTTCATAAAGATCCTTGTAATATCTTCCTTAAGGCAGCAGACAGGGGTCACAGATTGATAATTCCTTCTGCCTTCAGTGAGAAAGAGAATAAATTTCATGATGTCAGTGGGTTCTCTGGCTTCCATAACAGGCAGCAGTTGGGAGGAGGGGGTTAGTGGGAGCCTGTGGTAGGAGACAGTGGTAGGGATGGAAAGAAAGGGCATAATGTAAGAGAGTCAGAACTGACAGGTCAAGAATACCTGTGAGGGAGGGGTGACTGGAAGGATGAGGATGAGGGTATTCCTTGCAGAATTGTGAGCTCAAGAGCAGGGTCTGAGGGACTGTCCTCATGTCAGAGTCCCAGAAAAGCATTCATATAAATCCATCCAGCAGATTTGCAGACATATTGCACTGACATTGAGGGGAGCAGCTGTGGAAAATAAGTGATATTGGGAGCCATGACTGGCCTCACTGGGGAGGGCAAGTAGCCCAAGATGGGAAGGGGGTTGCGACATGTGCAGAGTGTGCCTGTCTAGATCAGGAGCAGGGAATATAACCAGAGAAGACATGGTCAGTGAGGAAGGAGGAGCATCAGGAAAGCCCAGGGAGGAGAGACATTCATGGAAAGGAGATGGTCAGTCAATGCAGTCTGCACTACAGAGGAGTGGAGAGGACTGGGAACAAATTAGTGATTAGAAGGTCACTGGGAGCCTTGATGTTAGTTTGAACAAGATGTATGGAGGCAGGAATCAGGTTATAAGTGGGTAAGGCAGGTGAAGATGGAGAAAACAAATGAATGTGAGGATGTTTGGTAGAATAAAAAGACTCAGCAGAGAAAGTTGTTTTGTGTTTAGTTTTGCCCGCCTCTCCCCTTTTTAAAGCACAGATAAGAATGTTTATGATCCAAGAGGAAGGTTCCAGGGATGAAGAAGCCATTAAAGATAAAAGCAAGTGAGGATGATAGATGGAGCAATTCCTGGAGCAAGCAGGAGGGAATGCCATCAAATATAAGTTCAGAAGGGTAGCCATGAAGACAGACAGAAAGGGGTGAAAGGATGAGTGTAGAGAAATACTGGATAGGAGGAAGGAGATTCAGGGAGTTCACATCAGGTGGCTACATTTGTCCCAGGCAATTACAAAGTAGGGTTTTTGCAAAGATCAAACATGATGGAATTGGGATTTCATAAAGTAGAAAGGCATAGAGTGGTTACCTGGAGCCATACAGTATGAGTCAATAAGAAGTGAAGGGAGAATTGCAGGGCTGTGTAAAGGCCAATTGGAGACTGGAGAACACGATTTATCCTGGAAACAATCTACCAGACTTTAGGCCTGTCTCCAGTGATGTGGTGGATTGCACTTATCTCCGATGGGTTGTCCCTAGTATACTATAAGTTAGAGCAAACCAGATTCCAGAGAGAATATATGATGTTTCTCAGGAGCTTTGAGCCATAAACTGCTATTTAAATACAACTCCTTGGAAACGTAGGTGCCTCCAGCCCTTTCTCCCCTTTCCCATTTAGTCTTGCTGCACCAACCCCTAAGAGACTCTATGGAGGACAATGGAAATCACTGGCCTTATTGCAAATATGTCCAGTTGGCTTAAGAACTGGAGACAAAATTCACTACTGTGGTCAAAAGGGTAAAGTCATCTTCTAAAATTAAAAATCCTAATGATTATTGCCAAAAAAGGCATTTTCTTAGTTGCACATTTGTAATAGGGTCCTCCTATGTCTCTAGAACATTGTAGATCTTTCTATGATGATGAAATGCTCAGTATCTGTGTTCCTGGTACAGTAGCTGCTTGTAATATGGGATACTGAACCATTGAAATACAGCTAGTGTAACTGAGGAACTGACTTCTAAATTTTCTTTAATTTTAATGACTTTAAATAGCCACATGGTTAGTGGCTGTCCTATTGGACAGCACAATTCTAGATTATATTATCACTTTGGATTTTATAAAAGATATAATAACATTTCTGATCATAGCATCTTTAAAATTCGTAATGACTAATGAAGATCTCCTACTTAATCCCTTTAGTCTTATATAGAAGTTAGGGCTGAGGAGACTCTTCTAGAACCATAAATGCTGCCTGTACCCATGACTGGTTGTTTGGAGATGTATGTTCGTACCACTGATTGTAAGATGGGTCATAGAAGATGGAATAAATAATCCATAGTGATGAGGATCAGAGTCATTATCTTAATGTACAAAATAGAGTATGTATAATCTAACATTTTGTTTAAAATACTTTCATGGAATATAAATGGATTAATCTAATCCCACTGTATCTAGAAAGAGTTAGACAGTATCCAAACTAGAAGGAGAAAGGGGATGGGGAAGATAAACATATGAAGTCAAAGGGAAGTGGAAGAGGAGGGTAAGGAGAGAAGATGAGGGGAATGAGGCACAGATAGTAATGTATCTGTGGTGGGGATTCAGGACTGTCAGGGCTCCATCAGCCTTTTTCTGGCCTTCTTGAAGACTTCCTGTTCAATTGCTTTCCTGCCCTGCCTCCTCACAAGGTGGAGACACAGTGAGAGCTTTAAAAAAAAAAAAAAAAAAAACCCAAGGGTCGGGCGGCTTTTTGGATCTCTTGAGACGCAGACATTTGTATTTTCAAGTAAGGTTGATGCTGGGCTAGTGATGAAATACTGTTCAGCTGGTCAGAAAAAAATTCTTAAGTGGGTGCTTATAGATAAAGAGAGAACTTCATTTCTGTGAAATGCAGATCTCACCCTGTGGAATTTCCTATGCAGATAATAGAACAATTATATCATTTTAGGCACCTTGCATTGTATATTCTTGAACGAGAGCAGCCTGAATTGAAAATAAGACAAAATACAAGAGAAACATACAGTATAAATGAAGTATAGATTCTTATCTGCTAGCAAGTACCACCAGCTTAAATGAATATTGTAGATATTATTAAGAGTGTCTAGATCCCATTAAGGCTATTACTGATGTTATTATGTGTCTATTCAACCAATAGGTATCAAAATTTCTATCTGGTGACTGTGATAACTTTTAGGTGCTAAACTGACATATTTTGTTGAATGTTCTTACACAGTTGAATGTATGTAGGTTTTATGTGAGACAGTTCTGGTTCCTTTGGTGATTTCAGTAGAATAAATTTCCCAACGGGAATTTGAATGTCCTTGTGCAATGTATGCACTTGTGAATTTGACATTGGTATTGAACGTTTCTTTCTGACTGTGTTATGTAAGGATGATTTTGACCAGGCTGCATGCCTACCAGCCACATGCTTCAGGGTAACCAATAACCAGAGTCATAAGACCAAGTATTGTTCTTTATTTTCCTTTAAATTTAGTCAGTCGTGTAAAAAATCACACACACACACACACACACACACACACACAAAAGGAAAACTGGTTGAAATGTTGGAAAGATTGTTTACACTGAAAATAATGTATCTTTGGTAACTTTTTATCTTTTATAATTATATATGAACATTTATTTAATTGTGGTTTTCTTGTCCCCTTTAACTAGCAGGATAGTGACATGTACAGAGACCTGAACAGGTAGCTGGGGTTACGGCACCCTAGTCTCAGCTCTCTTACTAAATAACTGTGTGGTCTAATGCAAGCCACTTAACTGGTTTGGGCCTCACAGCAGTAAAATGAGGCATTTGTGCTTGGTGATATTCAACACTCGCTCAAATGACTCTAAAATAAAAGTCTCATAATGTTAAGCTGAACAACAGGGTGTGTATCTATTCTGTGGAACGGTTGTGGGGCTGTAACAGAATAGAGCATAAACCAGATCAAGCAGGCATTATAGGATTGTTACGGAGTCATTGCTGTCTTAATGTATAGGTATCTATGAATAATGTGTTATTTTGAACTGTATACCAAGGCATATATAAATGTGGGACAGACTCCCATAAGTCTGGCTATACACCTGGCTGGCTGACGCCCAGCATCTCTGCTGTGCTAAGGCTGTGTGGGGTTCGGTTCAGATATTCACTTTTTTAAGTAATTCAGAACTTTGTGAAGACAACAGGGATATGTTGTCATAGAATAATTAAACACATAAGATAGGATTAGATGAATTTACTATGTATTCTTTTTATCCTAAATATATACAATAAATTATATGTGGTTAGTTTTGATATAAAAGTCTAGTTCTTCCTCCCTAAGGAACTGGTGAGAACCCTTTCCCAGTATAGCTAAGACATAGCAATTTTGTTCCTCTATCAAGGCCCTTAGTGTATTGTTTATTTATGTACCTATTTAAAGTTGACTCAGAGCAAAGTATTTTGCCACAGTATTGCTAAGAAGTGTTACTTCTTCAATAAGTTCTGAAAAACTCACTCTTCTTTTCTACACAAAAGCATTTCTTTACTGTGTCCATGATGTTTTCTCTAATTTGAGTGCTTTTTCTCTTTCTGTGTATTGGAGTTTCTGTGGGCAAAGAATGAAATAGTTTATAATCTTTTGTTTATATAGCTTCTTAATATATGTCTGAGGTAAAGATGGATGGATTTCTCTGACAGACACGTGGATATTATGGCCACAGCATGTTTCATCTCCCTGCTGCCACTCAAAGGGACTTCCAGTTAAGCATGCTCTTCCTTGGCCTGAACAAGCACAGGGCCCCATCACTCTTACCACCTGTGTGTGGTAATGGAGGGCTACAAGCAACTGCAAGAGCAGGAAGGTTGCCCTGCTCGCATCTGTGGGTAACTGCCCTGGTGGTGTGCTGAAGAGACAGGGAGCTAAGTACTAGCAGATGCTGCCTCTCCCCTAATACACATTCCTCAGTTTTTAGAATTAGCTATAAAAAATGTGATAGCAGTAATACAGGGATCCTCACTCGTATTCTTGTATGTGTATGTGTGTCTGTGTGTTTACAAACGGACATACACATGTATGCATACACCCTCTCTACGGGTTTGCTGGAAGACCCAGTAAAGTCTCCTCACCCCTACCTCTTGCCCTTGCCACATGTGTGACAGGAAAGCGACTACCCCAGCATCTCCTACCATGGCCACTCTGACAGAAATCTGAGGCTTGAATCCCTTTCCCAGTACTCTTTATTGGAAACTCTGCACCAGGGAGTTGACACCACAGACAGCCTCAGCTGTCAACTGCCAACACCTATTTACTTTGACGCCTTTGATTAGAAAATGAAAAATGCTAACACATCTTGGGTACTGTCAGCCCCAAGGTGGGCCTCTAAAGTTGGTGCTGACATAGGAGACTTCTGTTGCCACCAGTAAGGTTGCCACCAGTAAGGCAAATGAGCCTGGATGGAGCCTGTCAAAATGGTTTCACTGATAGATATGCTAATTAAGCCAGAGGTTAAGGAGCAGTGTTTCAAGCAGCTGCTATTAGTTTGTGTCTATCAGTGGCTCTGAAAGTACATGAGAAGTAATCCCGGTCTTTCCATTTTTTATTACAGTTGAGGAAAGATGTGCTCACTGGCTAGAGACTGGTTACTTTGCAGGGAATATATGTTCCTTTTGGAAAGTTTTTTATATCGCTTGGGTACCTTTGTGCACAGCATTGGCTCCCTTCTCCACATGTCCTTTGCAATCTGTTCCTTGTTTACCATCACAGAAGCCCAGAATGTCCACACTAGCACCTTAGGTATCATCCAGGTGATCATGATCACTCCTTAAAGGGAGAGGTTGATGTTGGGGGCGGTGTGGGGAGAGATGACTTTTATCACCATCCCAGGGTAGTTTAGTCATGTTCCCAGGGCTGGAACTTAACTCTGATGTCCTCATCCTATGATGCATACTAGGGCAGAAGGCACTAAATGTTGCTCTGGGGTCTTCTGGAGAAAGCTACACTTGGTCCAGGTGAAGCTCGAGTCTAAGGATCAGGAGAGTCTATCATTGAGGTCCTACAATAGGAACTGGCAGTGACTAGAATCTACATTGTCTATGATGCTCCCTTTGCCAAATATCAACAGGAAGCTGAGTGCAGCTGCCTCCAGTGCATGGTAACCCATTGGAAGTATGTACTTACTAGTTGAGGTTCCCTGTGAGCAACTTCCAGAGGCCAGTGGGGGAATGGGTGTGTGAGTGGGTGTGTGCTGAACACAGAAATTGGGGGGACTCTGTGCTTCTCAAAGACTTCCAGGGAAGAAGCAAGGTGGAATGAAAGGTGACTAGTTTAGGAGAACAGATCTAGGTTTGGACCTAGGCTGTCCCCTTGGACAAACCACATGATCCCTGTGGATGCCCAGTGTCCTGCCTGTAAAGTGAGAGGTGGGACCATGGTTCCTGAGATGCCTTATGGGTTCTGACCCAGAACAGAAGGTTCTTCATGAGTTTGTTCCTTTGCACATTTTCATTCAGGAACCAGAAGGGAAGACCTTAATGTTTCCCATGCTTTTTCCTTTCCACATTTGGAGTCCTCCACACAACTTGTATTGTCTCTATACAGTACTTTCAGTAAAAATTAATAATTGCAGAAATATATCCCTAAAACAGTAATGTTGCACTTTCCCTTGTAAGAAAATCTTGAGTTCTCTTGGTAATATTGCTAAGAGGATAAAGTCCTGAGTCTCAGTACATGAATATATTGTAGGCTAGGTTAATGGAAGAAAAAACAGCTCAAAAACTAACTTTAAAAAATCTTATATTCCCTGTATGAGTGAAACCATATGATGATTACACAGTGATAAAGATTATAAGGGAAAGGAGGGAAAATGAGTGGGAAAAATTAGAGAGGGAGACAAACCATGAGAGACTCCTAACCCTGGGAAATGAACAAAGGGTTGTGAAGGGGAGGTGGGGCGGGGATGGAGTAACCGGGTGATGGGCACTGAGGAGGGCACTTGATGGATAAGCACTGGGTGTTATACTATATGTTGGCAAATTGAACTTCAATGAAAACAAAAACAAAATCCAAATAGTGGTAAGATTATATAGTTTTCTTTCTTGCTGTATCTTATATATATTTCATATAAAAAAAGGTGCAGGGGATAAATAGTATATACTAGAATGTAATTAGAGATCTAATGTTACAAGTTTTGAATTCCATAAACATATATGATAAAATATTTTCATCTATTCTTTTATGTGGTATTTTAAAAATACATCTTTTGAGATTATAACTTTAATACTTTATTAATTTTTATTAACTTACATATTGGACACATAGAAATTATATTGTGATCTTGTGAATATAAAAAGTTGAGTAAAATCTGTAGGAAAATCAGGAACAGAAAGAAATTTCCTTATTTCTGATTTAGTGTTCTCTGCTCTAGAGCCATACTTACTTGTGACTAATGATAGACCAGTGTCTGGTATTGTAAAGTACCCTCAGGCTTGCCACTGTGGTGTGTTGTCTAGTTTTTAAGCATATGGTTGTATAAAATTTATTCAAA
The DNA here is from genome assembly GCF_048164855.1 of Canis lupus baileyi. Classification (NCBI taxonomy): domain Eukaryota; kingdom Metazoa; phylum Chordata; class Mammalia; order Carnivora; family Canidae; genus Canis; species Canis lupus. The sequence continues at coordinate 12,363,018 of NC_132861.1, read as the reverse complement.
AAATCTATAGTTACAGCTCCAAGAGATGAAACAAGTTCATAAAGATAGCAATAAGCAAATGTCAGAAGAGGATTAGATCATTCCTTTGAAGGTTAAGAATGAGGCAAAGAAATCTACCATTACCACTGTTAGTTTCTATTGTTTTAAAAATTTTGGTCAAAGCCAATTAGTCAAAGAAAAGGCACATGTTGTAAATACCACAAAGGAGGAAACAGTCATTTTGATGATAATAATCCTGTTCATGGAAAATCAAAGGAATTGAAAAATTTTCAGAACTAATTAGTAAAGAGGCCAGTTATAGCATTCATAGTTAAAAAATAGTAATAGCATTCCTCTGTAACTACCAAAAGTATAAGGTGGCAAAAAAGAGCCATGAATTATGGTAACAAAGAGACAAACATCCAAAAAGTAAGCTGAGCAATTGGCGGGACATGTGAAGGAAACTGTACGAGTGTGCTGAGGGGAGAAAAGAAAATTTGAATTGATGGAGGCACATGTCTTGTTCCTGGATGGGAAAACTTAATACTGTCAGGATGTTGTGGGACATTTTCACTTCTGTTAACCTAAAGGATGTATTAACCATAGTGGCTACCGTAATTCCCAGTAGAACTGAACAGTAGCATTCTAATATTCATCTCTAAGAAAAACTGTACCAACAGTACAAGACAATATTTTAAAATAAAAAGTAACAAAAAAGTGTCTCTCATGAATAAATTTTAAAAAATGAAAAATAATGAAGATACACTTGCCTTTCCAGTTTAAAGTGTTTTGAAAGTGGGGCATGGCTCAGGTCATGATCTCAGGGTCATGAGATTGAGCCTGCATTGAACTCTGTGCTCAGCCAGGGAGTCTGCTTGAGATTCTGTCCTTTCCCTCTGCCCCTCCCCTCCTCATGCTCTCATTCTCTCTCTCTCTCAAACAAATAAATAAATAAGACTTTTAAATGTTTTGAAAGATTTGAAATTATTAAAATATAAATAGACATCTCAGTAGAATGGAATAGCAATCTAGAAATAAGCCCAGGTCAGTCATTCAGTTAGTAAGTCTCTTCAGTTATATGAGGAGTAGATATACAGTATCTATACCAGTTTTATATGTTATATATTTAGTATGGAAAAGGCAGATTCTTAAATAAGTGAAATTGGGAAAAGAAGTTAGATCTCTATACCTATCATATAACAATAAATAACATCAAGATGAATTCATAAAAAAGTGAAACCAATAGCCAACAAACTTACAGTAACTTTTTAACCATCACTGTTGATAATAATAAAGGAAGTTAAACACAATACCATTTTCCTGTTATTAGACTGACGATGATTGAAAAGAATGACAAGAGTGGGAAACTGGGTGTCTTATACACTGATGTTGAATTCACAAGTTGGTATAATATTAAGGAGGATACTTTTTAAATATTTAATATAGTTAGTATCATGAATACCTTTTTTCAGGCAATTATACTTAAGGTATTATCTTAAGAAGTAATCCAACAGATATATCTAAAGTAATACACACTCTTTCTTGTTATGGCAGCAAAATATTATATAACAACTAAGAGAATATTTGGTTAAACAAAACATATGTATTCATATAGTTGAATACCATGAAAAATTTAAAAGTGGTGTTGTAGATACAGATTTATTTATAAATATCCAAAACTATTTAAGTGGAAAAAAATCAAATAAGTATGTATGCATGAACCTATTTGTTTTTATAAAACAAAGACAAGTATACAGCAGGATGATGATAATTAACAATACTGTGTTGTATATTAGCAAGGTGCTAAAAGAGTAAATCTTAAAAGCTCTCATCATAAGGAAAAAAAACTGTAATTACGTGAGGCAATGGATGTTAACTAGACTTATTGTGGTGATAATTTCATGATACATACATTTATAAAATTGGAATTTATACACCAAAAACAATGTTATATGTCAATTATATCTCAATAAAAAATTTAAATGCCTAAATTCATTTCAACTTTAATATTTTTTAATAATAATAAATTTATTTTTTATTGGTGTTCAATTTGCCAACATACAGAATAACACCCAGTGCTCATCCCGTCAAGTGCCCCCCTCAGTGCCCGTCACCCAGTCACCCCCACCCCCTGCCCCCCTCTTCCACCACCCCTAGTTCGTCAACTTTAATATTAATAGTTAGGATTATTGGAGATTTTTAAAAAATGTTTGTTCACTTATATTTTCTAAACATGGGGTGTGAAATGAGAAGAAAAGAAAAAAGAGAAGAAAAAGGAGAGAAATATACCACTTCCTTAGAAGAAGGACAAAAAGAAAGCCCCTCCCCCCAAATGGTTAGTTGACCCGTTATTACCAGGGACCTGAGAAGGAATTTATTTCAGTATGAAGTGAGGGGGTGTTTATCACCTAAAGATGGCCAGATGCCCCAGGGCTGTGATGTGCATTATAATTCCCTCTGTGATTGAATTCAGGAACTTCTGGCAGCAGAGATCAAAGTGGGGAAGAAGGAGTCCCTACCACATTCTGACAAAAATTAAAAGATGAAAGAAGGCTGTGTAAAATAATATAGTAAGAAAAAAGCAGAACCTGTGTATGTTCAGACAAGACTTTGATAAAAGCCTCTTTTACAAGTTATGTCATCCTATGGAATAGACAGTGCATGCAACAAAATGTAAGAGTATTTGAGATTCTCCCAACTTTCTCTATATCTCAAGGGAATGTTATTTCAGTGATGATAAAATTCGCCATAATTCCTTACTACTTTTCAAGAGGTAACAATATAGATATTTTATGAGACATCTATAAGAAATTGCTCTCACTTATCCCTAAGAAAGCTACAGGTTTCGTAGATATAGGCTTGACAGATTTTGTCAGGCATGGATCCCTGAAAATGTCTTTGGTTGCTCTCATATTAAAAAAAAATCTCTGGAAATATTAAGAGATATTAAATACTGCTTTTATCTAGTTCTGGGTGCTTGTGCAACAAGGCAGAAATCTATGTAGAAGTTATAGGTCTGGGTATTAAAGAGAGCATATTTATGTTGCATTTTTAAAAGACGTGCACATAAAATTTTATGTAAGGAATTATATATATTGATTTTGTATAAGCATTTCATATAGATAAATATGGGAAATTTTATAAAGAACTATAGTAATAATCTTAAGTTCTGTTCAAGGCATAGTTCATGCTAATGCAGCAGTGTGGAGGAACACAGAACTTCCATTGAGAAGACCTCTGCAAACCTGCTCTAAACTTCATTCCTCAGTGTGTTATGGGAATGAGAGTATGAACTAGGAGCTCTTTGGAGGCTAAAAGATATAAAATGTAGTGCAAATACAACTAAAGTATACAACCATGGTCTGAGCAAAAATTGCACTTCGTTTGATGCCGCAAATTGCCCCTGGATGAGTCCTTGCCCCTGAGTGTAGGGCAACTATCTAGGTAAGCAGAATTTTTGGAGGCAGAAGGCTCTGAGCTGCCCTGGATCTTAGAGAACGGTGGGCTTTGGGTGGATGGAATGTGTAGGGGGGTTAATGAGGAAGGCTATCTAGGTTGGCTCTCACCATTTTGAGTTGTCACTACCTACAGCTACCTTTCCTCTCACACTTGCTGATCACTAAACTGAGACTATGTTTTCCTACTATTTAGTGCAAGACACATTTCTTTTCTCGCCTATATTTGTAGCTACTTTGGAATGATCTAGGTTGCTTTTATTTCCCTTCTCAGCGACATCTGCTAAACAAAACAAGGTATTTGTTTCGTTTAGCAGATAGCAGTATAAAAACAAGGTATGTTTTTATAATGTCTAGAATCAACTTCATGTATTTCCACATGTATTAATCTCCGTGTCTAACTGAAGAAGGGAGATAGGTAGGTTAGTAAAGAATTGGGCCCCAAACACAGCTCTTTAATTACCTCTTAGAGGTGCTTATAGGAGTTGTAACTGCCACCTGCCTAACTTCAGAAACAGAAAAGAACTTAAATGATGACAATTTGTTTAGTTCACATCCCCATTCATATCACTGTTTCTTTTCTTTGGTCCCTTTAAGCTCTGAGAGATTGATCACACATGGCTTTTGTGGCCAATACTTGTCTTCCAGCTAGACTGTCAGTTTTTCATTCTCTGGATCGGCAGTGTCTCCAGTAGTCACTCCATCCCTGTTCTATTCTGGGTGCTAAGTAAATGGTTAAAAATTGGAAGTAGTTTTTAAAAACTATGGTAAGGATCAAAATTATAATTTCTAATCTATTTTCTTTATATTTGATTCTTACATGGCTCAGTTTCTTAAAGCCTCCTGCTTTATGTTAATATTTTATCAATATTTGAAGTATTTATATATTCAATACTATCTTCAAGTTTATAATCAGCATTCATTGCTTTTGTTTCTCTAATAAGTATCTCTTTAGCTTTTTTTCACTGTACTTAATATTGAATGATTGTTTCTTGTTTATATCATCTACTGATTTCATATTCTTATTTTTCAGGGATTATTTATTTATTTATTTTTCATAAATTTATTTTTTATTGGTGTTCAATTCGCCAACATACAGAATAACACCCAGTGCTCATCCTGTCAAGTGCCCACCTCAGTGCCCGTCACCCAGTCACCCCCACCCCTGCCCACCTCCCCTTCCACCACCCCTAGTTCGTGTCCCAGAGTTAGGAGTCTTTCATGTTCTGTCTCCCTTTCTGATATTTCCCACTCATTTTTTCTCCTTTCTTCCCCTTTATTCCCTTTCACTATTTTTTATATTTCAGGGATAATTTAATTACTCTGATACATCATATTCTTCATTTCAATTTCCATTTTTTCTTCTTTGAAGTTTCTCAGAAAACTGTCTAGGTCCTACCCTGGACCCTTCTACTTCATTCTCTAAGTTGCTGTCCACATCCAGACTCACATTGCCCCCACCATAGATATGACTGCGTTAGCCAGGTAATTGGACTTGTTGACTCCAGATACTCTGGTCACCACACCTCCACTAAATGGTTGATTATAATAACCTCTTGCAGAAATAACAAATAGTTGTTTGTGCTTATTGATAGGGTACACATCTTAGCCTGGAATTCAAGATCTTCCTCAATATCCTGTGAATTTATTACTAAAAACTGTGTCCCATTGGTAAATGGGGAAGATATTCAGGAAATTTATATTTCAGAACTAGTCATGTTGTTGGCTTTCTGTTTTGAGTGAGGGGTATTTAGGATAAAAAAAAATATTTGGTTCCCGTGATTGAGGAGGTCATAGATTAGTGGAAAAGCAGACATATATTCTATTTAATGTAAATTCTTATGATAGAGTACAATGCCTGCAGGGGTAGAGGTATGAAAAGATAAAGCAAATATAAAATCCAGTAGCCACCTTCCACCCATTGGGATGGATACTTTAAAAATAAATAAATAGAAAATAAGTGTTGGTGAGAATGCAGAAAGATTGGAACCCTCCTGCTTTGCTGGTGGGAAAGTAAAGTGGTACAGCTACTATGGAAAACAAAATGGCAGTTCCCCGCATAATAATAGAATTACCCTATGATCCAGTAATTCAAGTTCTGGTCATATATTCCAAAGAATTGAAAGAATGGTCTTGAAGAGAGATGTGTATATTTCTGCTCATAGTACCATTAATCACAATAGCCAAAAAATGGAATCAACCCAAATGTCCATCGATGGTTGAATGGATGCACAAAATGTTGCATATACATACAGTGAAATATTTTTCCGCCTTAAAAAGGAAGGAAATTCTGCAATATGCTACAACATGGATGAATCTTGAGGCCATTATACAAAATGAAATGAGTCAGAAAAAAAGGACACATATGATTCCACACATATGAAGTACTTAGAGTAGTAAGTACTTCTATGAAGTACTTCATAGAGACAGAAAGTGAAACGGTGGCGGCCAAGGGCTGAGAGTAGGGTAGACATGTGGTTTTCGAAGGGGTACAGAGCTTCAGTTTTGCAACATGAGAAGAGTCATGTGCGTGAATAATGGTGATGGTCGCACAACAATGTGCATAGACTTAATACCACTAAACTGAACACTTGAAAATGGTTAATATGGTACATTTTATGTACATTTTACCATGACTTAAAAAAAGAATCTGGTAAGAGCCAGTGATGTAGTACTAGGGAAATAGAAAATTAGATCAACTGGGCTAGTATGTAATTTTGATGACTTTGGGACGGCTTGTAAGGCCAATGGGGCATCATTGTTACATCTACTTAAAGGGAGCATTTTAATGTATAAATATTCTGTTTAATGTGAGATCTGGGTATGTGATAAGTATCATGTTCAGCTTCTTAAGCAGCTTCATTGGTTTAAAAATGAATAGCTGCTCCAGTAGTTTGCGTTTCAACCAAGAACACTTGGTGTTGCCAAGCAACGTATCACTGCTGTCAAGAGGAGCAAATCTGACATTAATTTTATATCTCTTAAGATGCTAGAAGAAATGTTGAATCTAAGTGTTTTCATTTCTACCTACTCTATTTAAAAATATAAACACTTGGATTGTCCAGAACAGTGCTGCACTGTTTCTACAAGGAGAATGTTTCATACAGCTGCCCGTGTTTTGTTTTCTTTGCTAAAGCACACTCATTCTTTCAGGAGACAAGGGGCAATATGTGGACTTACATTGTGAGGACTAATAGCTTTATATGAGAAGCTCTAAAATCACCCAGCAGAATAAAGCCACTAAATGGCAAACTTTTTCTTTAAGGATGGATTTTTTTTTTAATCCGGAGGACTTCTTTCTGCTTAAGCTTAGGGGGAGAAAAGACAATAGTTAGATTACTCATTGCACTTCCTGTGCAAAGCAACAGAATAGATTTAAATGAGTGAACATTACCTTACTAATTCCTTTGATCCACAAAAATAGAGCCTGTGGGAAATGTACACGATTGATGTTACTCAACTGGATTGGCCAAGGGATAGCTAAATAAGAAAGGAGATTCTTTTCTTTCTAAAGCAAGAGCTGTATGTTTTGCTCCAATGACAGTCTTCGCTGTATTTAAATGACTGTATCTAGAGCAGAACAGTGAGGAATATAGTTAAGCATATGAAGAATTTTGACATTCACTTTTATTTCTCTAAATCCCCCAAATCAGGTTAGTGGGAAGTACTAGCACCAGACTTCTTCAACCTAATTCCTCCCTTTCCTGGGAGCCCACATGGTTGATCCATCCAGCCCCCAGTCTTCTTGGTTTCTTGTCTCTGTGATTCCAGTAAACTTCAATTCCATACAAACTGCTCCCACCCAGGGGCACACCAAAAAGGGGGCAAGCCTGTGAAATCTCTGCTCTCTATGCTAATCTGTATCATACTTCCCTTCCTTTCCTCCCTCACCCTATTTAGCCACATGGCTACTCCAAAGCTCTACCACTCTCTGGAATTCCTCTTAAATAATTCCTCTTTAAAAGATTCCACTATTCTCCACCTCTCTCTCTCTCTGAATCCATCCTTAGTTTTCTTTCCTGTTTCTGTCCAAAGCTAACGTACTTTCTCCATCTGTATCTTTGACTTTGGTTCCTTCTACAACCCATAGGCCCTTTCTTTAGTTAGAAGGCCTGGGTTAGGATCCTGCTTATACACTTAGGTGCTGTGTGACCTTGGGGAGTTAGTTGACCTCTCTGTATACCAGCTTCTTGTCAGCAAAAGGTGATTGGTTGTGTACCTACCTCCTATATTATGAGGAGTCAAAGAAATAATACATGTAGAGAATATTGAGCAGTGCCTGGCACATAGTTTTCAGTCACTGTTCAGTGTTGTGATGCTCAGCTTCCATGGCTTCATTTCTTTGCCTCTGGTGCTGGCTCTGTGCTCTTGGGTCCCAGTCACATGCCCTCATGCTTCCTGCTCACAACTGCAGCAGTTGGGCTTTCCCCACACCACTTCTTTACTTGCTTTCCAGCCTTTCAGTCTTCAGTAGCTCTTCCTCCAGAGCCTTAGCTGATTTTATACTCTACCCTACATACACCAGCCCAGGCGTGAGAGGTCACCCCCCCATCCTCCTCTAGCTCCCCAGACTTGCTCTCTGTGATTTTATGTGTCAACATGGTTAGACACCCTATTATTCCCTCAAACACTACTGGAGGTGTTGCCATGGAGGGATATTGTAGATGTGAGTTAACATCTATAATTAGTTGACTTTAAATAAAGGATATTATCCCGTATAATCTGGATGGGCCTCCTCGAATTGTTTCAGTAGCCATAAGAGCAAAACTGAGGGTTCCCCGAAGAAGAAAAAATTCTGCCCCAAGGGTACAACACGGACTCCCACCTCAGAGTTTCTACCCTACAGGTCTGCACTATGGATTTTGAACTTCGAGCTCCCATAATTGTGTCAGTCAGTTACTTGAAATAAATCTCTCTCTTTGTATGTGTATCTCTCTGTGTGTATGTGTACTTCTAGATAGACATATATGCATTCATATGAATACATATGTATGAATGCACACACATGTATACATGTGTTCATTTTCTACTGGCTCTGTTTCCTGGGATTCAGCCTCTCCTAGCAGGCACATGCTGCATTGAACCCTGTTTGCTTGCTGAATCTCCTCTGCTCTGACAGCTGCATGCAGACAGTAGCCATGTCCATCCATATGCCTGTTCCACAACTCAACCTGTATTGAATTAATGAATGCTGGAGAAAGTCAGAATGTATAATGTCATATCCTTGAGCATAATAAAAATGATTATGTAAAGAAAGTAACTCTTCCTAACTGGCAGATTTCTCAATCCCCCCTATAGATGGAGTCCACACAGAACAGTGTCTCATTCACTCCTTGTCTTGTCCATTATGGGTTGAAGTTGTTACCTTCACATTCCACTTTGCCCACTGGCCTCAGAGGTATTTGTGATCATGATTTATCCTTTTCACTTCTGTATGACTCATGGTGGGATTTAGCTCTTTAATTTTTTTACATATGCATCTTTTGGATGAGAACAGTTTATAAACAGCTGTTAAGAACCGGATGACTTTTTTTCCTACTTCATCCTTCATAAGAATTTTTCTCTTTTTATAATAAGGGTGCTTTGAAAATTTTGGCGAGAGGTTTGTTTTGAAACCCAAGCTGAGGCCAAATAACCTCATGAGGATGCTTGTGTAGATTTGCAATGTGTATTTACTTGAAGGTTCAGATTTCTTTTTAATGTTATTGTATGACACATTTATTTTCAGTTTGGAAGTCGTATTGCACTGATAATTGTTTCTGCTATGTCTTAGTTAGTGATCTGTCTAGTACAAACCCAAAACCCTATTGTTCTTCCCGATACTTATTGCTGAAGGGGCCACCAGTTCTTAGAAATCATCTTTAGACACTGCCAGCACTGATAAAGTTCCTATTTATGGGTTCACGAGACAATTAGGACTGGTTGGATCTCTTTCTGCATGATGTAATATATTTTGTCAAATTTGGAACACGTTGAAACTATGAACTTGGGCAGTTCCTTGAATTGTTTGGATTCAGAGACACTTGAGGAACTAAAAATAACTTCACAGGGAGAGAAATGTACTGGGTATTTCTCCTTTTGGAAGGAGCTCTATTCATTCTGTCTCCTGATTTTTGGGAAACAGTTTCTTTGGTTCTAGTCCCAGGGGAGCCCAGTGTTCTGTGTCTTCCAAGGATCCTGTCTAATCTTTGTGACTCTCTGGCCCTGAGAGAGGGGCTCAGTACCAAAAACGGCTATGGGGGAACCAAAGGGAATCATTAGAGCTTTAGAGTGATACCCTCAACTAAGGACTGAGAAAACAGGAGGTGGAGTTGTACCACACAGATGAGGGCAAAGAGAGGCTTAGGATATGGAGGTGATTTGAGTTTGAACTTAATGTCATATGATGGGACATTAAGAAATGTTATCCCCACTAGAATGTAAGCTTTGTGCACTAATCACTCAATGTGGATTGACAGGGCATAGATGTGATTGCCACACTAAGCTTGGAAGAGGGCCAGGATATTATGTTGAGTGTCCCCTTCCTTCCTAACAACAGCTTAGGCTGGCTTTGATCAAATAGAAAGAATGTGAACTTAGAGCTGAGCTCTAAGTGTGAACCCCAAATTTGTAAAACAAGAGTTATGAAATCAACATTGTACTTTAGTTTTCCATGTGGAAAATTGTAATAATGATTTCATCTTTCCTGTTATCCTGTGGTTTTAAAGATGAGCACTACAAAATCAAACCTTTGGGACTATTCCAAAATGAAAAGTTTTGCACAGTGGAGGAAACCATCAATAAAAAAGAGACAGAACATAAAGACTCCTAATTCTGGAAAACGAATTAGGGGTGGTGGAAGGGGAGGAGGGTGGGGGGTGGGGGAGAATGGGTGATGGGCACTGAGGGGGGCACTTGACGGGATGAGCACTGGGTGTTATTCTGTATGTTGGCAAATTGAAAACCAATAAAAAATAAATTTATTATTAAAAAAATAATAAAAAAGAGACAATCTTCTGAAGGGGAGAAGATATTTGCAAATGATATATTTGATAAGGGGTTAATACCCAGAATATGTAAAAAATGTATGCAACTCAACACCAAAAAATAAAATAAAAAATGGGCAAGGATCTGATTTGGCATTTTTCAAAGGAAGTTTTACAAGTAACCAACAGACACATGAAAAGATGCTCAGCATCACTAAACATCAGCAAATGCAAGCCAAAACCACAATGAGATATTACCTCACCCCTGTCAGAATGGCCAAAACCCAAAAGACAAGAAACAACAAGTGTTGGTGAGGATGTGGAGAAAAAGGAACTCTTGTACGCTGTTGGTGGGAATGCAAACTGGTGCAACCACTGGAAAACAGTATGGAGGTTCCTCAAAAAATAAAAGACATAATTACCAAATGATCCACTAATTCCAGTACTAGGTATTTACCCAAAGAAAACAAAAACACTAATTTAAAAAAGATAAATGCACCTCTATGTTTATTGCAGCATTATTTACAATAGTCAAGATATGGAAACAACCTAAGTGTCCATCAACAAATCGATGAATAAAGAAAATGTGATATGTACACACACACACAATATTATTCATTCATAAAAATAGATGGAAATTGTACCATTTTTGACAATCTGGATAAACCTGGCTGGTGTTATGTTAAGTGAAATAAGCCGTACAGAGAATGACAAATATTGTATGATCTCACTTTTATGTGGAATTAAGGGCAGGTGGAAATGTCAACTTCATAAAAACAGAAAAGAGAATAGTAGTTGCTAGAGACTGGGGGTAGAGGGACATGGGAAGATATAGGTCAAAGGGTACAAATTATCAATCATAAGGATAAGTTTTGAGAAATGGTGACTATAGTTATTGATATTGTATATTTGAAAGTTGCTGAGACTAGGTCTTAGCATTCTCACCACAAAAAAAGAAAAAGAGTTAACTGTATGAGGTGACAGATATGCTAATGATCTTGATCTTGGTAATCATTCCACTATGTATATCAAATCATCATGGTGTACATTTTAAATATATATAGTTATACTTGTCAATTATTCCTCAATAAAATTGGGGGAAAAACATTATTCAACAATGCTATTTGCTGTATGGCACATGCTTAGTATAGCTAAACATAGCAACCTGATAAGACCTCAAATTCAGTTTCTGGGAGCTACAGTCTGACAGGGAGATCAATAATGAAGCAGACATTTATAAGATACTATAATGGTGGTATGTACTGAGAAAGTGAACTTACTGGAAAAGTGTGTTGTTTGTTTGGAACATTGGAAAGATGGTGGAAGAAGAGGAGACAGGCTTGAAAGAATAGCAGAATTTGTCATTTGGAACAGAGAGAAGAGCAGTGTGAATTCACAGAGGCCTGATGTGTGGGAAGCAAGAAGGACTAGAACCTAATGGTCCCACTGCCATGCAAGGCATTCAGTACTAGAGACAATGCAAGAATCCACTGGAGACCAAGAAGGAAGGTTCAACAAGGAATGACTCAAATTTGTAAATTAAAGGAGACCACATGAATGGCAGTATAGAGAGTGGATTAGGGAAGGTGAAACTAAAGAAGGGAAACCAGAGAGTAGCCCAGAGATAGGTGGCAGGTGCCATAATTGGACAGTGGCTGGATGGGAAAGGAGTGCTGGATATAAGAGATATTTGGAATTATCACATTTTCTAAATTGTAGAATAGAGTACCCTAGAATGTAGGGATAAAAACAAATATCATTGCATGTAAATTAAATCTCAATACTGTCCATTTTTTTTTGAGAGAACTACTTTATGGTATGTGAATTATATCTCAATTAAAAGGAAAAAAACTATTAATGTCTGCATGAGCTAAGATGAAGAAAACTATTACTTCTCCAGATCATCAGTGAATATCTCTTCATCTGAGGCAATTTTAGTTTTTTCTTCTTTTTCTTCCTATTACTTAAAACTTTTGATGACAACTATGTAGTACTTGTGCAGTTAGTGTATATATAAAAGAATGGCATGTTGCCTTCATCTGAGTTTATCAAAAAGGACCATCTTACAGCTTTATTCTTCTATGTCTCAATGTTTTGCTCACATATAAAGATGAACAAGTACTAAATACACTCAGTGATTAAATGGGAAATAAAAAGAAGAAACCCTTCATCTTTGGTGCCCTTATATTCTAATTCAAAAGATGACTCCAGTTTGAAAGGAAATTGGAAATAATAAAGGCTTTGTTCAAGGCACTGCCCTAAACATGGGCCTTGTAGAACATTTCTTTAAACTATTCTAAATGTTGTGGCAAGCACAATTTCACAGAATGATGGACACTGTATGCTTTCTCTGGTTTGTAAATATTTAGTACTGTGGTTACTCATAAATCCTGGGATTGCCATGGAAATATTTTTCCCTGAGAGTCTGTTTTTTTCATCTGGAATGACATTAAGATTCAGAAAGGACTAGCTGTCACCTAGCTCTGTTAGTGGGAAAAACTGTTTTTGGCATTGGACCAGGCCCAGACTTTGGGGGATAGTACCCTGTGATTCTTTTCACAATTGGAGTTATAAACCAAAAATTTTGGTTCACATTGGCAACATTGTTCTGAAGAGTGACTTACCTATGCTACAGAATGCAGGTGATCATCTTTTTAGAATGCATTTTCCCTATCTTCCCCCATACTGTTATTGTTTAAACAATGAGACTCCCCCTGTTTGGGAAAGGATGTTCTTTCAGGAGCAGGTGGAAGGTGACTGTTAGTGACAGGATGAAATGAGCCCTGGCTAGTAAATGAAGGTGTATTGTGCCTAGGATGATGGTCCTGGCAGCTCCTTTTGCTTCTGTATGGTGTGGACTGCTAATTTTGTGAAGCAGAAAATACTCTCTTCAGAACATAATGGCATGATATGTGGTCATTTAAATTGTGATGAAGGAGCCAAGAATATACAATGGGGAAAGGATAATCTCTTCAATAAATGATGTTTGGGAAACTGGATAGCCACATGCAAAAGAATGCTGTCTTGCACTGTATAGAAAAATCAACTCAAAATGGATTAAAAGACTTGAAGAGTCTACTTCTAGCAGAAGACACAGGAGGTAAACTCCTTGACATTGGTCTTGGCAATGATTTTTTTTTTAATTTGACACTAAATGCAAAGGCAACAAAAGAAAAGAGAGTACCTCAAACTAAAAAGCTTCTGTGCAGCAGAGTAAGCCATCAACAAAATGAAAAGGCAACTACAGAATGGGAGAAAACATTTGCAAATCATATATCTGATGAGATTGACATCCAGAATATGTAAAGAAGACATACAACTCAATAGAAAACAACAGTTTGATAAAAATGGTAGAGGGATTGAATAGACATTTTCCCAAATAAGACCTACAAATAGCCAACAGGTAGGAAACTTTAAATCAAAACCACAATGAGATTATCACCTCATACTTGTTGAATGGTTTTCATCAAAAAGATAAGAGATAACCTGTGTTGGTGAGGATGCGGAGAAAAGAGAAGCCTTGTACACTCTTGATGGGACTGTAAATTGGTGCAGCCACTATGGAACATAGTATGGAGGATCCTCAAAAAATGTGAAATAAGACCACCATATGATCCAGCAATTCCATTTTTGAATATGAATCTGAAGGAAGTGAAATCATTGTCTCAGAAAGATATCTACATTCCCCTATTCATTTCTACATCATTTAAATAGCCAAGACATGCAAGCAACCTAAGTGTTCATTGATAGGTGAATGGATAAAGAAAATGTAAAAAAAAAAAAAAAAGAAAAAAGAAAAGAAAAAAATGTGAGATATACACAATGGAATATTATTCAGCCATTAAAAAGAAGGAAATTCTGCCATTTATGACAAGGTAGATGAACATCATTTTAAGTGAAGTAAGTCATACAAGAAAGACAAATATTATATGATCTCATTTATATGTGGAATCTTGAAAAACAACTAAACAGAGAACAGGTTGCTGTGATTGTCAGAGGCAGAGCATGTGGGATGGAGGAATGGGTGAAAGTGATCAAAGGGTATAAACTTCCAGTTATAAGATAAATAATTTCTGGCCATGTGATTTTTAGAAAAGGAAAGAAAATGGAGATTAGGAATAGGGGAAGTCATGGGCCATTACAGTAAAAACAAGGAGGGCTAGTTTTATTTTACATTTAAATGAAACTGCAGGACCCCTCCCAATACTGGGGTAAGCCTTTCTGCTGGTTGGTTAATTAGCACTATCAGGGGACCTTTGCTGTTCATGTTTTCAGAGGTGCTCTGTGACCTTGAGTTTTGCTTAGCCACGGTGAGAGGATCAGGATAGTCTTGCTCCTGTTATAAGGTGGGCAAAATGAAGTCCAAGAAGAGAGCAGGATTTGAGCATTCCCTGGAAGCCCCTATTGAAGAGAGTAGGAGCATGCTTAGATTTTGAATACAGGCATACCTTGGAGATATTGCAGGTTTTGTTTTTCAACAAGCTAATATCACAATAGTCAGTGGATATTTTTTGGTTTCCTATTGTATATGAAAGTTATGTTTACATGCTACTGTAGTCTATTAAGTGTGCAATAAATACCATTGTGTCTAAAAGATGTACATACCTTGATTAAAAATACTTTATTGCTAAAAATACTACCATTGTCTGAGCTTTCAGTGAGTCAGAATCCTTTTGCTAGTGGGAGGGTCCCACCTTGATGTTGATGGCTGCTGCCTGAGCAGGGTGGTGGTTGCTGAAGGATGGGGCAACTGTGCTAGTTTCTCAAAATAAGACAACACTGAAGTTTGCCACATCAATTGACTCTTGCTTTCATGAATGATTTCTCTATAGTGTCTGATACTGTTTGATAGCATTGCACTCATAGTAGAACTTCTTTCAAAACCGTAGTCAATTCTCTCAAATCCTGCAGCCACTTTATCTACTAAGTTCATGTACTGTTCTAAATCCTTTGTTGTCATTGTAACAGTCTTCATGGCATCTTTACCAGAAGGGGATTCCATCTCCAGAAACCACATTCTTTGCTCAGCCACAAGAAGCAACTACTCATCTATTCAAGTTTGATCATGAGATGGCAGCAATGCGGTCCCATATTCAGGCCCCACTTCTAATTCCAGTTCTCTTGCTGTTTCCACCACCTCTGCAGTGACTGCCTCCACTGATGTCCCAAACCCCTCCAAGTTCTCCATGAAGGGGGGAACCAACTTCTTCCAAATTCCTGTGGGTGTGGATAATTTGACCTCTCCCCATGAATCATGAATGTTCTTAATGGCACCTAGAATGGTGAATCCTTTCTAAAAAGTTTTCAATTGCCCAGATCCATCAGAGGAATCACTATTCATGGCAGCTATAGCCTTTCAAAATGTGTTTCTTAAAGAATGAGATTTGGAACTTGAAATTAGTTCCTGATCCATAGGCTGCAGAATGATGTTGTGTCACAAGGCATGAAAACCACATTCATCTTATAGGTCTCCATCAGAGCTCCTGGGTCACCAGGTGAATTGTCAGTGGACAGTAATATTTTGATAGGAATCATTTTTCTGAGCAGGTCTCAACAATGGGCTTCCAGTATTTAGTAAACCATGTTTTAAGCAGATATGTTGTTATTCACACCTTGTTTCATTTGTAGAGCACAGATAGAGTAGATTGAACATTATTCTTAAAATCCCTAAGATTTTTGGAATGGTCAATGACCTTAGGCTTCAATTCATCAGTTACATTAATGAGAGAGTCAGTTTGTCCTTTTGAATCTTTGAAGCCATGTACTGACTCCTCTTCTAGCTGTGAAAACCCTTGATGGCATCTTCTTCCAATAGAAGGCTGTTTAGTCTACATAGAAAATCTGTTTAGCCCCCTTCATTAATCACCTTATCCAAATGGGTACCTTGATGCAGCTTCTATACCAGTCCTTGTTGCTTCATCTTGCACTTTATGTTTTCTGGAGCTGGATTCTTTCCTTAAACCTCATGAACCGACCTCTGCCAGCTTCTGCTTTCTTCTGCAGTGTCCTCACCTCTCTCTCATCCCTCACAGAATTACAGAGTTAGGGCCTTGCTCTGGATTAGGCTTTGCCTCGAGGGAATGTTGTGGCTAGTTTGATCTTCTGTACAGACCCCCTCAAAATTTCTCCACATCAGCAGGAAGGGTACTCCACTTTTTAATTTATGTGTTCACTGGAGGAGCACTTTTCCTTCAATAACTTTTTCTTCCATTCACAACTTGGCTACCTGTTTGGTGCAAAAGGCTTAGCTTTTGGCCTGTCTGGGCTTTCAACATGCTTTCCTCACTAAGCTTAATTATTTTGAGCTTTTCATTTAAAGTGAGAAACGTGCAGCTTTTTTTTCACTTGAGCACTTAGAGGTCATTGTAGGGTTATTTTTTTGGCCTAATTTCAATATCATGTCTCAGGAAACAAGAGGCCTGAGGAGAGGGAGAGAAATGGGAGAATAGCCAGTCTATAGTGCAGTCAAAACACACACAACATTTATTGCTTGATTTCACCATCTTATATCAGGGCTTTTGTGGTATACCAACACAGTCACAGAAGTGACATCAAAGATCACTAATCACAGAAGGCCATTAGAAATAATAGTGGAAAAGTCTGAAATATTGCCATAATTGCCAAAATGTGACATTGAGACACAAAGTGAGCAAATGCTTTTGGAAAAATGGCACCAGTGGGCTTGCTCGACAGAGAGTTGTCACACACATTCCATTTGCAAACATTTATCTGTAAAGTACAATTTTTTTTAAAGCGCAATGAAATGCAACATGTCTGTATGTAGTTAATTTCTCCATGGTCTCTCATCCAAGAATAGCTAAGGTTAGCAGACAGATCATAAACTACTTCTGGAGAAGAAGCTGCAATTTTATTTTTCAGTAAGAAGGCAGATCTTAGACAAGGAATATAGTGGCCAGAGTGATCATTTTTAATACATTTGAATCAAATCAAATTCTACTGCACTCTAAGATACCTAGAGTTTTTTCAGTCAAGCTGGAGTCCTTATTTTTTTTTATCTTTTTGGTTTTTAAAAGTTATATAATTTTGTAAAGTATGACCCTGAGATCAAGAGTTGCATGCTTTTACTGATTGAGCCAGCCACCTACACCCCAGCTGCATAGTTTTGTGTTTTTTTAAAAAAAATTTTTAAAGATTTTATTTATTCATGAGAGACAGAGAGAGAGGCAGAGACACAGGCAGAGGGAGAAGCAGGCTCCATATGTGGAGCCCAGTGAGGGACTCAATTCCAGGACCCGGGGATCATGACCTGAGCCAAAGGTAGATGCTCAACCACTAAGCCACACAGGTGCCCCCTTTTAAATTTTTTTTTATTTAAATTCAATTTAAGTAACATATGCTGTATTAGTTTCAGAGGTAAAATTTAGTGATTCATCAGTTGCATATAACACCAAGTGCTCATTACATCACATGTCCTCCTTAATGCCCATCACCTCATTACCTCATTCTCCCACCCCCCTTCCCTCCAGCAGCCTGAGACCTTATTGAAATGGCCGCCATATTATGGGGCCCTCCCCCTCCTCCCTGAGTGTCTCCCTTGTGCACTCTGCTCTGGCCACTGTAGTCTCCTTGATGTTTGCTCCAGTCACACATCAGGCTCACTTCTGCTTGAAGTCTCCTGAGCTTATCACCCAGACCTTCAATTCCTCTTAACAGCCCTTGTCAAGTTGCCCCTTCCCAATGAGGCCTACTCCCATTAACCCACATTAATGACAGCCTTCACCCCCCTAGCACACCCAGACCTCCTGTTATTGCTCAGCTCTACATTTTTCACCATCTAGCATACTTATTCATAATTTGTATTTAATTTATACCTGTAATTTAGTTATTCTTATCTGCACTGATTGTCCTTGTCTCTTTCATTTGCTGATGTATCTAAGTGCCTGGAACAATGGATGGCCCACATTAGGCCCTCAAGTAGATGGTAAATGGAGCTCACTAAGAACTCAGTGTGTTAGTTATCCCATCTACTTTCATGATATTCCTTGTATGTGTCATGGGAGTGCCATGAACAGAAAAACATGGTGATACTTAGGAGTTCTTGAGGCCCCAGGTTATAATTTTATAGAACAAATAATAGTAACAATAACAGCATAATGAATAGTAACATTGGCTTCTTATTACATGCCAGGCATTGAGGTAAGCACTTTCCGGTCATGGAGGTAGCTGTCATTATCCCTATTCTATAGATAAGGGAAGCTGAAGCTTATGCAGTTTGGGAAATACAGAGTATGGTTTTAAACCCAAGTCATATGGGTTTTTGAAGCCCAGTTTTGACCAGTATGGTGTATGCCTCCTACCCTGGGTTGATGTTACACCTGAGTCAACAGGCAGTGCTGCTGGCAGAGCTCAAACAGCAGGGTAGGAGCACCAATGCTCAGATCAAGACAACCTGATGCGGTTGGACTAACTCTTCCATGGCTATGGCAACAGCAAGGCAGAGCGGTATCTTTCAGAGGGACACAAGCCAGCCTCAAGTATCTGTAGCACACACAGCATCAGGGGCTGGAGCCCAGCTCACTGGGAGCTCCCGAGGGCAAGTACTCTGAAAGATGCCTGACTCTACACCTTAGCTAGAGACACTTGATTCCCCACTCACTCCCCACTCACTTGACCATCCCTCTAGATGATTTTTAAACAAAGTTTATTTTTCTTATTTTACCACAAAAGTAATACATGTTCACTGGAGAGAATTCAGAAAATACCAGTGTGCATCTAACTTAAAATCCTCCATAATTCAATCATCCAGAGATATTGATGAAGAACAGAATGATTACAGCTAATATATTGAGTGCTTGCTGTGTTCTAAATGCTGCACTGAGCACTTACTGCAGATTTTCTCATTTTAAAGACCCTCACCATAAGCCTGTGAGGTAGGGCATCATTTTCTCCACTTTACTGATGAGAAATTGAGGCATGGGGCAGTTATATGGCCTCCCAAGACTACACCACTGGTAAGTCACATATGCAGGTTTCAACCTGAACATTAAAGTGACTCAAAATAAATAAATAAATAAATAAAAATAAAGTGACTCTAGAACATGTAACTTATATGTGCCTGTGCTTATATGTACCTGTGCATGCATACTTTTATTTTTAATTTTTATTTTTTTATTAAGATGGAATCATACAGTATTTGGCCTTTTTAAAAAAATTATTTATTTATTCATGAGAGACACAGAGAGAACGAAAGGCAGAGACACCGGCAGAGGGAGAAGCAAGCTCCATGCAGGGAGCCTGACTTGGGACTCGATTCCTGGTCTCCAGGATCACGCCCTAGGCTGAAGGTGGCACTAAACCTCTGAGCCACCCGGACTGCCATACTTTTAAAATTCAAATCTATAAATGTATACTTTGTAATCCAAACAAACATAAAACAAGACTAGAAAGACTAAAAAAATTAATTGTGGGTGGCTGGGCAGTGAGGAATGAACACAGGGTTTCTTTTAGAGACCATGAATTATTCTAAAATTAGATTATGGTGATAGCCCACCCAACTCTGTAAGTATACTAAAAACCATTGACTTTTACTATATAAGTAGGTGAAGTTTATGGCATATAAATTGTATCTCAATAAAGGTATTTAAAAAACTCAGCCAAGGAGTGCCTCAGTGGTACAGTTGGTTAAGCCTCCAACTCTTGGTTTCAGCTCAGGTTATGGTCTCAGGGTGGTGAGATCAAGCCCCACACAGGGGTCCTCACTCAGCACAGAGTCTACATGAGTTTCTGTCTCCCTCTGCCCCTCCCCTTGTACACTGTCTCTCTCTCTCAGTGAATAAATCTTTTTAAAAAAAATCCCAAAAATTCAACCAAAGTCAATACAAATCCCTTAAAAATGAAATGCACAAATCCCTTAAAAACTAAATGCATAAGCAGTTTTGCTAGAAATGAGCCAAAAGTGTGGGAATAGTATTTTGGAATAAGAATGAAAATTATCAAAGTTACATAAAAGGTAAAGATTAAGGTGGTATTAAGATGATAATGTGTCATAATCATTTAATTTTTTAAAATAGGCTAAAGATCACCCAGCTATTTTGGAAACTGATTTTCTCCTTCTACCCAACCCCCTGTGATATAGAGTAATTATTTGTCCATATTAATAAATATATGTCTACCGCACAACTTTTCACAGATGCATAATGTTTACCAAATAGATGGAGCCAAATTCTAGCTGTTGTAGATATTTAGACCATATCCAACTTCTTCCTGTCACTTTTTTGCTAATATCTATTGAGCAATTCTTATGTGCCTGGTCTTATGCTGGTACTTCCCATATATTGTCTCATGTAAGCTGCATCCACATGTGTCCTCACACACAGACAACCCTAATGAGAGAGATTCTTTTTATTATACTCCATCTTGCAAGTGAGAAAACCCAAGCACAAAACCTATGACCACACATTAATATTTTTTCTTTCTTGGATTTCATGGTAGAGTAATGCTCAGAAAGCTCTTTTCTACATCATTCACTTATTGTTTTCTTCTAGCATTTTGCATGGTTTATATTTACAAATTTTTAAGTTCTCCAGAATTATAGGGCACAAATAGGCAAGATTCCAATTTTATTTTATAACAAATGAGGCCAGGGGTTCTAAAACAGTATGTAAAATGATCCGTTTCCTCCTCTCCTGATTTGAGATGTTTATTATCATCATTACAACTATATTCTCTTTTTTTAAAGATTTTATTTATTTATTCATGAGAGACACAGAGAGAGGCAGAGACATAGGCAGAGGGAGAAGCAGGCTCCATGCAGGGAGCCTGATGCGGGACTCAATCCCAAAACCCCGGGATCACAACCTGAGTCAAAGGCAGACGCTCAACCCCTGAGCCACCTAGGGATCTCATGACTATATTCTTATATCAATTAATATATATTTATTGACTATGGTGTTCTTTTTTATTAACACATGATTTTATTTCATAAAAACAAGAAAATGTTGGTAATTTTATTAATATTTCACATTACTCCCAATTGTGTTTATTTTAGTTTAAATTTTACTACCAGATAAAGTGGCAGTGTTTTTTTTTTTATTTTAATGCCAGATAGTTAACATACGGTGTAATATTAGTTTCAGGTATACAATATAGTGATTCAACACTGCCATACATCAGTGGATGTTCATCACTGACAAGTGTATTCCTTAATCCTCATCACCTATTTCCCCCATCCCCCATTTTCCTCCCCTCTGACTGTGGCGTTCTCACTGAATTAGTCCTACTTGAGACACAGAGTTTGGTATACCCCTCTCTTTTCTCCTCTTAGTTTCTTGGTCTCTAGGGTTTCAGGTCTAGGTAATAATTACATTTAAAAAAAAACTCTGCCCCATGTTGAAAATACATAAGACAATTATTTAGATTCGTATCTGTTTCCATTGGTTTCAACACTTAGCTCTAGTGTTTTATGTATCACGACTTCCTCATTCTTATGCGCCTTATTCTGTGACTACTGCAGGTCCTGGGTGTCTGAGACAGTGATGGGGATGGAGGCAGAAGAATAACTCTCCTCCCCTTACTTTGGGCCCTCTCACCATCATCAGCATTTCCTAGGCTGGATTTTCTCTATCAAGCATCACCTGCTCTGTAATTAGCAACTCTTCTCCCAAACACCCTGTTGAAATGTTAGGTTGTCTGCAGTCATGGTTTGCCAGTGTAGAGAGTTTTCTTCTTTCTCTGAGTTTTCACGGATGAGAGACAGCACTGGAGCTGCTAACCAAATGCCATTTTAGAAACTCATTTTAACTTTTCTCTGTCAAAATAGAGATTGAATTTATTTATGAATATCTGCATCCTATCTTTCCTGATTTCATCAAAATGAGCAGTTTCCTAAATGAGGAAGATATCCTCACTTAAGAAGAAATGAGGGAAAATGTTACATTTGGAATCTTCAGACTTGTAGGAATAAGCTAAGGAGAGACCAGTGCCCACAGATTGTGAAGGTAACCTTCTCACAGGGACACCAGCTCCTAAAGACTCTGGGCTGTTCTGAGCACCACTGTATTTTCTGGCACTGCTCACAATCTGTTGTGAGCCAAGGAAAACATGACTGCTGTGAGGTTGACCTCTCTGCAGTCCCATGTCCTGTCAGACAGCGTGCCAGAGATAGTGAAGGAGAACAGGAATTAGTTCTAAATGCTGCAGCTAATTTTGGAATGGCTTCCTTTTGTAGGAAACCACTTGCTAGTGCTTGGTGGTGCTCTGAACAAATTGTTCTCTGTCCTAAGTGATGGAATGAGGGTTTACTGGCATGGGAGGTGATCACCCAAAGGTGGATTTTGTTTTTTCGTTCACCTCTGCCTGCCAGTGTGCCCTATTAGATGATTAGAAATCACTAACCAATAGCAAATGCCCTGCTGAGTGTGATAACCCATCATTTGCACAATTTTAAGTAGAGCCCATGTGGTGGATAGTCAAGGACACTTCCCTCGTGGGAACCAGCCATATACAAACATTCCCACGGTTGGCTGCAGGTCATACATGAAAGTACAGCAAAGTCTATGGTCCTACTTATTCCAAGTCTGACATTATGCTTCTGGATTACTGGTATACCTGCTGGAGCAAGTTGGTGTCAGTATGCACTAGGTATCAGGAGGGGACCAGAAACAGCCACAGAGCTCCCTGACCCCTTCAGGGACCTGAAGAAATGAATTCTGTTCTAATTCTGAACTAAATTTATTGCTAGAATAAAATATATTAATGTTTGGTCCTTGAGAACATTTTAAGGCAGAGCAAATTTAATTACACCTAATGCCAGATCTTAACTAGTTATTTTTTTTTCTCAGTCATCAACTGTTGAGCACCAATTACATGACAAATACTAGAATACAACTAAGAGAACCCTGGCTTCAATATGCTTACCGTACAATGTAGTAGAACAAATCAATAGGTAGAAATGTTTTCATAATAGAATATGGTTAGTGACTGAATAGGAATAAATAGAGGGTACCCCAGAAGCATAAGGGAGGATGACTCACTTGTAGGAGTGACACATGTGACTCCTACACACATCCAGAATGAATGAGGAGCAGAGAAGCTTCCTGACATGGGCCTTGATGGGTACAGAGGAATTATCCAGGCAGACAGGGAACAACAGAGAGGAACATTCCAGGTAGAAGTCATAGCTAGAGATGTTGTTGGGGGAGGTACCAAACAGCTCAGTATGACTAGAGCCTTGGAAAGAAGATATAATTATACAAGTATGTAGAAACCCCATGACAAGAGCTTTACAAGAGCTTTGTGTGCAGAACCAATTTTGGTCTTCCCAGCCTTAATCAGAGCTGCAGACACATACTTAATAAAGGTAATGTGTTTCATTTATTTTCTTTCCTTTGTACCGTTTTGGTTAAAGATGCTTAAATGTTCATGAACCAAGATAAAGAGTCAGGTGGTATTTAGCCAAATAGGTAGTGAGTATTGAATTTGTGCAAGAAACTGTTCTAGAATCTGTGGATATTCAAAAAACAATCATAATAGTTAAATTTTATTATATATTTCCTGCCATCTGAAACAGTCCAACATGAGTATCTGGGTTTGTTTTTTTTTTTAAGTTGACATACCATTTAAGAAATTGTGTGCATGTGTGCATATGTATTTTTTTGTCATATATTTAC
The DNA here is from genome assembly GCF_048164855.1 of Canis lupus baileyi. NCBI lineage: Eukaryota > Metazoa > Chordata > Mammalia > Carnivora > Canidae > Canis > Canis lupus. The sequence goes on along the minus strand of NC_132861.1, from coordinate 12,338,991 downwards.
ACACACGTATCAGTAAGTGGTTCTCAAACCTTAAAGTACATCAAAATCATGTGGAGGGCTTGTAAAAACAATTTTCTGGGACCTCCCCCTAGTGTTTCTTATTCTGTATATTTGAGGTGGAGCCCAAGATTCTGTGCTTCCAGTAATAAGTTCCTAAGTGATGCTAAGGCTGCCGGCCCAGGGACCACTGATAAAAATTTGAGCAAGTTTTAAAAGTTCAGAATACTTCTGGAGTGTTACGCCACACTGTATGAGAGAAAAAGGGTTAAGGCCAAATCAGAGTAGGATAAGGTGAATCACAGGTGAATATTGTACTGACTTTTTTTTAGAGGAGAGAAAAAGATCGTTAAGCTAGAGCCATTGGCCACGTTAGCTTGAAGAGATGGCACAAAATGCAAATAGACAAGTGTTTTGCTTCAATGGGGCAGTAAGCTAGTTATCTTGGTTGATCTAGAGAATTCTTGGTGATGAAATAAGGAAAAAATTAACAGAGAATATTAGATTGGGAAGGAATGGTGAATGAAGTGTCCAAAGGGTCTTTAACAAAACCAAAACGTTTGTGTCTTGAATAATAGGCATAAAAGCATCACTGTAGGGTTCTCAGAAGCATTACAATTGAGCTTAGCAAGATATTCTCTAAGGCCTGAATTAGATAAACAAAGGTCAGATAAACCAGAAGCCCCAAGACAAATAGAAAGCCTTTGTATTTTTCTAGGTCTAAGGTGATGAAAGCTTACGTCTAGCTTTTGTGTGTAAAAATATTAATAGAAAAAAATAAAATTGAAAAAACAGGTAAAACTATGGAGAGCTTATAATTTAAGAAGGCAGATAAGACAGACCTGTCAGCCCTCTTTTCTTTCTTTCATTTTTTTCTAAGTATGGTGCTCCATATATTGTCAAGGCTTAAATTGTTTGCTGAACAATACATGACTTACAGGTTAACTGCAAAAACATTTCCTGCCTCTCTTTTCTTATCCAAAAAAATAGGGATAATATAGCAAGTCTATCTTTGGGTATAACACAAACAAACAAAATAATTGGTATAAGTTATTTTCATCATCCAAAATCTGAGTATGATTATTACTGCTAATGACAGAATGAGAAATCAAGCTCTCGTGTGGATTTAAATTGGTTCAGAGAAAGAAAATTTGTGCACATTCCCCGCATAGAAAGAAGTTAATGGGGTGCCTCAGGAATTGGTGCCTACATTTGAAATAATTAGTTGGAGAAAAGTAGCTAGCTCATTGAAGTAGCCGATGACACAAAATTATGTAGGCTGGTAAAAACCACAGAGAGTTCTACAAAATATTCCAGAAGGATCTAATCAAACAGTATGACCAGAAAATAGGACAGTAGCTCCATTTTAATGAAGACAAATGACTTGCTTAGAAAAGGAAATAGGTTCAGTTTCCTTGGCATGTTGATTAACCCGGAGATATTAGAGGGAAAAGCACTGTGTCATGGTGGCTACTGCATGCCCTGGAATGCCAAAGCGCCATATCTCTTTGTTCATTCATTCGATCTTTCGTCTGTTCACTGGATTATTCATTCAGCATGCTCTTACTGTCTGCATGGGGGAATAAAGAATAAAAGTAAATCAAGACACAGGCCCTATTTTTAAACTAGCTCAGGCCTGTGAGAGAGAGTGAAGGGTAAACAGATGTGGCTATAAAACCACCAAATGAGTAATTGTATTCGTTTTCTATTACTGGGTAACACATTATACAGACTTAGCAGCTTCAAACAACACACCTTATTTCTCAATTTCCATGGGCCAGGAGTGTGTCAGGACAGCTCAGCAAGATTCCCCGCTCAGGATGGCGGAGGGCTGTAGTCAAGGTGCTGGCTGGCTATTTCCTCACCTGACACTCAACTGCAGAATTCATTTCCGTGCTGACCTAGGCTGTTGGCAGGATTTACTTTCCTGAGGCTGTATAACTGAGGGTCTTGGCTTTTTGTTTGCTGGTGTCTAGAGGCCACCTTCCGCTCCTAGAGGCCATCTGCAATCTTAGAGGTCGCCTGCAGTTCCTAAAAGTTACCTGCCATTCTTTGCCCCATGGACTTGCTCAACATGACCACTTACTTCCTCACATTAGGGAGGAGAATCTCTTGCTCTAGTCCGAGATGGATACTTATGTAGCATGTCACCTAAAGGCAACGTTCCCTCACCTTGCCGTATTTTATTTGTTATAAGCGAGTCACAGGTCCCACCTGCACTCAAGTTAAAGAGAGTACACAGGCATAAATAATAGGAGGTAGAATTATGGGGTATAGTCACACTGTAGGTTCTGTCTGTCACCATAATATACTAGAGGCTTCCTTGCCATGAGTACATTAGAAACAAGTAAATTCAGGAGGTTATCAGATATGTTACACCCCACCTCTCGTGGCACTTTTAGTTATACCTTCATATCCAAGGTATTTGGCTGGCTTTATTGTTGGTCCTAGAACTGTCTTCCTTGCATTGCACTTTATTGTCATGCTGTTAACTTGTACCAGAGTTCACAAATAAAAGCAATAAGAGTGACAATACTAATTACAATAGTAATTATTCTTATTGCTTTTATTTGATACAAGTTAATTTTCAGTTTAGTTTTCTTCTCAACTGACCAAGCTCCTAAAAACAGGTATGAAGTAAACTGAGTGAAGAATACTTCTGGAGTGTTACACCACACTGTCCCCCACCCCTGCCATTTCATGGCCTTCTAAGAGTCCTTTAAAATTTTTAGGCAACTCACCTCTGTAATATTTGCCAAAGCATTCAATAGAAATCTCTCTCTTTGTATGCTTCCGCTATAATAGCAAATATGGCCAGCCTAAATAGTTTTAGAAGGAAAAATAACCGATTCACAGTAGCACAAATGATATACGTTTACATGATTGGTTCAGACACCAGGGTAAAAAGTCTGTCTCTAATGGCAACCTGGTCCCCCTGCCCTGAGGGGGTAATTCTCTTACCCACTATGTCTCCTACTGTCATATGTAATATTGCCTCTGCATTTGTTGTAAAACATCATTGTTACTGTTGGTCTTCAGTTCTCTCAGTTCATTACATAATGTGCTTCATCAAAATTTATGGGTGCCTGGGTGGCTCAGTCAATTAAGCGTCTGCCTTTGGCTCAGGTCATGATCCGTAGGGTCCTGGGATTGAGTCCCGCATCAGGCTCGCTGCTCTGTGGGGAGTCTGCTTCTCCCTCTCCCTCTGCTGCTCTGCCCACATGTGGTCTCTGGCTGTCACCATCTCTCTGTTGAATGAATGAATGAATGAATGAATGAATGAATGAATGAATGAAAGAAATCTTCAAAAAAATTTACATTAAAGTGTCAGATAATACCAATGCCTTTGTAATAAAGAGAGCATCGTAACTTCTGAGAGTGTCTCCTTTGCCCTGGCTGCAGTGTGCAGCCACACATGAGATGCAAATATTCTTGACATATCACTATTATAGAAACTGGGGTATCAGGCATTTGATTTTTAATACTGATATCAATACATGGTTTGCTTATTCCATTTAAAACAATATAAATTTTACGAATACATTTGAGAATTAAATCTTTGAGAAGCAGTTATTATAATTTAAAACAGATTGACACTCCCATTTCTTGATCCAAAGATGTCAGCTCTTTACACAGATGTTTTAAAAAAAATTACCAGACAATTCGTATTCTAGGTCATCATGCAACCAAATTAGCAGCTGCTATCATTATGTTAGACTTGCACGGTATTTGGCATTCTGAACTCCAAATCAGACCTCCTTATTAATGTTTGGTAAACAGGCTAGGAGTAAAATGTTTGCTTGGCAGCTGAGATAAATAAATTATCCAACAAGCAATGCTACTTACTACATATGCAAGTATGACTAAGTGCCAGTGTGAAGACTAATGACGTTAGGTTTATAATCTTCATATTTCTTGCTGAAGTGGATGGGATGCACTGTTGTACACAGATCTGAGTTCATTGGCCTTCCATCTGTAACATGGGAAGCACAATAGAACCTGTGTTGCAGGATTGTTTTGAGGATGAGAGATAATTTGTGCAGCATGCCTAGTGCAATATAAGATATATTAAGTATGCAATACATGTTTATTGAATGAATGAACAAAATATTATTTTGAAGTATTATTGTGTGGCAGTTTCTTTTTTTTTTTAATTTTTATTTATTTATGATAGTCACACAGAGAGAAAGAGAGAGAGGCAGAGACACAGGCAGAGGGAGAAGCAGGCTCCACGCACCAGGAGCCCAATGTGGGATTCGATCCCGGGTCTCCAGGATCGCGCCCTGGGCCAAAGGCAGGCGCCAAACCGCTGCGCCACCCAGGGATCCCTGTGTGGCAGTTTCTAATGAGGGTGGACTCATCAATGAGATATCAAACCGAGGACAAACAAGTAACAAACAGTGGTTATAGATATACTGGTTAACTTTAATAAGGTGGCTATAATTATATCCATTGTAAAAGAAATTCAGATAAAGCCTATATGTCATGAAGTCAAAGCTGAATCTGCTACTCAGTTGATTCTAAGCCACACTCATTAACCATCAGTGAAGTACATTCAGGAAGAAGTAGTGTTCATCTGACAACCCTGTGACATCCTTTAGATTAAATTCATGGTTGGCACCTTATAATAGCCACACACCAATCCTCTCCTTGGAAAACTCCTTTAGCTGATAAAATGGGAACCACCATCTAGCTAATCATGTATGATTTCTGCAATTACAAATGTCTACCGGAGCCACAATCTGCAACCAAATTCTTCCTGTATTCTAGCACATAAAGCATGTGAAAGAAGGATTTTATATGCACAATACTAATATTCACTTTGACCCACTTAACTGTTTTCAATGAATTTTTTTAAGAATAGGACTAAATAATCACCATAATAAATATTTAAGAGGCGTTAGGATAGAGAGGGGTTTCCTAAAAGTATGATCTAGATGCTTTCATTTTTCTTATATGGGAGGCTTAAAGTGAGAAAGGAAAGTGCTTGATGGGCTTAGGAGTCTGATCTTTTGTGTGACATTGGAAGAATCCCCTAATCCTCTGACTTTCAAGTTTACATATACAACATTTGAGTTATACCAGATGAATTCCATAATGCTTTCCACTTAAGCAATCCAAAGTTGTTTGTAAATTGGCTGATCTGGATAAAGCCACAGTTCTGGTAGATCTGGATACTACAGTGAACTGTAGTGGTGCATTCCAAAACCGAAGCTAGGGATCCCTGGGTGGCTCAGCGGTTTAGCACCTGCCTTCAGCCAGGGCATGATCTTGGAGTCCCGGGATCGAGTCCCACATCAGGTTTCCTGCATGGAGCCTGCTTCTCCTTCTGCCTGTGTGTCGGCCTCTCTCTCTGTGTCTCTCATGAATAAATAAATAAAAATCTTAAAAAAAGTAAAACCGAAGCTAAATTGTCCGGTTAGACAAGACAGGTCAGTTGTCATGCCATTACTCTTAACCTATGAACAGCCTAAAGATACCTCAGTAACTGATTAAAAAACTTAGGTTTTCCAGTTCTGCATGGTAGAATTTAACTGATAAATTTTAACTAATCACCCTCAAACACACAATATTTTATTTCCCTTGGGAACAAATGAGCTAATCCCACTCCAACTCCCTCCCCGCCCCTCCACACACACATTCTGGCTGCCACTCTGCCAACATCTTTCCACCATCCTGGGAGCCTCTCCTCATACGGTGTTACAACTGAAAATGGTTTAAAAGGGTATCAGGAGACTCAGGCCATGATACTTTCCCCCTGTGTGCTTCCATCTCCTGGGGAGAAGGGTGCCTGTCACCTGGTGGATCCCCCCTTCACAGCATCACCTCCAGCCCAGGACAACCCCGCTCAGCTTCTGGCTATGCACGTGCCATGGACTTGATCCCATTCTGCCCATTCTCTGGCTTGGCTCTTACTGAATGAGCGCGGTATCCCCCTGCCTCTACTCCTCAGTTCTCCTCCTCTTAAGTTTTATTTAACACTGTTTCACTTGGGTTGAAAAAAGATTAGGTGATATTGTATCCTTGTAGCATTTTAGAGTCTCTGAGTTTTATTCGTTTGGATGGAAAAGAGACAGAGCCGTATTACTGATTCTGACCTGTATTTTCTGTTGCTCAGTCAAGAAGTTTCTTAGGAGTCAAAAGTATAGCCAGGTGGCTGGAAGGAAAACCAGCCTCAGGCATCTAAAAGATCCTAATCTTCCTCATTCAAAAGGTCTTAACAGGTATTTGGCAAATTATGACTGTGTTGTTTCAACAGTGGGTTTGCTGTCACATTACTCACTGGTTCTAACTACAAAAATTATACACACTAAAATACTATGTTTTGTAGACCAATTTAGTAGATAATAAATTCTTAGTTGAAAACATTTAAGATTTGTGGGAAAACGAGTTTTAAGCTATAGATTTTCATCGTGAACTATATCATTATTTAACATCTGTATTCATTTGGTTACTCTTCAATTTGCAGATGCTTTTCAAATATTTAAAAGCAACACGAACTAATCTATACAATCATTTTACATATCTTTCTTATGATATTGCAGAAGTCTATAGTCTGACTAGAAATATAAATGAATTAAAAGGCCATCATCTCATGCATTATTAAACATAGCAAATCCTACCACTGGCTAAATCAATTAACCATTGACCTTCTCCCAACACAATGTGCCAGGAATCAATTTCATAAATAATATACTTTTGCAGGGATAATGTAGAATGGGATTTCTGCACGGCTAATATTAGGATGCCAGATAAAAGGCCAAGTGTCGGGACGTTCCTAGATACTTCTGCAGGAAGAGCAATGCATGAAATGAATTCAAATTACCTCTCATCATGCCCATATGCTAGAGCTTTTGCTTATATAGTTAATTGTCTGACAGATTTATACCACTTGAAGTTATTTAATATGGCTCAGCTGGATTGGATTTTATGTATTACCTATTAACAATTCATAACCATATAGCTTCCCCTTATATATTGAGTCTATAATTTTTACAAAACTGATTATTTCAAAAAGAAGAAAAATTATTGGTATGAAGATTAAGTCACATTAAAATAGCCCCTATCAAAACAGTAAGTGGAAAAGAATATAAGTTTAACTGTTGCCAGCTTCTGCTGATGGAATCAAATGCCATGAGAGAGGCATCCTGAACACATACAGATCTGTAACAAGAAACCCAGACCTATATTTTAAAGTTCCAATTTCCTTTCTTTGAATTGGAAGGATGAATTCTCATGGTTAGGAAGGTTGATAAAGATAAAACATAATACCATCATAAGGGTTTAGAAAATTTGAAAGGTTTACCTATATTTGATGAAACTATTTTCTCCGATAGCGTAACATACGTTTTTTCAGCCTTGAGATGTGTGGGTTTCTCTCACACCCCAACAAGGAAAATAAGACTCGAGTGAACTGGGTGGTTTAAGAGGATCAGAATTTCATTAAAAGGGGCTGATAGCATTTGGTCTTTCCATATCGCTATATAATTTGTAGTGCCCTTAGCAAAATAGAAACACATAAAGTAAGTCCAGTGCATTTGATCTTATCGCTGGAAACAAAGTAGACCTATTTATTGTCTGCCCGCTTCCAGTGATGCATCACGCATCACCGCCTTGGCACACAAACTGTGCCCTCATGGGACGGAGCAGAATAGAGTGAAAAGTGATGGACGGGATCATAAAGCAGCAGACTCAGGATAGACATCAGCCAAAAAAAAAAAGATTCCAATATTTAATCTTCAAATTACAAAATCAGTATAATATTGTGGAAATTTTGCATAGTCGAGGGAAAACCCCCAGGAATCCTAACACCTCAACTCAATTATGCATGTGTACATATTTTTCTTTCAGAACATTACTCTTTTTTGTTATTGAAGTATAGTTGACATACAGTGTTATATGTTTCAGGTATGCAACATAGTGATTGAAGAATTCTACACTCAGTGCTCATCACAACAAGTGTAGTCACCGTCTGTCAGCAATCAGCATTATGACAACATTGTGAACTGTATTCCCTATGCTGCACTTTTCATCTCTGTGACTTACGTATTTTATAATTTTGGACCTCTTAATCCCCTTCACCTATTGCACCAATCCCCCACAGTCTGGCAACTACCCAGTTTGTTCTCTGTATTTAGGAGTCTGTTTATTTGTTTTATTTTTTTAGTATTACATATAAGCGAAATCATATGGTATTTGTCTTTTTCTGTTTCACTTAACATAATGTCCTCTAGCTCCATCCATGTAATTGCAAATGGCAAGATCTCATTCTTATTATGGCTGAATAATATTCCTTATATATATATATATATATATACATACACATATACATATTTCTTTATTTATGTTTATAAACATAAATGTAAATATCACATCCTCTTTATCTATTCCTCTGTTGATGGACACTTTGGTTGCTTCTGTATCTTGGCCATTGTAAATAATGCTGCAGTATGCATAGGGGTGCATATGTCTTTTTTGAATTTGTGTTTGGGGTTTTTTTGAGGTAAATAGTGTAATTACTGGATCATATGATATTTCTGTATTCAACTTTTTTGAGGAACCTCCATACTGTTTTCAACAGTGGCTGCACCAGTTTGCAGCCACCAGTAATGCACAAGAATTCCCCTTTCTCCATGTCCTTGCCAACACTTGTTTTTTCCTGTCTTTTTGATACTAGCCATTCTGACAGGTATAAGGTGATATAAGGTGATACCTCAGTGTGCTTATGATTTGCATTTCCTTGATGATCAGTGATGTTGACTGTTTTTTCATGTTTCTGTGAACGTTTTATATGTCTTCTTTGGGGAATTTATTCAGGTTTTCTATTTTTTAATCAGATAATTTCTTTTTTTGTTTTTTTGTAGGTGCTTTTTTGGGTGTTGAGTTGTATAAGTTTTTTATTTACTTGGATATTAACTTATCAGATATGTCACTTGCCAGCATCTTCTCATATTCAGTAGATTTACCTTTACCTTTGCTGCACAAAAGCTTTATATTTTAGTGTAGTCCCAATAGTTTGTTTACTTTTTTTTCCTTTGCCTGAGGAGACATACCTATAAATATGTTGTAAGAGATCACTGCCTGTACTTTCTTTTAGGAGTTTTATGGTTTCAGGGCTCATGTTTAGGCCTTTCATCCATTTTGAGTTTATTTTTGTGTGTGGTGTAAGAAAGTGGCCCAGTTTCATTCTTCTCATGTGTCTGTCCAGTTTTCCCAACATCTAACTCAATTATGTATGTGTACATACATTTTTATATGTATACATATCTCTTCTGACTGTACTCATAGTGTAATAAAATTTAACTTCTGTTTTTTCCCACTTAATGTTTCATCATAAGTATGGTGATATTAAAGATATTTAACAACTGGTAGAGTACAGATACCAACTCAGGAGGCATGGGCAGGAACTAATCAGAATGGACACTAGCCATAATAGTGTGCAGGCACACTGGCTACATACTGTTCTTACCCATTCCTTCAGTTCCCATGACTAAAATATTAATGATGGACTTAGCCACAATTAACCTAATCCTTGCCCTGCTGTTAATTAATCTAGGCTGCTATCATTTTTAGGATCATAAATAATCATGTAACAAACAAATTATGTTGAAGCATTTTTAAGGATTGGATTAGAAATGATTATAAACTTGGTTTTTAGTTCTAAACTGAAAGGTTGACAGTGGTCAAAAATAATAAATCACGAATGAATCAAGTGCCCATGTGTGGCAGTTACAGGTCCAAATATGATCCTGAATATATCACTTGAATATATCAAATGAAAATCCTACCTGCCATTGACAGAAGGCTCTCAAGTTACACAATACAAGGCACTGAAGTGCTCGTTACAAATGAAGAGTTCTAGAAGGGTTTTGGATGAAAGGGGAGAAGATGGTGGGTTTGGAACCCAGGTCTGAATCCTGGCTTTACCTCTTGCTGGCTCTGTGATTTGAAGTGAGTCACTAGCTGCTCTGAGTTTCAAAGGGAGACATTTCCCATGGTTACTTTAGGGTTACTCTGAGGATTCAAGTGGAGAGTCTCATAAATCTGATAGCACTTTGGAATCGGAAGGATTATTACTTAGTGCAAAATAGTTGTATTGCAGAATAGCTGTATTGGTCACTTTTAAAAATTATTCAAAAGTTTTCCAAACATAGGAAACTGGAGAATAGCAAAGCAAACAGCCATCTACTCAGCACTCACAATGAGTAAATCTTAACTTTTGCCAGATTTATTTCAGATCTCCTTTGAAATAAATAAAGCAGTGCAGACAGGGTAAAAGCTCCTTGTATTCTCCTAGTCACACAAAGGCACCCTGAAGTCTGACACTGCTGTATATACTTCCTATGGACATCATGGCAATAACATGTATTAGCACATAACATAGTATCATATCCTTAAATGCCAGATAAAGATATCAGAGTGTTCTGTATTCTGTTACTTGTTCATCATTTGTGAGATTCATTCATGTTCATCATACAGCTCTAATTCACTCATTTTTATTACTGCAGTGACATTCGACAAACTCCATTGTCTATGTTTCATCTCATTCTTGTGAGCATTTACGTTTATTCTTGGTGCAGGGCTATTACAAACTGTGCTGAATGGGCATACCTGCACATGTCTCCTTGTGCGTGCATGTGACTGTTTCTGTGGGTCTAGAAGTGGAATTGTTTGGTCATATGTGCATCTCCACATCTCCACTGTTCCTTAATTTAGCAAAATGTTCTCTAAGTAGCTCTGGCAATTTACCTCCATCAGGGTATACAAGTTCTGGTTTCTCCACATACTCACCCATACTTGGTATTTTCGACTTTTTAGTATCTTTAAGTGAAAAATGGACCCTACAAAGAAGTACTCAGATTTTATGTAATTTAGAGATGGTAATATTCTTGTTTCAACATTGAACCATGGTAACCAAACTCAGTACTTGCCCTGAAGGAGTAGAGAGTACCCATGACATTGAATTCTGAGGCTGATTGTAGTCTCAGCCCTGTGTCTCCTGACCATGACCACCACTCCAGGCTTCAGACGTCTCTCTCTGTCCTAGAGAGGTTGACTTCCCCAAATCAGAAGGAATACATGAAATACCCTGTGTGTGGCCACTAGTCAGAATCGCCAAAGCTAAAGCCAGGAATCTGTGTCTCCGACACACACTCCCAGGGTGAATTTTCACACCTAGGTTACCATAGATAAATCATAGCTCACCAAATGAAGTAGAAAAGATCAGTGTTGGGCATAATGCCAATTAATGTTAATTCAAAAAGTTTGTTAAAAAGGTTCTGAGAGGGGTGCCTGGGTGGCTCAGTGGTTGAGCATCTGGCTTTGGCTCAGGTAGTGATCCTAGGATCCTGGGATTGAGTCCCACATCGGGCTCCCCACAGGGGAGTCTCTGCCTGTCTCTCTGTGTCTCTCATAAATAAATAAGTAAAATCTGTTTTTTTATTTATTTTTATTTTTTTTAAAGGTTCTGAGTGACAAAATAAAAACAGAGGAAGAAGTTCTAAGGAAACTTGAAAGCCGGATTAAATGTCTGACTTTTTAAAATTGAACCCTGACTCGTGGTGTGAGCGCCTCCTCATGGTGGGTTTTAACATCACAGTTGTAGTGACTAAACCAAATACTGTCCCAGAGGCACAGTCAAAATGCTTCACTCCGGGGGGCCTGGCCCTCCTGGTCTCCCCCAAGTGTCTCTGCTCCCAGGAGGTTGAACACTTTGATCCTGGTAGGAATCCCATACAGGATCCCTCAAAACATTACTAATTCTAGAAGGCCTGCTAAACACTAGGCATTGGGTTCTTTTCACCTATTTTCTTATTTAGCTCTCAGGATGATTCCATGAGATGAGTTATTATTTCATTTTTTCCAATTAAAAAATAGGAAATGGAAGGACCAGGGCTCAGCCCAGGTTAGTCTACAAAGCTGGAAATCGCTGCTATCTTGTCAGATCCTGGCAGCGTGAGGAGCACAGAGGGGGCTGGGCTAGGGGAGGAAAACCTGGCAATTCAGAAGAGTTATTTTCTGTCAAGCAAGGAAGGCACAGGAGAAAGAAACACCTCCTTGGCTTTTGTCACACTCAAGGAGTCTGAAAGAGATAAGGAGTACACGTGTTTCTGTCTCTTCTGCCTTGGTCCACTGGTTCACCCACACACTGCACCCACCTCTCCAGAAGGGACACTGTGTGGGGAGAAAAGAAAAACATGTCCTTCCAGGTAGTTAGCTCCCAAATCTGCATGGTGTCCTTGCCCCCAGCCTTGTTAATTTTTCCCCATGGTTCTTTACCAAAGGAGTCCTGAATTCTTTAAATTTCAGATGCTCAGGGAACCCATTGTCCAAGGACATCAGTCATGAGAAAGGATAGAGACCAGCATCTATTCTTTAGCACACCTGGCTCATCATACAAGCTCCCATCTCCAGAGTAGGCATACCACCAGAGGACCCCAGCAGAAATCAGCAGAGCTCAGAAAATGTGGAAGCTCAGTTTGGTGGAACAGCACTTTGGAAACAACCTCAATGACAGATCATGGAATATATATTAAACAGATTGGAACAGCTGTTCCAACAGCTGTATGGTGAGGCACTGTGTAGCTTTGAAAATGTTGATACAGAGAGTGTTCATGATTGTTATTGAAAAAGTCAGGCGAGGGGCACCTGGGTGGCTCAGTTCGTTAAGTGGCCAACTCTTGGTTTTGGTTCAAGTCTCAGTTGCCAGGTCATGAAATTGAGCCTTGTGTGGGGGTTCACACTCAGCGTAGGGTCTACTTAAGATTCTCTCTCTCTCTTCCTCTCCCTCTCCTTCTCCCCCTTCTTGTACTACAGATAGATGATAGATAGATAGATAGATAGATAGATAGATAGATAGATAGATAGATAGATAGATGATAGATAGATAGATAGATAAAATATTTTTTAAAAATATCAGATGAGAGCTTATGTGCCTCAATCATTTAAGTGTCTGCCTTTGGCTCAGGTCATGATTCCAGGGTCCTGGGATCGAGTCCCGCATCCAGCTCCCTGCTCCTCAGGGAGCATGCTTCTCCCTCTCCCTCTACCTGCCGCTCCCTTTGCTTGTGCTCTCTCTTTCTCTCTGTCAAATAAATAAATAAAATATTTTTTAAAAAGTTAGGTGATATAATCTTAATTTTGTGTTTTTAAAGTTGACATATACATATGTTTGTGTATGTGGGTGTGTAAACTTCTAAAAAACACACAGGAATGCAAGTTTTATAACACAAATACAACATTGGAAGGACATATACGAAAAATAATGGGTAGTTTTATAATAAATTTTGGAGTAATTTTAATGATGTATATATACTTATGTATGTGTGTATACATACATGTACATGCATGTACACATACATACTCCAGACTTAAAACATAAAACTATTAAACTTCTAAGAAAAAAATGGGGAAAAATCTCTAGGCCTAGGACTAAGCAAAGAACTCTGGACATCAAATTCATGATCCATAAAAGGAAAAAATTGATAAATTGGGCCTTATCAAAATGTAAAATTTTTACTTCACAAAGACCCCGTTAAGAGGATGAAAAGATAGGCTACAGGGACTGCTATACATAAAGAGGTCTTAAAACTCAATAGTGAAAAAACCCAAACAGTTAGAACCAGGCAAAGAACACAAATAGCCATTTTATGGAAGATGATATACAGATGGTGTATGAGCATATGAATAAATACTCAAATTCATTAGCCATTAGAGAAATGCAAATTAAAACAACAATGTGATGATATCACTTTACATACCTATCAGGACAACTACAATAAAAGCTTATGACAATACCACGTGCTGGTGAATGCAGAAAATCTGTGTAACTCATACACTGCTGGAGGGAATTTAAAGTGGTATAGCCACTCTGGAGAATAATTTGGTGGTTTCCTATGGGACTATGCATTCAATTTCCATATAACCCAGCAATTATACCCCTGGGCATTTATCCAGCAGTGAAGATTTGTGTTCACACAAAAAAACCTGCACATAAATATTAATGGCAGCTTTATTTGTAATAGTCCCCAACCAGAAACAACCCAGAAGTCAGTCCTTCAGTAGGTACATGATTAAACCACTGTGGTGCACCCATACAATGGAATACTACTCAGCAATCAAAAGGGACGTGCTGTTGATACACACATCAACCTGGGTGAATCTCAGAGATTATTTTGAATGACAAATGTCAATACCAAAATGTTACATACTGTATGATTCCACTTATATAACCTTCTTGAAATGACAAAATTATAAAAATGGAAAATAGATTAGTTAGCAGTTAAGGGGTTACAGATGGGAGATGGGATGGTGGGAAGAAGGTGGGTATGGTTATAACAATGAGGGTGGGTCCTTGTGGTAATGGAATTCTTTTGTATCTTGATTGTGATGGCAATAAAATTGTGTACGAACACACGCACAGGGGATCCCTGGGTGGCTCAGTGGTTTGGCGCCTGCCTTTGGCCCAGGGCGTGATCCTGGAGTCCCGGGATCGAGTCCCACGTCGAGCTCCTGGCATGGAGCCTGCTTCTCCCTCTGCCTGTGTCTCTGCCTCTCTCTCTCCCCCCCTCTATGTCTATCATAAATAAATAAATAAATAATCTTTAAAAAAACACACGCACAAACATGAATGATTATTGGTAAAACTAGGGAAATCGGAATAAGGTTGGCAATTTGTATCAGTGGTGAGATTCTGGTTGTGATATTGTACTACAGTTTTCCCAGACATTATTGCCATAGGGAGAAACTGTGTATATAACATACAGGAGCTCTCTATTCTTTCTTATGACAGCATATGAGTCTATAATGATCTCAAAATAAGTTTGATTTAAAAAGTTACATAATTTTATTATGTTTGTATAAATGATGTAGCTTATATTTATATAATTAAATAGTATCTATTATTTATATATAACATTATTAGGTACTTGGTATTTATAAGAAATAGACTAATTACTAATATGGCCACTGAAGAACTTGACCAACTTGAGATATTACAGTACTTTGTTGCAAGATAACATTAATAAGTTGTTCCTGTTTTCAGCAAAACTTTATGATACTGTTGTCTGTACTTGTACCAAATTCTTCCATTTTCTTTCAAAGTCTCTTTAATTAGGATTTTACTAATAGATACTGAAACCATCAGTGAGCTACATGATGTTAACACAGTCCCCACTTCCTTTGACCCAGCAGCATCATTTGTCTTCCCTCTGTGTGTCTCTCCATGTACAAATTTCCCTCTTCTTATATGTACATCAATCTTATTGGACTTAGGGTCCACACTAAGCCGGTATGACCTCAGCATAACTTGATTACATCTGCCAAGACCCTATTCCAAATAAGGTCACATTCACAGGTTCCTGTTGGCCATAAATTTTGGGAGAACACTATGCAACCAATACACATAGCACATAACTATATAATTGATTTATTTTGTTATTATGTGGAACAGAATTTAATTTCCTTAGAGGCAGGAATTTGTCTACTTGGTCCTAAATGCATCCCACATTCAGTGGGTGTGTATGTTGCCTAGCAAAGGGTAGAATCACAATCTATTAAACAGTACACTTAAATATATAATGAATTGACACCCTTCAGTGGTTTTCTTCTTGTCAGCAGTCCATTCCTTTGACAATGTTTACTGAACAAACAAATACAAACTACTGAGTGATCAAATTAAAAGAGACTTCATTTGTCCATTAAAATAAATGCTATATTTTCTAAACCATGTTATTTTGGCTCTTTTTAAGCGAAAATTTCACTGTTACTTGATAAGATTCTTGGTGATAAGGCTTGGTGTGAGTCTAAATTCAGAGTGTACAGGTATTGTCAACAAAGGGTTTTAAGTGATAGCTTCTTCATATACTATTTTTTGGTGGACTGTTAAGTTACTGGAACCCATCAAACCCATAAGGGTCTAAATAAAACTCAGTGTTCCTGAGGCTGGCTGCTGGTTCTTAATGCAGCTGAAGGGT
This sequence comes from Canis lupus baileyi, assembly GCF_048164855.1. Lineage (NCBI taxonomy): Eukaryota > Metazoa > Chordata > Mammalia > Carnivora > Canidae > Canis > Canis lupus. Next base: position 12,323,020 of record NC_132861.1, on the reverse strand, counting down.
TTGATTCTTGTCTGCTGGGGACTGTAAAGGAACACAGAGAGCCAAATGGATTCTGAAGGCTATGAAACAGGTATTTTGTGTCTTATATCTCCTACTCCCTAAAAATTAGATCTTGTCCAGTCCAGCCTTTGTGTATGTAGGGTATGTGTGTGTTTATGCATGTGGATGTGTTCATGATAATGTATGTGTATGGGGTGCATGTCACAGGGCCAGGATTAGGGTGCTATGAGTGAAGGCTTCATCTTGGGCACCAAAGATAATGAAGTAAATAATATTTTAATGCAATATTTTAGAAATAAAAATAATGTAAAAAATTTCATTACAAACAATATGAAAAATTTTAAATTAAAGCAAGTTGTAGGAGTGCCTGGGTGGCTCGGTCAGTTAAGCATCTGGCTTTGGCTCAGGTCATGATCTCAGTGTCCTGGTATCAAGCCCTACACTGGGCTCCCTGCTCAGCAGGGAATCTACTTCTCTCTCTCTTCCTCTGATCCTCCTCCCTGCTCTCTCTCTCCCTGCCTCAAATAAATAAATAAAATCTTAAAAAAATAGTCATAAGTTAATTTGGCTTATGACCCTGTATTGTTTTACATGTGGAACAGCCAGCTGTTCCTCGTCCATGTGGCCAGGCACTCCATCCCCTGTTGGGTAGGTTCATGAGGGTTGACAATTGTGCAGGAACAGATTGAGCAAAGCAGGTATTGTATGCAGTTATTTTTTGTTTAGAGTTTTTATTAACTTTTTCTACTTGGTTCAAAATATGGGAGGATATTTTAGTATGTGTCTAAAGGAGCACACATTTTTCCTTTTGCCTCATACTCTATATGGGTCAGCACACCAGTGTACATGTATGTTTTTGTGTGTATGCACATGTATGCATTTGTGTGTTCACTTCCCATTCTGGGTTTGGCTCTGGTGCATCTTCAGAGGTAATGTGGTGATTGGTCAGATTAAGTTAAGAGGACCCCAGGATTTGACTTCGTTTCACTGCCTGTGAAAAGCCAGCCCATCCTGACCCCATGGTGGCCCAGGGTGTTCCAGAGCAGTCCCATGTAGGGATGTGCTGCCCATTCTCTCCAGCTTGTTATAGCCACTATTGCAATCCACATGTGTGACTTTTTTGGACTTCCCAATGAATTCAGTCATATATATATTAGGGTAAGAGTTTGAGAATAATCTCCATGATCTTTCCTCCCTCACCAGGAATCATGAGTCCTGAATCCTTACATGGATGAGGACACGTCTGTGCTCAGACCTTGTGTGCCCAGAGCTCAAGCACCTTTTCATTGAATGTTGCTGGTTACTCTAATTCTCGCCCTTTCTTAACTGCCCTGGAAGCAACTCTGAGAAGCCAGAGCAAGTCTGTAGTGCAGATCGCCTCATCCCCAAGAAAATAAGGGAAGAAGAAAGAGTTGTTATACAGTGTTTCTCCTTCCCACCACAAAATCTACCCAAGTCTGCTTATGGGTAGTTAGACAACATGACTGGAGGGTGAAATGGGAGGGCAGGATTTAAGAGGACGCAGGACGCACTGCCCTGTGAATCCCAACCAGAAGGGACCCTGTGCCCGTGATGAAACGAGGGTCCTTTCTTCCTTTGCCTTCCAGGCTTTATTCAGCACTGTTTTACTTGGGGGCATTGTTTCTGTTTGCTCATATTGTTTGCATCATTATTTCTGTCCTAAATTTAGCAGTACTGTGCACTCAGCATACATTTTTGATGCAATTTTGGCTAATGTGCCCTGTGGTAGGAAGACAGATATTTTACATAAATCTTAATGATTTCAGTGATTATAATTGGTACTCAAGGATGTTGGCTCTAAAATTGGTTATTGACAGTGTTTTGGGACAAAAGCCTTTCTACTGTCAATCTATCATATAAATCTGGTTTGAGGAATTCCCATCCTTCATCTAGGGATAACATGCATGTGGATTTAATTCACATTTTTGTGACCTAATCACAAAGAGAAAATAACTAATGATAAGATTCTTTTACAAGATATTTAAAATAACGAGTACTTTCATGAAAAAAAATCTCTGAGGAAATCCTGACACCACAAATATTTATGTATTAGTCTTATGAATTAATTTCAAGTAGGAAATAGTTCTTGTCCACTTTACATAAATATAATTTAAAATTAGGGTGCTCTACTAGTAATGATAAAGAAAAGATTAAAATATATAGATTTTTTCTATATAATCCTTGAAATTATAGAAAACAAGATTTGTTTGAGGTAGAAATGTATCATTGCAAAGTATTGAAAAATTTCTTCAAGGTTTACCATTAAGAACAGGGGTGACTATTTCTCCATAGTTAGGAAAATATGGAAAAGCTTGAACCTAGATGGCTTGCCGTGCTCTTAGAATAAAAAACTACCTACAGGAAATCTGAGGTACCATGAGCTCTGCTTCCTCTCTGCCCTCTAGTGCCATTTCCCACTAGGTTGCCCTCACTCTCTCCACCAACACAGTCCTCACCATCCTTCAGGTGCTTGCATGCCTCCTCCTGACCCAAGGTCTTTGCATATTCTACTTTCCGCTCCCAGGTTTATGTTTCTTTTCACGCTTCAAACAAATTAACAGCTCAGCTAAAGCATCTCATCTTCAGGGAAGCCTGTCCTGACCTCTCCACTAGATTAACCCTCATGCCCCCAACCCCAGCCACACACATAATATCCCCCTTTGCATTCTTTCCTTCATAGCTTTTTTCAGAGCTGCATTTTTAGAACATTTGAGATTGTTTCATTATCCCTCTCACCTGTATATAGTCCAAGAGCCACTTAAGAGCTGGAACTTTGCCTGGTTTTGCTTATCATGATATTCTCTTTTGTGTATCCTGATGCCTTAATAAAAAAAAATTTAGGAGGAAGTGAAGATAATCAACGTGAGACCAGTCCGTTTTTTAGTGGCTAATTTATTGGTATAAAAAAATTTCTTTTAAAACCCTTGCTATATTTCAGACAAAGGGTTTGCGTTTTGATGAGTAGACTCTGTTGCAGAAGCAGTTTTTTGAGATATAATTAATAGATAACGTGTATGTGTAAGGTGTACAATATAGCTAATACCTCTAGCAATCATAGAATTATCTTTTTTGTGGTAAGAACATTTAAAACCTAGTCTCTAACCAATTTTAAATATGTAACATGGTATTATTGGGTATAATCACTGTGCTGTGCATTAGATCTCTCATCCTCTCACTGTAGAATCATTTCTTCTATATTTATTTGACTACCATTACATTTCCGCTATTCATGCAACATTAACAACACTGTTCTGGGTGAAAGCAAAATTTTTGAGAAACTATTCCTACTGCTCTGATGCATTTTTTCTTCTACTAAGGACAGTGATCTATTAAGACTGTTGTGATCAATAGTGATCACTATTAAGTGATCTATCAATAGACTAAGTTCTATTAATCAATAAACTCTAAGGAAGAGTTAAATACCATGAGAAGTTGAATTTCCACAAAGTTGATGCAGTGAGAAAGCATGTTTTTTACCAAAACACGTATCAAGGTAAAGCTATTGAGGAAAACAGAATGCTGCTTTGTCAAAAGAATAACCTAGCCATTCATCCTAATAAGAACAAAGACATGGAGTTTTAAGTTTCTTGCAATATCTATTTCTCTAGGACTAAGATTTTATGTGTAAATAATGATACGTCTAGATTAGAAACTTATAGGGGCTTTGAAATTTTATTGATCCATAGAATTGAAAAGGAAAACAGGCTGACATGCAGGACTGGCAGAAAGTTGGAATTAGAATCCTATATAGTAATCTTACAGCCAATGAACCCTTCAACAAACCTTCTGAGATGTCATTTCTTACTAAATATATTGTGGGCTTCTTTGCTCTTGCAGTTCTAGACATGGAACAACTTGTGAGTCTTCCTGCTGTTATTAATTAGTGTTAGCCCATTATCCACTTCTACCATCCTGAAGTTTTCTTCATCTACCACCAAGTCTCAACAATAAATGTCCAGGATTTAAATGTATACAATTTATTTTTTCCTGTGTTTACACCATACTTGCATAGCTAGGTTTTTATTGGGGAAGTCAGAATAGTAGCTGTTTACAGCAGTGGTTTTTGATATGTACCTACATATAGACTTCCAAAACAGATAGGCTTTATGTAGAGATATTTTTATATTTCACTTATATAAAAAGTTGTTTGACAACTTGACATTCAAATATTCACCAGATCAATAGCCTGACATTATTAACCTTTAAATTTAATTTCGCTTAAAATAAACCGGCTCAATTGATGATAAAAAGTAAATGAATTTCAGTTGCTTTTCAGTATGCCTCTTTGTAGTTAATTCAGTTTTTCCAACAAGGTAATGTGTGTGACTTTATGGAAAAACAAGATGATCTATCAAGCCATATATCTTGCATTTAATATCACAGATGGTTTCTTGTGTTCTTAAGATTTAATTCTCCAGTAATCTCTAGAACCAATTATTAGACTTTTTAAAAATAAAGTACTTCTTTTAAAAAATAAAGTTTTTCTTTCTCTTTTTGTTTTTAAGAAACTACTTTCTAAATGAAATTAGCTTAGTGCTTTTTGTAAGTTGAATTGTATTGTGTTCTCTCCCAATGTTGATAACTAAGAACATCTACACGGCTTCTAAATTTGACCATTAGAAAAGAATTAAATCTTTTGAATTGCTTAATTTCAACCAGATTAAGTTAAAATTAGAGTATATTTTAGAAATAAACCACAATAAAGGACCTAATCAAGTAATATTACATTTACTCTCTGAAATCCATGCATGTATAAAACTGAAAGAAATAGAAAGGATATATGAACAGAGAGACAAGAGGGAAGCAAAACCATTGTTTTTGTGTCCTTTTTTTACCAAAGTACAAAAGGGGCATGGTGATATATGGTCTATTAATCTATGACAAAGGAGGCAAGAATGTATGATAGGGAAAAGACAGTTTCTTCAATAAATGGTGCTGGGACACTGGACAGCCACATGCAAAAGAATGAAATGGGGCCACTTTCTTACACCATACACATAAATAAACTCAAATGGATTAAAGATCTAAATGTGAGACCTGAAACCGTAAAACTCCTAGAAGAAAACATAGGCAGTAATTTCTTTGACACCAGCCATAGAAACATTTTTCTAGATATGTTCCCTCAGGCAAGGGAAACAAAAGCAAAATTAAACTGTTGGGACTGTACTGAAATAAAAAGCTTTTGCACAGGGAAGGAAACTATCAACAAAACAAAAAGGCAACCTACTGAATGGGAGAAGATATTTGCAAATGATATATCTGATAAGGGGTCAATATCCAAAATATATAATGAACTTATACAATTAAACACACAAAAAAATAATACAATTAAAAATGGGTAGAGGACTTGAATAGGCTCTTTTCAAAAGAAGACATATAGATAGCTAAACAGACATGTGAAAAGATGTTCAACATCATTAATTATCAGGGAAATGCAAATTAAAACCAATAAGATATCATTTCACCCCTATCAGAATGGCTAAAATCGAAAATACAAGAAATAACAAGTATTGGCAAGGAAGTGGAGAAAAAGGAACCCTCGTGCATTGTTGATAGGAATGCAAATTGGTACAGCCATTATGGAAAACAGTATGGAGGTTTCTCAAAAAATTAAAAATAGAATTACCATATGATGCAGTAATTCTACTACTAAGTCTTTATCCAAAGAAAATGAAAATATTAATTCAAAAAGATACATACACCTCCTATGTTTATTGCAACACTATTTACAATAGTTAAGATACGGAGGCAACCCAAGGGTCCATTGATAGATAAATGGATAAAGAAGGTGTAGTATATATATGCAATGGAATATTAGTCATAAAAAGAATGAAATCTAGCCATTTGCAACAACATAGATGAATCTAGAAAGTATAATGCTAAGTGAAATAAGTCAGAGAAAAACAAATATATGATTTCACTCATGTGTAGAATTTAAGAAACAATACAAATCAAAGAAAAAGAGACCAAATAAAAAAACAACCCAGACTCCTAAATACAGAGAACAAACTGGCGGTGACTAGAGAGAGGAGGTAGATGAGGGATGAGTGAAATAGGTAAACAGGATTAAGAACACACTTATCATGATGAGTCCTGAGAGATGTATAGAATTGTTGAATCATTACATTACATTATACCGCTGAAACTAATACAACAATGTATGTTAATTATACTTTAATGGAAGCAAAGGGACAGGGGCACCTGGGTGGCTCAGTGGTTAAGCCTCTGCCTCAGTTCAGGGTGTGATCCTGGGGTCCTGGTATCAAGTCCCGCATCGGGCTCCTGGGAGGAGCTTCTCTCTCTGCCTATGTCTCTGCCTCTCTCTGTGTGTCTCTCATGAATAAATAAACCAAATCTTAAAAAAAAGAGGGGGGGGACATGGTAAAAAATATTATTTTGTTGAGCTAATGTCATTTTCAATTATATCAGCTAACACTTGGTGCATCTATTATGACAAATTTGATGTTTATATTACAGAACAAACTTTGGAACAATCCAAAACAACTTACTAAATCCCAGAAAATGAAGAGGAGTGTTTATTCAGGACATTATCTGAATATTTTTGTTATGCAAATGACTGCCCTTGACTCTAGGCCCCTAAACAAGAAAATGCTGACTTCCCAAAACTCAGAGCCCTTGACTGTGACTTGTGCTTATTATGGACATTGATGACATTTTAGACTTTAGCTGAGAACTGCATATGTGGACGCTTCGAAAATCACGTTGTTCCGCAGCCCCTCAATAAATAATATGAGATGATGCTCTGTTCTTATCAAAAGCTTTGGCTTTGACAGTCCAACAGCCAGTGTTCTTTTGTGAATTCTCTCCCTCAGCACTCTTTGAAGAAATGTAATTGCTCTTCCCTTTTCATCTTACATTTGAAGAGATTAAATAACCTATCAATACATAGACAGTGCCAGAGCAAGGGTCAGAATTCACAATTCAGAAATCTCTGCCTGTGCCTTTGCTTACTTAATTTTACCCGCGTTTATGCATTAATTTCCAGAACAAACATGGAAGCCCTCATTTTCAGGCAGGGGAATGGGCTAGGCATTCAAATGTGACAGGACTGACAGCCAAAATATTTTATTTTCAGGCTTGTGAACAAATTACCCCTTCTTCATTCCTCCCTAAATCTTCATTACAGTTATTCCTGGATCACTACATTACAGTTCAAAGCAGGAGGAAGAATTCAAGCTGGGAAATCCTGATTCTTCAATTGAAGCTTTGCCTTGGGGGAGAATGCTAATGCTTTGCATACACCATCACATTTGGCTCCTCTCACTTGATTAATCCATGTGTGTATGTGAAAAGAATATGTAGTATCGTCAGTATCATTTTTAGGTCATGTGCATGTCAATCCTGCCCTGATACTAGCAGCTCGATCATATGTATGGAGTACTCACCAATGAGGTCACTTTCCTGTTAGGCTTGTGACCTGTGGGCCCAAAGCTTTTGACAGGACAGCTGCCTCAGTTCTGATTTCTGTGCCCTGGGCTCGTTGGGGGAAAAACAGCAAATGAAATCCAAAGTAGACCTCACTAATGCTCCTGAAACCACATAGACAGTGAAGACAAGGAAATAGATCGCTTGAGGGATCCCTGGGTGGTGCAGTGGTTTAGTGCCTGCCTTTGGCCCAGGGCGCGATCCTGGAGACCCGGGATCGAATCCCACATCGGGCTCTTGGTGCATGGAGCCTGCTTCTCCCTCTGCCTATGTCTCTGCCTCTCTCTCTCTGTGACTATCATAAATAAATAAAAATTTTTAAAAAATGTTAAAAAAAATAGATCGCTTGACATTTTAAAAAAGTGAGCTTTGATAGTAAAGTGGAGTGTTAGCCCCAGGATGGCTGTGCTCCATAGGTCCTCTAGTAAAAGGTCCTGCTGTTTCACAGGGGGAAAAAAAGTGAAGCATGTGGAAAGGTTATCTCTAGGTAACAGTTTCTTAGCATTTAAAAAGTACAATAAAAGTAGTTGTGTTGGGCAGCCCGGGTGGCTCAGCGGTGTAGCTCCGCCTTCAGCCCAGGGCCTGATCCTGGAGACCCAGGATCGAGTCCCATGTCAAGCTCCCTGCATGGAGCCTGCTTCTCCCTCTGCCTGTGTCTCTGCCTCTCTCTTTCTCTGTGTGCCTCTCATGAATAAATAAATACAATCTTTAAAAAAATAAAAACAAATAAAAAATAAATAGTTGTGTAGAAATGAAATGGTCCTGAGTATGTGATTCATCCTTTTATATTGGATATTAACTAGAAGAGGCAGTACCTCACAGCAGTGAGCTTCTAGCAGAAAGATAAGATAGGCTTTTAATTTGTACATATGTCAGAAGTGTTAATATAATATGTACATTGTATACAGGGGATTTTGCTGGGGCTGGGGTAAATGATAGACATAGAAAGAAAGATAAATCGATAGATAATTATATACATGTGTATATTTTATACATGTGAATATGATTGCATGTTCCACTCAGTTTAGAAATATTCCTCATTTTATCTACTTCTTTGCTGTAATATATTTAATTTTCTGTTGTTCTACTATATTTTAGTAAGCAAGTGAGGACATTTCCATTCACTTCTCATGTGCTGCCCTTAAGGGTCACTGTCATCCATTACAAGTACTATCAGCCAAATCTATAGAAAGTAAAGGTGATGCTAAGGAAGGTGCAGACATGCCCAGAACAAAGACTGAGCATTTTGTATATGCCTTTCATATTGCCTCACCTTTAATTTGTAGCTAATTGCTCCAAGCCAGTCAATTCTGAGTGCTTTCCTCTTAAGAGACCTCTGGATCCTACATTGCAAAGAAACATGTCGATATATTAGAAAAAGTTCAAAAAAGAACCACAGCAGTGATTAGTGAGAGCATGGAGAAATATAGATTGCCTGTAGAAATGAGAACTTTGAAATAGAGACAGACAACCTTGGAAAGAAAGATGCTCAAGTAAGAGGAGACCAACTAATTTAGAAGTGGAGGAAAACATACCAGAATGTAATTAATCTGAGAAGAGAAAAATGTAGGGTAATGAGAGTTTCCAAAAGGCAAGGGAGCTTGCACGATGCCCTTATTACTATTATCACTGTCACTCTATTTATTAACTTTGGCCCCATGAGACTGACATCCTCTTGCAAAATTAACCACTTACCATTAGAGCTGAATTTCTAGTCAAATTTCACCCTGTGCTCTTAGTAATCATTCCAGAAAGAAACTCTGGGGCTGAATTTTTTTAATCAAGTGACAGGATGTATGTAGAAATGCCTTGTCTGTAAAACTGAGGACAAATATTAGTAATTTTAAGTTCATTTCTAACAGAGTTCACCTATCTGGTTTCCTTACTGCCCATCACCCCAAGCTTTTCAGAATAGGGCTGGGGATTTGGTCTCAGGTCCTGGTGTGACTAATGAGGCTCTCTGCTCACGTGACAGCTAACAGGCAGCTTGGAGAAATGCTAAGGACACATTTTACCTCTAGCCCTGGATGATGATGGATGTTCTTCTTCTCATTAAGCGTGTGTCTCTTGTTGTTGCAGCAAAGTAGTTCTTTGAAACAGCTTTCCTCTTCTTCATCTGTAAACTGTAGATCATTGTACAATTTGGAAACATGGGATTTTCATTTTGCTGGAAGGCTTGGTGAGTGGGGATGGGGGAAGTTCTAGTCAATTAGATTTTCTAGTTAATGTAGAGCTAATAAGAATCTTTTTTTTTTTGTTTTTTGTTCAGGTTTTAGTCAAAAGACTTTCTGTAGTGTTTCATTGTACTCTGTCCTAAAAATATAGAACATTGAGTACAATTAAATCCTGATTTAGTGAATAAGAATCTTGCAGGACCTGAGGGTACTCATTCTCAACACCAGTAGACTTTGTGTGCTGTTGGCACAGAAGGCACGGGGAATTAGGCTGAAAGAGGATCTGTATGAGAACTTCCTCTTTTGAGTGAGCATTGATAGACTTATGTGGTGAGAGGGGCAGATATGGAGTTTTTCCGAATCATGAAGATAACATGGACCTAATAGTAGTGGTGAAGGTGAGATCTACAGGTAGAGGAAGTGAATTGAGGAAAATATAGGGCATATGGGTTAAATCAGTTAGGATTAGGTATGTCTGCATGTGACACAAAATCCATAATAATTAGGGCTTAAACAAGATAGAATTAATTCTTCTCTAATGTAAAAGGAATCTAGAGAAATCGGGAAGGCTTGACTGGCTTGGCATTAGTGGTCTCAGGTCCTGGTCCTCAAGTCCTATTATATTTTTCTGCCAACTTTAGTTCAGTGCTTCTGCCTCATGGTCCAGGATGGCTGTCTGAACTCTAATCATGGCAGCATTCCAGTGAGTAGGATGGAAGAGAAGTCAGACATGCTCAAGTCCCTTTCTTTTCACAGAAGTTTCCAAAAGATGCACAGTATGGTTCCACTTAACATTGCATGGGTTGCATGGATCAGAATTTAACTACTTACTTGGTCCTACCTAACTGCAAAGGAGGCTGAGAAATGTCCTCTTTCTTCTAGGTGGCCATGTGCCACACTAAAATTCTAAAATTATGGGTTATGTTACTAAGTGGAAGACGAAAATGCTAAGAGCCAGCAGTCTCGGCAATGAGGCTTAGAGACAAAGGGATGATTTAAGGGTCATGGTACAACACATATTAGTAGGAATCTATGTCTGGAATCTCATGACTACTTTGCTACTGACTCCCTGTGACATTGACAGGTCATTTCACTTTACTGAACCTCAGTCCTATCATTTTTCAAGTATAGTTGCAGAATTCAATGATCTCTGAGGTCACTAAATGCCTCAAACATGCTGTCTTCTATCTTCCTGAAAGTGGTTTGTCAAAACAAGAGAGAACTGATTTGTGATTTTAGTTATTTAGGGTCTAGTACACTGAGGACTCACCATTGTCCATGTCGATGTACTTTGGCCTGTGAAGAGAAAAAGTTACCCAGTAAATTGAAGCATTTAATAAACTGAATAAAATGGTGTAATGAATTAAAGGATTAGTCAGACCTGATATTTCATGGGGAATTAAATGTTGGCAATGTCCAGTTCAATGTCTTCTTCAATTTAGGTTTCTTGGCTCTGACTGCAATTAGCATTATAATTTATTATAATAAGATTCAACTGCACACTCAAGCTTGAAATCGTTTGAGGAGATAAAATTACAAAAAGGGCCCTAGGCCAGTGGGATTGTTTATCTCAACAAAAATTGGAGCATCTACCAAATACCAGTCACTGTATTAGGGACAAGGAGACATTCTCAGGCTACTGTGGGGGTTGCAGACCAACATACAAAGTCACATTAAGATGTAATCCATGCAGTAGATCTCTTCTACAATGAAAAGGAAAATTAAACTCAAACAAATGAGTTCAGATCAGGACAGGCTATGTTTGGAACGCATGTGGGCCATCTAAATGAAAATAGGCAGCAGGCAAGTGGATAGGCAGAGAACTAGGTCAAGTTCAGTAAATGTGTAGACATAGAAACCATCACTGTATAAGTGGTAGAAATGTCAGAGCCCCAGAAAGAGGTCCTATACTGGGGAATCGGGATGATAGCAACATTCAGGGTAGAGAAGAATTAGAGTTGAGGAGGGTTGCCAGGGAGGAGGGAATTCAGGAGATGAATGCTTCACAGACGTCAGGGTTAAGCAATCTGTGTGTGTCTGCACACGTGCACACTATTGTTTTTTTTTTAACACTATTGTTTTTGACCACTGTCAACACTGTCAAGAGTCTAGCATAATATCTGAGTCATAGCAGCCCTTACTGAGAATATGTTGAATAAATGAATGAATATGTGATAAATGAATGGATATAAATGTGAGTAAGGAATAAATGGTATCCCTTGGATTTAGAAATTGCAAGGTGCTGATATTTGGAGGGGACAGAAGCCATATGGGGGTAGGTGAGAAGTGGCTGGGTATAGGAGTGGAAATAGCATAATCATACTATTCTGGGATGAGAAAAGAAGGCAGGAGATTTGAGGAAGCATGAGAATCCCATGAGGCAGTTTAGGTGATGCAGGTAGATGCAGGACTGGTGGTGGGGGAACACCCCAGGCAGCCACACTGCATTCAGAAGGGCCCCCTGCTTGGTTCAGTGTTCTGCTTTCACCATCCTGAAAGTTTTAATAACATTTAATAAGGGGGCTTGCAAATTACATCATAGTCACAGAGCGTAGGAATCATTAAATGACATTCTCGCATTCGTCCTATCCAGTCTATATCTAGTATGTGCCAGGTGCCCTTCTAGGCAGTTAATTGTTTTCCTGGGACTTACTTGTTTTGATTGCAAAATGATTGCATCTGTTCATTTTTTATTATAATTTTTTTCAGTAGCTTACTTTGTTGATATTTGGTATAATATATTAAAGTCATTATCTCTGTATCCTCAATCTCTTCTTCCTGGAATGAGATATTCTACTGTAAGGATTTATCAGTTTACAAATAGAAAATGAGGAAGAATGCAGATACTTGGCCATTTCATGCCCCGGGTTATGTAAGTAACTAAGCCTAAAGGGCTTGTTGGCTTCAATTCCCCAGCTACTTGCTTCAGTTTTAGAGTTTATTTTGTTGTTGTTGTTGTTGTTGCTGTTGTTGTTTTTTTATAATAAATTTATTTTTTATTGGTGTTCAATTTGCCAACATACAGAATAACACCCAGTGCTCATCCCGTCAAGTGCTCCCCTCAGTGCCCGTCACCCAGTCACCCCCACCCCCCGCCCACCTCCCCTTCCACCACCCCTAGTTCGTTTATTTTGTTGTCTCTTTAGGCCTCTATGTTAATGGTCTTAAGGAAACAAACTAAACTTCAGAAATATATATGACTCTAAATATTTGAGTTTGGGTTCTGCCTCACAATATAATATATATATAAGCTTATAAAGCTCCAGTTTTTGGTCTATCACCTAACTATATTTTTCATATGTGAGTGGAAAGGCAGCTTAGTTGTCTGAGATATTGGGGCCTTAGGTACTGTGTTTAACATCTTCCATTTCTTTAGGAAAAAAAATATATAGCTCAGGGTGAATGATTAGGATGGAAATAGCATATCGATTCTTTCCCAAGGAAGGTCAAGATGATGAATTATTCAAAACCTTATGAGAAAATTATGAGTGCGTTGGTACTGCATTCAAAGAGATTATATTGCTCTTCTGACTTTTATTTTGTGCCTCACATAAACTTATGTCTTAAAAAGAGCACACTTTATGTCCTGAAATTAACATTGTGAAAACATATATCTTTTGTATGTATTACCTTCTGATATCCTCTTAGACCTAAACTTAGATTTTAATTGAGATATTTTTAATCTCGGCTTCCTATGTGAATATTTAGATGATAGTTCCTTGTTTTCTTCAGGGAGTACAGATTTCTCTTTTCCTTTTCCTCTGAGACATATTGTAACTTGACATCGTACTGGCAAAGGTGGTTTGATTTCATTTGATTTCATATTAACTTGAAACAACACTCCTACGAGTTAATAGTTATTTCGTGCTCATTCCCCCTTAAATCGGGTTTTCTTTATTTTATGGGAAAGTGTGATTCATTGATCCCAGATGTTTCTGTGCTACCTGGACATGCAACGATATGTCTATCCCATTTATTTTGTATAATGTGACATATTGCATGTTTGGGTGCACTTTTAATGTATGCTGTTTACCTCTGAGATGATCAAGAAACCAATTTTTTGATGACAAAAGAAGGAGGGTCCCATGGCAGTTGGCACATTTCTATCTACTGTTTTACCCTTGAGAAATCCTTCACACTGTTTAAGCCTCGACATTTAAAAAAGCCAGTGAACCATCAGAACCAGAACAGTAGCTTGCATGCTCTATTCATTAGTGTTTGTCATGGTTGTCCATATTGAATTATGGAATTTGGGAGTACTTTATTCCATAGAAACAGGGTTGGATTTGAAGTGTAAAAATGCGTGATCCATGAATCAAAGATTAGCCAAACTTCATTCTGTTTTTTGTTCTAAGATTACCTTGTATTTCCCTAATAAATATATTGCCCTCCATTGATTAGGGATTTTGTTGCCTAATTTGGCTTGTAGCAAATTATAGTTTCCTCCTAATACCCAGTGGTCATGTGGACGAGAATTTCCCTGTGCCTAGAATTGCAGAACTTGGGTGGAATAAATTTAAGGGCTTGTTCCTTTGTCTCAGTGGGGCAAATGGTGATTATTTATGGTAGGTGTTTCATGAAAATTAAATTCCCTAAGATTTATGTTTTATAAGGATTAACTATTTGCAGAGTAGATGTAAAATGCCAAACTGGGACTGACTAGCATCTTTCCAGCCTTTAAATTAGAGCAGCCCACTATTCCTTTTGCTGACAATCATTCAGCCTTTTTATGCCTCCATTATATTTTCAGCCAATAACATGTTCATAAATCAAATGGATAGCTTGAATCCCAGTGGAATATGTAAGTCTTCTGCATATCCAGGACCTGAGAATCATATAGATTCTTAACATATCCTTGTTTAATTCTGTTTTTAGAAAATTTACCTTCTTGCATTGCAAGCTGAAAATAATTTAAAACAGAAAAGTTAACACTGACGTCCAATATTATTTGTACATTACAAGCATGGAGCTTAATTTTTGTCTTTGAATAATGAAAGACATATTATAAGGTTATGCAGCTTATTTTGCAATGTAAAGATTAATGGGCAGTAAAACATAAATATTTATGGATAATTATAAAGGAAAGAGGTTTGATTCCTCTCTTCCCCAGGGAGGTGGATTTGCTGTCCCTCCCTTCATGATTATAGTCATTTCTATTTGAAACTTGCAGAGGTAGTAACAGAAGAGAAAATGGCAATACTCCATTGCAATAGCCATTAGACAATGTATGTTCTCCACTTGATATGTATGCTGGGGGAAAAAAACTGCTTTAGGATGGTGACAAAGAAAACAGCCTGTGTAGGTATCTGTCACTGCTTTGTGCAGACATCGATGACTTTGGGAGGCATTGTGGCATGAGAGGGTTACAATATTTCCAGTGTTTTGTGAGATTGCTGGATGTATTGAACTCACTAATGATTGCCTTTGAGCAAGACAATAGGGTGTTGCTAACAGAGATAGACCTTTGGCTTTACATGCACGTGACCAACAAATGTCTTCTAGAAGTACAAAGCTCGATTATGCAGGCTCTCAGTAATATGCTTTATGTATTTTTTTTTTCCTTGAAACTTACAACAGAGACTTGGTTGCATCCTGTGGTGGCTAATGAGCATTTATTTAAATATCACACATATTTTCAATTTATAACTTAGTAAATATAAAAGTCTAACTGTAACAGAGACAGATTAGCCTTTTCACCCAAAGGTAGGTGTATTTGTATGTTCTCTTCATATATTTAATGGATTTGAAATTTACAGTCCCAACTTAGTCATAAAGAGGGTTATATTTTTCTTCATTTCTTTATAGCTGAACTCAACTCAGTCATGAGCCACCACTTCTGCTGATAACAGAGAATATGATTTTGCTGCTTCAGGTAGCTCTTTTTGCAGGGTTGAAAATGTTGTCTTTTGGATAATATTCAATTCATTCAGTCCCCTCCCTTTTTTTTCTGCAATGCAGATTTAAAAGTCTCTAACTATACTGCTTTTTCCTCAAAAAGGTTTTCCTCCAGCTGTCCCCTACCCCATTGGTACTTGGTTACAGAGAGCAGCTTATGTGGCATCATGCTAGAGGGCAAACATGTCTGGTTCAAACAGTGAGTAGTCTCATCCTGCTTGGTGTTTCATATCAGCATTTATCATCACAGCATCCCCCACTGTGGCCTCCATTGTCTATTCTCTTAGTGCAGGTGGCACATAGTACTGCTCCCTGGGCTTGACCAGCTGTCTGTGTTGGTTGGGCCATCTCCATATCATGGCTTTCATTAGCACCACTGTTGCCCTGAGACCCTTCTTTCCCGTGCCCTCCATCATGGCTGTTAGCGGGCATGGTGGCTTTTTACTCTCAACTGTCTTCTGTTTACCTTAGAGAGAGACTGTGGAAAGAGTTTCAGATCTCTTCATGCCCCAATACATGGGCATTTGGCTGTGCATCATCTCAACCCCATGATTTGCCCAGATGCCATCCTTACTGTCCTTATAACCACCACATTGGGGAAGGGGTAAGGTTTGAGAGGAAAATCAGAAGTTCACTTTTAAACATCTTACATTTGGGATGCTTAATAGGGTGGAGCAGGCAATTGAATACACAAGTCTAGAGTTTAGAGGAGAGGTTTGGGCTGTAGATAAGAGTTCGGAAGTCATTAGCCTTTAAGTCATCTTTCCAGACAGGAGAGTGGATAGAATCTCAAGGAGTCTAAGTATAGATAGAAAAGGGAAGAGACAAAATGGACTCATTTAAAGAAGGAAAAAAACTGAGAAGAGGCTACTGTAAATAATAGTCATAATTTGAAAAAAATCCTCATAGGCTATGGGGCTGGGTGGGATGTTAAATTTTTTCATGAAAGTTAAAGGAAATAGATCTAAAAAGGCCGCCATTTCTCCTTATCCAACCTTCACTGACTGATCTCAGAACTCTTTCCCATGGGGCCTGGAATCTTATTCTACTCTATACAATGCTTTCAACAGATTGAAATTGGCACTTATAATGAAACTTATTTGCCAACTCTGAAATAGATTTTAGAGTGGGAAGAACAGCAACTGGTTTAAATTAAAAAGTAAACCTATTTCCTTCCTGGAGATTTCCCATCCTAAAACACTTAAAAATACTCAACCATGACCCACAGACTGAAATGGGTCCTTGTTAGTCTGAGACTGCATCAGTAGAGCTCTGTTCACAAGACTGCCTGCGGCATCATAGAGAACCCCTAAGGTGTGCTCAGAAGACCCTTGGATACATATATGGAGGAATCTAGATACAAGGTGACTTTCAAACATTATCTCCCAGAATCTTTTAAGTCCTCTTATACACTGCTTTCTTTCCATTCTTTCTGAAAATAAAAAAGATCCAAAGCCTTGAATATGATGGCAGTGAATCCTCTAGGATCCAGGAGTCTTGGCAACACATAAAAGGTATGAGTCTTAGGGCTATATTCTTATCTGGAGAATCCAGATGCTGGCCTGTGATCCTTCATGACAACTCATTCTAATCACCAGTTTGCTTTATATTTATTGCTTTATTATTTATAGAACTTTACAATGAACTATTGGACATTTGGTTTATGGGTCAAACCACATTGAATGCTGAGCAACATAAATCCTATACAATTTTTAATTGTTTAATTTGGCTAAAACATTTATATCCATGAAATTCAAACTTTGTTAAATTTTGTTGCCTTGCCAACTTTGTTTAGTGACCCCTACCCAGATGATCATATTCCTTATATTCCAAATTAAAATTCCAAATTAAAAAATTAAAAACTCCTGAATGCTTAAGAGATCCTCTAAGAATTACAAAACTAGAGTTAAGAATTATTGTGTAGGGCACTTGGGTGGCTCAATCGGTTAAGTGTCTGCCTTCGGCTCAGGTCATGATCCCAGGGTGCTGAGATCAAGCCCTGCATTGGGCTCCCTGCTCTATGGGGAGTCTGCTTCTCCCTCTGCCCATCACTTCACTTGTGTTCTCTCACTCACACTCTCAAATAAATAAATAAAAATCTTTAAAAAAAATTATTGTATAAAAGCAAGGTTTCTGAAGCTCAGACCAATCAATATATTCCTGTGGGGTGTTTTCCTGAGTATTATAGGATGGTTAGCAGCATCCCTGGACTGCACCCTCTAGGTGCCAGTATTACCCTCAGGCCAGATGTGACAATAGAAAATTTCTCCAGATACTACCCTACAAGGCAAAAGCATTTCTGGCTGAGAACCACTGGTTTAATGGAACAAAAGGACTTCTTATCCCTATAGGAGATATATTTAAGACATTCTAATTTATATGTATAGAATTTAAGTCTCTCAAATGCTTTATCTTCTTTCCTGCTATGTGGGAAGTACCATGGACTGGGGAGCTTAATTGACCAAATCATATTTGACATGATAATATAGGAAACTCTGGTGGCCTCTAAGGACTACGTGGCAGGGGGTTGTATTCATGGAGTAAGATTTAATGAGGTTAGGTTAATCAGGCAGGAGCACCAGAATTTAAATAAATTGGGTATCAGTCACAGGAGTGGACTCTGAGGTGGATGTGATACACCCAGAGATATGTGAACTCTCCCAAGTAGACACATCCACCGTAGCTTCCTACATCACTGTTTATTTACAAAACCGTGCTGTTGATGGAGAATCTTTACTCACACATTCTGAAATTTCTGTAGTGTACTATATTTGCCTTCATTGGTTTAATACAACATAATCCAAAGCTCAAAATAGAAAATAGCACACGGGTATTGATGAACCCCAAAAGAAAGACTCAAGAAGTTAGAAAGAACGAATAAGCCTCTTATTACTATCCAAAAATTATTCCTACATTAACCACATGCAAGGAATTGATGAACACAGGCTAGTGTGGTATGATGCAAAGTAGCTGTATGGGACTGAAAGGAAATGAGAAAACTAAAATTTATGAAGGGAGTTAAGATTCTAACAGATCAATTACTGAACTACATTTTGTCAAAAAAAAATGTCATTTGGGGCAGTGACATTGGAAAGTTTTAGCAGCAGCTATGGTAATAACAATGGAGAAATTCCTCCTTAGAGTAGAGAGGGAAAGCATCCATCTGGATGACTGAGGAGGGGTTTTGAGTCAGGTATTCTGAAATTCCTATCCCAACTCTCAGCAAACTAAATATTGCACAATGACGCTATACATTCTTGACGCCTGGGATTTTTCTAGGGAGAAAAAAAGCACAGGAGGTAAATATCTTTCTTAATCAATTAAAAACACCCTGAAAAATTGGTGATTTTAAAGTTATTTGGAAAATCTGAAAATACTTTTGATTTGCTCTCTGATTCCACTGTGTACGATGTTGCTTAAAATTTGTGCCTATGATTTTTAACCAGATCATTTAGGTTTCCAGATTTTCCAGTTTATATCACTTAGTATATAAAAAACAGCCAGGTTCTTTCTTTTAAAAATATTGGTAAGATTTTTTTCCCCTCAGACTGAGGAGAAATTTTATGGATGGGCTAAAAATAACTCTTTAAAAACTAGTAACAGTTGCTGTGTTCATAGGCATCAATACCACGTAGACGTTTGAGGTGAACAAACTTTATCCAGAAATCAGAACATAAAATGCATTAAGGACAAGAAAGCTTTTTCAGTCCTAAGTTTGGTTGATTAAGTATTTTGTCTTTGGTTGGTTTCCAGATGAAGATGCTCTTTAAAAAGGAAAAGTGATCTTTAAAAAGCAAAAGTGATTTGTAATAACTTTGAATATTTCTCTGTAAAACCTTCTTCTATGAGGTTGAATAATTTATGCATCTTTAATATTGGAGAGAGAAGTTATTCCTCAAAGGCTGGCTTTTCATAACCACTTTGCCATGGCTGATTGATCTTTCCACTCAAAATGATTTGTCTCCAGGAAGCGCACACTCAGTTGGCCCCTGAACCCTGGGACCTCCAAGCACATAAGAAGTAGGCCACAGAACACATATATACAATATTGGTTTTAATTGCCAAACACAAGTATTATAAAGAAACAAACATCCATAAAACAAAGAAAGAAAAGTGGGATATAGGGCAAAGATAGAAGCAGTGTTTCACTAAAAGGGAATTAAGTTGCAGATGTACAATAGCAAATTTTAAGTTGTTAAGGTCACTCATTTTGGAAACTGAGTCCTTGTACTTTTTCCTGAGACTTTCCTGGACTTTCATGGGCATCCATTGATATGTTTATATCTTTAGACAAATCTGTAGCATTTGACCCAAGCTTCTTCAGGCTTCCAAGTTTCTCACCCCATTAATTGGTTCCAGGTCATAGGGCACTGGCCAGCCTATGGGCTAGCTTTCCTTGAGTACTGCAGCCGCTGCTGGTCCAGTCCATTATGAACAGGGAGGCAGGGTTGGTCACATGATATCAGATTTGGCTACTGCTGGTAGGACAGTGCCTGGTGAGAGGGATGTCTCAGGGTAGGCCTTCTGACCTCATTAGTACATTCACGCTCTGTCTTCTCATGACAGTATAATTTCCCATGAATCATGTTCTCCCCTATTACATAGATGTTCATAACTAGACTTAGGAACCTGATTGAAAAGTGATTTTTATGTATGTTCACTTGATTTTAAGTCTACTCATTTGAATATCTCTTCAAAAAACCCTTACCTCACCTGTGACTGCATTCTCTCCTCTCTTTTAGGGGCCATACCTGGAAGGTGTTAAAATCATCCAGAAATAAAACTATAGGGCAATTCTATCCCTTTTCACTGTTTCAAAAACTTTGGAGACCTAGTGTCAGAGTTTGAGGCATGGATGCCATGACAACCACAGCCTCATTGTCCTGACAAGCCCAAGTAGTTACAGTGCTATATTAGCACTTTGGTCCTCCCTACTATCTGTGTACCCCTATCAGCCACAGGTGGCAGAGAGTGCCCCAATGATGGGTCCATCATCTCCATGAGCAACAAGTATAATTTTCTTAAGGAATCCACTAACGTGACAACATGGCTGGATGATGTGATGGTCAGGGAGGCCAGCTGCTGCATGTGCCATATGACATTTGAGTTCCTAGGGACCCCTGAGTCTGCTCATTGTCAATAAACCCCCAGCCTGGGTGTGTACAGACCAGAATTGCAGGAAGGTGGGGTTTTAATGTAAATGCTCCATAGCTCTTCTAGGCAAAGTGTTGCTATTTTTAATCCCCAAACAAATGACTTTGGGGCAAGAAGTCCTTAGTATGCTTGCTTTGGGCATTAGAATTTAGTGGTTTTAAGGATGTTTAATATGTATTATTAATGCCTTTTCATAGACATTTGCTTTCATCTCTTTTGAGCAAATCCACGAGAGTCAAATTGCTAAATAGGTGTGTATTTGGTTTTAATGTTTTGTTTTTTTTTTAATTTTTTATTTATTTACTTATGATAGTCACAGAGAGAGAGAGAGAGGCACAGAGACACAGGCAGAGGGAGAAGCAGGCTCCATGCATCAGGAGCCTGATATGGGATTCGATCCCGGGTCTCCAGGATCGCGCCCTGGGCCAAAGGCAGGCGCCAAACCGCTGCGCCATCATCTTATACTCACAGTTACAATGTATGAGAGTTCTAGTAGCTCTAGATCCTGGCCAGCATTTGTTGTTTTCAGTCTTTTTAGTGCTGGCCATTTTGGTGAGTTTATATTATTATGTTGTGGCTTTCATTTGCATTTCCATGGTGGCTAATGTTGAGCCTTTTTCTTGTATTTTGACTTTTCATATATCTTCTTTGTGAAATATCTGTTCAGAACACTTTTCCATTGTTATTTGGTTTTGCTTGTCTTTATTACTGAATTGTAAGAGTTATTTATATATTCTAGATAGAAATTCTTCATCAGATAAATGTTTTACAGATATTTTCTCCTGAGCTGTGGTTTGCCTCTTCACTTTCTGCCCAGTGTCTTTTGATGACAGAATTTTAAAATTTTGAGTGAAATATGTTTTTTTCTTTTATGATTGTTTTGTGTGTGTGTGTGTGTGTGTATCAAGTTGAAGAAATCTGTGCTATTTCCAGTCGCAAAGGTATTCTCTAATGTCTTCTTTTATAAAATTTAGACTTTAAACTTTTCAGTTACTTTTGTCTATGTTAAATATCAAGGGTTAAAAAAAAAGAAATAAAAATAAATATCAAAGGCTAAGGTTTATTTTTTTAAAAGAAATATCCAGTTGACTGATTTAGCATTATATTTGGAAATGCTTTCTTTTTCCCATTGAATTGCTTTGGTAATTTGTGAAAAATTGGGCAATGGGCAATGTCAGCAAAAAGAATGTAGGAGAGATCACTGAAAATATTCCTCTTCATTAAAGTAATAAGAACACTGGCAAAAATGATCCCAGTCAACATTTTAGGAATTCTGTAAATTGACCAAAGTCTTACAACAATCTTGGGAGTATTTACTCAAGAAAAACAGCCAAATCTTAGTAAGAATAGTGAGTTTTATGCCATTTTTTACTTGCCCTGTTTCCATCTCCTCCTCCCCAGCTGTGGCAGACTTGAAATTGATGGTATGTAGTCTTGGTAAAACCCAGTAGCCTGGTAGCCATTGTGGGGAGCAAAACAAGATCGCAAGTCCCTAAAAGCCACATTGTCAGGGAATTGTCATTATTTAACCCTTCGGGTAGTTCTCTGGAAGACCCCACTCATATAGCTATGTTAATTGGACCAGCTCAGAGCTTGTCAGTGCAGCTTTTTCCCTCTTGGAGACCTTCATTGAAAGCAGTCAAAGAGAATCATTAAACATGTGATTCTTTGAGGCAGGGAATAACAATTGGGCAAACAGTGCACTAACCAAATTCTTAAAAAGGAAAAGTTGGGAAAGGCCATTTCCATAAGGGTCTCTGAAACTCTGATATGTTTCTGGGAATCTCAAAGGCTATGCTCATACATAGGTCTGTGCATTTTACCAGGTAGTGTGCATGTTTGGGAGGACCAAGGAGGCCCTAAGTGCTCACTTCTAGCTGTGCTTGAGGCATTGAACAAGCAGGAAATAGAGGCTTAGATGGAGCTGTGTAAATTGCCTGACCAAGTAATGAAGGTATGCACCAATAGCACATGGAGGCCACTCAGCAAAGACTGGGAGACTTATTTCCAGGCATTTAAGGCAATCCCTGTTCAGTCATTCGGTGTCTGCTAAGTGGATAGATCAGAGACTTTAGTGGCTACACATGACAATGAATACAGACTTTACAGCGTTTGTTCAGAAAAGTCACTAAACAAACAACAAAAATAAGCTTTGGGGAAAGAGGAAAGTCTGATTTCCAAAATTGCCAAATTACATCACTTAAGATGTTCCATTTTCAACAAAAAATGATATGCACAAAGAATAAAGAAAGTATGGCCAATCACCAAGTGAGGAGATTGCATGGGAGAGGAGGCAATCAATAGAAACTATCCTCAGGGAGGCACTTGGGTGGCTCAGGTTGTGATCCCGGGGTCCTGGGATTGAGTCCTGCATCAGGCTCCCTGTAGGGAACCTGCTTCTCCCTCTGCCTATGTCTCTGCCTCTCTCTCTCTCTCTCTCTCTCTCTCTCTCTGTCTCTCCTGAATAAATAAATAAAATCTTAAAAGAAAAAAGAAACTATCCCTGAGGAAGCTCACACATTGGATGCAATAGACAAAAATTTAAAGCAGATGTTTTAAATATGTATAAAGAGTAAAAAGAAATCATATACAAATAAATAAAGTATGAGAAAAAATGCCTTGATCAAAATATAAAGTATTAAGAGATAGCAATTATTTCTTAAAAATTAAATAGAAATTCAGGCAGCCCCGGTGGCGCAGCGGTTTGGCGCCACCTGCAGCCTGGGGTGTGATCCTGGAGACCCGGGATCGAGTCCCACATCGTGTTCCCTGCATGGAGCCTGCTTCTCCCTCTGCCTGTGTCTCTGCCTCTCTCTCTGTGTCTATGAATAAATAAATAAAATCTTTAAAAAAATTAAATAGAAATTCTAGAGCTGAAAAGTACAGTAATTAAAATGAAAAAAAGTCACTCAAGGGGCTCAATGGCAGATTTGAGCAAATAGAATCACTAACTTGAAGATAGATCAATTGAGATTATGCAGTTGGAGGAACACAAAATAAAAAGAATGAAAAAACGTGAAGAGTCTCAGAGACCTGTAGAATTTTATTAAGCACAACAACATGTACATAATAGAAGCCCATAAAGAGAGGAAGAAAAAGGACAGAAAGAATGCTTAATAAAATAATGGCTAGGGACTCTGGGTGACTAAGCAGTTGAGCATCTGCCTCTGGCCCAGGGTGTGATCCCAGGGTCTGGGATTGAGTCCCATGTTGGGCTCCCTGCATGGAGCCTGCTTCTCCCTCTGCCTGTGTCTCTGCCTCTCTCTCTCTCTCTCTCTCTCTCTCTCTCTCATAAATAAATAAAATCTTAAAAAATAATAAAATAAAATAATGGCTAATAACTTCCCAAATTTGATTAAAAGCATTAATCTACACATCAGAGAAACTCAACAAACTCCAAATACTATAAGCTCAGAGAATTATCCTGGGAACATCATGAATAAACTGTCAAAACCCAAAGAGAAAGCACCTGGGTGACCCAGTCAATTGAGAGTCTGACTCCTGGTTTTGACTCAAGTATGATCTCAGGGTGGTGAGATCAAGCCCCATGTCAGGCTCCAAGCTCAGTGATTCAGTTATAAAGAAGAAATTAAATGTTCCCCCATTGACAAAAAATGAATTTGTCACTCTTATACCTTCCCTATATTACTAAAAAAGAGTCCTTTAGTGAAAGAAAATGGAATTAATATGGTAAACTAGAAAATACCTATGTAACACAAAAGAAAATAGTCAATAACGGAGAGAGGAATAAAAAGGACATAATTTTATAGAAAACAAATAGCAACAGCAAACATAAATTCTGCCTTATCAATAATCATGTTAAATGTAAATTAAAAGGCAGAGAAATAACGGTGGATTCATACTCCAACTATATGCCATCTACAAAAGACGCACTTTAGATTTAATTTGGGGACAAATATATGAAAATAAAAGGATGGGAAAAGATATACTATACAAACAGTATCTAAAAGAGAACTGGAGAAGCTGTGGTCTGTATACACAATGGAATATTACTCAGCCGTCAGAAAGGATGAACACCCACCATTTGCTTGGACGTGGATGGAACTGGAGGGTATTATGCTGAGTGAAGTAAGTCAATCAGAGAAGAACAATCATCATATGGTTTCACTCATATGGAGAATATAAGAAATAGTGAAAGATATTATAAGGGAAAGGAGGGGAACTCAGTGGGAAAAATTAGAGAGAGAGACAAACCATGAGAGACTACTAACTCTGGGAAATGAACAAAGGGTTACAGAAGGGGAGATGGGTGGGGGGTTGGGGTAACTGAGTGATGGGCACTGAGGGGGGCACTTGATGGGATGAGCACTGGATGTTACATGTTGGCAAATCAAACTTCAATAAAAAAGTAAAAATTAAAAAAATTTAAAAATAAAAGAGAACTGGATGGGATGCCTGGGTGGTTGAACATCTGCCTTCAGCTTAGGGCGTGATCCTGGGATCCAGGATTGAGTCCTGCATCAGGCGCCCTGCAGGGAGCCTGCTTCTCCCTCTGTGTCTCTGTCTCTGTGTCTCTCATGAATAAATAAATAAATGTTTAAAAATAATAATAAAAAAATAAAATAGGACTGGAGTGTCTATACTAATATAAGAGAAAATAGAGTATAGGATAAAAATTTTTAGTAGAAAGAAAGAAGAATAAAATTATAAAAAGGTCAATCTATTGAGAATACATAGCAATTATAAAGATATGCGCACCAAATTATGTAAGCCCTGAAATACATGAAACCAAATTGACAGAATTGAAGAGATAAATAGTGAATTTAAGAATAAGAGTTGAAATATCAGAAAGGAAGACAGAACGTAAAGACTGCTAACTCTGGGAAACGAACTAGGGGTGGTAGAAGGGGAGGAGGGCGGGGGGGTGGGAGTGAATGGGTGACGGGCACTGGGGGTTATTCTGTATGTTGGTAAATTGAACACCAATAAAAAATAAATTAAAAAAAAAGAATAAGAGTTGAAAACTTCAATACTCCACGTACAGTAATGATGGAGCACCTAGAGAACAGATCAACATGGAAATGGAAAACTTTTATCAACACTGTACATCAAGTAGACCTAATAGACTTCTGCAAGACACTCTCCTAAGCAATAGAGAACACATATTTTTCTCAAGTGCATATTGAACATTCTTCAGGGTAGACCATGTGTTTGGCTATAAAACAAATCTCAATGAATTTAAGATTATATTTTTAATTATAAAATTAAACTTACTTCATAAATTAATTTAGCCTCAATTAAAAATTTGAAATTGTGCAAAGCATGTTATTCGATCGAATAAAGAACTGAATAATTTAAGGCATTAAAAAAAAAACCCTGAATAACCAATGAGTTAAAAAAGAATCACAAGGGAAAATTAGAAAATCCTTTAAGATGAATAGAAATAAAACACACCAAGATTTATGGTATATAGCCAAAGCAGTGCTTAGAGGGAAATTTGTAACTATGGATTCATATATTAAAATATGAGAAAAATCTCAAATGTATAGCCTTCTATGCTTAGAAGTTAGAAAAAGAAGAATAGACAAAAACACAAAGCAAGCATAAGGAGGGAAATAATTATTTCTCAATTACAAAGTAAATGAAACAAAACAGAAAAAGCAATAGAGATAATCCATGAAACCAAAAGTGGATTCTTAGGGAAAAAATCAACAAAATTGACAAACAGGAAAAAAAGAGTCAGGTTATTAAAATCAGTTATGGAAGAGGGGAGGAACATTACTACCAACTTCAGAGAAATAAAAAGGATTATAAGGGCATAGTATAACCAGTTATATACTAAGAATTAGATAATGTAGGTAAAATGGACAAATTCTTAGAAAGAAAACTGCTTTGAGCACTAATGAGATGTTTATAAAACTATTATTATAGGCACTGGCCCATGCTTATTGCTTAATGAATGTTAGCTAGTATTATACTCGGGCTTATTCCTGACCATGCTCATGTCACAACTTCAGAAACACATTTCCATGAAGGTACTTTGGTTCCCATTGCAGATTGCTTTACCTGTTACCAAAATTAATTTAATTAGTTTAATTCCTGAACCTGGTTGTACAAAGATTAAAAATCTATGTTGACATTCTTTTGCCCTAAAATCTTCAATGACAGGTGCACTAATAATCAGAAGAAACAAGAATTTATGCCTCCTTTTACCCCATTTCAAGATTGCACTAGACTTCTTCACCTTGATGGCATAATTCCCCTTTGGGTTAGAACAAACTGGAACAGAAATGGTCCCCATTTCTATATGCCCTATTCTGAATCCATTGACATTCCTCCAAGGTTTTAGTAGGCATTTTTCTTCTCGAAGCTCTCCCCATCTGCCACATCTGTTTCTCTTTTTTTTCCCCTTATCATTTTATTCCTTTAGTAACCATTGAGTCACAGAATGAATACTCTTACTGCTATCCCTCAACAAAGGTTTTAAAAACCTCAATATGCATATAGAGATTCATTTCCATATTGGTTCATTTCTGTCTTCTAGTTTTGATTACTTTCCTTTTCATAGTAGTTTCATTGGACTTGAAAGAGTTAATATAATTCTTGTATGTGTTCAGTTTCACTGCATTGGAAATAGCACTGGATTTGGAACAAAGCAAACAGAGTTGATAGCTGTAATTTCATCCTCACTATTATGTGGCTGTTAACAAGTTCCTTAGCCATCTGAGATTCTGTATTGTCAACTAGAAATTGGCAATTTCACCTGTTTCAAAGCTGTTAGAATTAGATATGATTAAACAAAATAATTTTATGAAAGTGCTTAATCCATATTCTCATACAGAGTTTCAAGACGTGTTTATTTTCCTCCTTTCCTTGAGCAAGTCATTAATGCTT
Organism: Canis lupus baileyi; assembly: GCF_048164855.1. Classification (NCBI taxonomy): domain Eukaryota; kingdom Metazoa; phylum Chordata; class Mammalia; order Carnivora; family Canidae; genus Canis; species Canis lupus. Next base: position 12,295,475 of record NC_132861.1, on the reverse strand, counting down.
CGCCAATAACAATAGATTACAAACTGCACAGGGTTTGAAAAGACAAAATATTAGAAATAATGATGCACCCTGCCAAGGTAAGATATGATTGTTCCCTTTTTTGTTGTTAAAATGTCTTATTTGTTGATACTTTGTGTAATATTGTTTTGTTCAGAGAGATTTAGATATTCATTGTAGGTAGGTGTCAGTAATAATGCAATTCTTTGTTCCACTGGGCACAGGGCAGGTGGTATAAAATCATATAAAGAAAGGGATTTCAGAGTGCCTGTCCTCCAGACATTGTAATGCTTCTATTTAAACCTCCCTTTCAACATTTGACTAGAACTAGAAGCCTTGAGTATAGTATGGGAAGTTGGAATTAAGTGCTTTGTCTTTAAAAGTAATATCCTCAACTAAACAAAGCATTGAAAGGTAAAAAAGCTGATTTTGCCACTCTGAGAAAGTGAGAGAACTTTTCATTCACTCAGTGTGATTTTTAAAAAATCTTTTGCAGCAAGGATGAAAAAGCAGAATAATGTAGTCAAGCAAACAATAATTTGTTAAGATGTAAACTGGTAAGTTTCACAGATCTTTGTTTTAAAGGGAAAACACTTTCCAGTTGGCTGCTAGATGTTAAAAGATAAATATTCTTACTTGCAAATAGCAGTAATGGACATTTTAAAATGGTGTATGTTTTGGGACACCTGAGTGGTTCAGTGGTTGAGCATCTACCTTTGGCTCAGGTTGTTATCCTGGAGTCTTGGGATCGAGTCCTGCTTTGGGCTCCTCATAAAATAAATAAAATAAAATAAATAAAATAAAATAAAAAATAAAATAAAATAAAATAAAATAAAATAAAATAAAATAAAATAAAATATTGTGTGTGTTTTGAATACTGTCCATGTAGGGACGGTATAATTATACGAGCTCCTGGGAACATAGGAGGCTTATGCACTGTGTGTCCCTTATCCCATTTCCTTAATTATTCCAAATGCATCACTCATTCAGAAATGATGTGACTGGGGACAAGTGGAGCGCCAGTGCCTAAAGTTTCTTAAATATCCAGAGGTAGGACTAAATGAGCCAAAATTGCCACCACTACACTGTATTACGGCTTTACAGTCTTAGCATCAAAAAGATATTTCAGGAGAAAATTTTCAGTGTACTCAGGAGTGTAATGGAATCAAGACAGAGGATTTCTGAGACAGCCCTTCCCAGTAGAAATAAGTGTGCCACATAGATAATTTTTAATTTTCTGGCAGTCATGTTGAAAAAGTAAAAAGGAGCAGATGAAGTTAATTTGATAATACATTTTACTTAAGTCAGTAGATCTAAAATATTATCATTGTGACATGTAAGCAATATAAAATTATTAATATGACATTCTTTTTTCCATACTGCATATTTTATAATTATATATAATTATATATATAATATATATAATATTATAATAATTTTATTATTACATTCTTTTTTCCATACTGCATATTTTCCCTTCATAGCACATCTCAATTTGGAGTAGCCACATTTCAAGTACTGAACGTTTGCTTATTACACATGTAATTCTGATATTTCAGATATAGTTTATATTCTAATCATATACATAGTACATTGGTTCATTTTTAAAGATTTTATTTATTTATTCATGAGAGACACAGAGAAAGGGACAGAGACATAGGCAAAGGGAGAAGCAGACTCCTGCAGGGAACCCGATTTGGGACTCGATTCCAGGACCTGATCACGACCTGAGCCAAAGGCAGATGCTCAACCAGTGAGTCACCCAGGTGCCCCCATAGTACATTGGTTCTGTCGATTGTACAATATCTTAAAATTATGTATTTCCCAATAAAAGGAAACTTCTCCTGATAGCAAAATTTCAACAAGTCTTTCATCTCATTTCTGTGCATCTGTTAGTCATGCCGAGAGGCTTTATATCCAGATTGGCAGTTTGTTGATGTTACCGTCCTGTCTTTTGTGTCTTCTTATTCATGCCACACTTGGTGAGTATTTTCTATTCTGACTGACTCTATATAGTATGACTCCAGCCCAACTACTTATTCAACCAGAATGTCTCACTGCCCCCCTACCATCCCCCCAACCACCAGTACACACCTCTGATAGAGGTTATGGCACTTTCCTCATTGGCCCATAGACATTCTGTGCTGACTTCTCTGGCTTCATTCATGATTTTCTGTTGGCCTGAACCTCTCTTTTATGTTCCTGAAGTGCATCTGTCTTGTTTTAACAAAACAACAAGAAAATTACTTCAGGGCAGAGATCACATCTTGCATTTCTCCATGGAAACTTTTTAGAATCTTGGCTTACGACTTGGCTTCCCATCACCTGGAGAACTTTAAACAATTTTGAGATTACTGATTTTTCACCTCCCAGAGGGCAGTTGGGATTCAAGAATCTCAATTTTTATCAAGCAATTCAGGTGCTTCTCCTGTGTCTTCTCTAGGACTTGATTCAATGTCAAGGCATCAAGGAGAAGTGGAATAAACATGAATAGGTAATATATTTTTCCGATATGGGAACTGTGGCTTTATTCAGAGGAATGAAGTGATGAAGTACCAAAAGAATCAGAAATTACCAATAAGTCCCTAGGTTCAATGACTTAGCCATTCAGTGTAAATTATACTAGTCAGGAAGATCTATGTCTTGTAGTTCATTTGGCCTGTTAGGCATGCTCTACGAATGAGCCACAAATGGCCTTAGTATATTGGCTGCCAAACTCTTTATTTCTTCACAGCAGGCTGAGGCTTGTTAGCTCAAAGCTCACCAGCACCAAACTTAAATTTTTACACATCTCATTGTTTTGAACATAACCCAGATATGCAGATTTTTAGCCATTTAGAGCCTGCCTGCTTTGCATACCCTGCAAAACTGTACCCAACATTGACAAGCCACAGATAGCTGTGGGCTAGGAGGACCCCAGGCTGCTGTTGCCCTGCCGAGCTCTCTGACCCTGAGGCTCCTTCTGGCCACTGAGCACCATCACACAAGGGCCCTCTCCCATCCCTCTCTTCCCAGGGAGTTCCCTTGCCTTCTCTCCCTTCTAAGTAGCAACCTGCATGGTAGCCTCTGGCCTCTGGCCTCTGACATTCTGCTGTGAGAGGCCTCTCCTGCATGCAAGGCTGTCAGGGCATCATCCAGGAATGCATGTGCATGCTACACCCACCTTGCGGTCCCATCTTTCTCCTTGCCTAGCCCTGAAATCCCTCAAATTTCCTACAAAGGCACCATAGGGGTCAATAGACCATGCGCAGATTCTGGAAGTCAGAAAACATTAGAATGAGAAGCACCAGTGGCCATATAAGATGCAGATCAGCTCTGATCCTGGGGAAGCATCTCTGCATCCAGCAGGCTGAAACTCAGGATCTCACTAGGAATTGGGTAGTCACTTCACAAGGTTCCCCAGGAGCTCCTATAAGAGCCTGGGCAGCTGAGCTACATCTATAAATTACATGTTTGTCTCCTCTCTAGAAGGTGTGGCACATAAGGCAATGAGAAAGAATGTTTAGGACTTTCACAAACATTAGGTTCCAGAATTCATTGTTGGGAACTTTTAGAAATGTCTCAAGAGGAGAGAAAACCAAAAGTAAATATTTTGTTACGGAGATCTTTTTTCCCCAGGAAAGAGATAATTATGATTTTTAATATTTATGCCACTCCTTGGAGATACATAGTCCCGTGTGTCAAACTGTCATAACAGCTCTTCATGTTCTCATCATAATATGAAGGCTATAAAGCTATAAAGCTATCTTTGTTCTAGTTAAGCCATTAAAGCTGGTAATATCCACCTTGCATGAAAATAATTTTCTCTAGGCCAGGCAAGGGAGTAGTTAAAAAGGAATTCACTGAAGAAAAAGATATTTTGCCTCTAATTATTTAACCTGGCAAACTACTTCACTAATCTTTTGTTCTTTCATGTAGCTCAACAACTTGTCTTTCTGTTTGTTTTACTCTGTTTTACATAAACCATAATTTATTGCCCTTTGAATTAGGTTAGGAAGCTCCAATTCACAGCTGAGCTGAACCCTAGGCAGTCAGGAGAAAGTTTTTTCAGTGAGAAGCCCTCAGAAACTCCACCTATTTGCTCTGCTCTGATATGCTATAGTCATAAGAAAAATAACATAGTGATACCTGACATTTACATGGCACTTATACTACCAAGTGCTTTTCACATATTAACTCAATCCCTCTGCCACTCATAGGTTTCATACTATTTTAACCCCATTAATCAGATGGAAAAACTGAGGTAAAGAAAGCTTAAGTGACCTGTTAGATTTATCAGGCTAGCAAGTAGTGGAGCTGGGATTCAAACCTAGGTCACCGGCTCCAGATCCATGGTCCACATGCTCTGCTGCCTTTGCTGGGCCCCATGACAAATAGTTGATAGGGGAACTTGCCTGTCTTGGCATTGGTTTGGCCTCCCTATGACCATGGCAGTGACTCCCAGGAGAGCCCAGGGACCTGTGGGTGGTAGGCATGTGTGAGCACAGGGAGGTGCACTACTTAGGTTCTCATGCAGAGTTCAGTGCTTCCTGGGGAGAGATGGATTTGCTTGGTGTGGGGTTTTTTCCTCCCCTAATTACAACACTGGCATTCTTAGGCCAGAGATTTTCACGTATATAACTTAATATATTGTCATCCCAGGATGACGGTGTTGTGGTAGTCTGACAGCAAATTGCTGCTTTCCAGCCATTCCTGGACTGTGAAACCTTGACTACTGGCTGGCTTGGGGACATTTACTGTGACCTGCATCATCACCATTGTGGACTTTGGTCTTTCCACATTTTTCCCTTTTAACACAGACAACCAAATTCAAGTGATTTACCCTGAGAAAATACCATGCTGTTGTCTTGCTAACATAGGTGTGCTCACTCAGGAAGAGCTGTCAGGAATCCTGTGCCAAAGCAGGCAGCACCACTGTACAGCTGCCACATAGCTGCATGTTGGTAAGCCCAGAAGGTTGTGGGCATAGGTGTTCTCGAACATACCTTCCACCATCTCATAATGCTTCAGCTTGCCCAAGTTGTATTCATTATTAGTCATGCCTTTGTTGGGAGTTCAAAAATCCAGTTGGAGTTTGAGGGCATCTCTTTAGACAACTATAAGCTTAAAAAAATGGGAAAATGTCAGAAAAATCTCAGTGTCTTGGTGGCCTCACCATAGCTGCCACTAACATCTCCAATATACAAATGTGTCTGTATTTTTTCTTTTCTTATCTTTTCTTATATTTTTTCTTTCTTTCTTTCTTTCTTTCTTTCTTTCTTTCTTTCTTTCTTTCATCTTTTTTACATAGTTGGCTCACAGGGAATCTGATTTAGGAAGATAATTATAGGTATAAAAACAGTGATGAGCAGTAGTTGTTAAGGTGGAAAGGTGATAATTAAAGCCTATCTCCCTGGGTACCAGCATAACTGAGATTTTGATATCTTGGCAGCTGTGATATATGTCTGTGTTCTGCATGCTTCTAGAAACTCTTTCACAGTGCTTGTGAAGGCAGTCTACCTAAAGTGTGAGTGATGGACTGGGGCTATGGTGGTGACTGGGCCTTTATGCCCAAGAGACCACAACTGGACCAATCCAGTGCTGAACTCCCAAATTTCTCACTGGATAATGAGCCTGAGAAATTCTGGAGGTGGGGCTAATTGTCAACCCACCTTTCCCTGCTCACAAGAGCCTTCCTATTCAGGCCTAGAAAGAAAGATAAATACCCTGGGGTATATTTTCCCTGAGCATCCTCTTTTTTTCCCCCCTAAATGTCTATGGTTGTGTAGTAGTTGGTTATGACTATGAAATTGCATTATTGTCAATTTCTATACCTTCCTCTTAACCATAGTGAAGTCTCCAGTACAATGAGACTAAGACTTTGTGTGCCCTCTGTAAAAACATATTTGCCAGTGAGGCGGTGAGTGTAATGTAGTGAGTTATTTCCCAAGTGGTAAATAAGCTGGGAAGAGATGTTAATAGCATAGAAGTCCATAACGATGACCATAAATCTCAAATTTTACTTTGTGCCAAAATATTTTATTATAGCATTGATGGCACTTGGGCAAAGTTTATTTAGTAAATCAGTCAAATTAATTACAGTTTGTGTGTATGCTCATAAACTTCATTTGGTCCTAAATATTTTGGTCAATGTTTCTCAGACATATGAGATTTAGTGAGACATTTGTTCTGGGTTAGTAAGTAGTCAGAATACTAGGTGTGTGATTCTATTCAGGGCATGAAACCTGCCTGGTAAAAATGCTAAGCATGTCACATTTCCCATATAGCACTTGAGATTTCGGTCATTTCTTTTAAAACCCAAACTGGTGCATTATCTCCGTGGCCATAGTCAAGGTGTCTACAGTATATCTGAGAATAGCACTCTACAATTTAAATTTATTATGTAAAGACTAGAGTATATGAAAAGCAGGGGTGGTCAATTAAAAGGTAAGAGAATGGCAGTAGGGCACAGTGGGTGTGAAGGGAAGGGGTAAGAGGAGGATACCATGGAAAAGTGCTGGAAGAGAGGATATAATCAAATAACACATTCCATATTTTCTTCCAGGATTAAATCTTTGGGAGTGTATAGCAAATGTTTACATTTTAAGCCATTGAGTAGAACATTGGAAAGATCTTCTCCAGCTTTCTAACTGTAGAGAGCCTATCAAAGTATATTTGACAGTCAATCTATGGTTGCTAACGAATGTAAAGGCTGACAGGAGAGGGACCACTCCAATCCCTGTGTGTATTTTTTGTTTTCTTATATAGTGCGATGAAATACTGAATCAGGGAGAACCAGAAAAGAGAAAAGCTGCAGTAAGTATAGAACATGCTATTCAATTCAGTTAAGTACTTCTGGGCTGTGTAAGTCTGAAAGAGCTAAAATAACAAATAAGTCAGAATCCTTCAGCTTGATGTTGAAAGAAACACAAAATGTCAAATTCCAAACCACAGGAATGTCAAAGGCTCCCTGAAGGCTGGAGGAAGGTACCCAACCTAGTCTGAACCCATCAAGCAGTTCATCCAGGTCAACACAAAGTCTGAATGAAACAAAAGGACAATAAGGAAACAGTGTGATGTGTTCAAAGGAATTAAAAGAAATTGATATTTTAGAAGCATCAGATAAGGGGGAAATGGGAGATGAGGCTGGACATGGCGTTCTGGGTGGCATCAAAGGCTGCATGCTTGCTGAGGGGCCTGAAGGTGGTGCCTCCACAGGCTGACCTGTGTGATGCGATCAGATTCAAGTTTTAAAGAGATCACTCTGGCAAAGAGGGAAGGGAAGAAGATGAATTTGAGGAGGTACAAGCCAAGAATCACAGAGGCTGTCAGAATTATCAAAGTGAGAGAACACAAACCAAGCTATTGCAGCTGTTATAGGTCAGAAAATGTGACGACCTATGTTTTGTGGATTTTAGTCTATGTTTTTTAATAAATTAATTTTTTATTGGTGTTCAATTTACCAATATACAGAATAACACCCAGTGCTCATCCCGTCAAGTGTCCCCCTCAGTGCCCGTCACCCATTCACCCCCACCCCCCACCCTCCTCCCCTCCCACCACCCCTAGTTCGTTTCCCAGAGTTAGGAGTCTTTATGTTCTGTCTCCCTTTCTGATATTTCCCACACATTTCTTCTCCCTTCCCTTATATTTCCTTTCACTATTATTTATATTCCCCAAATGAATGAGAACATACAATGTTTGTCCTTCTCCGATTGACTTACTTCACTCAGCATAATACCCTCCAGTTCCATCCACGTTGAAGCAAATGGTGGGTATTTGTTGTTTCTAATGGCTGAGGAATATTCCATTGTATACGTAAACCACATCTTCTTTATCCATTCATCTTTTGATGGACACCGAGGCTCCTTCCACAGTTTGGCTATCGTGGACATTGCTGCTAGAAACATCGGGGTGTAGGTGTCCCGGCGTTTCATTGCATCTGAATCTTTGGGGTAAATCCCCAACAGTGCAAAGGCTGGGTCATAGGGCAGGTCTATTTTTAACTCTTTGAGGAACCTCCACACAGTTTTCCAGAGTGGCTGCACCAGTTCACATTCCCACCAAGAGTGTAAGAGGGTTCCCTTTTCTCCACATCCTCTCCAACATTTGTGGTTTCCTGCCTTGTTAATTTTCCCCATTCTCACTGGTGTGAGGTGGTATCTCATTGTGGTTTTGATTTGTATTTCCCTGATGGCAAGTGATGCAGAGCATTTTCTCATGTGCTTGTTGGCCATGTCTAGGTCTTCCTCTGTGAGATTTCTGTTCATGTCTTTTGCCCATTTCATGATTGGATTGTTTGTTTCTTTGCTGTTGAGTTTAATAAGTTCTTTATAGATTTTGGAAACTAGCCCTTTATCTGATACATCATTTGCAATTATCTTCTCCCATTCTGTAGGTTGTCTTTTAGTTTTGTTGACTGTATCCTTTGCTGTGCAAAAGCTTCTTATCTTGATGAAGTCCCAATAGTTCATTTTTGCTTTTGTTTCTTTTGCCTTCGTGGATGTATCTTGCAAGAAGTTACTGTGGCTGAGTTCAAAAAGGGTGTTGCCTGTGTTCTCCTCTAGGATTTTGATGGAATCTTGTCTCACATTTAGATCTTTCATCCATTTTGAGTTTATCTTTGTGTATGGTGAAAGAGAGTGCTCTAGTTTCATTCTTCTGCATGTGGATGTCCAATTTTCCCAGCACCATTTATTGAAGAGACTGTCTTTCTTCCAGTGGATAGTCTTTCCTCCTTTATCGAATATTAGTTCACCATAAAGTTCAGGGTCCACTTCTGGGTTCTCTCTTCTGTTCCACTGATCTATGTGTCTGTTTTTGTGCCAGTACCACACTGTCTTGATGATCACAGCTTTGTAGTACAACCTGAAATCTGGCATTGTGATGCCCCCAGATATGGTTTTCTTTTTTAAAATTCCCCTGGCTATTCGGGGTCTTTTCTGATTCCACACAAATCTTAAAATAATTTGTTCTAACTCTCTGAAGAAAGTCCATGGTATTTTGATAGGGATTGCATTAAACGTGTAAATTGCCCTGGGTAACATTGACATTTTCACAATATTAATTCTGCCAATCCATGAGCATGGAATATTTTTCCATCTCTTTGTGTCTTCCTCAATTTCTTTCAGAAGTGTTCTATAGTTTTGAGGGTATAGATCCTTTACCTCTTTGGTTAGGTTTATTCCTAGGTATCTTATGCTTTTGGGTACAATTGTAAATGGGATTGACTCCTTAATTTCTCTTTCTTCAGTCTCATTGTTAGTGTATAGAAATGCCATTGATTTCTGGGCATTGATTCTGTATCCTGCCACGCTACCAAATTGCTGTATGAGTTCTAGCAATCTTGGGGTGGAGGCTTTTGGGTTTTCTATGTAGAGTATCCTGTCATCGGCGAAGAGGGAGAGTTTGACTTCTTCTTTGCCAATTTGAATGCCTTTAATGTCTTTTTGTTGTCTGATTGCTGAGGCTAGGACTTCTAGTACTATGTTGAATAGCAGTGGTGAGAGTGGACATCCCTGTCTTGTTCCTGATCTTAGGGGAAAGGCTCCCAGTGCTTCCCCATTGAGAATGATATTTGCTGTGGGCTTTTCGTAGATGGCTTTTAAGATGTCGAGGAAAGTTCCCTCTATCCCTACACCCTGAAGAGTTTTGATCAGGAATGGATGCTGTATTTTGTCAAATGCTTTCTCTGCATCTAATGAGAGGATCAAATGGTTCTTGGTTTTTCTCTTGCTGATATGATGAATCACATTGATTGTTTTACGAGTGTTGAACCAGCCTTGTGTCCCGGGGATAAATCCTACTTGGTCTTGGTGAATAATTTTCTTAATGTACTGTTGGATCCTATTGGCAGTATCTTGTGGAGAATTTTTGCATCCATGTTCATCAGGGATATTGGTCTGTGATTCTCCTTTTTGGTGGGGTCTTTGTCTGGTTTTGGAATTAAGGTGATGCTGGCCTCATAGAACGAATTTGGAAGTACTCCATCTCTTTCTATCTTTCCAAACAGCTTTAGGAGAATAGGTATGGTTTCTTCTTTAAACGTTTGATAGAATTCCCCTGGGAAGCCATCTGGCCCTCGACTCTTGTGTCTTGGGAGGTTTTTGATGACTGCTTCAATTTCCTCCCTGGTTATTGACCTGTTAAGGTTTTCTATTTCTTCCTGTTCCAGTTTTGGTAGTTTGTGGCTTTCCAGGAATGCGTCCATTTCTTCTAGATTGCCTAATTTATTGGCCTATAGCTGTTCATAATATGTGTTTAAAATAGTTTGTATTTCCTTGGTGTTGGTAGTGATCTCTCCTTTCTCATTCATGATTTTATTGATTTGAGTCTTCTCTCTCTTCTCTTCTCTTTTTAATAAGGCTGGCTAATGGTTTATCTATCTTATTAATTCTTTCAAAGAACCAACTCCTGGTTCTGTTGATCTGTTCCACAGTTCTTCTGGTCTCGATTTCGTTGAGTTCTGCTCGAATCTTTATTAAATCTCTTCTTCTGCTGGGTGTAGGATCTATTTGCTGTTTTTTCTCTAGCTCCTTTATGTGTAAGGTTAGCTTTTGTATTTCAGTTCTTTCCAGTTTTTGAATGGATGCTTGTATTGCGATGTATTTCCCCTTTAGGACTGCTTTTGCTGCATCCCAAAGATTTTGAACAGTTGTATCTTCATTCTCATTAGTTTCCATGAATCTTTTTAATTCTTCCTTAATTTCCTGGTTGACCCTTTCATCTTTTAGCAGGATGGTCCTTAACCTCCACGTGTTTGAGGTCCTTCCAAACTTCTTGTTGTGATTTAGTTCTAATTCCAAGGCATTATGGTCTGAGAATATGCAGGGGACGATCCCAATCTTTTGGTATTGGTTCAGACCCGATTTGTGACCCAGTATGTGGTCTATTCTGGAGAAAGTTCCATGTGCACTTGATAAGAATGTGTATTCAATTGAGTTTGGATGTAAAGTTCTGTAGATATCTGGATTTTAGTCTATTTTTTAAAGTAAGAGCTATTTTAAACATGTGGAAGAGTATACTGAATAATACAAACACCTGTGTTCCAGCCTCAGAGGTTTAACAGATACTAATATTGACCATAATTTGATTTTTAAGGAGAGAATACATTTTAGTTCAGTTGAATTTTCCTGTGAATGTCTCTTCAATCCCAGTCTCCTCTCCTATCATGAATTTGCTGCTTATCATCCCCTTGCATGTTTCATACTTTGCTACATGTATTTGTACCTGTACTAATAAAATATATTTATTTTACATATCTTAAAATTTTATACCAATGGTATCAGACCAAATGTTATATTCACAACTTTTTAGGAATTCTCCATTATTTGTGAAATATATCCATGTTTATATATAGCTTGAGTTTTTCCTGATGACCATTAATGCAGTTTCTGGTATATACTACAATATGTATATCTGTTCTCCTGCTGATGGATACATAGTCTATTTAACTTAGACTATTTCTGTCAAGGGGACTGTGAGGGATACTCACCGAGGCTTTCCTGGAGAGTTAGCCCTAATGCCCCATGTGACCCATCATACATATGAATTAGTTTCTCACTTTTGCAAGAATGGGATTTGTTATGCACCATCCTTGGGAGATTTGAGAAAATAATCCTGCACATAATTTTCTGTATCATGGTCAGATGAGAACCACTTGTTAAGAAAGTTTCTGCATAGAATTGCTGGATCATGTATACTTCTTTCTACCAGCAATAGCCAGATGCCATTCAAAAGGATATTCTAGTCAGTTCACATTTCCTAGCACTATAAACTGTTCTCCATTTTTGCTGATAGTTACTATTAGATTTTTCTGTTTTTCTCAACTGTGGGTAAGTAGTATCTTATTGTTTTCATTTTCATTTTCCTGATGATTAGTCTGTGTGAGCATCTTTTTCATGTATACTTTTTGTTATTAGGATTTCTTCTACAAACTGACAATGTATGCACTTCCATTTTTCTATCCAGATTTTGTCCTTTTCTTTCTTATTTTAAGCTGCTTTGTATATTAATCTTTGCTAATCCTATGTTGGTTATCTGGATATAAAATATATTTTAAATGTCCTTAGGGTGTCTTTTTTGGATAGAAGTTTTTCATTTTATTTCTAATCAAATTTATCAGTCTTTTCCTTCATGGCCTGTGCCTTTTGTGTTTCTTTAGAAATTCTTCTCCAGCCATGTTTTTTCCCCTAAATATGTTTTTCTATAAAGCTTCAAGTTTCAATTTTTATGTTACAGGGTTTTTTCCTAAAACTAATAGATTGGTGAGACAGAGATCTCATTCGCTTTTCTCTTTAGAAATAGCCTGTGATCCAGGAACTACTTATTAAGTGGTCTGTCTTTTCACACACCCATGGCTCACTGCCATGTCATTGCTTTTTACATGTGTGTAGGATTGTTTCTGAGCCCTCTACTCGGCTGCACTCTGTTTATCTATGTGCCAACACCACACTGTCTTAATTACTATAGTTTTATGCTATGCTTTTAGATCTGGCAAGGAAATTTCTTTTTTTTAAATTTTTTAGACTTTATTGATTTATTTGACAAAGAGAGAGAGAAAGCACAGGCAAAGGGAACATCAGAGGGAGAGGGAGAAGCAGGGAGCTGGATGTAGGACTTGATCCCAGGACCCTGGGATCACCTGAGCCAAAGGCAGATGCTTAATTGACTGAGCCACTCCTGGTGCCTCAGAAATTTCTTTCATTCTGTTTTCTTATCATCTTGCCTATGCTTGGACCTTTGTTCTTACATATGAATTCCAGCATTAACTTGTTCAGCTAAAAACTGTTAGGGTTTTTATCCAATTATTCTTTGAGCTAATAGAATGATTTGGGGGAACTGATAGTTATGATACTAGGTTTTCTTTTCCCTGAATATGGTATATCTTTGCCTATATTCAAATGCACTTTTATGTCTCTTGGTTACATTTTATAATTTACTTCAAAAAGGTCCTTCACATCCTTAGTATGACTGTCTTGAGTGACTTATAATTTCCCAACTGCTATATCTTCAAATATTTCCCCTACCCGGGACTGAGTCCCACATCGGGCTCCCTGCATGGAGCCTGCTTCTCCCTCCGCCTGTGTCTCTGCCTCTCTTCGCTCTCTCTGAATGAATGAATAAATAAATCTTTAAAAAAATATTTCTCCTATGTTTCATCTCTTTTGGGTTGCTTAACTATTCTCTTTGCCTCTTTGTCTTTTTGTGGTGTGATGGATTCCTCAGAACTCTTCTGATTCACCAGATCTCACTTCCACTGTCCAGACTAGAGTTAATCCCACATGGACTGGTTTTATTTATTTAAATGGCTAAGTTTTCCATTTCCAAAAATTCCAATCAATTCTCTTCTGTATCCATATATTGTTTCCTTTTTGCCTCTTTTCACCCCCATAATGTCTTATTGTTACTGTTTTTTTGTTTTTTTTGCTGGGTATGTTTTAATGTATTTCTCGGAACATATCTTTGTCAGACTAGTCCATAAAATGAATTAATTCACAGTAAATTCATATAGATTTTGTTGGCTGTCTTTCTTAGCAGTAACATGTGTTACTGTGTTTTGCAGTTTTTGTTTATAGGCTCATTTAGTTGTTACAGTGGTTTTTCTTTTTCTCACCATGTTTGCCTTCCCTATTTATGGTTGTGTCTGCCTGCCAAACTCTAGATTCTCTTAATCCAGAATGAGGTCTTTTCAGGGGATTTGAGCCCTTCTGCCATGATGATATTATCTCTGATCCAATCACTATACCGGGACATAGTAGGAGATGAGGGGGCTACTGTGGTTCCTGGTCATCAGGCTGTGTCTGCTTCTTCCAGCTTCTTTAGATCTGCAGTGAGCAGCAGGTTTGTTCAGTGTTCTTTACAAGGCTAGCTTCATCTCTGATGGACACCTCAGACAGTGGAACACAGTGTGTCCCTTTCCCCATAGGAGCCTTCTTCCAGACTGGGAGCTTTATGGGTCCTTCCCACAGCTTCCTGTTCAAATTCTGATTCACAATTCTGTCTTCATTTGGAAGATGACCATGGTTACTTCTATTTATATTTTAAATCTGTTGTTGGCATATGTTTGGAGCAGAGGATATACATCAAAGTGTGATTATATTTTGCCTTCTCGACTTGTCCCCAAACCTGATTTTTAAAAAATAATAATTTTCAAAGTTGTGTGGTGTTATCCTAACATTTGTCTATCACAACAGTGCAATTCTGTATCCTTTCAATCCCTGCTCCCATCTGTCTTTATAATCATAGAATTGGAGGTGGCATTCTTTCTGTGAATCATATCATGATCCACCAGCTGAAAGATTAATTCAGGAAACATGATTAGAAAGAGACATCTGAATAGTTTATCTGGGCCATAAGGCATGGACATCAGTGACAGGATTTAAATAACTGAAATGAATTCTCTTTAGTTCCCTTGTCTTACCAAATTAGCATCAAAGTGTTTTTACCAGTTTAGGTAAGGTGATGTCAGAAAGTCTAACTGCTTTGCTGGTGATAAATTATCACTAGGTTCATTTGCTGATGGAAAGAATACTTTCTGTTACTAAAATACCTGGTTTGCCTTTTGGAACAAAAATGATAATATGACATTTATAATTAATAATATCTGGGATGTACTAAATTCTGTGTAATTATTTTTTAACAAATTGTCAACAGTCTAAGTAAATAAGAAATTGTGCTTCTCTTTAATAAGCTGTCTATATTTATTACTCTATGATTCTAGTGTAACAATAGAATCAACCTGAAAATGGTATGTCCATTAGAATTAAGGCTGTGTCTCCCAAAATGCCATATTAAATTTAGGTTAGTGCTGGCTGTACTTTCCTGATATTTTGTGAAGTTAATATTAGCCTATGTCTCATCATTATCATGTCATCCTATCTTAGAACATGCTAGTGAAACAACCCCTCTCAAATTAAAAAGATAACATTACAGATTCTCTGTAGATCTTTCAGATTTATGTTCATTTTTAGCGAAATAAAAAGTTAACATGTTTAAAAGATGAAAATGGTTATAACGTACTTGGGAATAATTCATTGTGGGTTCTGTCAAATAATATCTGACATTATGGCCAAATTTAACCAGTAAACTCCTAAGTTGCTTTTCATGTTCTCATTTATAACATGGAGAGGAGAAGATAACAGCATTAGATTTTAAATATTAAAATATCTAAGCTTTTCATATGAAGAATTCAGAGAGCTAGACACTGTCAAAGGCCACTGCCACTTGATAGTTCAAGGAAACTGTTTGTTTGAATTCCCAAAATAGGGTCTCGATTCCTTTAACAAAAAAAAGTTTTTAAATTTTAAACATGAAATAAGCTTTTTTTTTTTTTTTCTCCAAAGCTTTCAAGACTACAGAATTCAGTAAGGATCATCAGGATTCATAGAATGTGGGAGTAAATTCTTAAAAACTTGAATTGTTTTTATTTACACCTGAAGCCTCTTTAATATTAAAATCTTTGCTGAGGAAAAGGGATCTCTATACCTTTGAATAGCCAAAGAAAGTCCTTTGAATATATAGAGATAATCAACAATCACACAGATAAGCTTTGTGCCTTGTAAAGCTTTACTTCAATGCTGAAACTAAGCCATTGTAATGATGATATTTGACCTTAGAATCCTTTCAAGAAGACCAGTTACAGGTTTTAGAATGATAGGAGAATTCCTTGAGTCCTCCTTTCTCCCCACTTGGGCCTGGGACCCTAATCTGGAGGTAATAGAGGTGGCTCCATCCCAAAGAGAAAAGTTCCTGTTCTGTCACAAGAGACATTGAGAAAAATTTGCCTGTGATTGGGGGTGTCAGCCATCTGTTGAATATTGCCTTTTCACAGTGGATTTATCTGTAATGTTAAGCCAGATAACCTGAGGCCCTGTTTCTTGTTACTGCAGCAAGAGAACTGAGCCTTTTGGCTTCTCTTCCAGCCAAGAAGGAGCTAAATATTCAGTCTTGAAGTTGTTCCTTGACAACTTCCTTTCCATCATGCTGAGAAAAATTTGAGGACTCTTGTGCTACTTGAGCTGTGATTCTTTCCTTCTGTGAAAGACAGGAGGATAAAATTACAGGCAGGGCTGATACTACTTTAATCTCTAAGAGAGAAGTTATTTTATCCTTGGAATGGAATGGTGTCAGGCTTTGCTGTTGCACACTCCACCAAACAAGAGTTACATACTGTTCCTACACCAGGTTAATGTGTTGTTTCTGTCATGTAATCTGGGACTTCTCAGACTGTGTTGGAGAAGAGAAAACCCACCCCCTATAGAATATTATGGTGCAGATGGCTCAGTCTCATGGTTCATTGAAGGTTTTTCCAAAAATAATGTTTGTTTTCCAAAAAATAATGTAAAATTTGCATTTTATTCCAAAATATATCCAGTTTTATATTAATAGAATTATATAGTTACATTTGTGAATTGTTATAGTTTTTTCTAGTAAGCAACTTGGCAGTATCTGTTAACATTAAAAATATACGTACCCTTTCACCCAGCAATCTTACTCCTGGGAATTTGTCTCATAGAAATAAAAGCATTACTACATATGATATATGTATAATGATCTTTATGACCATATCATGGCAAAAATTGAACTAATGAATGACATTCAACAGGGAAGTGATAGAATACAGTATTAATCATGGAGCCACCTCACCATCCATTGTGCAGTCATTAAAGAGAGTGAATTGGGGTACCTCAGTGCCTCAGTTGATTGAGCTTCCAACTCTTGATTTTGACTCAGGTCATGAGTCTGAGTCTGTGGATGGTGAGATGGAGTCCTGTGTCAGGCTCTGTGCTCATTGGGTAGTCTGCTTAAAATTCTTTCTCCCTCTCTCTTTGACCTTCCTATCACTCACACTCTTTCTCTAAAATAAATAGATCTCTTTTTTTTTAAAGATTTTATTTATTTATTCATGAGAGACAGAGAAAGAGGCAGAGACACAGGCAGAGGGAGAAGCAGGCTCCATGCAGGGAGCCCGATGTGGGACTTGATCCTAGGACTCTGGGATCAAGCCCTGAGCCAAAAGCAGACACTCAACCGCTGAGCCACTCAGGCATCCCAATAAATAAACCTTTAAAGAAGAGGGAGAGAGAGAGAGAGAATGAATTGGAACTCTACCAGATGACTTGAAGTACTATCTATGAGTAATGCAAAATGCAAAAAAGTGCCCGTTTTTATAAAATGACCAATGACAGAATAGCCCTATATGTTTCTGTAAGTTTTATAAACAATCATGTTTGCATGAGAAATTAGGTACCTCAACAGGTTGCCTGTGGTAGAAGAGATGCAGGGAGAATAGAGGTGAAGGGAAGCAAAAAAGAGAGAAAGACATAGAAACAGAAAGAGGAAAAAAGGAAGAAAATATTACATTTATATAATTACATGGAATTAGAAATGTAGATGTGGTACATATCATACAAATTTTAAATAAACACCATGCCTTTCTTCTTGTAGATTTGGAAAATGCACAGGCCCATGCTAAGTGGCTTTATATTTTCACTGTCCCATTACAACATGGTCTTGTGAGCTGTTGTCCATTGCCTTGTACATGGGCATGACAGCATCTGTACTGTGAAGATAGGAGGGCTGAGAGCCACCACACTGCCTCCAGTTGCTATAGTACATGCACTCTTGGTTCTCCATTGATGTAAACATAAAGGGGCTTCTTGACGGAGATAGGCTGTGGTCATTTTTAAGGTTCCTTAGACTTTGGTACCTTCTGAGGCTCAGTTTCTGCTGGTTTTCCTCCCTTTGATACATCACTTGATTTGACCTCTAGCTTTTGGCATTGAATCCTGGTTCTTTCTGCAGTTCCATCTTGGTTATTAGCTTTAATCTTGTCTTGGTTATTGGCTTTTTTTTTTTTTTTAATTTATGATAGTCACAGAGAGAGAGAGAGAGAGAGAGAGACAGGCAGAGACACAGGCAAAGGGAGAAGCAGGCTCCATGCACCGGGAGCCCGACGTGGGACTTGATCCCAGGTCTCCAGGATCGCGCCCTGGGCCAAAGGCAGGCGCCAAACCGCTGCGCCACCCAGGGATCCCGGTTATTGGCTTTAATCTTGTCTCTAACTTTCATATAATTTCTGCATCTGAGCCACTCTTTTTTTGTTGAAAAGTACTTTGGTCTCAATTTTTTTTTTCATTCTCTTCTTGGCCATTATTAAGAACAGCCTGTAAAAAAAAAAAAAAAAAAAAAAGAACAGCCTGTCTTCTTCTTCTTCTTCTTTTTTTTTTTTTTGATTGAATTAAAAAAGTGTATTGGATTTCCAATACTAAATAAAAACATGAAAAATTTTTTAAAAAGCCATAGAGTTTACAGCATCAACTACAGAAAAGGCCAAACAAGTGTGTACAGAAACTAGTCCCAGGCAGCCCTCCAGGCCCCCCTCCAGCAGGCAACAAGGCAACAGACACATTTGTTCCAAATCCTCCTGAAGGAAGCTGCTGAGCAGCAGCTCAACTAGGACATTACAAGACACACAATGGTTTAATTTCAAAGATCACAGGAAAATGTAAGAAAATGTATTAAATTGTGAAAAGGTGCAATACAGAATAGCTTTCCTTTTTCTTAATTTTAAAAAATCCCCCAACTTTGAACAGTTAATTTATTTAAAAATGGGCCCCTCCCCCCCGCCCCAGCTCTGCAGCAGTATCCAGGCACCAAGGCCCTGAGGTAACACAAGTGTCAGGGTTCACGGGAGGGAATGCCCTGAATACTGAGCACATTTCTTTGGGCAAAAGGTAAGACAGTTTCTGGGGAATCTAGCCCTCCTGGTGTCCAGAGTGCTCTGAGTGCTCTCTTCAGGATCAGTTTAAGTGCACTGGTTTTCCAGAATCCTGCCTGGCACTATCCTGTGTGACCGGCTAGCGTGGCAGCAGGAGATCCAGCATTGCACTTCTCATTGCCCCTAAATAATAAATACAAAGAGTTCATCTTCTACAAAAGCAAATATGTGTTAAGACCTAAAAAAGGGGAAATAACGAATGTACAAAGGCAAGTGGGGTGCCTGTGGGGCCAGGGCAGCGCCCGGAGCCCTCAGCCTGGTGGAACAGCCTGTCTTCTTGATCTGCTTTACCATGGTTCACAATCAAGGATACTTTTAATATGTAGTATATTAAATGCAGTTTCCTTTCCCCTTGACTTTTCTGCAACAGCTATATAACTGCTAACAACAGAGATTTAGATGGATCTGTTCCAGGTTTTATGTTGCTTTAGAAAGATGAAATCTAGTTGAATTTGGATATTTGGGTTGCAGTCTCATTTTAGCATATTAGTTTATTTGCCCTCAAAACCCACAGAATCTTTTTTGTAAGAGAATCTCAATGGTTATTTAATCCAACCAATACTTCACATACCATAATCCTTTATGAAACACTTCCACAGAAGGCTTGTCCAAATTTCTGGACATTTTTCTATCACTGTAAGAAACTTATCTCCAGTGGTGGCTCATTTTCATCTGTGTTTATTACTTTTTTATTTATATTGTCTACATCTGATGGTTTATCTGCCTATACTCATACTGGCAGCCAGGTAAAAATTCAATCCTTTCTTCATGAAGATAACAATATCTAGAGCCTTTCAGATGTTTCATACACAAAAAGTCACATTATGTTTAAAAATTACCAGTTATTCCACAAGAGAGGACCAAATAACTGAAAACTGTGAGGAAACAAAACAAAACAAAACAAAACAAAAGACTATCACTTTGTGAGACTGCTGCTCTGTACTCTGTCTCAGTGCCCTGTGCTACAGATCAGCAAAAGCTCCCAGAGGGAAAGGCAGCAGGAAAAGCAGCTGCTTTCCCCCCTTGGGAGTCTAGCTCACATCTTAGTATGTTTTTCTTCATGTGGTATGTTGGCTGCTCAAATCCTTACTGCTTTAGTTGCTCTCTGATGCTTACAAGAAGCTAAATAAGTAAAATCTTAAAAGTATATAATTGTTGAATGTTATATGACATAATATGACTATGTTATATATAATAACGTATGAAATTACCACCCACAGATAGACTATCTTTAGACATGCTTACTACACTAAATCTCTAAAAAAACAAACACCACAAATCATAAAAACTATTTTCAACCCACCAAAATAAATAATTTCCTGCTGCTGTTTCATGAACACCACATCCAATAGTTCAATCACATCAAAGTTCTCTTTACCCTACAAATAAATGTGGCTTATGACACTCTTATCAGTTGTACTGGAAAATATCACAAGTGATTTATCTTTTTTTTTGATGTAACTTGTCCTATAAGTTTTCCATTAATTCTTCAATATTCTAAACAACTGTCTCAGATTACACTTATATTTGCACAAGGTTATTCCTGCCTGTTCAGGATGCATAACAATAACTACACTCAATACACATTTTCATAAACTTACCACTCCTAAGAGGCTGAATGCCCAGCCACTTTTTCACTCCATCCACTCCTACACAGTTGCCGCAGCCATTTCCTTCACTTTCAGAAACAGATCTCTTTGGTTTCTAATAGAAAGAAATAAAATAGTTCTCTTTCTCATTTTATTAAGTTTTCATGGTAAATCTTTCCTTATGCCAGCATTTATTGTGGCTTATTTCAAAGTGGCAGCTTATGTTGTGTTTTTTCTGTGCAGACATGCTTATTTGCATATTAAACACCTACCATATTTTTATGTGAAAGTGAAGAGTATTACTTTCTCACATTTTTTATGGCACATTCAGCTCTTCTAATCTGTCACTTTTTTTTGCTTTTGATATGGATACAAGAAATATTTCACTTTCTTTTCATTCAAGTGTAAGAGAAGCATCACAGCCTGATGACTGATGGCAACGGACTTTCATCTTTGAGTTGTGTGGACAGTAGAAAGCAGGGGGGCTGTGACAACCTGAAGAGGAAGTGCCTCATTTAAGGATGGAAGCCACCACCCAACTCCAGCCAGGAGTCATTATTTCCAGATCTTATGATTTTTTTTAAAAGCCAGAAATTCAGATTTGGGGTGAAATCCCTCAATCTTGAATATTGTTAATTAATCCCATGATTTTCAAAAACAATGTGTAGGCCAAACAGAATGTGTCTGTTGGGATGATTTGGCTTGCAGGTGTCATCAGTTTGGAACCTTAGTATTGTATGATCATAGACTCCAAAAATGTTGAAGATGGGAGGAACCCTAGGGCTTACCAAAAATAAGCAGTTGATGAGGGAAATCATTTAGACCAGAAATTAAACTCCTAGCTCTCACTTCAGGACGCTACTGTTATCTAATCTGCTTAGTAGAAAAATTTTTGATCTGTACCATTACTGCAAAACCCTGCTATATAACCGGATAGTGAAAGCAGGAAAGTCCAAGACCTGGTGGTTGGTGGTTGTAAGTGCCCTGCTTTTTACCTGAATTAACTGAGCAGTTCTAGCCACATTTGCTCACTTTTACCTCAAGAGGTACAACTGTGGGAGACAAGAGGAAGTTATTACCCTCTGGGTTTCCCCCACATTACCAGGACTAGAATTAAGCAGAATAATTACCGCCTGCTTTCTGCTTTCCTTCAAGTAGCTAGATTTTGTTTGTTTGTTTTTATTTTTGTTTTACAACATGGGGCATTAACTATTCCAAGAGAAATGTCCACATTACATGTTCTGGGAGTACAGCATTCCTCACAAGACTGAAAGCGTTTGAATTTAGAATTGCCTTTTGTTCCGAAGGGATTTGACTATAAATGTCCCTAAACATTCAGTCTCCTTTCCAGAGGGATGTGAAGGCATTGGACTGGACAGACTCAGAGGTTGTTTCACAGCAGTGCTAACAAATCTCCAGTGAAATGTATGCATAGTCATGTTGGTCTTGCTATTACTTTTTTAGAAATTAGGTAAACAAGATGTAACCTTTCTTTCCACTCTATTTCTTCCAGTTGGGATATGGTTCAACTATTGCCCACTGTCATTTATCGAGGGTTTTGGTTTTTGTGTTCTTTAAAAAAGCTGTTGGTGTTGTGGAAGCATCCTGAGCCTGGCATGCTGGGGAGTAAGTGAGTAAAAAGTGGACTTGGCCCAGGCAGAGTCCTGAGAGGAGAACAGTCATGATGCCCCCAGCAGAGACGGTGACACTGACCCCACTGGCTTTTTTGGCACTGAGTCAGTAAATGTGCCCAACGTAAATTTTCCCAGAAGTAAAATAGGTAGTAGTGTAGTCCAAGTTGATGTCATTATAGTTTTTTTATATAAATTTGGTAATCTGAAGCACAAATCTGAACAATTTTATTACTGCTAATAATGAACAGTAGTCTGCTGGAGATGCCATGACAAGCTGTAATTCAAAGCATGTGCTGGGAGAAATGTGACTCTATATTTTCACTGGCCTACAGACATTTTGTATTTGTGGTGATCCAATCTCAGCTTTTTAATTCTAAGAAGTTGCTATTTCCGGGGGAGCATTTCTGCCATCATTTGGAAAGGGAGAGGTAAATCTACCATATTGCTGGGAGGTTGACAGGAAAAGAAGGAAAACAACTCCTTTGAATGCTTTGGGAGAAAAAAAAAATGAGCCATTTTAGTCATTCCCATTTCAGAAGGTTATTCTCTGAAAAAAGACATTTGAAAGGTTGAAATGGAATATTGCCACTGCTGTACCTCACATGGTGAAGTGAAATAATAGGCAATTATTTCTGTAAGGTGCTTCTCGAAAGAAAAGCTACATAGGACTGGACCTACACTTGTACGATAAAACAGGAAATTGAGCAGTTATTCAATGAATTTCAAATACTGTCAAGAGCCAATCATGAGTTTTGCCCTGAAGTATGTAGATTGACTTTTCTAGAGTGAAAATAGCTTCCAGTCCCTGTTCCACTATAATGATAATATGGCTTCATGTTTTTTTTAAAAAAAGTCAAATATAGAAAGCTATACAAAAGAATTTCAGTTTTTTCCTTCAGATGTATCTATTGAGTACCTACTGTGTGCAGGTTGGGTATTGGGGATTCAGTGGTGTACAGACAAGCATGGTTCTTGCCCTGACTACTGCATGGTTCTTCCATACATTGCTTTATATTGACATATGCACATAAACTAGTGGATATTAATTTTGTAAAAGATTGTGTCACAATACATGATCAGTTTTGCAACATAATATGATCTGATAGGAGATTCTTTAGTTAGTTATTTTATTTATTTATTTATTTATTTTTTAATTTTTTATTGGTGTTCAATTTGCCAACATATAGAATAACACCCAGTTCTCATCCTATCAAGTGCCCCCCCTCAGTGCCCGTCACCCAGTCACCCCATCCCCCACCCACCTCCCTTGCTACCACCCCTTGTTTGTTTCCCAGAGTTAGGAGTCTCTCATGTTCTGTCTCCCTTTCTGATATTTCCCACTCATTTTTTTCTCCTTTCCTGATAGGAGATTCTTTACTGCTGAATGTAACCACACACCACAGTCTTTAATGACTACAGAGTGTTCAGTTGTGTGATTCCACCATTGTTTACGTAGTATACTTTCCTACTGAAAAACATTTAGAGTGCTTCTAGAGTTATTTTTTACTTATTCTTTTTACTATTTTTTTAGACTAATAGACTTCTCCTCAGATGGTTCATTTGCCCCACAAATTGCATACCTACTCCCCTTAGCCAGTGATTGTCTAGCTACCATTTTGGTGTTCTCTCTGGCCCATGCTTTCTCATTGTTTGCAGTACAGATAGTTTGAGAATTTTCCAAATCTTCAAGTTCAGGTTCCTTTTTTGTGACACTTCTTTCTTAAATATAACTCTCTCCTCTTGTAGTTTGCTATAAGCAGCAAAGAGAAAAAGAGATACCAGCCCTCCTGTTCAACACTGCTTAGAAATCATCTTAGCTGAACATCCAAATGCATCACTTATGACTTCTACTTTCCACGATATAGCAGAACACAATTAAGCCAAGTCCTTTGCCACTTTATAACAAGGATCACTTTTCCCCCAATTTCCAGTAACATGTTCCTCATTTCTATTGGAGACCTATCAGTTGCACCTGGAACATCCATGTATCTAGCAACAGTTGGTTAGTCTCTGCTAAAATAGTTCCCTTGAGGGCCTCATTAAGAATAAAATGCCCTGGAGTTATTTCAGAAATGCCTACTTTTCCTCTCCCTCTTGGCGGACAATGGGATTTTCCCTCTGATCTTCAGTGTGAAAACTCACCAGGCTCCTGGAAATAAAACTCACAGAAGTGTAGCAGTCCCCTAAAACTGAAGATCCCTGGAGTTTTTAACTCTCAAAAATGTCCCCCACTAGGCTCCCTGTAACACCGCAATTAAATTATAGGTCTTCATACCATAGTATTGGTTTCTACAAAAGTATCAGCTTGTGGGGTTCTGCTCCAGGATATTG
This sequence comes from Canis lupus baileyi, assembly GCF_048164855.1. Classification (NCBI taxonomy): domain Eukaryota; kingdom Metazoa; phylum Chordata; class Mammalia; order Carnivora; family Canidae; genus Canis; species Canis lupus. Next base: position 12,271,164 of record NC_132861.1, on the reverse strand, counting down.
TGATTCTCTGTATCTACCTGTCATCTCTTCAATTTGGGGTGGAGGAGGAGGAATTGTTTGCCTTGTGACTTGACCAATCTAAGAAGAGTTGCTGATCTAAATTTTGTTCAGCAGGGATGCCTGGGTGGTTCAGAGGTTGGGCATCTGCCTTTGGCTCAGGGCGTGATCCCGGAGTTCTGGGATCAAGTCCCACATTGGGCTCCCTGCATGGAGCCTGCTTCTCCCTCTGCCTGTGTCTCTGTCCCTCTCTCTCTGAGTTAATAAATAAAATCTTTGAAAAAAATAGTTTTTTCAGCATTTTCTTGCTATATGGGTGGGAGTAATGACTTCCAAGTTCCTCACATTCTGAATTGGAAACTGAAATCTCTGTTTAATGGGTGTCTTTGATTTTGTGTAGGGGTGGAGTTTGTTGGGGTTATTTTGCACTATTATTAACAATACTGCAACTTTGTATATATGACCAGTTGCCTTCTGCAAATTGATTCTTCTAAGTGGATCAAGGATTATGCAAAAATGTTAATTGATGTAATTAGCCAAATTTCCTTATAGTCAGGTCACTATATACCAGCATGGATGAGTTTGCCTTTTCCACACACCCTCACCAACACTCACTATTGTTAGACTTTTGTATCTTTGCCAGTAGGATAAAAAGAAAGTGATATCACATAATTTCACCTGCATGTTTTTGATTAATCATGAATCTATCTTTTCACATTTATTGCCATTTATATTTGTTCTTCTATAAATTACCTATATTTCAGCTATTTCTCTGGATGTTCATCTTTTCCTATTAATTTATAGAAAGTTTATTTTAGGGTTAGTAAAACGGTGTGTCTTATATTTTGTAAATGTTTTTCCCATGGGTATGTTGTTTATATTTTTAATTTCATTCATAGTAGATTTTTAAGTTTTTAATTTTTTTGTAGTAAAATGTATACACCTTTTTTAAAGTTTTTATTTATTCATGAGAGAAACCAGAGAGAAGCCGAGACATAGGCAGCAGGAGAAGCAGGTTCCTTGTGAGGAACCCCATGTGGGACTCAATCCCAGGACCTCCGGACCACAACCTGAGAAGATGCTTAACCACTGAGCCACCCAGGTGCCCCAAATGCATACACCTTTACCAATTCCGTTTTTGCTTTTTGTTTTGTTTTGTTTTTTAAATACTGCTAACAATGATTTTCCCCTTTTTGGCATATTCAGTTATTTATTTTGATTCAGATCTTGGTTTTTTGCTCAGCCGTATTTTCTTCTAGTCTTTAAAATAGAACTCTTTGGTTCCACTGGAATTTGTTTAGGTGGAAAGCCTGAGAATGGGATCAAGTTTGATCTGGAGCCAAACAACCAGCCAATTGCACATTTAGGGAATAGGTCCTTATTTCACCAGTTTGTAATGCCTCTGTTATCACCTGCTGGGATGTCCTTCTGGGCTCTCTATGGATTTGCCTGTTTCACACTGTATAACACTGTAGCATTTATCTCTGGTGGTGGTACACCCCCCTCTACTCTTCTTCTATTCCTCATTCCTCAGGCTATTCTCACAAATTTATTTTTCAAGATGGACTGTCACAAGCACTTTTTCAAAGTCACTTCCCCCCAAAATAGTATTAGTATTTCTTTTTATTATTAATCTCACTCTTTCCCTTTCTTTCTTTCTTTTTCTTTCTTTCTCCTTCCTTCCTTCCTTCCTTCCTTCCTTCCTTCCTTCCTTCCTTCCTTCCTTCCTTCCTTCCTTCCTTTCCTAATAGTTTGAGGGAGAGCTCTTACATTCTTTCCCCAAAGAAGAAAACTATGTTATTTGAATTTGCAGCTGGTCATTTAATTGAATGCTTACTGATTATACAGTATTTTCAGTTGGTTATTTTTGGACTCTTTAGGTATGTTAGTATATCATCTACAAATAAGAATTAGTTTTCATTCCTAATATTAAAAACTTTACTTTTATTCTCACTTTACCTGCAGTTTTTAAAATAATATTAAATAATAATGATGTTAATGAATATTTTTATCTCACTTTGGGCCTTGTTGGGAATGCTTGTAATATGAATTTAGTGCTAATCTCAACAGTTCACACTAATGGTGTGAAATACATGCTTTTGTCATGTTAAGGAATTATCCTTATTCCATTTTTATTCAGTCTTTTTTTAAAAATTAGGAATAAAAGTTGAATTTTTCAAGTATTTGCTTAAATCAATAATCGACAGACTCCTATAATTTTTCTCCTTGATTTGTTAACTTTTTAGATTTTCTAATATTGAGTTATTTTTCTCCATATTCTGATAACTAATTGGCATACTGATTCTTTGTAATTCACTCATGAAACTCTCTTGGCCTGGAGCTTATTATAAATCAGTAATTTCTAGCCTCTTCAATGTTTCCTTTGTTTTTTGGCCTATTTAAGTGTTCCAGTTAATTTCTGTAACATATTGTCCTACAAAATTACACACATTACTCAAATTCCCTAACCCAGGAGCACACAGTTTATTCGAATTATCTTTATCTGTCTTCCCTTCTTATAGCCAATATTATATACCTGCATTTTTTTTCTCGCTAACTAGAGGTTTATAGGGTAAATTGAGGTTGTTTTCTCAAAAAAGTCTTTATTAATCTATCTTTTTTTTCTTTTTCCTAGTTTATTACTTTTAAAAATATCTTTAAATTAGCCTTTTGGCTTTCCATAGGCACATTTCCTTGCACTTTTTATAGTCGCTTCTGTTGATTGTTTATTTCATATATTTTATTCTTTTTAGCACAGAAGGTATATTTTATCCTGAATATATCTTTGAATGTATTCTGTAGGTTTTATTCAACAATTAGGGTGTGATTGGTGCTATTTAAACATATTATTGTCTAAAACTACAATGATACAGAATCCTGACCTCAGCCAATCACCTTTTCCCATAAGTTTCCTGAGGACTCAAGTCCCAGTATAAAGAACCTTGAAAGCTGGGATGAACCTTGTAGAACACCAATTTTTCTGGCTAGATTAGATTTAAATAGCTTCTACTAAGTGGCAGTAGTGAAGCCTATTCTGTGTTACTTGTTTCAAAATGCAAACCCCAATCCCATACAATATTAGAAAAGTGTAGCAGTATGAGAAATAGAAACAAAGAAAGGTGTTGTCAAGCAAGAAAGTTGCCAATTCTTATTCTGCTTTGGGAAGAGCAGGAACCTGGTAGAAAAATGAAAAGAGAAAAAAAAAAAAACCATAAATAGCTTATTCCTAGAGGTTGGCTGTCTTCATATGGTTTTGATGATTTCTTAATCTAAGAGCTGTTTAGAAAATCATTTAAAAACTTTCCAGTGAATCTAGTTCACTTTGTTTTAGGTATTTATGTCCAGTTATATAAAACTGTGAACACTGGAGATAATTTAAAAGATTTTTAATGGTTTTTAATTTATCGACTGTGAGCTCATGTTCTGTGTAGTGACTTTCCAGAATGATCCTGTGTGCTCTGGGTCATAGAAACACCCTTAGAGATGATCTGTGTCTCCAATAGGGCCCCAGTGGCAAATTAGTTTTGAACCTGTTTTTATGATCATTTCTTAGTGCAAGTTACCTGTGCCTCAATATCCATCCCATCCCAGGCCACAGGGGCTCTTATTTCTTTGGGGGACCCTGCTACCCAGGCTCCATGTGCATGGCAGGCTTCTTTGCTGCTTCTCTAAGCTGAAGGTAGAATTATCTGGTCCTTACATGTCCTGTTTTAGGCAAGTAGCTCAGTCCAGTCTCCTGGGGTCTGTGGTCTGTGGTCTGGACTCAGCTGCTACAGAGCTGTCAGGACCCCAGATAATAAGAGTGAGTAATTTGTTTGGTTTGGCCTGCCTTTGGCCCAGGGCATGATCCTGGAGTCCCAGGATTGAGTCCCGCATTGGCCTCCCAGCATGGAGCCTGCTTCTCCTTCCTCCTGTGTCTCTGCCTCTCTCCTTCTCTCTATATATATATCATAAATAAATAAATAAATAAATCCTAAAAAAAAAAAAAAAGAGTGAGTAATTTGGCTTCGATTCCTGCTCACTTCTGGGTTATTGATTCCTTCTTGACATTTTATAGCTGGAAATTTCCCTTTCTTGGTTTCAGCTCAAATATGTAGCCTAAGAATTATTTTGCTCTATTTTATCCACATTTTTCACGTGTGAGAAACAAAGGGGAAGAGAAGGAAGAGCATCCGTACATGCCAGGCCTGTACACACCATTGCCTGGGAGCATGGATTAATGATCACACTCATTCCACAGTTAGTGGTTCAGTTTGAGGCTTCAATTTATATAAGCTGTATGACCTATACATGACATAGCTCCTTCTTCTATTAATTCACTTCAGTTAAATTGAACAAATAGTTATTGAGAACCCATTATAGGGCAGTTACTGCATTGGTTGCTCTACAGAAATGGTTTGATCACCGGTGATTCATGATCTAGAGGAAGAGACAGAGCTTAGAATAGCTAGCGTATGCATTTCCTTTCTGTGCTACTTGGGGTAATGGGGGGTCATGCCATTTGTTGGATTTTTGGGGTTGAACTCACCAGACTAAAGAGATGTGGGTGCGTTCCCAGGGGTTCTTAAAACTTGGGAAGCTCCCAGATTCCTTTGAAAATCTGAAAAAAAAAAAAAAAAAAAACCTATGGACCTAATTCTCAGAAAAATACTCCTTCATTTTGCACATGACTTCTGGATTTCTGAAGCCCCTCGGTAGACCTCCCATGGTTAGGAATGTCTGAAGTAGAGATAAGATAAACCTGTCAGGTTTGGATTGCAAGTCCTTCTGGAAAGAGAAGTAATTTTGTTTTAGCAGCACAGTCAATGAAAAGACACCACAAGTGCCATGAGAATTGCCTTAGTCAACAAGACCAGTGTTTCATCAGGACAGTTTTTATTATTCCCAGTGCTGTCTAAATCCGGTCACCAGCATTACTAACTGCAGAGGTGTTTGTAAACCCAGTCCCCCCACAGGCAGAGTATGCTGACAGCTGTGGCCTAATTAGCACTCTTGTCAACTGTAAGAATTCTAGCATATTAAATTCCAACTACCTGATGTGACGCTGTAGAAGCCATCTGCAAATTTAATGCCATGGTAATGATGATGGAAGGAATCTTAGCATGATAGTGAATATCTGATCTTTGTTTACAGTGTTGAGTATGCTTTCTTCCACTTTTGCTGTGTTTTAATTGCCTTTGCACGGCATGAATCACAATTGTAATGCTAAGAAGTAAGCTTTTGTCAGCATAAGGTAAAAATAAAAGATTAATTTTTTTTCTTTAATTGGATTCTCAATGCACTGTAAAACTTTCAGTGTAGTGTCATCAGTAGGTGATTTGGTACTGAGTGATCTTGTATGATTAAAATTCCCAACTGGTTGGGACACCTGGGTGGCTCAGCGGTTGAGTGTCTGCCTTCAGCTCAGGTTGTGGTCCCGGGATCCGGGATCAAGTCCTGCATCAGGCTCCCTGTGAGGAGCCTGCTTCTCCCTCTGCCTATGTCTCTGCCTCTCTCTCTCTCTCTCTCTCTCAGTCTGTGTCTCTCATGAATGAATAAATAAAATCTTAAAAAAAAAATTCCGAACTGGTGAGGTTCTGATTGTGGGATGAATATTCTCAGCAAACAAATACAATTTTTATTTTTCTTAGGATTTTATTTTATGAAAAGTATCTTCCAAGAACTGCATGTCCCTTTATCTTTGATTTGCTTTTTTTTTTTTAGTTAACAGTCAGTAAGTGTGTGACAGTTTTATGAGAACTTTTATACACATAATCAAACTTTCCAGAAAAGAAAGATTATAATTCTTTTAAATGACAGGAGATGCCTCATAACTCCATTCTCTCTCTTACTAGCTTTTTAAAAGGCATTAACATACTTGTTTTTAAATTACAATTATTGGCAAAAGAGAGAGAAAAGGTTCATATAATTTTAAACTTAACATAAATCAAATGCAGTTGTCCTAATCTGAAATTATGAAAAGGAGAAGACCTTGCATCAAGAGCCCCAGATCTGGATTAGGATATCCAGAGACTGTTTCCAGCTCTGAGCTGTGCCACCTTCTGTGTGACCATGAGCAAACCACTTCCCTCTGTCAGTTTCTCTTTTCTTACCTCTGGAATTGATATATTTCTATAGCAACTTTAAGTGAAAATCAGATGCATCACCCAGCACCTTACTCTTCTCTTTTCCCAGCAATCAGCTCATTTGTAAAGATATATTACTTTGTTGTTTGCTTGCATATTGCCTTTTCACTTCAAAGGGACAGGGCTTTCCATACCCAGTGCCTAACAAGCACCTGCCATATGCTAGCCTGCCCCCTCATCCCTTCTAGGGTCATATCCCGTTGGAAGCCTTCTAATCTGCCTCCCTCCTGATAGGTAGAATTGACATTTTGGTCTACCTCCTCAGTGTATATTTCTAAGAAAGCACATCTTGCATTTGATTGCATTTGTTTTAAGTCTCTTTTGTCCTGCAAGGCATCAAATATCTGTAGGGCAAGGACCCTTTCTTACTCACCTTTATATCCCTAGCATCTAGGATGGTGCCTAAGATACAACAGATACTTAATTTTTAAGAGAAGGAAAAACTGTGGGTGTTGGGCTAGCCTAGTCGGTGAATTGACCTATTCTCTGGTGCTCTGTTCTGTTAATCCCAGAGACCAGCCCATTTCCGGGGTGGCAGGGAGTTGTTGGTCTGCAAGATGCTCTGCCATTCGTGTCTGTTCACCTCACTGTCCCATTCAGCTTAGTGGTCATCTCAGATATATGTTATTTTGAAACTTAAATAGTTTTATTTTGGAAGTAGTTTTTAATAAAACTGGATTATATTTTTTATCAACATAAACAATTTTATATTTGCCTAATTTTACCAGCTTTATTAGGATATATTTTACATATCATAAAATTAACACTAGTTCAAATGCACAGTTCAGTGATTTTTTAGTAAATTTACTGAGTGTTTCAGTCATCACCGTATCCACTTTTAGCACATTTTCATTTATACCCATTTATATGGCCAGCCAGGTATCTACTTTTTGTCTCTATACATTTTTTTTCCTGTAAATTTTAGCTAAATGAAACCATGCCATATATCATATCATGTATTGTGTCTGGCTTCTTTACCGAGGATAATGTTTTTGAGGTCTGTGTCATACATAGCATGTGTTGGTAGTTCGTCCCTCCCCCCCCCTTTTTTTTTTGCTGAGTGGTATTCAAATTTATGGGTATATCACATATATCCAGTTAATAGGACTGTGTTGGAATCTAAAACTATTTGGTAATAAATATTTCAAAAACATTGAATAATTATTTTAGTGTCCCTTTCTCTTTCTAAATTATCTGTTTGATTGATATCACTACCTTGGTTATCATCTAACCTGTCCCTGGGTGGTTTCCAGTGTAGAAAACCCTTAGGAAGCCATGCTGGTTCTATTTATGTTCATATCAACATTTATTGAACATCTTTGTGCTAGACCGTAAAGATGCAAAAAAGAATAGGTCATCATCCCTGCCTTTGAAGAATTATTTTTCTGCCCTACAGAATGGAGCCACAGAAGCTCTTGGGCAGACTGTCAAGCAAGATGGGTGACAGCAGCAAATGCAGCATAGAGAGCCAGGAGGATGAGGTAAAGCATGTCTCCTGACTATGGGAATGTGGAGGCTATTGATTACTTATGTTTTCAGAGCTTTGGAGATGTTAGAAACCAGTTTGTAGTGGCCTTATAAATTACTGAGCTATGATTGATAGGACTCCCAAGTAGGGTCTACTCTTTCAAGAGATTTAAGGACTAAAGCCTTGAATTCTCTGAATATCAGGAGAAAGATTTTCTTTTCAATATTACCTACTTGAGAATATTTTTAAGCTTCAGGCAGAAAGCCAGGGAAGGAAGAGGGCTGAAGATACAGAAGTGAGGGACTAATCAGAAGTTCTCAGCCCCAGTGGCACATTGGAATCACTTGGGCTAGAGGGGGGACTAAAGCACTTGCTGCTTAAAAAAACAGAAACTCACATGCAGCTGGTCTAGTAGTAGGGCTCAGACGTCCATAAAATTTGTATAGCTCCCTAGGTGATTCTAATTTACAGCAGCATTGAAAAGCACTGGGATAATTGATGGAATGATATTCTAAAGGAGATGATAGCAGATGGGATTAATAACAATGTGGAGGAGTTGGCCTCGATTCAAAGGAAGGTGTCTGAATCTCTGAGACCATATGTGAGGATGGGTGTATGCATAGACAGGTTTACAGCTGCAGAAGTAGGAAAGCAAAGTAGTATGTGCCTATTTACCTTAACTTTCTCTAAGGGTGAGACTTATAGCACAGTGAGGGATGTTGAAGTTAGATAGCTTGAGAAAAGTCATCTTGATTCCTGTGTCAGTTCTCCTTCCATCCCTATCGTTAATCAAGGAGACAGTCCTCATTTCTGCTCCATTCTTTAAAGACCCCTCCAACACTTGCTAATCTTTCTTTTCAGCAGAGAAGGGGTGCCTCAGGGCTTAGAGCTAGATTTTAATATGGTGTTGTTAGCATTGCATTGAATTTATGGAAAATGAGAGTAGTGTGTTTATGCTGTGATATAAGATCCATTATAAAAATGTATTTAAGTTTTGGGGTACCTGGGTGGCTCAGTTGGTTAAGTGTCCACCTTCAGCTCAGGTTGTGATCCCATATCCATCTCCCTGCTCAGTGGGGAGCCTGCTTCTCCCTCTTCCTCTGCCTGCCACTCTCCCTGCTGGTGCTCTCTCTCTCTCCCTCTCTCCATGTAAAAAAAATGTAAGTTATTACAACATGAGTTTATTTTTTTAGTATTTTGTGAATAATAGAGCAGCAAAAAGAGGTGGCAAAAATAGCATAGATGGTACAGGAATGACTGATTTGGGGAATATTGATCCATTGGCTGATTTACAAAGGACAAGATGCAGGGAACATTCTGGCAGGCAGGGGCCTAGGGGCAGGGCAAGAGACTGAGGATGGAAACCATGAGGAGAGAAAGGACTAACCTGGGAGTGCCCCAAGACTAGGCTTCCTTGGCCCTAGATCATCCAGATCCTCCAGCATCCCAGATCCTTCCAGAACAAGAAGCTCCCAGAGCTCCTTCAGTTTAGATCTTACGTTGCACTCTCCTTGGCACCCAGGGACAAGGGAAGAACCGCCTAATCTAAGACTTCTCCAGGCTGTGCTGCCAAGCAGTGAGTGAACATCTCTTGTGTCCACTAACGAAAGTTCCTAAGAGAGTGACAACCACAGACATGACTACACTGAACCCACCCAGCACCTGGCTATGGCTTTCTTCCCTCCTAACACTCATTTCATCAGGAATAAGTTTCTGAGTCAGTGTGGCCGAAGGGCCCTTGGGTTTGTAAGCAATGAAATGGGGCAAGAGCAGTATTGAGGTTTTATAGAAATGGATAGGGGGAAACAGGTGGCAAAAATAGTCCTCTAAATAATGAAGGAGGAAAAAATATTTACCTTGGAATGTTTGGATTATGCTGTGCTGAAGTTGGCTCATACAGTTCTGCTCTGCCCAAGGAGCATTTTACTCCCTTACCAAAATCCCAGAGAGTTTGGTGGTATGATTTCGAACAGGAAAATCAATGAGCTTCACCTCCAGCACACTTCCCTAATGGCCTCAGAACAGGGCTATTGATTACAGCTGTTCAGAACAATATGCTTCTCATTTACTTGAGAAATGAAGAGTTGCCCCATTATCTTCATCCGTCTTTGGAAATAACAGTCATTTTCTCTCTCCCGCATGGCTGAATTTTGCATCTAGATCATCTGTGAGCCTCTCACTGAGTCCCACTCCCCAGGGAGGCACTGCACCTAGCTAGAGGGAGGGCCTGACAACACTGGTGTCCACGAAATGCGGGGGTTCTCACTATTCCCTCCTCACCTTTGTTTTCTGAGGGCAGGAATGATGTTGATTTCAGGCTTTCAGAAATTTTAAATTTCATCTAAATATATCTTCTCCATTTGAAAGAAATGTTGATCAGCACTGTCATCTCTAGTCTCTTCTTTAGATAGACTACAAGTTGAATACACAATGGAAAACTTCTTAGTTGAGTACCAAGAAATTCTAATTTTTTCATTGTCCATGAATTCCAGTTTAACACCTACCTACCTGCCTGTGAAAAAAAATAATGATCAGTGCTGAGAAGATGTGAGATTCCCGTAGACCTGAGCAGACCATCTGTGTCGATGGAGCTTTAGTCCCCAGGGCAGCACTGGTAATATCAGCTTGTGTGTCAGGGTGTGTGTTCACCAGACATTCAGTTACGGGTTCTTTCAGATTTCGTGAGACGCTTCCTCTTTTCACTGACAATTCAAAGCGAAGGAAAAGAAGGTGACTAGAGGGTGATTTATAGTTTAAAGGTGTGTGAGGCCAGGTTGGAAATTGAAGAGGGAACACCAGATCTTTTGGCCAAGTTAGTAGGAACAACACCGTTTGGCATGAAGTTGACACCCAAGCGCTGCACTTAACTCAGGTGAGTCTCTTACTATCACTCAGCCTTGGCTTGCTCACCTGTGAAACAGAGCTAGTCATGCCCACCATCTGGAGTGTTATGAGGCTTTTTTGCTGTTTGCCTGCTTGTATGTTTTCAATTGTGGTAAAATATGCATAACTTAAAACTTGCCACTTTAGTCCCCCATCCCTTTTAAACTATTTATTTATTTATTTATTTGAGAGAGAGAAAGCTGGAGAAAAAGCATGAGCAGAGGGGGAGGGGCAGAGGAAGAGGGACAAGCAGACTCTGAGCTGAGCAGGGAGCCAGCTGAGGGACCCCATACAGGACCCTGGAATTAGGACCTGAGCTGAAGGCAGACGCTTAACCAACTGAGCCACCCAGGGGCCCCCCATTTTTAGCTATTTTTAGATGTCCACTTCAGTACAAGTAAATACATTTGCACTGTTCTACAGCTATCCCCACCATTCATCTCCAGAACTTTTAAATCTTCCCAAGTGGAAACTCTGTCCCCTTGAAACACTAAGTGCTCCATTCTACTCCCCCCTGCCCCTGGCAGCCACCAGGGTTTCTACTTTCAGTCTCAGGAAATTTGACTGTTCTTGGTACCTTCTATAAGTGGAGTCATAGAGTGTGCTTTTATGACTGACTTATTTCACTTAACACGTCTTCAAGATTTATCCATGTTGTAGCATATATCAGAATTTCATTCCTTTTTAAGGCTGAATAATATTCCATTGTATGTAAGTATCACATTTTGTCCACTCATCCATCCTGAACATGTGGATTGGTCCCACATTTGGGCTATCATGGATACCCTGCTATGAACTTGGATTTCCACATGTCTGTCTTTTTTTTTTTAGTTAATTTTAATTTAATTTCAATTATTAAATACATTTTAATATTTGATTACATAAGTTCCAATGTATCGTTCTACCTTTTCAGAATCTTTTCCTATCTTTTCCTACTTGTCTTTCAAATCTATTTATTTATTTATTTATTTATTTATTTATTTATTTATTTATTTATATAAATTTATTTTTATTGGTATTCAATTTGCCAACATATAGAATAACACCTATTCAGGTCCCTACTCTCAATTCTTTTGGGTAATTCAGTGGAATGCTGGATCATATGGCAGTTCTATGTTTAATTTTTTGAGGAGCCACCCTACTATTTTGAGGCTAATGCGAAATTAGAACAAAACATTTAGAATCCTTCTGAACTTGGCAGTCCAAACTTGAAATGGAAATAAATCATATTTGTTCTCCAGGCTCTAGGATCTTATCTCTTGTCTAAATTAATTTTACAGTTGTAATAATTCCCTTTTTCCAAATTGATGAAGAAGTAATTCCAAGGCATGGCTCTAGTTGGAGCATGAAATCCTGGTTTGTAGGAGTGCTGAGGTGGCTCAGTTGGCTAAGCATCTGATTTTGGTTCAGGTCACGATTTTGGGGCACTGGGATCCAGAGCCCCACATTGGGGCTATGCTCAGCAGGGAGTCTACTTCTTCCTCTCCCTCTGCCCCTCCTCCTGCTATCACATGTGCACTTTCTCTTTGTCATATAAATAAATAAAATCTTTTTAAAAATACTTATTTACATGAACATATTATATTTTCTTTTTTCATATTATATTTTCTAATTGAGTTTTTAAACTAGGTCTAGTTAAAACATAATCAAATAATAATAATAAACCTTTGGGACTCACCCCAGTAATTAGTCTTTTCTGGGAGTGGGGCTGAATGTCCTGGCTGCACTGAGTGAGAGACACTGCAGAGATTGCATGCTGAGAAAAGGGGAGTGACCAGAGAGGACACATTGTTTTGAAATAGAAGTAAGATGTTAGGTGTTGCAAGAAAATTTCTTGATGAGCTAACACAGGAAGAACATTCTGCCAGAAGGGTAATCTGGATACTTATACTAAATGTGCCTCCTTGGGACTTTCTGTTGTTAACACCTCATTTTACATTTTGGGTCTTTCCTCCCATTTCTTCTGGGGGGTTTGCCCTAGATCCTCTTCTCTCTTCCAACAGTCTTATCCATCCAGTGGCTTCACATAGTGTCTCACTGCCCACTCCCACTTTCTACTTCCAGCCCAGTGTTTGTCCTGAGCTTCTTTATTCATTTGATGCATTTTATTGAGCCCTCACTCTGTGCCAGGCACACTTCTAGATGCTGGGATATGCCAGCTACCAAATGTGGCCCTTGCCCTGAGGAGCTGCCATTGTACTAGAGGCTATAGACAGGAGGGGATGCTTCAGGAGGATGGTTCAAGGAGGCTTCCCTGAGTTTGGAAAGTCTAAGCAGACATGGAATATTTCTCTTAGCATGTCTATCTGAATGACACCATCTATCTCCTAACCACAACCAGAGTGATCTTTGAAAAATATAAGTTAGACCAAGTCACTCCTCTGCAAGAACCTTTTAGTGGCTTCCCAGAGCTCTTTGGTGAAAAGCCAGATATGTTACCATAATCTACAGGCCTGTGTGGTCCAGGACAGGCATCACCAGACTCAGGGTCACCCAGCATCACCCACCCCATGTCCCTTGTGCCACCATTTCCTGGTATTGCCCTCCTTCCTTCCCATCGCAAGGCCTTTGCGTGTGCCACCTCACCTCCCTGAACACTTCCCACCCTATTCCCTTAGCTAACCTCACCTTTCAGGTTTCAGTCTAAATGTGATTTTTGAAGAATCTTTCCAGGTCTTCTCCACCCTAGATTAGGTTAGAATTTATAGTTACTCTTTTCTAAAATCTCTTGTACTTTTCTTCCATAGGCTTTACCACATTCATTCATCCATTGAAGAGCTATTTAACAGATGTCTTCTATTAGCCAGACAAGGTTATAGGTGCTTGAGATGTGTCAGTGAACAAAACAGACAACATCCCTGAGACTTTCATTCTAACAGGGATGAGACTCCCTCCAAAATAAATAAATAATCATAATAAACCCAGAAATGCTGTCATCTCATAGAAGGTGATCAATCTCTGGAAAATAAATAGAGCAAGTAGGGAATTTGGGTAGAGACAAAGTTGGGGGGTCGGTTGCAATTATGTCTCCCTGGGAATAATTTCAAGCATTGTTAAATGTGTAATGTCTTCCTTGTGATAGGTCAAGGTCCACTGGGGCTTGCATTCTGTGGTCTTCCCCAGGCACAGAGGAGTGTCTCTTGAATGAGATAAATGAGTGAGTGGAAGGAATGAGTGATCAAACAAGCAACAGACATGAAGACAGAGAGAGAATGGCCTGGACCCAGACTATGGGACAGAATGGAAGAATGGATTTGAGAACTATTTCAGACAGGAACAGGCAGCAGTATTTGGCAGTCCGGTTGACTTGCCATACTGTGGTATAGTGCAGGTAAGGCTTCATAGCACCGAGGTCTCTTATCTGGGAGATGGGGGCCACATGTCCATTGGCTGCTGCTTTGTGGAGGCTAGCTATGTCAAGAGCCCTTAAGCCTTCTCTGTGTTTTGCATGGGCAGTAGGATTTCCCTCCTGAGAAGAATTTCCCAGTCCCACTTCAGTTTAAAAGTAAGTGCCTCTTACCTCCTCTAAACCTCCAATCCATTTAGCCTCCCGTGTTTGCACCAGTGATTCCTTCCTTGTGACAAGAAAATAGAGTAGTGTTCACAGAATATGAAAACACTGCCAGCTCAGATTACCTCCACCTCACCTCATTCCGCATGTTTTCAACTCTTTGTGCTGTTGATCTCTAAAACCGCAGCTGAGCCAGGAGTCAAACCATGTAATCTTAGGCCTCTTGCTTCTTTCTTTCTCCCTCTCTCTCCTCTGCTCAATAGTTTTAAAGTTATAATTCCCATGCCACCACTTTAAGAGATTTTTTTCCCCTCACAAAATTGCGTACTTGAATTAAATATGTTCTTTGAGATTTTTTTTTCTGAGAGATGCCAAATTCTGAGCACCCTAGCTTACCAGCAAAAACGATTATTGTACCTTAGTGCACCCTTGCATCAGCATGAAGCTGTTCCCGGGTGAGTGTTCTCTGAATGCAGCCACTGTAATTGCACCCCACATAGCTGGAAGCACTTGGAAGCAGAACTGGCCAGAGGAGCTGCATCTCTAGAGCAGAGGGGAGATGGAAGAGAGGGGCAGGGCAAGGATGGAGGATAAGCCTTGGCCCTTGTTTTGGGATTAATCCTGAGGCTTTTTCATTTCAGACAAGCTTAAGTAAGGATTTCCTCCTCTGTTAGATGAGTTTTTGTTAGGATTGCTTGCTCGCAGCCCCTTCTGTTCCATCTGTCAAACTGTCAACCCAGAATTGAAACTGAGACTATTTGCACACAAAGGTAAAAGAACTCACCAATATTCAGTGTTGGTTCTAAATTTCTTTTGGTTCATTTGATGGCATGGTTCTGCAATGATGATACATCAGTCTCGAAGATCAAATCAAAGACTAAGTAACAATGAAGAAATTAAAGACATCTCTAAGGACCACATTTTTAAAATCCTAGGATTTACCCTTTGGTATTTGGAGAAGACAAGAGAGCACCGTTATTCAGTTTGTGGAATCACAAGTCCTGTCTGCAAGGCAAAGCTGTCTGTTAGCTGTCTGCCAGAGCCTGGGAGCAGGGCAGGAGGGTGATAGCTACATGGTGAATCCATAGCTGCCAGGGCCAGCCACCTTCAATTCCTGAGCAGGCTGGGTTAAATCATTGAAAGAATTGGGACTTTGTAGTCTGACTTGAATTGCACTGTTGGGGATTTACCCCAAAGATACAAATGCAATGAAACACCGGGACACCTGCACCCCGATGTTTATGGCAGCAATGGCCACGATAGCCAAACTGTGGAAGGAGCCTCGGTGTCCAACGAAAGATGAATGGATAAAGAAGATGTGGTTTATGTATACAATGGAATATTACTCAGCTATTAGAAATGACAAATACCCACCATTTGCTTCAACGTGGATGGAACTGGAGGGTATTATGCTGAGTGAAGTAAGTCAGTCGGAGAAGGACAAACATTATATGTTCTCATTCATTTGGGGAATATAAATAATAGTGAAAGGGAATATAAGGGAAGGGAGAAGAAATGTGTGGGAAATATCAGAAAGGGAGACAGAACGTAAAGACTGCTAACTCTGGGAAACGAACTAGGGGTGGTAGAAGGGGAGGAGGGCGGGGGTGGGAGTGAATGGGTGACGGGCACTGGGGGTTATTCTGTATGTTAGAATTTGAATGCTAACTCTGCATTTCCTAACTTTGTAATCTGGCATGGTTCAAATTCCTCAGCCTTAGTTCCTATCTTTGCAGAATGAGCAGAAGATTACAGATTGAGTTTATCTATGTGGGTGCTTAATAAAAGTATTTGACCAGCATTAGCCCTTTGGTCAATACTGGCTCCTGTTTTTTCCAGGCCCTGGTAGCAGGGTAGTGACAGGCCTTCTCTTAGAAGGGGGAGGGCAGCCCGGGTGGCTCAGCGGTTTAGCGCTGCCTTCAGCCCAGGGTGTGATCCTGGAGACCCGGGATCGAGTCCCACATTGGGCTCCCTTCATGGAGCCTGCTTCTCCCTCTGCCTATGTCTCTCTCTCTCTCTCTCTCTCTCTCGCTCTCGCTCTCGCTCTCGCTCTGTGTGTGTGTGTGTGTGTGTGTGTGTGCGCGCGTGTGCCTCTCATGGATAAATAAATAAAATCTTTAAAAAAAAAAGGGAACTGGAGTATTAGCATAGCATCAAGCAGTAAATCAGAAATGAAAAGTACTTGTTAGGTTTCCCAGCTGTGTGCAGAGTTTATCAAAATAACCATCAGTGGCAGCAAACAAGGGAGAGCCCGGTGCTAGCAGGAGTGTGTCTTTGTATCTGCCAGACAGCGACTGGGGAGCAGGAATCTGGTGGCCAACACTGGGACATTTGGTCCTGAACCAGCTTCCCAAGGAGGGCAGTGGTCCGTACTGAGGCATTGGAATGGGTTTTGGTGCCAGCTCCTATAGATGAGGATTGGTCAGCCTGAGCCCCAGTGCTGACAACTCAGGGCAGAAGGGGCCCCAGCAGCAAGGGGCACAGGTAGGGCTCGGGCAGGGAGGTGAAAAGGCAGTGCCTTTCATGGTCATTATTATATTTTCATTACCAAGGTCTTTTTCAGATCTGTACATGTATATGGCTCTGAGACTATTTTTTAAAAAGATTTTATTTATGTATTCATGAGAGACACAGAGAGAGGCAGAGACACAAGCAGAGGAAGAAGCAGGCTCCCTGTGGGGAGCCCAATGTGGGACTCAATCCCAGGACCCTGGGATCATGCCCCGAGCCAAAGGCAGATGCTCAACCACTGAGCCACCCAGGTGCCCCAAGACTATTTTGAATGGAATAGACTGGTATTTATTTGCTGAAGCCAGAGAAGGAAAGAGAGAAGGTTTAATTTCAGTGTTTCAAAATATATGACACTTTGCAAAAAGCAAAGAGCATCTCCACGACTGAGGGACAAGTAAGTCATTTGTAATTGCCACCATTTGCTCCAATCCTAATTGATCTTGAACCAGCTTTCTCTACAAGGAAATCAACTCTCCTCACACCTCATTCGGGATCCTGTCATAACTTGGAGTTGGTCCAAATTGGGGCTCATGAACACATCTTTGCCTCTCAAAGACTTAGCCCAGCTGGTCCTCTCAAGCCACTGATGTCCCAGGGGCAGTACTATGGGCTCCTCTCACCTGCTCCTAAATGTTTCCTCACTGAGGTTGCCTTCCTCTGGTCAGGCTTTCCTGTCATTATCCCAAAACAGTTGATGAACCCCAGCCCTGTCTGCAATGGGGATTATTGCATGTGGACCCTGGCTTTGTCTCATTGATGTACTGAAACAGCTTAGATTATTTCCTTGCCTCTGGTCTCATCCTCACCAAATCCTTGTTCCCACTCCACTCCTGTGGTGACTTTTCCAAGATGCGCACACCACCATGTCATTCCTTTGATGAAACCCTTCAGTGGCTTTCTGTTTCCTTTCAGGATTGAGCCCAAACTCCTTAACACTACCCTGTGGCAAGTCTATGCATAGATTGGGTGTGCAGAGGACTTCAGCATGTCAGAACGAGGTGGTGAGAGCATTGTCTGCAATTTTCCCACAATGGTTTAGTACGTCATCATGCCTGAGCTGGGTCTTAAAGAATGAAACAGAGTTCACTTGGTGGGCAGGGAGTGGGAAAGGCATTCCAGATAGAAAGAAGCACTTGTTTAAAGACAACAAAGCCACAAAACCGCAACATGGCATATTCACACCATGGTAATTAGTCCAATGTTGTTGGACCATAAGATGCAAGGAGGGGATGGCCTTTGAGCTCCTGATGAGCTTGGATTCTACTTTGTAGTAGGTGAAGAATCATTGAGTGGTTGGCAACTAGAACAGGATTAGTTTGTGCTTTAAAATGAGGAACGAGTGCGAAGAGACTGGAAGGCAGAGAGAAGGTAGCCTTCACTGAATATCTACTATGTGTCAGGAACTCTCTCTCCTGGAAACTTGATCTAGATTATTTCTTTAAGTTTGTACCAGAACCTGTTTTTACAAATGAGGAAACCTAGCTTTGAGAAGATTGAGAGGGTTCTCTGAGACTGTCTTGCATAGGTGTGCTTTCTACTCAGGTCGCCAGCTTCAGGGGATCAGCGTTGCCTCCACAAGTCCATGTGGGGCACTGTGGCTGCCCATGCAGCTCCTGTGGTTGTTGACAGAATTTACTCCTTTGCAGGTGTAGGACTTAGGTCCCCTCTTCTTGCCAGCCGTGGGTCAGGAACTACCCTCAGCAACCAGAGGTTGCCCTCCTTCCTTGCTACTGAAGCCATCAGCAGTGTATTGAGTCCTTGTCATGCTTTCAATCTCTGACTTTCTCTTCTGCCTCCTGCTGGAGGAAACACTGCTTTTACGGGGGCACATGTGATTAGGTCAGGCCCAGCCTGATCATCTCCATTTCCCAATGGCAAATGGGCCATGTAACATGACCTAGTCATGGGAGTAGAATCCATCATATTCACCCTGCTGGGGATTATGCAGGGGGTGTGCTCCAGGGACCAGGAGTCTCAAGACATATCTTAGATTCCTGTTTACCACACATGCCTTGATTACATTTAGGGGCAGAATTTGTCACTACTTAAAATAAGAAGTTTCCTCCTTGGAGTAACCCCACGTTTGGTTCCTATCTGATGTCTACCACATCATCAGAAGCCTTTAGGGAAGGAGATTTTGACAGATGCTGCATTTCATACATATTTTAGGAAATGATTTATTCTGTGTCTGCTTAAGCCTCAAAGCTGCAGACTGTCCCATTCTTTCCTTTGGGATGTTAGTGTATAGAGTGGAGAACAAAGAAGGTTCCAGTTGTCATTCCCCATACCTCCCTGGCCCACAGCTAGCACCCCTTAATTAAAGTGAAGCTTTCTCAGATCTGTTTTCTTCAGCCATATGTTATGACTACTGAAGAATCTAGGTTTTACTGTGAATTAAAATGCCTCCTCTAATAAATCTTGATTTATGAATCTTGAGCTCTGTAAATAATAGATATTCATACTTGTTTTCTGTTTACAAACATTCTCCAGTTATAGATTTTTTTTTAACAGCAAAAACAAAAAATTAAGGGAACTCATTAGCTGGTCCTTGCTTGGGTTGGGGCCTGACATGGAGAGAAGACATGATTGTCTACTGTCTGCGGGGCACAGCACAGATGGTGAGACGCCTTGCCCTTCAGAGATGTGGGGAGACCCTGGGTGCTTGCCTGTGCCTGGTGTGCCCCCTCACCATTATCCGGCATGAAACTGGTTCTGCTGCAGGCTCCAAAGAGGGGAAGGAGCATGCACAAGAGTTGAAGCTTATGGGCACATGAGCTTGGTATCAGAGGTTCGTAAAATCCAGAAGGCAAGAGACAGGCCTGGCTTTACTGCCTTGGGCTTAGCATGGAGGCCTCTGGCAACTTTCTGAGGGAATTTCCCTGCAAGAAGTGGCCAACTGGAGCTTTTGCTTGTATCTCACAAAACTGAAAGACTATAGAGGGGTTGTAAAGTCCATTTATTAGGCTGTTTATGATAATTTGCAAAAATAGGTTGAATGTAGCAGACATAGCTTAAGCCATGAAAATGAATGGAAATAGGACTTCTAATTTTTGAAATTTTATATTAGAAAAGACTTTCTAAAAAAGGATTGTGTTCGTAAATTAAGAATGAGCATAATGTTTTTTAGAACCCTGGAGTGGGGAGCCTACCATTTATTTAGTGCTGGCCACGCATGAGATACAATGAGATACAATGATCTATTAATCCCATTTATGCAAGTTGCTCCTCTGATGTTACAAATGAGGACACGGGTGACACGGGTGGACACGGGTGTAAAAAAGGTAATGACTGTCTCAAGGCTGCCATGTGCTCAGTGCTGCAGCAGTACCTCTAATGGGGTTCAGTGACCATGGTCCCCTTTCATCTGAGCCAATAGCCAGAAATACATAGACAGCCAAAGGAAAGAAAAGGAGAACTCACTTTCTTTTGTTCTGATTTGTAAATCCAGCAATTTTAGTGCTTTAAAAACTTTATTTCTTGGTGAGATTCTTCCAAGGAATGATGCATTCGCTGTTAAACCATGATTTAAACCCCTCAAAGAGCATCACCATTTGTCTCTTATTGGGGTTTCCCCCATGCAATTTCAATTTAAATCAGTTGCTATATATGTTCTATTTTATTTTATTTTTATTTATTTTATTTATTAGAGAGAGTGAGGGAGAGAGAGAAGTAGGGAGACAGGAAAAGGGAGAGAGAGAGAGAGAGAGAGAGAAGCAGGCTCCCCGCTGATCAGGGAACCTGATGATGTGGGGCTCGATCCCAGGACCCCAGGATCATGACCTGAGCCAAAGGTAGACATTTAACCAACTGAGTCACCCAGGCACCCCTGCTCTGTGTATTCCCAAGATATTTTTAACTGGACTTTAGTCAGTTAAATCTGGCTCAAGATTTTGGACCAAGGCCATCAGAATCAGGAAGATTTCATTCCAGCTTCCCAGTCTTGACTAAGATTGAGCAGAGTAATACATATGAAAAGCAGGGGAGCTTTATTAAAGCATTGTTAAATATCAAAGACAGCATATTCATACGGTCCTCATTTATCCAAAGGGTCAAACAAAAATTCACTATCAAGAATCATTAAAGAATTAGCTATCAAGGTAACCCAGCAAGACTTTAGATATTACTAGCCCCATTTTCCACTAAGACAAGTACTATATTTTGCCTACATATTTTAGTCTTTCAGCTGGAGCAGTGGCTCTCACCTGCAGGGTGACTTTTGTCCCTAGAGCATAATTGGCAATGTCTAGAGACATTTTATGATATTCACAACTTGGGGATGGGAAGGGAGACAGTGTCATTGGCATCCAATGGGTAGAGACCAGGAATGCTGCTAAGCATCTGACAACGCACAGGAAAGCCCCCATTGCAAAGATTCACCTGGTCCAAGATACTCTGTTGCAAACTCTGGGCTAAAGGGAAAGAGTCCTGAAGCTGTTGTTGAGAAATACACTGACATATTGAAGAAGAAGAAAACAAAGGAAGATGGCTATCCTTGTGGAGCATGAAGGAAGAGAGGGAGTTTTCCTTTTTTTTTTTTTTTTTTTTTTTTTTTTTTGAGAGGGAGTTTTCTATCTCCAAGGAGGAGGGAGCAGATTCTTAGAGTCCAACTGATGAATATTATTATTTGCAAGCTGACACGCCTCCTTAAGGCCAATATGTTGTTCATTTCCTAAGAGGCTCTTCAGTTTCTTCTTCCTTAAAGGTTCCATATTCCCCAGAAGCTACAGAGTAGAAATGGTTCTTTTTCAGAGTAAAAATTTCTAGCTAGATGGAACAATCTGACTGCTTCTGGCAGTCCCTATTGGGTTTATAAATATATGGGAAAGGAGGTTGGGACTCAGTTGCCATGAGCTACTTTTTGACATTTGACTTGGTTTCTCAGGGTTTGAACTTGGTTTGCTGCCATCATATGGCTCACTAAAGTTGTGTTTGACATGGAATAATCCACAAGTCCCTCAGGTGCCTGGAAACAGCTAATTAAATCTGTGACACACAAAAGGAGACTATAATAGAGCACAAAATCCAAGCTGTAGAAATGGAACACCTAAACTTTCTTATTGCTCTATTAATAAAGCTGATATAGAAGCCCTTGATCATTTCTATAATTTCTTATACTGTATTAATAACTTTAGCAGAATTTAAATTGGCTTCACATAAGATGCTCTTATCTTTCAACAACTCCCATATTAAGTGTATAATTAAAATGCTCCAGTTTAAATATTTTCCCCAAGGTATTAGCTACTAAAAGATTCACACAGTGATGAACCAGGGTGTTCGTGGACGATGGCTCAAGCTTTTAAGCAGTTCAGATAGGGAAAAGGAATTTGTTACAACTGGTCTAATTGATATAAAATAGGAATGGTAAAAAGTTGCTTTTAATTACCCCAAAGTCCCTTGATACATCATATTAGCCCTTGGTCTTTTAAGTAGAGACCTCCATCAATATTTGACTATGTCCACTCCTTTGCGAATTTGACTTGGTCAATATTAAAGAGAACTTCTCAAATTAAAAGTGAGACTTAAATGATTTATGTGCTAGGAGTTCAGAAGTCTGGGCTGGGTGATGCTGGCTTTCATCTTCTGTGGTTACCTCTGTGATTTTAAGAGAGGTGGTCTTATTACCCTTGGCCTTGGCTTTCTTTGTTAACCAGCTGCGTCTGTCTTAGAGTAGCTCTGTTACCTAGCAGAGAATTGAGAGAAGATGCTATACAGAAGGTGGCATTTAACCAGGCCCTGAAGGACTGATGGACTTGCCCCTGTGACAGAATGTCACAGATCTCTCATATGGGGGATCCAGGGGTTCCATTTCCCAGGCCTGCTTTCCCTTTTACATTTGCATCCCTGCACTATGAATCTCACTTTATCAGTTCACCTGCACCCATGTTTCCCCAATTTCCTGAAAAGAAATAGGGAAGAGGACCCTCTTTGCTATGTTATTAGTATGGACTCTGGAGGGAGAAGTGGAAGCTTTTCTGGAGTGCCTGGAGGCAGTGGGAGGATAGAGAATTGAAGAGACAAAGATATTTTTCTCCTCTGTGATGATTTAGTTGTGATCATTGTCCAAAAAATTCAATATGGGGGATTATACCTTGCCAGGGGGCCCTGGGAAGACTGCTTATGGGGAGCAGTGGGAACCTCTGGAGGTGGAGGTGGCTGTTAATGTTGGTTTTTGCTACTCCCAGGAACCATCTGCTTCTGCTATTGATATGGTGGGGTTAGGGATGTCTTGAGGGTACTTCCATAGGGCTTACATGAGACAGGATCTCATAAAATGTGGTGCCCTTTGGTGTGGGGGCTAGATGCAGAGCGAGAAGAAACCAGCTGATAAGAGAGTTGTATCTGCAGGTGCTGATGCTCTACTGTTGATGACAGCTACCATATGTTGAATACAAGATGCTGTGCAAAAGTACTTAATGTGCACTTTCTCATTTTATTCTTAGATTAACCTAAAGACAGAGGGTAAATAAATAAGCCATTTCATAAAAGAGGCTTAATTAACTTTTTAAAGATAATATTACCAATAAGTTTCTAATCTAGCATTGAATTTGGGCAGAGCCTCTGGTGTTCATGACTATGCTATATGGTACTTTTATCATTATTACTGTTATATTACTGTCAAAGCCCAGCTAGAAGAGCTTAGGAGCTGAGGCTTTGCCTTAGGAATCTAGTAAGTCCCTTTGGACCTAGAAGAATCCTCTCCCCACTGGCCCCGGACCTGTAGAAGTATAAGGATGCTGAGTGTATAAGGATATATTCCACCTAGTAAGGGTGGTGAGTATATGAGAATATGTTCTCTGGTCCAGGGCTGGCCATTAACTGGCCTCTTGGAGTGCCATGTTGAGAAAGACTCTGAGGTCACCCGTCCTGGCTTAGTGAGAAGTAAACATTTGCTCTAGGCCAAGAGGAAGTAGTAAAATGTATGCTGTATGTTTCTCTTTCTTTCATTAGGACCTAGGCTACTGAGGAAAGACAGATATCAAAAGAACCACAGTTCTCTAGAGCTGCCTCGGCAGAGCCAGATCCCCAGAAGTGATCCCAGTTAATGCTTGGGAAAGATACGAAACCGTGAGAGATGGGTGGCTGGAAGAAGAGGGTGGGAAGGCTAGGCTGAACAGGCCAATGGGCTTCAGATGAGACTGAGTTGGGTTAGTGAGCCAATGTCAATGTCACCATTTACTGAGTGCTTATGTGTGCCACATGCTATTCTGAACACTTTATTCTAAACATCTAGTAACTCTTATAACACAACAACTCTAATTAGTAGGTATCACTATTATCCTCCCTTTATTTTTTATTTATTTATTTTTTATTTATTTATTTTTTTAATAATAAATTTATTTTTTATTGGTGTTCAATTTGCCAACATACAGAATAACACCCAGTGCTCATCCCGGCAAGTGCCCCCCTCAGTGCCCGTCACCCATTCACCCCCACCCCCCACCCTCCTCCCCTTCTACCACCCCTAGTTTGTTTCCCAGAGTTAGGAGTCTCTCATGTTCTGTCCTCCTTTCTGATATTTCCTACCCATTTCTTCTCCCTTCCCTTCTATTCCCTTTCACTATTATTTATATTCCTCAAATGAATGAGAACATATAATGTTTGTCTTTCTTCGATTGACTCATTTCACTCAGCACAATACCCTCCAGTTCCATCCACGTTGAAGCAAATGGTGGGTATTTGTCGTTTCTAATGGCTGAGTAATATTCCATTGTATACATAAACCACATCTTCTTTATCCATTCATCTTTCGATGGACACCGAGGCTCCTTCCACAGCTTGGCTATTGTGGACATTGCTGCTATAAACATCAGGGTGCAGGTGTCCCGGCGCTTCATTGCATCTGTGTCTTTGAGGTAAATCCCCAACAGTGCAATTGCTGGGTCGTAGGGCAGATCTATTTTTAACTCTTTGAGGAACCCACACACAGTTTTCCAGAGTGGCTGCACCAGTTCACATTCCCACCAACAGTGTAAGAGGGTTCCTTTTTTCTCCGCATCCTCTCCAACATTTGTGGTTTCCTGTCTTGTTAATTTTCCCCATTCTCCCTGATGTGAAGTGGTATCCCATTGTGGTTTTGATATGTATTTTTCCCTGATGGCAAGTGATGTGGAGCATTTTCTCATGTGCTTGGTGGCATGTCTATGTCTTCTTCTGTGAGATTTCTCTTCATGTCTTTTGCCCATTTCATGATTGGATTGTTTGTTTCTTTGCTGTTGAGTTTAATAAGTTCTTTATAGATCTTGGAACCTAGCCCTTTATCTGATATGTCATTTGCAAATATCTTCTCCCTTCTGTAGGTTGTCTTTTAGTTTTGTTGACTGTATCCTTTGCTGTGCAAAAGCTTCTTATCTTGATGAAGTCCCAATAGTTCATTTTTGCTTTTGTTTCTTTTGCCTTCGTGGATGTATCTTGCAAGAAGTTACTGTGACCGAGTTCAAAAAGGGTGTTGCCTGTGTTCTCCTCTAGGATTTTGATGGAATCTTGTCTCACATTTAGATCTTTCATCCATTTTGAGTTTATCTTTGTGTATGGTGAATATTATCCTCCCTTTAAAGATAAATAAATGAGGCACAGAAAGATTTAACAACTCATCCAAGTCAGACAACTAGTAAGAAATGGCCCAGGGTTTGAACCCTCAGGTGATCTTAACCACTTAACTATTAGCTTCTCAAACTTTATCAAACCCAGAGATTCATGCTTAAGGTGAGACTGAAACAAAATTTGAAATGTGATATAGAGGAAAAGTGTTAAGTAAATGGTACCCTCTTGGGGAGAAGGGTAGTGGTGCTTGGGCAAAAAGACAAAAAAAACATTAAAGAAAATTTTTTATTTGAATATAGTCGACACACAACGTCACCTCAAGTGGAATGCTCATCTGTCACCAGACCACGTCATTACAATACCATTGGCTTATTCTCTGTGCCATGCCTTTCATCCTCATAACTTACTCCTTCCACCACTGGAAGCCTCTACCCCCACTCCTCTTCACCCATTTTGCCTCAGCTCTGATTTTTGTCTTTTTCTTTATTGTTTTCAGAAGTGCTCAAAACCCACCTGCTATGCCATAGGCAATCCTCATCTTTTAAACAACAAATGCCCACCTTGGCCATGCTTGCTCAATGTGACTACTTTCACAGGGGCAGTTGGGGAAAGTGTGAAGCTTTATGAGAGCCTCTGGGTGCAGAAGTTGAAAAAAGAAGTGTCTGCGACAGGAACCACTGGCCACCAGACACATTGCCACTGGGTACTTTCTTCATTCATACAGCATTTCTCAAGTACAGCCTTGGTGATAGCATAGCAATAAGTCCCCCTGCAATAAGTCCCTGCCTGCAGTTTATACTGCTTTTGGTGTGGGAGCAGGAAGTAAGGCAGGAAAGACAAGACAGTTGAGACCAAATAGCAGAAGAACTTGAATGCCAGAAAGCAGAGTTTGTAAGTTACTTGGAAGACTAGATTGAGCCATTTGTGCTTTGGGAAGAACAACAGAGCAGGAGGGCACAGTGAAGACGGTGAACTTAATGTGGGGGGTGAGAGGAGGAAGAGCCAACACCACTGTCTCCAAGAGGTGCCAAGGGACTGACAGGGGCCAGCCACAGGAACAGAGAGCGGGTATTAATCTCAAGTCCAGAATGGAAATGGAAGCATGCTGGCTTGCATTGTTTGATAAAAGGGAAAGAGAGAGTCAAGGATGATTGTGACATTCTAATCCTAAATTTCTAGAAGAATGATTATATCAATAATAAAGAATAAAAAAGGTCAGGTGCTAGTATGAAGCTGAGAGAAATATTTCCTTTAGATGTCACCTCCTCCAGGAAGCCTTCCCCAAGCACCCATTCTTCACCCTTGAGTTTCCCTCTAGCTCTGCCGTCTTGTGTTTCTTTACATCTGTGTACTTGTTTGGGGTTTGGGTGCTCCTCTATTGAAAAAGGTATATTGTGTGAGGTTAGGACCATGTCTGCCCTGAGCCCCCCTGCCTAGTGTAGAGCCTGACACCTAGAAGGCTTAGTCTACTTCACTTTGACAAGGAAATAACTTTGCTGAAATGCTAAGATAGCAGGTTTCCTTTAGTTCTTTAACGTGAGAAATAAAATATACACCTGGATTAAAATATACACAAGGTGGGAAATAAGACATTCAGTTGATACTTTAATAATTAAACTAAATTTTGCCACCAAGTGATTACTGCTAAATCAATGAAATATGCATCAATTAGGCAATCATGCAGCCAGAACATTATACAATTTGATTACCTAGAATTGTTTAAAATGAAAATCAGTGAAGAGAGTAGTTTAATCATTATAATATGTATAAATATTCAAAATCAGTGAAACATGTTTCTTAAAATTTAGCTGTAATGCCCTCATATTATTAATAACTGTTTTGCTTTTCTTCTACAGCCTTCCCCTTAACCTCATTCTGATCTGGTTAGTGTCTGTACCTCATTGCTATTCTTTCTTCTTTTTAAGAATCAGGCTAACTTCTTGGGATTCCAATACATGAAGCAGTGAAAGAGCACATTGGAATATGGATCAGAAAGTCCAGCTTTCTGACCTCAGCCATAGCCGTACCCTTCTGAGCAGGTTGAGTAGGTGCCACTCCTTACTTCACAGGGGAATATCAGGTACCCTGTGCTTTCACACTTCCTCCTCCCAGTGCCTGCCTCTAGGGCCACCTCTTCTGGCCTTAATTTGCATGTGTCTTCCTCTATCTGCGTAGGACCAGAGCATCTCAGACTTACACCTAATTTTGTGAGAGTGGACAAGAAGGGTGAAGGGGTTCAGGGAAGAATTGAGTATCATCCTCCTCATGTGGGAATTTGTTCTGTTATAGTGGATGGGATGCAATAATGGGACTGAGGAGTACTCCTTTCTGTGTTGTACAAGAGTATGTTATTCAAAGCACCTACACCACATTGCAATCCCACCAACAGTGTATGGAAGGTTCCAACTTCTCCACATCTCCACAGACACTTGCTGTTGTCTGTATTTATAATAGCCATCCTAGTGGGTTTCCTTTGGTTTCTTTGATTTGCATTTCCCTAATGCCTAAAGGCATTTACCATTTTTCATGTGCTTATTGGCTATTTGTATGTATTCTTTGGAGAAATGTCTATACAAATTCTGTTCATTTTTAATTGAATTCTTTAGACCCTTATATGATTTAAAAATATTTTCTTCAATTTTGTGGGCTGTCTTTTCACTTTAATAATAGTGTCCTTGGAAGCACAAAGGCTTTTATTTTGATGAGGTCTAATTTATCTATTTTTTCTTTAATTATGCCTCAGATGTCATATGTAAAAAACGGTTATCTAGTCTCCAGGTCATTAAGATTTACATTTGTGTTTTCTTCTAAGTGTTTTATAATTTTAGTGCTTACATTAGGTATTTGATCCATTTTAAATTAGTTTCACATATGGTGTGAGGTAGGGTTTCAGCTCCATGAGATTTTGATAGACTTGATCCCTCAGTTCAAGATGTAAACACTGTGGGGAAGGAACTTGAGGGTCCATCCTGAAGGGAGAAAAAAAGGGATCACTGTATCCTAGGATTTAATGCTGAAGGAGCCTGTTTGTCCTGGTGGTATAATGAGAAAAAGTACAGCACAATTAGGTTTATATATTCAACTGGACCCAGCTGGATTCTGTAACCATGCAGAACATATACGTTGAAAATTCTCACACTCTATTGAAGGGGATCTTACCTTCCAAGCAGTAAGTGGATGATTTACAAAAGGTGGCCAGTGTCCAGCAGTAAAACAGGATGCTATTGTCCTTTAGTTATATGATCAGAAGAATACCTTCATCCTTCAGTGGTGATGGTGTGACAAGTCCAGTATGCACCACTAGCATTGAAAAAGGAAGGAATTAAGGAGACTAAGCTGGCAACTCACAGAGTTAAGAATGGTGCAGAGAAATTCCTTTTATGACATGTGATTGTTTAATTAAAATATTATCTTTTCTCCCTGCCTCGTACCCCTGAGGTAACACTATTAGCCTTTGTTCTCCATGGTTTCTTACATTCCTACATGTCTTCTGAACAGAGGTATTGACAGCCCTACCCACTAAATGCCAATATTGCTTCAACCCAATATATCCCAAATTTTGATCCCTTAACGAGTAGTACTGTCTCTTTTAATTTTTATTTTATCATTATTATTTTTAAAAATGTGTTTGTTTTAGAGAGCATGCACATACTGGAGAGAGGGGCAGAAGCAGCAGGAGAG
Source organism: Canis lupus baileyi (assembly GCF_048164855.1). Classification (NCBI taxonomy): domain Eukaryota; kingdom Metazoa; phylum Chordata; class Mammalia; order Carnivora; family Canidae; genus Canis; species Canis lupus. The sequence continues at coordinate 12,242,447 of NC_132861.1, read as the reverse complement.
AAAGAGAAAAGATTCCTGACTGACCACAGAATTCAATGCAGGGCTTGTTCTCACAGCCCTGAGATCATGATCCAAGTTGAAATCAAGAGTCAGATGCTTAACTGACTGAGCTACCAGATACCCCATTTTATTATTTTTAAATTTTTATTTATTATTATTATTATTAGTGCTGCCTCTTTTTAGAACCACTTATTTGTTGTTTGCTTTTTCATGGAACTCTGCCTTCTTTGTATCTCTGTCATCTGACATGGCACCTAAAGTATAATTGGTGTTCAGCATTATGTTTGCTGGCTAACATTTATTAGCCCTTGTTCTCTGTGGTCTCTTACATGAAATCTGCACTTGCTCTTCCTTCAATTATGTTGCAGTTCAGAAAGAAGATTTAACTGTCTCTAATTGGAAATTCTAACCACTTTTCTTGGAACTTGACAAGTAGATTCTAGAATTTATATGTAAGAGAAAGGTCAAGAATACTTGAGTCAAGACAATTGTAAAGTAAAAAACAGAGTTGGAGGTACTTGTCTTATACTGGTTCAGTATACCAGTACTGATCTTATACAATAGTAAGTAAATATGATATGGTATTGGTATAGTGACAGAGGAAGAGATCAGTGAAACAGATTATAGAGTTCAAAAGTGGAGCTTCATGTAGCAAAGTTCATAGGTATTTATGAAATGATTTCTTTTTTCTCCTGGGCATAAACTAAACTACATGTCCTAGCTGTTGGATTCATGGCAGAAGTGATACACTCCACTTCTAAGCCTGACCCAGTAAATCCTTCCACAAATAATTCATTTTTCCCCATATACCAGCTGCATATTAATGTCTTTTGAGAAACCCAGATTAGGGCAAAAACACAAGATAGAAGGAGCCTGAGTCCCTGAGCTCCTGCCTGGAGTAGAGCTCCCCAGGATAGCAGATCATTCAGATTACCTGTGTGAGATGATTCATGATTGAGCAATAAACTTTAGTTATGTTAAGTTATTAAAATCTGGGAGTTGCTAGCTTGTTCTAATAATCAGGCCTATATGGAAACTTGATGCACAACAGCTGGCAGTGCAGATATCGCAGAGAAGATGGACTGTTCAATATATAGGCCTGGGATAATTGGCCATCAGTATAGAAAACAGCAACAACAAATACAGTCCCACTCCATGCTCCATTCCAGGTGAATTAGTGATCTAATATGAAAAACAAAGTTTTGGGGTTTTTTTAAAGATTTTTTATTTATTTATTCATTCATTCATAAGAAACACAGAGAGAGAGAGAGGCAGAGACACAGGCAGAGGGAGGAGAAACAGGCTCCATGCAGGGAGCCCAACGTGGGACTCGATCCTGGGTCTCCAGGATCAGGCCCTGGGCTGAAGGTGACGCTAAACCGCTGAGCCACCTGGGCTGCCTGAAAAACAAAGTTTTAAACTTTTTAGAAGAATACATAGGAGAACATCTTTATTATCTCAGGTAGCGAATGAAAAGCTAAGACACATAAGGTGCAAATCAAGTGGGGGAAAAACTGAGAAAAATCAGCTACGGTAAAAGGAAAGACTTCTAAATAAAGGCACCATCACTGTGGAGGTTAGTCAAAGACTGGGAGAATGTTTGAGATATATACCAATAAAGAATCAATATCCAGAATTTTTTTTTAAAAAAACTCCTATATGTCAATTAGAAAAGCAGAATACTTGAGTAGAAAAGTGTGCGGAGGTATGAGTGGGTATCTTATGGAAGAAAAAACTTAAATATGAAAAAAGTGTTCCATCTCACTGCTTGTCAGAGACTCATAAATTAAAACCAATTTCATTAATTAAAGTCAGACAGTCACTACCTGTGGTGGGTGTGAATTTCAACAAGCAATACCCTGAGTCCCGGCAGATTCCCCTGTAGCGGAACCAGCAGTGTTCAGTATTCTCATGCGCAGTGGTCCCTTATGTCCTTATTCTCACCTTTTCCTGTGTCTCAAGTAGTTCATCATATGTTTTAAGGACATCAGACTGTATCTCTTTATTCTTAACATCCTGCAGTTACTGTCAGATTTATCTCAATAATCCTTTCCTTTCTTCTCAGAGCAGCGCATCTGATATTACTCCCTGGACACTTCGCAGGTTCCTATGAAAAACTGACTTGCTGTAATGACCAACAGCTGAACCTAAAACCAAGCTGTGTGTATTCATAACTAACACAGAAGAGCACGCTATGCACCAGACACCATTCTGTTTTCTTTCTTTTTTAAAAAAAGATTTTATTTATCTGAGAGAGATAGAGCATGAGCAGGGGAAGGCGCAGAAGGAGAAGCAGAGAATAGCTGCTAGCAGGGAGCTGAACACAGGGCTCAAGCTCAGGACTGCGATCATGACCTGAGCCGAAGGCAGAAACTCAGTCTGCCACCCAGCTGCCCCAGTCACTCTGTTTTCTTGTACTGACTCTTGCATTAACATTGTAAAATTCACCTTTATTAGTTCTTTCATGTCCCACCACAGCTCTTTGAGTTCCATGCCCAGTATCCCCACTTGCAGACAAAGAAACTGAGAGGTGGACAGGTGGGAGGTGGAGGAGGTGGTATGCACACCCTACTTGTTCAGTCTGCACCATTTATCCAGATAATAACCTGGATCATTTGGGTCAGATTTGGGGACTGGATTAGACTCATGAAACACCTCCAAGGACTGAATCCTCCAGAACATTTTTCTGGCTCCCACAAGCAGTTTGTTTATTGCCAGTTGTTTTCTTCCTCTTATCAAGCAATGGTTTAATGTTGTCTGCATTGTTGTGAAGTACTTGGAGCATTTATAGACTTCAGCAGCCATTTCCAAATTCTGAGTACTTTTCACTTACTAAATAATGAGTCTTTAATTACTGGCTGACTTAAGCTAGTTTTCAAAGAGTGATGCTGTTAACTGCCAGCTGTATCCCACAATGATGGACAAGAATAGAGTTCTATTTTATTTTGTTTTACTTTCTTTTCTTTTTTGTTAATTCAAGACCTCTCTCAGAGGAGAGTCCATCACCCACATAGCTTCCTTGACACTCTGTACTTCAGACAGATGAATTACTTCCCAGTCTGAAAAGCCGCCAGATCTCTAAATTGACACGTTCTCTGAATAAATGTGGAAGAGGATGATGCCAGGTGCAAGAGGATTTGATAAAAAGGCATTTGAACTTTATAAATGATACAAAACATTTCTCTTCTTAAGAAACTTTAATAAATTAAGTAAAAGACTCTATGTGAAACTTTTTATGTTCAATTCAGTTTCCACTACACAGTTTAGTGAATAGATTACTCTGGCAGTATATCAGCAGTAGGCTAAGCGGTAGATAATTCCATGTGAAATATATTCAGTGGCCGAGCCACCTCCTTCCATCTGAAATGTCCTACAAATCTCCAGAGATCCTCTAACTTCTAGGATTGGACTGGTGAGCTTATTGGATGATTAAGAAGCTAAGACATACTGTTTTCAGGTGCATGGCATCCCTTTTCTTGATGAAGTTTTTTTTTTAAGATTTTATTTATTTATGAGAGAGAGAGAGAGAGAGAGGCAGAGACACAGGCAGAGGGAGAAGCAGGCTCCATGCAGGGAGCCTGACACGGGACTCGATCCTGGGACTCCAGGATCAAGCCCTGGGCTGAAGGCAGGCACCAAACCGCTGAGCCACCCAGGGATCCCCCCTTTTCTTGATGAAGTTTTTGGATCGAACATGTGGTTCTTTATCTGACATTCAAGATACAGTACAGATCCTTTTGGTGAAGTTTGGATGCATTTTGTTCTGTTTGCATATATTAAATGCATCCTCCTAGCCTTGTTTCAAACCATGTAAAACCTTGCACAGACCTGAAAAGAACTATAGGACCAGGGTTATTTGCTGGGAAATAGCACATCCTTTCTTTTTCCTTCCTAAATACACTTTTCTTTAGAAACAAAGCAAATCTCACCAATTTTAAACAGATTTTTCAGGTCATCCGAGGGAGGAAAGCTGCAATCTCCGACTCTAAGTGGTTGAATAAAATTCCTGGATGTTTTAAATATTAAAGCTTCTTGAATAATGTTATCATTTTTATGCAGGCTCTATCTAAATAGAATGTTGCCTATCCTTTTAAAATGATGAAAACAAAAAATTTAATCTTTTGCTAAAATTCTGTATAACTTCTTCCAGCTGTCATTGCATATTTTCCATGGTAGATGGTCACGTTTCTAACTGGATAGTTTAATTCCAAACAAGCCATAGTTCTGATACATTCAGGCTCTATTTATTATTTATTTTTTTATTTTTTAAAGATTTATTTATTCAGAGAGAGAGAGAGAGAGAGGCAGAGACACAGGCAGAGGGAGAAGCAGGCTCCATGCAGGGAGCCCGACGTGGGACTCGATCCTGGGTCTCCAGGATCACACCCCGGGCTGCAGGTGGCGCTAAACCACTGCACCACCGGGGCTGCCCCAGGCTCTATTTAATTTAGTGGATTAGGCCTTGCAGCTGTAATCAGAGGTGTATTTAAAAGACTGATTCTTTAACAGGGAATAGATGATGGTGTCATTGTCTGTAAGACATGACAAATGTATAAACCACAGTGGGTTTGGAAAGCTCTAGAAGAAAACTTGGGATTCATGCATTTTATTTTTATTTTATTTTATTTTATTTTATTTTATTTTATTTTATTTTATTTTATTTTATTTTATTTTATTTTATGCCTTGTGCATTTAAAGCTGACACAGATCCCCATATCCCATAAGTTCAGAGCGTCAGAGCAGTCATTTATAAATGAACTGTCCTGTAGACAAAGAGTCTTTCTATATTGAATGGTTAACTGAAATTATTGATAAGCATCTTCTGCCTTTGCAATAAGCTCGCTCTAATTCAGGAGCTTTGTAGTTTGGTGGGGTCTTAGCTTTCCGGACAAAAAGCTTCATGAGTTTCAGAGAGATTCTCTGTCCCCATGGTCCTCACAACTGTACTTTCATGCCAAACCTCTTATTTTGAAGGCAAAATAACTTGGGTATCAGGGAGTTCTCCATCAGCTTCGTGGACTGGCAGTGCATGTACACATGCACTCTTATTCTCAACTCTCCTAGGTCACTCACACTGGTTTTCAAAAAAGGATTGCTCATCTCCTGTGTGTTACACATCCACATAAGCAAATTCTGTGTGTCTGTGTATGTGCGCGCACACGTGCACAGGTATAAAATCCTCAGAGATTGCCCTTGTCTTTTGTGTAGCCCCTTGCACAGAGCATTTGAGTGACAGACTTTGCTGTAAGACTAAAGGGAGCACTTTTCTGCTTCTGGTCCCAGAGAAATGCTTTTCAAGGCCACTTGCTAAGAGTCAGTTCGAGTTCTAAAGCAGATGACGGTATTGGCATTGGTTGGCGATTGCAAATGGCAAGGAGAGTCCATCCATTTTTCATGAAGTTATAATTAACACACTGTCTGCCTCCCACAGGGTCAACCTTTGGGAATGAAGACCAGCCGGCTCTGAAGGCAGCTTTGCCTTCCAAAGACACACCCAAGGGGGCCAGCCGGGCAGCCCCTCCAGCATCTTCCAGTGTGACAACACCCCGCAGGAGTTTGCTTCCAGCGCCAAAATCCACATCTACACCTGCTGGTAAGACCATGTGCCTTGGAGAAGCTGTACAGTGGAGTGCCTTTTCTGTATTAAGAAGTCTTTTCAAAGCCCCCCTGTACATCAGTTATTTAGATGGGATGATAGATGAGTTTGAAATGGCATTTAAAATTAATAATAACAATAATATCACTATTTTCAAAGTACTTTCATATATTCATATGTCTAAATTCTCACAACTGTCTCTCACTCCTCCTCCAACTGGTAACCCATTGAATCATACATTTTGATTGTAAGAAAAAAAAGAATCAAGCTATTTTAGGGAGATTGGCATTTGGCTCTGGATTCCTGTGTTGATGAAATCACTGGAAGAACTGTAGGACCAAGCTTCTGACTGCACCTTCAGGAATGACTCATGGAACCCCACAGAAGTTACCACCTCTATAAGGATCTGGGAGCTCTGTTCCCTGCCTTTAGTTCTGGGCTCACACCACCAAAGCTGAGATCCAGGGAGGAGCAGCTACCTCAGAAGGGCTCCAGACCAAGCTGTGTCTGCTAGATGCTGGCCCACAGAAGGGATGCCCTGCCCCTCCATACCCATGAAGCTGGTGACCAGAGGCAGGGCAGTCGGCTAATGCAAAAGTGTAACAAGTGAACGTTCTTGTCAAGGCGGCCTACACGTGGCCCCCTCATCTCACTCAGGTACCTCTGTCTGTCTGTGGGGTGCCCAGGCATGCAATTGTGAGCTGCCCATCTTCTGCACTATAGGAAAGGGCACAAAGAGGAGGGGAGGATGCATGTTATTTTATTTTATTTTAATCCATTATACAAGGCTTATCCATCTGGCATCTATTCTTTCATATCTTTCTTCTATGCTCAAATGATCACATACCAACATACATATATGGGTTTATGTGAGTTTCTAAAACTGAGAATTTATTTTATTTTAAATATTTTATTTACTTATTTATTTGGGAGAAAGAGAGGAAGGGAAAGAGAGTGAGTAAAGAAAAGGGCAGAGGGAGAAGGAGAAGCAGGCTTCCTGCCGAGCAGGGAGCCTGACACGAGTCTTGATCCCAGGACCCTGGGATCATGACCTGAGCTGAAGGCAGAGACTCAACCAACTGAGCCACCCAGGTGCCTCTAAAATTGAGACTCTATACCTATTTTTCTACATGTTGCTTTCCTTATTCCAAGAGCACATCATAGAAATACCTTCAAATCACAGTATGGCTCACTCTTTCCAGTGGCTGCCCAATATAGATATACCAGGATGTATTCAATCTTTCCGCACTGTGGGTACTTTGTAGCTAGCGTTGCCCCTATGAACAGTGCTGCAGCAAATGGCCTTGAATGAGTGGCGCTCTTTCTACAGGATTGATTCCTGGGAATGGATTGCTGTGTTTGATGCATTCATAGGTCTCACTAGATTCCTTCTAAAGATGCTGCAGTGCTTCATGTGTCCACCTATATGCCTGCTAGGAATAAGTATGATCCCTTTTTAAGACTTTAGTCCATCTGATGGGAGTAAAATACTTTCTCAATGTTCATTTTATTTGCATTTCCCTAACCACTAGACTAGCTGGATCCCCTTGCTCTACGTTGCAGTATCACCTTGTAACCCTCTTGGGTAAGACTTAAATTACTTGTTTACGTTTTGTTCTTCCTCAGCAGAAGGAAAGCTTCTGGAGTCAGTGACTATGTCTGTTTTGCTTTAGCACAGTATCCCCACTGTCTGCCACAGTGATATGAAATTATCCTTAACGTCTATTTGTTAACGGTTGGGTGAATCAACCAATAAATGCATGGATGCTGCATGGCATTTGAATCTTTCAGTTCCACTTTACTAATAGCTTGGCCTTAGTTTTTTGTTTTTTTTTAAGATTTTATTTATTTATTCATGAGAGACAGAGAGAGGCAGGCAGAGGCATAGGCAGAGGGAGAAGCAGACTCCATGCAGGGAGCCCGACGTGGGACACGATCCTGGGTCTCCAGGATCACGCCTTGGGCTGAAGGCAGATGCTCAACTGCTGAGCCACCCAGGCGTCCCTTGGCCTTAGTTTAAATAGAAAACAATTAGACAAGTTTAAGGGAAGTTAATATAGATGTTGAATCAACCATATAGGTGAATGTTTCTCAAATTTTAGTGCATTACAATCACCTGTATAGCTTGTTAAAACACAGATTAATGGGCCTTATCCCCCGTGTATCTCATTCAGTAATTGATAATTATTACATGTTATATATATTATATGTCTCTAATGTTTAGGAAAAAGGTAATCTATTATACATATTTTTCTCTACCTGGCTTTTATCATGTAATGCTATCCCCTAAAAATCACCTTCTATGGGGTATACCCTCAAGACGAGGAAAAATAACTCCTCATTCTTTAAGTGTAGACTGTGCACAGCAACTTACTTCTGAAGAGGACAATTTGGAAAGGGAGACAAAGAGTAACTTTCTGGAGTAGAAATCTGACAAACATTACCTTGGATGATCCAAGTTAGCATCAACATTATTATAAGTCATGCTGATAATAGTGTACCTTTGATATTATGCAATGACAATGGTATTCTACCTCTGTGGTCTTCCTCCCCAAAACCCAGAGCCCCAGTATAATCATGAGGAAAGGTTCAGACAAATCCCAATTGAGGGACACTCTACTTAATACCTGAGTGGTATTCCTCAGAACTGTCAAAGACAAAGTCTGAGAAGCTCATACCCAAGCGGAGCCTAAAGAGGTATAGCAACTAAATGTAAATGTAGGATCCTAGATAGGGTCCTAGAACATAAAAGGGACAATAGGGAAAAAACTGTGGAAATCTGAATAAGGTATGCACTTCAGTTAAAAAAATTAAAAAAGGGATGCCTGGGTGGCTCAGTGGTTGAGTGTCTGCCTTTGGGATCCCAGTCCCGGGATCGAGTTCCGCATCGGGTTCCCTGCATGGAGCATGCTTCACCCTCTGCCTGTGTCTCTGCCTCTCTGTCTGTCTCTCTCAGGAATAAATAAATATAATCTTTAAAAAAAATTTTAAAAATCACCTTCTAGGGATCCCTGGGTGGCACAGCGGTTTGGCGCCTGCCTTTGGCCCAGGGCACAATCCTGAAGACCTGGGATCGAATCCCACATCGGGCTCCCGGTGCATGGAGCCTGCTTCTCCCTCTGCCTGTGTCTCTGCCTCTCTCTCTCTCTGTGTGACTATCATAAATAAATAAAAATTTTAAAAAAATCACCTTCTAGTAGAACATATTTCCCCATTCAGTAGGTCTGGGGTGGTGCCTAAGAATTTGCATTTCTAACGATTTCCCAGATGCTGCTGCTGCTGCAGACCTAGGAGTCATATTTTGTGAACCACTCTTGTAGAAAAACAGCCTAGGAATTTGGACAGTTGTTCTCAGAAAAAGCCACATGAAAAAATAATCTACCTCATTTATAATAAGAAAAATGTAAAGTAGAACTACAATGGGCTACAATATCTCACCTAGTCAGTTGGCAAAATTCCAATAGGTTGAAAACATCCACTGCTGTGAAGCTGCAGTAAAAAGGTATCCTCATGCACTACTGGTGGTATAGAACAGAGTACACATCTTCTGCAGGAGAATTTGGCATTATCTAATAAAATCACATGAGCATTTGTTCTTTGACCTAGCAGTTCCACCTCTAGGAATCTTCCAAAGGTAGACTAGCGAAAATAAAGTACACAAAGTATTTAAAATCACAATCTGGGCACCGGGGGTGCCCAGCACTGTTTGAAATAGCAAAATACTGAAAACAACTCACATATCCGTTAATGGGGACCAGATGAATGGATCGTGATACATCCAAGATGCAGTGCTATATAGCTGTTAAATGAATGGGAAAACACATATTACTAGAAGGTGATTCTGAAGGGACATCATTACCTGATAAAAGCAAGGTAGAGAAAAGTATGTATAGAAACCTACTTTCTTCCTAAACAATAGGGACATTTATATATATAATATATTAAATATAATAATTCTATATTATAAATTATTATAAATTGTATATAATAACATACATAATTATACAAATTTATGTAAATAACATATATAATTAACTATATATTTGCTTCTATTAAGAAACAAGCAATTGAAGAACAAACTTTCAAATTTTAAAAAATGATTACCTGCAGGGGAAAAGAAGGAATAGGATAGAGGTCATAGGGATAGAACATAGACTTTAAGTATACCTTATTTTGTAGATTTGACTTTGAAGTCAGATAAATATTTTACACAATTGTAAATTAACATTGACTTTTAAAAGGTGATATCTAAAAATCAAAAGTTCAATTAAAGGAATGTAACTGAATGGCCTGTTGGTGACATAAACATACAGAGAACTATTTCAAGTGACTTTATAACAGCAAATTGATTATACAGCTCTAATAGTATATATCATATGTTCAGAAAGAAAGTCAAAAACATCTTAAACTTTTTTCAGTAATTATATCATTGGTAGTGTTGGTATTATGATTCTGAATCTACTGTTATTCTGAATTTGTGTATTATGAGATAAATGGGATATAGCACTTAGGTATCAAGGAGATTATTGAGTATAACAGAAGAAAGTATGAACTCATCTGAAATTTACCTTTGAAAAAGGTATTTAAAAAAATATTCCTATCTCTAACTTTCATTAGAAATGCTGACTAAACCAGTAATAAGGAGCACCCCCAGTACCCAGATTGTGATCTCTAAATACATTGACCATTAGAGGGAGATAGGAGTCCTTGGAGAAATGGCTAGTTCCAGGTCCAAGGTAGGAATTGTAGATCTTAGAACATCTTACCTTGCCAGAAAGCCAAGAAGAACTACAAGACTTATATCAAAAGGACTGTAGAGTCAAACTGAATAAGCTCATACTAGTTAAAAGAAAAAGTTTGAATATCACTAAGATTCATAACAGCTGTGGTGGACTAATACTCACCACAATATATGTATATCCACAAGGGCATAATGATACAAAAGATAGACAGCAACTAATCACTTTGGGGGATGCTAAGAAACCACCTATTATTTTGGAAGCTGGTAAAAAAGAAAAATAATAAAACATTCGGCTTCTGTTCAGTCTGTACCTCAAGTCAACCGAATAGTTGATGAAGGGAAGTTTCTCTTATAAAAAATATTCTAGCTAACAGGATAGGATAGCATATCTCCTTTTCACAGCTCTAATGAACCAGAGGTGAAGGCAGTGACCATCAATTGAAAGATACAACTGGGCATTATAAACTGTCCTGATGAAAATGTATACATTATCTGTGAATTAGTTTTTTTTAAAGATTTTATTTTTATTTATTTATTTGAGAGTGAGAGAGAGCATGGAGTAATGAGAAGGAGCAGAGGGAGAAGCAGGCTCCTGGCTGAGCAGGGAGCCTGATGTGGAACTCAATCCCAGGACTCTGGGATTATGGCCTGAGCAGAAGGCAGACACATAACTGAATGAGCCACCAATGTGCCCCTGTGAATTAGTTTTGAGGTGAAAATGAATCTGAATTAGCTTCTAGATCTAACTACTAATTTACTGGAAATACAAGGACAGAGAAACATTTTAAATAGCAGCATGGAAATAGAATTAGCGGAACTCGACTTTGAGAAATGCTATAGGACAAAAACTGATTTATACAACAAAAGTTGTAAAAAACAAGAAAAAGTCAAAAAATTGGGAGGAAGAAAGGGTTGGAGGGAGAGTGTGTAGATTACAAAAAATTTAGACATACCAACCAATTGCAAAGTATGGATCTTATTTTGGATCCCAATTTAAATACACTCCAAAAATTTTGTCAAAGATAACTGAGGAAATGTGAATGTATTGCTAATATTTTAAGCATGATGTAGTGATTGTGGTTATGGTCTTAAAAAGTCATATTTTAAGCATACATGATATGACATGCTTTCTAGGATTTGCTTCAAAATAACTCAGGATGATGGCAGGTGGAATCGGTACGTTTATAGAATATGAAACAACATTGACCATACATTGCTCATGGTTAAAGGTGATTAATAGAATACATTAAACTAACTAGTCTCTCTACTTGAATGTTTATTTAAAGTGTTATATAATAATATAATAAAATGTATTGAAAGAGTTGTTGCATTAGTTGAAATACAGTTAAATGGAAATCAGGTATATCAGGTGTGTAGGAAAGAGAAGTTAGCAACAGTATTTAAGCCCATAAAATTTTATTATTTTTTTCAAATATTTCAGCTACATAAGAGATTTCTGAAAGCCATGTGATCTTGATAACAGGAATTCTCTTCCACTTTGTATTACTTTATAAAACATTTGAATTTACTGAATCTAATTTTGTCCTCACAAAAACCCTAGGAGGTATGGGGAAAACTATTCTTTTACAAATTACAGAGAGGCAAACCAAGACTCAGGATGTAAAGTAATATATTGTTAAAAAATGAATTTTATCACTGAATTTTAGCTTTGCCTTTATTCCATTCATTTGAATTTCTAAGTTAAATAAAATCTAGTTTTAAAAATAAAATCAGTTTTCACATTGCCTTGTGCCATCAAGGTACTTAAAAACTAAAAGATAGGCATGCAGATTATAATTAAATCCCAAATAATTGGATTTCTTGGGACCGTAAGGTGTTTTGGTTATCTTAATTACTTAGATAACACCCATCCTTGCTTTAACCCATGTTATTGGAAATATTTATAAACTGCAATGCTTTGCTTCTTTCCCTTGGTGATTCCAGGCTAATGATGGCAGAGCTCTTTTATCTTTGGGTTCTCTGCTCAATTATTGTCATCCACAATTGTAGATACAACATATACCCACAATAGGACATATCTGGGGAGTACTTCGGCTATTGCCTTTAACCTAGATTTCTGATGTGAGCTTTTATTGTGGGTGACTTTTTTCTGGTTCATTCATTCAGGAGACATCAGGGTGCTTATTCTAAGCTGTAGGATGAGTTGGATTCAAGGATATTTAGAACAGTTCTACTTTTAAGAAGCTCACAATAAGGTAAACAGTTATAAACTAATAAATAGAGTAGGAACAAGAGATCTATAATCTTAGCAGCAGGATTCCAGTTAATTGTAGCAGATCAAGAATTCATTGTAAAGTGGATTAACAACTATGACCTGAAAAAGTTTAAATTAAATATAATAGGTTTTTATTATTTATTTATGTTATCACTTGCCTTTTTGTCATTTTTCTAGCTTATTTATTAATTCCTCTCTGACTTCAGAAAAGATCCAAAGTAGCATTCAGTAAAGGGTACAGAATAGCCCAAATTCAAAGGATAAAACTCCAACTAATAAAAAAAGAAAATCCTAATAAAACTAGATCCAGAGTTTCCTGGCTACAAGAGCAAAGGAAGAAATACAACCAGGGGGGGAGAAAAGAGCATGTCACTTCTTCAGAAGAAATAAGCTTATTTCCTAGCAAATTTTTAAGATTTTAAGATTTAATTCTGTGAATTAAAAAATATTATGTTGAACAACATAGTGGACAACAACTTTGTTTTAAGCATATCTATTCTAATAATAAAATGATTCGAAAATAGTTTAAAATTTTGGATTACGGAAAGCCTTTCTAAACATGATATGAAACCTGGAAATGTTTTAAAACTGGTAGCTGTTTACGCTTACATAAAAGCGTAATTTTCTACAGTGAAAGGCATCGTAGAATTAAGGAGATAAACTGAATGAAAATGCTACAGCAAAGTGTTATATGAAAACAAATAAGAAAAATACAACTCATTTGGAAAAATAGGTAGAAGATATGAATGGGTAATTCACATAGTAGAAGTATAAAATAGTCAATGGCCATAACATGAAAAGATGTTCAAAAGCGCTATTAACGAAATACATTTAGTTTTTTTTTAAATGAGATATCATCTTTTTCATTTGGATTAGAAAAAATTAAAAAGGTTTATTATAGCCAGCTTTAGGAAGAATATGGCAAATGAACACTATAGTGGAATTAATGGGAATATAAGTTTGTACAAGCTTTTTTTTTTTTTTTTGTACAAGCTTTTGGAGGGCAGTTTGTCATCTATGAAAATTTAAGTGTATATAATGTATAATCCAGTGTTTCTACTTCTGGGAATCTCGCAGGAAAATTCTTGCTTAGGCAGCAATGATGTAAGTACAGGCACTTTTTTTTTTTTTTTGCAACATTGATCATAATAGTAAAAAATTGGAAACAATCTAAATATTTGTCAATATATAAATATTTAAATAAGCTATGATACATCTATTCACTAGATTGTTATGTAGTCTTTCAAAAGAATATGACAGATCTATATGAATTATTTGGAAAGATGTCCATAATACATTGTTAAGAAAACTGTAGGAAATCACATTTTTGCCAAACCCCAAATAAAAATAAATATTTTTATGAATGCATTTTTGTATATTTATAGAAAAGGAGTAGAAGTATCATTTAAGTAGTTAACAGCTACTATTTGTGTGGTGTCCAATTGAAGGAGAAGTTGTGATGAGAAGAAAATATTCATTTTTCAGTTTTATCTTCTGTGTCAGAATTTTTCCATGCATGTTTTAATTTGGCACTGAAATATATTAACTCAATAAAAATAGGATAATAATTTTCTCTAGGAAAAAGCATGAAGAATATAGAAAAAATGAACAATAAACTATTTCATAACTTCACAGTCCATGGGGAGCTACTAATATATATTGGCATAGTCCCATCCAGTCTTTTTTCTGTACAGGTAGGGAACTTTTTTCATACTTGGGTTGAAGCTTTATACACAGTTCTGGATCTTGCTTTTTCAGGTAACATTATATTCCAAGCATTTTCCAATGTTCTGATAAATACATGAAAAATGTTACTTTTAATGATATTATAAAAACTTTATGTTGATGTACCCTAATTTGTAGAACTGTTTATCTCCTGTTCATTTAAATTGTTTTCAGTGTTTTAATATCATGAAACAATTCATTGCAGTAAACTTATTTTGCAAAAACATATTTTGTTGGGGGGTTGCCCTCAGGCTTGATGATTTCCCCAGAAGTACTCACAGGACTTAGACATTGCTTTATTCATTGTTACAATTTCTAACAGTGAAAGGATCCAGAATAATTTTTTCTTTTAATTTTAAAAAAGCAAAAAGAGAAAGCTCATGGTACAAAGTTCAGAGGAAACCAGGCACAAGCTTCCAAGAATCACCTCAGTGGAATGTCACAGATGTATTTAATTCCTTCCACACTGATGTATAATGGCATATCACCTGAGCCTGGTTGTCCAGGGTTTTAATTATGTCACAGAGACCAACTGCTGAATTTGTAAACCATCTAGACAAATTGGTAGATTGTGGTCCAAGGCTTCAGGCATGGAGAACACGTTGTCAGTCAGAACATTCCAAAAGCTCAGCTTCCAGGAACTGGCCAAGGGCCAGTCTATTAAAAAACAGGCCCTTCTTGAGGATGCGCAGAGTTTGAGCAATCCAAGCCTGCTGCATTAATCCTTTCCCACACACATGTGTTCTTATGATAGGTCCTAAAAGTGGAAATACTGAGTCACATTGGAATATGGCTTTACACATGGCAGATATTTTGACTTGTAGCTATTTCTTATAGCTATAAGTCAATTAAATCAATGATACAATATTAAGTAGGAGTTGTTTGAAGAGATTTTGAAAAAGATTTTATTTATTCATGAGAGACACAGAGAGGAGAGGCAGAGACATAGGCAGAGGGAGAGGCAGGCTCCCTGCAGGGAGCCCATGCAGGACTGTATCCTGGCATTCCGGGATCATGCCCTGAACTGAGGGCAGATGCTCAACCACTGACCCACCCAGGTGTCCCTGAAGAAATTTTTAAATTGAAACTACAGTAATATAATCTAGCAGTGTGCCTTTATGAAACCTAACTCAGTAAGCAAGAGTTTAGAGAAGCCATAGAAGTAAATGGTTAACATATGCATAATCTGTCTCTCCAAAGTGAGTTGTCTCAGTTTAATTTATGATGGCAGATAAGTTGACATTAATTTGTTTTAAGTGCAGTATTCTGTTGCCAATTGGAAGGATGCATAAGTGTTTCAGATACCAGGCATATAAATAACACAGTTGTTTTTTAAAGTCCTTTTTTTCTGTTCTTCCTTTTTAAAGATATATTTATTGATCATTCTCTATGTACCATGCAGTATGCTTAAGGATTTATATACTCTGTCTCATTTAATTCTAGAGGAAACTGAGGTTTGAAAAATTAAGTAACCACCTCCCACCCAGGGTCACGCGGTTTCGTGTAATAGAGTAGGAAATCAGGATGGGTCTGTCTGACTTTGAAACTTGCATATTTAACCTCTGTCCCATGCTACTTAAATATTCTTACTCCAACGGAGGCCAATTAATTAATTTTAATTGAAATAACTACCATTGAAAATTACATTTTAGGGATGCCTGGATGGCTCAGTTAATAATCTGCCTTTGGCTCAGATCATGATCCTGGGGTCCTGGAATTAAGCCCTCATCAGCTCCCTGCTCAGCAGGGAGTCTGCTTCTCCTTCTCCCTCTGCCCCTCCCCGTGCTTGTGCTCACTCGCTCTCTATCACATAAATAAAAATCTTAAAAAAAAGAAAAATAAAAGAAAATTACATCTTAGAGACCGAGTTCTTTATAGCACTAGTGACTTCCCATAGAGTTTCTCAGATCCCCTACAATAATTCTGTAGTCTACCCATGACCTTCCTTTCCTGGGGTTTCAGACCCAGGCTGAGAGCTAGTACATTATACTAAACATGGTTGGAGGTCTCAAATTTGATCTACTCCCATAATATTGTCCTCCTATTAAGTTAATAATAATCATTACATCCTAGACATCAGTGTGATGACAACAGAACGATGTAGGTTTAGTGCTAATGATTAAAAAGAAAAATACTGAACATCCTGTTGATGGGTGTGCAAAAGGAAGATTCCCAAGAATTTTTGAAACTTAGCCTTGGTCTTTCAATAGTCCTTTTATCAAAATTTTCATGAAAAGTCTCTGTGTTGTTCATGTCAAATACAAAACCTCTGCAGTGCTGTGATCCCTATAATTTTACATCAATAGCTCTACCCATTGCCTCTTCAAACTGTTTGCAATTGTTGTAACAAATAGGAAAATACTTTCAGTTGAAAAGATCAATCTGAAGATAGATGACTTTTTGATCAATTTGCCCTCTGATTCCATGTTGTTGACATGGTATATTATAAAAAATAAAATTACTTTATTCAGCCTAAGGTATGGAAGGATATCCTATGGCTATATAGAAAATGAACAGTTGGTGTCTTGTTACCTGGGGGTAAAAAGTCTGGGAATAGTGAGGCTATTGCTCCAAGAGCTACAGAAACTCCACTTTTATTATAAATATTCCATTTTACTACTTGAGACATAGATTATTATTTCTGAATTAAATTCCACAAATTTAGGTATTTCTGGGCATACTATGATTTAAAATACAAATATTTCATCAGCATTATTAAAGTATGTGTTTACAGACCCCTTCAATGTACATGTGTGCCGGATGCCATACACTGCCATCATCCCTCCAGTCTGGCCAAATGTCATCTTCCCTTTCCGAGCACATCTTAAATGAAGAAATTGAGGAAGAGCTTGCTGAAATAAAATAGTCTGCTTTAGGAAAATACAGGGCAGGTGAAAGGATCACTTTAGCTGCTACTGGAATCTTGGTTCTAGAAGATTTGAGGGTTGTTCTTAACCATAACCTGCGATATATGCTCTTTTAACATAAATAGCTCCCAGATCATGTTATTTTTCTGATGATGAAAAAGTCACAGCACCTCACAATGTGGAAGCCCATGTTGATTCAGGAGTGTCCAGAAACCTCCTGAGGTGGCACCGAAAGAAAGTAAGTTCAGAGTAATTAGTCTGCGCTGGACTGTTCAGGATAGTGTTATTGCTTTGTATTGACTGTGTTCTCCCTGAGGCTGAGTCTTCGTCGCAGGCACAGCTTCAACTTATTTGTCATTGTGAAGCCAACGGGGGAGCCAGAAATAGGTTGGGGATAGAGGAGTTTATAGCAAAGTAGAAGTGTTTAGAAAGAATTTTTGTTGGAGAAAAATAGAAGCAATAAATTTGAAACTGTTCCTTTTCATGAGGTCACGGAGACAGAAAAATATCTTGAGGATGATGTATGGAATGTCTGGAAAGAGGAGCTGTCCACTTCATCATTCCTGGGTGTCTTAGAAGATCTATTTGCTGTTCTTTCTGGCCAGCAGTGGACAGGTTCCTAGGCCCTCACAGCAGACCAGGAGGTGCTGTGAAGCACAAACTGTGACATCAGAGTCAACTCTTAGTCATCCGAGGGAGTGAGGGCAAGTGGAATTTGGTTGTGTGAGCATTCACTCTTTCAACAAATATTTACTGAGCCCCTTTTTTGAGTGGAGTGCTGTGCTGGATACTTGGGAAAATCATGATGTATGAGACAGTCTCTGTCCCTATGGATCAGAGGGTATAGCAGGAGAGGAAAGCATAGAACCTGTACTTACATGCTTAATTATTGAATTATAGATATGCTAAGTGCTGGGGAAGGGAAATGAGTGTACAATGAAGGCATATTATATAGACATAACACAGTGTGCAGAAAACACGCAGGCACAGACCTAAGGGATCAGCGGAAATTGCTGGACAGCAGTGGTGGCTGCTGTGGTTCCATGCAGGTGAACCACAGCAATTTCCTCTTTGTAAATGTTAGAGGTTGCCAAGGCTCCCTCCTCTTAAAATCTCAGCATAGGACTGCTAACAATTAGATATGAACTTAAAAATATATACACTCATCTTTCCCCTTCCACCCCTTTTATGGAGGAATTTGCTAGCTGTAAAATAATCAAAAGACAGCATGAAAAAGAAATGGCACAGAAAATTGGCAAGCTGTTTCATCAGTCTCTGATTTTATGGCAGAGGCCACCTTGGCTTTAATCATTACACAAAAATTGTTCCTTAATTCATTGGGACAGTGTCATCTTTTTTTGTTTTGGTTTTAGGACACTTGACTTTAAAAGTCTTAAAAACCTCATCCTCTATTGCTAGTTTAGTGGTCTAGAGTGCTATTTAACAATTTTAATTACATTAAATGCCATAGAATGATCCAAGTAAGGAGAAAGAGACATTTATCTTCTTTTACTATGTCTTTCAAATTCTTTCATTAAAACAACAAGAAGAATATTTTAGGTGATTTGGGAAGCATTATGGGACAACCCATAGTACCAGAGGAGAATTTATAAAATGCCGTGACTCACCTTGCTATTAAGACACCTGCAGGCTGGTCTGAAACCTTTTGTTTTGTGGAAGATCTTCAAAAGTAGGGCACAAAAACCCAACTTTCATTTAAGAGTATATACACGTATCTAAAAGGTTACCCACCTAGTATTTTGCCCACACTGCTTGTCAGCCTTGAAGAGCTATGGGAGCTGGTCCAGCAGTAATTAATGCAAATGGTCTTTTGGAGCTGTGTTTTCCATTGTGATTTCTGACATTTATGTGTTTCAGAACTCTGCCTACTGTGCTATAAATGCATTGTTATGCAAATTGCTACCATGATGTAGTGTAATCTCTTAGCATGATGAACATGGAACTTTTAATTACAAGTCAGTGTTTAAAACTTTTCATCTTTTCCCAGATTTGTATATTCTACTAGCTAACTTACATTGATGAAATGCCTAATACTAATTATGATCTTCATGGGGAGTAGGAAAAAAATGCAAATATAAGAAAGAGACAAATGCCGGTCATCCATTTTCTAAGCTAACTGAAGAAAAAATAGCGCACTTCTTGGACATTGCAAAATCTTCATATCTTTCATTTTTAATCCCTTAATCAAATCATATTAGTATTGAGATCTACTTTGGGCCACACACTCTACTAGTCAATACACCTAAACAATCTAAACCAGAGGCTTCTCAATCCTTCCCTCTGACCCTTCCCCACTGCTAGCAAGCAAACTTTCACTTTTCTAAACGCAAATCCAGTCCTGTTACTCCCCCTGCTTGAGACTTTTTTAGTGGCTCCCCATTACCTACAGGCACAGATCCAGACACTGCGTGTAACTATCTAATATGACTTTGTTCCTCAGTAAGTTATAAGCAGAGACTACACCAGGTAGAGTTGTGGCACAAAGTAAACTTTTTTTGCAGCAAATAAGGAGTTGAGAGGAATAACTCACAAAGCCATGACTTCCCAACCGGGATTAGTGGGTTTCTTTTATTTAGGTTTAGGATAAATATTTAGAAAGGGGAATTTTGTAATTGCATGTAGAGGTAGCCATAAAGTCATGCATTGCATACTTAGGAAACATGCTTATATATGCATCATGTTATGTTAGTGAGGTTTGTACTCTTCCTTGGGTGGAGTTTTTAATATTAAAATGAGGTAGAGGTAAATGTTAGACACTCAAAGGTCCATCTGCACAGGTGTGAGTCGGTGGTTGAGGCCAGCGAGAGCACTTCCCTTCGTTTGCTTCTAAAATATAGGGTTAACATTCCTATGAAGAAGAAAGGGGTTAGTGGAGGTCTTGCTGGTGACAGTTTTAACCTCCTTAGCCCTGTGGGGCCTGGTTTCACCTGGCCTGGCATAATAGGCCCTTTCTGAGTTGTGCCTGCCTACCACATCTTTCTTCTATGCTGCCACGTTGCACCTCTGGTTCCCTGAAGAAGCCAAGGCCCTTCATGGCCCTGTGCCTTTCCTTATTCAAGCTGTTCTCTCTAGTATGCTTTTCTCCTTGCCCTGACACTCCCAACCACTTGCCAGACATCTGATTCTCATTCAAGATGGTAATGAGTTGATCGCATAGCTGTAATGAGTCCTTCATTAACCTAGGTCTTGACCATCTTGATGACCATCACCATCATCATGAACATGATCTCTAGGGTTTATTGCCTGGTATTGTGTGCTTGACTCTGCCCTAAGTGCTTTAGACTCATGCTCTTCCTAAACACCAGAACACCACTATGGAGTACCTCTTTCCTCATTTCTAAATGTGATGAAATGTGACTTTCCCAGTGTCAGAGTTACTATGTAGTCAACTCAAGATTCTAGTTGAGATCTTCCTCCAAAGCCTCTTTTTTTTCTAGTATCCTACATTCATTTATCTGTTGGAAGATTGGCTGGTTAAATATGGTATTGATTAAGATTACCTGCAACCATATGTCATCTCATTTACTTATGGCTTCCCTGCAGTTACTTGAGCCCCATACTGAACACGAGAAGCTAGCATATGGCCACCAGAGACAGGACCTTGGAATACAGAGTCCTCTGGCCTAGAAAAAGCTCTGACTCTTGAACAGTATACATGGCAGGAGATTGCTGGGGAATAAGAGTAGAATGCCTGATTATTCGTATATGCAACTTAAACCAATGTGATGATGTCATGCTGAGAATCCGACCTTGGACAATGAATTAAATATTATACAGGCCAAACTAAGGTGTGGCTCCTTGATGAGCCGCTATGATAATAATAGTCAGCACGTGTTGAGTACTTACTCCACGCTTAGCCATACCCATCATCTCATTTTGTTCTCACTTATAACATGTGATACACAGGTGCTATTCTTAACCCTATTTTCTAGATTAGGAAGCTGGATTAGAGAAATCAAGTTAGTTGCCCAAAGTAATAAAACCAAATGTCAGGGTTGAATTCAAGCCCTGGCCATAGACTATAAAGTTCCCACTTATACCCAGTGCCCATTTTGTAGCCCTAGGTAATTCTGGCAGTGATAGGCCTCATCACATGGCAGCTGTGACTACCACCACCCAGCAGAGGACCAGCCAGCATGCAGCACTCTTGTGCCCATCCATGACTTGGGAAAAAATGACAAGTTATAAGACCTTTAAAAATTTTAGAAAAAGGGATCCTTTTTTTTTTAATTGGCTACACCTATTTTGGTTTTAAAAAACAAAAACCACCTTGGACATATTTCTTTCTCCATGTGATTTTTGTTACAGTGAATGGAACAACTTTATTAATAAGCTACAATGAATTTCTATTATGTAGAATTTGGATGGCTGGGTACCTGGGTGGCTCAGTCCATTAAGTGTCTGCCTTTGGCTCAGGTCATGATCTCAGGATCCTTGGAGCCACATCCGGCTCCTTGCCCCATGGGGAGCCTCCTTCTCCCTCTGCTTCTGCCTTTGCCTCTTTCTCTCTCTGTCTGTCACAAATAAATAAATAAAATCTTTTTTAAAAAAAGAAAAAAATGAATGGATGGTAAAGGAACTAGCGAATGACTTTGAAGTCAGACGCTGATGCCGAACCTTTCTGACCTCAGATAACTCATTGGAAAAAGGAGAACAATAGCAACCTCATTCACTAATGATTTCATATACTAGTACAGAGCTTATAATCTATAGGTTCTGATAAATAATTATAATTATTAAGTATTAATTATTAGTACTGCTAATAAGTACTATTTTTGCATGTTTAATAAGTGCCTGGCATTAGGTTGCGCACTTTTAATGCCCTATACCATTGTATTCTTCCCTAGTGTTGGAGCCTACAGTTATATTGCCCATTGTATGCCTAAGGAAACAAAGTTCAGAGAGTTTAAGAAACTGTGCCTGAGGTCACACAGCTAAGCAAACAATAGAGCTGAGTGTCTGGGCCCTAAACAGATATGCTAATGTATGCTAAACCTCCCCATTATTTCTTTTACCTATTTCCAACTCCCAACTTCAAAATAATTGGTATTTATAATCACAGCTCCTAGTTTATAATGTCTACTCTCTCAACTAGGAGTTAAACTACCAAATTAGTAATCAGTTTACATTTGAAAAATATTGTAGATAAATATTATCCTGAGAGATGATCATAGCATATTAAGTTCTTCAAAAGGTTACAAAGCTATATTATAACACAAGTCAGTGCAAAAAAAAAAAAAAAAAAACCACACACAGGCACAAAAGGAACGGCCAACATTCCATGAAAGAAAAAAGGTAAATGTTCCATACATATATGAAAACAGTGTTGAACTGCTCGGTAACCAGGAGAATGCAGTTCAAATCACAGTGGGATGTACATGCATCCGAATGGCAGCCTTTTAAAATCTGACCTTCCCTAGTTTCAGTGAAGATGTAGTACATGAAGAACTCCTGTACAGTCCTGCCAGGAAACAGGGAAATGGATGTAGCCACTTTGGTTTTTTTAAAGATTTTATTTATTTATTCATGAGAGAGAGACACACACACACACACACACACACACACACACACACACACACACGGCAGGGTGGGGGCAGGGGGCAGAGACACAGGCAGAGAGAGAAGCAGGCTCCATGCAGGGAGCCCAACACGGGACTTGATTCCAGGACTCGATCCCGGGACTCCAAGATCACGCCCTGGGCTGAAGGCAGGCACCAAACCACTGAGCCACCCAGGGATCCCCAAGGATGTAGCCACTTTGGAAAACAGCATGGCATTGTCTCAGTAATGTTTGCACCTGCCTTAAGTTAAGAACTCTGCATGTACATATATGAGAGATGTACACACACGTATGAGGAGACTCATACAAGTATGTTCAAAGGAGCATTGCTTATAATTGCTAAAAACGAGAAGTAGTAGACCTCGAACTCCCATCAAAACAACTACACTGTGATATATGCACACCACTGATCACTATTTGGCAGTGACTATGGACTAGGGCTACATTAATGTTACAATGTTTTTTTTTGTTACAATGTTTAGTACAGATTGCAGGACAGCAAAATATTCACCCAGAGTTTCACTGATATAAACTTTATAAACAGGCTTAAGGATATTGCTTAAGGGTGCATGTGGAGCAGTGACACTATGAAGAAAAAGCAAGGAATCATGACAGTGGCTTCCTTGAGAGAGAAGGAAGAAGCTTGAGACATGATGAGTTTTGGGTGATGATAATGTCTGAATGTTCCAGTTCTTGACCTGGGTAACAACTTCATGAGTGTTTGCTTTTAATTACTTGTTAAACTATACAACTAAATTTGAAGTTTTATATTTCACAATGAAAAGGGTTTAAAACTGTATTATAATAAGAAAAAATAGACATACACACAGATAATGTGGTCTGAAATAATGCATTTCATTGAGTTCATAGTGGTTATTGCTAGGTGAGGAAATGGCAAAAATGAAGAAAAAGTGTATTTTCTCATTTTTCTATAAGAAACATGTAACATTTTATAAAAATGTAAGCAACATATTTAAATATTTATTTACATGTGAGGACTGAGTCTTGAGCTGTTACCTTAGCCAGAAAACTGCAACCAATAGCAGTTTAACTTCCTTAGCCAGATAACTGCAACCATGGCAGTTTAACTTCCTGTTTACTTTCTATTTTTTTCAATAATCATCATTCCATTCATTGGCAATTTTTATCTCATTTATAATTTCACATTTATAAAAAAGAAAACAGGAAGTATCTATGTCACACAGTAAGTATCTAACTGAACAGTAGTAGTTTTTAGCCTTCCATTAGATTTATAGGGGAACTCAGGAATACTGGAGGGAAACAGTGAGGATATCCATTCTTGCTAGTGGGAGATGCTGGAAGGGTCAGAGACAAGGTAGGCTGGACCCAAGAAACAAACCTTCCAGTCCATACCCCACCCTGCTGGCCCTGAATGGGCTGACCCTGTACCTCTTTCTTTGCACATGATCCCCCACCTGGTTGTACCCTTTCTTTCTTGGCAATTCTTTTGCGTATTTCACATCTCAGCTCAAGAGTAACTTTCTTTGGGGAAGTCCTACCTAGCTTCTCCTTGGAGCTTGCAGAGAGAAATCTTTACTCAGGCCTCCAGGCTGGCACTTGCTACATTATCTTGTCATTACTTATTTTCATGCCCCACTAATTGGTGACTTTCAGGAGAAGGATTTTGTTTTTTCACCTTGGAATCTGCAAGAGCTAATACCATTTAAAGTACAATGGAGCCACCCAATAAATATATGATGAATGAAAGAATAAAGGAAAGTGAAGGACCTTTTAAGAAATAAATAGTTCAGAAAATAAGAAAGGGCTGATGCAGCCTGTGGAGTAAAACTACAGAATACTAACCTGAAGGTACTTATTTAATACCAGGTAGACCATGCTAGGGATTTTTATTTATATGTGGAAAATGTTTGCTCTGAAAAGCACAATAAAATTGTGCTTAACGTGAAAGTAAGTCATTAGGTTGAATGAGACAAATAAATCCAGACCATCTCTTTCATTTAGGCTTACCTTACTAAAACTGCTACAATGAATAAAACCCTAATATCTGTTTGTATAATTTCAAAAATACAAAGTATTTTTCCCACCACGACTTACTTATTCACATTTTCTCAGTACTAATAGATCATGCAGTGTCTTGATTCCCCAGGAGAGCTGGTTATTTTCTTCCCACAAATCCATCATATTCAGAGCTTTACTCATTTTGTTTCTAACAGTGTATACAGTGATTTCTCATTACTCACTTAGGACATGCCTGTTTATTATGTAGGGAGAGAGAGAGAGGTACTGGAGAAGAAGTAAGAAGAAGAAAATAAGAAGAGATTTCAAAATGTCAGGAATTCATCTAATCTGAAGGTTGATTTCATTTCCCACAGAGAAAGAACATAATTAGTTAGTAACAATAACCAACTCGCTTGTTTATAAATATTTACTGAGTGGGCAATTCTCCTGTAATGTATTATTTAATGGTAAATATAAATAGATGGGAATTCTATAATATAATAGTTATAGCCACAGAGCATGATTAGCAGTATCTAGAGACCCCTAGGTTGAGATCTGAAGGGTAAGTTGGAGCAGAGCTAACTGGAGACCAGAGGATGAAGAAGGCTGCTTCAGAATTTCACAGTGACACTGGTCTGAACGAAGTTGCAGTAACTATGAAAAAAGAAGTGGACTAAATTTAAGAGAGATACATGATTATATTTCACAGGATTTGGCATTTTATTACAAGTGAAGAAGTGATAAAAAGGAAGGAAATGAGGATGAAATCAACATTTCTGGTTTAGCCCTAAAACACATTTACTTAGAGAAGATAGGACTGAGAAGTGTTGTTAGGTGACAAGGTCAATATTGGGTATATTTAGTGTCATGTGCATGGGAGATATCCAAAAAGAGATGGATATTTCCATCCTACATGGATATATGTGTGTGTGCATATATATACCTATCAATTAATTGATTGATAGATAAATATAGAATACAAATAATAGGAGTTCCATAAGAAATGAAACAGAAAATTCAGAGGGGAAGAAAAGAGACAAAGGAATTTCCCAGAATGATGATTAAGGGAGGTTTTAGGATGAGAGCCCTGCAACAGTCATAGAAATTACCAGTCCAGAAAAAAATGGAGAATTGAGGGTTCCAGGAAAATGAAATGGAACCTTTTACATAATTGTGAGAAGTATACTGTGATAGAGTATTTTGGTGGAGAATTAGCAAAATATATATAGAAATCTAAGCAAACAAAAACCAAGGCAGCTATTAAATCCAGGGAAAACAAAAAGTCATACACGTAAGGAAATTGCTCAGTTAATATTTATGTAAGTGTAACGAGATGAACAGTGAACTTTGGCTTAATCAAAAATTATGGTACAATTGTATTGATGAAGGAGTTAGTGTAGAAGCAAGCCTATGGAGATCAAAACTGTTATTTTCTGTAGTAGGAACATACTAAAATATATCTAAAATGTATATATCAAGAAATAGCAGTATAAACATATTACTTAGATACATGGAGATAAATATTGGAAAAAATAGCCACAAAAATTTGGAAGTGATGAGTATTAACTGAGCTTATAGAGGGTAAGATACTGTTAGATTTTGTTTAAAGCCTGTGGAATGATCTTTTAGAAAGTTTCTGATGTCAAACTTTGTTTTGTTTTATTTTTTTATTTATTTATTTTTTAATTTTTATTTATTTATTTATGATAGTCACAGAGAGAGAGAGAGAGAGGCAGAGACACAGGCAGAGGGAGAAGCAGGCTCCATGCACCGGGAGCCTGATGTGGGATTCGATCCCGGGTCTCCAGGATCGCGCCCTGGGCCAAAGGCAGGCGCCAAACCGCTGCGCCACCCAGGGATCCCATGTTTTATTTTTTAATAGGTTAAAAAGAGGAATGCAAAATGAGAAAAAGTAAAATTACTGGCCTGTGTTGTGGTTGCAGTTATAACTGGTGACTAAATTTGATGGCCCTATCTGTGTCATTGTGTCTTCTAGCTGAACTCATGGAAGGTGATGACTAGGTTGGGCTAGAATTGAGTTTTGCAGACCGTTGTGATTGTGACTATAGTGGTTTCCAATATTGGGACAAGAGTGTGGAGAGGAGGATAGTAGAGGTGAAGGACATTGGGATCAACTTTAGGTTGGATAGGAAAGGAGGTGAGAATAGAAAGAGCCTATTAGTTTGGGGGTAAAGGGATTCATAGTCTAGATTAGAGAAATGAACTGATGGAGTGGCAATAGCATAGTGAGATCGTTGGAGGATAGAAGTTGTGTTCCAAAAGTGGAGTATGTGAATTTCCGAGGTGAAGTTCTAGTTGATGACAAGGTTCAGGTGATATATGCAGGAGCCCCAAATGCCTGGGCAGGAGTAGCAGCAGATGCCAAAGGATAGAAAGTCTGGGATGTCAAATGAGTTATGCATGAGATCTCGGGTGATGGCAGGACCTGGGGTAAACAGGAAGTCCATACCTGGAGGTAAGTGAGGAACAGTAACCTTGCTGTAGGTGACAGCAGGGAACGCTGTTAGCCCAGACCAGCCAGAACATTAGAACATCAGAGAAAAAGAGGTTTCATATGAGCATGGAGGCTTCAAGTTCTGGTCGGGTATTAGATAGTTTGAAGGAGACTTCCTGACTCAAAGATAAATTGGCTGAAGAGTCTAAGGACAAGTGGCAACCATTTGAGAAGTTTGCTCTGTGGGAGATTGAGGATGAAAGTGCAAGGAGGGGGGATTATTTACCAAAGGGTAAGGAGTTCCATGCAGTGTGGATGGAAGGTCAGAAAGAAGACTGGGTCACAAGGTGGAAAGGAGATTAGGGACTTATTGGCCTTCAGCTTTAGTCTTGAGCTGTTCTCTGGTCTCTTAGTCTCCACCCAAAGTAGAAGACCTTCAGCATCTATGTTCTCCTGCCCTCGCCCCAGACTCCACTCAGAACATTCTCACCCCGGCCCCATCCAACTTCCCTTTAGATTCTCCTACAGGGTCAGACTCACCTGGATTCATTGTGCTTCTGAGTACAGGTGGGTGGGCAGGCCATAGGATTCATTACATTTCAGAACTCTCTGGAGCCATTGCAGTACAATGAAATGCAGGCTAAAATGAGGGCAGAATCAGGGAAATACAAATCAAAACCACAATGAGATACCACCTCACACCAGTGAGAATGGGGAAAATTAACAAGGCAGGAAACCACAAATGTTGGAGAGGATGTGGAGAAAAGGGAACCCTCTTACACTGTTGGTGGGGATGTGAACTGGTGCAGCCACTCTGGAAAACTGTGTGGAGGTTCCTCAAAGAGTTAAAAATAGATCTGCCCTATGATCCAGCAATTGCACTTTTGGGGATTTACCCCAAAGATACAGATGCAATGAAACGCCGGGACACCTGCACCCCGATGTTTCTAGCAGCAATGTCCACAATAGCCAAACTGTGGAAGGAGCCTCGGTGTCCCTCGAAAGATGAGTGGATAAAGAAGATGTGGTTTATGTATACAATGGAGTATTTCTCAGCCATTAAAAACGACAAATACCCACCATTTGCTTTGACGTGGATGGAACTGGAGGGTATTATGCTGAGTGAAATAAGTCAATAGGAGAAGGACAAACATTATATGGTCTCATTCATTTGGGGAATATAAATAATAGTGAAAGGGAATAGAGGGGAAGGGAGAAGAAATGGGTAGGAAATATCAGAAAGGGAGACAGAACATGAGAGACTCCTAACCTCCTAACTCTGGGAAACGAACTAGGGGTGGTGGAAGGGGAAGAGGGCGGGGAGTGGGGGTGACTGGTTGGCGGGCACTGAGGGGGGCACTTGACGGGATGAGCACCGGGTGTTATTCTGTATGTTGGCAAATTGAACACCAATAAAAAATAAATTTATTATTAAAAATAAATAAATAAAATGAGGGCAGAAAGCCACAGGTTCAGAGCTTGGCTCAGCCACATACTGGTAAATGCAGATACATTACAACCGCCATACCTTTAGTTTCTTCATTTGCAAAGTAATGATACCAGTAGCAATAGCAACAGAGTTTAGGAGTGGGGTAAAGTGAGATAATATACACAGAGGCAGCTGCAAACTAATTCCTGGCATTTATACATGCTAGTAAACAGGGGGTAAAACTGTTTACATGCAGTAAAACAATAACCTCCATGACAGCTCATACCACTCTTTCACTGGAACAGTGCCTGACACATACATGGTACTTAATGAATAAGAGTATACTGGGACGTGGGAATATATTATTTGATACATTCCTATCTAGATAATGTTTCTATGCTTCATTTTATTCAAACTCTAAAATCTTCCCTTGAAATCTTCCCACAGTCCATTTGTCTTTTAAGTGACATCAGAATTTCTATATTCTGATTACATCATTCCTTTTTCCCTATTTACCTCTTTTCAGCCACACTAGCACAATAATAATTACTTGCATTGTTGCCATGTTCGCATTTCATTTTTCTTCTGGCTCCTCTCCATCTTCCTTCCATGATTTTTCATGTTCCCTATCTGGGAGTGGGTCTATAGGGCTAGGAAAGAATCAGCCCTGTTACCACAGCTTTGACAGGTGCATAGTGTGAGAATATTAGATGGACAGAGGTTAAAGTCTATTGATGTGTATATTTCTTTATCCTCTTCTGTTTACTATCTTTCCTTACTTATGCTGAGATTGAGTTGCATGCACATGTGGCCTATTGTTAGTGAGGTTCAGAGCCTGTATAACTTCCTTTTTTTTAAATAATAAATTTATTTTTTATTGGTGTTCAATTTGCCAACATACAGAATAGCACCCAGTGCTCATCCCGTCAAGTGCCCACCTCAGTGCCCGCACCCAGTAAAACTTCCTTTTGATTTCTTTTGACATGCTTATTTATTTTTATGAAACAAGTATATAGCATTCTTGTAACCATTATTTTAAATCTATTTTTCCCCATTTTGAGGTGCTCAGTCAGGACCCTGAGTGACCCACTGTCATTTGCCATTACATTTTGTTTTTAAAATGACAGTCTTATCCTTAGAGCAAACCCATCATTCTTGACTGGGCAGCTTTCCTCATAACCTCACAGCTCCCAGGCAGGTGGCCTCTGCCTTAAGCACCAATGATGAACGGGGTGTTAGTCACTTTTATGATGTCCAGTTTAGGAATAAAACACAAAATGGGTCTTCTCCCAGCAGCTGCCATAGTCACTCATATCACTGTGGAAGGCCTTGACCACATGAGAAACTGGGCTTTTACACTACTTTTTCTGAACAACCCTATATGGATTGCCAGACAGAACCCTTCAGCTTAGACCTTTGGGAGGCTTTTTGCTGCTTTATTTATAGCAAAGCATTTTGGGGCCATTTAAATGTATAGTAATTGTCTGTTCTGGAGTGGGTATGATCAGTAACAGGGTTTCAGATTAAAACTATGAACTTATCCTTTGATACCAGTGAGGCTGGCATTTCTTGGATTATTTACCAAGAAATACTCCTGGCTTCTCCTCCCTTCCATCCCAAAAGCTCGACTGAAAGGGCTCTGGGTTTTGTATACACACATTCATTTGTATAGCGCTGAGTTTGCATGTGCAGAAGGTACTCTGAGGTACACAGGAGTAGTTTTGACCAATGATGAACCCAGAAGAGATAAACATATATATATAAGGACCTGTTTTCTCTAGCTGACATTTTCAGGCCTTATCTGGCTGCAAGTCACAAAAACCTAATCAAACTGCCTTAGGCCAAAAAGAATGCAAAAGGTCAGAAGGATTTTGGCTCACATAACTGAAAAGCTCAGGTGATATTGCTAATGTGAGGTAGGGCTGTACCCAGGTCCTTAAACAATTAAATCCTGAATTTTTTTTTTTTTTTTTTTTTTTGGTCTCCTGTCCCTACTTTCCCCCTCTCCTGACTGCTTCTTCACAAAGGCTCTCCCCACTCCGAGGAGGCAGAGGTTGTCAATGGCAGCTCAGGCCTATATCCCACGAGTTTAAGCATCTATCAGAAAAAGAATTATTTTCTAGTAATTCCAGAAAAACTTGTAAGATAAAGGCTCTCATGATCCCAACCTGGATTTTGTTTTCATTCTCAAACCTGGTGCTCTGTCACTCCGGCGTGATGCAGAGCTCTGATCGGGCAGGCCAGAGTCACAGGCCCACCTCCAGAACCAGGTGTATCAGCACCCCTCTACCCCCCAACACACACCAGTCACATGGCCCATGAGGAGGGAAAGGTTAGTTCCCCCAGGTGAGCATGAATGCTGTTAAAAGAAACTGACCAGGCCAAACAAGAGACGTCTACTAGAGGTATAGTCTGCACTAGGGGAAAGAGAACAGCTAAGGCTGAATAGGGTTTAAGGAGAGACAAGTATTCAAGAAGAGCTGGGGAAAATCAGAAAAGCTTCATAAGTAAGTGATGGGGACTCAGAAGACTAATACAGACCAAGAAAAGAAATCAGTGCTTTTTTGGTGAATAAAAAGAGTTTCCTCATTTATTCGTTCAGTTAGACATAGAAGATATAATAGCTACTAATGCCCTAATCACTGGAACCACTGTTTGTTACCTTCCACTGCCACGGGAGCTTTGCACTGCGCCTAAGTTGAGGGTCTTGAGATGGGGAGATCATCCTTAATTAGCTGGAGAGACCCAGTGTAATCCAAAGCTTTGGAAAGGCTTTAAAAGAAAAATCATGTGATCTGGTTAATGATTAAAGAAGA
Organism: Canis lupus baileyi; assembly: GCF_048164855.1. Taxonomy (NCBI): domain Eukaryota; kingdom Metazoa; phylum Chordata; class Mammalia; order Carnivora; family Canidae; genus Canis; species Canis lupus. The sequence continues at coordinate 12,211,021 of NC_132861.1, read as the reverse complement.
TCATCCTGGCACTGGTAAGAAGGATGAGTTAGGTAGACATGAAGAAGGTAAGACACAGGATGGGAGAAATCACTTAGGAGATTTTTCTAGCTGTCCCAGTGAGAATTAATGAGAACTGAGCTAGGGTAAATAGTGGGAATGGGTACAGGGTCAGATTCAGAAGCTGCTTCATAAGGCAGACAGGTAGTGGCTGATCAGATGTGGGAGTATAAAGAAGAGGGCTCCCTGGCATCTGGCTTCAGTGACCAGGGAAACCACCAATCAGGAAAGAAAATCTAGGAAGAGAAATTATTTGAGAAGAAGAGAATTCATTCCAGTTGGAGCATGGTGATCTGGTCATTTCATAGGCTACGGTAATGTCTAGTTGGCAGCTAAAAACAGGTCTGGATATCAAGAAAGTTGTCTGGACCCATCTGGATTGGAAAGGATAGAGCTGATGTTCATCAGCATGTGCAACTTGGTGATGCAAGCGTGCTGAGTGGTCAGGAGCATCCAGAAGAGTGGACAGGCGAACTCTTGGACAGCTTTACTCAGATGCAGGCAAAGGAGGAACCACAGTGAAGGAAAGAGAGTCCAGAGGGACAGGAGGAAAACCGTAAGACCACAACCCACTCTGGCATTCCTAGGTACTCAGAGGTCTTAACAGAGTTAGGTGAAAGCTTATGGGACATTTAAAAATCATAAGTCTGAGTCTTGATTCTAAGAAAACTGCAAAAAGCACTGAAAGTCTTGACTGATTTTCATAATTTTCTGTGCCATTAAGAATTCCCAGAACCACACTGGAGTTTTCTAGGCAATGCTGTGTTCCTGGGGGAGGGACCATGAAACTTTCCATCAAAGTTCTTGTAGAGTTGGTTGCACTGGGCTGATTTCTCTCCTTCTCCTTTCATGGATCAGACAAATTATTTTCATTTTTGTTTTGGTTTCACTCCTTTTAACTGTTTATTTCTTTATAAAAGTAATATGTGATCATCATAAAAAATAAAATAATGCAGAAGTGCAGTAAAATAAAAAAAATTCCCTCAATCCTACTGCTCAGAAGTAACCATTATTAACAATTTGGTACCTACCTTTCAAATCTTATATAGTTAAAAGTATAATACAGGTAACATTTTGTGTTACAAACATGGGATAATAGCATGCACAGTATTCAACAACAGCTCTTTTATTTATCACAGACATCTTCTGTGCCAGGACAATATAGAGCTACTTCATTCTTTTTAATAGCTACATAAAAGTACATAGTATGGATATACCACACTTTATTTAACCATTTCCCAGTGTGCATTTTGATTATTTACTCTTCTTTATTATTATGAATAATGTATGAAGTCTCTTTGCACGTAATCTTTTTGAGCTTGTGGTCATTGTGTTTAAGACAAACTTTTAGGCTTTTAACATTTTTCTTCTCAGCTCCCACAAGTCTCAGTACCTTTCCATAGTTATTGATACCAAAAAGCTGAGCAGAAGGAGGAATGAGAAGAATGAAGTGAGCCATAGATTTGATACTCTGAGGGATGGGGTGGAGTAATGCAGTGGCTTTGAGGATTCCAGGTTACAGCTTTCTGTAAGCCCTGGAATGCCTGGGCAAGACATCTTGAAAGAAGCCCGGTGGGAGGGAGTAGACAGGAGGGGACAGTGACTGAATGACCACATCAGGCAGGGAAGGTATGGCCCTACAATTGAGCCTTATGATCTAGTGGGGAAGGTAGACCATAAACAGAGGTGGATAGCATATATTCGGGGTATAATAAATGCTGTGGAGAAGAATGAAGCAAGAAAGCAAAGGGAGAGTGGCACATGGCAGGAGGGCTGTTTCACCTATGGTGTCGGGGGGCCTCTTTGAAGATGATGGAGACCTGAATGAAGGGATGAGTGAACCATGCTCAAGGCCTCAGGGAAATGTGTTCTGTGCAGAAGGAACTCAAGCTTAAAGGGCCCAGAATGGGAGGAGCTGTGGCTTGTTTGAGCACCAGCATGGCTGGCAGTGTAGTATGGCTAGAGTGTGTGAGCAGGTGCTAACAGTGGTGCCATCTCTGTATTAGGGTTCTCCGGAGACACAGAACCAATAGGATATAATACATGAACATGTAATACATTTGAGAGAGAGAGAGAGAGAATATATATAGAAAAAAATATATGCTCTATATACAAATTATATATACATTTGTATATTATATAATATATATTATAAGTAAATACACACACACCTCATAAGATTTTTTTATGAGGAATCGGCTCACATGTTTATGGAGGCTAAGAAGTCCCCAGGTCTACAGTTGGCAAGCCAGAGACCCAGAGACAGCTGATGGTTTAAGTTCCAGTCTCAGGGCAGAAGACCGATATCCCAGCTCACTCAACTAATCGGACATGTGAACTTCCTTCATAGTCAGCCTTTTGTTCCACTCTGGCATTCAGCAGATCATATAAGACCTACTCACATTGGAGAGGGCAGTCTGCTTTATTCAGTCTACCAATTTAAATTTAATCTTATCTGGAAACACCCAGAATGTTCGACCAAATGTCTGGGCACCCTGTGACCCAGTCAAGTTGACACATAAAGTTACCTATCACAATGTGTCTATGAAGTAGCCAGAAGAGGAGATCATCTGGGGCTGTGCTGCTCAGTATGAGGGCCGGTGACCCATGAGCCATTACTGAGAGCTCAAAATGTGGTCAGTGCCAGATGTTGAAGTGATACTGAGTATGTTGGGTTAAATAAAAAATGTTATTTACTTATTAGTTTTTAAATGTTACTAGGAAATTTTAAATGACACAAGTGGCTCATGTTTATATTTCTGTTAGCTAGTGCTGGTCTATAGGGCCTCACTAATGGGGCAAGGAGTTTACAGTTCATTCTATCTTGGGAGGTGATCAGAGGGTTTCAAGATCGGGAATAACTTGCTCTAACTTAGATTTGAAGCAATTCATCTGCTGTGGGAGAATAAGCTGTAGAGGAGCAGGAATGGGAACAGCAGATTAGGTAGGAGGCTATAGCAAAGAAGGAAGAGGAAGTGGTGGTGTTGGGCTCTGCAGAGGCAGCGGAGGGGAGAGAAGCGGTCAGACCTGGGATGTACTCAGAGGCGAACAAACAAGCTTTGCTAATGGGCCAAATGTGGGCAGGGAGTAAAGACACAAACCAAGATGATGCCTAGTGTTGGGGCCTGAGCACAATGAGTGAAAGAGGGTGCCACTTACTGAGATGTGAAAGACTAGGGGTATGTTAACTAAATGCCATGAAACATAGGAAGGAGGAGGAAGAAAAAAGCAATGGGGGAGAGATACAAAAGAGAATTCAAGCTTCAGAAGAGCTCAATCAACGAGACTAAAAGAGTTTGTCGAAAAGCAGTAAAGCAGAGATGGTGACAGGTATGTGGGTGGAATAATAGAAGGCTTGTAAGCAAGGCTGGAGAGGCGGTGAGGCAGGTCCAATGGTCAGGGTATGTGGGAACCAGTCACGCCAGAAAAGAATGAAAGATGGGGAAGATGGTTCCAAATACCTGCCTCTCTCTCCAAACTCCTGGAATGATCTTTCCCCACCATCTTATATACACACGCATGCATACGAATGCATGCACCAAATGTATAAATAATCTATAATAGTGCTTTTATATAAAAGAAAAATTGATATATTTGAACATATTAAAATCTAAAATCACAATGGAATTAAATATACTATAAATTTTAAAAAGTCAAAGGCTGGAAAATATAATTTAAATAGCCTTCAAATAAAGAATTAATATCCAGAATATATGAAGAGTTCTTAATACATCAGTAAGAAAAATAGGCAAGGGATTTTAATTAGGCAATTTCCAAACAAAGAAATGCACACAACCAGTGTAAAAAGACTTTAAGGGTCTGGCAAAAATTAAAATGATTGAGACTTCAATGTCAATAGAGGATGGGGCATGTAGAGAGTTGCCCTTATGCACTGTTAGATGCGAGTGTAAATTAGTAGCTTGTCCTGGAAGACAATTGGACTGTGTCTAACAATACAGCAAATGAGCAGACTCTTAATCCAGCAAAAGCACTTCTATGTATTTTTCCTGTAAAGATACCAGTGCCTATATGCAAAGAAACAAGTAGAAGAATGCGTTTTGTAGCACATTTAGCTATTTTAATAGCTAAAATTTGAAAACATTCTAAATTTTCATCAATAGGAGGATGGGTTGATGAATTATGGTACTTTTTTGCCTGTTACTATGTGACATCTTTAAAAGATCTATGCCTACACTAATATAAAAAAGATCTTTAAAAATGTGGGTAGGTAAAGGAATTGCAATATATGATTCATTTAGCTAGCCAACAGCTGTATTGACATAGGTGTCAATAATATGTATAAATACCTAGAAAGAGGTCTAGAAGAATAACCACCAAATCACCTCCAGCAGATACCTCTGGAAGAGGAGTGAAGTTGCAGGCTTTGGGGAGTGGGAACTGGGACGTGTTCTGTATCTGAGGAATCATCTCCAAACTTTACTTTAAAAATGACATAATAAACTGTGCTGAGGTGGAGGCGAGTCTAGGTACATCCAGGTCTGTGTTCTTCCTCTAATCCTTCCTCCATTGTTCTTTGACTTTCTGTCGAAGGTCATATGAAGGTGAGTGTCTGTGACCAGCACACATGGGGACACGGCCCTGTGCTCCTGGACATAATTGGAGGAGCGTCCACATGCTGTTCTTTGTTATTGCTTATGCTCAGGTTATCCCATTCTGCTGGGGCCAGCTCTGACAGCAGTTCCACGAAGGCTCAGCTGCAGCTGCCAGAGCGAAAAGGCTCTCCAGGTCACCTCTGTGGACCAGCTGCATGGAAATGAATTAGAGGCAGACCACGTCCCCTGTGGCTTGTGTCTCAGTGATGCCGAAGTCATTAGCAGTTGTGTTTGGCTTACAGCTTCCATCTCCATCTTCTGAACATTTGTTTGGGCAGGAAGAGGCGGGCAGGCTGAGTTGGTGGCTGAGGACAGTCTATCTTTAATTTCCGGGTCATTTGTCAGGGTCACTGGGGTGCAGTGACCTCCAGAGACAGGGGAATTTTTCATCAAATCAGAGACAGCAGTGTGCCTGCCGATTCACCTGACCACTACAACGAAATTCCCTTTGCTCTAAATGAGTGTGTCATCCCTGAAGCACAGGGAGTGATGTCCATAGCAATAAATCACCCAAATATTGTTTGCTGCCATTTATTTGCCTTGCGTTAAGCCTCCCTTTCCACAAACAACTTGTGTTACTGTTTCATTTGTAACCAACTCTCTTTCCTTCTTTTTCTCTTTTTAAATTCTGTATAGGGTCAAAGAAAGAAGTACAAAAAGATCAAGATGCTAATAAACCTGCTGTATCATCTCCTAAGAGAACCGTGGCTTCAGCCACCAAGCTTCATTCTTCACCAGGTATTTAAGAAATGTGATCGGAGTTATTTGGGGAGAAGGCTAGAACTTGTCATTTATTTTGTTCGCGTGTCATTAATGGAGCAGTGCCAGCCCATGTGGTAGGTGTAATTGTTCCAGGGCTTGACATACGTACACTGATGTGTTCTGACACAAGATGAAATGAACCAGCTGTTGGCATCATTTTGTGTTAAAAAAAAAAAAAAAGGAACGTTACCATGCTGCTTTTCAGTGGTAGACTCTTCCCTGTGTAGGAGTATCTGCTCTCTCCGTGGCATGCAGAAATAATTTATAATTGAAAAACAGACTTTGAAGATCTAACCTCAAGAGAGAGTAATACTTTCTAAAAAGAAGAAAAATAGAAAAGCAACCGATATCAAATACTTGCGATTTTGTCAGTGAGGAAACCATATGTTTACCTTCAGATATGAATAAACTAGGTAACATCACTTGAGAGTTGAAAATCATTTATATCTTGAAAATTCATTTTGTAAGGCATTTGTAGAACAGAATGCAATATCACCTCAGAACATTTTCTTTAAGCATGAAAATTGTAGCAATAATAGCATCCAGGATACCAGGGACTGTCCTAAGCTCTTTAAATGTATTACTTTATTTAATGCTTGCAAGGACTGTGAGACAGGCACTATTATTGCCTCGCCCTTTTCATGTGAGGAAATTGAGGTACAGAGATTTTCAATAATTTGCCCAAAGTCACAGGAAATAAGTAGTAGAATCACGATTTGATCCCAGCCACTCTGAATCTCAAAACTGCATTCTTAGTCACCACTCTATTAACCAGAAAGCTTAGAGAATAAGGAACTTATTAATACTTATTTAATTAAAAATGTACAAGAAAGAAGCCCAAGCCACATGTGAGTGGGTCAGGAGACAAAGCTGCATGTCTACATAGGGTGAGAGGTCAGATGGTAGGACCCTGCACTAATCTATAATTTCTAGGAAGATAAAGGAAACTCGCCCTGTAGGATGAGTCTAACCTCACATCTTTAGCTCTGAGAGAAGGTAGGGAAAGGAGACAGGTTCTCCCTAGGGAGTCCTCACCCCCAATCTGCCCTGCCTTGATTTAACAGCCAGAATCCATGCTACCACTATGGTCTGAAAATTCAGTTTAACATACTGTAGCCCTTTCATGAACGTAGCAGAATGAAATGTAGCATCATTACACACTCAAGGAAATAAACCACCATGAGTATGATCCTCCTATTCCAGGGAAAGAGAGTAAAGGTTCTGCGTCATGTTAGACTTTGCTAAGTTAAAATATATGTGTTGAAACTTCTAGGGTAATCCGTAAAATAGAGCATGTAGATCTGAACCAATGGAGGGGGAAAAGACTGGAATGAGAGGCAAAAAAAAAATGTTTCAGCCAATGAAAGTGAAGACAAGAAGGGGAGAAAGGAAAAAGAAAAAAAAAAAGAGAGAGAAAAAAAAGGAAGACAAAGGAGGGAGAGAGGAGAAATTGAGGGAGTAGAATAAGATATTACAAATGAGTTTAAATATGTCACAATGAATGTGCAGGAACTAAATTCTCTAGACTAAATCAATGATTTAGATCACCAGCTGAGATTCACTTATTGAACAGTCAGAAAGTATTAAGTGTATGTTAGATGCTGGGAAATCGAGCTTTAGACTGCTTACACAGTACACACCTAAAATAAAGACTACTAAAAGGTTGAATGTGAAAGGAAATATATAATCCATGCAAATTCCAAAGAAAAGGATGTTTGCAGTGTTACAGCTTTGAAGCTTCTTTCTTAGGGAATAATTACTAAATATGAAATCACACATTTGTAAAGCATACAATTTGATACATCTTGACATGTATACACATGAGAAACTGTCACCACATCCAGACAGCAAACATATCTGTTATCCTGGAAAGTATCCTGGTGCCACTTTGTGATCCTACCCTCCTACCCCTCTGCACCCAACCCAATCCATACACCCCTCTCTGTTACATCTCTATAGATTAGTTTACATTTTCTAAAATCTTCTATAAATGGAATCATACAGTATGTACTCTACTTTTCTTTGGATGATTTCTTTGAGTAGTCCATTCCTTTTTATTGATGAATAAAATTTCAGTGTGTGGATACCACAGTTTATCCATTTACTTGTCAATATACCTTTGGGCTTCTACACCAAGGATTTGGCTATTTTAAATAAAGCTGCTTTGCATATTTGTAGGAGTCTTGATATGGATATCTGGTTTCATTTCTCTTGGTAAATATCTAGGACTGGCATGCCTTAGTCATATGGAATTATTTGTTTAACATTTTAAAAATGTTAAAAGGTTTTCCAAGGTGGTTGTACCATTTTATGTTCCCAACGGTAGTGTGTAAGAGATATAGCTCCTCTACCATTTTGCCCAGTACTTGAGATGGCCAGTTTTTTTAAGTAGGTATGGAGTGGTATCTTGCATGGCTTTTGCATTTTCCTAATAACTAATGATGTTATGATGTTGAACATCTTTTTATGTTTGTTTGACATCTGTATATGTTCTTTGATAAAATATCTATTCAAGGGGCTCTCAGTGGCTCAGTCAGTGAAGTGTCCAACTTGATTTTGGCCCAGGTCAGAATCTCAGGGTTGTGAGAATGAGCCCTGTGTCAGGCTCTGTGCCAGGCATAGATCCTGCTTAGGATTCTCTCTCTCCCTCTCCCTCAGCCCCTTTCCACCTCCTCTCTTAAAAAAAAAAAAAAAAAAAGCTATTCAAATATTTTGCCATTTTTAATTGTTTTTTCCCCATGTTACTGAATTTTAGGATTTCTTGTGTGTTTTAGATACAATTTTTTCATCTATATGATTTGCAATCCCTCCCTACCCTGCATCTGTGGCTTGTTTTGCATTCTCTTAGGAGTGCTTTTGAAGAATACATGTTCTTAAATTTCCTGAAGTCCAATTCATAATTTTTTTCTTTTGTAGACCTTGTTTTTTTGGTGCTATCTAAAAATATCTTTATTATCACCCTAGATCATAAAGATTTTCTTCTACATTTCTTTCTATAAGATTTAGCATTCGACGCTTTATATTTAAGTCTGTGATTCATTTCAGTTAATTTTTGCATACAGTGTGACATGTGGCTTGAATTTGTTTTTATTACAGAGTACCATGCAACTAATTTCTACTCTGATCTTTATTTCTTTTATTCTGCTTATGTTGGGTCTAACTAAATGATATCATTACTTTGAAATCTTTCTTCTTTTCTAATGTGTTTATTTAGTACAATAAATTTCCCTTTAGTCACTGTAGTCCACAAATTTTAGCTATAGTCCACAAATTTTGATGTATTGGGTTTCATCTCCATTGGATTCAAACTATTTTCAAATTTCCTTTTATGATTTTTTTTCTTTACTCATGATTATTTCGAATTGTGTTTGCAGAGATCTGGGACTTTGCAGAGACCTTTCTCATTTTATTTCTAATTCTATTGTAGTTAGAGAACATACTTTGGATGAACTGAATCCTTTTAAATTTATTGAGACATGTTTTATGACTCACAACAAGATCTGTCTTGGTAAATGATTCATACATACTGAAGCAAAATGTCTATTCTACTGTATCTGTGTGAAGCATTTTACAAATGTCATGGGTCAAGTTGGCTGATGGCATAGTTCAAGTATTCTATATCCTTACTGATTTTCTGTCTACATGTTCTATTCATAATTGAGAGAAGGTTGTTGAAATCTCAGAGTGTAATTGTGAACTTGTCTCTTTCTCCTTCTGGTTCTGTCATTATCTGCTTCCTATGTTCTGAAGCTCTGCTATTAGGTACATAGACGTTTAGGATTGTTTATTGTTTTGCTGAAGTGTCCACTTTATCATTAGAAATGGCCCTCTTTATTCTTGGTAATATTCTTTTCCCTGAAATCTACTTCTCAGTATTAGTTGTGCACTTCTGGCACTTCTGTATTCCATTAGTTTAGCATGGCATACTTCTTTCCATACTTCTCCTTTTCACCTGTTTGCTTCTTTATATTTAAGTTGGTTTCTTATGGGCAGCTGGTAATTGGATCTTGCATTTTTCTCCAGTTTGAAAACTCTGCCTTTGATGTCATGTTATTGATTTGATTGGGATTAAGTCTACCATATTCCTGTTATTTTCTATACATCTCATATGTCCTTTTTTCTTTTGTCTCTACTTTACTGCCTTCTTTTATATTAATTGAATATTTATTATGATTCCGTTTGTTCTCTTTATTTTTTTTCTAATTTTATTTATTTTGAGAGAGAGAGAAAGCATGAGCAAGGGGAGGCAGAGAGAGAGAACCAGCTTCCCTACTGAGTAGGAAGCCCAATGTGGATCCCAGGACCCTGAGATCGTGACCTGAGCTGAAGGCAGATGCTTAACCGACTGAGCCACCCAGGTGCCCCCATTTACTCCCTTTATTAATGTGTTATCTATCTTTATGTTACTGAATTATTTTAGTGACTACTTTAGGATTCATAATTTCTATCTTTAACTTTTCATATTCTAATTAAAGCAATATTGTATTACTCCACATGTAATACAGTGAACCCTTGAACAGCATGGACTTGAACTGTGTGGGTCCCCTCACATATGCAGACTTTTTGCCAGTAAATACCGTACTGTACTATAAATATATTTTCTCTTTCTTACAACTTTTTAATTACATTTTCTCTATCTCACTTTATTGTAAGAATACAGTATCTAATATATGTAACATACAAAATACGTGTTAATCAATTGACTATGTTACCAGAAAGGCTTCTAGTCAACAGTAGGCTATTAGTAGTTAAGTTTTGGGGGAGTCAAAAGTTATATGCGGATTTTTTACTATTGTGGAGTTGTTGTCCCTAATCCCTGTGTTGTTCAAGGGTCAACTATGTAAGAATCTTCCAACTGTGTGCTCCCATCTCTCTCTTTCTAGCATTTGTGCTGTTATCAAACACTTTCCTTCCACATATATCATAAACCTACACTACATTGTTGATTATCAATGATGTTTTCTTTCAAGGAGATTTAAATAAGAAAAAAGGCCTTTTGCCAATATCCCTGATGAACATGGGTGTAAAAATTCTCAACAAGATACTAGCTAATTGGATCCAACAGTACATTAAAAAGATTATTCATCATGAGAAGGTGCAATTTATTTTTGGGCTGCAGAGGTGAGGCAACATCCACAAATCAATTAACATGATACAGTACGTTAATAAAAGACAGCATAAGAACCATATAATCCTCTCAATAGATGCAGAAAAAGCATTTGACAAAATACAAAATCTCTTCCTGATAAAAGCCCACAACAAAGTAGAGATAGAGGGAACATACCTCAACATCATAAAGGCCATATACAAAAGTCCCACAGCTAATATCATTCTCAGTGAGGAAAAATTGAAAGCTTTTCCCAGAAGGTCAGGAATATGATGTCCACTCTTACCACTCCCTTCAACATAGTACTGGAAGTCATAGCCTCGGCATTCAGACAACAAAAGAAATAAAAGGCATCTGAATCAGCAAAGAAGTCAAGCTTTCACTCTTTGTAGATGACATGATACTCTATGTTGAAAACCCAAAAACTACACCAAAAAATTTGCTAAAACTCATACAGGAATTTATCAAAGTCACAGATATAAAGCCAACACACAAAAGTCTATTGCATTTCTATACACCAACAGTGAAATAGAAAGAGAAATCAAGGATTTGATTCCATTTACAATTGCACCCAAACCATAGGATTCCTGGGAATAAACCTAACCAAAGAGTTAAAGGATCTTTACTCTGAAAACTATAGAACACTTATGAAAGAAATTGAGGAAGACACAAAGAAATGGAAAAACATTCCATGCTCATGGACTGGAAAAACAAATATTGTGCAAATGTCTATGCTACCCAAAGCAGTCTACATATTCAGTACAATCCCTATCAAAATAACACCAACATTTTTCACACAGCTGCAACAAACAATTCTAAAATTTGTATGGAACCAGAAAAGACCCTGAATAGCCAAAGTAGTGTTGAAAAAGAAAACCAAAGCTGGAGGTATCACAATTCCAGACTTCAAACTCTATTACAAAGCTGTAATCATCAAGGCATTATGGTACTGGCATAAAAACAGACACATATATCAGTGGAACAGAATAGATAACCCAGAAATGGACCCTCAACTCTATGGTCAATTAATCTTAGACAAATCAGGAAAGAATATCCAATGGAAAAAAGACAGTCCCTTTAATAAATGGTGTTGGAAAATTGGACGGCAACATATAGAAGAATGAAACTAGACTAGTATGTTACACTATACACAAAAATAAATTCAAAATGGATGAAAGACCTAAATGTGAGATAGGAATCCATCAAAACCCTAAAGGAAACACAGGCAGCAACCTCTTTAACCTTGGCTGCAGCAACTTCCTACTACACTTGTCTCCAGAGGCAAGGGAAACAAAAGCAAAAATGAACTATGGGACTTCATAGGTAAAAAGCTTCTGCACAGGAAAGGAAACAACCAACAAAACTAAAAGGCAACCTATGGAATGGGAGAAGATATTTGCAAATGACATATCACAAAAAAGGACTAATATCCAAAAATCTATAAATAACTCATAAACTTAATACCCAAAAAATAAACAATTCAGTCAAGAAAGGAGTAGAAGACATGAACAGACATTTCTCCAAAGAAGACATACAAATTACCAATACACACACATTAAAAATGTTCAACGTCACTCAGCAGCAGGGAAATACAAATCAAAACCACAATGAAAAACCACCTCAATTTGGCTATTGTGGACATGAGAAGGACAAACATTATATGGTCTCATTCATTTGGGGAATATAAATAATAGGGAAAGGGAATAGAAGGGAAGGGAGAAGAAATGGGTAGGAAATACCAGAAAGGGAGACAGAACATGAAGACTCCTAACTCTGGGAAACGAACTAGGGGTGGTGGAAGGGGAGGAGGGCGGGGGGGTGGGGGTGAATGGGTGACAGGCACTGAGGAGGGCACTTGACAGGATGAGCACTGGGTGTTATTCTGTATGTTGGCAAATTGAACACCAATAAAAAATAAATTTATTATTAAAAAATACCACCTCAAACTGGTTAGAATGGCTAAAATTAACAACTCAGGAAATAACAGATGTTGGCAAGGATGTGTAGAAAGGGAAGCCCTCTTATACTATTGTTAGGAATGCAAACTGGTACAGCCAGTCTGGAAAACAGTATGGAGATTCCTCAAAAAATTCAAAATAGAGCTATCCTATGACCCAGCAATTGCACTGCTAGGTATTTATCCAAGGGTGCAAGCATAGTGATTCGAAGGGGCATCCCAATGTTGATAGCAGCAATGTCCACAGCAGCCAAACAATGGAAAGAGACCACATGTCCATCAACAGATGAATAGATAAAGAAGATGTGGTATAGATATATACAATGGAATATCACTAAGCCATCAAAAAGAATGAAACCTTGCCATTTACAATGGTGTGGATGGAACTAGAGGATATTATGCTAAGCAAAATAAGTCAGAGAAAGACAAATACCATATTATTTCATCGTATGCAGAATTTAAGAAACAAAACAGGTGAACATAGGGGAAGGAAAGGAAAAACAAAAAAAGCAGAGACAGAGGCAAACTATAAGAGACTCCTTTTTTAAGATTTTATTTATTTGCAAGAGAGAGCATGAGTGGGGGAAGAGGGAGAGGGACAAGCAAACTTCCCACTGATTGGGGAGCCCAGTGCAGGGCTGGATCTCAGGACCCTGAGATCATGACCTGAGCCAAAGTCAGAACTTAACTGACTGAGCCACCCAGGTATGCAAGAGACTTTTAACTATAGGAACAAACTGAGTGTTTCTGGAGGGGTGGTGGATGGAGACATGGAGTAATTGCTGATAGACATTAAGAAGGGTACTTGCTTCATCCTTCTACATGTGGCTGTCCAATTTTCTCAACACCATTTATTAAAGAGACTGTCTTTTTTCCATTGGATATTCTTTCCTGCTTTGTCAAAGGTGAATTAACCATAGAGTTGAGGGTCTATTTCTTGGTTCTCTATTCTGTTCCATTGATCTATGTGTCTGTTTTTGTGCCAGTACCATACCATATTGATGATCACAGCTTTGTAATACAGCTTGAAGTCCGGCATTTTGATGTCCCCAGCTTTGGTTTTCTTTTTCAACATTCTTCTGGCTATTTGGGGTTTTTCCTGGCTCTGTATGAATCTGAGGATTATTTGTTCCAATTCTGTGAAGAAAGTCCATGGTATTTTGATAGGGATTGGATTGAATGTGTAGATTTCTCTGGGTAAGCATAGACGTTTTCACAATATTTATTCTTCCAGTCTATGAGTATGGAATGTTTTTCCATCTATTTGTGTCTTCCTCAATTTCTTTCCTAAGTGTTCTGTAGTTTTTAGAGTACAGATGCTTTACCTCTTTGGCTAGGTTTATTACCAGGCATCTTATGGTTTGGGTGCAATCATAAATGGAATTGATTCCTTAATTTCTCTTTCTTCAGTCTCATTGTTAGTGTATAGAAATGTAACTGATTTCTGTGCATTGATTTTATATCCTGCCACATTGCTAAATTGCTGTATGAGTTCTAGCAACTTTGGGGTGGAGTCTTTTGGGTTTTATGTACAGTATCATGTCATCTGCAAAGAGTGAGAGGCCAACAAGCACATGAAAAAATGCTCCACATCTCTTGCTATTAGGGAAATACAAATCAAAACCACAATGGGATACCACCTTACACTAGAGAGAATGGCTAAAAATAAGAAGATGGGAAACAAAAAATGTTGGCAAGGATGTGGAGAAAGAGGAATTCTCTTGCACTGTTGGTGGTAATGCAAACTGGTGCAGCCACTCTGGAAAACAGAGTGGAGGTTCCTCAAGAAGTCTAAAACAGATCTATCCTACCACCCAGCAGCTGTACTACTGGATATTTACCCCAAAGATACAGATGTAGTGAAATGACAGGACACTTACACCCCAATGTTCATAGCAGCAGTGTCCACAATAGCCTAACTGTGGAAGAAGCCGCAATGTCCTTCAACAGATGACTGGATAAAGAAATGTGGTACAATGGAATATTACTTAGCTAGACATCAGAAAGGATGAATACCTACCATTTACATCAACATGGATGGAACTGGAGGGTATTATGCTGAGTGAAATAAGTCAGTTGGAGAAAAACAGTTATAATATGGTTTCATTCATATGTAGATTATAAGAAATAGTGAAAAGGACTGCAAGGGAAAGTGGGTAATTGAGTGGCAAAAAATTAGAGAGGAGGACAATCCATGAGAGACTCCTAACTTTGGGAAACAAAGGGTTGCAGAAGGGAAAATGGGTGGGGGGATAGGGTAACTGGGTGACGAGCATTAAGGAGGGCACAAGATGAGATGAGCATTAGGTGTTATACTATATGCTAGTAAATTGAATTTAAATACTTTTTTTTTTTTTAAAAGGAGGGCACTTGCTGTAATGAACACTGGGTGTTATATGCAACTGATGAATCACTAGATTCTACCTCTGAAGCTAGTAATATGCTATATGTTAACTAACTTGAATTTAAATAAAATAAAATAAAAGAATCATAACTACATTTCAAAAGTACAAAAAATTGTGTATGAGTTAACCAGTAACTTTAGTAAACCACAGATATTTTGAAAAAATAAGACAAATTAGCTAGTTATCAAGCCAGAAAAGAGTATTTATCAAAAACAGAAATAGAAGAGATAAGTACACTACTTGTAGTAATCAACAGCTGAAATATTAAAATACATATTCTGGAAAAAAACAGTTTTAAGATGTGTTAAGCAACACTTGGGTCAAATTAAAAGCAAATAAAAAATATCAGAATATCTGTAAAAAATAAAGAATGAAATTGGATATGGCTAAATCAAATTTATCCGTAAAAGAGTAACCACAAATTTTAAATATAAAAACAGAACCACAATACCAACAAAACAAGACAAAAGTATCTCAAAGGGAAACAGATTAACATACACATTAAGTTTTTATTACTACTTTACTTATTCACTTAAATTTGTTTTATTTAATAAATTTGCATTGGAGGAGGTTCAAAAAAAAAATAAAAAGAATAAAGGTCTTTTAGAATCACTCATTTAATTCTCATTTCTAGTGCTTTTTGTTCCTTTATGGAGATCCAGATTTCCATCTGCTATCATTTTTCTTTTACCTGAAGGATTTTCTTTGACTTTTTTGGTGGTGGAGGTTTTCTGGTGGCTGAATCTTTCTGGTTTTGTTTACCTTTATTTTTCATGAATACTTGTACTTTGTTCAGAATTCAAGTTGGCCCTTTTTTCCCCCCTGAGTTATTTAAAGATGTTGTTCCACTGTCTTGATTTGAATGGTTTCTAGTGAAAGCAGACTACTATCCTTGTCTTTGTTTCTCTGCACATAATGGGTCTCCTTCAGGGGCACCTGGGTGCTGAGTCCGTTAAGTGTCTGCCTTCAGCTCAGGTCATGATCCCAGAATTCTGAGATCAAGTCTCATGTCAGGCTTCCTGCTCAGTGGGGCATCTACTTCTCCCTTTCCCTCTGCCCTTATCCCCGTGCTTGTGTGCGCTCTCTCTCTCTCTAACAAAAAAATAAAATCTTTTAGAAAAATGTGTCTTTTTTATCCTCTGGCTGTTTTAAAGCTGTTCTGTTTCTCACTGTTTTTTTTTTTCTTTTTTTTTTCTCACTGGTTTTGAGCAATGTGATTACACTATACCTTGTTATCCTTTTCTTTGTGAGTTTATGCTTGAGGTTTGTTGTGATTCTTACATCTGTGGATATACAGTTCTCGTAAAATTCCAAAAATTTTGGCCATCACTTCTTCAGAAATGTTCAGTCCTACCCTCTCCTCTTCAGGGACTCCAATTGTATGTCTATTAGGCCACTTGAAGTTGACCACAGCTCCTGTCCAAACTGATGGCACTGTTCATTTTCTTTCAGTCACTTACCTCTGTTTGTCTCATTTTGGATAGTTTCTCTTGTAGTATGTGTGCTAATTTTCCTTTCTCTTTTTGAAAAAGAATAACACTTATTTGTTTGTCCTCCTAGTCACAGTTCTGTGGGTTAGACATCCAGGTGTGGCTTAAGTGGGTTCTCTGTTCAGAGTATCACAAGGCTGAAATCATCATGTCAGCTGAGCTAAGTTCTTGACTGGAGGCTCTGGAGAAAAAATCCACTTCCAAATGCATTTGGGTTATTGGTAGAACCAGTTCATTGTATTGTAGGACTGAAGTGTCTGTTTACTTGCTGGCTGTCGCTTAGGGACTACTTTCAGCCCCTAGGGCCCTTGACAGCCACTATTCTATTTTCTGTTTTATGGATATGTTTATTCTGGACATTTCATATACATGGTATCATATGATATGTAGCCTTTTATATTGGTTTCTTTGACTTTGCATAATGTTTTTGAGGTTCGTTCATGTCAAAGTATGAATCAATATTGTATTCCTGGTTTGGGCTAAATAATATTCCATTATATAGATATATCACATTTGGTTTACATTCATCAACTGATGACATTTAGGTTGTATCCAGTTTTGGGCTCCTATGAGTAATGCTGCTTTGAACATTCATGTTACAGTCTTTCCTTAGGTCATGCCTAAATCTAATCTTAATCCCATTCTGTGTATTTTCCATTTTAGACATTTGATTTTTCAATCTCTAGAATTTTCATACAGGCTTTTTAAAAATAATCTGTTTTGTTTCTATTTGACATATTTAATTGTTCCACTACCTTCTTGAACATATGGAATATAGTTACAAATAACTGTTAGTCATCTGTGTCATTTCTTGTGGGCTTCAATTGATTTCATCTCTCCATCTTATGGGTTATATATCCCTGTTTATTTGTGTGCCTGAGAAATTTTTAGATGCCAGACACTCTAAATTTTTCCTTGTTGGCTAGTGGATTTTTTTATTCTTGTGAATATTCTTATATTCTTAAGCTTTGTTCTTTTTTTTTTATCTATCTATGATAGTCACAGAGAGAGAGAGAGAGAGAGAGAGAGGCAGAGACACAGGCAAAGGGAGAAGCAGGCTCCATGCACCGGGAGCCCGACGTGGGATTCGATCCCAGGTCTCCAGGATTGTGCCCTGGGCCAAAAGCAGGCGCCAAACCGCTGCGCCACCCAGGGATCCCTTAAGCTTTGTTCTTAAATAAAACTATGTTACTTGGAAAGAGTTTGGTTATTTTGGGTTTCAACTGTCAACTTTGTTAGGCAGGTCACAACTAGTGATCAGTCCAGAGCTAATTTTACCATACTACCAAGTCAAGATCCTACTGGATATTCTACCCATTGCCCCATGAATTATGAGGTTTTACACTCTGGCTGATGGGAACAGGAACACATTCTGAATCTCTGTGAGCTCTCAGGAATTACTCCCTGTGGCCCTTTGTGGAATTCCTTCCCTGGCCTTGGATACTCTCCTCCCAGACATGCACCTGGCCCAAAACCTTGAGGGGACCCTCCCTGCACATGTCCAGAGTGCTCTTTCTGTGGAGTGACATTCTCCCTGCTAATCTGAGCCCTGAGCTCCCTGAGCCCTCAGTTCCCTTTTCTCAACTTGGGGAAAACACAGATCTCAGCTGAGTTCACCAACTCATGCCATGGCCTGAAAGGTCACTCCAGGAAGCTGGCTTACCCTTACTTGGCAGCTTAGGGATCCCTGTGCTTCATTGCCTAATGTTGCTATCATGAAAACCATTATCTTATATATTTTGACTGAGTATTTTGGGTTTGTTTCAGATCAGAAGGTAAGTCTGATAATTCTCACTCCATCTTGGCCAAAAGTAGTTACATTTTTTAACATAAAAATTTAGGGCAGCCTGGGTGGCTCAGCAGTTTAGCACCGCCTTCAGTCCAGGGCATGATCCTGGAGACCCTGGATCAAGTCTCACGTCAGGCGCCCTGCATGGAGCCTACTTCTCCCTCTGCCTGTGTCTCTGCCTCTGTGTGTGTGTGTGTGTGTGTCTCATGAATAAATAAATAAAATCTTTAAAAAAATTTTTTTTTAATTTAGCAATTGCTATAATACTATTAAACCATGATTTTTCAACCCTGGAGGAAAGTTCAGATTTACCCTGATACCT
Organism: Canis lupus baileyi; assembly: GCF_048164855.1. Classification (NCBI taxonomy): domain Eukaryota; kingdom Metazoa; phylum Chordata; class Mammalia; order Carnivora; family Canidae; genus Canis; species Canis lupus. Next base: position 12,192,537 of record NC_132861.1, on the reverse strand, counting down.
ATTACTTCTTATAAATAATAATAAATTTCCTGAAGATGAGAATATTTTTATGTTAATCTTTATTTTTCCTAGAGAATGGATTATAGTAACAAACTTTTAATAGTTGGCTTTGGAAAACCCTGATTATAACTTCCTGGGGCTTTTTTGTTCATTTATAAATCAATAAAGAAGAGACAAGAATCTACTCCTTTGGAATGGGAAATGTAAAGCTCTCCCTTTTAGAGAGTAGATTGGTACCCAGTTTATTTAATTCCTGCCCTCATGCATGCTCAGGACTGGCTAGAAGGAAATTTCCTACCCTCATACAATTTTCTGTTCACCTTCCCCACCACTAGCCTACCTCAGACAAACAAGTACCAGGACTAAATAGGGAAATAGTGTCATACTCAGCAAAATTTTCTGGAATAAATTTAGATCCATTTAAGAGAAATAAAACCTGGGGCCCCTGGGTAGCTTAGTGAGTTAAACATCTGCCTTTGGCTCAGGTTATGGTCCCAGGGCCCTGCGATCAAGCCCCACACTGGGATCCCTACTCAGTAGGGAGTCTCCCTTTTCCCCTCCCCTCTACTTGTGATATCTCACTCTCTCAAATAAATTAATAAAATCTTTTAAAATTTTTTAAAAAGAAAAAGCCTATATAAGACCATGAAGAATTGGGCACATGTGCTACCCAGAGGGTCCTGCTGGTGCCAGTCTGCAAGAATCAGATTTCCTTTCTGCTAGGATGTTGGCCAAACTCATGAAGTGCTTCTCCTTAAGCCAGAAGGCTATCTAAGTTATGTCCTATCATTCTTATTTACAAAGGTAAGGTCATGGGCCTTCTCAGATCTTGTAAATACACAGATTCCAATGCTTCCTTGTTTATTTATCATGTCAGTTAAGCTTCCAGCTTTAAAATTAAACCAAGCTTTTCCATCCATTAGAATCCTCTAGATAGTGAGCCTGTGGCTGCAGATGAATTTTTAATATTCTCTTTCCATTTTCAAGGGCTGTGTTCTCCCCAGTGCTCTGCCTTTGCACGCAAACAGCTTGTATTCACCTTTGTGAGAATATAAGGTTACTGGCTTTTTCTTCTGAGCTGCCAGTTGTCACCAGTATCACCACAGATTCTATCTGCCCCTCATCAGAGTTATCCAGTCAATAGGATGGCTGAAGAGAAGTTGTGATTGGAGAGAGATTGAGATAATGGGAGGATGTTCTGAACTTAATGTATGCCCCGAACCTGTGAGATCTGTCAGAGATGCTGTAGAGTGGGCCAGCAGTGTGCTGAAGTCAGAACTCAGGGCAAGGAATTAGAAATGTGAGATCCAGACCTGGCTGGGCCTCCACTGACCATCGATTGCTTCAGATCAAAGATGAGGCCTCATTCCTGTGCACTCCCCACTGCAGCTTGTGCAGACCATTCACAGAGTAGGTGCTCAATAAAAGCTGTCAAATATATTGGTTCCCCACAAAACATGACAGGAAGTGTATATATTAAATCAGATCTTGTCTGTAGGTCATGGTAAGACACTGGTCTAGGTGTTTCTGTTCATATATTTCAGATTGAAGAGTCGCTGTGGGAATAACCCTAATTAACAGTTGGGAAGTTTACAAGGATCAGTCAATAAAAAACTGGTTGTCAGGGAAATTCTCATTTTCATTTTGTTCAAAGACTCCAAAACCATCAATAAGCCTAATTCAGAAAGTTTTTATTCATTAAATCAGCTTCCTAGTGCACCTGAATGGAAATCAGGAGGCAATTGTAGGAGACCAATTTTTTGGAAAGAGACCAAACACGTCTAAGTAAGCTCTGTCTGCCTGTGGACAGAGGTCAGTGGCATGCATGCCTCGACCACCCCAGAAGTAATACAAATACTGCAAGGAATAGGAAGGAGATGATAACAGAACCTTCCAGCACTTGAAAGTATCCTCAGGTGACATGGCATGCCTCTCACTTAAAACATCTCTCTGGCTCTTCCAAAGAAACATGGGTGTAGGTCAGAAGTGAGTCACTGTCAGCACATTTCATCTCACATGCCAGCCGTGTGTTCTCTGAGCTTCATGTGATCACTGCCCTCTGCCACTTTTCTACCCTGTTCCCTTACTTCCTAAGCTGATTGGCATTTTGCTGGCTTTTAGGAGAAGACAGTAGAAACAAACAAAATTCTCCTTAATTTTTAGTGAAACAGGTGAAGCTGGCTGTATGTCAGTCATTTTTTTTTTTCAACATAAGGTCTCTGTCTCCAAGATGGTAGATGAGCTTGTGTAGCTATACCATCCTGGGAATGGTGTGACATGTGGGTGGACAGGAAAGTAAGTGACAGAACAGTACTTCAGCAAGTTAAGTATAGAAGTACTTCACACAAATTGACAGCACAAGAAAGAATACTGGTTTTAGTGAGGGCCAAAAATATGCTGCTGACTTTAGGTAAAGTGATTATTGGTCACAGGCAGAGTCCTAGATAATATATTTAGAAAATGGCAGGACCTTTTCCAGCTAAAGCAACAGGCAGCTCCACAGCCCACCTTGTGTCTCTGCATTTCCTTCCAATAAGCCTTAGCCCTGGGGCCTAACTCTTAGTCTGTGTTATGACAGTGGTTGGATGCCAAATGTGCAGCTGCCCAGGAGTCCCTAACAAAGATTGGTTTCATAAGTTAGTTTGATGTCAGAAAGCCACAGATCTTACATTTGGTGTGTTGATACCAAAAGCTGATGTTCTCAGGGGAACCTCTCTCTTGGCTCAGAACATCAGTTTGGTGGCCCCATGAGTAGAATGTAGACAGAGTGTACTGGTGTTCATGTTCTACTGAACATGTTCATGTTCTACTGTTCAGTAGAACACTGGAATTTTGAGTGTGTGAATTAAAACTATATCATAATGTTGGTATCAGAGTGAACACCAAGAATAGGATTTCACCAAATCCTTATTTTATGTTGTCCATTTACCACTGAGTATCATTGCTGATATAATAATAATGATAATGATGAAAATAATTTTAATAATAATAATAGGGGAAAAATCTGACAGCCCAAAATACACAATAACATGAGTACTTATAGTATGCACAAATACAAATTCAGAAATGATTCTGTATGCCATAGATTGCAATTAGTTATAATTCACTGAGCTAGAAGTATCTTTTATTATTTCCTTTAGATTTCTAAAAGAACTGCCTTCTAATATATATATTATACAGAAGCGCCTTCTAGTATCTATCCTTCTAGTATCTATCAATCTATCTATATATATATGTATATGTATATATAAATAAATATATATAGATAGAGGGAGAGAGAGACAGAGAGACAGACAGAGAGAGAGAGAGACAGAGAGAGAGGTGTAGGGCACTTGGTACCTCAAAACATTAATTAAAACACTAGGGTGGTTTTCTTTATCTTTTTTTTTTTTATGATAGTCACACACAGAGAGAGAGAGAAAGAGAGGCAGAGACATAGGCAGAGGGAGAAGCAGGCTCCATGCACCGGGAGCCCGACGTGGGATTCGATTCCGGGTCTCCAGGATCGTGTCCTGGGCCAAAGGCAGGCGCTAAACTGCTGCGCCACCCAGGGATCCCTCTTTATCTTTTTTTTAAAGATTTTATTTATTTATTCATGAGAGCCACAGAGAGAGAGGCAGAGACATAGGCAGAGGGAGAAGCAGGCTGCAGGGAGCCTGATGCGGACTTGATCCCAGGACACCAGGATCACAACCGGAACTGAAGGCAGATGGTCAACCACTCAGCCACCCAGGCGCCTCCACTGGAGTGTTTTATAAAATCTCCAGCCACACCAATAAAATGGAAAACAGTAATCATGAAAAAAAATCTACCTTAGGTCTTAGGCTGTGTCTTAGAGTTTAATGCAGGCAGCAGTAAAATCTCTCACATTTTGTTGATAATTATTTATCTTTTGTTATCAGTATTGAGAATATTGTGATTGAGTATGTATTAAAATTAATTTGCTTATGACATGCAAGTGAACTTTCTGGATTATTATGTATTCTACTGTCAAAGACCGTTTTAAAGAAGCATTAATTTCACATTCTCCTACTTCATTAAGCCATAATAGTTTGATATGTCATATGTGAGGTTGCTTTTTGCAATCTCTGATGATTTCTTAAGAAGGAGATTTAATTAAAATTAACACGGTTACCACTAAATTAACAATCAGAAGTATTTAGATCAGTTAACCATCTCTTCCCCTTAAAAGTTGAGGCCACTTGTTTAGTAGAATAAGCCTGTTACCCTGCTATGTCTCAGTGTATTGGGTACTAAAGAGACCATTTTATGATTTGTTTTCTGTGTTACTCCCTGGTATTTTGGAGAGGGTAGGGGAGACAAAAGAATTTCTAAAATATTAAAGTTTATTTATGATTGTGTGCACAGTGTCCATGTCATGTTCTCTACTTGAGCAAAGGAGAGAATGTTCTTGGGGAATAGAGGTCCACTGTCCACCACTGAGGTTTTCTGTGGGTGCCAGGGTGCTCTGAGCCTCACACTGGAAGCACAGGGGTTCTGAAGAAGACTCTCACTCACCCCTGGGTCTTTGACAGTGATGCACTGCTTATCTGTGAGCTCTTCCTGGCTGCCTTGCCTTTATCCACCGCCCGCCTCCCCAAGCTTCAACCTAGTCATCATTCTTAAAGCCTCCCCACCCTGTCCGCAGCCTTAGGCGGAGTTTCTGGTTCCTTCCACTGTGGCCTCCCCACACCTACCATTTGCCTAGCAGGAGCCAGACCTCAGAGAGCTTGTGGGCTGTGGGATGGGATGAGTACTTTGTTTTTACTGCAGTGGAGGACAACTGCATGGATGGATAGGTCCACGCAGGTTAGGAGCTGTTTTATATTCATAAAGATCATTCCAGCTGCTGTGCAGTGAAAGAGAAGAAGCAGGGCTTCCCATTAGAAGGTGGAGGTTATAGTGGCTTGGATTGGATCTTTAGCTCTGGAGGTGATATGAGTGGTCACACAGAGGGACAGTTTTGGAGAACACTGATGCTGTAGGAATTTCAAAGCCAGAAATCCAGGGCACCTGGGTGGCTCAGTTGGTTAAGTGTCTGCCATCAGCTCAGGTCATGATCTCAGAGTCCTGGGATCGAGTCTCACATCTGGCTCCCTGCTCAGTGGGGAGTTTGCTTCTCCCTCTGTCTCTGCCTCCCTCTCTTTCTCTCTCTCATGAATAAATAAATAAAATCTTTAAAAATAAATAAAGCCAGAAATCCCTGGAGCAGAGGTCATGAGAGGTGTGACCTGACCCTGACATTGAAGAGAGGGTCTGTAGGGCAACCCTAGTAAGGGAAGGAAGGGGCATCTGGACATTACTCCTGGATGCCCAGTTAAAAGGTTGCGAGGTTATAACTCTAACTTCAACCTGGATAGACTTATTTATTGCCCATTAAACATTTTCACAGAGTAATCCCCTTGAAGGAAAAAAAAAAAAAAACAGAAAAAAGCAAAAAACGTGCATCAAGTTCTCTAAGTAGACCTAGAAGAATTTCAGGGAGAGATGCCTGGGTGGCTCAGTGGTTGAGCATCTGCCTTCAGCTCAGGTTGTGATCCCAGGGTCCTGGGATTGAGTTCTGCATCAGGCTTCTCACAAGGAGCCTGCTTCTCCCTCTGCCTATGTCTCTGCATCTCTCTGTGTGTGTCTCATGAATAAGTAAATCTTGAAAAGAAAAAGAAAAGAAAAAAGAAAAGAAAAGAAGAAAAGAAAAGAAAAAAGAAAAAAGAAATGCAGGGAGCTGGAAGGAACATGGCAATTTTGTGTGTTCTTCTTTTGCTAAGCATGAAACTCTGCACTGAGAAACTGAGAACCATATACACAGAGCACACATCAAGTCCCTGTCTGGTTTTCCTTTTTAATACCTAAGATGACAAACCATGAGCCATGTCTTCTTGGCCCCTGGCTCTTAATGAAATCTTTCTATCGCCAAAGAGCTGCTGTCACCTTTGTGGTGAATGTTCATGAGTGACTGTTGATTCTCTTACAGGATACCCCAAACAGAGGACTGCAACTCCCCGAAATGGATTTTCACCCAAGCCTGACCTGCAGGCCCGAGAAGCAGAACGGCAGCTGGTCCAGCGGCTGAAGGAGAGGTGCCAGCAGCAGGCCAGGCAGCTGGGCCTCATGCAGGGAGAGCTGCGGAGGGCCCTATGCGGCTTCCAAGCTCTCGCCGTGTCCACTCAGTATTTCTCCAGAAAGGTGAGGCCACGTTTGGTGACTACCAAGGGGCTTTTGGCTGCAGAAGAGGGTGGTGATGATGATAGGGGTGTGTGTGTGTATGTGTGTGTGTGTGAGTGTGTGTGTGTGTGTGTGTGTGTGTATCTTAGGCTGAGTTTGAGGTTAGAGATTGATTTGATTTTCAGAAGGTCCTGCAAAGTCTCCAGCAGCAGCAGCATTTAATGTGCTGGGAGTTTATACTTACATGTGAGAAAAATTAGTCTGGGAAGAATGATTTAGTACCCTTGATTTCAAAAGGGAAAGTTGTGTGAAAAAGAAAAGAAGAAAATATAAATGAACGTTTGGCAGGAGAGATCTCAGAAGAGAATGGAACGTGAGATTGTTTGCATTTTAGGGATTAATGGCCAAATTCTAAAATTTCTACACATTTCAAATGAAAGGAAGGTGGAGTCACAGTGCTGTGACACTTTGGCTGTTGGTGGGAAATTGAATGTGCCCGGTCTGGGGGCACCATGCCCAAGGAGTTGGGGCCACGCTCACAGTGTTCACAGAGCAGCGTGGGGTGGATGGCATCCTCTCTGCTCCCTTGATTTCTCTGAAAATGCAAAAAGAGGTGGTTTCATCTTAGCAAACAAGTTGTCTGGAGGCTCCTGGAGCCATCCAGACATGAAGTCTGGTATTAGCGGTGATGTAGCTAAGTTTCCCCATCTCTTGACGTGGAACAGAGGTTCATGGGAGCCTGGTGTCTGATTGAATGCATTTGTGTTTCAGCAAGAAGTAGCCAAGGCATGTTTGTGGGGGGAAATGAACATTTACCTTTGAGGTTTAAACATTACGAATCAGCATGTTAAAAACTCATAGGGCATTTTGAGTTTCATATATGGACCTTCTGGCAACTATAAATGGGAAGAAGTAAAGATATGTTTTTATGTAAGAAAACAAACTAACTCATTTAAAGAAGAAAAGCAGAAGAATGTTAAATAGCACCATGTCCCTGGTTTTGTTTTATCACCTGAACGTGAAAGCATGGAGGACTCTGGCTTTATATGACATCCTCCAGCCTCTCCCCTGCCCCCAGTACGGAAGCCTGAGCTGCCTTTTTTTGTTGTTGTTTTCTGTTTTGCTTAAAGCTTTCAGCAGAAAACCCCAGTTACCAATTTGTTGGTGTAATGAAAGACCAGAAGAATGGATTTCAGTTTCATCAATAGTTTTAGCCTCTTTCCCAACCAAAATATTAACAATGAATACCAACTTGAATTGTATACCTTCTTTTCTGGTCTAATACCATGGTTATCAACCTTGAACAGCTGAAGTAGCTCTACACCCACTCCTATAAGAATGAAAATCATACACATTTTTGAGGTGTCAAAGAGGCCTGACTTGCTGTGGTAAATATTGAGCAATTTTCTTTTCTTTTTTTTAAGATTTTATTTATTCATGGGAGACAAAGAAAGAGGCCGAGACATAGGCAGAGGGAGAAGCAGGGTTCCTCCTGGGAGCCTGATATGAAACTTGATCCCAGGACCCTGGGATCACGACCTGAGCCAAAAGCAGATGCTCAACCACTGAGCCCACCCAGGTGCTCCCAAGCAGTTTTCTTTTTTTAAAATCTTTTTTTTTTTAATTTATTTATGATAGTCACAGAGAGAGAGAGAGAGAGAGAGAGGCAGAGACACTGGCAGAGGGAGAAGCAGGCTCCATGCACCGAGAGCCCGACATGGGATTCGATCCCGGGTCTCCAGAATCGCGCCCTGGGCCAAAGGCAGGCGCCAAACCACTGCGCCACCCAGGGATCCCCCAAGCAGTTTTCTTATAAGAGAAAGGTTTTTGTCCTTTGGCCTGATATGATTTTTTCACTGTCAAGTTTTTAATAAAGAGGAAAACAAGGTTGTTCATTGAGGTTCAATGATGGCATTTATGTTGTTACTCTGCCCTTCTGGAGTTACCCTTCCCACGGATCATCCAGTGTCTTAACAAATCCTTTTTTAAAATTTTAATTTCACTACAGTTAACATACCGTGTTACATAAATTTCAGGTGTACAGTATAGTGATTCAGCTATTCTATGCATCACTTGGTGCTCATCATGTAACAAATCCTTGATAAAAGTTTCTATGCATAGACGTACCAACAGACATTGACATAACGTATTGGCAATATGTGCTGTTTCCAAGCTGGAACTCTTGGACTCCGTTTATGACATGATGGCAAAGAAGGGAGTTCCTGTGCCAAAGTTAAGGGTTGGTTCCCCATAGTTATATATTTCTATGCCCCCCAAATATTCCTCTTTGGAGCATGGACCAAGAGTTTTATTTCTCTGCAGCATGCACCTAGCTCTTAAATCAGAGACCAAAAAGGTCTAGCAGGTGATTTGTAGGCATCACCTTCAGACCTCCCTACTACTTGAGTTGAACTCAGCATGACATTTTAGCAAGATGGATGGCAGACATGAATTTCATTTTCTTTTCAGTAAATCACAACCGGCAGCTCCAGACAGACCTCCCAAACGACCATGACATTTCACCTCCTACACAGTGTGTGCTTTTCTGTCTTTCTGAGCTCAACTCTCTCCAGATAAACCCCAGAACTAAAAATGGGCATGTTAAAAAAAAAGTCTGTAATTGAACATACGTGGCTTCCACACAGGCTGCCATGTGTCCTATGTGGTTAAGATGGTTGATTTGAGAGTTTGCCAGTACTACCAGATTAGACCAGGAGGTGTGAGGTGGGGTGGAGGGCCTAGGAAATAGACGCACAGCAAACCAGGAGACCTCCAATAGTGGAGCCCTCTATTATGAGGTCCTGTGATCCTCATGATTCGATGAGCACTGGTGTTCTATAGAGCTGATGAATTACTAGACTCTACCTCTAAAACTAATGATGGACTGCTGATTAATTGAATTCAAATTAAAAAAAAAATAATTGGTCATCTTGGAAAAAAAAAATCTCATGATCCTGTATCATCCTCGTGGGAAGCCAAAGAATCATTTTTATTTGTGGTAATGTCCAAAGTGGATCATGCCAGCTATGAAGAGTGTGACCTCTACAGCCAGCCTGAAAAGGCAGTATCTCTTTTCTTTTCTAGTTAGAAGACTCTACCATGTATCTTGGAAGTCTACACTATGTATTGTTTCTATACTGTAGCAGATTTGTCTGCAAAGCATGGCATAGTAGAGAGGGCACAGGACCATCAAGGAGTCAGCCCCATCTTCACCTCCATCTATGTATGCAACCTTGGGCAAGTCACTGTCCCTCTCTGAGCCTCATCACATTACCAAAAGTAGTAAGATCCTTGCCCTTGCCCTGGCTCCACCAGCCCGAGTCCCCTCTGACCAGTCATCCTTGAGTCTCTATTTCCTTAATTTCAAAAAGGGTTAATAATAATAACACTTCACAAGGTTATTGTGAGAATGTAAATTAAAGAGTGAAGTTACTTCAAACAATTATTGAGTAAAACTTTCTTTTTGAGTACAAGGAAATCTGACAAAACCCTGCCCTCAGGTATTTACTCTCAAATGAGATGAATAAGACACAGATGAGACGAAGTTAAAACATTGTACAGACCATTCTTGTTTTGCTATATATGTACATGAAGAGTTTGGCCTGGGGTGTGTTTTAAGGATAGAAATAATTTTCTAGTCTATCCAGCTGCTGCTGCTATTTTTTTTTTTTCTAGAATGTGCTGAGACCATTAAAGATATATTGGAAGTAAGTCTCAGTGTATGGGAAGTCACCAGAAAAAAGGAATTAAAAGCCTAGATAAGAATCTTCCATTCTGGCCCCATGCTTTCCAGCTCCTGGCAGAGTAGCTGTGAAAATTGTCAGCTGTGACACAGCCTGAGCTCAATGTCCAGGGATTCCAAGATGCCACATTTA